>NC_134180.1:15608517-16922944 GCF_964188355.1 Buteo buteo
AAGTTGAGGTTGGACAGGGCTCTGAGCAACCTGATCTGGTTGAAGATGTCCCTTCTTATTGCAAGGAGGTTGGATTAGATGATCTTTAAAGGTCCCTTCCAACCCAAACCATTCTATGATTCTATGATTTTATAGTACAGGTGGAATTTCAAAAGACCTGGCTATGTTTATACTAAGGAGTTGCCTTCTAACAACCTCTTAGTTTAGAGATAAACTGTTTATTTCACATTTCAAATAGTACCTTGGTCCTTGACCATAAATGTTTGGTTGTATACTAATTATTAAGTTACACTCTGTCTTCTCCAGGAATAAAATTTTTCTTTTGAAATGTCAGGTCCTAAACATAAGAAGATTTTCTTTTGGGGATACATGTTGCTTTTTTTTCATTTTCCCTGCTAGTCTGGGTCTTTTGCTGCATAATTTGCCTCTAGGGTTTGTTCCTTACTTCTTCTTGGCAACACTTGAAGCTTTGGGCTTTTTTTTCTGTGTTGCACATTAATAGAAATGAACAAACTGAATAAATGCTCCATTGATTCTATTGGTGATAGACTAATTATGAAGGGTGGCAGAAATATATTATAACTGTACAATATAATTTTTGCAAATGTATAATTCATAGCTATATTATTTGTTAATGTGAGAAATCAAATAATGTTCAGCACATTATTAAAATAACTACTGTGGATTTAATGGTATGGCATATAAACAAATTATTATTTGAAATAAAAATGCTTATTTTTTTCTCCTCTAATGTCATTAAATATATAGATTTATAAATAACTTGTAAATTAGTTGGCATTTGTGATGCAGCAGAAAATGACTAATTAAGAATGAAGTGTTCATGAGTTGTCCATTTTCTAATTGACCTTTCATATTCTCACCTGAAGTACATGTTCATAAGAACAAGACGGTGATGCAATAATATGGTGGAAAAGAAGTGTACTTTACGTGTCAGTGTCGTGGTTTCAGCCCAGCTGGTAACAAAGCACCGCACAGCCACTTGCTCACTCCCCCCCTCCCCAGCCAAGGTGGGATGAGGAGAAAATAGAAAGGCAGGCTCGTGGGTCAAGATAAGGACTGGGAGGGATCATTCACCACTTATGGTCATGGGCAAAAGACAGGCTCAACTTGGGGAAGAAACAAAACCAATTTAATTTACTACAAGTCAAAACAAAACAAGGATATTAGGAAGTAAAACCAAACCTTAGAACACCTTCCCCCCACCCCTCCCTCCTTCCTGGCTCAATCACACTCCCAGTTCTCTCTCCCACCTCCCCCTGGCAGTGCAGGGGGACGGGGAATGGGGGTTACGGTCAGTTCATCACACATTGTCTCTGCTGCTTCTTCCTCCTCAACGGGAGGACTCCTCACTCATACCCTGCTCTGGCGTGGGGTCCCTCCCACAGGAGACAGTCCTTCACTAACTTCTCCAACGTGAGTCCTTCCCACAGGCTGCAGTTCCTCACAAACTTCCCTGGCGTGGGTCCTTTCCACAGGCTGATCTTCAGTCACAGGCTGCTCCAGCGTGGGCTTTCCCATGGAGTCATGGCCATCTTCGGGGGCCTCCGCTCCCCCGCTCCCCTCCATGGGCTGCAGGGGGACAGCCTGCCATCTCACCACGGGCTGCAAGGGCATCACCTCCTCAGGTACCCCTCCTTCGCCTCCTTCTTCAGTGACCTTGGTATCTGCAGAGGTGTTCCTCTCACATTCCAATCCCCCTACTCACTGCAGGTTTCCCTTCTTAAATTTGTTCTTCCAGAGGCACTACCACCATTGCTGATGGCCTTGGCCTGGGCCAGAGGCAGGTTCAACTTGGAGCCGGGGAAGCTTCTAGCAGCTTCTTACAGGAGCCAGCCCTGTAGCTCCCTCCCCCACTACCAAAAAAACCCAACCCACGCCACATAAACCCATAACAGTTAGAAATAGATAGTACTGACAGTTACTACTCTTGCTGATATCAGATATAACCCTCACCTCTTGCGTTCGTATCTGTGTCTGTTTATAGTGCTCTCAGAATAAAAAAAATTCATTTTAGCATTCCTGGAGTCCTTGGTAGACCCCTTATATTCAGTTACGTGGTAAAAATATATTAAAAAGTTAATGGTCTGTTTCAAAAGAGCAAAAGTGAGGAATTTCATAGTTAGGTAAGAAACTTACTACCTGTTAATTCTTAAGCAAGAGGGGGCACATTAAGGATGTTATAGATAGTGCATGTTGTGCTTGGATACTAGAACCCAAAATAGAATTTTTCTCCGCTTACTGAAATACTGCTATATTGCTTTCTGTTTGGTATAAAATAACTTTAATTAACAAAGAAACCAAAATAAATCCTTTCCTCTGACAAAGAAAATTCTGTAATAATAATGTAGCAAACACAAACAAAATCAAATGCAGCTATAGCTTTGTCTTTTTTCTGTGTAATACCATATGGAAAGAAAAAGAAGAGAGGACATCTTGCCAGAGAGTTTTCTATTTTTGTTACATGCTATTCCCACTCTGGGACAGAAGAAAGCACTACACTTCATGTGAAAAATCCCATTTTATATGGGAATACTCACACAAAGGAGCAGCGAAGTAAAGAAACACCTAATCAGTACTGCTGAAGTTTTACACTTTTCCTGTTATGCTAATATTTTAATGAAGATGCAATTTTTAAAAATAATTAATGTTATCTAGGTTAGTTCTTGGAAGAGACAGCTCTGTGAGTGTACTTTGCCCTGGATGGCATCCAATTAAGACTATTTGCTGTTTTCTCTATTTCAGCATATAAAAAATGTACATTAAATATTAAGTTCTTTTTACTTCAGGAGCTTTTTAACAAAGGCAGGCCTTCTTAGAAAAGTCATAGACTATGTTTTTATGTATCAATGTTTATTTCTGATGGTCTACATTGTTCTTTACAGGTAAAAGAAAAAAAATGTTAGTAAATAAAAGCAACACTCTTCCCAAACCATTCTTAAAAGTCAGAAAAAATAACTCAATAAACCTAGGCAATACAGAAGAGTTCTGAGCTATCTTCTAGAGGATTTTAATACAGAAAAAGACACTCACAGTGTTTTATTTAGGTATAAATGTGATGCCTTTAAATGGCTGTGGTGGTTGAACCCCAGACAGCAATTGAGCACCACACAGCTGCTTGCTCACTCTGCGCCCTCCCGCAGCAGAATGCGGGAGACAACAGGAAAAAAAACCCAAAACTCATTAGTTGAGTTAAAGGCAGTTTAATAGGACAGAAAAGGAAAGGAAAATAATAATAATGATCATAATGTTAATAATAATAATAGAATATACAAAACAAGTGACGCACAATACAACTGCTCACCACCAGCTGACTGATACCCAGCCAATCCCTGAGCTGCGGTGCCCCCCAGCCACCTCCCTCCAGTTTATAGACTGGGCATGACGTAATATGGTATGGAATACCTCTTTGGCTTGTTTGAGTCAGCTATCCTTGCTGTCCCCTCCCAGTTTTTTGTTCACTCCCAGCCTCCACTGGCAGTGCAGTACGAAAAGCTGGAAAGTCCTTGATTTAGGATAAACACTGTTTAGCAACAACAAAAACATGTGTGTTATTGACATTATTCTCATCCTAAATCCAAAACACAGCACTATACCAGCTGCCAAGAAGAAAATTAACTTTATTCCAGCTGAAACCAGGACAAAGGCTAAGAAAGAAAAAGATAATATCTTGTTGCAGTATAAAAGGGTCATAACTCTAAGTTTAGACCTACTGTGTTATATGAGTTTAATGGTGTGCAGAATTTACCAGAAAGTAGAATTAGGGAAGAGCCAGTTGGGTGTTAGTAACAGTAACTAATGGCAGAATAGAAGAGGTTATTGTGGGCTTGTGTGCAAAGCTTTTATTCACTAGCAGCCCACTCATCCCCATTTTTTAAAATGATGTATGAATTTCTCTTATCCTACACATCACACATCTCTACCTTAATAGGGACTGGAAATCATTTAGGTGCCATTGTCATCAGTGATGTCACACACATAGAGGGCATTTTGCTGTGTGCTAGAAGAGCGGCTGCATTTTTCTTTCCAGTTAGTCTGAAAAAGATTTAAATACGAATTAGTTTTAATGGTTGCACAAAATAAGGCAATGAGTATTAATGCTTGCCTTCAATACCTCAGTACACTAGAACCCTAACAGTCAGCCAGGTACTTTGGGGAAGGTCAGTGGGTCTGTTAGAGAAAGCTGCATTATATTATTCCTTAACACTAGGAATCAGGGACAAATTCCTTTTTTAAACTGTAAGAAGATACATTGTCGTCTGAATTAAAACGTATCACCTGTATTAAGACATACATGAACTGAAACCTGTCTCTACATCCATAACACCTGATTTCTTCATTTGGCACGTTTGCTCTGGAGCCTCTGAAGGCATACTTATCAAACAGGAATAATAATTGCCACAACGTTTTATAATACTTTATTTGAAATTAATTTACCTCTCTTGCTCCTTCTAATCATCTTCTCTCAGTTCCACACATCCTAATTTTTATCTTCCATTGCTTCAGGTTTATAGTTCTTTTCTGTTTAACATCACTTCACAGCCTCATTTGAATATTACTAATTTAATCTCATATCTTTGTGTGACCTTCAGCCTGCAAGCCACTTTCCTGCAGGCCCACTCACAGTCTAAACTTACTTGGTGTTGTCCTTTACTGAAGAAATAGTCCCCTTGAAAACAAATCATGTCTCTGGAGGAATTGTATTAAGAAAAGGGACAGAGCAGGAAATGCCCAGAGAATCTCTTTCTCATTTTTCTCGCAGATGAACTGAATGGCTCTGGATTGCTCCATGTCATTGTGTCCATGTGCCCTGGTCTTGACTACAAGCAGCATGTGGAGGACTTCCTCGTACTTTGGCAGTGAATGACTGTTACCTTAGTCTGTGGTTTTTGATGCCGACTTCAATTATAGATAAAAGAAAGGAGATGGATCTGTATGGCTATGAAGTCTATGAAGGCAAGTGAGCAAGACAAGATGTTTCAATCTGACTCTGATAAGGTTTTGGATCAGAGATACCTGCTGTCTGAATGTCCCCTCCTTCCCAAAGGAAATGCATAAGTCTAGAGTATATGTTTGATTAGAACATTACCCTCCTGCTGCTTCTTCAGATGATCTCTCCTACTACTGTGCTCTGGGCATTATAAGCTTTCAGCCCAATATTTAGTTCTAGTATAAACAATAAAAGCATTGTTGAGGTTGATCACTTCTGCATCCAAATTTGAATGTAACTTGAAACTAACTGAAGGCACTAGGGTATTATTTTAAATATATTTCTGATTTATTGACTGGCTTTTTGAGGAAGAGGTATTTTTGGCTTGGTAATGGGGGGGGGGCATTTATAGAATCCTTTCTAATTTCCTTCATTTACTATTTTTGCCATTGTTTAGGATCTCTTTTTTGGACAAATAGCCATACCTACTATGACTATCCTCTTTCGTTAGGGACTAAGGACCTTTAATGGACAGAGTCATTGAATATTATTGGTGGCTCAGGTGATGTCTTACCTGTTAAGACCTTTTCAAACAAGAAAGAAGTATTTATGAAAGTACTATATTCCAGTAGGATGGTGGCATCTAGTATTAGCCGTTCTTCTGTAATTCTTTTATTTCATTTCTGCTGTTCATTATGTTCCCAATGTCCCAAGTACTCAGGGGTATCCCAACACTGCATGATCTTAACAAATTCTTGTGAGGAGTGCTAGTATTCGAATTGAAGACCTGCTAGTCCACACACCAGTGCTCCACTAGCTGGGAGCTACTACAGGATTATCTCAGTATACTCATAGGGCTAATATCAAACTACTAGTCATTACATCAGTCTTGTCCTGCTGTAATTAAAAGCATGGTTTTGAATGAGGAACTTTTTCAGATTCAAATTGTTGGTGAACTTTAAAATGAATTGCAAGTATTGAAGGATAAAAATAAAGTAACATGTGATGTCAAAACCTGGACAATTATTTGTTTATAGATATTTTTACAAGCTGAATTTATAATTATTGAAGTTTCACAGAATCACAGAATCATGGGATGGCTGAGGTTGAAACAGACCTCTGGAGATCATCTAGCCCAACCAATCTGCTTAAAGCAGGGTCAACTAGAACAGGCTGCCCAATGTCCAGTCAGATTGTGAGTATGTTGAAGGATGAAGACTCCACAATGTCTCTAGGCAACATGTTCCAGTGTTTGATCCCCATCACCATAAAAAAGATATTTTTTTCATGTTTAAATGAAATTCCTTTATTTCAGTTTGTACTGATTGCCTCTTGTCCTGCCACTGGGCACGAATGAGAAGAGTCTGGCTCCTTGTTCTTTACGGTCCCCTCATCAGCTATTTATATACATGGATGAGATACCCCCTGAACTTTCTCTTCTCCATCTGAACAGTCCCAACCCTCTCAGCCTTCCTTCATAGAAGAGGAAGGGATTGGAACATTCCAGTGTCTTCATCATATTTTTGGTCCTTTGTTGGACTTGTTCCAGTATGCCCATGCCCCTCTTGTACTAGTGAGTCCAGAACTGGACACAGAACGCCAGACATGGCCCCACCAGTGCTGAGTTGAGGGGAAGGATCCCTTCCCTCAACCTGCTGGCAACACTTGGCCTAATGCAGCCCATGATAACATTGGCCTTCTTTATTCTAAGGGCTTATTCAACTTCTTGTCCAACAGGACACCCAGGTCCTTCTCTGCAAAGCTGCTTTCCAGCCAGTCACCCCCTATGCATACTGGTGCAGGGGATTATTCCTCCCAACCTGCAGGACTTCGCATTTCCCTCTGTTGAACTTCATGTCTCTCCATTTCTTTGGCTTGTTCACTTCTCTTTGACAGCACACACTTCTGATGTATCCACTGTTCTTCTCAGTTTTGTTTCAAGAGCATGCTAGTAAAATATATCTTCTCTGTTTATTGCTTGGTATTGCAATAATAAGTTGCTTTGTGATTGTGTGGTGGGATTTGAATAACGGGGGAGGGGCTGCAAGGGTGTCTGCTGTGAGAAGCTGCTAGAAATTTCTCCAGCTCCAAGTCGGACCTGCCTCTGGCCAAGGCCGACCCAATGAGCAACGGTGGTAGCTCCTCTGGGATAACATATTTAAGAAGGGGAACCTGCAGCGGGGTAGGAGATTGAAATGTGAGAGGAACACCTGGAGATTGGAATGTGAGAGGAACATCTATGCAGATACCGAGGTCAGTGAAGAAAGAGCGGGAGGAGGTGCGCCGGAGGAGGGTATGCCCCTGCAGCCCACGGTGAGACAGCAGGCTATCACCCTGCAGCCCATGGAGGTGAGTAGGGGAGCAGATGCTCACCTGCAGCCTGTGGAGGAGCCCACGCTGGAGCAGGGGGATGCCACTGAAGATGGGAAAGCCCACGCTGGAGCAGCCTGTGACTGAAGGACTGCAACCCATGGGAAGGACCCACACTGGAGCACTTTGTGAAGAACTGCAGCCTGTGGGAAGGACTCACGTTGGAGAAGTTCATGAAGGACTGTCTCCTGTGGGACGGACCCCACGCCGGAGCAGGGGATGAGTGAGGAGTCCTCTCGCTGAGGAGGAAGAAGCGGCAGAGACAATGTGTGATGAACTGACCCCAACTCCCATTCCCTGTCCCCCTGCACTGCTGGGGGGGGGGGGGGGGGGAGGGAATAGGGAGTGGAATTGAGCCAGAAAGGGGGGGGGGGGGGGAGGTGTTCTAAGGTTTGGGTTTACTTCCCATTATCCTTGTTTTGATTTGATTTGTAGTAAATTAAATTGATTTTGTTTTTTTTTCCCGAAGCTGAGTCTGCTTTTTGCTTATGACCATAACCGGTGAGTGATCCCTCCCTGTCCTTGTCTCGACCCAGGAGCTTTTCTTTATATTTTCTCCTCCTCATCCCACTGGGGCCAGGGGGAAGGAGTGAGCGAGCAGCTTCGTGGTGCTTTGTTACTGACTGGGCTTAAACCATGACATCAGTGATTCATTATATCACTTAGGGGCCCAGAGACCCTTTGCATTTTAAAAGGCTTCCTTAATACAAATGTGCTGTAACACATGGAGATGCTGGATAATCCAGGAAAAATACTTATCTGAAGCCCAATTTCTACTCTATTCAAACATCTTTTGACCAGTCAATGATCATTTCTAAAGACTACTGTATGCCTCAGGATGGATGCATCTTGCGGAAATCCAGATTTCACTGACTATCTGGGCTAAATACGTGTCTTCATACATTTTTTGTGAGGGCCCAATCCATTTTCTCCTGGAGGGATCTCAGGATGTTCCTGATAAAATAAGAATAGTACCCATTCTTTTATCAAGCTTCCCAAAGTACTTACCAGTGACAATTATTATTTTGATTAGGAAAGTTTCTGGTTTACATTTCTGTTCATTCTGATCCCAAGTGATGCTTTAGAGGGGGTTTTTTCCCCTTTAATAGCACAATCCATCATCTTTGCCATTATTTTTGCAATATCAATAACTAGTCAGCCCCCAAAACATCTCAGTGAAAATACAGGGTCTTCAATTTTCAAAATAATTCAGGTAGTCACTGGTAGACAACCATGTTTTACTGTAAACCCAGAAGCATGTGGCACCTAGAAATGATAAAAGCACAATCCAGGATTTAATCGATATTAGGTTGCCTTGAACCCAAATACAAGAATATTAAAACAGGGTTATTTGACAGTTGTATACAGGTATTTTGTGTTATTCTAATGGCATAGAAAGATGCAATGTATGAGCATTTACATAAGTATTTAAACATTCTGACTATCAAAAGGGCAAAGAAAGACATGCATCAGTGAATGTAGGACACATCCAAGACAAAGAACAGGGTTAGTAAAAGGGATTACAAAAAGATAGGACAACCTGACAAATGCACAGGAAGGATTACTAGCAAAACAAAAAAAAAACCATAAGAATCAGCCCTGCAAACTAGTTCTTCCTTTTGGGAGGTGAGGAAGTAGGATAAAACCATCAGGCATAAAAGGAAAAATAGAGAAAGAAAACAGCTGCCTTCATTTCTCATTTCTCACATGTAAGTGACTTATTATCTTGATCTCTGCAACTAAGAACCATGAAGGATAACAGTCATCAGCACTAACTTTATTACACCAGCTTTGTATACTCACAGCTAATTTGGGCTGTGACATTTTCAGGTTAACAGTTTTGTGTATGTAGTGAAAATGATAAAAATGTGCAAGAACTAACCATTAGAATGGAGTATATTGCTAATGAATTAATTTAGCAAAGTATTGTTATGAAGTTTAAAAATGGTTTATTTTGTGAGCCCTCTAAACACATCATCACAGTGATGTAATAACCTACCTGTTATATAACATACATATCAGTTGCAGTGTTTAGTATCATATTGAAGTTGTAGTCTAAGCTAAAGGAAATAAAGTTTTCCCGGATATATTGTGATAATTTGAAACTGGGAGTGTGTCACTGAAGCCCATTACATTAAAGTTCAAGTACTGTCTGAGAGGAAGCTGTAGCAAGGCTATATTCTACTGTTATGACACTAATATACAAATCCCTGTAGAAATATGAATTAGAGGCCTTCTGAGCACTGAGTTCTTCCAGTGTATCACTGTCACTTTGAGTTCATAATTTCTCAATGATTATTGCATTTCTTTATTTCTGTTTGCAACTTGTCTGAAGTAATTGCTGACACATCAGAGATGGTCGGTATTCTGCCTGGACACATCAGAAATTTCACTTTTGAAAGGCATGGAGACATTTATTTGGTCATATCATATCTTTATCAAAGTGCAGCCATCTCCTCCAATTACATATATTTTAAAAATTCTTCAGATGTAGAATATTCCTTGGAAGAATATGAATTAAGTAGGAGATATATTAAAGCTTATAATCATAAAGACGTTTTTAATTTTATGCTGTCACATAATGTGAAGTACATCAGAAGAAGGTAGTCAAAAGATGGCTGTCTTTCAATAATAATTTCAGGAACGATCCTCTTTTGCAGTGGATCAACTACTCTACCAGCTGATCAAAATAAGATGGCTACCAGATGGCTTGGCTAAGATTTGTGTCTTACTGTGTAACACTATTTCTTGATTTTTAAAAAACCCCTTTATTTTACCAGCATCACACCGCCACAGGAAGAGGCAGGGTCTGTGGTAGAGCTGCTATATAATTTAAGTAAGACACGCAATTCCATGGTGATGTTGCCGAAATCCGGAATAAAACTTCTTAACAGCAATGAGAAGTTAAGAAGCAGGCACTTCTTTATTGCAGCGCTGGGCACACAGGGGATCACTCCACCTAGTGTGTGCACCTGTCTGGTTTAATCATGCAGGTTAAATATACACCTGTTATACATATTCACTAAATTTCTGGGAAATGTCATACATAATCATCAACTGTCCGATAAATCATTAGCATATGTAAATGTCCCTTTTACGCAGACGTGGTGATGTCTCTGGTGGTCTTCAGAAGCCCTCTGGTGGTCTTCCATAGTCTTCCTCACTTTGTCCGATAGTTGACCTCTCTTATGTGATTCTGCGCAGTATGATTTTCGCCATCATGTATTAGATTTACATAAAAGTACATTCAATGTTAATTCTTGAATTTAACGTTTCTAGTGATTGGCCCTCAGTCACACCACCTTATCAATATTCTTATACTAAAACATTCATTGGTTAATCTTACTTAATTCCACTAACTGGAATCTTGATCAAAGTGGGGTTTCTAAGCAACAGAACTAAGGTCCATAACGATCTCTCTTAGTTTCTTAGGACAAAACACTACAAACTAACAAATCGGTCGAAGTTTCTATGGTTAACTAATTTTAGACAATATTTATTTTCTTATGACTGTATACAGCACATTTTGTAGGTTCCTAAGTTTCGATGATTACATTGCGAGCTTCAAACCCCTATATTCTACAGTCTTTACCTTTTGATCAAACCCAGCTTATATGTAAAATTTTAACTTATCAGAATATTTGTAACAGTGAGACACTAAAAGAAGCTGTGGAGTACAACATATCTGAATTCAAATCAGCTGAGAGTGTTGTAGTGACTGTGTCATACTGAAATGTACTGTTCAGCGGTTACATGTCAACTAGTATGAATACTTTATAGTGATATTGTTATCTGAATATAAATCTGCAGCATCAATGATCCCAAATCAAAGATCTCTCCACCATGAGTTTCAATAACAGTTTCTTCAGCTCACCACTAAGTAGCTAGTTTTGAAATAATAGCTAATGGAGATTGAATACAACATAAGTTGCATAAGTGAAATACTCAGGAGTAGGAGTTTATTACTACAGACTTTAAACCATAGAAACCTTTCCCCTTAGGCCCTACAGAATGCTAATTCAAAGAACAAATTGATTCATTTGCACAACAGAACACAGAGTGCATAGACATTGGTGCTTCAGCTGGGGACTAAACAGACACAGATAAAGAGTCCATGTCCCTGCAATACAGTAAAGCTTGCCTTGAATTTGTCAGAAAAACCTTGCTTTCATTTCTGCTGCATTGATATATATTTTGCCTATTTTTTTCACAGCATGCGATCCACTATCACAGATATACTGGAAATGACTCTTCAAAAAAAAAAAAATCATCTAATTCTGTAAGTCTTCCATTTATAGTCTCAACATCTGTCATGGCTACACAGGTGAGAAATGGGTGGCATACTATAGCGTGAGTATGCAAATTTACCACTCTAAGACAGCATAATCTCCGGCCTATTTCAGGCTATGTTGTGTTGTTATGTTTTCACTGGTCGCATTAATCACATGATATTACTTTTCTTTTGGCTAAATGATTTTTATCAGATAATTAAGATCCTGGATTACCAATCATGGGAAGAGAATTTGGTGTTTGGGGGTTTTTTCCCCATATGTAATTCAGCACAGAAAAGTGAAAATGAAAATAAGTAAATGCATTTGGGGAGAGTATGATGGGGTAGTAGAAAGGTAACATAAATATTTTCAAAACTTACATGCATTGATATAAACTTCCTTGCTGCCTTTTCAGTTTCAAAATATTAAATGTTTCTCTTTAGCAGTAAGCATGAATGCATTTGCCCTAGTGTTAACAGTTTCAATGTCCTATTGACACAAGAGCTTGGCCCCACAGGACCACTTTATTATTATCCCTGATACTCCTGTATCTCTTGATATTAAAGAAGATTGTTTATTAATCTCCACATTCTGTTTTGATCTTTGTTTTCAAAATGCAAAAAAAGGGGGAAAATTGCATCTACAGAAGCTGTTAGTTTATTTCTAAACTCTTTAAGTGTCATGATGGACTTACAGAGAAATTTACTTTAAGCAACTTTTTCCCAGATCTAGAAACTTCAGTTCATTTTAATAATGTCTAACAGACAGTCAATATGTTGTCATCATGCTAATGGATATAAAACTTGTTCTAATTCCAAATTGCATGGATAAGGCTTTATAGTTTTGGTTTCATTAAGAAAAATGAGGTCAAAGTATTGATGTTACCAACACTCTGGGTTTCAGTCTATAATTAATAGCTTGTTTCCTTCCTTTTAAATAGAGGCCATCAAATTCTAAGCTAATTAGACATGGGAAAACCATAAATTACATCTCAAGTTGAGGGAAAAAAATTGGCTTTGAAGTAAATAGAATTCAGAAACTTGAAAAAAAATATTAATGAAACTTGATGTCACATGCAAAGACTGTCTTTTTTTTTTTCCAGAGACAGTATTTTTTTTTTAAACCAGCTTACTGTGGAAGCCATGATTTAGCTGCAGTGAAACCTGTTTTTCTGTAAATTTTATTTTCTCAATAAGCATGACCAGCCGTTACAGTGAATTGTCTTTTAAGATTCCCTGTACTCAACCTGGATTTGCAAAAGCAGTGCGTTGACTGCAATCATAAAAATGTAATGTTTCATTGTACTGACATCATAAAGAATGTTTCCTCAATTTGCTGTGGTCAGCATTAATTAACAGATTTCTCAGTTTCGTGGAAGAGTCTAGCAAACAAGCAAGCTGTTCCTTTTCTTGTATTTATTGATCAGTGTGGTGCTGCTATATAGAAGGATATTCTGTTTATGATTAAATGATTCAACAGACATTAAGTGAACAGTGAATCAAAAATTAAAAAAATATACTACAAAAAGGACAGACATTATCTTTGATCAAATCAGATATTCTCCTAACACTGACTGCAAATTTTCAGCATGTGAAACAGAAGACACAATATAAGTCTGTGCCCTGTTTTGGGCATAACCAGAATAAGGAAATTCTGTTTTCACATAAGGAAAAAGAATGTTCACAATGAGAGTGTTCATACACTGGAAGAGGTTGCCCAGAAAGGTTGTGTAACTACTGTAACTACTGTTAGGAATCCTAGCTTTAAAAGTCCATTCCACTGAAGTGATAATGCAGATGCTTAATTTGTTCTGGGTAAAGTCTGAGACATTTTGGTATGTACCAGACATGAACAGCAAATGCAAAAAAAATGAAATATCACAAAATGGCTCCTGTTGCCTTTGGTTTCATACTGTTTTGGTAGTTCGGCTGGTATTAAGCTTCTTGCAGATAATGGTTTAATGAGGTTTAGCTGTTGGATAAAAATATTTTAGTTGGTCTCCTAATCGGGGAATATTAGGTTATCTGATAAAGTTCCTCTGCACACCCACCAAAAAGCTCAGAGAGACAATGGCATGAGGAGAAACACAAATATAGCTTGCCAGGATACTCCCAAGCCCATCACAGGAGCCATCAGCCCATCAAAGGCCCATCTGCACAAGGCCAGGGATGCACAGTGGAGATGGGGAGTCAAATCAAGGACTCCCAAGGACCCTTGTCCAGGCCCATCCCAGGGCTCTCCTGGCAGAGCCATCAGTCCCAGTGTCCAGGTGGCACATTGACCACCATGAGTCATGGGGCACAGCTCTCCAGATCACCTCTCAGTCTAAGGAAATTGCTGCCAAGGAGTGGGACGCAATCTGGGCTGCACAGGAAAAGCAGCTCAGGGTGGCACAGAACTTCTTTTTGGGACATTTAGGGGAGGAATCAGAATTGGGACAAGGGAGAGGTATAGGTGATTTGGGGATGAACAAGAGTGGGGAAAATAGAAGGGTGAGGGCTAAAAAGCACCAATTATGTAGACAGTTGGCTGTTCAGTGCGCTTGCCTGGCCATGTCCTACACCTGACCAGCACAGTCTGTCCTGTCTCCCTATTAAATTCCTTCCTGGTTCTGTCCTGGGGAAGGGCTCTGTCTTGTGTGCACATGCATGTGCAGGACTGTGAGCACAGCAGCTGGGGTCAGAGCATGGGGCGGAGGGCTCCTGTGTCCCTGGGGCAGCAACTGGAGCAAGTGTGGGTGTGCGAATGAGTATGTGAGCACCAGAGAAGATCAAACTGAACAAGCTGATGAACAAGGGAAGTGGCCTGGGAGCAAGGGGATAAGCAGGTCTCTGATGGCCAGCCCTGGCTGTGACAGACCCTGGGTGTTGCTAGGGGCAAGAGCATGGGGAGTTGGCTTTGGACCAGGGGAGTCCCATCTAGCTCATGGTGTGTCTGATAGTCCGTACCAGCAACTGGAGTGGGGCTGTGGCCTCGGGAGCTCCTATGTCCAGGGGCTAGATGCTGGGGAGGCTGGGATCCAGGGGCCAGCTACTGGACAGGCTGAGCGTCTGAGCACAGCTGTCGGAGGGACCCGCTTTGTCCACACGTGTACATACAGTCTCACTAGTGGACTTCCATCCTGCCCAGCCGGAGAAGGGAGCAGGAGGAGGCCATTGGTGATGTTTTATCTATGTATATATGCAGTGTATATGTATGCTTTGTGTGTGTACCTGCTGGGAACACATCTTCAGCCTCATGACTACTTGGACTGAGGGACAGAGAGCGGCAGTAGCCTTGACTTTCTCAGGCTGTTGGATCCATCCAGAGTTATCTTCCTCTAAGAACTTCAATCTTTTGCAATTTTCAAAATTCAAACAGACATGGCCCTGAGCAAGCTGATATAACTTCAAAGTTAGTCTTTGAGCTGTTGGACTGGGTGATCTGAGATGCCTTCCCCCTTAATTTATTCCTTGATTCTTGGGAGTAATAAAAATTAGGGTTCTTTAGCCTAGAGAAGAGAAGGTTCTGGGGAGACGTTATTGTGGTCTTTCAAAATATAAAGACTGCTTATATGAAACCTGGAGAGAGACTTCTTATGAGAGTCTGTAGTGACAGGACATGGGGCAATGGTTTCAAACTGAAAGAGGGTAGATTTAGACTGGAAATAAGGAAGAATTTTTTTTTTACAATGAGGGTGGTGAGACACTGGAGCAGGTGTCCCAGAAAAGTTGTGGATGTCCCATCATTGGAAGTGTTCAATGTCATGTTTGCCAGGGCTTTGAGCAACCTGATCTAGTGAAAGATGTCTTGGCAGGGGTGTTGGACTAGATGATCTTTAATCATAGACTGTTCTGTGATTATATGTGTGAGAGACTGAATTGTTACCTCGAGCTATTTGTCTCAAAGATTGTTTGTTGTGAGAGACTGGACTGTCATCTCAAGCCATTCCTCTCAAGGATTGTTTGCTGTGATGAGCCATTTGTCTCTAGGATGGCTTGTTTGAGCAGGACACTCCCCTGTCTGATAAGGATGATTGCCAGGCCACTGAGGCATCCAGAGGAGGAGACAGGCAGGAGCTGGCAAAGCATGCAGGAATGTGGAGACTACCATTGTCATGGAAACTGTAGTCTTTGAGTTAGGGTACTGGTTTCTGGTGTTGATCATGCCAAGGTCCTGTGATAGATGAAACCTGCAGCGCGTGAACAATGCATAAACATTATGTATGTATATGCATCATCACAGTACCTATGTGCATGCATCATTGGACTAAGCACTATAAAAAACTGTGGAGACAAGCTGTGGTGTGCACCCATCACTGAAGAACGGAAGACTGAGGAGCAACTGAGAAGACTGCTTCCCTGCTTTATACAGATGAGTGATAGTAGAATTGCCCCTTTGGGAAAAGAAACTTTGCTTGATTTTTTAAGAAAACATAAAGCAATACTCTCTGTGCCCAGGGTAGACCGGGTTCAGAGAGATTGGTATATTGTTCAGGATGTTACTGATCAAATGAGCGTTTGCAGAAGGATGTGAGAGTAGGATTAGGGAAGGAAAAAATTGATTGTTTGTGCAGGTTTTGGTGCTAGTTTGGCTGCTGCTGTAGAAGCTAGGGAGAGTGGCCGTGCTGCAAAATTCCAAATTATTGAATCCTTCCAAAACCTCGCTTGGTCCTTTCTGGGACAAGTGGCAGAATTAAAAGAACAAATTGAAGCAGAAAAGGGTTAGGTGGAATTTTTGTAGGCTGTTCTTAAGGGACAACTCCTTGTGAGTACTGCTTCTAGTGGTAGTTTTGCGGGACTAACTAGGAAATGAGACGAGAGGTTTTGTTTTTGAGTGAGTGTTGTGATGTGTCTAGCTGTGTATTTAACACCTTGTATTGTGTGTGTGTCTGTGTATGTTTATTGGATACGGTGTATGTAATATTGTGTTATAGTGAACATGGTATATGCAGTCTGTGTTCTAGAATTTATGTGTTGTATGGTGTGCAGTGCACTGTGTCATATGTTGTGCCTTGGTTTGTGTGCCAGCATATGGATTGCAGTTTGTCTGTGTGCTATGTGTTGCATGTGCATAGTTTTTATATATATGTATAAATATATATTTTGTGTATTTATACAGCTGCACTATTTTATTAATATGATATAATATGCATGAATAGGTTATGTATGACATGTATGTGTAGTGTAAACATACATGTGTGCACTTATACATGTACCAATCTATTTATGTATGCATGTGCATGCACTATAGTGCATGATGCAACGCATACTCTATGTTTTATAGTGTAGGCCTACAGAGTTAATAAAAGTTTTTATGAAACAATAATGTTTAATTATATCCTGTCACATATTGATAGTAATATGTGATCCATATTAGGTATTATGATACAATTCATAATATATCATATATATTGGTATAATTATATGTACAATACATGCATCTTCCGAGGCTGTTTGTAGCGGCAATAATCAAAAGTGCTTAGAGGCCCATTTAAAGTAATCAAAACAGTGTTGGCAGGGACTCTGCCCCCTGACGGGGTGGCCCGGAGAGCCTCTTCGAAGAAGGGTATCCATCAGGCTTAATTGAACTACCCATGATGAGGGCCATACCTCTGTTACTGGAAACCCCAATGAATAAGTATGCTTGGAAAGCAAAAGATGCTCATGGAAAAGAACATAAGATCACCAGGTGGATTATTCCATCCTTCTAATAACAACCTGTTTCCGGTTACTTAGAACAAACTGAGTGTTTTTCTTTTCTCTTTCAGGTGAAGACTCTGGAGCCTGCCTGAAGGAACATGTGAAGCTGTTGATTGTCTGTGTGGTTTTGTCAGTGATTGCTTTCATAATATTTATAGGATGCATGGCATACCACTGCAGTTGTTGTTTTGGTCAACCCTTGTCGCTGCCTTTAATATTTGGGGAAACTCCTGTGCCCCCCCTCTTCGGCTCAGGGTGACAAAATGAATTTATGGCTTTAGGCCAGCAAGTAGCCAACACTTTTAATCTGACTAATTGTTGGGTATGTGGTGGGCCCTTAGGTTTGGAAAGCTGGCCACGGACTGCTGTCTCTACTTCTCCGAATGTGAGTAATTACAGTGAGGTCAAAAATGATTCTTTTTGGGGTGAAGACACACAGCCCTGGACAATACGATACCCAGTCCAAGGCAAATATTGTCTGAACTGAACACAGAAGGATGGTATTCCCGTGGGAAATAGCAAATGTAACTGGACTTATAGTTATGGAAAGCATTGTTATAGTTTTTCTGACTGTGCTTATACCAGCACACAGTGCTTATACCAGCACACATCGCATGGTGCTTGATTACCTGCTAGCCAGGGAAAGAGGTGTTTGTGGTAAACTAAATGATTTTAACTGTTGTTTAAAAATTGATGACAGCAGTAAAATTGTTAAAAAAATTACTGCGGGAGTACAAAAGCTGGCCCATGTTCCTGTCCAGACATGGAAAGGCTGGGACACTGATATGTTTTCCTGGCTCCCTGGTGGTCCATGGGTTAAGTGAATCCTATTTTATTTGTTATGTGGTTTTGCCTTGCTGTTGTTTTTACCATGTATCATTTCATGTTTTATACAATTGATTCAAAGTGCTGTAACTAATATGCAATTTGTAACTACCATTTCACCTGACCATGTTAAACAGACTTGCACTGTGCATCAAACCACGCCGTCAGTAGTACAGATTGTATGAAATGCTCCTTTCTGGTCTTCTCTATATAGCTATCTTTTCTCAAAACCACCATGGGTCCTGGAGCAATCTTTGAGCCACGGGGTGGTGTGAGAGACTGAATTGTTATCTCAAGCCATTTGTCTCAGGGATTATTTGCTGTGAGAGACTGAAATGTGAACTATTTCTCTCAAGCCATTTGTCTCTGGGATGGCTTGTTGAAGTAGGACACTCCCCAGTCCAATAAGTTTGATTGCCAGCCCACTGAGGCATCCAGGCAGGAGATGGGCAGGTCAAGCAGGGCACTCCTCTGTCCATAAGGATGATTGCCAGGCCACTGAGGCATCCAGGGGAGGAGACAGGCGGGACCTGGCAAAGCATGCAGGAATGTGGAGACTACCATTGTCATGGAAACTGTAGTCTTTGAGTTAAGGTACTGGTTTCTGGTGTTGATCACGCAAAGGTTGTGTGATTGATAGATGAAACCTGTAACGTGTGAACAGTGCATGAACAATACATATGTGCATACCTCATTGAAATATGCCCTATAAAAAACCGTGGAGACAAGCCATGGTGTGCACCCATCACTGAAGAATTGAAGATGGAGGACCAACGGGACGCCACTGGATCCATGGTAGTGACTATTCTTGCAACACTATCCTGACTGCTTGCTTCATTTCTGCCTTTTCTTCCATTCTATCCTATTGCTACTATTTTCTACTTTTGATACTTTTGATAATAAAAGCTCTTTTGGGTATATGGCATTTGACCTTGTTTGTGTCTTAATCTCACTCTTGGGATCATATCAAAACCTTCCCTGACGTTGGATCAGGACAATATGAAAAAAAGAAAGCAATAAAAGTCACATTTCAGTGCAGACATATTTACTGTTTGTCACATTATATATCTTTATAATTATGCCTTGTTAGCTGCTGAAGTGATTCGTTGTGAAGGATTTCCTTCCTTAGTTTCATTTTCCTTGTTAATCCATCACTCTGACTTTTTTCATATGTATCCTCATTCGAAAACTGCCATTAAGTACCACTTTGCTTACCAACTGGCTTTTTTTCAATGTCAACTTTTCACTTGTTCATTTTGAGGCTTTACTGCTTAAACTATCCAGCAGCCATTGATATCTTCTCTGAGCATTGTTCCCTGACCTGCTGCATTAGGGCGCTAGAGCTTCAAGTATCTGTGTGGAGCTTTCCTTACAATGCATCCATCATTATGCAAAAAGCCACAAATGACTGTGTTACATCTCACATACCATAAAATATTCCACGAATATTCTCTCTCCTGAAAAACTGATTAACACATTCAGATCAGCCAAACACCAGGAAATCCAGATGCCAGTGAAATTCTCCTAGACCACTCCCACCATTCATTTAAATTCTGCAAAGCTCCTATGACATGCCACATTGTTTTAAAAAGGTGCATATAATCTAGTACATGAATAAAATTAAGCTAGTGATATAGTCATGCATGGTCATGAGTTTCTGACTAGAATTTTTAGCGTACAAATTCAAATTCAAATGCAGGTATTCTGAAATTATGTAATTCTGAAATAATTTTTCATTAATCTAAGTGTGATGGAGTTACATAGGCAGATTCTTACATTTCTCCTCTACTCTTATAATTTCAACTTCATGCTTTGAAAATAAAACAAAGACAGACATTTCATATGCCAAGGGTCATAGAATCATAGAAGCATTTAGGTTGGAAAAGACCGTTAAGATCAAGTCCAACCATTAACCTAACACTGCCAAATCCACCACTAAACCATGTCCCTAAGCACCACACCTACACGTCTTTTAAATACGTCTAGTGATGGTGACTCAACCATTTCCCTGGGCAGCCTCTTCCAATGCATGACAACCCTTCTGGTGAAGAAATTTTTCGTAATATCCAATCTAAAACTCGTCCGGTGCAACTTGAGGCTGTTTCCTCTCATCTTATCACTTGTTACTTGGAAGACAAGACTGACGCCCACCTCACTACAACCTCCTTTCAGGTAGTTGTAGAGAGCAATAAGGTCTCCCCTCAGCCTCCTTTTCTCCAGGCTAAACAAGACCAGCTCCCTCAGCAACTCCTCATAGGACTTGTTCTCTAGACCCTTCACCAGCTTCATTGCCCTTCTTTGGACATGCTCCAGCACCTCAATGTCTTTCTTGTAGTAAGGTGCCCAAAACAGGACACAGTATTCGAGGTGCGGCCTCACGAGTGCTGAGTACAGGAGGACAATCACTTCCTTAGTGTCGTGGTTTAAGCCCAGCTGGCAACTAAGCAACACACAGCTGCTCACTCGCTCCCCCACCTGGTGAGATGGGGGAAAGAACTGGTAGAGTGAAACAGAAAACTTTTGGGTTGAGATAAAGACGGTTTAATAGCTAAAGCAAAAGCCTTTCACACACAAGCAAAGCAAAAGAAGGAATTAATTCACTACTTCCCGTTGGCAGGCAGGTGTTTAGATGTCTCCAGGAAAGCAGCGCTCCATCATATGTAACAGTTACGTGGGAAGACAAACTCCATCACTCCAAATGTCCCCTACTTTTTTCTTCTTTCCCCAGCTTTATATGCTGAGCATGATGTCATATTGTATGGAATATCCCTTTGGTTGGTTGGGCTCAGCTGTCCCAGCTGTGTCTCCTCCCAACTTCTTGTGCACCTGTCATGGTTTAACCCCAGCCAGCAACTAAGCACCACGCAGCCGCTCACTCACTCCCCCCCCACCCAGTGGGATGGGGGAGAAAATCAGGAAAAGAAGTAAAACTCCTGGGTTGAGATAAGAACGGTTTAATAGAACAGAGAAGAAGAAACTAATAATGATAATGATAACACTAACAAAATGACAGCAGTAGTAATAAAAGGATTGAAATATACAAATGATGCGCAGGGCAATTGCTCACCACCCGCCGACCGACACCCAGCCAGTCCCCGAGCAGCGAATCCCTGTGTCCCCCCGCTTCCCAGTTCCTAAACTAGATGGGACGTCACATGGTATGGAATACACCGTTGGCCAGTTTGGGTCAGGTGCCCTGGCTGGGCATGAGAAGCTGAAAAATCCTTGACTATAGTTTAAACACCACTGAGCAACAACTGAAAACATCAGTGTTATCAGCATTCTTCACATACTGAACTCAAAACACAGCACTGTACCAGCTACTAGGAAGACAGTTAATTCTATCCCAGCTGAAACCAGGACAGCACCCCAAGTCTACTTGCTGATGGGGTGGTATGAGAAGCAGAAAAGGCCTTGACTCTGTGTAAGTGCTTCTCAGCAGTAACTAAAACATCTCTGTATTATCAACACTGTTTTCAGCACAAATCCAAAACATAGCCCCATACTAGTGTTACATTAAAGGGTAAAAGAATTTGGCAGAAAATAAACCCCCTTGCATTCCAGCTTGTCCTCAGATATCAGAGGGGTTGGGGGTGGTAAGGCTTAGTTTCTGAGTAATGTCCAATTCAGCGCTATAAGTCCGATCACGTCACGATGATGGATGCACTTATAGCACACTGCACTCTCAGCTTAGCCACATTCAATGCATGAGAATTAGCAGACTTAGGGAGTTTGGTTGCATTAACGAACTATCATGACCAGATTAAAGAGCAGTGCAGTTTATTAAAGCAATAGTACAGGTTCTTTTGGATTGCCAGTGATAAATACACTGCCTGCAAAGCACATGCAAATAATAATACAGTTGACTACACATGCATTAAACTATGAAAGAAAAGAGCTCTAAAGAATTTTAAGTTTCCCAGGAAAGCACTCAGTACAGCTGAGTGTTGGAATCACACCCAGAAGTCAGCGATGTCCTCCCAACTTGTCTATGATGGTATCTTCCCTAACATTCCTCCTCTTTTGGGGTCTTTTTATTCTACTTTTCCTTTTAGGTGGAGCTTGAGTGACTCTAGTCATACATATCTTTACTTTGATTGGTATAAAGTTCTCTCACTTTGCTTTTAAAGGTGTATGCTAAAAAAAAATTCAGAGTGCATGCTTAGTGTGGGGGTGGTCGCACTTTGGAGGTGGGGAACTTTTGGGATGGAGGTGTGTTCTGGTATTTTCATGATATTATAATGAGCAAAGTTCACCCAAAGGACATGGTGTTGCATGTCAGTACCCCAGAACTGGGCACATGTGACATAAATCAGAAGTAGGGCATTAGGTTGACAGAACCCCCATTATTTTACCTCCGTGCTTCAGTGGATTCAATGCAGGGACCAACCATTCTTGTTCCTATGGTTCCAGTTTCCTATCCCTGGGATAACAGAGTCTGGCTGCGGCATCTCCACTCCGCTCCACCCTCCATGTTACTTTTCAGAGTCAGCATACCAAGCTCCCCCGGTGTTGCTAACATCTGCAGTTGCAGGTTATGCTGCTTAGGGAATTATTATGGAACTGATTCTTTACGTGTCCACTGTATTCCACCATGGAGGTTCACCTTCCCTTAAGGCAGGGTGTGTGTGTTATATCAATGTCACCTCCAGCAATCATTCCACACTGGTACCGGAAAAAATTAGATCCACTCACTAGGGATGTCCAAGATGTAGTGGCTGTTTTGCAATAGGAATTCCTGGTTCATCCATTTCATTGCGAGGTTTGCCTTAATCCTGGGCAGAGGGCTCCGTAACTGAATATCAGAAACTTCTGAGTTCAGTCTAACACAAGAGAAAAACTGCTCTTCTCTTCCCTTGAGAATGTAACTTTTTTAAAGAACAAAGTTTTGAAGGACTTGCATACATGTGCCCAGTTAGTCTTACCTTGCTACAAATACTTTTAGTTATCTTGAGCATAACCTGATGATCTCCTTGCAAAGTCTCTTGTTCTTTATTAGAAGGTTTTATTCTTTATATAACTCTTTCTAATGGCCTACTAATTATGATTTTTACCATCACTAGTAAAAGGATTTTTCTTCACCAGGCAGTAAAGAGTCTCAGGACTTGTCTGGGTTTGCGATGGCCTGGGATAGTTCTAGCTTGCTGTAACAATTGTCTAGTGTTCAAATAACTGCTGCCTTGTAACTTCTTTTAGCATAAGCTCTGTGAATATCATATGTGACAAACCTTATTGCTAACAAACAATAGCTCTTTGTATCAGTTAAGGCTGGTGGAGGCTATTGTGCAGCTTGCAAACTTTAAATGAGGACCAATGAGAAGGAAGAAAACTGTGTCATGTAAAGGTATAAAAATTAATCAAAGTGTATGCAAGACAAAGGTAAAAGGGACCACCAGAACTTCATATTGCTCTAAGTAAAGACTTGACAATCCTGATGACTTGTCATAAATTCCTCTCCTACTCTGCTTGAGGAAGAATGAAAATTGATCTTAGGACTTAGACAATGGAAAGCTGAACATAACATCAAGAACAGTAGGTACTAGAAGGCTTTATTTCTTATAAATAAGACTTAGAGTGCAATACAGATTCCATTTGAAAAAATCTAAATCTAGAACGAAAGGGAGAGGAAATAGACAAAGTATTTTAAACAATATTTTTTCTCAGTTGTTTCTGTTACTGCTCAGCCTTAAAAAAATATTCAATTCTTAAACATTTTTAGCAGAACATGTCTATACTTGAATAGGTAAGTCAATGCAAAGCTACTCTTTTTATTGTGAGAGAATATGTCCCTACACGAGACCTTCTGGATCATCCTTCTGTGATCAAGAGAAGAAAACCTACTATGGCAACATTATCACCAAAGAGAAGAACTTACTTCCAGAATGTGTTAGCCTCTACCTTAATCTCATCCTTTGAAAGATATTAATCAAAACCACCTGTGAATTCTTTTTGTCCCATGCTAAGAACTTTTTCTCACTTCTGATCTGCTTAAAATAATCCCAAGTTGTGATGGTGGCATCAGTAAACTAGATAAGCAATGTAGACTGGATAACTGCCACTGACAATAATTATCAATTGATTTGTCTTCCCCCCAGGCAGCCCATTTCCACAGATTTCAGTTCTAATCAGGAAATTATTTCCTGCATTGTCCACAAAAAAGAGTCACCAGTCCACTCTGTCTTCCACTGTGGAGTTTGTCATTTTCTCTTCTTCATGTGCTGTCAAGAGATCAAAACTGTTGACTGAACTCAACAGGTTGCTGTTTGCATATGGCACGCTTCCTCCCTCCCAAAAGACACTATCACCCTTCCCCGAGGAGTAATCAGCATCTTCTCCACCGGTACTGGTAAGGCTTGAAGGCTGGTCTCATTGTATAACCTCTTTGCCCTAATCTGCAGTCATCATGTCATCAGGGACCCTATAGTCACAGACTACTTTTAGCCTGGTCACCTACTCCTGCAACATTCTTCATTGCTTCCTAAGAGTAAAGCAAGTACCTTTTTCATTACACACAATTTTGATTCTGGCCTTCTGTGCTGCTGCAGGTTCAATCCAAAGATGGGATCACCATTTTGACAAACATGTTAGAACTGAAAGTAATAAAAAGTACTGAGAACAGTAGAATCTCTTCCCTGCTCTTTTGGTGCTTTGATCTTTTATAATGTGATCCTTATTACAGCTCCACAAATTTCCTCATAAAATTTTGCAATCTGTTTGGTTTGATAGTTGCAAGTTTCTAAATCTTCTGGCTTAGCTGAGCCATGCTTTATTTTTTTGAGCAACAAATGGAGCTTTGGGCAATATGTTACTATTGTGGTTGATACAGACAGTATGCTTTTCAATATGTGTGTGTATATATATATATATATATATGTTTTTAAATGGAGCAAGGTAAGTGATCCCTTCCCAAGGAGAGGTGTACATCAGATACCCTACTCTGTGCTTCTTTCTGTTCTGCCTCAAACAGTATATTGTTTAGTCTTAGTTAGGCGTTCCCATTTTTCCTATTTTGTAACTGGCTGCTTTTGCCTATTAAGTTCAATTTCTGTGCTGTTTCTCACCCTTTTGCCAAACTTATGTGATTTGTTCTCTGTAAGACATCCCATTTTGTGCAATGCAGGTGCATTTTGTTCTATAGCTAAAGTGTTTGTAAGATACCTCTTACAGTGGCATATAAGAACTAAAAAGCTAACATGCTGTGGAGTAGCTTGAAACAGATCACCAAAGACTTTGTGTCTATGTGGCTTTTTATCTTGTCCCAGCTACTCTGAGTTCCTTGGCAGTCTTTAACTTTTTTTTTCCATTTTCCTTCCTTCTCAGATGCCTTTTATGAAATCTACATCTCTATCTAATTGGGGGTTTTTTGGGTGTTCTGAATCTTATAGATCACTACCTTTTCACCATTTTCCTGGATAGCATTTCATAGCCAGTGTACATAAGAAAATAAATCTGGATTAATGCTGAAAATGAATTTAAAGCACTTCTCATTTAATTTACTGTGAATTTTTCACATTCAAGGGTAAAGATATACATTACATTCTTACCTCATCTGGTGAAAGATGTCCCTGCCCATGGCAGGAAGTTTGGTCTAGAGGATCTTTAAAGATCAAGCCAAACCATTCTGTGATTCTATGATTATATTAAAGTGTACTTATTAGTATGGAGAAATACTATTTTCCCATAATGTAAGCAAACTCCCATTGCTTCCAGAAAGTTTATATCTTTGATTAAAGTTCTTTGGCTCTAAATAATGTAACTGCCGTGAACAAATGCTGATACAGAAAATGAGGAAATTGTGAGCTACTATGTTAAATTGACTTCCTTTCTCAGTTACCATGGCAATATAGTATTCCTGTGGGGGAAACTTTCTCATATTATACCTATATAATTGCTAAAGCCTTCTCTAATATTGGAGCTATACTGAGCATACTCTGTCAGTTTGCTGTAGTATACTGCAAGGCTAAAGAATATTTTCTGAACTTAAATGAATCTGATTGTCTGGTTGTTTGGAAAGGGATGTATATAAGGACTGGGGATTTGGCAGCTCTGGATAAAGTATGCACTCAGATAAAGCATTGATTTCAGGAGCATTCATTGTTTCCTAATAGTGTGAGCAATGCAAGCCATGATTATTAAGAAAACAAATCAACAATTAGCCTACTGAGAAGCCAAAGTGTCTTCATTCTGCATTTGCTTGGTGCACTGAGTTCATGAGCTGATTTTTTGGCTTGATACAAGGAGTAAACAAGTCTCTTGGATCTTGAGGCTTCTGAAAGATATGTCGGTGTTCAAAGACAGTGAGGAATCTGGTAATTTGCACTCATGTAGCTTGAAGCTCCTGAGTGCTAGGGATGAATTCAGTATTGCTTTTATCATTTCCTGATCTCTTGCTTGCTCGGCAAATCTGTAGTCTCAATCCTAGGCATTTTCTAACTCCAGGCACAACTGATCTAGCAACAGGTGTCATCTTGTACATGAGAAACCCATGACCTTCATTTAGTCCAATTTTTCTTTATTTCCCCTTTCCCACTTCTTCTCACTCATCTTTTTCTTTCCCTCCCTTTTAGGTATATTATTCAGGCTAAGGATCACCTAGTACTCATTTGTAATGCCTGTAGCATATCCTGGGGCATTTCATAAAGATCAAGTCATCATAATTACACTGTTATTGACAGAATATGTTTCCAACCTAATTCCAGTCTCACTATAGTGCATGCTATCATGCTTTTGCATCTGTCCATGATAGCAGTCTGCCATTTACCTCAGGGATCCTGTTTTCATTTAGTTTGAAATACTTGTTTCTTTACTAAAGGATGTATTATTGCTTCTAAATATTAAAATATTGAGGAACAGATTTTTTTTTTTCTGTGTGAGCTATAGCAGCAATCATTTATTGTGCTTGACAAACAGAAGTAAATTATCCTGTTTTTCCTCTTTAACCTGTAAGATGTTGTAGGAATATGCCTAAATGTCAACAATTTTGGTTAAATATGCATGGAGTCACCTAGAATCATTTCAGCACCTTAACATTCAGATATAACATCACCAAGAGGAACTCTTTGGATTATACCTGATTTCTTGTCTTTAAAAGGAGGTGAGAAATTCTTCAATGATAACTCAGTTTACACTACTTATACAGGGGTACAGCTGAAATGCTCTGCTGTGGTTTTATATGTAAGTAAGAAATACCGGTTTCTTCTGGATTCATTATAATAAATACAACTAGGGGCAATACTATGTTGACTTCCTATTTAAAAATGAATTAAAATTGTTTTTATTGTATCTGCTTAATGTCAGAGATATCAGAAAAAGGCAACAGAAGAAATATTCAGTCTGAACTAATTCCAACTGAAGGCAGCCACTGCAAGTTTCTGTATTTCTTTCTTTGGGAGGACCTAGATATATCTCCATGTAGAGCTATGGACATCCAGTCTCCAAAAGATCTGAGGCCAAATGGTGCAGAACTCTGAGTCAATAATGGGTGTGAATATACGACTGGGATAAGACAACATAGCAATGTTAGGACTTCTTGGTTTAGATAAATTTCCTGACTACGTAACTTGTTAAATGTGTATTGTCTGTCTCTCTGTATTTAATGAGTATGCTTCTAGGAATTCAAATTGCACTCAATTGTGCCTACTGACTAAATAAAGGTTTCCAGATTCATGTTTAAAGGTATGAACAATAATGTAAAAGAAATGTGAAGTCCCCAAGGACATGATCTGCTTTGAATATCAAATAAATGACTTATGCTTTCAATTTTTGGCAATGAACGCATTTGTTGAGGTTCTTACTGTGTATAAAGGTTGTTAAGTGCCAAACATTAAATAATGACTGTAAAAACTTAAAATTCACAGGTATCTTCAAATTACAGGCTGTAGTTCACTTTTGAGTGTAATGCTTTGAGGGAATGATGTTACCAAGGACGGCTGATTAGTTCCAGAAATTTCAGAAACTGAAGATGCTTATTTTACAGCTTTTTTCCCGCCAGTTTTGTTAAGGTTGTGAATTGCACAGCCACATGGGATGATTTCTTTCTTTCTTTACATATGATTATTATTGGAAGAAATAAGAACTAGAAATCCCAGAAGAAATATTAATCTTATGAGAATTTTATTGAACTCTTGTGAGTCTCAAAAGAGCACAAATACTTTGGATAAACAAACATTCAGATGTTGCTTTTTTCTAGCTTCCAGTATATCTTTTTAGGTTCTTTTGCAAAGATATGCTGCAAGGTATTTTGTCATTTTAGGCACTTGTTATTTCATGTTGTGTTCTTAAAATATGTAAGAAGATATAATCTTAAAAAATATCTACCTTGTTCAGTGCCCTTTCTAACAACTAATAACTTTGAGTTCCCAAATACTTCTATAAATGTGGGCTTCCACTCTTAACCATCATCAAACTCTATTCCAAAAACATCTAAAACAAAAAGTCCCAATTTTTAATCAGCTTTAATTTGCATTAATTGTAATCTTTATTTAGAGGCTTATTCTGATTAGAATAATTAATGGGTAGTAGGGGGACACCATCATATTGCATCTTTTCACCATCATATTGCATCTTTTCTGGAAGCTGTCTGCCTTGCTCACTGAGAGCTTTCTCATCTCTATCTTTTCTCTATCTATCTTTCCTAGATCTCTGAGCATGTTGAGAATATTCCTTCACAATAGAAGTGCCATTAAACATGTTTTTTGTTTTGCTTGCAAGTTGACTTTGTCTCTTTCCCTACAGTTTTCTGGATATGAAGGGGACATTAACATTGCGGATTTATTTGAGTTATGCTGTAAATGTCAAAAAATTCTGCTTGCAAATATGCCTTTATGCCAACTTTTGGTAAAAAGACTTTAGAGAAAGTTAGGGAAATACTCATCTTTACTAGCCAAGGATGATTCATTTCAATACCACAGCCTTTTGAGTAGTCCAAAACATATGTGATAAAGAAAAGAAGGTAGGGAGCCTGATTATAATTCTTACTCTCTAATTCTCTACTACAGCTTCTGAGGCTCTCATCAGCAGAGAGCTTTTGCCTTCTCTTGTGCCTTCTTTGCACTGTGCGAGTAGTGCAAAGCAGCTCTTGGAAGGAAATTTCACTACAAAGTGCTTCTCCTTGTTGGCTTTTGACCTTTATGAAATAATGCTTTGAGTCCTTGAAACAAAGCACCAGGGTATTCCTCTCCCATGGACGAAGAAGCTGCTACATCTGTTAGTTTCCAGTACACAAGTAATTGCTGTGGAATAACTTACTCTGCATGTATTTTAATTGGGCAGTAGTTTTCTGTTCCTTCTCCAAACTTCTCCTGCAGTAACATGACTTACCTTATGTTTTGACAGCAAATGATTACTCATGTCTAAATTCAAAATGGTGAGGAGGCATTAGAATATGAGCGCTGTCTTTCCAGCTATGTATGTGAAACAAGAGTGACATCTAGTAGTCAGTTCTGGTAAACACAGTTGTATTTATCTGGTAACTATATTTCCTGTCCTGTAACAAAATGCTGTAAAATTATTTATCTTCCACTTACAATGGAAAACACCACTCATTTGTAGAGCTAACGTACTTTATACACAAGAATTGTTTAAACATTATAGCACTCTTGTTAGGAATTTTTAAAACCAGTTCCATTTTACAGTTGGGTAAACAGAGTGAGTATAAAATGGCTTGTCCAAAGCCCCCCAAATTTTCTGTGAAATAATTAGGAACAGAAACTAGTTTTGACTATAGTTGACTTATTCTTTCCATAAGTGACACTATCTTGAATGATCAGGAATGAAATAATTTCTACCATTGCTGGTGCAGTGTGGCAAAGAACTATCTCCTGATCTCACTAGATTTTCAGTCTACAGCTGAAAATGCATAACATGGGAACCAATAACATGTGTACTGAAATCCATATGTAGGCAAGTACAACAGCAGTCTGTCAGTGCTTGCCTTTTCACAGGAGTGCAACGGCAATTGCAGTTTTCTGTGCCCTGGGATTCATTATTGCTGTAGTACTTGTGAGTGCCAGCTATGAATTCTAAGTATTCAGTTTTGATCCTTTGGACAAGAACTTCTTTTTTTCCTGCATTCATTCAAACTACCTTTTGAAAATGTTTGTCTAGATATTGACTTTTATATGCAGTAGCACTTAGAGTCTGGCTACGATTAAGACTTTAAATTTTAGAGACCAAATTTTCGATTGCTTAAGGAATTAGTGGATGGGACCCCTGGCAAAACTGTCCTCGGGGATAAAGGAGCAGAAGAGAGCTGGCAGCTATTTAAAGATGTTTTTCTTAGAGCACAACAACTCTTGATTCCCAAGTGTAAGAAATCAGGCAAGGAAGGCGGGAGACCAGCATGGCTGAGTAAGGACTTCCTGGTCAAACTAAAATGTAAGAAGGAAATGCATGGGCAGTGGAACAAGGGACACGCATCCTGGGAAAAATACAGGGATACCGCCTGGGTGTATAGGGAGGGATCAGGAAAGCTAAGGCACAGCTGGAGCTGAATTTGGCAAAGAATGTGAAAATAAGAAGGGCTTCTGCCGGTATACTGGTTAGAAAAGGAAGGCAAAAGAAAATGTATCCCACTCCTCAGAGAACAGCAACAACTGGCAAGGAGGAAGCTGAGGTACTCAACAGTTTTTTACCTCAGTTTTCACTGGCAATTGCTCTTCTCACATCTCTCAAGTCCCTGAACCTCACGTCAATGGACTGGGGGACTGAAGTCCCACCCATTGTAGGAGAAGATCAGGTTCAAGACCGCCTGAGGAACCTGAACATACACTAGTCCATGGGATCCGACAAGATGCATTCCAGGATACTGAGGGAACTGGCGGATATAGTTGCTAAGCTGCTCTCTCCATTATATTTGAAAAGTCATGGCAGTCAGGTGAAGTCCCCAGTGACTGGAAAAAAGGAAACATCACACCCATTTTTATGAAGGGTAAAAAGGACAACTCTTGGGACTACTGACCGGGCAGCCTCACCTCTGTGCCTGGGAATATCATGGAACAGATCCGCCTGGGAGATATGTCAAGGCATATGGAAGACAGTGAGGTGATTAGAGACAGCCAACATGGCTTCATCAAGAGCAAATTTTGCCTGATGGATCTGGTGACCTACAATGATGGATGGACTGCATCAGTGGACAAGGGAAGAGCTACTTCTGTCATTTACCTGGACTTCTGCAAGGCCTTTGATACATTCCAGTGCCCAACATTCTTGCTGCTAAATTGGAGAGATACGAGTTTGATAGACAATTTGACGGATGAGGAAGTGGCTGGGTGGCTGCATTCAAAGAGTTGCAGTCAATGGATCAATGTCCAAGTGGAAAGCCGTGAAAATTGGTGTCCCTCTAGGGTCTATACTGGGACCAATACTATTTAATATCTTCATCAATGACATAGACAGTGGGATTGAGTGCACGCTCAGCAAGTTTGCAGATGATGCCAAGCTGAGTGGTGTGGTTGATTCACTTGAGGGAAGGCATGCCTTCAAGAGAGATCTTGACAGCATTGAGGAGTCAGCCCTTGTGAACCTCATGAACTTCAACAAGGCTAAATGCAAGGTCCTGCATCTGGATTGGGGCAATCCCCAATATCAGTACAGGCTGGGTGATGAATGGATTGAGGGCAACCATGTGGAAAAAGACTTGGGACTACAGCTGGATTAAAAATTGGATATGAGCCAGTGTGGTCTGAACAGTAATGGAGTCTGACAACACATTATAAAGCAAAGCTTTATGGAGGCAGTAAGAAAGAGGGGCAACAACCCACTGATACCAGGACTCACCTGATCACTGATAGCAAATACAAGATCATATGTAATGCCATAGCTCCAGCAGACTGACAGGGACACAGTGTCCAGGTAATTTGGAAGCAACAGACAGTCATGCGAATAGCTTTTGAATGTTGTGTACAAGTTGTGCCACCCTTTGGCTCCAGAAGCAGTACTGTAATTTGAAAGACTCATAACTTCCTTACATGGAATGTGGGCAGTACACTGCCTATGCTGCCGATGTCTGTCAAAGGGCAGGGCGTCAGGAGGCAGGGTGTCATTTCCACATCGGGATTCTCTTGTATCGTCACTTGATATGGACTTATAGGCTAGGGTGTTTTTTGGCGGGTCGTAAGATATATCATAAGGCAGGTGAGGTTGATGTTGCAATACCTGCAAGACATAAGTTATCTAGTCAGGAGTCAAAACTTGGTGCATCACGAGATAGGTACAATAGAATCACCTCTATCAAGTGTTAGTTGCATGGGCATCTGGGAGGTGATTACTATAGCATCTTCCCAAATGCTACAAGAGAAGCTGTAAAAAAGATTACAGTTCAGGGTAAGCATTAACATACATCTAGCGGGCCTCAACCAGCATTGGGGTGTGGCTTGACCACAACTAGGAAAATGCTTTACAAGACAATCTACAGCCCAATCCTCTGATGCAAAACAAAGCATAAACAATAACAAATAAAATAATTTCAAAAAGTACAGCCATAACCTTTGATGACTACCCTGCAATCTAAGAATCAAGAGATACGCCATGATCAAAATCCAGCAGTTTCCCAAGTCTGTATTTCAGATTGTCACCTCATGTGACGGCTTTAGTTGATCCAGAATTTCTAAAGTTTTGTCTCAGTGCATAAGTCCCGGCTTAGATAGGCAACAGCACACTGTATTTCCTAACATTCAAACATGAACTTCTGCAGAAAACAAATAGTCCCAGGATAGACACTTGTGAACGATAGTTCACACCTAACAGCTCACCTTTCTCAACAGACTCTATTTCCAAAATGGCAAACGTCAGGCTTGAACTCCCACAAGGAAGGCGCCAGCCCTGAAAGCTGTTGCTACTCTTCACCTTTCCTGTGCAGCCAATTAAACAAGCACAAGGGCCCTGCAGTACCATGCTTTCCCAGAAACCTAACAGCTCACCCTTCTCAGCAGAGCCTGTTTCTGAAACAGCAAGAGTCTAGCTAGTTCTCCCACAAGGAAGGCGCCAGCCCTGAAACCTGTTGCTGGTGTTCACCTTCCCTAGGCAGCCTATTCAAAGGCAGAGGCGCACTGTGGATCCGTGCTTTCCCAGAGCCATCACAGCTCACTGATCTCGGCAGAGCTTGTTTCCAAAATGGCAAACATCTGGCTATTCTGCCACAGGAAAGAGCCAGCCCTGAAAGCTGTTGCTGCTCTTCACCTTCCCCATGCAGCTGATTAAACAGGCAGAAGAGCACTGTGGATCCGTGCATTCCCAGAGCCCTAACAGCAGACCGATCTCGGCAGAGCCTGTTTCTGAAATTGTAAATGTCTGGCTAGTTCTTCCACAAGGCAGGCACCAGCCCTGAAAGCTGTTGCTGCTCTTCACCCTACCCTGGCAGCCTATTCACGGGCACAAGTGCCCTGCGTATCCATGCTTTCTGAGAGACCTAACAGCTCACCGTTCTCAGCAGAGACTGTTCGCAAAATTGCAAACAACCAGCTTGAACAGCCACAAAAAAAGGCGCCAGTTCTGAAAGCTGTTGCTGCTCTTGACCTTCGCTTGGCAGCCTATTCACAGCCAGAAGAGCACTGGGGATCCGTACTTTCCCAAAGCCCTGACATCTCAATGTTCTTGGCAGAGACTGTTCCCAAAATGTCAAATGTCAGACTTGAACTCCCACAAAGCATGAACCGGCCCTGAAAGCTGTTGCTGGTCATCATCTTCCCAGTGCAGCCTATTAAACAGGCACAAGCACCCTGTGCATCCATGCTTTCCCAGAGATCTGACAGCTCTCTGTTCTCGGCAGAGCCTGTTTCCGAAAAGGCAAACGTCTGGCTCCTTATCTGAAAGGAAAGTGCCAGCCCTGAAAGATGTTGCTGGTCTTCACCTTCCCTTGGCAGCATATTCACCAGCACAATAGCACTGGGGATCTGTGCTTTCCCACAGAAGGAACATCTCATGCCGCTCATTCTCAGCAGAGCCTATTTCCGAAAAGACAAATGTCCGGCTCCTTATCCCTCAAGGAACGTGCCAGTCCTGAAAGATCTTACAGGTCTTCATCCTTCCCTTGGCAGCCTATTCACAAGCACAACAGGACTGGGGATCTGTGTTTTCCCACAGATGGAACATCTCATGGCACTCGTTCCCGGCAGAGCCTCTTTTTGAAAAGGCAAACGACAGGCTCCTTCTCACACAAGGAAGGTGCCAGCCCTGAAAGATGTTGCTGGTCTTCACCTTCCCAATGCAGCCTATTGACCAAAACAACAGCACTGGGGATCCGTGCTTTCCCACAGACGCAACATCTCATGGAAATCGTCCTCAGCATATCCTCTTTCCGAAATGGCAAACGTCCAGCTCCTTCTCCCACAAGGAACATGCCAGCCCTGAAAGATATTGCTGGTCATCACCTTCCCTTGACAGCCTATTCACAGGCACAACAGCACTGGGGATCTATGCTTTCCCAGAGACGCAACATCTCATGACGCTCATCCTCGGAAGATGGTCTTTCCAAAAAGGCAAACGTCAGACTCCTTCTCCCACAAGGAAGGTGCTAGCCCTGAAAGCTGTTGCTGCTCTTGACCTTCGCTTGGCAGCCTATTCACATGCAGAAGATCACTGTGGATCTGTGCTTTCCAAGAGCCCTAACAGCTCACCATTCTCGGCAGAGCCTGTTCCCGAAACGGCAAACATCCTTCTTGAACTCCCACAAGGCATTAGCCAGCCCTGAGAGCTGTTGCTGCTCTTCATCTTCCCGTGCAGTGTATTCAACAGGCACAAGTGGCCTCTGCATCCGTGCTTTCCAGGAGACCTGAAATGTCTCCATTCTCGGCAGAGCCTCTTTCCGAAATGGCAAACGTCTGGGTCCTTCTCCCACAAGGAAGGTGCCAAACCTGAAAGCTGTTGCTGGTCTTCACCTCACCCATGCAGCCTATTCAAAGGCACAACAGCCATGGGGATCTGTGCTTTCCCACAGGTGGAACACCTGATGGCACTCGTTCTTGGCATAGCCTCTTTCCGAAATGGAACACATCCGGGTCCTTCTCCCACAAGGAAGGTGGCAGCCCTGAAAATTATTGCTGGTCTTCACCACATCTTGGCACCCAATTCACAGGCACGACAGCACTGGGGATCTGTGCTTTCGCACAGACAGAGCATCTCATGGCTCTCATTCTCGGCAGAGCCTCTTTCTGAAATGGTAAACGTCCGGCTCCTTCTCCCTCACAAAACCTGCAAGCCCTGAAAGATGTTGCAGGTCTTCACCTTCCCCATGCAGCCTATTCACCGGCACAACAGCACTGGCATCTGTGCTTTCCCACAGACGGAACATCTCATGCCGCTCATTCTCGGCAGAGCCTCTTTCCAAAATGACAAACGTCGGTCTCCTTCTCCCACAAAGAACGTGCCAGCCCTGAAAGATGTTGCTGGTCTTCACCTTCCTTGGCAGCCTATTCACTGGCACAACAGCACTGGGCATCTGTGCTTTCCCACAGATGGAACATCTCATGGCACTCGTTCTCGGCAGAGCCTTTTTCAAAAAGGAAAACATCCGGTTCCTTCTCCCACAAGGAAAATGCCAGCCCTGAAAGATGTTGCTAGTCTTCACCTTTCCTTGGCAGCCTATTCACAGGCACAACAGCACTGGGCATCTGTGTGTTCCCGCAGACGGAACGTCTCATGACGCTCATTCTCGGATTAGCCTCTTTCCAAAATGGCAAAAGACCGGCTCCTTCTCCCACAAGGAACGTGCCAGCTCTGAAAACTCTTGGTGGCCTTCATGTACCCCATGCAGCCTATTCACAAGCACAACAGCACTGGGGATCTGTGCTTTCCCACGGACAGAACGTCTCATGGCACTTGCCCTCCGCAGAGGCTCTTTCCGAAAAGGCAAACTTCGGTCTCCTTCTCCCGCAAGGAATGTGCCAGACCTGAAATATGTTGCAGGTCTTCATCTTCCCCATGCAGCCTATTCACTGGCACAACAGCACTGGGCATCTGTGCTTTCCCACAGACGGAACATCTCATGGCACTCGTTCTCGGCAGAGGCTCTTTCCGAAAAGGCAAACTTCGGTCTCCTTCTCCCGCAAGGAAGGTGGCAGCCCTGAAAGATGTTGCAGGTCTTCATCTTCCCCATGCTGACTATTCACCAGCACAACAGCACTGGGCATCTGTACTTTACACAGATGGAACATCTCATCGTGTTCATCCTCGACAGAAACTCTTTCCGAAAAGGCAAATGTCCAGCTCCTTCTCCCAAAAGGATTGTGCCAGCCCTGAAAGCTCTTGCTGGTCTTCACCTTCCTTGACAGCCTATTCACAGGCACAACAGCACTGGGCATCTATGCTTTCCAACAGACGGAACATCTCATGCCGCCCATTCTCAGCAGAGCCTTTTTACAAAACAGCAGACGTCCGGCTCCTTCTCCCACAAGGAAGGTGCCAGCCCTGACAGATGTTGCTGGTCTTCAGCTTCCCTTGGCAGCCTATTCACCGGCACAACAGAACTGGGCATCTGTGCTGTCACACAGACAAAACATCTCATCGTGCTCGTCCTCGGCAGAAGCTCTTTCCAAAACTGCAAACGTCCGGCTCCTTCTCCCACAAGTAAGGTGGAAGCCATGAAAGACATTTCTGGTCTTCACCTTTCCCATGCAGCCTATTCACTGGCACAACAGCACTGGGCATCTGTGCTTTCCCACAGACGGAACATCTCATGGCACTCGTTCTCGGCAGAGCCTTTTTCAAAAAGGAAAACATCCGGTTCCTTCTCCCACAAGGAAAATGCCAGCCCTGAAAGATGTTGCTAGTCTTCACCTTTCCTTGGCAGCCTATTCACAGGCACAACAGCACTGGGCATCTGTGCGTTCCCACAGATGGAACGTCTCATGACGCTCATTCTCGGATTAGCCTCTTTCCAAAATGGCAAAAGACCGGCTCCTTCTCCAACAAGGAACGTGCCAGCCCTGAAAACTCTTGGTGGCCTTCATGTACCCCATGCAGCCTATTCACAAGCACAACAGCACTGGGGATCTGTGCTTTCCCACAGACAGAACATCTCATGGCACTTGCCCTCGGCAGAGGCTCTTTCCAAAATGGCAAACGTCCGGCTCCTTCTCCCGCAAGGAATGTGCCAGACCTGAAATATGTTGCAGGTCTTCATCTTCCCCGTGCAGCCTATTCACTGGCACAACAGCACTGGGCATCTGTGCTTTCCCACAGACGGAACATCTCATGGCACTCGTTCTCGGCAGAGGCTCTTTCCGAAAAGGCAAACTTCGGTCTCCTTCTCCCGCAAGGAAGGTGGCAGCCCTGAAAGATGTTGCAGGTCTTCATCTTCCCCATGCTGACTATTCACCAGCACAACAGCACTGGGCATCTGTACTTTACACAGATGGAACATCTCATCGTGTTCATCCTCGACAGAAACTCTTTCCGAAAAGGCAAATGTCCAGCTCCTTCTCCCAAAAGGATTGTGCCAGCCCTGAAAGCTCTTGCTGGTCTTCACCTTCCTTGACAGCCTATTCACAGGCACAACAGCACTGGGCATCTATGCTTTCCAACAGACGGAACATCTCATGCCGCCCATTCTCAGCAGAGCCTTTTTACAAAACAGCAGACGTCCGGCTCCTTCTCCCACAAGGAAGGTGCCAGCCCTGACAGATGTTGCTGGTCTTCAGCTTCCCTTGGCAGCCTATTCACCGGCACAACAGAACTGGGCATCTGTGCTGTCACACAGACAAAACATCTCATCGTGCTCGTCCTCGGCAGAAGCTCTTTCCAAAACTGCAAACGTCCGGCTCCTTCTCCCACAAGTAAGGTGGAAGCCATGAAAGACATTTCTGGTCTTCACCTTTCCCATGCAGCCTATTCACTGGCACAACAGCACTGGGCATCTGTGCTTTCCCACAGACGGAACATCTCATGGCACTCGTTCTCGGCAGAGCCTTTTTCAAAAAGGAAAACATCCGGTTCCTTCTCCCACAAGGAAAATGCCAGCCCTGAAAGATGTTGCTAGTCTTCACCTTTCCTTGGCAGCCTATTCACAGGCACAACAGCACTGGGCATCTGTGCGTTCCCACAGATGGAACGTCTCATGACGCTCATTCTCGGATTAGCCTCTTTCCAAAATGGCAAAAGACCGGCTCCTTCTCCAACAAGGAACGTGCCAGCCCTGAAAACTCTTGGTGGCCTTCATGTACCCCGTGCAGCCTATTCACAAGCACAACAGCACTGGGGATCTGTGCTTTCCCACAGACAGAACATCTCATGGCACTTGCCCTCGGCAGAGGCTCTTTCCAAAATGGCAAACGTCCGGCTCCTTCTCCCGCAAGGAATGTGCCAGACCTGAAATATGTTGCAGGTCTTCATCTTCCCCGTGCAGCCTATTCACTGGCACAACAGCACTGGGCATCTGTGCTTTCCCACAGACGGAACATCTCATGGCACTCGTTCTCGGCAGAGGCTCTTTCCAAAAAGGCAAACTTCGGTCTCCTTCTCCTGCAAGGAAGGTGGCAGCCCTGAAAGATGTTGCAAGTCTTCATCTTCCCCGTGCAGCCTATTCACAGGCACAACAGCACTGGGGATCTGTGCTTCCCACAGACGGAACATCTCATGGCACTCGTTCTCGGCACAGTCTCTTTCCGAAAAGGCAAACATCCGGCTCCTTCTCCCGCAAGGATGGTGGCAGCCCTGAAAGGAGATGGAGGTCTTTATCTTTCCCATTCAAACTATTCACAGGCACAACAGCACTGGGGATCTGTGCTTTCCCACAGACGGAATATCTCATGGTACTTGTCCTTGGCAGAAGCTCTTTCCGAAATGGCAAACATCCGGCTCCTTCTCCCGCAAGGAACGTGCCAGCCCTGAAAGATCTTGGTGGTCTTCATCTTCCCCGTGCAGCCTATGCGCAGGCACAACAGCACTGGGCATCTGTGGGTTCCCACAGACGGAACGTCTCATGACGCTCATTCTCGGATTAGCCTCTTTCCAAAATGGCAAACGTCCTGCTCCTTCTCCCACAAGGAAGGTGGTAGCCTTGAATGATGTTGCTGGTCTTCACCTCCCCTTGGCAGCCTATTCACAACCACAACAGCACTGGGCATCTGTGCTTCCCACAAACGGAACATCTCATGGCACTCGTTCTCCACAGAGCCTCTTTTCGAAATTGTAAACATCCGGCTCCTTCTCCCGCAAGGAACGTGGCAGGCTTGAAAGATGTTGCAGGTCTTCATCTTCCCAGTGCACCCTATTCACAGGCACAAAAGCACTGGGGATCTGTGCTTTCCCACAGACGGAACACCTCATGGCTCTCATTCTTGACAGAGGCTCTTTTTGAAATAGGAAACATCCGTCTCCTTCTCCCGCAAGGAAGGTGGCAGCCCTGAAAGATGTTGCTGGTCTTCACCTTCCCTTGGCAGCCTATTCACAGGCACAACAGCACTGGGGATCTCTGCTTTCCCACAAATGGAACATCTCATGGCACTAGTTCTCGGCAGCGCCTTCTCCGAAAAGGCAAATGTCCGGCTCCTTCTCCTGCAAGGAAGGTGACAGCCCTGAAAGATGTTGCAGGTCTTCATCTTCCCAGTGCACCCTATTCACAGGCACAAAAGCACTGGGGATCTGTGCTTTCCCACAGACGGAACGTCTCATGGCACTTGTTCTCGGCAGAGCCTCTTTCAGAAAAGGCAAACATCCGGCTCCTTATCCAGCAAGGTATGTGGCCGCCCTGAAAGATGACGCAGGTCTTCATCTTTCCCGTGCAGCCTATTCACAGGGACTACAGCACTGGGGATCTGTGCTTTCCCACAAACCTTTTCACAAGGTATTCAGCATGCACTTTATGGTAAATATATATACAAAGGACTTGGCTACATTTGCATTATTTGCTCCTCCTCTCTTAGAACTGTGCACTGCGTAATCAGCTCATGAAATTTCTAAATCCCACCCTGTTTGCAGTACATGACAGGACAATAGCAAGCCTGGAGGAAGAGGCACTTGTGTAAGGCTCTGTGGCAGACCAACTGCAAGTCACTTCAGGATACGGAAGCCTACTTGAGGACCATAGCAAAGAGATGGTCCAGATCTCTTTCAACGATACGTCTTTTGGGTTTGTTCCTACAACTCCCATACCTGTTGGAGCGTCTTGTATTTCCCATTCCTATGTTGTATCTTCTTTACTAGCACATAATCAGTTCAGAGAAAGCAGCTGGCATACGAGGAGACCCAGGCTTCTGCTAGGTGCAAGTCTGTCCTGCATACAAAGCACACAGGCCAGCAAGCTGAGTAAGGGGGGCTAGAAAAGACAAGGAAGATGGGAGAATCCTGCTGGGCCCCCAGGAAATATCTGTGTAAAATAATCTGGATTGGAAGTATCACATTTGAATCATATCTGAATGAGTCTCAGTGAGGTGAATGTCAGGGGAACTGCACAAATACAAAGAGGGGGCATTTATTAGCAATTTTCCCTCAGTCTGTCTAGAGGCCCTAATATTGTCAATGGGCATAAAGGCTGACATATTCACTTACATCAACATGAAAGCCTTTCTCAACAATACCAAAAAATGTGAACTGTCATAAGGAACAAACAGATTTCTTAAAATGTTCAGAGGGAGGAGCAGGTGAAGGGGGAAAGAAAAAAATTAGTTACCAAAAGATAACAAACTCAGTTTGAAATGGGTGGAAGTGTTTCCATGAATATCAAGGCCTTTGGACTGCCCCTTAAATGCATCGTAATTGGATGAACACATTCATAGAATCATAGAATGGTTTGGGTTGGAAGTGACATAAAGATCATCTAGTTGCAACCCCCATGCCATGGGCAGAGGCACCTTCCACTGGACCAGGCTGCTCAAAGCCTCATCCAACCTGGCCTTGAACACTTCCAGGGATGGGGCATCCACAACCTTTCTGGGCAACTTGTTCCAGTGTCTCATCACCCTCACAGTGAAGAACTTCTTCCTTACATCTAATCTAAATCTACCCTCTTTAAGTTTAAAGCCATTACCCCTTGTCCTATCACTACACGGCCTTGTAAAAAGTCCCTCTCCAGCTTTCTTGTAGGCCTCCTTTAGGTACTGGAAGGCTGCTATAAGGTCTCTCTGGAGCATTCTCTTCTCCAGACTGAATAACCCCGATTCTCTCAGCCTGTCTTCATAGAAGAGGTGCTCCAGCCCTCTGATCATCTTCATGGCCCTCCTCTGGACTCGCTCCAACAGGTCCATGTCCTTCTTATTCTGGGGGCCCCAGAGCTGGGGTCTCACAAGAGCGGAGTAGAGGGGCCAAATCACCTCCTTTGATCTGCTGGTCATGCTTCTTTTGATGCAGCCGAGGATGCGATTGGCTTTCTGGGCTGCAAGCACAGATTGCTGGGTCACGTTGAGCTTCTCGTCAACCAACACCCCCAAGTCCTTCTCCACAGAGCTGCTCTCAACCTACTCATCACCCAGCCTGTACTTGTCCTTGGGATTGCCCCAACCCATGTGCAGGACCTTGCACTTGGCGTTGTTGAACTTCATGAGGTTCACATGGGCCCACCTCTCAAGGTCTCTCTGGATGGCATCCCTTCCCTTCAGCAAGTTGACTGTACCACACAGCTTGGTGTCATCAGCAAACTTGCTGAGGGTGCACTCAATCCCACTGTCCATGTCGCTGACAAAGATGTTGAACAGCACTAGTCCCAATACTGACCCTTGAGGAATGCCACTTGTCACTGGTCTTTACTCAGACATCAAGCCGTTGACCACAACTCTTTGAGTGGAACCATCCAGCCAATTCCTTATCCACTGAGTGGTCCATATGTCAAATCCATGTCTCTCCAACTTAGAGACAAAGATGTCATGCATGACAGTGTCAAGTGCTTTGCACAAGTCCAGGTAGATGATGTCAGTTGCTCTTCCCTTATCCAACACTGTAACCCCATCATAGAAGGCCACCAAATTTATCAGGCACAATTTGCCCTTAGTGAAGCCATGTTGGCTGTCACCAACCACCACCTTATTTTCCATGTGCCTTAGCATAGTTTCCAGGAGGATCTGCTCCATGGTCTTGCCAGGCACAGAGGTGAGACTGACTGGCCTGTAGTTCCCTGGGTCTTTCTTTTTTCCCTTTTTAAAAATGGGTGTTATGTTTCCACTTTTCCAGTCAGTGGGAACTTCACTGGACCACCACAACTTCTCAAATATGATGGATGGTGGCTTAGTCACTTCATCCGCCTGTTCCCTCAGGACCTGCAGATGCATCTCATCAGGTCCCATGGACTTGTGCACTTTCAGGTTCCTTAGATGGTCTCGAACCTGATCTTCTCCTACAGCGGGTGGTTCTTCATTCTCCCAGTCCCTGCCTTTGCCTTCTGTGACTTGGGTGGCGTGGCTGGAGCACTTGCCAGTGAAGACTGAGACAAAAAAAGTCATTGAGTACCTCAGCCTTCTCCATGTCCCAGGTAACCAGGTCTCCTGTTTCCTTCCAGAGAGGGCCCCCATTTTCCTAATCTTCCTTTTATCACCAATGTACCTATCACTTTTCTTGTTGCCCTTGACGTCCCTGGCCAGATTTAATTCTATCAGGGCTTTAGCTTTCCTAACCTGATCCTGGCTGCTCAAACAATTTCTCTGTATGCCTCCGAGTCCACCTATCCTTGCTTCCACTCCCTGTAGGCTTTTTGTGTTTGATTTTGTCCAGGAGCTCCTTGTTCATCCATGCAGGCCTCCTGGCATCTTTGCCTGACTTCCTTTTTGTTGGGATGCATCGGTCCTGAGCTTGAAAAAGGTGAATCCTTGACCAGCTTTCTTGGGCCCCTCTTCCCTTCAGGGCTTTATCCCATGGTACTCTACCACGCAGATCATGGTACTCTACCAAGCAGATCCCTGAAGAGGCCAAAGTCTGCTCTCCTGAAATCCAGGGTAGCAAGCTTACTGTGGGCCCTCTTAGCTGCCCAAAGGATCTGAACTCCACCATTTCATGGTCACTGCAGCCCAGGCTGCCCTTGAACTTCACATTCCCCACCAGCCCCTCCTTGTTGGTGAGAACAAGGTCCAGCATAGCTCCTCTACCACTTGGAGAAGGAAGTTATCACGTTCCAGGGACGTCTTGGATTGCTTATGCCCTGCTGTGTTGTCCCTGCAACAGATATCAGGGTAATTGAAGTCCCCCATGCAGACCAGGGCTTGTGAATGTGAGGCTGCTCCTATCTGTCTACAGAGGCCCTCATCCGCTCGGTCTTCCTGGTCGGGTGGCCTGTAGCAGACCCCCGCTATAATGTCAACTGTCCCTGCCCTCCCTTTAATCCTGACCCATAAGCTCTCGATCAGCTCCTCATCCATCCCATTGCATTGCAGTAAGACACAGTTATAAGGGTATGCATGGGATGACTGGAAGTAAATGGTTAAATCTAAACTGTTTTGCAGACTCCTCCCAATTCCACAAAATATACCACCTTTGAAAAGAAAAAAAAAACCCAAGAGTATAACAGTGACTGCAAATTGAGAAGTGCTTTTTTTTTTTTTTTAACGCAGTCCTAGGCAATAAAAATAGACTGACCTTCCAAAGCTGCAAGGCTGACCTTTACAGTGGGGTATAGTTAATGACTTCGGTGTTGAGAAGCTTGGAGCAACTGTCCCAGGTATTCTGCAATATAAGCAACGGTAAGGGCTCTCTAGTGACAGCGGTTCAGATAACAGTGTGCTTCAAAACAAGGGGGTTGTTTTTTCGGTTTTGTTGGTTTTTTAAACCACCTTACCTCTTGGTCAAAGACAGATCCCCCGAGTTTGTAATCTTGTCCACATACTATATATAGCACTTAAACCCTAGCTGACATCGTGTTTTTTCTACAGCGCAGCCTATCAGAAAGGAGTTGGCTGCCTGGCCGCTCTGCGCCCGCGACGCGGTGGGAGGCAGCGGGCTCCTGCCCGCGCCGGACGAGGCAGCAAGGCGGGAACGCTGAGGAAGCCCCCCGGAGCGGCGTTTCCATCACGGCAAGGAGCGGCTGGGCCCAACGGCGTCAGCCCGGCTACTTCAGGCAGCCGTTAAAGTCACATTTTCCTCAGCGGAATGCCCGTTAAACCGCACAGAGCTTTGGTTTCAGGTGCCTGAGCCCCCTCGGTGGGCGGTCTCTCGTGCCGGTACGCACAAGCCGTGTGTAAAGGCGCTGGTGGGGGCCATGGCTGTAAAGGCAGGGGCAGAAGATCAGGTAGCACCACGTTGCGTTCCCCGAAAGCCCTGGGGTGCTCCCGGGCCCGGACTCGCGGACTGCTCGGCCCACCCGCAGCCGCGACAGCGCCGGCGACACGGGTCGCTTCTGAGGTAACCCCTCCCCTCAGGGCTCGCTCCCCGGGGCGGGGCGGGGCGGGGCGGAGCGGGGCGGGACAGGCCCGACAGGGGCGGGGCGGAGAGGGGAGGGGAGGGGCAGACCCAGCCGGCCCGGCCCGGCCCGGCCCGGCCCGGCCCGGCCGTCCGCACCGCTGCCGGGGCGGGCCCTGCGCTCTCGCGGGAGCTGCGCCGGCGCCGCCCGTCTCCGTGCGCGGCCGCGGCGGAACCAATAAAGTTTGTTTCAAAAAAAGCGAGAAAAGGGAAGGGAAAAAAAAAAGCGGTTCCGCCGAGTCTGTCGTGGCTGCTGGCGAGTGCGTGAGTGACTGCTCGCCCGGCCAGCCCGGGGCTGCCGCAGCAGGCGAGGGCGGACGGGCTGCTCCAGCCCCCGCCCCGGCCGCGGCCCCGGCTGCGCTCGGCCTCGGCAGCCGTCGCCCTCAGCGGGGAGCTGCGCCTCCGCCGCTCTCCGGGCCCGCTCGTGAGTATGGTGGGACAGCTGAGGCGGGCACCGCTTCCCACAGAGGCAGGGCGGTGATAGGGGCCTGGCAGTGACTCCCGGCAGCACCGGGGCGAGCGGGGAGAGTGACAGCTGTCAGGCTCCCCCCCCCCCCCGGGGGGCGGCTCTGGCTGCGGGCCGGGCCGCGCTGTGGGACGGGGAGCTGGTCTGCGGTGCTGCCGGCGGCAGTCCACGGCCAAGGGAGGGCTGGGTGCCTCCTGACAGCTCCCTCATACCCTCCTCCCCCTCCTCCCTGCCCTGCAGCGCCTCGTCCCCTCACTTCCCCGCGGCCAGGGAACATGTAAGCGAGACGGGCAGCGTGAGGCGTTCCCAAACAGACGCTGTCCTCCCGGGGGTCGCCGCTGACCTGTGGGTTTTTGTTTGTGTTCCCTCACGGCAGGGCTCGCTTCTCCCCCCCCGAAGTGAGTCTCCTGGCGCGGGAGGAGCGCCGGGCAGACGGCCGCAGCCATGCCGGGCGGTAAGGAGACGCGGCTGCTGCACCTCAGCGAGATGGAGAAGCTGGACAAAACCCTCTTCAGGCTGGAGCAAGGTAGGTCGGGGGCGGCGGGTTGCGGCCTCCTCAACCTCCTCCTCCTGCTCCTCCTCGGCGAGGAGCCCCCAGGGCCCGGTGAGCGGGAAATGGCCGGGCGGGCACTCGCCACCTTCTTCGAGCGGCAATGGAAAGGGAGCTCAGCCTGCGGTGGTGTTCTTCTTTTCTTCCTTACTTTTTTCCATATTCTAATGTGAAACAATTCCTGACATGCTTGCTTCCACTGCAGAGCTCTATGGGCTCCAGTTGCGGTCCAGTCTGTCTCGTAAAACACTTGAGATATGAGGAGTAGGTCAGCTAGGAGCTGTCAGTCTTCATGGGAATGAAGTGTGAAGCATTTTTTAGACAGGCCCTGCAGAACAGGACCTCTCCTTTTATAACCTGTACTTCAGTGACCCGAAAAAGTCCTCATAAGTCAAGCTCTCTAGTATTTATCTGCAACCTGTTATGCAGCACCCCATCTTTAATATTACAATTTTGAAACGTATCAGTAATACTAACATTTTGCAAAGTCTGAGGTAATGTTTCAGAATATGGGATCTTTAGCTCCTCCTAAATCCTGTCTTGCCTGTCAGATTTCTTATAGCCGTGCTATGTTAGTATTGTGGCTGCATACTTCTAAGAACTTGACATTATTTCTCTCTGAAAGTGTTTTAAGTCTATTTGCAGAAAAAAACCCAAACCCAACCAAAACAAACAAACAAACCCCAAAACAAACCAAACAAAAAACCACCCCACTAATTCATCCATTATTATGCTGGTCAGCAAATTCAGACTATAAAACTAAAGCCACTGTCTTTAGAAACAACTTTTAATGATGCAACAGTTCTTATTACTCATGAAATTTGGTGGGGTTTATTGCTTTATGTTACTGATCTAAGAACCTGATACCAAAGTGGTTTAGTAGAGGAGCAAGATTTTGGTTCTTGAGAATAATAATTCTCTTCAACTATATTGATTTCAAAATTTTCTGACAGTCTAGTCTAAGAAAATGTCAGTAGTGAAGAAGTGCAGAGTTGACTTTAACCTCTATTTTTAACTCATCCTTTCAGTTGTGTAAATTTTGTTGGAAGGAGTCACACAGAAGTGCATGGCTATCAAACATTCAGAGTGCCTCTGCTGCTAGCAGTCTCTTAGAGGGCATAGCTAATTTTGAGCACAGCATTCCTGATGTCAGTATAACTGTTACAGGAAATAAGATATCAATGGCATATATCCCTGTGCTCTAATTTTAGTAATCCCTGTAATAAATGTCAGGATAATACTGGGGAGAGTGTACTTAACCTTCCAAAAGTGATTGATTTTTTTTTTTTTTTTTCCAATCAATCAAATGAGCTTCATTTTACCTGACAGACATTCAGATCCTAAACCCACTGCTTTACATGGTGGGTTTTGGTGCAGTGGTGATTATGTTAATATGAGAAACTTACATTTAGATGTATTCAGACATTGAATTCTGGTATTAGAATCCCTATGATTCTACATAATGAGCAAGTGGCTTTTTTTCAACTTAAGATACTGGAACTTCATATTGTTCGGGGGTTTTATGCTTTTAATTCATTATCTGTGTATTAGTAACTTTCTCTTTTTACAAATACTCAGGTTTCTTTTACTCCCAATTTTGTAGACTGCTAGGGCTAGTAGGTGTTTTACTACAGTTAACTACACGACTGGCACGTAATTTAGTAAAAGTTATTGTGCAAGCACTTATACATGTTTCAGTCACTTGGAAGGACCTTGTAATTAGCCATGCACATAATTAGCCATGCACATGATGGTGGCCCTCAAACCTGCAAGTGGAAACCTATTCTGAAATCTGTTGACTGAATTTTTCATATGCAACTGAACAGACTACAGTATGGCTTTAGGTCCTAATATTTTAACTTAATTTTGTTCTCATTATCATGGGTATCTTAAGCCTAAATACTGTTCTTTTCTGTGTGTGTGTGACCTGCAGCCTGTATGCAAACTTCCTTTGGTTTGTTGAGTGCTCTGAACGTTTAACAATTTTTTTGTACATTGCAGGTTACACACAAGTATATATAATTTTACAGTTAAAAGCATAAGGAATTTAGCATTGTTTAGTGAACCCTCGATGGAGAATGAAGGGATTTGAAATATTTCTGGTTTGAAATGTGTTCCTAATTTTTTCTCAGATGTTTTCACGGGTCAGCTTAGTATATAGACTTGGTAAACCTAAATACTTAAATACTACGTAATCCAAAATCTGCATAAAATTGTATGTAGTCTGCTGATCATGGTGTTTTGCTGTATTTTGTTTTTAAGACATTTTATATGGTAAAGAGGAGCAAATTGGAAAGGGATGAACAGTGCCGTATAAGTAAAGGAAAAGGACTATATATAAAATGTGCAAAGAACGACGTTAGGAAAGTAGGGAGAGATGATGCTGTAGAATTATACCATTCTGCTGAAATTCTTGGCAGATATGTTGGTGTACTTTCTTTTTAACATAATATCAAATTATGATTTGTAATTACAGAATAGAAAAATCTAGTCTGTCTGATAAAGTGATTTTATCTTTTTTTCTTGAGGTTTTGAACTACAGTTCCGATTGGGCCCAACTCTTCAAGGCAAGCCTGTTACCGTGTACACAAATTATCCAGCTTCTGGAGAAGTATTTGATCGCCACAAGTTCAGGACGCTGTCATGGCACAATCCCACAGGAAAAGAAGATGACTCTGACAAATACTGCAAGCTGGATCTCCAAATTTCTGGGTCATACCAGTACTACTTCAGTCTTGGGTAAGTGAAATTCTATACTTATAGCCAAATGCAGTCTGCTTCCTTAGTCTACATTTTAACCTGAAGAAATCACTGTTAATTCCGAAAACATTTTTTTCCATGCATTTTTCAAATTGCAACCATGGGGCCTATCTGAATCTGCTAATGAAAGACAGTACCTGTGGTGGTTGTTTAATACTTTCTGATGCAAAGATATTCTGGGGAATATACAGAACAAAGTTGATTAATTTTCTGTGAATGTTGGAAAGGCAAGTGATTTTTACAAGTTTTCAAAGTCATCAGCATTCTGAGTATCTGACCCTTCATTGACTTTGAAGGTTCTTTTCTGTTTTTCTAACACAGAGGTTCTGGCATTCTTCACGTTCTTTATTTCCTCCTTTGTTTCAACAGGACAAGTGCAGAAGAGAATGCCAGTATCTGTAATGATTGTAGTTTGGTATTCTGAGTTTCTGGAAAATGGGTGGTTAAATTCCCTCAGGCTTAAAAGGGCATTTAGCTCCGGTATCTTCCTGAGAATGGTGCTCCAAGTGGAGGTCTCTGTATAAAAGATGGGCAGTCATGCTTTCTTTGTTTCTGTCTATATCCTAAAAGGACAAACCAGTACTCTGTCTCAGAAAGTAACAAAGGTATCTCACTTTTGCAGAGAGTTTAAAGCTCTGCATCCCAATTGTATTCTTGCAAGTCCAGTAGAGAGATGATGCCTAAGAGATGAACATCTCTTCAGTGTTTCCTATTTTCTTCAGGTGCGCTGCAGTCCTGTTCCCCACCTCCCCCCAACCTCTGTACTGGGCTACTGTGTTTTTGAAATAGCTTGTGCTTGTGGGATTCTCTTTCTGAAACTGATTGGTACAATGGGTGTTTACTATGCCAATGAAAATTAATTTTTCCTAGAAATGAAAAAAGTGGTGGAGGTTACATAGTCGTGGATCCTATTTTACATGTTGGAGCTGACAATCATGTGCTACCTTTGGATTGTGTTACACTCCAGACGTTCCTTGCTAAATGTCTGGGACCGTTTCATGAATGGGAAGATAGGCTTAAAGTTGCAAAAGAAACAGGTAATGCCAATACACATATTAAAGGATATATGTTTTTGTCTTATGATCAAAACCCAAAGTTACACTGAAGAGCTTCAGTGTGAACACCTCGTTTATTCTTTATTTTGTAGACTAAATATTTTCCACTATATTCAATTTAGTTAATAGATTAAGTCAGTGAAATCATTAAAATATTTGCAGAGGTGTGAAAATTCAGGGATTTCATAATATTGGAAACCACTTTTGTTTATTGTTTTGATTTCAGATAGACTTGGAAACTTGTAGAACTGACAGGGTGATTTTTAAAGCTTGTATTTTTAAAGCTTGTATTATTGAATTTCAAGGGGACAATTCAGATTAGTTTACACTGGTTATTCCAAACAGTAGCTTTAAGTGTGTGTTATAACTGCTACTTATTATGCTTCTTTCAATTAACTTTGACTGAAATTTGTTTTTCTTACTAAATGGCTTCTTACTATGTAGGTTACAACATGATTCATTTTACACCACTGCAGAAGCTTGGACTGTCTAGATCATGTTATTCACTGGCTGATCAGTTAGAAGTAAATCCTGAATTTTCAAGCCATAATAAAAAGTGCACTTGGAGTGATATAGGAGCTCTTGTGGAAAAAATGAAAAATGAATGGAATATGCTTTGCATCACAGATGTAGTCTACAATCATACTGGTATGATTTTTGTGTGCATTAATAACAAGATTGGTCCTATAATTATATTTCATTATTTGCCTTAACTTTTCCCTCTTGAACCCATCTTTTAGTAGCTGTTTTAAGGAACTTAGTTGCTTCTCTCTTTGAATTTCTCAGATCCAGGACAACTCTTTATAATTCTAACTGATATGTCTCCATAACAGATGTGAAAGAATTTAGTATTGTTACTGAAAGAGTGAATAGAGCCCTTCTTAGAGAGAATTAATGAACTGTGCATGCGTCTGTATTTTTATAATATGCTTATTTTTATAATATGCTTATTTTTATGATCTGCTCTGTGTAGCTCCCAAGTAAATGAATGGAATCCGTGTTATTAATTACTGGGTGAACATAAACTGAGTACTTTCTTGTTAAACAGGGTATTATTCTTGTAGCTGTTTAAAAGTAACTGCTCTAATTTGGATCTAGCATGCAGACAGCAAACAGAATAGGGACAAGAGGCTAGGATTAAGCAATGGAGGAAATGTTACAGCTCAGTCTGTGGGGAAAGGAAAAAAAGAGATAGCTTTGTGTTTGGGGGGGAGTTTTTTAAGCATAGATATGCCAATGCATTGAAGGCTTCACTTCTCCCAATTGCTTGAGGGACAGTGGGTTTTCTTCAGTATGATCTGATGAAATTTAAATTATAGTACTTCTTCATTTGTAATTTTGCTGATTATTTAGATAACAAGTTTACTTTGATTATAATGAAGTTTTCATCTTAAGCTGTAATCCTAAGGATCACAATAACTAGCATTCTCATAGCAAAGAGTACAACAAATGGTTATTTATGTTGATGTTAGAGTCCTTTGAGGCTTAAAAAAAACCCTAACCACAGATATCTGTGAATTTGAAGCTTTATTTGCTTTATTACTTTGGCGTTGACTGCTGCCAAACATTCCTATCCAATCAGTCTGCAATGCAGTGTAGGCACTGTTGTTTGCCCTATCTGTTTGTTGAGAAGTTACTAAGTATAGTTATTGGCTATGTGTCTGAGGGAACTAGGCTTTTAAACATTCTCCCAATTTCGGATAAAAAATTTCTTGTACTTTATCAACTGCAAGTCCACTTTCTCTCACACATGCTTGAGATCCTGTCATCTTTTTACTGTGTGTATTTTCATGCTACCAAGGAGAATGTCTTTATGGACAGAAATACGTAACTCTAATTATTAGACTCCAAAATAGATGTAAGAAGAAAAATGTCACATTATTTAGCTACGTTTGTAGAAGGACTTTTTCAGGTTACATTCAGAGTTCAAAGTAATCTTCATTGGGGTGGATGACTAACAATTATACTATGGTGAAAGGATGTTTAGAAGTGTCTTCTAACAGGATAGAAATAGTCAGATGACCATGGTCCTGACTTACATCAATAAGCAAGGTATACTTGATGGCTTGCTTTCAAACTTTTAAACTCGATTTCTGCCTGCCCCTTTGTTTATAATCAAAACCTTTTGATTTACAACTGAGTCTAAACTTTGTTAAATGCCAAATTTAGCATACGCAGAAAGATATGTAGATAAATGTCTGAATAAGCGGTAATGTGGTATATGCCTGTGGAACTTTGGGGGGGGCTTTTGAAATCAGAAAATAGGCAAATAGTTTTGGGGGTTCTTTTTGTCTGGATCTTCACATCTGGATTAGATGGAAATTTAACTTTTTTTATTTTAATTGAACAGTAATTTCTAGTAGTTAAATTAGTTCATTCCTACACATTAGGGTGATTTAATTGTAAAACATGTTTCATAGACCCATTTGAATATAAGACACAAAATATGTAGTCAGTTATTTTGAGCAGATTATGGATACTTGCATATCATTGTTAATTCTGCAGCATGTCTGCGTTAAAAGCTTAAATCGTCTCACAGTAAATCCTCTAATGCTGGTAATTCTAACAGCTCATGACCCCTCAGCTTACAGTGGTTTTATCCATTGGTGGTTTCTGCTTTCTAGCTGAGACCACTGTATAAAAGCGGCAATGCTTCTCCTGTGTTCCTGCTGTAAAGTCAGACCACTCTCAATATTAAGCAGTTAAGCTAAGGTGTTTGTTTTTTACACTCAGGGAGAATGGACTGCTTGCACAGTAGCAAATGGCGGGAATCGGTTTTTTTATGTTAACGGCTGTTAGGCTCTAATGAACACCAGTGTCTATGGCCTGACTTTAAAAGTAAAGTAGATGCATGTGCTAATGTTAAATATAGATGCACCTTTGGCATGTTAGCAGGAGTATCGTAGATAAATTTGCAAACCCTGCCTGGTAACTGGGTAGATGTGCCCTTTTTGGGCTGCCATTTCCTTCAGGGTGTTCAAACACCCTCAAATAAGAAATACTGTGTTCACTGGCATTTACTTTTCACCAGGAGATAGAAAAAGGAGAGTTGTTTTTTTATCCTTTGAGCTTTCAGTGGCTGTAGTAACTCATATAAAGTAATTAAAATAAACTAAAATAAATTATATCTTCTTTATCTTTCAGAAGAGGCCGCTATTGTCTAATTGCAGTTTAACACTTGAGTAAATCCTGCTTCCAAGCACTTGACTAATCACATCAAACACCACCTTTTCTCAGCTTTGTAAAGGGGAGAAAAAAAATAAAGAAGTCTTGGGCAGTGAGCATCACTACTAAATATTAAGTTTGTGTTTAATTTGTATAACAATGAATTAGTCCTTTGAAAAATGTGAAATTATTTTCTTAAACAAGAACGTAATGAATTTTAGAAATATCTTTCTGCAATTCCTCATCTTAATATTTCCATATTTTTATAGTTATGTGTATTTCCTGCCTAGCTGTAACAAATGTAATCACAAGTGATGTTTTGGCTAAATTTTTTTCTGCAGAATTAGATTTCTTTTGGTGTTATGTTGTGAATCATTGGAGTTTACCTTCTGATCAGAAAACATCATTCTGTTCCGCACCAGAATTAGTGGAAGACCTGTTGACTTTTTTTTTTGCACATTAACACCTTAGATTTAACTGATATATTGTCTTTTTAGAATTACTTGTATTTACTCATGAAAATCCTTTGTAGTAAATCATGGTTCTTGCTAGATGAATAGAGTAAGCTAGCTGTGATTTTTGGAGAAAAATATTTTTTTTTTCAGAAGTAGTATATATATTTTAAAAAAAAGGGCAGGGGGGAAGGCCATGATCTGGTTGGCCTAGAACAGCCTTTAACAGCCCAAGTTTATTATTGCTTTATGTAACTTTAAAGTAAGTGTGGTGTTTTCAGTTGTAGGTGGCATTTAAACCATGAAGATCTTAATTTTCACAAATGGTTTGACCTTATACACATGGAATTTTGCCAATTTCATAATGGTCTTGAGATACAATGTAAGAGGGTGCTCAAAAGAGCGTTCATACTATAGACTGAGGGAGTACACTCTTTTCTTTCCCTTTGACATTTTTATTTGAACTTCTTTGAACTAAAACTTGGGGTTTAGGTGTTAATTGTTCCAGTATAATTTAAGACATGTTAATGGCTCTTTCTTCATGTTTCCAATATAATAATTTGTTATATATTTTCCCTTGTGTGAAGTACTACACTATTTTCCTCTGCTTTTCTAAAACAATGGATTAATAAGACACGTTCTTTGAGAAATGACTTTAAAAAAACTTGTAAAACCTGAGTAAAAATTTGTTCTTATGCATTCCGTGCTTTTTTTTTACATTTACTTTTTTAATTGCAGACATTCATTCAAAAGAATGTATGAAAATTTATTTTCAGTTAAACTGTGTTTAGGACAGTTCCAAAAATGGAAAAAAATTAACTCTTGAGGATTTTTTCTTCATTGTCATACTTCCAAAATCAAAATTCTCTCCACTATATATGTATTTACTCATACTGCTGCATGCACACTACTGTCTATATTAGAATATTACACCCATTTTCTAGTGAAGGCTCCTTACCTTCTCTGAGTTAATTCTTAATGTTCAGCATATCTTCTGGTGCTTGTTGATGCTACAGGGGAAGTTTAGAAAATAGACACAATAGAATGTAGTGTTTGATCTGAACTAGTGTTCCATTTGCATGCACCAGCCAGTGCACTCATCTTCCTGTGTAAGGCTCAGTGGCATCGCTTTCCACCACTCTGCTTCTTATAATGTACACAACAGTGTCACAGCTAATCCTTTCTTAAAAGCCCATTTAACTACATTTTTTCATTAATTATTTTTTGGGCAGTGTCTGAGCACTCTTGCTCTCTGGCTGTGTGTGTAGCATCTGATAGGGTTAAGAATATTAAAAAATAAACCGCTTAGGCCATCTTAAATCTTGGTTTGGGATGTATGTTTGGCTTTCAAAAGACAAAGAAAAATTCATGTCTGTTATTTGATGTATTTCCTGCAATGAAAATGTGATTTATTTTTTTAAAATTTTTTTTAGTGTTTTAGAATTGGTGGTACTATTGCATATTTTTATGTAACTAACAAAAAGTTTCTCCACAGTCTCTGCGCCTGTATTTGTTGCAAAACAAATGGCTATCAGTAATGCATACCTATGCATAAGACATGATTTTCTATTGGTATGGAAAACTTTAGTTGAAATGTGAACTAACTATACATGCTGTAGTACCATAACTTCTTGGTGTTAAGACATTTGCAAAAAAACCCTAAGTGTTCAGTTGGTGTACTTACTGTTTGGGGTTTTTTTTATTTCTTTTTTTTTCCCCGTTCCCTTTCTTGAATAAGCTACTAACAGTGAGTGGCTCAGGATGCATCCAGAATGTGGCTATAACCTTGTAAATTCTCCTCACCTGAAGCCAGCTTGGGTCTTGGATAGAGCTCTGTGGCACTTGACCTGTATGGTGGCTGATGGAAAGTATGCTGCTAAAGGGGTCCCCTCCTTGATTGAAAATGATCATCACTTGAATGTAAGTGAATAAGAACTAAATGTAAGCTAATGAACACTATAAATAGCTGAAAAAAACTTTAATATTTCTAAGGTTGTGGAAATGCACAAAAAATGGTGTATACTTTGAAGATACATTTAATCTAATTATTTTTTTCAGAACAATTCATAGGAGCACTTAGCTTTTTCTTAATTATTTTAATCATCAACATTATTCACTAACATAATTTTTAATTTTACAGTGTATCCGTAAATTAATTTGGGAAGATGTATATCCAAAAATTAAACTATGGGAATTTTTCCAAGTGGATGTTAACAAAGCTGTGCAGCAATTTAAAAGCCTCCTAACTGAAGGTAAAAGAAGAGTATGTTGCTGAAGCATGTGGATTATATATTTATAGTTCAAGAAACATATAGGTAAACTTTTAACAGTAAGCTGGAAAACAAAATAATCCCATTTTTTGCTGTGTGAGAAATCTACTGTGCTGATTTAAGCATACAAGAATGCTTTGAGAGCTAGTAAAGCCTTTAAAGGCTTTACTTTATCTATCCATATTTTGCTTATGCTAGAATTATAAAAGTTGTATGCCTTTTAAATGTAATTCCTATTTTTACTTTATGAATACTCTTTTCTATCTTGTTCTTAGGCAAAGTGAGCACTAAATCTGATCCAAATGAACATCTTCAAATAGTTCAGGACCCTGATTATAGACGATTTGGCTGTACTGTAGATATGAATATAGCATTAGCAACATTCATACCACACAGGTATTGTATTATTGATTACAAGTTAAAATCACAAGTGAAGTTAAGTTTGCAAAACCAAATAAGTAAAATTCTTCTCAGAGATGGGAAAAATTAATTTTTTCCTTCCTTTTAGTTAAGTATACTGCATGTTTTAAAAATAAATTATTCTAATTGTCCTCTGCTTTTAATGTCTTCCTGATAAGCAATGGACCAGCTGCAATAGAAGAATGTTGTAACTGGTTTCGCAAGAGGATTGAGGAACTAAATGCCGAACAGTACAGGCAAACTAATCACCATCAAGAGCAGGTCTTATAATTACTATGTTTTAATTCTGAATTGTTTTAAATTGCAAATAAATGCAGGCATTTCAATAATGCATAATTAAATTACTTCTAGGCTGTCAATTGTCTTGTGGGGACTGTGGTTTATGAACGACTGGCTGGTGATGGTCCTAAGCTGGGTCCTATCAGTCGAAAAAATCCTTTAGTTACCAGGTATATATATTTTTTTTTTTTTTTGTTTGGAAACTTAGAATCTATCCAGGGAAAGTGAGTTCAAAGTTCACTAAAAGTATATACATTTATATGTAGAAGTGTATGTTTTCTTTCCCATGGACAAATGCCACTTAATGAATTGACTGTCTTTTTTTAAGCAACGATGGTAACTGTTTAATAAACAAATGTGATCAGAGAGCATGAAAAAATACTCAGAGCACATTGAAGCCTTACATAGTGCAAATTGCTCTTGTAGGTGGAAGAGGGGTGAGCTAGGAAAGCTTATACCTTTCAAGTTTGATGTACTTGATGCCACTCGTATCTGAAGAGCTAGGGCTTTAATCTTACATTACCAGCTGACACCAAGATAGTGGCAACACCTGTCCTTTTTTCCTTCAAGGCATGCTAAGAAATAGAAAACTCCCCATCATTTATAGTCTAGCAGCTGCTTTTTTATATATGTTTTATCTACAAGCCAGTTCATAGCAGATATTTTAGTTTCAAAGACAACAAATTTCAGTTTATGTGGGTTGTGGGGTGTTTTTTTAATTGCCTGTCTATTCCATAGGTATTTTACTTATCCATTCAAAGAGCTGACTGTGGAGGAAGAAGAAACTATGATACATCAGCCAGATAAAGCTTGTTATTTCATGGCTCATAATGGTTGGGTTATGGGAGATGATCCTCTTAGAAACTTTGCGGAACCAGGTTTGTAAAAGAACTTTGAATCATCTTATAAACCTTTTGATATTCTAGCCAAAGCAAAAAGGATTTTATTTAATCTATCTTTTTTTGAGATTTATTCCTATGAAGCTGCAGAATAGCAGATACTCAGTTTATAGCGCTTTTATTTTCCATTCAGTGTACAGATTAACTGTAAGTACTGGGATTTGAGGTACAGTTTTGCAAGACTTGAGGGAAATTACTAGCTTTCTGCCACTGAAATGAGGACATCCTGCCTCCTCTCTTTTGTCCTTGTCTTTGCTTACTTTGTACTTTGTTCCAACACCACTCCTTGTTGGCATTTCCCTAAGACAATGACAATGTGGCAGAAAACTAATGCAATAAAAAGGTGGATAGTATTTCACTGTATTAGTGAGCAAAAACTGGATCCTTGAAAGGTCCAGTGAGTGGCAGTCAGGCAGTCAAGAGATGACCCAGTTAATCCAAATTAAGTATGCAGATTACTCGTGAAGGAAAGATGGGGTATGAAATCACCATGCACTGAAATATTGTATTCTAACTCCTTTGGGTACAGCATTGATATCCAGTAAAAGCAAGGTTGACAACTCTTGTTTTCAGAGTAGTCATTCACTTTGTAAACTGAATCAAAGAAAGGCCAGTTTAATTCTAATTAAAAACATCTATCTAAGAGTTTGTCGAGTCTGCTCTGGAAGCTAATCTCGTTGATATGCCAGGGTGATCTGGAGTTAGCAGACACCTCATTTCTGCAAAATAGTTTACAGCCCTTTCACTGCTTTTTATTTACTTTTTTTTTCTTTTGGAAGGATGAAGATAATATGTGTTTCAAGGGTTGTTTTGTTCAGCTGCCTTTCAGCTAACTGCCCTTGCTTCTGGGCAGACTGTTGTATTTTTAGCTTCAGTCATTGGTTTTAGTTAGCATACCTAACTTCCGTTACTGAGTTTTCTCTATTAATTTGTCTACAGCCTCTTGAGTGCTTTATAGTTGTGTTATACCTTTGTTTTACGCCACACATTATTTCAACTGAGAACTCAGTGTGAAAAGATGATAGATAAGGGCACAAATATAGGAATTGCAAAACAAATGCAGCCAGTTCTGTAAATGGCCCTTAAAAGAATCATGATGTACATCCAAAGAAAGCCAGTTTTTCTGTCCATATAGTTATGTTGCCATTAGTGAAGGTAAAAGGTAGGCTGTGCTTAAGTGAACAGTTTTGGAAGTAGTGGTGACCTAAAATCCCTGCTCTTAGTAGCTGCATACTCTTGTTGTGCGTCGTTCATTGTGTAGTCCCAATCACTTAGGTGTCCATAATGTGAGCTTTAGGAAATTAGTCTGGCTGAAAAATAATCTCTTTGCTAAGGTTTCCTGATCTAATTCAAGGTTCAACAACTAAAATAACTGTGGTGATGCATCAGTATAGCTGGTCTAGGAGTAGCAGAAAGCAATGGAGTATCTATGTCTTACCCATCCTGAGTGGTACTGACCCTGTTCATGCTTTGATCAGGTTTAGGTAAGATGAATACAAATAGACCTTCAGAAGACTGATGGCTCAAAGATAATTGTATTTCTCTTATGTGGTGTCTGATTATTGACAATTCCTTGGTTGTGCCTGGATATTACGTGTTGCAAATAGTGTGTGTGGGGTTTTTTTAATTGTATTACTGCCATTGTCAAATACATGATTTATATAGGACAGAATTCACTTTTTTAGATATGGCTGATTATTTAAGTCTTTGTCACAGTTAAATCTCTGTCAGTATATTCTGTGCAGTAAGTATATTACAGGTGAACTCAGATTTAAAGATTGTTTTTTATTGATTGCATCAAAAAGAAGGCAAAAAATAGTATATGAAACTAGACTAGATGCAGGATAAATATTTTTATACACACAAAAATTATTTAGAGACTTTGTCCATTTAAGTGACCTACCTGCCTAAGTGCTTTGGAAATTTGCCTTGCATCATCAGAGTCTGCTGTTAATGGAAGATAAAATTTTAAATTTTGCCTGTGGCAGTTTATTTATGGTAACACAGTGTGATGCTTTTCTGAATTTGACCAGTATAAACAACTGAACTACTGATCTTGTTCATTTGTTTGCTGCTCATTTCTTCTTTCTTTTCTCAAGTACAGTTTTTATACTACTTTGAAGAATTAAAAGGAATTTGATTTCAACCCGAAGAATTATTTCAGTATCACTATAGAAGTTAAATATTCCCTGGGAGTAGTCTGAAATCATACATCAGTGTAGAATATATAGATTTTGAGTTGATACAGTTATTGTTAGAATTCTTACTGTTCATCACAGTGTTCTGCTCTTCAGCAGTAGAAAATGAAATACCACATTTTCATGTTGGTGCACATTCTATACTACATATATACACACTATAGTGAATTTATTTCCCTTACAGGCTCAAATGTTTACTTGAGAAGAGAGCTTATTTGTTGGGGAGACAGTGTGAAACTGCGTTATGGTAATAAACCTGAAGACTGTCCATACCTCTGGGCACATATGAAAAAATACACTGAAATCACTGCCAAATATTTCCATGGTGTTCGTCTTGACAACTGTCACTCAACACCTATTCATGTAGCTGAGGTACGCAAAATTAAGTGTGTTTATTATAAAACAGCTTCTGCCTGTGAAATAAATACCTGCACTGTTGTTACAAAATCTGCAGGAGCTACATGGCAGAGTTCAGGTGTGAATGAATCTTCCTTATAGCATAAGCAAGGTTTCTTGACTGGTGATGTCTAGATATGATTTCAGCTATGTTAAACAGTAGAGTGGTGTAGCTACTGTATCTTTTATTTCTCTACTTTAGCTGAAATATCGCAGATGCTGATGGACATGGCTAATTTTTCTTTCCCTCACATAACTATGGACTTGGTGCAATGACTGCCAGTATCCAATATGTCAGTTTTAGATGGAGTCATTGCAAAGACTTGGTGGAAAGTCTTAGTCTTAGTGGGTTTTTGCCATATATTTTGCTGTTGCTGAATTAAACAAGAAGTGGGTTACTTCCCAGAATTTAAAAGTTGGTAAAGAACACCTGCAAAAAGTTTAGTCTGGCAGGCTTATTGCTAAGATTAGTGCTTATTGTTTACCAGGGAGCTGACTACACCCAGAAATTGTACTTAGCTGGTAAATTAGCTTTAAATAGGTTTGAGTAGTGCAGCTTCTTAGTGCTTAGACTTAGCTCGGTTACAGAGCGTATATGAAGAGCTCTCTAAAACAAGATGATTTGCCCACGCAAAGGTTCTAAGTGGCTCTTAAATGAAGCCATTTCAAAACTTCTGCCATTCTTTCATTTATTGTTACTATTTTTGAAATGGTAACTTCAAAGGCTTAAACTGAAGTCTTCCTCAGATTTCTTACCTTAACAGGTATCTCTTTTGTCCAGCCTTTTGTTCTTGCATTTTGAGTTAAGATTTTGTTTAAAAACAAAGTTGTAATTAGTTTAAAGTCTCAGAGAATTTCCTAGAATTATGCAGTCCATAAATAATCTGTGTAAAATATAAACATGGTTTTAATGAACTGCATATATGAATGACTCATTTATGTTTGGTTAACATTCATGTTAATGATTGCATATATGTAGCTGACAATGGATGCCTTGCATTAAAAATGTATTATGATCTATAGGAGATGCTAGCAACAGCCAGATCAGTCAGACCTAATCTTTATGTGATAGCTGAACTCTTCACGGGCAGTGAGTACATTGACAATGTTTTTGTCAACCGCCTGGGAATTACCAGCCTGATTAGAGGTACAATAAGCAGTTGAAAATTATGTAGGATTGTCGTGTATGGTTTGAAGTTTTTAATGTGAAACTAACATTGGTATGCTTTTTTTTATTTTTTTTATGTTCTTTGCTTATGCAATTACCTTTTCTTCTTTATGTTCTACTTAACTTCTCCTGTGTTGTATGTTAATTCTTGATTTTGCTTATGTCTGTGCATTGTCTTCTGTGTAACAACTTTTTTTGTTCTTTAATTTTGGTTTTCTGTTTATCTTTGCTGCATGGCATTTTCCTATTGTCCAATCCCTGCCTAGCTTTGAAACTTGTCCTTTTTTGTATCTACCTTTCCCCTTTTTGTGGCTTTTTTGGCTGTGCTTTTTGCAGTACATGCTGGACACAGCTAGAAAATTGCGAGCCGATTTGTATGTAGTGGCTGAACTGTTCACAGGAAATGAGGAGCTGGACAATATCTTTGTGAATAGGCTGGGCATTACCTCCTTAATAAGAGGTAGGCTTGCTGTGTGTGTGGTCTCTTTCCAACGAGAGATTATAGATGACGTGCTTTTTCCAAGGAAAAGGTTTCTTCTGGATTATGCACTTTTAATTTCATACTCCATGTAATCAGAAGTAGAGACTTATTTTGATACTCAGCCAAAAATACAGTACTAGCTGTAAAGTAAGAGAAGATATCCTGCATTAGTTTACAGAAGGTTAAATATTTCACTCTTATTCTAGTGAGAGAAAAAGAAGTTGTAGCACAGTTCTGCTATGAAGTGCTGCGTTGTGTCTGATTTTTTTGTTGCATGAGTTTCTTAAAGCCTATGAGAAACAGTTTCAGATCTCTGCTTTTTTCTCCCTTTTTTTCCTTTACCTTTTTCTGCCTTAATATATTATAGTAAATGGAATACTCCAAGATTGTGTATCCACTTTGGAGAATATAGTTTTATGTGACTTTTTTTAATGACTGAACACACCAAAATAATAACTGTAAAATGCTGCATTAACATCTTTGTGCCTGCTGTACTCTATGGTAGTTATTCTTATGCAAAGACTTACCTATTTTGTTCTTTAGAGGCAATGACTGCTTATAATAGCCATGAAGAGGGAAGGTTAGTTTATCGTTTTGGAGGTGAACCTGTTGGCTCTTTTGTTCAGCCACGCTTGAGGCCTTTGATGCCAGCTATTGCTCATGCACTGTTTATGGATATTACACATGATAATGAATGTCCAATTCAGGTGAGCACCTAAAATGAAAACTAAAATTTACATTTAATGCTTTCTGAATTTATATTTCTGAACCATGGGAGGGCTTGGTGTAATCTGGATGTTTTTCCTAAGTGATATTTACGAAAAATGTGTTTTGGATCTTTAAGTTTTCATGCAGAGAATAAAATTTTATAACAATTCCCTCTGATGTTGAAGACTTTGTCTTTCAAGGGAAAAAGTATATAAAGCTACTTAATGCTCTGTTTTCATTGTTTTATTCCAGCTACTATAAGTGGTTCTGTCTCTCCTTGTTAACCTGTTCTCCTAAGCTCCTGTTTTACAGGAGAGAATGAGAGAGTGTAGTGGGAATTGGAGTGCTTATTTTTGAGGGTTTCTCTTAAGTTACTTTTGTTAGTGCATTTGTAGTAATTTTTTTTTTTTCAATAATTCTCTTGTGATTGAGAAAAAGATAATCATGTGATTAGCAACTCCTCTGTTAAACTGAGTATGTCTTCTGTATGCTGAATTGGGAGGGATTAATTTTGTCTTTGTTTCACTATTTATTAAGTATTTATTTTTTAACATAGCACCGATCTGCATATGATGCTCTTCCTAGTGCAATGATTGTTTCTATGGCATGCTGTGCTACAGGAAGCACCAAAGGCTATGATGAATTAGTACCACACCAGGTATGTGTCTACAGTTTATATCCTAAGTTACTTGTTAAGATGTAAACTTTATTCTTGTCCTAGGACATATATTTTAACATTGTTTATTTTAAATTCCAAGCAGTTTACTAGCTGGCATTACTTTGAATTATCCAATTTCATATGAAATTTGAATTTATTACATAGTTGAGACCTCCAGATGTTTGGTTTCTTTCTAGAGCAGTTGATATTTGTTTAAATCTTAATTTCTTTACAGATCTCTGTAGTATCTGAAGAGAGGTTTTATGCAAAATGGAATCCAGCAACACACCTGACTTCTGGTGAAGTTAATTTCCAAACAGGAATTCTAGCAGGAAGGCTGGCCATAAACAGGCTGCATCAGGAGCTGGGGGCTAAAGGTTTTAATCAGGCAAGAAGTGAGGGTAGCACTGTGATTTCTCCATATTTATGTTCTGAGTGAGCACAGTTGCAATGGTATGTCTTTTCTAGGTGTATGTAGATCAAGTTGATGAAGATATAGTGGCAGTGACAAGACATTGCCCTAACACACACCAGTCTGTTGTGGCTGTAAGTCGAACTGCCTTCAGGGATCCTAAAACTTCTTTCTACAGTAAAGAAGTACCTGAAATGTGTATCCCAGGTAATCTGATTTCTTTTCAAGAGATGGCAGGTGTACAAAAAATTCAAGTTATTCTAATTCCATAATTTTTAACTTCAAACACATGAAATCAATACGAGAATTTTCAGTGTATATAACACTCCATTTATATGTACTAACATGCGTTCACCAAAAGTGGTTAAAGAAACGATAACAAACTTACCTTGGGTTTTCAAAGGCATTCATATTGAGTATACTTCCTGCTATAAGCTCCCCATGAGGGTGTGGTTTTGTTTACTGTCTTATTTGTGAACTAGTAAGAAATGGTTAACAGCAAGATGGTTAATTGTACAGAGTTGGAGGGGATTACTATTATGTGTTATACTGGGTAAAAAGGCTAAAATCTCATCATACTTGTGAATGTCATTGCTATTCAGCTTTCTTATACATGACTATTTTTGTAGCTTTAAAATACATCTTAAGAAACAACTTTGTACTGCATAAGTTAATATAAAGATAATATTTAGATAATACGTACATAATTAAATATACAAAGTATTTACTATACTTAATAGTAGCAACGTATAATGACTTCTACACATTACCTGGGCATATTTCTGAAGAGAAGCTTTCCAAACTAGTTTTTTAAGTATACTCAGTTCTTTGAGTGCATGTGCGTACCTGTTTTAAAGTCAGTCACATTATATGTTAAGACATTTACAAGTGACTGCAAGACTTGTATGTCTTCGTTTGTAGATTACTGAAAGGATAGAGAAAATGAGAATACTTGAATATTAATAATAAGCTGTTACACTTTGAAGATAAACCATCTGTAGCTGCAGTTTGGAAACCAATCTAATACAGTCTCCTAAAAGATAAGGAAACTAACAGAGCTGGTGATCAGTAAAAGACAGGTTGTAATTCACTAATTATTGTTGATTGATTTTTATGGCTAATTTGTTATAAAATAACAAAATAGCAGTTTTAAATACAATACAGCCAGTGAACATGTAATGAATGTTTATAGGATATTTAAAACGCTTCCCCATATGTTTTGTCATGTTTGGTTGTTCTTTAGCTGTACAACAGAGACTTGTATTTTGAATATTTAGATGTTTAGTTTTAAGTTTTGCTTCATACTTTCAAAAGAATCACTTTTCATTTAAAGAATCTTAACAGCTACAACATGATTTAACTTTTCTTAGGAAAAATAGAAGAAGTAGTACTTGAGGCTAGGACTATTGAGAGAAATGCTAGTCCTTACAAAAAAGATGAACGTTTTATAAATGGATTGCCTAATTTCACAATGGAACTCAGAGAGCATATCCAGGTAACTAGCCTCCTTCACCCATGTTCTGATGTAATATTTTGTAATTGTGATATGTTATATTAGAAAAAAGACATTGAATTTCAGTTGCAAATGTGTTTTCTTTTCTAAGATTAAAGACAGTAAAATTATAAAGCAAGCTGGAACTGCCATAAAAGGGCCAAATGAATTTGTTCAAGAAATAGAATTTGAAAAATTAACACCAGGAAGTGTAATAGTATTCAGGTACGTTATTATAATTGCCAAATGGCTGCATTAGCTAAAATAGAACGAGAGGATTCTTTGTTTTGAGACTTGAGTAGTTATTGTAAGTGCTACATTTCTACAAGCTATGCATTCATATTTACAGAGTTAGTCTTGACCCAAAGGCACAAGAGGCTGTTGGTGTACTGCGCAATCATTTGATCCAGTTCAGCCCTCATTTTAAATCTGGAAGTCTTCCTGATGATCATTCAGCACCTATATTAAAAACGTTATTTTCTTCGTGAGTATTCTTTAAGTTTCTGAAGTAGAACCAAGAGAGCTACAGTGGGAATGAAGAACAATCTGTAACCTTAAAGTGAGGATTTTTTTGTTGTTGTTACTACGGATGGATTTGGGTTGTCAGAGTGCAGTAAAAACTCTGAGATGTTCTTTTTATATTTATAATACTAACAAGGGTTAATACTTAAAAACTTCCTAAGCTTGTTTGTTCATGTTCTGTGTAATTGCTGCTTAAAGTGGACCTATTAATGTGGAGTGCTTGTCAGTGTTGTGGTATGATTGTTTGGGGTTTGTACTTAATACTGTGTTTCTAAATAAATACTGAAACATCTGAGAACAACATCTTGGAAAATCTGAAAAATCAGGCTCTTAATTTCCAGGATTAAGTGGTGAAAGAGTGGTATATATTTGATTATTTTAATATAAGTCTGAAACTAGAATTGTTTGTGAAATCCTTTCTCTATTTCCCTGCTAATGTTGCTTTGGGGTTTGGAAATGTTTTTTTCTCAACTGTTTTTTTCAGTATTGCATCTAAACTAACTTTGGCTGACCTAAATCAAGTACTATATAGGTGTGAGGCAGAAGAACAAGAAGATGGTGGAGGTTGTTACAATATACCAAACTGGTCACCGCTAAAGTATGCAGGCCTCCAAGGTAATAGTTTCAGCGTTGTTTTTTCTAACAAGAAAAAAGGAAAACAGAGCTGCTCAATCTAGATCATACCTTAATGCTGTTTTATGGCTAGTGCCATTGTTTGGATAAAAACCAGTAAGGTTTGTTTGTTTGTTTGTTTTGTTGTTGGTTTGTGGTTTTTTTTGCTTGACCATGCTACTAATCAGTGTTGCACCCAGGAAATCACATACTAAACCAAAACCCCTCTCTCTAGATACTCTGAGCTGCAAAATTAAGTTTCAATATGTGTTTTAACACCAATGCCCTTGCTTTTAAAATAAAAAGAAAATATATATACCTCCAGTGAAAAGTCACATTAATTAAACCCTAGGCATTACTAGATTACTGAGGAGTGTCGATCATTTATCAAAGGCATGGATTCCATCATGCTGGTTATTCCACAATGATTTTTGTAACTGTCTGAGATGTACACTGAGGAAACTACAGTTGAGTGTATCCTAATTCGTTCTGCACATCAAGAGAAGTAATATAGTTAAATCCAGTTGTAGCATCTGTTGCTGTGTACCTTTTCCTCCTGAATTGTATTTGCTGTTTGTGATAATGGTGTGTCTTTTAATCCAGAGTTGGGTTTGTATCTTCAGGGTTAATGTCAGTGATGGCAGACATTAGACCAAAGAATGATTTGGGTCATCCATTTTGTGATAATTTAAGATCTGGAGACTGGATGATTGATTATGTCAGTAATCGTCTGATTTCACGTGCAGGAGCCTGTGCAGAAGTGAGTAAAAATACTTATCTAGTGACTTTGGAGTTTTAAATTACTAGTTTGTTTCCTTTTCAATTACTGGTATATTTTTAAATTCAGTCTGTCTATAACGTATTTCTTGTCTAGGCAATTTTTTCTAGGAGATTAAGCCGTTAATATATTTTTCTTCCCTCTCCTCAATTCTATTTGAGCATAGACTGCAAAAGGGAAGTGAAAAATATGTAGGGCATGGAGGGGTTGTTAGCTTTTACATAAAGGCCTGCAGGGGTCCTTCCTTGTTTATTACTTTTCCTCAAATAAAAATGAAGTAACCATTTATTTTTTTTTAAGTACTTTCAAAAGAGGGCCTAAATACTACGAAGGCATACATGATTATGATAGAGTTGTAATAAGATTGCACAGTCAAGCACTGAGAAGATAGGAATTACTGAGATTCAAGTTACCTGTATAGCTGCATTACAATACAGTCCTTTTCTTTCTCTGTCATGTTTTATTTTCCTGCATGGCAATTACTTTATTCATTTCACAAAATGAAGACCTCATTTGGGTAACTTACATAATGAATATAATAATATAGGCTTTAGCATTCTTCATTTTGTTCCTGAAGTCAAGCACAGTGATATAAAGCAGAAGAATGGATAAAGCAGTCTAACGTACTGAAGTGAATGCTGAATCTGACCTCAGATGGAGCTTTCCTAGAAAGGAAGTTAGTCTGATACTTGCCAGATTTACTGCTCTTCAAAGATTGTTGCTTATTTTTTCTATGTATTTTTTTGAGTTCTTAATTTGTAGTGTCTTACTCTGTTTTACAGAAAATATAAAGGACCTATAGCTATACTAAAGTCACATGAAACTAAAATTTACAATTTCACTGTTTACATATGTAACTTTGCCTTCATAACTTCCAGGTTAAATGTATAGTGTCATCATGTGATAGATTGACATGTACTTTCTTCATCTGTGCAGTCTTCATCTGCAAGGTTTAAATCTTCAGTGACTTTCTAGTAGGTTGTCATGATGTTCTTTAACATTTCTAGAAGGAAATAAGAGAAATACTTCCCAGGTGTCAAACATTTTGCAGTGACACAAGGATGATGAAGCTCTGGAATCTGGAGTCCTAGACCCAGATCTGCAGTCATTTTCACCAGTGGCCTTACATAATTTAGCCTTCTGATAATTTTTCTTTCCCTCATCTCAAGCTTCATCTCTTCAGTCCTGTCTTCTTAGGCCATGAGAAACCTTCTTCCTACACGTGGGTTGTAGTGATGCCTTTTGAGTTACAGCTTTCCTTTGCTACTCAGTTTTAATGACTTCTTTGTGATATTTTTTTTTCCTACAAGGCTAGCAAATTATAATCTTTTTCTACAGTTGATGTTCTTGCCCATTTATGTCATAGTATAGATATAGTACAGATTTTTCCCTACTACTTTTCTTAGAGTTCATCTATCTCAGCTGAAATTTTGGAGTGGGAGGGTACAGCAATTCTACCACAAATATCTAGCATGGACAACTTCTTAGACGTGAATGGTTGTGAATGGTTGAGTGCTAGTAGTGTTATTAATAACTGAAGATAACTTCATCTTTGTGGTGGTCAAGCATAACTTGGGTGTAATAAAGGTACAAAAACTGTGACATACTTTAACTAGATGGATCCTGAAAGCATTAGGTTTTGAACCCTAGTGTAAGCAAGTTCTAATTAATACTGTATTTTAATAGGTTGGTAAATGGTTGAAGGCCATGTTTGTCTACCTAAAGAGAATTCCACGTTACCTCATCCCATGTTACTTTGATGCCATATTAGTGGGTGCATACACAACACTTCTGGATGTGGGATGGCATCACATGTCTAGGTATGCTTGGCTTATCAGAGCTATAGAGGAATCTGTATATATTTGCACCTTTTAAATTTTATCTGCTGGAGAGAATGTAATTTGTATATTTTCATACTCGTCTAATGTAAAAGGGTAAAATTGGTAGTGAATTCAAATCCATCTTCTAATGGTGGTGGTTTGGAAGGTTGAGAGTTCAGATGTCTGTCTAGGGTTTGAATTTATAACTACAGTTGGCATTGTGCAGGAGGAGGAGGAGACCTTAAACCAGCATTTTTTTGCCAGGCTTCAGAAACTTTTTTTGCTGTAGTTTCAGTACAACTGCAATGATTCTTTAAAGTTCAGGGAAAAAAGAAAATACCAGATTGTACTTGATGCTGATGCTTTGTTCAACATTTCTTCTCTAACACAGCTATATATCCTTCATTATCTGAGCACTTTGCTTAGTTCTTGAAATAACTGTTTAATCTTCAGTGTCTGCTTCTCCTTTGTTTCTTCGAAAGGGAAGGGAGATTGATTTAATGGAGGCTTTATTCTAGCTATGAACATCCTGAACAAATCAGTATTGTTTTGTAAAAATACAGATGTTAAAATGGGACAGGATTTTGTATGGCTGTGAAGTCATGTGGAAAGTAGTATATTTTATGAAAAAATGCTTGGAGATTAAATAGTCAGGAATGTAGGTTTCATTATTTTAGATAATGTGTTAACTGATTTATTGATTTATGGTTTTTTTATATATATGAATGTATATAAAAATGTGGTGATCTTAAACCTAGTCAGTATTTTTAAACAGAAACTTCTGTTCATAGTAAAATATCTTTTATCATATTTTTGAGGTCTTAGGTATGTATGTAAGCATCAAGTAAACCAAACCAATTTCCCTAGTCTTTTTACCCTTTTCCTTAGAAGTATTTGGCATTAATAAATTAAAATTTAAGGCTAACGTTGGGCACCCATTTTGGGGAGAAAAGTGATTTACAAATTAAATCATAGGTACAAAATTAGTTTATGCAAAATACTAATATTAACTCATTGTTAGTTCATTATGCATAATACTTATAATAGTCTTCTGTAAATGAAAAAGGGTACATTTTATAGACTGATGTTGCTGAATGTAAAGTATTTTAATTTAATTATATTGAATTACAGCTTTGTGCAGAATGGATCAACATTCGTTAAACACCTTTCCTTGGGTTCAGTCCAGATGTGTGGCATAGGAAAATATTCTTGTCTGCCAGATCTGTCTCCTTCCTTACATGATGTTCCCTATAGGCTGAATGAGATTACAAATGAGAAAGAACAGTGTTGTGTTTCCTTGGCAGCTGGTAAGTGAGGACAGCACTTTTTTTTTTTTTTTTTTTTTATTTTATAAAAGTCTTCTGAAATAGCTAAACTGTTCTTAGTAACTATATTTAAATTGTCTTCATTGTGCTTGGGATCCATGTGTCAGCAACCACGTATAAAATGTAGGTAGCAGTTTTCCTCACTTTTCCCCTGTGTTTTAACTTGTGTTTAAGATAAAGATTTGCCCATATTAAAAATATGGGAGTTTTGTCTAGCAGTACTTCTTGGGGACAACTGCTCTTTGGACGGTGTGAGGGGAAGTCTATAAGCACTTTATTTAGAGACGTTTTTAGCTATATCCACTTTTATCATATATGGACATCCACAAGTACGTTTCTTTCCAGAAGACTTGCTTAAGATAGATATACTTTAGCGTAATAGGTTTTAGTTTATAATTTTTAAGCATGAATTTAGAGAATGGAATTGTAATTGAGTACAAGGGTGAATTCATTGTTTACAAGTTCTCAGAAAAAGAAAGAACCATTAGTAGACCAGAAGAATGCCTGATCTGAAACAGTCTCCCAAAGGGAAGAGCATAAAAGCAGTCAGTAAATAGTGTTTATAACTCTGAATGTTCTGCCAGTATCTGGCAGTCTTTGAATTGGGCACTTTCCTATGTCAAAAGTATTCCCTTCTGTGTATAGTGGCTTAAAATGAATTTATTTTTGTTCTGAGTTGGCCCATTCCTTTTCTGAAACCATAGAAACTTAACATCCACAGATTTTATGGCATGTCTCACTGGGGTGTTTATTTTCTTCTTTTTGCTGTCTGTCTTTCTCTCATGAAATTTTATTGCTTTTAGTTTCTGGCTTTTAGTAACATTCCATTTGCCTGCTTTAGTGTTACCTAGAAGCACAGAGGCACAATGTTCCCTTAAATTAATCATAAGGTTTAATTATACTAAAGGGTTTTGGTTTTAAATGTTCCCTTCACATATTCACTGGTGGTTGTGTCTGAGACTTTTAACTCATACATGGATTGTCATTCTCAAGTGCTGTTGCCATATACTATAAAATTGCAGAGGTGTGGAGGCCATATTTGAGTATTAGCAAATACTTTGGAAAAGTAAGTGATAGAAGTTAAAATGTTGTTCTACCAAGCATGCACAAGACTCTGCTGTTTTGAAGCTTTACCATCTTGAATTTTTTGATAGATTGAAAAAGTTAATAAATGGAAGAAAAGACAAGGATGGACCTTACTGTTGTAATTATTGTGCTTTATCTGTCAGAATCATTCTTAAAGTTACATGTTATAATATCTGCAGTAAGATGTAGTTCTAGAAGCTGCTGGAAGAGACAAGCAGGATACCTTTTATAGCAGCTGAGAACAATTTTGGGCTGAAGAAATTCATATCAATTCATATCTGTCCAGTCTTAACCCCTTTATGCTACTGAGATGGCACGTGTCTTGTACATAAACTCTTGCCAACAAAGTGTTACAAATCGTGTTGTAGTTCTGGCTTTTTGGTTGTTAGTTTTCTTTCTACTTCTTTTAATTAAAGGATGGCACTTGCTTAAGTAACAAAGTGATTTAATAAAAATTTAAATGTGACTGTTATTGATATGAGAAATTCTGTTGTGTGATCTTGAAATTATAGAAGATACTGTTCTAAAATGAGGTTTTTATCAAGAGGTCACTTTATCAAGAACTTGGTCTAGAAGATTGTTTACTTTAAAAATCTTTAGGAAAAAATTATAAATGTGAAAATATTTTTACTTCTGGTTATTTTATACCTATGTGTGTGCTTGGGGATTTCTGCTATATCAATAAATGAGATGAATAATGAAATTTCTTTTTAGGTTTACCTCACTTTTCTTCTGGAATTTTTCGCTCTTGGGGAAGGGATACCTTTATTGCACTGAGAGGTCTAATGTTAGTTACTGGGCGCTATCTAGAAGCAAGGTAAGACTGACTTATTCTTGGTTCTTACTGGTTTTGCAGGTAGTTAGGAAAAAGGCATGTTCTCAAAACCTGAGATGACACACAAGCTGTTAGAAATGGTTGATGTGTTGTGTAAAACTTCAGTGGCCCTAGATGGGTTTGGGAGTTCTCTCTAAGTGGAATTAAAAATACTACTTAAATGATTCTCTTTTGCTTTCTTAGCACTGATATGAAGCTGATGTTCTGTATAGATAAAGTAGTTTTAACCCCAGTAACACTACTGCTTGTACTTAAACAAAATGATTGTGTTACTTGCATCATTGTTGCTGAGTAGTTATTTCAGAATTACTTAAAAATTTGAAGTAGCAAGAGAATACTGTTTTAATCAGAAAGGTATGATTGCATGTCTATCGTGATTTTTTTTTTTTTCCTCCTTTTTTTCTTTTGGTAACTGCTAGTATTTGTCTGTTAATACTAGAAATCAACTAATTGTGGATTGTTACAATCTGGCATCTCTTTGTAAATGTTTAACCTGACAAATGAGCAGATCTATTGATTTGATATTTCCATTAATCTTTTAATTTGGCTGAAGCTCGCTACATAATAGAAACATAAAAATTAGTTGTTTTAAATTAGCATGTTTATGCTGTTCTATATTTGCCCAACTATTACCTTTCTCACACAGTAAGATCTGCAGTCTACTAATATGTTTATACTCCCTTCTAAAGCTAGTTGGAATCCATGTTTTCCACAAGGTATGCACAACAATTCTCAAATGAAACTTCTCATAAGCTCAGTTGCTGTCACCTCTCTGTATTTTAATAGGAAATTCCCGTCTACTCCTGTCCTCTGTCCCCATTCCACCCCACCCATCAGAATGGTTACCAGGGTAATCAAAAACCATATCAATAAAAACCTTCCCTGTGACCTCAGTGGGATTTGGATTTAGGCTCTGTATCACTATCTATGAAAAAGCAAACTAGCTTTTCCGTATTAGCAGATGTTGTATGTTTTGTACAAACTGATTTAAATGTGTTCATATTGGGGAATTTGTAGGGAATAGATGACTTTTGTAAAAGAAGTTCATGCTAAATAAAGTAATTTGTAGCTTTCAACAGCAGACTTTTGGCATCTGTCTTAAAGATCCTGTTTGTCTCCTTGACTTACCTTGCTGTTAAGGCAAACTTCTATGCTTTGTACTTAATGGTCCAATAATGGCCTTGAAAGTAACTTAGTCAAGACTGTGTTTTTCTTCTGTTCTAGAAACATCATTTTAGCATTTGGTGGGACTTTAAGACATGGTCTCATTCCCAATCTGCTTGGCCAGGGGACACATGCCAGATACAACTGTCGTGATGCTGTATGGTGGTGGCTTCAGTGTATCCAGGACTACTGTAAAATTGTTCCAAATGGATTAGACATTCTCAGGTGTCCTGTTTCTAGGATGTACCCAAGAGATGACTCTTCTCCTCAGCCCGCAGGCACTATGGTAAAGATAACTTCTGATTTAAGTATTTAACACAACTATTCATTTTTAATGAAAGGGTATAATTTTTCTAGCTACGAGAACCTGTTGCTATCTGTTGTTCGTGGTGAAATTTGATTATAGCACAAGTATTCTGTATTTTATGCAGTTCTCAGTACACCTGCATCACATGATTAGACAGGCGCAGGGGCTTGGGGATGGAGAAGAAAAAATTCCATCAGCTTCTAAATTTTTTCCTTACTTTTTGTCTTGAAAAATGTTTGTATTAAAAATTGTATACAATGTATTGCCATTGTCAGAGATGCTACTGAAAATGTTAGATGCTTTTCTTTTGAAGTATCATAAACTAGAGGCTAAGAATTGCTACTATTTGCACATTAGATAGAGCCTTTCTACTTGTTTTTCATCTTGCCTTTCACATATCATCCAAACATGTAATCAATCTAGGATCAGCCACTTTATGAAGTAATACAGGAAGCAATGCAACGACACATGGAAGGCATAAATTTCCGAGAAAGGAATGCTGGTCCACAGATAGATCAAAACATGAGAGATGAAGGTAACATATATAGAACACTTGCTATGCAACTCAAAAGGTGATGATTACATTTCTGTTCCTTTAGCTATTGAGTATTTTTTTAAAAAATTGTTTAATGCAACTCAAACTATATTACTTTAAGTGAACTTTTATTTAAAGATAACTTGTACCACAACATATAAACAGTTGCTGATAACAAACAATTAATTAAGCACTTTTTAAGTACAAAATTAAATTTAGACACTAAAAGTATAGTTGCCTTCAGAAACCCATCTCAGATCTCTTATTTGGAGGGGGTTTTTGTTTATTTAGGAGGTTTGGGCTGTTGTTGGGGGGCAGTTGGGGTTTTATTTTGTTTAAAATACAGACTTCACACGTGATGTTCTTGTTTGGCAGGTTTTAATGTAACTGCAGGTGTTGACAATGAAACTGGCTTTGTCTTTGGAGGGAACCGCTTCAATTGTGGCACTTGGATGGATAAGATGGGAGAGAGCGACAGAGCTCGCAACAGAGGAATTCCAGCTACTCCAAGGTACAGAACCCAGTCTTTTGGGTGGGAGGGGTTTAAATTATATTTCTAACTGAAATTCTTCTGCAGAACTACAGTGCTTTCCATTAACACATCTGAGAGGTGATCTCTCAAATGCTCTAAATGTTTCTGCCTACTAAAATGTTAATGGTAATTTTTTTTCTTTGTCGTCATTTAAAGAAAAAAAGGTGTGTTCTTAGAAGGTGAAGCCCTTAGCTTCTGGCGTGCCGTTAGCTCCCTGCAAAGAGTCGACTTTTGAATTGAAGTAGTGAAATGTAATTTAAGAACAACTATATACTTGTAGTACTAGCAGTACTTATTTTTTAGACTTATTATAGGAGATACCTTGTTGATAATTGTTGTGTTGTTTGAATACTTCTTATTTAGAATTAAAAAATATCTACGGCATCTTAAGTTTTTAAAGTTGAGATTAAACATTTTAAAAATAAGCTCTTTACTATGTGCTAGCAAGCTGCTGCAGGCATCCTTGCTTGAGTTTAGTACAGCATCAGTTTCAAGTAGACTGCTATCTGTGGGTGAGAACTGAAGGAAAACATTGTCTTGCTTGATAAGTGAGGCATTTTAATTGGGAACCAAGAGAGGTTGAGGTGTACCTGCCCTAAAGAGGTGGAATCGGTCATGCTGGAGAAAAAATTTACATCAAGCAGGCAATAAAACTCAATGTGATATGATATGAAATTTATGCATATGGTGATTATCTGCATATCACCTGAAAAAAGAAGCAAGTCCAAGAAGTGCATTTAGTGCTTATTTTAATGCTTCACTTTTGACTTGAGTAATCTATTATGGCAGAAATACTACCTAAGTTACCAACGTGCATGTGCAGATGAGAACCTCCATACTGAATGTAGTTTTAACATCAGAGTACCAAGTTTTTTGGGGGCTGATCCTTTTTTTGTGTTCTTAATCACTGGTATAAAATTCTCATAAATCTATGCAAATTAGCTGGGTATGATAATACCACTTTAAATTAGTCTGTTGTACAGAAGAAAAGTATCTGTTAGCCAGTTTACAATCAAGCTCATTCCCTGTTAGCTGATAGAAAACCTCACCTCTTTTCCATCCTTTCCTCTATTGTTTCTTCATCAGGTGGATTCCTACTGATCTAAAAAAAAGTAAATTGGCAGTCTGCTTATGCTAATGATCTCTTCTCTTATTCTTGGCCTTTCATGAAACTCAAAAGTACCCTACAAAACTGAGTGTGCCTAAAAGTGGCAGATAAGTTTCAGTGTAGATAATGTTAAGATATGCATCTAGGGGAAAAATAGTCTAAAACCACACCTATACGAATGCTGTCAGAACTGAGCTATAACACAGGAAGGAAATCTGAGTCACTGGTAGCTTTCTGAAATCATATCTTAGTGTACAGCAGCAGCCAAAAAAGTTAATAAAAAATAATAATAATTGGTGTCATCGGTAAAGGTTTTTAGAACAAGACAGAAGGCACCATTCTGCCTCTTTGCGAAACCTTACACCTGCAGGATGCATTTGTATCTTGAGTGTTATGTGTATTGCTGGTCTCAGGGAGGACATAATAAAGGGAGGTACAGAGAAGGGCAGCTAAAACTCGAAGGGATGGAGCAGCTCCCTTGCAAGGAGAGATTGGAATGTCTAAGGACTCTTCACTTTCAAGAGAATATGGGTAACAGAGGTATGACTGAAGCTTAGAAAATAATGACAATAGTGATGATGACGGAGCTGTTACTCACAAAACACTGCAATAGTGTAGAACTTTGGGATACTCCTACAGGAGAAACAGGAATAGTAGGAGAATAGGGAAAAATGAAGTGTCTAAATAAGATGGGGGGGGGGTCAGTTACTTATTGAGCTTTAATAGCCTTCTTAAAGTAATTCTTGGGCTTTTTTATCATTATTATTTTAGAGATGGCTCTGCTGTGGAAATTGTTGGCCTATGCAAGTCTGCTGTTCGCTGGTTGCTGGATTTATCTGGGAAAAATGTGTTTCCATTCCATGGAGTTACTGTAAAAAGATATGGTAAGAACAGGCAAATCTCATAATTGTATTACTGGAGTATAAAAATAACTAAAATGATGAAATTGTGGCCAGATAACATCAGGGATGATTATCAAACTACTCAAGAAGGTTTAAGGGGAAAAGGGGAAAACTAGGGAAAGTATCTTGTATGATAAAATCTTTTGTTACTACAAAAATTTATTAAGAGTTGATAATGTCATGTCAATACTTCAAATATTTTATTCCATGTATTAAGGTGTGGATTACAAAGGAATTTTGGAGCCTAAATACCATTTCTCAGAATTGATATAAGTGATAGGATTATTATATATTATGATGATACACATCATTCATTACAAGAATGCTAAGTAAAATGACACGAGATGCTTCTCTTCTTTTTCTTTTCTTCCCCACTCCCCCCCCCTCCCCCCCCAATATTCACAACACAGAAAACCACCTCTTGTGCATACTTACATGGGTATCTTTAGATGTCCCTTATGTTTCAGTGCTCTGGTTACAAAGTTACTTTGCTTTGAGCTTACCCAGCCCAAGTGAATATATATGCCCTGTAAAGCATTTTTACTCTTCAGTAAAGGGTAATACTGGAAAGCAATTAATTTAATGGTTCTTTTATTCTATTTTAGAAAATGTGAATGAAGTGTTTGTTTTAGGTTTTTTCCTACCAGTCCTTGATAGTACAGATTCTTAGCTCATGTACTTACCTGTCACTTCAGGATTTCTTAGAATTTATGGGTAGAGTAAGACAATTTAGAATTCAGTACACAGCAATACTATAATCTGTAAATGTAGAAATAATATTTATAGGACTTGCTTATGATTCTGGAACAGAAGAGGTAAGAAAACTATTTTAGATTTGTGTTGATGTGTGTATACTCCCTACTGTTGTTAATCTCATGTAACTGGGTTTAAACTTCATTCATCTACTGCTGAGTCTATTTTAAAACAAACCTTAATTCCTATTTATGGTCTATACCTTGTTTCTTCAGAATAGGCTTACTGTTATAGTTTCTAGGTTTTTTGTTCTTCTGGCCATACCATATTTCAGTTTTGGTAGTATTATCCTTTTTGCTATACTCCAGTTGTAGTTTAAGAAAAACAGGTAATATTCCTATACTCATCTAATGTAAAACTGATGTACAATTCTTCACTATTCTTGGTTCTTTCTTAAAAACATTGCTTATTTAAGATGTATGCGTATCTCAGTCAGGAAGTTATCCCTAGGACAATTCTGCTGACTAAAACCTGATGTTTTTCCAGTCTCACTTGAAGTTTCAGTGAGCTGTTCCTGTGAACTGTAGAATTGGCCTAAACGTGGTGAAACACCAGCTTGAGAGAGGTGATCCTAGGTCCTCTCCTGTTACATTGAGTGTCAGGAATTCAGGAAGAGAAAGCTTTTAGAAGTGACACTTATCCTAATGTTTTGACACTCTCTTTGAAGTCTCCAAAATAGCAAGAATATGTATACCAAGTACTATAAAAGAGCTGACATGTTACCATGATGAAATGTTAATTATAAATTTTAAACTTACTCAATTAAATATTTACTATAGATCACAGTACCTCATACTGTTTGCTTCTAGCTAACTACAAGTTAAAAAATGTTGTGTAAAAAAGTTGTGCATGTGTTGGAGTTGATCTGCAGTATAATTCAACTTCTAGATAATAACTTTTTGCAATGCTACTGTGGCCTTTATTGTGTTAGGAGAATCTTATGTAAATCCTCAATAAGCAAAACAGTAAAAATAGACATAAGCATACTTCTGGTGTTACCACTGTGGCTGTTTTCAGAAAATAAAACCTGTATGTAACATCTTGCAGAAAAGGAGGAGACTATCACATATGATGAGTGGAACAGAAAAATTCAAGGACACTTTGAAAGGCTGTTCTTTGTCTCTGAGAACCCAGCAGATCCTAACGAGAAACATCCAAATCTTGTTCACAAACGTGGAATTTATAAGGACAGCTATGGAGCTTCGAGTCCGTGGTGTGATTACCAACTCAGGCCAAATTTTACAATAGCAATGGTTGTGGTAAGTGGCAGGGAGGAAGCATTTGCACTTAAAGTTCATTGTAAGGTTCACCTGTATGGCATTATATCAGGAACATACTTTGCTTAGAATAACTTTTTGAAAGCTTTTCTTTTCCATGCTTTTAATATTGGTCCATCTTGGAGTATGTCCTAAAAATGCATCCTTGACAGGACTTACCTAAATGAAACTGCTGTCCAGTGTATAGCTAGGATAAATTTGCAGTGTTCACTGTATTCAGAATGTCTTTTAAGGTTAGGTTTGGTAGGCAGACCTTTTTCCCTTCAAGGGAAAAGACCCCCTTTTTCCATCGAATTGGCTAAAAAGCATGGGTTGCTTGTCTTTATCAGGTTTGTAAAGAGCTTCAGTCATACTACTTGGCAAGTGTATTTAAAATAAAATAAAAATTTAAAAAAAATTGGATAGCTTCTGTCTTCTTGCTTACTCTGACTTTTAGCTTCCAGAAGTTGATTCAGTAATACAAAATTTGGGCTTTTTGTGGTCTTCTACATTTGTATACACAGTCTTATGTGTGTACATGTGCAGAGTTTACTCATTGAATCTGTATTATTTTATTAGGCCCCTGAGTTGTTCACACCTGAGAGAGCTTGGAAAGCTCTGCAGATAGCAGAGGAAAAACTGCTTGGTCCATTAGGCATGAAAACCTTAGACCCAGAGTAAGTATAGTAGACGTAAGAATAAGTGTTAATTACAAAACATGACAGTAGGAATTGTTTGACATGTGGGGATAGTATTTCTTCTGTTAAAATCCTCATACAGACCTGTGAAATAAGGCTGCAATAAATAGTTGCAGAACAATTATTTTGCTGTTCTAAAAGTCCATGCAGTTCATTTGTGTAGACAATCGCCAGGTGTTTTTGGATGCCACACAGTAAGTCAAATTTTTTATCATAAAAGATGTTGAATTTGCATCTTGATACATGCTCATATATGATACAGTGCACAGCACTACAGTTTGAGTAAAAGCATAAGTGCAAAATCATGAATTCAAGTAATTCCAAGACTATAACCATTTTCCTACTAGTTTAAACTGCATTTGGAATTCCATTGTCATGTAAAATACAGAACCTGGTGGAGACCTCCCCAACTTAACCACCATTAAATGTAAATGCCGTGACAAATTTTTGGTTCATTTCTGCTTTCCATTTTTATGTATCATTTTTGTTACGGCTTTCTTTGCGTAATTTATTTTTTCTTTCTTGCAGTGATATGGTTTACTGTGGAGTGTATGATAATGCTCTTGACAATGACAACTATAATGTAGCCAGAGGTTTTAATTATCACCAAGGACCTGTAAGAGCCAATTTCTTCAATTTTTTAGAAAAAGTGCTGTCACCTTTTCAAACTGACAGCTATAATAATCTCTTTTCATTCTTTCCTTAGGAATGGCTGTGGCCAATTGGATATTTTCTTCGTGCCAAATTGTACTTCTCAAAGTTGATTGGTCCAGAGATATATGCAAAAACTGTAGTTATGATTAAGAATGTTCTTTCTCGCCACTATGTTCACCTTGAAAGGTAAGACACCTGCTAACAGAGATTCAAAACATTCATTCAAGCTAGTGGTGTCCACTATGCAATTGCATGTTAATGTACAGATCTATAATATAAACAGCATCTGTTGCTTACATATAAAGCTCACTGCTGTATGTGCTATTGAAGATCTCAAGTCAGGTTTCAAATACAGCTGAGATCTAGTGCTTTTTATAGATTGCAGAATTATTAATACTTACCCCTTTCAAGACCGGGTGAAATAAACCTTATGTAAAAATTAGGATCTAATTTCATACAAAAAATAAATTTCAGAAAAAAATGTTGGTGAGTTGTTTTTTAAAATGAAATATTTCAGAACAACCTGCAAAACAAAATAGTTAAAGTAGTGACAGATTAAAATTGTGGCAGATAAGCTGATGTAAAATATTGTTAGGATTTCTTGTGTTATAAATGAGGAAATTAGTATGACAGTGTTTCAGAATCTTAATAAACTTGATATTCTAAGAAGGCAGAGGAACTTGCTATGGTCCTTAAATGTTGCTTTGCGTTTTGAGTTCTCCCTCTTAAAAACCAAACCCACACTATTTTTCCCTGTTTTCTGTCTGTTATGTTTTTAATTCTTAAGGATTTGAGACAAACAAAACCAAACAAAATAAAGATCTTGCCCTTGATATCTCTTCCATATAATCCGTTCTGCAGTACTTCAAATATGCATTTATTTATACCCATAACTGTAACTCAGTAGGACTGGTCATGACAGAAGGATTTGTCTGACCACACAAGGAAGAAAAGGGATTTGTTAAGCAACTTTTTGCCTTATGTAGTGTCTTGTCCCACTGTCTTGTTTGGTAGTATTACCAAATACCTTACAGTTTAGTAGCATTCTTTTGTTTTTTCTGTCTTACTACTTAAGTAGTGTACTTTTACTTGGTTTTGTATTTCATTTGTGTACAGAATTATTAATGTAGCAACAGGCTCAATTTATGAGCATTTCTGTAAGTATGTTAGTTTGTGGAAATTTTATTCCTATGGAGGAAAAAAAAGGCTTATGTAGTCATGCTATCTTCCAGCCATTATCACTTTGTAGCACCGTAATCCAGTTTCAAGTGTAATTTGAATACCATTCAGTTAACTCAAAGATAATTTGTATTCTTCCAACTGCAAAACTACCTGAATGAAAAACAGGGACAACATGCCAGTAGTTCAAGTTCAGATATTATTAGTAGCAGAGAGTCTACTTTGAAGGAGAGGCACCCTCACAAAAAACTACCATTCCCAGCTGCAAGGAAAAAAATGTTTCCTTAGATCTCAGTTATTAAAGAACATACTGTGCCTGTAGTCATGACCTTTAGTCATGGTTTTCCGTTTCCTACTGAGATAATCTTCTAAAAGGTTTTAAAATGAAATGTTCTTTTAATTTCAGTGTATAATCTAACAACAATATTTGTTTTGCCTTTTTTTTTTTCTTTTATCAGATCATCCTGGAAAGGGCTTCCAGAACTGACCAATGAAAATGGACAGTATTGCCCTTTTAGCTGTGAAACTCAGGCCTGGTCAATTGGTGTTATCCTTGAAATCCTTTATGACTTGTAAAAGCTTATTTTGATTGATTTGATGAAACTTCTGTAGTCTTATTATTGGGCATAAATGAACACTTGGCTTTATACTGCAAGGGAAATGTCCTGTTCTGCACAATCACTTAAGCTGTGTCCTGACTTTCAAAGATGCTGAATACCAGCAGCTCCTATGCCCTGTAACTGTGTAGGGCTTGGGTTGTTTTCTGAAAATCAGGCCATTGACGATAAAATAAAACTGCAGTGCACACTTAATGCAGAAACTTTTAGTAAGGAGCAATTTTAAGAATATGCACAAACTTAATTTTAAGTAGCTTTGGTTTTTTAGACGTTTCAAATCAAAATCTTGATGTAACAAAGTGAGGTGGCTCTTTCCTGAGCTAAAAATAAGTAGCACAGCTCTTATGTTTGTTTTTTTTTTCTTTGTCTCTTAAAGAGTAAATGGATGTTTTGCAAATGCATGCTTAAAGGGGAGTAGACTAACCTATAGCTTTCTGAGTTTGGTATGCTTTGTGCTGTAGCACCATACTTAGTGAAGGCATAATATGTTGTCTCTCTGTTGAACTGTATTACGGGGATTTTTTTTGTATGTGTTCAGTTGAACACTCTATTAAGCAGCCACAGAAATAAAGTTTACGAATACTGTAATACACCAACCTTTGAAGTTATATATAAATTTTTCATAAACTTTAAACTACTTTGAGGTTAACTCGAGCAATAATGAGGTAATTTCCTATGCTAATCCATTTTTAAATTTATTTAAATACTGTGGGCCGTGCAGCAAACCTATTTCTTCATTTAGATCTCTTTTTCACCATGAGGAATTAATGAGAAACATGTGCATGTGCATACAATGCACAGCCTTTACGTTAGGGGAGGCCAAAGATACAGAAGTCAATGTGCTTGACTGCTTAATTAAATTAATTTATTGGAGAGGTATGGTCACCTCAGCCCTTTATTCTTAGCAAAATCCTAGCTCTATTGAAACAGGTGGAAACAACATCAGTGGGAAGAGCTATTAGCCTACCACTGGAGAAGAGAAGATGAGGCTTCTAGGCCTTTTGAAATTCCACCGATAAGAATAAGCATGCTACCTCTGTGTTTTTCTTTTGGGAAGAGCCTCCGCTGAACATGATGCAAAACATGTATGTGCTTTCGTATTTGGATGCCTGCATGACCTTACTAAGTTCAGTTCAGTGTTCCCAAACTGAAGGGTGGTTGACAGAAGAGCAGTTGGTAATTCTCAACTCTCTATTCATGCGATTTTTCCATCTTAGTGCAATAAACAGGCAGAGAGTGAGGCTGACAACACTTCCCACATCACAGAGGGGGAAAGCAAAACTGATACTGCATTTTTTTTTAATATTGGACAACATATGCTGAAAAAAATATACACAGAATGTAATTATAATGCACTAATAACATGTAGGTCAAGACTTTATTGTATCTGTATTTTAAAGTTTCTGTACCCTGTCTAAAGTACAGTGCAAGTGTGCTGTCTTGTTCAGGGAGATGTTACAGATAGATACATTTAAGGGCAAGTTAATAGGCTGAACATAGATTAATTGTAAGAAGTGGCTATATTCACGCTGTTTATTTGAAAGGTTAGTAAGTATTTGAACTCCCTTGCTGAAGTGTTCAGTAGTTAGAAGTTATGACTAGGGAAGGTCTATGTTGTACCTCAACTTTTGAGCTGCTGCAGTACATGGGTTGGGAAATCTTATTTTCTCGACATAATGCATGAGAGATGTCATTTGATCGAAAACGTTACTGAAATGTCAGCCACAGGTGTTTTTTTTTTAATGTGCAAGAGGCATATAAAGTGTTTTTTTGTAATGTACCGAACTTTCAAAAATTCTTGATAATGATTTTGAGGTTTCTGTCCTACTGTATGACTGGCTTTTTACTGTTTTCCTAGATAATTATTTCTCGTTCATTATTTCAAACTATGTTTTATGGCTCCTATGGTTTAGAAAGCAGGAATAATATGGCAGAATAAATTGTTCTTACCTGATGAAACATTTTAAAATTGGAAGTGCAGCTTAAGAGCTATGACTGTTGAAAAAGATTTTCACAAGGTGTCAAATCATATACATTGGCAATAACACTCTTTCAGTGTTGGAAAAAAACGAGAAATTATTCAGCAAAGCCTTCGTATGTTATTACAGATGACTTTCTACTGTTTTGCAAATTGCACTGCTGATAGAGACTGCATATTTGTCACTGCTGGTTTTTTTTTTTCTAATTTAATAGTAAAATTTTAAAGAAAGCACCACTGTGTACACAAAAATACATATGTTATGGAACTTCTAAACATGCCCATTCTAATGTTGCTTCTGCACTGATTAGTTTTAGTGACAGATAAATGTTTTACATAGGAAAAAATTTGTATCATATTGGTTGACTTTGCTGTTAAGTAGCAACAAAAGTAAGATTTGAGGTTATAACTGTTGGGGGGGTTGGTGGTGGTTTATTGGTTTGGGGTTTTTTCTTTCTCTTTTTTTTTTTTTTTTAATCACAAACCTACTGAACACTTGTTGAGCCAGACAGTTTAAAAATGAAGAGGGAAGAAAGCAAAGTTAAGTCTAACACTTACATGAGCTGGTATTCATCTAGATAAACTTTATACCCAAGTCGTCATCCCCTAAAAATAGGGGATTTATGTTGACTCATCCTGAACTGTATTTTCATTCATTAGTATCACTTATATTATACACTCAAAAACTTCTAGTAATGCAAAGTTATAATCAGTAAAACATGTTTTACAAATAAACTAATATGTTGTAGAAATAAACTAAAGAACTTAGTAAGAACTGTGAATCCATTGTGTTCCAGTTGGTGTTTCTTGATCTATATGGTATTGACATTTTTCTTTTTTCTTCCTTCCAATTGAAATAATTTTGACTGTTACTAGTGTTCGTACAGTTAATGATTTATTCAAAGATGATTAACTGAGAATTCAAGTAAAATAATGTATTATTTTCGCACTGCATGTTGTAATGTAAAATGGAAAGATGAGTTTTACACGTGTCTGTCTAGCACAGCAACAACTGATTTTAGAAAATGTCATCATTTATTTCTGAAATGCACAAAATAAAATTCTTTAACTCCGTCTGAATTAACCTTTTCATGTGGTTGTTTGGAAAAAAGCCAAACATTAGAGATGATGATGCTTGTTCAGTTGTTGGCAGTTTTACACATATCAGAGAGATCATGAACTCAGGTCAAATTAATAACAAAAAGTGCTAACAGCACTAACCAACTAAAAAAAAACCAAAAACATGTAGACTTGAGCCCTATACACAGATTCTTAAGTTTGTGTCAATATTGGTCAGCAGTCTCAGCTGGGTTTGAGTGGGATGGGGCTAGCAGAGCTCTGCATGGCATGTCCCTTCTGCTATAAATTATTATATAATTTTAAGTCATGGTATTGCAAATTCCCCAAGAGAACAGTCCTAAGGTATATGGACTAACAGCTGCCCAACTGATACACAGTTACTTTCTGTGCAAAATTTCTGTCACTGTAGAGGAAGGATTTCACTTCCCAGCTCTGCTTTGTAAAATCAAAGTCTCTCAGCACAGGTGCCTGTGATAGGTAGAGTGTGTTTTGCAACTACCCTGTTCTGTTGCATGCTTTATAAAATTAGGATTTTTCTAATCTTCTGTTCAAGCATTTACTTTAAGAAAGTAATTTCTATTATTCTATTCAATAATACTTTTAATTAAACATCCTATTGAAGAATTGTTAAGGAAACACAGAAATGACCAGTCGCTAAGTTGCCAAGGAGCAGGAGAGCTGGTAACCTCAGAGCTGCCAACTCTGAAACCTCCATGCCACTTCAAGCAGCTAAATGGAAGAATAAATGGATGAAGCATTAGTGGTGACCGGGCAGGTTTCTGCTGAAAGCTCCTTTTGAGATTGCGGATAGCATTTTGGGAAGCATCTTTAGTCAGGAAAGCTGAGCTCTGCCCGTGTTGTCGTGCTGTTGTAGGTCACCCTAGAGGGGCAGCTACTCTCCTCACCTCAGAAAGGGCTTCCCCTCTCCAGGTGGCTCGAGGGCTAAGCGGGCTGCCCTGCGGCCTGAGAGGGTCCCCCGGGCCCTAGCGCTGGGCGGCGCCCCGAGCCCTATCGCCTCAACGTCCGGCTGAGCGCCCGCCTGGCGCCAGGCACCGGGAAAGGTGAGGGGCCGGTGAGGGAAACGCCCCACGGACAGGAGCGGAGCGCGGGTCGGCTTTCCTGCGGGGGGGGAGTGGCGCAGACTGCCTGGGGACAGGACCGCTTCTTCTGAGGCGGGACGGGCGGCGTTAGCGCCGGCCGTCTGCTATGAGCCTACGTGCCCGCTCGGGCAGGTGAGGCCTATGTGGGCCCGCGCTTCTCGCCCGCTGGGCCCGGCAGCGGTGGGATCCCGGTCAGCTCGCTGTCTGCCTTCTCCCTCGGCGGGGCAGAGAGCTGCAAGCTGCTCTACAGGGCCGGCGTGCTCCTCCACGGGGGCGGCGTGCGGAGCAGTGCAGGGGGGCACTGATCAGGTTGGTAGAGGTACGATTAATCGTAACCGCGTGCTCAAACTAGCCTTTAACTGCATCTGGCATTTACTGCGGCTACTGTGTAGCTGTGCGTTAGTTCACTTTGAAAACGTTATTTGGGTTACCTTCCTGAGCAAAAGTCCCTTTGGAGGTACAGCCCGTATACCTTGCCCTCCAGACGCAGGGTAGCGCAGCGCCTCGTAATTCAGGAGCAACAGCTGGCAAAACGCAACCCTGCTAGCCCTTCATGGGCCAAGTCGTTAGAAGTCTCATAAAACTGCGTGAGGAGACTGTTGTTCGACGCTGGCAGCGGGTGCAGCACCATCCAGGGTAAGGAGCGTTTGGTTATAGGTGAGCCCCACACCTGTCAGGAAAACAGGTAAAACCTGCCCTGAGTGACAAAAAACTTTTTTTTTTGTTTAAACGTGCCTGTAAACAGTAATAAGGAAAATGGATTTGCCTATGAGTATTTGGTTTGTTCAAACCTCAGAGCTTATACACCTGTCGTTTTAATGTAGCTCCATGAGGGACACCTCAACCCTGAGAGTTATTCACAGTCTGTGAGACTTAGCTGTGCTTTTGGTATTTCACAGAAGGTTCTTAGTGAATTAAAGCAGAGGTTTCCTAGTTCTGAATTTTGCATAAAAGTGCAGCTGTCCAAGTGGAGTAACGGCCATTTAAAATGGGGAAAGGGAATGCTGATTTTAGAGCATATACAGCATGTACAATCCTGAATAAGGTGCAACTTCTCTGTTACTTGTTTTAGTAATCACTGTTTCTCATAGGGTCAAATTCCAAAGCAGAATTAGCATGCAAACTTGCCAGCAGTTGTGGTGGTAAGAAAATGAACCTGAGAGCAATATAGAATGAAAGTGGCGTTCCTGGTAGTTAGTTAGGTGGCACTATTAGCTATCTGCGAAGCTGCAGTCTCTTGAGTTTCTGAAGGCACTTGCACAGTCCTGTTGCCTGTGATGTGTTTGTCTCATTGTGTAATGCCTCCTTGAATCCGTTCCTTTCAGAAATCTTTATCTCTTTGTGATACGTCTGTGCTATCTACAACCTTTCATCCACAGGTAGCTGTTCACCCTGTATAATAATCTCAGAGTACTATACGAATGAAGTTTGGTATCATTGACTATATTTGACAAATAGTAAAATTGCTTACCTCAATTCATGTAAGCTTATGTAATTTGTGAGACCCAGGAGCACTTCCCTTCTCCGTGTCCGTGTGTGTGCCACAGCAATATCTCAGTACAACTTCAGACGGAGACACTATTCTCCCTATAGTGCCTTTTTACAATGAGAATGAAAGCTGGCCATGAAAGAAGAGAACTGTGCTGCAGCCTGGCAAGGATCTTAAGTTGGACGACCTGGGCTCCAAATACTAATAGAGGTGAGTTCCTTGTATTAAATTTCCTAAGAAACATGGAGTTCTATATTTCAAAGTCTGACTTTGGCAAATAAACTGGAGCCTAATTTTGTGTAGCCATGAGAAACATGACGTCTTCTAATCAGTTCTAAAGGAAGGAAAATATTTGCAGTTGCTTATGACTCACAGACTTGTAAGTACAGTTATTTTAAAGCATGATGCTCCAAAGTGGGCTTAAATTATAATAGTGGAAGTCTTTTTTTTTTTTTAAGTTTTTTTTAGAGTCACAATCACGTATAAAAATCCAGGAAAGCTGAAAGATTTATTTCTTGCAAGTGGCATGTCGTGGGAAAGGTTTCTACAGAATGAACAATCTGTTCCCTTCTGGGGTACATTCAGGAGCTGTTTTTTAAATTTCTTCGTAATTGCTCTTACTGCCATTGTCTGTAAGGGTCCTACATACAGCCTAGACCTGGACAGTGGTATCTGCTGTAATAATACACAATGAAAGATTGGTTCCAAATGCAAAAGTAAGGCTCACAGCTGCTTGCGTAACACCCTGAAGAGCTGCAAAATAATGAGGTAATATTGTCTTGGCAAGAGCAGTCATTGGAGGACATTAGTAGGTCAACTGTTGTCGAGGTGTTTTGTAGTATTATGCCTAAGTAGAGTTTGGAGTAGAATTTTGAAATAAGTTGGTATCTAAATTTTGTGGCTGTGAATGATTGATTTAAATATCTTGGGTGACATGTTAGAAAGGATCTTACTTGAATGTATGGTAACCTAGAGACTAGCACTGTGGGCTGGCTGGAGGTAAACGTCTCAGTAGAAAGTTGAGGATGATAGATTGGGTAAGAGTAATGCAACTTTTTGTCATAGCTGAAAAATTAACATTTCCAGCTTCATAGCAGAGGGTGGCGCCAGTTTGCCACCTACCCGTGTTCAGGCTCATGCTAAGTCTAGGCTGGGCGATTCAGTTCTCCAGCTCTTCCTTCTGAGCAAGTCTGTGTATTTCTGTACGGCCACACTTGCTCGACTATGTTTTAAGGGCTGAAGTCTCTGTTCCCGTAGTTCAAAATCGTAATAATTTTTTTAGATGTTTAGAAAATATTTTGGTAACATATTCCCATGTAGAGGAAGAGGAAAGGAATACATCTTTGACTGTTTGATGTTTTAAAGTGATAATTGAAGCTAATGAGTAGATTTCAGTATTAAAAAGTTCAGGAATCTGTTTATCTGTTTTATTACAAAGTTCAAGAATCCATTTATCTCTTAAAGAATGGGAAATGCTAGGATATGAAACCAGGTGTATGTTAGGCATTTATTTATTATTTGTGTCATAGTTCGTGTAATGATTGTGTAATTGCTCATGTTTGTATCTGTCTCCTTATATGTTTTGTTTATGTACAAATAAACTTAATGTGAAAACTGAATATAATTCTGGCTGTGCAATCTTTCACTATAACTGTGGTTATTTTAACTTAAGTATTTTGTTACATGGATTTTTTTTAATGGTATTCAATTTGCACACAGCATTCTCTAGGAAAATTGCAAACAGTGAAGCTAAAAATGATGAAACTGTAATTGAAAATTAATAATTTGGGACTTGGGAAAACTGTGTAGTGCTTAGATTTAATTGCCAGAATTTGCTTTGAATGCCTTTGTTTGCATAGAGTATGAAAGTTTCATAGGCCTGAGATTTATGTTGTGATGTTGTTAGTTAAAGATAATTGTAAGGCTGTACTCTAGGAATGAAAGCTGGTAATGGAGAAGTCTAGGTGAGAATATCAGCAATAGGGAGGAATCTAAATGGACTCAGGCACTGAGACATGGTAAGAAAAAAGAATAAAAGGAGTGATATGAAATGGTAGATCGCTTTAAGTGGTTCAGAACAGCTTTATATAAAATACAATAACAAAAGAAAAAATATGGAGTCTGTACCTGAAAAAATCCAGGTGCATCTCCTATAGCTTTAAGTTCTAGCCATCAGCTTTATGTGTTTTTAACGGGCTACATTTTCTAGCAGTTATTCCAGTTGCTGAAGCTGGGTGGGAACACCACATTTTCCAGATGATTTTGTAATTTGTAAAGCCTATAATCAGACCTACTGTGACAGCTGTTAAAGAGGTGGTTTTGTTTTCTTGTAATGGCTGTCTGGGTAGTACTGCTCCAGGTCTCTCTCCAGGCCTCTGGCGGCCATATTGATGCGTTTGGTAGAGTTAGGTTACTCCAGAGCTTTTCCCAAGACCTCTAGGCACAATTCAGTTAAATTTAAGCACCAGATTCTGTTATCGGCTGAATCAGAGTAAATACAGGGTAATTTAATTTCCACGCCTCAAGTAACTACAGGTTTACTTTTGCATAATTTTGGCTTTAGACAGTTTATGCTCCTTTACAAACAGCAATTAAAAGTAGAAATCAGAAGTGTTAATGTTGTTTGTTCAGTTTCTGTTAGACTAGCAAGAGATCTGTTTGTAATTGTTTTCATGCTACAAAGCTTTTCATGCTACAAAGCTTTTAATCGGAAAGATTTTGACAAGTAAATTAGCTTTTAATATTTAACTCTTCAACTGTATCCATTTTGGATTCTGTAATCCTGTATAGTCTCACTGAAATTATAAAACTGAGGTTGCTTAAACTACCTGTATTAATGTTGCATTGAAGTAATCACTTTTATTGTTTTAATAGATTAATTCTGAGATGAGGTAGCTGAGTGCAAAAAGCATGGACTTGGGTTACACTTTATGAGAAACCTTTGCAAAGAAACTTTTTTCAACAATTTAAAAATTTAGATTTATGTTTTTAATATGGGTAGAATTTAATTGGGGGGGGTCTAGTTTTTCTTATACTGTAAGCAAATACAAAACATACTGTTTTGTTCAAAAGGAAGCACACCATTCAGCCTAGAATAAAATAATTAATGTGTGAGACTCAAAAAGAAGTTAGTAACATGAAGAACAAGGAGAGTATTCTCAAGTTTTCATGGAGTGTCCATTAACGTATGGGCGGAGGCTGTACAACAAAGGTAATCTGCAGTCTATTACCATGATGTTAATAAATGTAAGAATTGAAGAGTCCCTTTGTTGGACACAGCTGTCCATGGACTATAATTCCAGATTCTGGAAGATGGAGGAGGAGATGGTGGTGGTCAAAATGTAGTTTGATCTGGAAATACTGCCAACTACCTGGTGAGATTTGTACTCCTAAGTACATTATGTCCTATTTTTCCTGTCTCCCCAATGGCATAGTATGTCCTAGCAGGCATGACAGTCATAGGGCTCTAATGATATCATATGAAAATGGAATAGTAGTCTGACTAGGAGTTCTGGACCACAGAAGAGAGGAGCAGCTTGAGGAACTAGTTGTAACCATGATGCATTTCCAATCCTATTTCAATTATCACCTGGTTTTCACTTTTGAAAAACAGATACTTTTTTTATATTGAAATCTCAGGGGAAAAAACTCCTCTAGACGCTGAAAAAAAAAAATTTCCACCTGACTGCAGTCAAAATTCTGCATTATTTCATCAGCCCTATTTCTAGCTCTTCAGCCAGTTCACTATGGTGTCTTAAAGAGGACTCTCAATTTCTCCATCCTTCACTTCACCCTTCTTCAGTATAGCTAAAATACTACTGTAAATTTCACCCAGAAATCATCATAATCACTGGAAACATAAGTACTACATCAGACTCCAAGGTTTTATGTGCTTGAACTTCACATTTTAAAGTCTTTTGATGTCATATACAAAAGTAACTCATAATAATAATTACTATAATAGTAACTTTGGTCTCATAAAGTTAATTCTCAGCGTTCTCTATTTAATTTGCTATAATTATATACTCAATATATTGCTAATAAATATACTCTTTCAACATGTATATATGTTTGATGTATATATGATTTCAAACATGGGGAAAGCAGTAGAAGTCCAGGATACTACAACATCTTCAGCATTTTTTAGTATTAATGCTTTATTAAGTATTGTATTACATTAAAATTTTGGCATGAAACTCAGACATGAAGATGCTTTGAAACGCTAAACAGTTATAACAGTAATTAGTACACACCACTCACACTAGTCTGTTTCCAATGCTAAGAATTTAAGGATTGCTCTGAATTAACTGAGAAGATATTTGCATAGTATGTAAGTGTCTGTTGCCTAAACTTCCTTTCTTGGAAAATTGTGACTGCTGTACCCTGAGAACTTTTGGTAGCTTCAGGACATGCAGAAGTAGATGTCAGCTAGTGCTATCCGGTTAACACACTTCTTTTTGGAAAGTTCTGATTTTGGTTTCCTGCTCCATCATTTTCACTGCCCTTCCCAGTTAATCAGCAATTGTTTTCTGCTGAAAACAAGGATGCTGCTAGTCGAACTCCTACCTGGCTGAACAGGTATCTTCTAAGCAAAGAACCATTGATTTTGCTGCTGCTGTTGGATGTGATCTCTAAATATTGCTGCTTCTATTGCTGGTGGTACTGTTAACAGAAAAAAACCCTCCTTTTGTTAACATATGGATGAGGGGTGACTGGTAGTAGGTAATATTTATACAAAGTGTCAAGTTCAGCAGAACACAGGCATTTAAAAACAGGAAGTCAATAAATAGTTTCCCTTCCATTCAGTGTTAATTCTGCCTGCTCAGATCATTCCCGCAGTGTACCAGTAGCACTAACATTCTGTCTGAGCACTGCACTCATCAGGAGCTACTTATATCTGCCCTATCATCAGGACTGTCACGAGGAGTGGTAAGACCTTGGATTCACCCTCCGTATGTGCTTGATATGTAATCCTACTGTACATGTGCCAAAGATTATACAGAAGTTTACACCATGCCCAATCTCATGATGCTTTGAATAGGCCTGAAGTTCTGCTTGTGTATGTGCCTTCAGATTCCACCACCTATAGTTAAATACTTAGCTTATAATAAATAATTGCTTACCTCCTACAATTTACAGCTCCTTTGCTCTCACATCTGTCACATCATATCATGTTTAGCCATCAGGAAACCTCACAGCCTATGCTCATCTCTGACCTAACAGTACACAGCTTTCTGGGCTCTATTTCAAGCATGATCTCCAGATTGAGTTCTGAAATGTGTCACAAAGATTTCAAAAAGTCCAGGACAGGTCTTTCTTTGGATCGTTATATGGCTTTATATAATGAAACAGCTCAAATATCCTTGAATGCCTTTGGGGATGTTATTCACCATGCTGCATTCTGCAGAAAATTACATGGCTTGTGAGGAACTGATATATGAAAGTTACATCTATATATTACTTTAATGCAGGCTGAATGATTTTTTTAAAAGATTATTCCATAATTTAGATCTTTGGATGTGTAGACCACAGGTTTATAGACTATGATTAAGAACACCCATTTCTGTTACTATTACTGGAAGCCACACACTCCTGACTTTTTTTTACTTTCACTTTGATGGAGAAAGTGTTAGAAATGTAAAAATAAGACATCCCTTAAATTAAAGATGAAACTTGGCTTTCTGTGAACTTAGGTGTGAAGCTGAAACTATCTGGCTCCACAGCTAAATCCTGTGGACTACCTAGTTATGAGATGTGTGTTCTTCCTCAGGTACTTTTTCTGATTTGAGATGTGTTTTTATTTTCGTTTTTTCACTTGTCCTGTGCTTTTTTTCACTTCTGTCTTCTCTTTATTCCCAGTTGTATTACTTTGTTTGAATTAATGTTGAAAACTATACACAGGGACCTAGTTTCAAGTACCTAGTTAATATCTTACACTGTGGATGTAGATGTGGTTTGACTCTTTTAAAGCAGACATGCAAAGGCATATTTATGCATTGGTAGTACAAACAATAGCATGAGTATGCAGCTATATCAGATAGTATAATGTGTTTTCCTGAGTTACTGCAGAAATTCTCAGTGCTTTGTGCATCACTATAGGGTGGTGAATCACTGCCAGGTGGTCCTTACACATCTGACCTTTAGTTGACTTTCCAAAATATTTTCACTTGCTAAACCTAATTAAAAGATGTATTAAGGATATTTATATTACTGTTTCTCTATAATTACAGTTGCTATGAGGGTGCTATTCTTTTGTGAAAGGGTGATAAGATGTTAAGAAATTGTCTGTCTTTCATACTGTGGATAACATCATGCTAAGCTTGAAAGTCTTTAAATTAATGGATTATACTAAATTAATACTTCTGCATAAGGATGGCTACATATTATAATTGTATTCAAATTTATTGCAAAAAATAGTGCATTCTGTAAGGAATCCATTTAATAGATGGGACATCCAATTGGAGGAACTCAAGAAAATTAATTTGCCAGTCCTCATGAGCAGGAACTCTACCTGATCATAGTGATCTGATAGCCCAAAGAATGCTGGGCAGTAGATTCTTAGTGCAGAGCAAAAATACTAAAAAATGCTGGAAGAATAAGGGGACTTAAAAGTTATATTTGCCAGACATGCCACATGCTAACTTATTACCCTGGCTTTCTGTATGCCAGTCATTACAGGTCTAGCACAGCTGTGAGGGACCTTGCACCAACAACAGCCTTGATGGTCAGCAGGTTCTCTGTGGAACCATTGTAACAAAAAAATCCCACCGAAGACCAGAAGTGGCCTATGACCTTCACTCAGAGCACAATCCAGCACTGCACTAAAAAGCCTGCTTTACACTACTTACTACTAAGACTATTCATCACCATCTTACTACCATTTATCTTCATTAATAAAAGCTGCAGAACACTGTCTTACACCTACTCATGACTGAATCTGGTATTTTTGGGTCTTCAAAGTTCTGCGTGTAGCATTAATATAAGTCTACAGGTTGTAGCAAAAGCAGGAATTTGTGCAATGTGGAAAGCTAATACAGAACATGTTTTAATTTTAGCATGAGTACTACTTTGTTAGTGTAAGAGCTGGATATGGGCCAACAGTAATAATGACAACTGAGAAAACGTGGATTTGACATAGGATTTTTTTATGGTGATTAAAACATAGGTGTCAAATTAGGTGGAGAACTAAGAGCACTTGTGGTTGGTTTTGGAGATTGCATAAGGTTGTTGAACTGCAACAAAAAGATTGAGATTTATGTGTCTTGGTGTCTGTTTTTTGTTTTAACCTGACTAGGAAGAACACTAGTATATGCGAAATTCTTGCTGCTCTCCCATCTTGTTCAGAATAACACAATGGTTCTTAAAATAATTTAAGCAGCTTATGTCCATGCAGTACTACTTCCTCTTCCTTTAAAGTACATATCCATTCTGAAACTGCCTTTTATCCACAACTGTTTGTGAGATAAAACATTATTTTACTTGTAAAACTTCAGTCCTGAAATGGTAGCATTATGCTGACGCATGCCAATATTTATTTATTCACATATGTATATATATATGCTGATACCATTACACAGATGTAGTGTAACTTCTCCTTGGACTGGAAAGCAAAAAGTAGCTGTAGCATAAAATTATCATTTGGGTGTGTAGCATTTAACTGTGAGCCTGTCAGAAAATAAAACAAAAAAAAACCCAATCTTGTCTTAGCAAGATAGCATTGTGCAACATTTCTGGGAATGCCAGAGCTCAGTTGTCGGTAGGAACATAAAGCGTTAGATCAGAAGTGTAATGGAGCTCAATTTCCATTTTTGCCCAAATTACCTTGAATTTCATGGGTATACAGGGCTTTCATGCTCCATGTGGAGGGCTTTTAAATCTTATATTGTGAGGTTGACGCCTAGTGCTTCTTTGCCCTTCCAGTAGAACATTCTGTGGCTCGGACTGTTCCCTACATTAGTCACCTCCTTCTCCTCCCTGTCCTCTGGCTAAATGGAGGAGTGGATTACTAGCAGAGGAATGTAACACTTCCAATTTGCTACATAGGTGGTAATTGCTGCATTCCAAAGAGGTTACCACAGGAAAACCTTCACTGATACAGGTAGCTGAAGTAGAAAGAAAGTATAGCTTCACTTCCAGAGGCTGTTAAAGTTACAAATCGTGTTTAGTGTGACACTTGGTATGCTTCAGTTTAGCTATTTCAACTCTAAGGAAAACCCAAATAAGTAGGTATCTGTTTCCTTGGGTCACCAGCCTCTCACTCAAGTTTTCCCTATCAGTTCTAATACAAAGTAATTATTATGATCTCAGATATTTCCTTTTCCTTACCTTCCTATTTTCCATTACATAACTATAATTATTATTGATTATACCTAATTAGGATTCATTGTGCTTCAAAGACATAATACTTAGACTCTGCCTCCAAAAGGTGATAATCTTACATTTAGGCTTAACATTATGAGTAATAGCAAGAGACAAGGGGACAATTAGATGGAAGGACAAGAGTGACCACTTCAAAAACACATGATCTTTGCCTTAGTTAAATAGCTAGGTATTTGTAATTAAGTAAACTCTGTGTTCAAAGCATTTTCATGACTAGTATATGGAAGGGAATACTACTAGTGTGAACTGGTTTGTTTATTTTAGGAAAAATGTGTTATCTTGAGGGCAGCTGTATTTATCCAATGTCTAGAGCACGTGCACTTCACCTTGTAAACTGAATGTCTTGCATACACACCAGGAACATCTTTCTTCCATTTCACAGAAAGGTACCCTATGAGTCATGCTTCCCTGTAAACAGGCTCTGTTTACATCCCTGTCTCTCACCTGTTTGGAACTCTTTGTTGCTATGCTGTCTTCAGTTCATTTCTGCATTTTCTTCTATGCTCAGGTCTCTTATACCCAGGGTTACATGATAATGAAACAATAGTAGGAATTGGACTTCTTTGTATACTCCATTCCCACTGTCTTCCAAAACAGATTCTCCTCCTCAAAATACTAGGAGGTGTATGTATTCTCATGTTATTACTTCATCTAGAAAATCGCATGTCATTGTTGATAATGTCACTCATTTTGCCATACCTTGAATACTACATGGGAGACCACAGTACCTGACAGTTGAGTACTTGAAAAAACAAAGACTCCATAGTCTAGTAAAAATGCTGTCATCTCTGGCTTGGTCTATACAATGGAGAATTTTGGATGTTCCAAGGCCTGGTTTGTTAATCAAGCCTCAGGACTGAAAGTTTTGCCAGAAGGACATGAAAGTTTATAAACTGACTTTGCAAGCCAGGAAGTTGGTGTAAGCCACAGCTCACACAGGAGGACCATGTTCTGTCTGATGGAGGAGTCAGTGATGTTGTAGGAAAGTGATTAAGAGTGAAGGAAAAAAAAAAAAAAAGGTCAAAAAGGAAAGGTTAAGAGGCCTCAGTAGCAATGTTTTGTCTTCAGCCACTAGGTCCTTTGTCTGATACTATGCTGTCTGTAATAAGCAGTCTTTGCAAATCAGCCTCTATAGATCCTTGCACTACCAAGGCTCTGAGACTTTATCCATTACAGATTTTATCCATTACTGCACTTCTATCTATTGCCACGCAATGGAAATGCCAAAGAGAAGCCAGATGCTTTTGAGGGTGAATTGTGGGCATTGTGGGGATGATGTTGGTAGGCATTAAGAGACTCTATCCCAATCAAACAGTTGCAGACTGGTGGGTATAGGTGTGCCTGAAAATGTAGTTATACTAAATATACTGCACTTCTAACTATTTATTTCAGATATGATCCCAGGCATGTTTAGTATTTTGAAACAAAATGGAAGATGTTGCAGCTCTGGGAACCTGACTATTTATAGAAAGTAAGTTGGTTTTTTCGTTATAGTAGATTTCAAATTCACCATGAAAAAATGTTAAGAATAGTAAGCACAAGTTGTTACCTGAGTATTCCTTATAGTGTTAGCTGCTGAAGGAGTGGGACTTCACCTGCTTCTGCCTTTGAAAGTGAAAACTCAGTGCAACCCTGGTGACATAGCATCATGAGAACACATCCTGCGGCGACTTCTCACTGCTATGCAGAGTGAAAGGAAGAGCTTGGGAAACAGTCAGGGGAAACCTTTGAAACTCTCTAGACTCTGACTGATGAGTCCTGAGTGCCAAGACACACATCCCAGTCCTTGCACATCTGGAGGAGACCTTTAGATTAAACAATAAAGATGAGCTGATTCCACTGACAAAGGCCATAGTTGAACAGTTTCTTTGTGGGCTTCTCTTGTGCCTTCCAAGTCCCTGTCGGGATATTAATACATTTGTATTAAGGCAATATCTAGAAGCCCCAAGAAGGTGTTCTTGTGTTGAGTATGATGACATAAGCAGTCATAACCCTTGCTCCAGTAAGCTTACTACCTCTGATCTCAAACATCATTTTGTATTTATTTAATAGCTGTCTTTTTATGTTTACAAATTTAAAGACTCTAAGTGCTTGAAAATATTAATTCATTATCCAGTGAAATTAAAACCTCTTTAAATTAGTCAGTCTAGTAGGAATTTAGTCCAATAGATACATGCAACTTCTCCATGTTACTCACTCATGTAGCTCATCAATAGCCTTCCACAAAGAAACATGAGAGAAATCTTTCACTCTGTGTCTAAGTCACCAAAGTCAAGATATTTTAGATCAATGAATGAAGCAACTTCCAGACTCTAAAATATTTGAAAAGTCATTTGTACTTACACAAAATGTGAAAATAGATTACTACCAAAAATTTATGTAACTTACACTTAGAAGATTCCTTCTTGATATGGTATGACAGCTATCTCTAAATAAAAGAAAGAGGAGTGAACAGTTGTGAGAGATGCTGACTCAGCATAAATAAGGACCTTGTAGATCAGGCAGAATGGGGCACAGTATAGTTTTTGCCAAGCCTAGATGCACTAGAATAAGAGCTGTGAAGGACCTTGAAAAAAGAGGAATAAGATAGGTTTTGCTAAAAAAAAGAATGCAAGTGCTTCAGGAGTGATGCGAAACTGTACTCCTGGTTAGAACTATAGCATTAATACAGGTGCAGCCAGATTTCACTTAGAATCAGGAGGACTGCCTGAGTCTGAGATCCAGCTGTCCTAATCAGTTGTCTATTCTGGATTACAGTTCATATTCTCAGATTCCATCCTGGATCATTAAAATCTCCTCATTAAATTTTTGCCAGAAGTTTTATTTGACAGTGACACATTTGTTGAGTTTGTTGAACAAATTTTTCAAAATGTTTTTGCTCAGACTTTGGTATTTGGACTTTTTAATCTACAGTGGAATTTACAAAACATGTTTCCTTCATCCAGTCCGAGGCAGGCAGACTAGGTAGTAAGGGAGATTTTTTTTCAATTTTTTAGTAAATTCTTCAACTTTTTCAGGACTTCTCAGGATAGGAGAGAAAAGGAGAGTCTTTTTAGGTGATCACATTCACATTCTTTCTACTGCAATTATCAATAGCTCTTTACTAAGTTCTCATTTAATTAAGCTCAAGTTATGCTAGTGATGCTTTTAGGAGTAGGTACACCTTTACAAATCTCCTTGATTTATAAGCCTAAAGACTCTACTGGTCATTGTTTATTTTAAAACAATGAAGCTAGCATAACTAATTTTTTAGAAGTAACCAGGTAACAATGATAGCGTTGTTCCCAAAATCTGTAATATATAGGCAGACCTTTTCTGGATACTGTATTTCTTGGACTACTCTGTTGTAATTGTTATTTTGTTTCTATATTTTTTCTAAAAAGTCATTGTTATTGTGGTGAGAATGGAATGCTTCTCTGAGAAAGAAGGCCATAACAAAAACATTTACTTCAGTTATTCTTTCCTCTGTGGTTCCAATTGCTGCATTTGTATGACAAGATCTGTACTGTCATACAGATGATCATTTAGACGGTCATCTTTTAAAAATGTTAAGTTAGATCCTGTAGTCTTATACATAGTCCTAAGCATTAAAAATTCTAGAAGTAATCCAATAGTAATTACTGTAAATTCTATGTGTTTGAGTTACATTTGGCTTATGAAAGTTGGTGAAGATACAGATAGAAATTCTATTTCCTGACTGAGCACTTTATACATGGTTTTAAAAATATGTCAAATTAGTGTTAGTATATGATTTCTTGCATAATAACGTTCCCTTGGGTAGTCTAGAAGTAGCCCACAAGATGAGAATATAAGTAAATTATAGACTGTCAGCAATAGTAAATCTTAGCTATGCTAAGATGTACTCATGCCTAAAATGTGCAAGTAGCTTGCATCTAAGAAATAGCTCTAGTTCCAAGTCATTGAGAAATCTTCATCTATATAAATTAATTAGTTGAGCCACCCAGCAGGTTTTTTCTTCTGCTGCTTCAAAAAAGATGAATAAATGGAGATGAAACAGTTATTGTTATTTTCAGTTACTGATCTAACCATGTTTAGATATTGGTGCACATCAGACTTCTCATAATTTATCAATACAGAATAAGCATACCATGTGCAGTGCCACTGATCAGTGCCACCTGCCTCTTCCTGTGTCATCTGTGTTATTCCTCATTATTTTCTTAAAGCACATTTCCTGTCATCATAAAACTGTCAAGTGCTTTGGGATGAATCTACTTTTGGAACTGCAAAAATGGTTTGAGTATTAAGTTGAAAATGGAGTTACGATGCAATGCCACCCAGTCAAGCCCTTGGAAATAATTGTCACAAGACTGATTTCAGTGTAGCAAGCTATCTGCAGAAATGATAATAGGCATTGCTCAAGCCTGTCACACCTAACTTCTTGTTTCCCAGGCCACATAAATAAATAGTTGTCTTTGCAGATATAAGTGTATTCGCACCTCTCCTGTCCCATTATTTCTGAGCAAAGAAGGGTCCTTCATCTGGATTAGCAGACAGATTGAAGCAGACACCCTCCTATTTTCATAACACTAGGTATCATTTTGGTATGCTTGCAAGTGAAGAGGATAATTACCATTGCTGGTACTATCAGTGACATTGCTGTTACTGGTTCCCACGCTTCATTTTTAGGAACCTGGTTTTATCCAGTACCAGAAAAAAACAGCTCCTTAAAACTTCAGCTCAGTTAGTGATACATTTTCTCTCACATTCGATTCAACCTTTTATTATTTTTTAGAAATCGTTTTGTTAAGAAAACATATTCTAAGAAATACCTGTAGATTCTGTACTTATAAATTTGCTTCTAGTCTTTTCAATATACTGACCGTGCTCTACAGATAGTTTATGAGTTTTAGTCTTGTTAATGAAAATTACATGAGGCCCTTATATAGAATATGCTATGCTTTTAATTTTCATTCTTCATTAGCACTTCAGTTTTGTAGGATCCACTGGCTTTCTGCATGTCAAGCAAACAATTACTTGAAAGTCTTCATTTTTTCTCATTTGAAGCCATGAAATAATATCAATAGGTCATAGGTCATTAAGTAGGGAGTAACTCAGGTTACTAAGGTGTGTTACCAACTCCCCAACAGTCCAATTCAAGACTAATGCTTTCATCTAGAACTTTGGAATGCAGCAAATAATTTGCTTTATTGACCATTGATGAGCTTGGAAAAACATTATGGTCTAGAATTATCATCAGTTCAGTGTAAACTTCTGGAGCACAGAGCCAGGAAAGAGTAGATGTCCTTAGGCTGCTGCAAGATCTGTTCCTAAAATTAATTATAGGGTAAGCCTAATGAAACTGTTCAAAACAGGATATGGTGAAACACAGAGTATTCCCTCAGCTCCCTCACAAATCCCTCCCTCTTCTTTCTATATTCTCACTCAAAATAAATAGCTGTGACTAGTTGGAATCAGAGTGGCACTAATGCTACACGTTCCATTTTAGTTTCTGGGTTGCTGTGGTGGTTAAATACTGGAAACAGAGACTTACATATATGTGATTTTAATCTGTCTCCCATGTTTTTGCTCTTTTTCTGATTTCGGAGACTGTCTCAGTTGTTATCCACCATTCGTGTTTGTTTAGATAGAAGTTCAGGGTCATACTGGACCAGTATTTCTTTAGGACTGTGGGGATTAAACCTGCTCCCCTGTTGCAATAATAAACTCACGGTTGCACCCTGTTCCAAAGTTTTCACTGTTGTGAAAAATGTCCAGCTTAGCAATGGTGCAGCCTGTGTAGAGTATCTAGGTTTTGTATTACCCAAAAGTTCAAAAATCTTTATTTCACAAGATTTCTGATATGCATGAAGAGGGTCAAAAAGGCTTTGATCAAAATAAGAACCTACCTAGAAGTTTGTGTCTTAAACACATTTGAACATACGCTTCCTGTTTTAGCGGTAAGTGGAAAATACTGCTCTAATTTACTATTATTAGCAATTCTTAAATATATTAGCAGTTCTATGAAATTGTCATTTAATGGTGTGAAAGGTCTCTCTCAACTGCTTACAAGAAGTCCAGTTTGTCATTTCCACAAGCAGCACTGCAGATCAATAACTGTATCATGGCTAACATCCTAAGCCAAAGCCCAGGGAATGATTACATTTTCATCCAACTTCATTTTTGGTGTGATTGAGTTCGACAGCGGGAGAGTCTCTCCTTTAGCTAGAAAAGCAAAAGCACTGAGACTAGATCCCGGATTGCAAATTCAACCATACAAAGCTATGAGGTTTGAAAAATAATCATAATTGTTCTCAGTTTTTAAAATACAGATGACATTTTCAATTTTTTTTTCCATAACTAGAGTGAAAAAAGGAAGCTGGTATTCTTAAGTAATCACTTTTCTTCTGGCCCTGAAGAAATTCATTGTTGAACCACAAGAATTGACAATATGGTGTTGCTCAAATAAAAATTGATTTCCCCCCACCCCCAGCAAAAGCCTATCAGTTGGATGCCTCTACATGAATTTGCCCAGAATTTCTGTTAATTTTTTTCCTCCTTTCCACTTCATTTGCATGAAGCTGCCACAGCATACTGAGGAACATGTATATCCTAACTAGCTTGTGTTCCTGTAGCAAGGGAATGAGAATCGAGGTTATCATTAACCAAGAGGCCAGAAAATTTTGTGATGTGTCTCAGCCAGCATCACAATAAATTAAGGGACGTCCCAGTTCCCTAGGGCTCCAAGTCATCACCACACAGGTCAGTGACAGCCCTTGAACTTTGGGTTGCACCCTTCCAACAAAGTGGCCCTCTACAATTAAAAGACACTTAAATGCTTTCAAAGTCTAAATTATAAATGTATAAAACTTTAGGTACCTTGCAGCTAACCACATAAACATTACAATCTGAGGTTTATTATATATATGAATTATAAAGAAAGTTAATTTTTCCATTCTAAACTTATTAACACCATACATTACAAATATGAATTATAATTTTTATACTCTAAAATTATAAACTTCCTATAGTTACCCATTAAACATTTAATATTGATACAGGAAAAAGGAGCAAATTTCATTCAGAGGGTAGCTAGGCCATTGATCATTTTGTTGGTTATCTATGACTTGCCCTTGGGACTGTCTGTAAGGAGGATTTATATGGAGAGAAAATAGAGAACTTATGACTTTCAAAGACCTGTCATTGCTCTTACCAAAAGCTGAGTGGGAAAGAGCTGCATTTGAAAGTAGTGGTTAGTATTCTTCTCAATCCTTTAGAGCTACTTTAGGGTCACTCAGACCTGAAGCTTTGAAAACGTTAAACTGGAAATTCTGTACTGTTTATGATTCTTACTTCAGGGTCTCAGTCCAGTGGAGGACTTGCTTCTCTGGCTCACTTTCTCCCCTTTTACTTTTCTCATTTCAACCATTATATGCTCCTGCCTTCTTAGCAAGGTGCAAGTGTTTGTGCAATTTAAGAGCTCTGCAGTCTTGGCACAGTAGTTTCTGTAGCTGCATGGTGTTGTATGTCCTTTATAATTTCACACGGTTCAAATTAGATGGAAAGAGAATCAATTGGGGAGTTTGAGAATGAGCTGGGCATGAGATACAATATTTTATCCTTTTTTTTGACCCATATAGCCAAACACATATCAAAAGCAAGATTCAAGGGAAAATAAGTACTCTGTAACTTCTTCCTTTAGTGTTTTAAATGCCTCTTCACATTTTCCTAAATTTTCTTAATTCCTATTTTGCATGAACTCATCATACACATTCTTCTTCCTAACACTTTCTTTTGAAGAGTGGTTTATTTTTACTATTTTTTACATACCAACTGTATGGTACCTTGTCCCTGTACAATCCTTCAGTTAGCATTTCAGTAGAAGAAATAGGCCAAATTTTAATACTCTCGACCTTGCCCATTCCAGTTTATCCACTCCCAGCTGTACATCTTCTAATGCCTACCTTAGTCATGCCAAGCTCACATTTTTCTCCACTGAGTGTTAGGTCCTGCTGGCAGACACTGCCTTCTGAATTAAAAGTAGGGCTCATTGTCAGTTGTAAATCTCTGTGTTGTTGTAAGTAAGCATAGATTTGTACAGACCTGTCAGTGATGTCAGCTTATACAGTATAGTTTTTGCTGAAAGAGAATATTTGGAACTTACATGCCCTGATTTAATTTTAAAACCACAGATTCTATAGTATAAATATATACTAGAAAAGCCCCAGTTTTAGTGGATGATCAGTTTTAAGTGTTGGGTATTCCTTGTCACAGTACATCTATTTTTTAGCAATCTGCAAAAACAGGTGAATCCTTCTTGTTTTAAAATTTGCAGTAAAGTTAATCCAAGAGTTTTCAGAAGTTTAATGCTGTCTCCTGAAAGTGTATCTGCTATGGTTTGTCTTGCAAGAGCCTATATTGAGCACTTTTGAAGACGTATTTATGAAAATGATTCTTGTCGCAAAGGCTTACCGGAGCACAGAAACGGGCAGAAAACAGTAAGAGAACAGGAGTGGTCCATTCAGGTATTCATACATCTAATTTGTAACCTTAACATAATAATTCATAATTTGTCATCTACATAATGTACTGCTACTAATAGAATTTGCATTATTCAGATGCAGCCAAGCAGAAACAGCCATAGTGGTCCTGTGTTACAAATTCCTATTTCAACACTCATATGTGATTGAGTTTTTGAAAATTGCTAAAGTAAATGGTAAATTTTTCTTCTTTTCAGGATTCGACTACACTTATGTGTGTTTTCCAAGGTGCTGGTTGTAGAATGACTATTTTAACGTGTTGACCCACTATATGAGTTCTGGCCACTTACATATCATAACTAGTCTTTTGTTTTACTTGGGTTGACATGAATCAAGTCATTTGGTGATGGAACTCAAAAATGCAGCTACTTATAAATCTATTTAAATGACATCTTTTGGCTCCACTCAGAATTGCTTACTTTCCAATGATACAGCAATTCAGTAGGCACTAGTGTGATGTTGTGGAATCTCCTGATCTTTAAGATATGAAACCATGAAATGTGACTTAGGTGTGAGAGGATCCTTATTCAGCTGTGTTGCTGTGGAGAGGTTGCAATATGGTGTAATGAAATCTTAAAAACTGGCTAGCTAACTAGTTGCCCTGTGTTTGACAGAGCACGTGAACTTCATGTCTGTCCCAAGATCTCATATTTTTTCTGAAACATGGATCTCCTGTGGACAGATAATATTTCCTGGAGAAACTTCAGTTAAATTTCTAAAGCATTGTGAATTGAATGGATTAGGTAGGACCAATGCTACAGTTTCTAGTGCCACTACTATTAGAAGACTTTATTTCTGCTATGCTTGTAGTAACATTCCTAGTAATCCCATGAAAGCTATGCCTTACCTTTGAGAATGTGTTCTGTAGACAGTGATAAAAGAACAGCTTTCTCTGTCTCTTATGTACTGTTTTCTCTATTAAATAATGCTGTTCTAATTCCTTGTTATTCAGTAACATGCATTTGGTAAAAGTGACTGCTTGATTAAGTTCCTTTTTCAAGTAAAAATGTGGCTTGTTATTACCTGTAGTCAAGGTACTGGTTGTGGATATCAAGAATTTTCTAAGGTATCAGTAGTGGGGTATTAGGTATTTTCAAACAGTGTATATAAACAGATATATTTACTTCAGGTGGCCTTTTAATCTGAAGAGGAAAACAAGACACATTTATTGACATTTTACCAATATTAAAACATCACAGAGGATTTAGGTGACCAGTATTAATCCCTTATTACAAATGAAATGGAGATTGCTATGGTGGAAGCAGAAGCATCAGTTTCAAGTTGTTGCCCAAAAGTAAGTTACCAGTCATTTTGTCAGCATGACTTGTTTGAGGTTGTAGGAGATAGTCATGATGTTTTTCATGTTATGCTGGCCAAAAGCAGTATAGAAGAGTATTTGATGTCACACCTTCTTCTCAAGTAAAGGAATATAAACCTAAACAAAAACAAAACCAGGAAATACTGATGAGAAGGACAGAAAGGATGGGACACTGGAGAAGGGTGAGGCTTTGGGAAGTTAGAACTGCTGAGTATGCGTGTCTAATGTTAGGTACCTATATCCATAGAGAAGTTCCAAAAAAGGTTATGTGGTTTTATTAGTGATTCTAAGCATCGGTGGTTACCACTGACTAAATGAATTAGATATTTTTTCACAAATGCGTTCAGAATTCATAGCTGCATTCCCATCTAACAGTATGTGAATGCCAGATACATTAGTTCAAGACCTGTTGTTTTCTAGAATATCAGAGGAAAAATCAACAAGGAATCTGCTACTGTCTGTGACTCTGATCTGTCATATGGTGGGATGTACTAGTCTGTAGCAGATTTCAGAGCCCGTAGGCATGTTTCTAAACCTTTTGTAGGCTGATGCTTGCAGTTAGATTCTAAGACTAGAGAAAGGATATGTCATTCTCTAAAGAAGGTATCTCCTTCCACAGACTTACAGAGTGTTAACAATTCATCTTGACTTTAGGGTCCAGACAGTATGCATAGATACCACAAGTGCAGTAAAACACAAATTTCTTGGTGACTCACTTGATTAGCCAGGCTTGTCTGTGTAATGCAGAATTGTGATATTGATGTTTCAAAGTGGCTCTCCTAAAACCTTCACACCAAACATAATCATGCTATTACTGTTTACTCTGAGAGCAGCTTCCTTCCATCCAAGGAGCTCAGCACATTTCACAACCATTAAGCCTACCAATGAAATAGTTAAGTATCATTATGCCATTTTATAGATGAGGCATATAGAGATTAATGACTTGGTAGAGTCACACCGGAAATTTGTGACAGAGCAAGGAATAGATGGCAGCTCCACCAGCTCTCATGTCTATTCTTTTGTTTACAAGATTACTCCTTCTGTCCCCAAAGAAAAGGCACTCCTCGTTTTGGAGCAGCACTACTAATGCATGAACTGAAAAGTTGGATTACTGAATCAGTAAAAGAAAAAAAACAAGAGCAGCTCTGCTTCTTCTCTACTAATATAATAGAGGAACTGAACTATTATTGATATAGGATTGCTTTTAAATAGAGATAGGTTATAAAGAATGCAAGAATCCTAGACCTGAATTTGAAGAAGGTGAGGGAGGAGAAGGGGGATTTCAGCAGTTTAATGCAGCACCAGAAAACTAGTATGACCAGTATAGAAGAAACAGCTGTTAATCTTGTCTTGAGTCTTGAAGATTACTGATTCATTCTTGGGCTTCTTGATTTGGCTGTGGCTGAATCTCAGTATTTCTGTTTAAACTGAGCAAAATGCAGTGTTCACTGTGTGGGTCACAGGAGACGATGGTGGTGTTTTCCCCAACATGTGGAAAAGGCACAGATCACTTCTGTGGCCTGTGTATGTATCCATGTTAATTCCTTTGCTGTATATGAAAAGGCCCATATTTAATTGCTGGCTCATGGGCTATGTCCATTTTCTCAATTTACAGTTTAACACAGATAAACAAGTAATGTTACTCTCTTTCCCCACCCCCCATTTCTCAATTTACAGTTTGATGCAGATAAAAGAGTATGTTTCTCTCTTTCCCTGTCCAACACAGCTAACTTCTCCTTCTGGGTTAACCACAATCTCCCCAAATGCACATTGACTTATTTTACTTCACAAAGTTAGTCACTCTATTTATTGTCTGCCATGTTGATCTTAAAGAAAGACCAACATTCAGTGGAAAGACTGTTTCCTAAGATGCATATGAGATGCATATGAAATGCAAATTAACATAATGTAAGTTAAAAGTAAAATAAATTACAAAAGGTATTTGTGCTATCAGGGTCTTTTGAAATTTCAAAGAAAGTAATTTAGCAAACTATTAAACAGTAAAAAAAAAATAAATTCCATTGTTATGTGCACAAAGTAGAGCTTTGAAACAAGAGATTCAGGGTGTTTGTTCAAATTCAGGAACAGAAAAATTAAAGTGAGGAAGATATGAAGAAATTTCTTAAGGCAAAGTTTGGGCAACTGAAGGTATAAGATGAAGCTTGATTTTCTGCTTTATGAGCAAGAAGAAAGGGACATGATGTGCACTTAAGTTTTTCATCACCCAAAGACATCACCCAGACTAAGTACACTAACTATTCTAACACACAAATGCACAATGAAATAATAACGTGTGAAATGCATCACATAAATGCTTACACATAGAAATACATCAGAGATTTTGGTTGGAAAGTTACTGTAAAAGTGAAATACTTTAGCATGCGGGTTTTAATTTTTTTAAGACTATTCTTGCTATTTTTTACTATCAGGGTTATCTACGTAGAGATTTCCATCTGTAGTATAACAGTGTCTATACAGGAGGTATTATGCTGTTTGTGATTTATGTGTATACATATACACTAATAGCATGACATGAATTGTGTGAAACTTTGACATGATTTATATTGTGTAGAGAAGAAAGGTGGGGGTTTTTTAAGTGCAGAAGTAGAATTTGGGAGGCTCATATCCTGTGTGTGTTCTGAGAGAAATACGTATGTACCTTTGAAAATAATTACTGTATGTATTTGTTGTATGGTCTATTTGTGCAATATTATCCTACCTAGCTACGTAGTTCTAAATTAGAGGATAGAGGAAAGTAGAATCCTGGAGATAATCACGAGTCCTAAATGAAACAGCAGGTAAGCCATTAACTGGGGATCATGCTCAGCCTGACTCTGACCTGGGCTGATTAAGTTTCTTCTTTCAGTCAAGGTTAGGGTGGAAGATGATACTTATGAAATCTTAAAGATGCTGGCCTATGCAGAGAAAGGGGTTGAGTGAACTTTTCAGGGAGTGTCACTGAGTGCTGACAAGGACTGACACATACCATGAGTGGCAGCAGACTTTCTATATGACCTTGGCCAAGTCACTTAATCCCTCTGTGACTTGGTTTCCTCATCTGTAGAATTAAGTACAAATAATAATACTTCCCTGCCCCACAAGGAGCTGTGGCGATTACTTCATTACTGTTTGCAAGGTGTGTTCAGAGACAAATAGAAAAGATGCCGCGGAAGTGTTATTTATTGCTGAAAACCTGTACAATATCAAATACCTTGTTGATCATGTCCTGGAAAATGTACTCTTAATTGGCTGTTGCTTGGGAATCTGATATTGTCAGAAATGTCATGACCCCATCATACCTTCCCTTTTTCCTCTGCTTCCTTTATGCTCTTGTATTCAAGTCATTGTGCACGTTGTTAGGAAAAATTAGACAACCTCTCCACCTATTAAAAAAGTATGCCTCTTTCTATGATGGCTGCTTTTTAGCTTCTATAAATGATGAATCTGAGATCCCCCCAAAGCTCAACCACATTCTCTTACCTAGGAACATCCTGTATAGATTTACATAAAGATAAGTAATGAACTTCCTTTAGTTACAGTTTCAAAGAAGTGGAACCCAAGTGTTTAAGCTGATTTTAAAGTCCAGAGGAATGTCCACCAGTGTGAGCACCTCCCTCTTGGCCTAGGAGATTGAAAGAAACTCTTATAAGCTGCAGCTCTATGCTTCTTAATACCAGACCTGTGCATTGTCTGATGACATAGTAGTGCAGATTTCATGAGTAACAGTTACAAACATGCAACAACTTTTCTCTCAAATTAGCCAAAACTCAATTAGCCTAAGCAGTCAAAATTTTTGAATGAATGAGAGTGCATCAGCAAAGTGAGTTTATACCAGTCAGTGTTTTGTATCATGTAGCTATGGTATTTTTGACCCAGTACTGTTGGATTGGTAGAAGCTCTAAAGTTAAACTTACGTTACTGAACCCTAGCTGCTCATCCATGAGTGGACCACACATGCATATATATGCATTGCGTAAACTCCACTATACAGGTGAATCCTCTAGGCCACAGGGACTTACAAATAGCCTGTAAGCATATTTCAACTGTGCTTGAAGTATTCTGGATCCATAGATACAAATTACATACAAAGAGAATTTTTCAGTAGTACCAGTAGGTGGTATGTGTTAGAGAGGAGACCATTTAGCTTCTGTGTGACTCTGAAAACAATGAATTTTGATTGTTAATATCAAGACTCCAGTTTTCTTTTGGACTGCATATCTCGGTAGTGGGATCCCTCTTCTATAATGTCTTCCATTCCATGAACAGATGTTTACATTTACTTAAAACTGAATCTAGAGTCTGGTAAATCACTAACAAATGGTAGTCACTGTGGCTCATATGAAGTATTGCGTATGTTTGCAGCCACACCCAAGCACTCACCTTAAAAGCACATAGGGACAATACTATTTGTTAGCTTGCACAATGCGCAAGATAAGATGATGCAATGTTCATATGTCATTGCTGTTGTATGTGCCGTTCATGTGAGGTGTTTCTCTTGAGCAGCACGTAAGTGTATGGCATCGATAAGCTATGCACAGTCTTTTTTGCCCTCATCTCTACTGTGGCAAAAAACTTCAGTAGAAGTAATCTGTTTGATCACTCCCTTTTTTACTCTTTTGTAGTCAAGTTAAACCTTTTTTTTTTTTTTGCTCACTAATTCTATGTAAGGCTCCCAGTGACATCACCTAACTAGGACTTTCAGGGTGTGGACCATTATTGTTATTTATAGAGTACCAGATTTACAATAAAGTTGGCAGGGTTTAAATCAGACAAGAAAAGCACTAACATGAGCAAAACCAAGAAATTAAATGCAGCAAGGAGTTGAAAATTTCTAATATGTGAGAAAGAATAATTTTCTTATCTTCTTTTTTTTTCTAGAAAAATGTATAAATTACTGGTTTGCTGAATTATCAGATAGTTACACATTTATCAAGAATACTTTTAATATATTTCCTTAAGAGTGCAAAATATACTATGTAAATTTTAGTTGGCTCTTACAAGGTACTATTTTAATGTAATATTCTTTTTCTGAAGAACAACACTATACTTAGTTATAGCTAGAGCTATTTTGAGCAGTAAGTAATTCCACTGTATTTTATGTTGGTGTATTTTTAAGAAGGGAATGTAATTGAACATAGAAAGTATAATGTTCCCTTACATATAAAAAATGTGGCAATACTTGAAGGCCTTGGAAATAGGATATAAATACTGATAAACTAGTATAAGGCAGAAGAAATATTGGTTTTGAAGGAAAAATAAATAAATATATCTCTTCATATAATTGTTATGATACAATTCATATAGCTTATTAAGAATCCTCACCACTAAATTTAGACTAGAATGTGTTTCAAAATAACTTCAGCTGAGTACTTTCAAGTTACAGAAAGTATGCTGGAGGATTGCAGCAATGATAACATCCTCTTAATAACACTAATACTGTACACTGAGCAAACCACTTTCATTTGGAGATGAAATGTAGGATGTTACAGAAATTTCTTGTGATAGTCAAAGTAGGTGTCAGGAAAGCAAACTTTATTTTTAACATTTACAGAAATTTTTCTTGGCCTTCTCTCTTTGAGCAAGGAGGAAACAAAACAAAAAAAAAGGACTGGGAGAGCTTGGGAAGGCAGCTGGCACTTGAGAGGAGGCAAGGATGTTCAGTAATAATTGTTTTCTTTGTCAGAATTGTGGAAAATAGTGTTTGGAAGCAATAAAGTTTCTTTCTCTCCCTTTCCACTCACTTTTATTGTTTCATAAAATCAGTTTGGAGTACTCAACAAAAGATGTATATGGTTGTAATCTCACCTCTTCATATCCGTAAGACCACTTCTTATCCACGTTTTCTCTGAATGAATTTTGGAGTCGTTACTGTTTTATCATTCATTGTCTCCCAGCACATCTGAGGTATCCAAGCGAATAGTTTGTCAATTCTTCTGCAAAGTCCAAGACTCAATGGTATATCAATACTGCATACTTGAAACATCAAAGCAGTTTGATGATACCAGACCCTGATGAAAATAACCCTCACATATTTTACCTTGTTGTTTATGTATATATGTTGACATTAGCTGAAGCTTTGTTATGCTTTCTAGCATTTCCAGTTGCAATGTAAGTTACCAGATCAAAAATAATCTTTGGCTCAGAAGTTGCTGAGAGCAAGCTGAAGGCTGTGGAGGGTCGTGAAGGCATCTGGAGGTCTTAATGTCAGTGAGGAAAAAGGAAACAGGCTGCGTGGTCTGATTTGGTTTAAATAGCTTTTAGTAGAAACAAAATATTTCTAGAAAACCTTGCCAGGGTTTGCAGTCCTTTATTTAAGAAGATACTTTCTTGGTTAGGTGAGTAGCCAGCTTCCCCTTTGTCCACCATGTGCCCTTTAAAATTTTCACCCACTGCCCAGTAGGGATCCCCTTCCTTTCAGTGTTCTGGACTCTGAAGACTCTCCCATGTTCCCTGGCTTGTTCCTAAAATGAATTGACTCACTCTTGATGGCACAAGTGTAATGTGATTATTTTAAAGAAAGACCAGCTAACTCTATATGGACTACCATAGAATCAGAGATCTTAAAAAAAAAAAAAAAAAAAAAAAAAAAGTGTCTAAGATTCATACAGGAATATGTATTGAAGGCATTCCAAGCACCAGGGAAGTCCATGTGTATACAGCGTAGGGTCGATCTGCACTTGCACAGTAGTTTCAGTACATAGCAAACTTCGTAATCATGGTTTCACCAGAGTCGGGAATTTGCCACTAGTTCAGTCAGTATTTAATTTATTATCTCAAAATTGTCATTTCAAGCGTGGAGACCTGAAAAGGACTCTTTTTTTTTACTGGAAATTCTGGAGTACAGGTAAATTAATACTGAATCAGTGTCCTATGTTTGATTCAGTGGAAATACTGTTCCTTTGAAATAAATGGCAGGCAATATGTTGTGTAAGAGCTGGGACAGCAGCTGTACATCTCTCGCATTGTAAACTAATGGTCTGAGTCTTACCAGCTTATTCAATATAGTGTTTTATCAGTGTTACAACCAACATAAGCATATCGCTTGTCTTATCTATGCTTCTTTACAACCATAATATTACCGAGATTACAGCAGTTCATTGCCTGACATTTATATATCTGCCTGTCAAACCAAATATTCAAGGAGTACTCATTGCTGCTCAGAGTAGCCTGGAGTAATAGTTCTGATCCCTCTGGTTACCTCTCAGTATCTCCTAGCTGGTAGTGAAGGAGGTCTTGCATATATGCATTTGTAAGATCCCATCTCTTCGTTTATGTGTTTCTAGGGCAATCAGTTGACATTCCTTTACTGTGTCATTTATTTGACGGTGTTACCAGTATGCTATTGCATTTGTGATGTGTAGGGTGCATGCATTTTCATTGCTATTTATAACATTGGTATCAATGGTAAGTTTGGTGGTACAGTAAGAGAAGGAAGATTATGATCTCTTCCCCAGTGGATAGTAGCAGATAGGAAGTGATGTCTTCCATAATGGAATAATGTAAATAAAATGCTACTCATTAATTAAAGTCGATTAACAGAAAGAGAATACAGTTAGTTAAATATGCTAAATCTTAAAGATAGATAATGTTCTTAAAATGCTATCACCATTTTGAATTTTAAGTACATTTTAAATGCACAAACATCAAGAAGTTGAAGTATTTTCTTGTGAACAGTCTTTGGTTCACAGATTTCCTGGTATTCCCTGGTTAAATAGAAATGTCAGTCATATTGTTAAGATCCTTGAATGCATCCAGAGGAGGGCAATGAAGCTGGTGAAAGGGCTGGAAGAAATGTTCTATGAAAAGCAGCTAAGGAATTTGAGTTTGTCTGGTTTGGAGAAAAGGAGACTGAGGGGTGACCTTGTTGCTCTCTACAGCTTCCTGAGGAGGGGAAGCAGAGAGGGTGGTACTGATCTCTTCTCTCTGGTATCCAGCGATAGGACACGTGGGAACTGTTCAAAGCTGTGCTAGGGGAGGTTTAGACTGGACATTAGGAAACACTTCTTTGCCAAGAGGGTGGTCAAACACTGGAACAGGCTTCCTAGAGAGGTGGTCAATGCCCCCAGCCTGTCAGTGTTTAAGAGGCGTCTGGACAATGCCCTTAATAACATGCTTTAACCTCTGGTCAGCCCTGAATTAGTCAGGCAGTTGGACTAGATAGATGAATGTAGGTCCCTTCCAACTGAAAATATTCTATTCTATTCTATATGTCATCCAGCTTTTGGACTTCTCCCAGTCTTCAGCAGAAACCTTGTGAAAATGCTTCTGTGAAGAGAAACAAAGATGTTTGATCTTTAATGCAGGTCAGATGCAATAACTTTAGACCCTTCCCACAAGGTACATGAGATAAAACAGCCTCATTAACTCTTTGCTCTGAGAAAATACTTGGCAGAATTATGATGAGTGGAATTTCCCGTGTCTTCTTCAACTGTAAGAAAGGAATAAAAAAGCTAAAAACTAGCAGCAGAATACTCTGAGGTCAAATTAAACAGACTTGTGTAGAATATTTTACCAAAACCAGTCATGAAATATTAGTAAGTCTTTTGTATAGCATAATTATGTAGATTTTAGTCAACATACTAGTTTAGGCTATCAACCTTCAGAAGCCTTACCTATCCCAGATACCTAGTTAAAGGTCAGAGGGGGCATGATTCACCTGTGAGGAGTGTGTGGTGTCATTGCCCCATCTGGGCAGGAGAGTCCCACCTGCGGTGTCCTAATTTCCACAGCAGAAGCACGGTTGGCCCCGATTGGCCGCGCGGGTTCCCCGCCTCACTGCGGATTGGCCAAGCCTTCCACCTCCTCTCTCTCATCTTGCTGGGGCATCTGCGCTGCCTGGCTGTAGCTCTTCCACACTGACCATAGAGGGACCAGAGGATGCCCACGCATCAGCGCTTGGTCATTAAGGTGTGTTGTTGGGGATGTGGTGGACAGGGTGCACACTAACTGGTAAAGTTTATTCTCAAAGGCTAAAGAGTAAGTCTGTGGATCATCAAGAGTGTCTAGGAGGAAAAAAGAAAGGAGAAAAATACTCATAAAGAATGGGATTAGAAAGTGGTATACAGGACTGAGTCTTAAACTGTTGGCAGGATGGACTTGCCAGGACTGTGTTTTTCAAATTACAGAAAAGTATTTATCTTATTAATTAAATGCTCTATATTTAAAGGCTTTTAAAACAACTTTTGTCTCTATTCAAAAGTTTGCCCAAGGCTCCAGAGAAGCAAACCACCAAAGTGTCTCTTCCTGAGTGCACTAGGCTTTGAAAGCAGTAGCTAACTAACTAGCATCCAGGGATTTAATTGTTGGCCTGACATCATATTAGACTAAATGTGGAAGAGGATTCTTAAGGTAGCAGCTCAGGTACTACAAAGATGAGGGCCGTATAGGCTCATAGGAAGAAGGGAGTGTATTTGTGATAAAAAATAATTAGAATTTTTCCATCAGATGAAGGAACTGAGGATACAGTTAAATTTTCATAATTATATCCAATTAGATGCTTGCAAATAATATTTATTTGCCAGATTTCCCTATGCTTCTATTTTGTAAATATTTACTTTTAGTTTCTTTACATTTTTCATGGAGAAAAGGTAAATTTGTGATGCAAGATAACATGATTGCATTGAATGTGTATTGGAACTTGGGGTCCATGGAAATTATTTTCTGCTTCTGCCTCAAGTCTGGACTTGGAATTTTGTAAGATGCTAATATCTCTCTCTTCCTCATCTAAAACTTAGTTCCAAAGGATGGCATGATGAGACTCTTAGGATAGCTCTTGAACTGTTAAATCAGAGAGCTGATGCAAAGAGAAGGCATCTCAGCCATGTTTCAACTTGTTCTGCTTGTGTTTCTGGCTCTCTTCTAGCTAGAAAAAGAGGAAAGGAAGTTTCAGACTGGTTTTCTTTCATGGCAGAGTGCAGCTCCAGACAATTTTCCAATCCCAGCTGAACTAGTGCTAAGGACTCTGTGCTTTGAAATAGAACATCTAATTAGAAACAGAATTTTTTCCATCTCTCCATGAGTCAGACAAAGATTTCAACAACACATAGACTGGTTCATATTAAATCATTGTTTACCACATCTGTTAATATAATAGCACCTACATGCTGTATTTAAAATTTAATTAGAGGTGGGCCATGTCAAAATTGTCACAAGAGATTGGATAACCGCACCCAGCTTACTGATACCAAAACATAATGCTTACCAGGTTCCCATTTAAGTGACATTTTTGTGAGACTTTTGGGAGGGATAGCCTTCATCTGCTTTAAAGACATCATAACTTGCATGCATAGCTTTCCTCATTGCTGCACTTGCTGGTTGTGACACCATGCAAACCTTCATCATCTTCCTATAGAAAATCTTTCAACACTCCACAGTCACCTGTTTTATTATCTGTTGACTCAGTGTTTTTTTAAAAAGTTGTTTAAGTTCAGAGTTAAGTGCATGGGTGTTTGGAATTGCATTCTGAAGTTCCACCGCCACTGCTTCCAGATGCTTCTGTTACTTATTTCATTAGCACATACAAAACTGAATTGTCTTAACGCATTCATGCGCAAATTAAGATACACAGGTAGATGATACAAATTGAACATATCTCTTACATTGTGTTTGAAATGCTTTAAAAATTCTCAAGTATCTCCATTCTTTCTGCTACAGCCTGTTGTATCACGCAAGGTAATCCTGTAGCAGACAGCATGAAGAACAGCATTATTAAATAATTCTTGTGATTTAACAGTTGTATCAGCATTTTTGTAACTGGACAGTGAGATATTCATAAGATGTAATGACCTTACAAATTATGTGGTGCCATGGTTGAATGTTTAGACTTTGAACGTGAGCCATAAAATCTGGTATTAAAAACCTGAGAATACGGCTAGGGAATGTTTCCTTTCTTTCTTGGAAACAGTTTACTATCAGTGTCAGTGACTACAAGTGAATTATAAAGAAAATACATTTTCTTTCCACTGACAGTCCTTGAAGACTGGACTTCAGTCCTGCCTCTTAGTTATTTTTGTGAATTTCTGTACCGGGTATAATTTAGTCCTATCCCGTGGGAAGCAAGCACTAACAATTAGGTATTTTTAAATTGTTTAGAAGTTCCAAAGGACTTTGCAAAAGTCTGTTGTTAAGTCCTTCGGGAAACAAATATTTTGAAAAACTTCTAAGAGTTCTCTAGTGCATTTAACAATAGATTTCTTGGCTGTCTTTTGGAAGTGGGTTTAGGCAAAGCAGTCAAAAGAGAGCATGCTAGCCATATTATATCTACAAAAAATAGTTTGAAAGACCAAGGATTGTGTCTTAGTTCTTGAATAATGAAGGAGCTGAGCTAAATCTGCTGGCTCAACAATGAGGAAGTTTGTTTAAAGGCTTTTCTAGTCCAAAGCCATAATGCAGCAGACATGGCTGTTAATGGATTGGTGTCATGTAACCAGAGAATTTAAATTTCCATTAATAATTCAATATTTTAAAATGGAAATATTTGTGTCATTTATTGCACTGTTCTGCCAGTGTATGTAGGTATTTTATTTTAATTTATTTTCTTCAAAATATATGAATGCAATGAAAATCCATCGTTCTAGGCTTGTTCTGTTTGCTACCCTGGAGAAAAGTAGATAGTTGTCAAACATGGCAACTACTAAAAAGAAGTTACTATAAACTATATTGTCTTTTTGTTCCACAGATGAAGAGACACTCCTGCTTTGTTTTTTTGTTCTGTGGGATATTTTTGCCTGGAATCCTTGGTTTTCCACAGAAAAATACCTCAATTGATTGTGATTCCCTGTTACCAAACTATGAAGCTGAACCACAGACATCTGCACCGCCATATATTATTGCTGTATCTTTTGATAACTTTGAGCCAGGAAATGAAATCCAAGGTAAATAACCTGAATGACATAAAATCTTTCTCTGTGTCTCCCAGAATTACCAGTCTTTACCATTTACCTCTCAGTCTATTTAAATTTATTTTTAAAATTTCAATCTCGTTCATCTATACCTGAGATATTAATCTTTTTTGGAAATGTTTTTTATATATGTATAACTGAAAAAAAATTTTTTTTTTCTTTTCCCTATCTAATAAATATACTTTATGCTACAATTTTTGAGACAAAATTAAAATGAAATGGGACAGCTGGCCAAACTGGACCAATAATTAGTTGCTCTTTAACTTTGTGTTTGAGTATTTGCTGTTGTACCAGACCTCTGCAATACAAAGAGATCCTATTCATTATGTGTTCACATCCTGTCATCTTACAGAAAAATAAAAATTCAGGATGCAGTATAAGACAACTCAAGAGTGAGACATTTTTAGTCATCCTTCTAAGAGCTGCATCCCAGATTTTATCAAATTGCAGGAGGTGGAGCTATTGTGGCTTAAACCACCTTTTTATTTTCTTAATCCCAAACTGCTCTCTGGATGGAACACCTTGACAACCTTGTTTCTCCACGCTATGATGCCATCTCATGGTGCTGTCACACTTTAAGTGGCTTGTGAATGTTTCTTTCTCTGGCCATTTGCAAGAAGAAGCATGGAAGTGGAAGTGAGTTGTAACCCATCACATGTCTGTTGTTGTATCTCAGTAGCTGAAAAAGAGCAATATTCACTAAGCAGCTACTGTCTAGCTGGGATTCTGTTTTACCTGAACCTAGTAACATGGATGTACTTCCATGGAAAGTGATATGTAGGGAGAAGAATGGAGAAGCATTAGAGTCCTGTTATAGCTCCCATTCTTGGAAAAACATGAGTGAATAGCTCCTTCAAGGATGGGAGGGATGTTTGATTACTGGTAGCTGTTTTTAAAACAGTATTGCCAGCAAAATGAAGGATAGATTTAAGAATATGCAGACTTTTTGGTGAGGTTCTATGGGATTTACCACGACAAAAATATTGAACCCAGACTCTACTAACCTTGCCTTTTTTTTTTCTTCCCCTTTTTTTCTTAACCATGCTTTTCTTGCTTTAGCACTATGTTTCTATTCCTTCAAATTGTAAGCATCCAGTACCTGGTCTCGGGGAGCTGCATTAGATTGCCATTCCAGTTTATCTGTCCTTATTTTTAATGACTACACATACCTTTGGACATAAATCATTATTCTGATTTTATTTGTGAAAGTGCCTAATATTGGCATTAGCAGAGCAAGTTTATAATAGATCATAACAAATTTGATTATGCCTCTTGAAATTTAATTTCCATTTGGATATACACAAAACATGAAACTGCTCTCTTCCATATTTTTCTGAGCTCCTTCAGTAACAAAATTTAAGTAAAATTAATTAGTTCACAATTTTTCATATTTAATATAGAACATGAGAGCCAAACTGTCTAGTTTCTCTTTTTCCAGTTGTAACACATTAAAAAAAAAAATGGTTCTGCAATTCAGCCTTAGGCAAAAGTTGATATTTTCTTTCAGAACAGAGGTAGAAAGAAATGCAGTTCTCTTTCTTCCATAGCTATTTTGACTTTGTAGGCCTAATTAGACAGAAAATAAATAACTTTTTGGTCAGCAGGGCCATTGGCCAATATTCTGAGTATGCATGGGGAGCAAATGAGATTAATAAGAAAGTTGTAGTCATTTGGTAGAGCAGAATTACTTTTAAAGTTGTCAGTAAATAATATATTTCATGTTAGTTTACACAGAAATGCCTCTCCAAATTTCTTCTTTTGCCTTTATTGTCATTCTCTTGATAATGAATAAAAACTGTAATAAATTCCAACATTTTTAAAAATTGTAAAAGGTTTTAAGTAATTTCTGTACATGCAGTCTTGTGCTTTGAATTGAGGGAGTTGTTAAACATTTAAGAGGTTTTAGTTGTGTATGAAACTTCAATTTCTCAAAATGTCTGTTTTCACAGTGACTCTAGAAGCACTTAAAGATGTTGGTTTTAAAGGATTTAATCTACAAGCTCGAGAAATAGGAGGAGATGTTCCTGTTGGTACTTTTAAAATTACAGATCCAAACACTAAAGGCTTGGAATGTCATAATGTGATGGTATGTGTTCAGTCTTTGGAATAGTTACTTAAGCTTGGTTTCCTTTTAAATACTTTAATCAGAACTGATAAAACTAGTGAGTATTTTTTATATGGCAAAGTTATTTCATCAGTAGATTTTAAAAATTTCTACTTTCTCAAGAAATACATGTATCTTCTATATGTGGTATGAATCTAATGTAGAAGCTACCTGGCACTTCTTAGGAGGACATCAGTGTTACCTGTTGTAGTAGAGACAGTTTCCCTAATAGCATAGCTAAAAGTCACTTTTACATCTTATATGATTATATGTATTTCTTTTTAATTGCAGAATTCAGCAGTAAGTAATGCAAACTCAGATGTGAAGCAGAAAGTGACAACAACATGGATTGCTCCACTTGATGTTAAAGATCTTCAATTTATGTAAATAATTGTTTTGTGGGGTTTTTTTCCCTTGGGATTTTATTTCTATGGATTATTTTGACATGGATCTGTGTTGCTGTTTCTGATATTCTTGTCTTGTCACAAGCTTTTTTTTTTTTTTCATAGTTTGTCATAACTTCCTCCTGTGTCCATTAAATAACATGATTTCCATTTCAAGGTATAATTATAAAAGGTAAACACTGTCCTACAGATGTTAATATATGTAAATAATTCCATTAAGCACAGTGTTATTAATGGATTTTTGAGTAACCAGTTTTTACACTTTGACCTCTTCAATTACGAGAGCAACAATGTCAATGTAACTAGTTCCCTGAATAAGTGAAGTTCATACAACTTTTTTCATTTTGAATAGCAGAAGAATAGTAGTTTTATGTAAATGCTTGTAAGCTAAATTTAAAAATACACTTACAACCCATGAACTAACTGCTGAAAACAGGAGAAGACAAATTTATCCTACGTTTAATGCTACTTTTCTTGCAGATCTGAAGCTTGTAAAAATATCACCTGGTCTAAAAAACATGCATACTTGATGTAATTGGAAAATATCTAAATATTTGATAGCTTGATATTGTTTGAAGTGTAGATTTATGACAAAGGCATCTTGGCCTTGCTTCATTAAATCTTGAGGAATATAAAAAGGGGCAAAAGGACACAATTTAAAAACACAATCACTTCTACTTGTTAATGCCATGAAACTCAGTTCACCATCATAGGTATAGGTTGTTGGAGCGGGAAAAAGGTGTGACAATTTTTATGGACTTTTGAGCTGATACTCCCCACTGGAGCCACTGCTTCTTCAAATAGTGTCCATTTCTCTTCTGCTCCTTCTCAGCTTCTATTTTATTTATCCTCAAAATTATGTTGGATGATAATACAGTAACTGGAAAAGTGTTCTGGAAAATCATGATGTTCTATTAAAACTTGTACTGTATACCCTTAAAATCAAAATACAGTAGATTTTCTTGGTGGTGTGGGGAGGAGAGTTTATTGGTATTTTATACTGGAATATTCTGATAGAAAAATAATTATTATTTTGTTTTCTTTCCAGTGCAACTGTAGTTCAAGATCTAGAGAAGTTTTGGGTTGGAATTCAAAGCAAAACTCTCACACCTACGCATTCTGAGTCTGTTAATGGGACAGGAAAAAGTAAAAGGAAGGTATGTTTGGAGTGTATTTGCATACTAGAAATTAATACAGTAAATTAAAATATCTTTGACTTGATATAAGACATACGTTTGTTGTCATGTATTCATTAACTAAGATGGCCAAAATCATTAGATATTTTCAACACTTTTAATCCTCTTACTAAATTGATGAAAAAATAAAATAAATATTATTTTTCCCCCACAGAACTAAGGAAACTAATAATCTAGTTATCAAAACAATCCATAGCATAAAGATAAAGAAAAGAAAATTGGCCTTAAGGAGAACTCCACTGTACTTCTGGTGAACTGTGCTGTTCTTATCTACTGCCCCAGTCCCTGGGAACTATAGCTGTGTAGTCCCTGGGAACTTAGAAATTAGTTTGTTTATTTTATGGCCAAGAATTATGCTTACATGAAACATCTTAAACATGATAGGCAGCTAAAGTAAAGAAAGTTGTTCATATTGGGTTTTGACTGTAGCAACACTGATTTATGTCATCTTGTGATGTAACCAAGAGTGAACACCTGGTTTTGTCCCTCACTTCACCAAATATATTTCCCATTTACTATAATAAGCTGCTTTTTTTTCCCCAGTAAATAATTTGTAAATGTTTTCTCTTTTTTTTTTTCACAGCTTATGATAGAAGTAGAATGTAACAAGGTAAGAGCAATTCTTCTACAATTTCCCAATTTTCAGTTACCTCAATTTTAGAATTCCTGTCTCAGTGGTCCAGTTGTTTCATGGTTGTCGCATGAAGATTATAGCTTGCTATTCAAATAACTTTCCTAGAGAGATCTTATTTATGCTTACATTTTTGCATGCAGTGTCATGGTTTAACCCCAGCCAGTAACTAAGCACCATGCAGCCACTTGCTCACTTCCCCCCTATCCAGTGGGATGGGGGAGAGAATTGGGAAAAAAAAGTAAAACTCATGAGTTGAGATAAGAACAGTTTAATAGAACAGAAAAGAAGAAACTAATAATGATAATGATAACACTAATAAAATGACAATTGTAATAATAAAAGGATTGGATTATGTAAGTGATGCACAATGCAATTGCTCACCACCCGCTGACCGACACCCAGTTAGTTCCTGAGTGGCAATTCCCCCTGCTCCCTCCCCCCAGCTTGTATACTAGACATGACATCACATTGTATGGAATACCCCGTTGGCCAGTTTGGGTCAGCTGTCCTGGTGTGTCCCCTCCCAACTTCTTTTGCCCCTCCAGCCTTCTTGCTGGCTGGGCATGAGAAGCTGAAAAAGCCTTGCCTTAGTCTAAACATTACTTAGCAATGTTTGAAAACATCAGTGTGTTATCAACATTCTTCTCATACTGAACCAAAACATAACACTATACCAGCTACTAGGAAGGCAATTAACTCTACCCCAGCTGAAACCAGGACAGCAGTTTTGAAGGTATTTTTATTTTTAATTAGTTAACGTCAGTTCTCAGATTAGATTGTTATACTATGTAAGGTATTGTAAGCAATGAAACACTTCTTCATTCTGACCGTGAATGGGAATTCAGTTGATTTTCTGTTTAAAATAATTTGGTATTTATACACCAGTCAATAAACAGTAACTGGAACCTGTAATTTCTTGCAGCGTGGAGGGACTTACACAACACAAGGACGATGCATCATGGTAAGTATTCTTTCTCCAAAGACATTGACATTCTGGTAATTGCCCAAGGTCTCAAGACTTAGTCAAAAGCTGCTTCTAGTCACATCTTTATCCCTTTTGTTGCTCAATTTATTTTTCTTTTTGGCAATTTGCCCTGGTTGATTAAAATACCAAACTTTCTAAATGGTTGTCAGCCTTGTTACCATTTCCTCCTGCAGATTATCTCTAGCTCATCTGGAGTAACTTTCTAACACAATTATTCTTTTTTCTGTCTTCACCTTTTAGTCACAGTGCTTGCTTGCTTTTCAAGATCATTTATTTCAACAGCTCTGAAACCTTGCCCTTTGCAAATAATGATCTAGATATAAAATTTAACTATTTAATTTTTTTTCTGAAAACTATCACTTGCAGCTCAGTAAAGAAGCCTCTTTTTCTTCTTTCCTTTCTCCCAGCAAATATGCCCTACATTTCATCATGTCTACATAGTCATGTCAGTAAAAAGTTTTCATCTGCTTTTTAATGATCTTGACAGTGTAGGTCTCCTCCTCAATGATAGACATCAAGTGTTTGAGGCCAGATAAAAAAGGGTGCAAGCAGCAGAATTATGTTCATTTATACCAGCTGTTTTGGTATAGTTTTGATTATTTGGCTTCAAAGATCTCTGAAATAATTTTAATAGTATCAATTGGTGGAATGAAGTCACAGAAAACTACTTTGTTCTTCCTTTTCCCAACAAGTACATCTTTCTTTCCTGAAAATCATTTATATAAAAATTAATTTTCTGTAAAATAATAAATAGCATTTTGATTTCTTTAAAGGTTGGACCTTCCAGTTCCTCTCAGAACAGCTATTCAGGCAGTCAGGTAAGAATCCTAACTTCCAGCATTAGTACGTTTTCCTTTAGTAACCTTGAACAACTAAAATTCTGTAACTACAGAGTATTGAGATGATTTAATACTGTACTGAAATATCACCTCTGCTAGTTAACACAGAATGCCAGTTATTCATCCAGTTAACTCTATGTTCAGTACCTGGACTAGGTTTAACTGCCTACACTCTATTAAACTCAATAGCTTGCTGTCAGTATTCTTACCAACAAGATGCTTTACCACCTCTGATTTCACAAATTAATAATTTTTATCAAGCATTAACTTGACCCTTTTGAGGAAAAAAAAAAAGGAATCCTTCCATCTTCCTAGAGGATTCCTACCTGTGTGTGCACATGTGCATGCAAACACGGTCACAAACCGTTTATTTTATAGTTCTAGAGACATCTGGCATCATGAAAATGAAACTGTACTTATTATCAATTGATTTGTTAGGCATTTTTCTTCTTTTTTTTTAATAATCAAAATAAAAGGACTAATTATATTTGTGTTTCACTGTCTTCTCCACAAAAATTTGCAAAATTTCTCCAAACTTCACCAGATATTCATGCGTATATTGAAGATCCAGTATAATAATGTCTGTATCACTTTTAACACCAGATTATATCTGCAGTTGAAAATTTGGGGATTTCACTGTCCAGTTAGCCTTTTTAAACTTCTGGGCTATGTATGTCTGCATTCTCACTGATCACTTTCATTTCTTATGTATACTTGATTTTTAGTTAATTATCACCACTACTATAATGTGCCTATTTCTACTTGAACTGTCAGATGCTTTCTGGTACGTCTCCAGTTTCTTCAACTGAGATTCTCAAGGATATATTTCTTACTACTTACTAGTGATTATATTTATTGGAAAATTATCTGGTAATAGTCCATTTGTTCAATCTTCACTACTTGTAGGTGGAATTACCAGACTCTGAGAAATACCAATTATAATTATTTAGTAGATACTAAATACTGATTTTCTTCATTGTATTTCTTTCACATATAATATATACTCTTCTCTGAGTTGAGTTTCTCATCTTGTCACGTAACTACCTGAATTTATCATTTTTTTCTAAAATATAGACCATTTGGTAAAACGACTTGTGGATTTTGAAAGGTTAAATGACCAATGACAAAGCGATATGAAACCCAAATGATGACTAATGTCTCATATTAAATTAGAATTCTTACAGCCAGTTGCCAGTGAACTGGTAAACTCTGTACTTGCTTATCGCATATTTGCACATACATACACATTGTCAGTTGCGCTTTTCAAGCCATAAACAGCAGGCCTTTCTCCTCCCCCCTCCCCCCACCTTCTTTTTTTCTTTTTTACATGGAATAATTGACTTCTGGTTTTATTTCAGAGTGGAGTAGTCTACACAATAAGCAAGAGTGGATGTGGCCCTGTAAGCACTTTTCTTACATTTACTTTTTTGTACCCAACATAACTATATTTATAGTAACACCTAGCCCTCAGTTGCATTATTTATATGAGTGTTCATGTAGGAGTTTCTGTTACAAATAGAAAATGATGAAGAGAGAGCTAGAAGATGAATATTACATTTTATTCAGTGATAATAATTAGTTGGCAGAGATGTTAAAAAGTTAAATAGAATCATACAGATTATAGAATAATGAAAAAAGGAATGGAAGGGGTTACCTGTTGCACTTGCATTACGCTCGTTATACAGGTTGTCTATTCTCCCCTTCTACCCAAGACAAGGCCGGTGTGAATTGGTCTGCAAGTTCAAAGTCGTTCCTCCTCTCAGAAGTAATCACACAGATACCTACAATAAAAAAGATTATCTCAGTTTTTCATTCCTTTGTGCAGCAGGGACACTTGTGAAGTTATGAATCCTAGACAGGTCAAGCCAGTCATCCAGAAATAGGTGAAAGATGCAAAAGTGCTCTAATGTGGTGTTGAATAGATCAAAAACTTAACTGAAGCATTTTTATCAAGATAGTGAGTAACTGTATGGACTAAAATATTTGCAGATTTATGTCAGATATATATAATTATTTTGGTTTCCTTTCAGCATTTACAAGATAAGATTTTTATTTTTTAATGCAAAGTTACTATGTTCAAACATTTACTCAATATAAAAAAAATGGGAAAAAACTTGAAAGGTGAATGAAACAGTCAAGTTTACTTTTTCTATGTCAATGACAGGGTTTTTTTTCTTGTTTTTCATAATATAGGAAGTAAACAAAATTAAGCTAGTCGTGTAGTTCTATTGCTAAGCACTATCAGTTGCTACTTCAAAGTAGAAAAATGGGAATGAATCAGCAGCAACAAGGACAATGTTTCCAAAAATGTAAAAAATTCCTATCATCAATATTTCTAAAATGTAAAATCCATCACAATGTGTATTGGGTTTTTGCAAAGAGCAACAAAATTACAGTTTTGGGCGACACTATTGATTATATTAATAATAACAAGTGAGATTTACTTTTAAAAAGGAACTATTACTATTTATGCTGTACCTTTATATTTTATATTTGATTGACTGTAAATCAGGAAGGTGTTAATTTTTGTTTCTTTCCAGTTTCCACTTCCTAATTTTTACATATATGTGTATGTACGTATTACATACACAATATGTTTGAATTACAAGCATTATATTAAATCTTTATTTCTGTTAAAATAATGTCTTGACGGTGTCTGTTTTAAAATGTTTCCCAGGTACCACTAGTTAATCACTAATATACAAAGGGCTAACGTGCCTGGCTCTTATGATCACATGTGGGTGTTCACACATTAATAGTGGAGAGTACAATACTCTCCTTATCACCTATTCTTTACATATTCTACATAAGGATTGGTCAGAATTGAGGGTATCTGAAGTGTGCCTTTTCTTCTTAAGCAATTATAGTAGAGAAATAACTGGTTTCATTTTTTTCTTAGGGAGGTGCTGCTGGTGCATATAGTCAATACGCCTGTAACGATGTAAGCTGGTTATATATGTATTTACTGGTTGTCTACTACTATGCTTCTTGACTCATCTCCTTATTGCAAATTGCATTTCATTCTCTTCTGCAGGGCTATATTATTCTTCCTAAGTATATTAAGGAAAAAGTTGGTAGTCTGTTGTATTATTCTGAGATTAAAAACCAAAATTAAAAGGTGTTACATTGTCACTTCCTCAAAGTGTAATCATTTATATTATAGGGGCTACACATCACTTACTATAAACGCTTAATTTGTTAGCCTACTGAAATGTCAGAATTCTTACTGTGTAATGCTTTTTATCTGTTAGAGTAATTGTCTTTGGATATTGCATATTGTGCGATATTTGTGGTTTTTTTACAATCTTTGTGTATTAATCCAACAATTCTTTAATTAGTAGAGAAATTCCTATCATAGATCTCATTTATTTCATTTTCACCTGAAAACAGATATATTTTAAAAATGAACTTATTTTCCATTTTTAAAATCATGAAAGTAAGTAAAAAAATCTATCAGAAAGACAACACACTCTCCAATGCCTGTTAGGAACTGAAAACCTGGCCAAGAAACTGCTTAATCATATGCTTAACTTTAAATACAGCATTAGTTAGATTAATTCCTAAATATTAAATATATTTTATCTTTGTTTAATATGCAAGTGTAAACTGATTTGTGATAGAGCAACATTAATCTTACAACTATAGTAGAATGTTGGAAAAATTTTACTTCAGTTATCTTTAAGCAAGTTTGGTATACTTCACTATTGCCCTAGATTTATTTAAGTATAGATGAAATCAGTTTGTTTTGAAGTGTACATCCTCTAAGGAAAAAAGCAATGACTTCTAGATATAATTAACAAATTATTATATAAGCAAATACCTCATTTATATTTTTATTTCAGGGTGCATCCTCATCCAGCAGGGGTCTTGCCTATGGCCAGGTAACTATGGGCTTTCCAACATGTTTTCAGTTTCCTAAGGTATTCAGAAACTAAGCAGTTATGCCCAACTTTTACCAAACAATAATAAAATTCATGGAAGGGGATAAAGGGGGACTGTCTTCAAATGCTTAAGTAATAATCATATCTGGAAATAAGTTCAACAGATTAGTTACATGTTTAGTGTATGTTGTACTATCAACTTTGTTAGAAGTTAGTTATTTCTGTTTTGCACAGAAACTCAATTATATTTATTCTGTAAGTGAACACCAGTTACTTTTATTATAATTTTCCAAAAATCAGTGCTTTCTTTGATAGTTACTAAGAATTAAAAATATTTTTTCCGGCTTTTGCCTATGCAATTGTACATATGGCTTGATGAAATGGAAAACTTCGCTGCACATTATTTTATGCTTCATTTAAAACATTTTTATTCTTATGGCATATCCCATTTATTCCAGTTTATATTTCAATGGTAGGTTTTTTAGTTTTGGGGGGATAGGTTCTGGAGTTTGGGTTGGTTTCTTTTTTGATGAAGGTAGAAGAGATTAATTATTTTTTTTCTACCAATAGATTATTTTTATTATAAACAAACTTCCAATTTGATGTTAGATGAAACATTTGCAGCTTTTATACAGCACTGTGTAAAACTAGCAAAATAATTGGGATTTGTAGAAAAAAATGAAACCAGTTAGTTCATTTATTTCACTTGTTCATTTATTAATTGCCAATACTTTGATATTTTTCTTCAGAATCTTATTTTGTTTTGTAATTTAGGGAAATGATGTTAGCTATAACATTCTTGTGGAAAATAGTGCTGTAGTTAAATTTGTCATACATTTACCTAAGCGAAAAATGGATTCTGTATTCTTTACAGTCTGTCCCTTCAAGCAGTTCAGATTCCAGTAAGAAGGTAAGCACTCCTTTTCAACTCAATGGGAAAAAATTCTTACAGTTGTAACTTGGCATGACTTCTTTTATTTCAGTGGTACTACAGTTCCTTTTACCAGTTAAGACTTTTCAGGCTTTCAACCCAGATTGATTCATATAATTTGAATCAGTTTGGTTCTTAGATGCCTTATACTAACTAGCTGTGCTGTGGTGGCTTTTGTTGATAGTTGACTTCACTGTATATAAAATAAAATTTCATACACGTTTATGGGGGGTTTTTTTAAAGAAGTTAGGATAGTGATTGTAATGTAATTAGGACTTTTAAGGATATAGATTATGTAATTATAATTTAGATGGGGCTGCAGAATGAGTGTGACTCAAAGCAAGTGAAATCAATAGAATTCATATTACTGTTGAATGTTACTCATATTTACACGGACTATTCCTCTCAGTTCAGTCCCCAGGAAGCTCAGGGCTAATACTATAGTGTGTTCAGTAAACATACAATGCACCTATTCATGTCCTCACAGATTTTATTTTTTTTTCATTTTAATTTCCCATTGTTTTAAGAATTCAAAACACACTGATAGTTTAGGGGTTTTTTTAATATCTTAGTTTTCAAAATGTAATACTTCTCCCTGTTTTATACTCAGATTCTTTACTTCTGATAGCACAAACTTTCCTCTTCATTTTTACGCCACTGGATAATACAAACTCTTTTCAGTTTAAAAAAAAAAAGCGGGGGGTAGTGTGGCAGGGAATGCTTCTAAACACAAAATATTAAACCTAAACAGAAGATACTACTATTGCATTTGGCTTAAATTTTTTTAATGAACTCAATATTAAGCCTTTTTTTGGCATAATACTGAATAAAAAGAAAAGAAATTGATCCTTCAGTTTGGGGTGGAAAGTTGAAGATCAAAAAGGATACACAGTATAGATCAGTGAATATGGTACAACACGTGAAATCCTAATTCTGCCTCTACAGGTGAGTCATTGTGTGACTGGGAGTGAGTCTTTTATCTCCTTATACTCTTGTATAAACCATGTATACATATATATTCTTTTTTTGCTTGGTAATATGCATTAATTTTTTTTATAAAAATAGTATTTTATAAAAGTGATCATCCATAGAATTATTATCAGAGTTTGTAAATTTAGAGAATTCAGTATTCTTAATTTTCCTAAGATATTTAACTATTTAAATAAACTTTATGGTGAGTAATCAGCTTTCTCTGATTTCTCTATAGGTAGTGGTCATTGCCAACAGCAACCCTTTTCCACCTGTGGTAAGCAGTTTTCCTCTACAATGCTCAGAATTTTGATTCAAAAAAAGCTTTCAAATATCTACATGCTTAATTTGTCAGAAAGATTCCTGGCGTATGGAGACAACTCTTTGGCACACAGGGTTTACCCTAGGTGCATAATTATCTTCCAGGAAGAAGCCAGTAGTTAGATAGCTACAAATCTTGTGGTTCTAAGATTACTGTTAGTACTTGCAGAGATATTGGATTAGCTGCAGATTCCAGGTCTCAATGCCTACTGTCTCTGTGTTCCTGAATAGTTTTGATTTTCTGTTTCTATTGCAATTTTCTTTTCTAAATTCAATTCCATTCTCATTTTTAAACTACTAAATTTCCACTCTGCTTACTTGGAACTCATACAGTCAGTCAAAAGTAAGTTTAGCCTCAAGATGGTTAAAGTGATTTTGTATGATGTAACTTTATATATATATGTTTTTCTGATGTGTAGTTTCTAATCAAACATATTGTTCTAACTTAAATGAAGATTAAGATGCATTTGTTCTATGCTATCCTTTCCACATCTTTCTTTCACATTTGGTTGTGTACCACACCCAAAAGATAGGACACTTTTTCTGCTGCAATACTCTGGACAAGACTTCATGCAAAATAATTAGAGATTGTTTTGTTTCATTTGCAGCGTCACACCTACCCACAGGTAAGCATACTTTTTTCTTATTATTTCTATAATAGTAATATAGTTGTTATGGGATCAAACCAGTTGCCTCAGGATGGTGTCTGCTACCATTTTACATTCGTCCCTCATACCCCAAAATTCAGCAAACAAATGACTGAATCAGGAATTGAACTTCTATGTATAGCGATACATGTCCAATGCAGGTGACAGTGAGAAAGGTTGGAGGGATGATGATGTCTTAGCTTCACTCGCCGCACTTGGAAAAGCCAAGCTGACTGGTAGTGCAAAAAGGGCATAGCCTGTGCTCTGCTGCTCTCCACATAAGCTGTAATAGAAGCAGATGCAAGTGTAGAAAATTACTTAGTAGAGTCAGGCTGTCTTCCCAGACTTTCAGAGATGAAGATGAACTAGTTTAATGCTGAGTGTTAACAATTTGATAGTCAGTACATCACACATATGACCTTTCCCTTTAGTCTCCCAAGCAAAATAGTAAAACTTGGTATATTCTGTTTAACTGCATTGCATTTAAACAAGTCAAATTAAATGTTCACTGTTGTTTTTTGGTTGTGGGGTTTTTTTTCAGAGTTTGGGAAGTTCTGCTACTAGGATCATAATACAGGTAGATGTTCTTCCTCCATTATACTTGATTTTTAACCAAAGCTCTGTCTCAGTAAACTAAACAATGATTCATCTCTTTGGGAATAAATAAGTATGGATAACTTACGGATATCTTAGATATCCACAATCTACAGTGGTGGAGTAGGGCTTTTCTGTGGTTACAGAAAAGTGGATATCCTACTTGGTTGCTGATTAAAGACAATTGCAGCTGTTTTCTACAGACATAAAATATGAAAACCTCTGTATGCTAATTCCATAGTGCTCTCAAAATTTTCCAAATTTAACCATCTCAGTCTGCTCAGGAAGGCAGATGGAATTCTAGAACTTAAGCTTGAATGTTGTTTGATATTAAATCAAATAGGCATAAATCATAACCTGCACAATTCCATGTTCATTTAAACAGTCTATTTTTTAAATGGAAACAACTAGTTCAGCATTACATTTTTTAAAACCCTGCTAGTTAGTGCTTAGGTGAACTTTTGTTTACTGTTGTATTTATAACATTGCTTCTTGATAACCAGGCACTTGGAAAGTTGATTACAATCCAATCTCATTAGGAGCATGTTTGTAAAGTATTATGGATATGTCTCAGGCACTTTTTTTTCTGGGTCCTTTGCAATTTTAACCTACCTACCAGTATTCACAGTTTAGGCTTTCCTTACTTCATATGATAGTCCTTTGGACTGTGACAACAAATTCTCACTTTCAATGAAAGATCAGTAGCAGGCTACCCCAGCCGAAATTTGGCTTTTGAAAATCATTGCTTTCAAAATGTATAGTATTAGATTCTTCCACAACTAGTGATGAATACTGGTAGAGAAAGGGATAAGATTTCCTCAAAACTTTATTTCTTAATTTAAATGTATAGTGTTTTGATTACACAGGTTAAATATTTTTCAATGTGTATATATAAATAAAACTGAAAAATATTTGATTGCTTTCATAATCCATGTACTTCATGGGAATTGAAATATTTTCTGCAGTGACTTTTCCCTTTGCTTAAATTGTAACTGTGGCTTTTCCAATTTTTGTTTTGACAAAGTCTTTATCAAAAGTTTATTGTGCTTATTCATGAAAAAATCAGTCACAATATGAATATAAGTGGATATGAGTTTAATGGCAATTTGCATGACACATTGAAGGGCAGAATTATTTAAACTCACTTGAAATACAACAGTATGACACAATGATGTATTATATAATGAATTTTCATTAAGAAAATGACATCAAGATGTATAAATACTTTTAGCACTTTATGAAGGTTCTTTATATACTGAAGTATTGAAAATTGTAGCACATGAGATGGTGTAAATAAAGTAAGAAAGGGCATAAGGAACTCTTTCTGGCTTTCAAACTGTCTAGTCTAGAAGGATAGAGTTGCTTCTTGAAATGCCTTAATGCATAAGCCATTCCTCTTAAAAATAAATAACTGGGTTTTTGTTTCTGTGTAGAATGGACAAAGACAGCAAAGCAGCAGCAGCACTACTTATGTTCAGGTAAGTGAACTTAAAAAAGACTAGAAATATTCCTGTAGGTTTCACTAAAACACAGCTAGCACAACTTGGAAATAAATGATTTCCTGCATTTTAAAAATTATTTCAGAGTGTGCAGATATTTATATTTCTCTGATTTTTGTTCATAAAATTGCCTTCTGATATTGGTGTTCAACTATTTTTGTTTGGAATGCTCATAAAAGTATTTCCATGTGTAACTGGTTGAAGTGAAATGACTGTATTCCACTCAATGTGTCCTTTAAAAGGTACATAAAAGTCATGGCATTGAGGGAAAGTGATTCTAGGCTCAGTATCACACTATAAATCCCATACTGGTAGATTCAGACCCCATGTATATGAGAGCTCAAATTTCCAAAACTTGTGAAGGATAGTTGCTTGTCCATTTCAAGAATGATGGAGAATTGTAACTGGGAACTGATGTGCATCATCTTTCAGCCTTACTTAAAGCCACGCAGATGAAACTACTTCTGTGAAAAAAAAGTGTGTGAATTTAGCAAATACTAACAAAATGATAATACAAATTGTTGCAGAGTTACACATAAGAATATTCATAGTTTGAACTTAAGTATAAAGGCTCTTCAGACTTACTCCTCTTTGGGGGGTTGGGGGCAGGGGGGAGCAAATATCTGCCAATATTCTCTGTACCTCTACATGCAACCAGGAAAATATTTCAAAACGGGAGGTATGACTTCAAAGGATCGTGGTTAAAGCAAGGCCAATACTCAACATCACAAATACTCAACATGCACAATGTTGGCGGCCTGTGTCTCGATTCGATTCATGGCTTCTGCTGAGAATAGGACAATCTGCTGCACAGATGCTAGTGTACTGCTCTGTCTCCTTTGCCTCAGGAGGAGCCTTTTTGGGAAACCCTTGTGCAGCTCTATTGCCATAAATGTTACGCTCTTTATAAAAGCCTCCTTGTCAAGATGGTAATTATATCTCTCTTTTTTTTTTTTTTTTTTTTTTAAGGGTTCCCCAAGCAGTCAGTCCTATAGCCAGGTGAGACTTTTTTGCTGAAATGTATTGAGCTTTTCTGTCGGAGCCTGCCTTGTAAATGGACTTTGAGGTTTGGCTGGGTTTTTCCCCTTCTTGGTGTTGCTGAGTGGTCCTTGATTTTGGTTCATACCACTGAATTACCGTGAAGGAAAAAGAACATAGTACAGAGGAACTGTTAGTGGAAATGGGCTTTTCAGTTGCAGCTGTGCTAAGACTACAGCTTTATTTACAAACGAGTTCTTGCCTTTCTTACAGGGATACCAGCCTCAAGGTGGCACTTCCTATAGCCAGGTAAGCATCAGTCACTATACGGCATTTGAGAAGGTGGAGTGCCATGGCACTGCAAAGGGTAGCAGATTTCAAAAAAAACTTTTTTTTCCCATTTATATTTTATTATTTAAAAAAAAAAGAACACCTCTGAATTCATTTCAAAACTTTTGTTGTGATATTGACAGTTGTGTTTTTAATGGATATCTGCAGGAAACATGGGTTCCCATTGCTATGAGATCTTTTCCATGTGGTTGGAACTTTAAAATTTATGGTAGAAATAGTCTATTTGGTGCTCTTCCTGTTCCATCTGATTTACATGGTAAAAGACAAATTTATAGTCAGTTCTTCACTGTCTCCTTTGGTCTCAGTACAGACAAACGGTGAGGAGGAGCTACTGAACATTGGCTCAGGTCCTCAGTTGCAGGAAGAGTTGGTCCTGGAGCCTGTAGCTGATAAATGCTTACCTCCCTTTACAGTTTTTATGTGAATTAAAGCAGCCCTAAGATAGCTATGAATTTTGGCAGGATCTTTGTGTCAGATAGCAGAAATAGGCAAGATAGTTGAAATCCTGTTTGGTAATCCCTGTCTTCATAACTCTCCCAGACAGCTGTGGCACAGGTCTGCATGTACATGAAACACCTGCTCTTTTTTGACATTATATTGAATGCAGATTGCATCAGCGGCTTATAGTTACCCACAGTAACTTTATATTAATGAAGGTTTTTTCAAAAGGTAGTTGCATCCTTGACTAATCCATTTGACCTGCTACTCTTAGTTGCATTGGTTTTTTTCCATTTTATGAATCTGTGTTTTTTTCTAGGACTCTTTCTTAATTTTTTAAAATTATTTTTCACCTTTATTTTCCCTCAAAAGAATGGAATTGTGCAACTGAGGCCCACCAAAATACAAATATAGGAAATCAGTATTCACCTATCGTTAGCCATCTAAGCCCAGTATCTAAGGAACAGCAGGCAAAAGAAACATAGTAAGAAAATGTTGCGTCCCTTCAATGTACTGGAAAACCTTCATAAGACTAGGGTCTCATCTGAGACAGATGTAAAACTACTCTATGATTGTAATTTGATAAACACAGTGTGATCAGATATTCATCCAGAATAAGAAATATCAAAATAATTCTAGTTAAGCAGCAGAGCCTCTACATTCTCTGTCCTACACCAGGATTTTTTCCCCCACAAAGAAACAGACATGACAGAGGCATCTGCTTCACAAATACAATAATTATGAATCAATAATTCCTTTCTTACAGGGCTACCAGCTTCAAGGTGGCACTTCCTATGGCCAGGTAAGCATCAGCCAGTCAGCAGTCAGAATACAGCATTTGAGAAAGTAGAGTGCCATGGCACTGCAAAAGCACTTAGCAATCACTCAGAATTTGAACTTCAAAGGCCATTTTGTCTGAAAGTGTGTATTCTCGCACTCTAAATTAATCCACGTGCTACTTATTTATCTGGAATCCAAGCATGTGAAATCATTGCACTTGGCATCATTGTGAGGACCAGGAGGAAGTCGGGGCTCTTGATACTGCCCTGTATAGCTTTAGGATGTAGTTCCTCGCTTTTCCTAATGCAGGCTGAATCCCTTACAAAAGGGAAGTAACCAAATGGTGTCCTTGTCTTAGGCTGGGCCAAGTTACTCGGGCAGCAGCAGTTCCTATGGCCAGGTAAGCAAATTGGATATTCTGTAGGAAGTGCTTCACTGATCTCTCTGAGACCCCGCACAACTGGCAGATTTTTGAGAGTGATGTTTCCTTTGGTAGTCTGTGTCTTGATTCGATTCATGGCTTCTGCTGAGAATAGGACAATCTGCTGCACAGATGCTAGTGTACTGCTCTGTCTCCTTTGCCTCAGGAGGAGCCTTTTTGGGAAACCCTTGTGCAGCTCTATTGCCATAAATGTTACGCTCTTTATAAAAGCCTCCTTGTCAAGATGGTAATTATATCTCTCTCTTTTTTTTTTTTTTTTTTTAAGGGTTCCCCAAGCAGTCAGTCCTATAGCCAGGTGAGACTTTTTTGCTGAAATGTATTGAGCTTTTCTGTCGGAGCCTGCCTTGTAAATGGACTTTGAGGTTTGGCTGGGTTTTTCCCCTTCTTGGTGTTGCTGAGTGGTCCTTGATTTTGGTTCATACCACTGAATTACCGTGAAGGAAAAAGAACATAGTACAGAGGAACTGTTAGTGGAAATGGGCTTTTCAGTTGCAGCTGTGCTAAGACTACAGCTTTATTTACAAATGAGTTCTTGCCTTTCTTACAGGGATACCAGCCTCAAGGTGGCACTTCCTATAGCCAGGTAAGCATCAGTCACTATACGGCATTTGAGAAGGTGGAGTGCCATGGCACTGCAAAGGGTAGCAGATTTCAAAAAATCTTTTTTTTCCCATTTATATTTTATTAAAAAAAAACAAAACACCTCTGAATTCATTTCAAAACTTTTGTTGTGATATTGACAGTTGTGTTTTTAATGGATATCTGCAGGAAACATGGGTTCCCATTGCTATGAGATCTTTTCCATGTGGTTGGAACTTTAAAATTTATGGTAGAAATAGTCTATTTGGTCTTCTTCCTGTTCCATCTGATTTACATGGTACAAGACAAATTTATAGTCAGTTCTTCACTGTCTCCTTTGGTCTCAGTACAGACAAACGGTGAGGAGGAGCTACTGAACATTGGCTCAGGTCCTCAGCTGCAGGAAGAGTTGGTCCTGGAGCCTGTAGTTGATAAATGCTTACCTCCCTTTACAGTTTTTATGTGAATTAAAGCAGCCCTAAGATAGCTATGAATTTTGGCAGGATCTTTGTGTCAGATAGCAGAAATAGGCAAGATAGTTGAAATCCTGTTTGGTAATCCCTGTCTTCATAACTCTCCCAGACAGCTGTGGCACAGGTCTGCATGTACATGAAACACCTGCTCTTTTTTGACATTATATTGAATGCAGATTGCATCAGCGGCTTATAGTTACCCACAGTAACTTTATATTAATGAAGGTTTTTTCAAAAGGTAGTTGCATCCTTGACTAATCCATTTGACCTGCTACTCTTAGTTGCATTGGTTTTTTTCCATTTTATGAATCTGTGTTTTTTTCTAGGACTCTTTCTTAATTTTTTAAAATTATTTTTCACCTTTATTTTCCCTCAAAAGAATGGAATTGTGCAACTGAGGCCCACCAAAATACAAATATAGGAAATCAGTATTCACCTATCGTTAGCCATCTAAGCCCAGTATCTAAGGAACAGCAGGCAAAAGAAACATAGTAAGAAAATGTTGCGTCCCTTCAATGTACTGGAAAACCTTCATAAGACTAGGGTCTCATCTGAGACAGATGTAAAACTACTCTATGATTGTAATTTGATAAACACAGTGTGATCAGATATTCATCCAGAATAAGAAATATCAAAATAATTCTAGTTAAGCAGCAGAGCCTCTACATTCTCTGTCCTACACCAGGATTTTTTCCCCCACAAAGAAACAGACATGACAGAGGCATCTGCTTCACAAATACAATAATTATGAATCAATAATTCCTTTCTTACAGGGCTACCAGCTTCAAGGTGGCACTTCCTATGGCCAGGTAAGCATCAGCCAGTCAGCAGCCAGTATACAACCTGTGTGTGATGTTCCCATATATGTATTGAGAATTGTGTGGTTTCTTGAAATAGTATAGTAACTTCTCAGTTGAAGTAAGTATTTTGCAGTTTTTTTCATGTGGGTCTGGGAACAATAGGCTCGTTGAAGCAGCTCTTTTCACATAGGAAGCAGTGCATGTAGGTGTCAGCTTTTTGATACACTATAATATTCAACATACACAATACTTCAGAATAAAATTCATAGTAGGATGTAGCTGGTCTTTTACATTTAAACACTCAGGCAGCTAAAGCCCTTTAAAACTTATTTCTGTATTTGAAATGGAGAAAAGGAATATTTGGATTACTGAGCTGGTCTTTTTTTTCCCAGCAGGGTGGATATCCTTCTTCAGGTGGCAGCAGTGGTTGTGGACAAGTAAGTCTTCTTTCTCCAAACTATTTGAAAACTAGACCCAGCTTTCTTTGTAGTAGTAACATATTTTTCAGTAAGTTATATAATGTTTGTTGGTTGGAATCTATTGTTTTCATTGTTACATGGAATTATCTTGCACAGAGATCAAAAAAGGCTGATATTGTTGGTCATTGTAACCAAATGAAGTGGCTTCTCCCATCTAGTGTTACACACAGAAGACGGTCAAGTAGTGATTCATCTGTCTACTCAGTAAACAGATAAAACCTTTGCCTGGGAATGATTTTCATATGCTGCTCCATTTAATTCCTATAGAAAGTGATAGGATCAGAGAGTGGTTCCTGTGGAATAAGAATTAGATTAGTAGTTTTCATCCTGGTTCCATTTCAACTTGTGTATACCTACAATGATGTAAAGACTGTGTCTTCAATGGTGAGATGCCAGGTGACAGTATCATGCATGAGGCTATGATAGTAAACCTATGTCCAAATAAATATATTGGGGAAAGCAACAAGAAAGAAAGAGAAGTATAAATACAGAATTTTTTAGCAGAAGTATTTAGCAGAAATATTAGGATTGGTATGAGTTAAGTATGAAAGGAAATGCATGCAAAAACATCATAAGAAGCACTACAAGGACACAGTTAACAGCAATGAAACTGATAAACACTGAAGAATGTGTTATTTCCACGAAAGCTGTGTCACAGGCTGATTTATCAACAGAAGACCTGTGCTCTAATAATGGGAGGGTGACAACCAGGGTAGAACTCATTGTGTGTACTGTTTCTCATCCTGTTATCCCAACAGGAAGGCTGGCTGTAGCCAAAATATACCCAAAACAGGAAAATGAAAGGCATTGGGCAGCAGCCTTGCCTAAGATCTGTGATGGATGAATCTAGCAAGATTCTGAGGTAGATGGTCACACAACAGTAACTGTTGATTCCTAAAAGGACCGTCCAAAAAAAAAATCCAGTTCATCTTTACCAGTCAAGAGGAACTATGATGATACAGAGAGACATCAGTTGCCAGCCTACCTCACTTTCCATGTGGCACACAAGTAGTACTGCTTTGATCATCTGTGTGCATGTGTATTGGTGTTTGTGAGTATGTGGGTATGGGAGTGACAGAGGGTAAAGTCACAGACTTAAAGGGTTAAATAAAATTCAACTCATCCTCTGTAATATTTTATGTTGAGTTTTGTTACATTAATTCTCACATAAGAAATTTTAAGAAAGCTAATTACTTTGCAAGAAAATTAAAATTTGGGCATTTACCTTTTGGTTTGTTTGTTTTTTAACAGGGTATTTCATATGATAGCAATCCCTGCCACCAGGTAAATGGCATTCCTCCTCTCATTTTAAGATGCATCCAAAATTAGTTTTGCCACTAACTTAATTAGTACCAACTTCAGATTGATAGACTGCAAATCCATGTAATCTTACCCATGACGAGATTAGAACTCACTGCTTTCCTATACACAGGAACATCACAGGGGCTTGGGCTATTTTTCCCCTCTTTTTCCTAGCAATATGTCTGTGAAATGTCTAGCTCTATAGGATATTAAGGCTGTATTCTGGAAATAACTAATCTGCTGCAGAGTTGCTCAACTGGCACTCCTTAAATCAGGGCTGGGGCTCAGCAGCCTCTCTGCAGACTTTTCCCATCAAAAGTCAGCAAATATTTTAGGACTGCCGTTTGAGGTTCCAGAAAGAGATTAGCTTAACAATTCATTCAGTTTGTGCAGTGAAGTACAGATAGCAACCTGTGTATTTGTTACAAGTTTCAGTGTTGGAACGCTAAAAACCACTATCCTAAAAGGTGTCTGCTATGTTTAAAGAAACAATCTCCATAAATGTTAAAAATTACTAAGAAAACAGCAATAGATGATCTGGTTTTTAATTTGTGATACTTATCTTGATTCTTACTGATTTTTCACAAGAAATAGAAAAATTGGATAGATTCATTGTATTAACAAATACCATTTTAGTGATATAAATATGTACTATATTTATAAATATACAAACAACATAGGTGTTGCTATAATACATTATTATAATGTGGTATAGTATATACAATACACTGTATGTAATATATTATTGTTACTTGAAAGAATAATATATGATATAGGTATAAATTATATTATTTTATAATAGCTTTTCAAGTTTTCTTTATAAAGAGGAGTTATTTCTTTCTAAGACTAAAGGAAACACTTAAATTTTGTTCTAAAAACTGCTAGAAAATTGAAAGATAATACTTGTCATTTAATTTTCATTTGTCTCTTCTGGATGAAGTCTCAGCCCTGTTTTAGTGAATGGCAATTACCCCAATCACTTCAGTAGCTCAGGATTTCACTGTTCTTATGCACTTTTGACACTAATACTTCTACAAATGTCTTTTCTGACTTCACTTGAAGGAGTTATATTCCTCTTCTGAAAAGGGCATGTTGAAACATACTAAGTGTTTTATTTAAAACCTTTTCCTCAAGGCCACTGTATCTCACAGCTCATGGCTTTCTGTGTAATAATGCTACCAGGGGAATTTTTCCTTCCATTTGTATAAATTAGGTTTTCTACAAGAGAAGAAAAGATACATTCTCTAGAGACTGTTCAGAATGAAACATCTGTGTACTAGGCATTACTTAAAGATAAATGTTTGTGGTTCCTTGACATATGTCTCATCTAGCATTTACCTTTGCACTATTGGCAATCTATGCTTACTACGTTAGAAAACATATCTATATTGCATATCTGCCTCTGCTCCTTACTCCTCCTAAGCAAGTATCGTAGCTTTCATTAAAATAATCCATAGCCAAACAGTAAGTGTCTAAAGCATGCATAATTTTTGTCTAATTTAGAGGATGGATCACAGGGTGGTCAGGTAGGTAGCTCTTTATTATCCATTGGTAAAAACTTTTTAAGCAGTTCTAATCCAGAGCATAGTTTTCTTGCTCATGAGGGTATAGACTCCTGCAGAGTCTCCCAAGCTCCAGCCTGTAACTTATTCTTTTCAAACTTACTTTTTACCAGCCCTGAAATTCCACTTACATAGAAAGAACTTGGCAACCTAATGAAGCTAGCTCTGTGGATTCTGATCAAATTCAGCTCTCCAGTATTATAACTGTTGCTGTTTTGTTTTCACAGGGTGGATCATACTCCTTACAAAACTATGGTGGTAGCCAAGTAAGTACTAGACTATTATTTCCTCCCACTGAAGTTTTCCTTCAGACAGGGTCCATGATGGTCGATCAATATCCAATCTGCAATGTTGTAATATTAATTCTAAATTATTTTTTGTTGTTGTTGTTAGCAGAGTGCATCATCATCCTCACAAAATTACGGTGGTTACCAGGTAGGTAGACCTTGATTTTTTCCTGGTAAGAATTTTTATCATATCTGATAAGTCATCTAGGTATCTAGGAAGCTGTATTTATTAAAAGGAATCCCATGCAATTGTTTATTCCAGCTTTACAGCCTCCAAAAAAAAAAAATCACAGTTTCTTCTGAAGTAGGGTTTATATTTGTTTGTTTTATTGGGTGGATCCTTCTCACAAAACTATGGTGGTGGCCAAGTAAGTAATGCTCTATTTCCCTACTTGTACGTCACTTCATACAAGCTTTAGCCTCTGCTCAAAATCAGGTTTTCTATATTCTGATTTTCTCTGATTTCAGTTTGTTTGTTTGTTTTAAAGGGTGGATCGTCCTCCTCAGACAGCTATTATGATAGTCAGGTAACTAGCTCTTTCTTTCTCCTAGTTGTATATTATTTCATACTAATATTTTTAGTCCCTGCATCATCTTTCTCAAAGATGTAAAAACCATAATAGTTTCTGTGCTCTTTTTGTTTTGGATTGGTTTGGGTTTTTTTTTCTTTACTGAAGGACAGAACATTCCCTGTAAGCAACTATTGCAGCCATGTATTTCACTCCTTATTTTCCTTATAAAGGTCCTACTTTAACTCAGCTTTTTCTTTGCATGAGCCTCAATTCTGTCTTGCAGAGTACAACATCAAAGTGTATTTTTAACGATCCATTTTTGTCAGGAAATAACTGGTATCTGATGTCCTTCTAGGATTCACAATATTCCTCAGACGATAATCCCAATGCCTGTGATGATGTGAGTATGCTTTCTCTAATATATTTTCATCACAACATTTTTTCATGTAGATGGGAAAATATTGCACTGCTAGATGCAGTCTTGTGAGCAGAATGATCCAGAAAGAATGTTGAGTTTCCACACTAATAGCTGTTTCAGTAACTGCAGGTTTTCTTACTGAAAATTGTAATGTAAGTGTTTACAGATAAGTTTTGTGCTTTTAAATGCATTTAACTTCATGAAATGAAATATGGAAAAAAATATTTTAGTGGCTTTGCAGTAACAGAAGGTTTTGCCCAAAATCTAAGGATACATTTTACAGTAATCTTCCAAAAAAAGAAAATCCCATAGACAAGCTTTAAATACATACAATGAACGAAAGAAGAGAGATACAGTGGCAGATATTCCACTGCTTTTCATGTTACATTTCTACCAATCTAAAGTTGCTATTAAAATGTTTTTCAGACTGGAATGGTCAGATTTCAAACTAATTTAGGCAATGCTGTGGAGGATCTGAGCAACAAATTAGTTTTGTTATGTCTGTGTGCAGTATCAGAAAGAATCAGGTTTCTGTAAGCTTACTGTATTTAAATAATTCTTAAAGAAGGAAATAATTTATTCTTTTCCAGAATGACACTACCTATAGTGCCAATGGTCAGGTAAGTGCTTTTTTTCTTCTGCAGTAATCAAATTCTTATGGTTAATGACAGTGTTAGTGACTGAACACTTTTACATTAGACCTGTGGGCCTATAATTGTAGTGTATGATTGCTTTACAATACCCTTCAAAAAGTTAAAGAATGAGGTCTTTGATGTTATATTTCTCTGTACTCAATCCCTCTAGCCGTTCTTAAGACTGTTGCATAATTATTTAAAACTGCACCATACTTCTAAGAATATATATCAACACAGGTTTTTTTGCAGTATATGCACTTTGACTGGATAATTATTTGGGAATTAACCATCTGTGTACATGTGGCATGTAGCCACCTCAAGCTTTTTCCACTTACATGCTAGTATTTTAAAGTAACATTTATCCCTTGGTAATACTCTCTGTCAAGACTGTCCATCTGTCCTACAGGCAGAAACTGTGATTAACATGGATAGATTGTGACCAAGCAAATACACTGTTGTGTAAATGAATGAAATTTTTCCATACTTCTTTCTGTTCATAGAAAAGCTTTTTCCATGTTACAGCCTCTTTCTGTTTTACTGCCATCTAGAGTAACCTGTCATCAGTTACTTGCCTTTTCTTCAGTTGTCAGCCATATACTTTACTGCTTCGTTATTTTCCCTATTTTTCCTCTCTAGTACTTTAGTACTGCATCAAGCATGTATATTAGGAAGTAAGGAGGCCTTCTGAAAACATCTTTTGGTTTTGCTTATATTTACCTTGAATGCATTGCATTAGGTTTAACGCAAAAGGTTCTACAAAAGAAATCCTTCATTGCTTCCTACTTTGTTCACAAAAGATGCTGTTATTCCCTTGGTTTTCCCTATCCAGTGCATATTGCTGGACTTCATTGTAAAAGAGTTTGCTTCTAAACACTCTCACAAAGAAGGGTGGTGAATGTTCCAAAAAAAAAAAAAACAAACCAAAATTCATTATACAGATTGTTCTTTAAACCACAGTAGCTAAGCTGAGGAAGACTGTGCTAGGCAGGAACTTCTGATGAAGGAGTGATAAGGTAAAAACAGACAAAGGCTATGCTTTTTAAAACTCTTACTAATAGCAAAAAGATAGCTCTGGACATTTTTCTGCCCCAAAATATGCCACCTTGACAAGTTTAGGTAAATTTTTGCTGAAAGTATTTTGTGTGGATGGCTGCATCTATAAAGTAATAACTGACTTCTGGCTCCTTTACAGAGTTCTGGTTGTGGAAAAAAGAAAGTTGTTGTTGCTCGAGTAAGTAACTTTTTTTCTTTCCTTTTTTTACTGCTTGTAGGATTTTTGCCCTAACTACATATAATTTTTCCCAATTATGCCTAATTTTTCCCTAATCGTGTTTGTCCTAATTAATATTCTGATATTTAAGGAAAAAGTAAAATAAAATAGCTTGGCTATTTGCTCTTTGGGTGAACTTACTTTCAAGGAAGTGTGTGTGTGTGTGTATATATATATATATGAAAACAAGACATGAAAATCCTGCTGTGACATATAGGGCAGCTCAAATTCCTGTTCTTCAGGAAGCACATACAAAGTTGGTCCAATCTAAAGTTAAAATTAAATGTGTCATACAAACAGAGGACAGCTAAAATTTTAGCTGAAGTAGGATAGAATAATGAAATAAGAAAGAATAATGTTTGGTAATTTATTGTACTCAGCATGTTGTAGAGGAGATACAGATAGGTGTATCATATAGCTTCAAGTCAGCTTCAGCAGTAGGCTACAAAAATAATGTGCAAATAACCTTTTGTTTTATAATGCCTACTCAATGTATGCATCAAAGGGTCTAGAGTTGTTATGAATAAACAATATGGAAAAAAAGAAGGCCTGTCACTGATCACAGAGTTTTCATCTCCTACAAGTAAATGTCTTTGTTTTTTACAGGATACATCACATGTTTTGAGCAGAAGAGACACTGATGTACAGGTAAACTCCTCTTGTCACTTTTCTGAACTACTGCTGGTGTTACAGCACCTTGGTGATTACCTACAAAAAGAAAAATAAGGATCTAGTTTCCACAACAGAGTATTCTGTTCAGAGTTAGGTAGTTCTTTCCCAATAGTACTATGTATTTTAATTTATTACCCTTACAGAAAAATGAGTCATTTCTTGTTTCTTCACAGAATGAGTCTTCTACTTCAAATAGCAGCCACACCAACCTCCAGGTAATAACGTAGTGTCTGCTGCATGATCTCATTACAAGGAGCTTTCTGATAAATTATATTTAATTTCTGAAATTAGTTCCACTAATTTATCTGTGCTGAAGGATGCTATTTTGATTTGGCAGCATTTTCCTTATAACGTTATACTTTTGCACAGTTGTAAATAATGATAATGGGCCCAGAATATACTGTTTCCGCTGTTCCTTCACTCTACTAAGCAGGTAAGTATTGCAGGTGTTTCTTTACATAATATTTTGTAAAAGTTGTTTGCAAAACACAAAAGAAACACTTTTAGAATCTTTTTTTAGAAACAGTCCTGCTCTAGTGATGGTAATGGCCAGATACATAATTCTGTTTCATTTAGAATTTGGTAATAAGGTACATCTTAGTGATTACGTACTTCTGTTACAAAAGCAGGTCCAACTTTCATATTCTGTAGACTTACGTACTGCTGCAGCAGTGTATATGTTATAGAATTATGCGAAATCTAACTGATCCAGAGTAGCACCTGACTCTATTTTTTGTAATGTTTTGTATTGTATTGGTATCCATCAGCTTTCCAGAGATCTGGAATCCTGCTGTGCACAGCATTATGTAGATGTAACACTAGCATAGTCCTCTGTCTCAGAAAGTTTGAAGTCTAATTCAACAGTACAGTCAGATCTCTGAGCTTCAGAGAGTAACAGTTTTCTTAATTAGTTTTCTTGATACCCATTCCCTGTGTATTGTATCCAGACACTAATTAAGTTTCATCCAAATTTATGTTTTTACAATGATTCATACAGAAAGTTCTGAAAAGATAGTGTTTGTTGGTGCAGGGAAAGAGTACAAAGAGTTTGTCACCTTACTTCTCACTACATAATTTTATACGTGTTAGATTCTGATAAAATGCTTCTATAAAAAATAATTGGTTTCTTCACAGGGTGGATCATTTATTGCAACCGGTGGTGGATCAAGTAGTCAGGTCAGGATTTTCTCTATTTTTATGTAGTCTTGTCCAGATAGCTTCATGGTAATTAAACTAATTAAAATCAGGGGTCAGAGTTTAAGTCCCATAGTTTTGCGGGGGGGTTACTGATGTTATGCATTAAATTGTAAATGAAGTGACCCTGTTCAGATTAAATTTATCTGAAATGGCTCTCTGAAATCAATTCTTAACACTGTTTCAATTTCACACATGGTTTTTGGTGAGAGTACAATGGTGATTCTCTGTACTCTTGACTACCCAGATAATTCTCTCTTGATGAGGCATCTGCCATTGAGCCATAGCACTGAGAGATGCAGTATCAGTCTAACTTCCAAAGCAAATGTTAAATGCATAGAGCTATGCTGTCTCCTCATTTGTTCTAGGTATAGGAAACGTCACAACTACTCTGTAGTCCCACAGTCTTTCTTCCCTAAACATAGTTAAACGTCTGAAATAAGATTTTATTTTAAACTTCCACAAAGCAATAATTGTTTCCTTTTTTTTAATTTATAGGGTGGTTGCATTTGTCCTGATGGGAGCAGTGGTAACAGACAGGTAATTATTTTTCTGAGTTTATACTTTCATCTATATAATGGAATATTTTGAATTAATCACCTAGTAAGTATGGACACTTGGGTAACACGAAACATTATTGATAATTTCCTTAGTAGGGATAGAATTATATACAATGAAATGGAAGAATGAGTCCCACTTTAACTGCATAATTACCATTTGGCCACTAACTTTCTGTAACTGTGCTTGGTAATCCAGATGCTCTGTCAGTTGACTGTTATGTGCTAATTGTTCATTGTTTTCAAAAACCAGAGTCAATATGCCCTGTAGTAACAATTTAATTGCAGCCAGCTTAGGTTCCTTGTCCTTCTCACTGGTGCAATAAAATATTGTGACTACAATGTCAAAATCTGATAAATATTAAAAAGGTAATCTCTTAAATCAATATTTAAACTATTCTTTCCCATAGAGAATCATTGCAATTTCATGACCAGTGGCACTGGATAAACTTTTCTCTTAGGCAATACCTCCGTGCCAGGAAAAAGCCCAAGGAATGCAGTTACGTAGGCATTATAGACTAGCTTTACCAGGCTTCTGGCTTCACGTGGCTTTGCCAGGTGAACTTAGATTTTAAAGTCACCTATATTCTACCTGAAAACTTATTTTTGAAGCTTCTATTGAAGCTGTATTTACATAAACACATTGAAATGGTGTACTTTTTTTTAGTTTTCAATTTCAACAAGAATCATATTGTGGATTATTATTTCTATAAAAAAGCATGCTATTTAAAAAACCTAATTGTTTAAAGAAATTACTGCTTTCTGAACTTAACTATCATTAACTCTAACACACAGTAACAGTAATTTTGATCAGGTAAAATATCGCCTCTTTCATACAATTAAGGCTAAGCAGTAATCATGACCTACATGTTTAAAAATATAGACTAGTCTGTTAAAATAACTAATATTGAAACTCCATCGAGGAAAAACTTTTTTATTTGTCGTGTGATTGTAATGCTATATAAGCAAATCCATTTACAAGGAAAAAGGTGGACATCTTTAGGGAAGTTTTCATTCTAATAGGCCCTTTTTCTTTGTATGCTTAAATTGGTGCAAAAAGAGGCTTAGTTTTTAACAGCAAGCCACCACAGCTTGGCTAGGAGGAGAATGTATTTAGTTGCTATCAAACAATAATTTTCAACATGAAGAAAATAAAACATCTAAATTGGACACATTAGAAAACCAGTTTTCAGTACGGATGTGTCCACTTTGATACACAAGAGACTTGTATTTCAGTTTGTGATAGTATCAGCTGATAGAATTAATTTATGATAAACTAGGTAGCAATAGTCTTGATCTTTGTCTTCACCCAACAATAAAGTTCAGCGATCTTTGCAAAGGAATAGACTGAATTAAAAAACAGACTTATTTTCAGTTTCTGTCTATGTCGATCCTCTATATATGGCAGTAGCAGTGCCTAAGATTAGCATGTAAACACATTGGCCATGATAGGCAGGTTCATTCTTCTGAATAAAAAAAGCGAGGTATAAGTAGATGTATATGTATAAATAAACCAGCAGGCATAAATCTTACGTAAAAGAGACAGTCATCTACTTCCTTGAAGATTCTTCATCCCAGGACGAAAATTCCTGCAAAAAGCTTCCTTCTTAATTTAAAAGCTATGAGTTACATGAAGGTCTTTTCAAACCTGGAAAAGATTATAAATTAAGAGCCAAAGCTATACATATTTAAACCATCTTGTTTCAAAGGAAACAATCGGTTTCCTTATGTGGATCCCCAAATTCCTCACGCTGCAATTATTCCACTTTTTCTCTAAGCTTCATCTAAAGACAAGAACTCAGTCTGCAAATAGTCCCAGAGGAAGCAGTCTAACCATAGAATAATACTTTGTCTATTTTGTATATTAAGAGGATGTGAACAGTAATAATGGATGTTATGTACTAGTAGATAGTCTTCTCCTTTAAGTGGTGAGCTTAAAAATCTGCTCTCCTAAACTCTATTTACACTTTGGAAGTTCAGTATTCTGGCAATTTTAAAAAATATATTATAAGAGTTATGATCATCTATAACAATACAGAGTCTGCCAGATATGACATAGGATTCTGAGATTAGAAAGAGTAAAATGAAAAGTTACTATTTTTTCAGTTCCTTTACCCTGAACAGAAACGTACCTGCTAAAAGTTTCCTTATCTGTGACAAAAAAAACAGTGTTCTCTTTTAATGATTGCAGTAATGTCCTTTTTAAAAGCTCTGTTTTGAAAGAATAGAAATTCAGAAATAGACTCACTTAAATGCCTCTTAGCAAGAAAATAGCTAGTCTGTGTTTTCATTTCAGGGAGCCCCAGGTTCTTCACACAGCACATATTCTGGTAACCAGGTAAACATTCAGATAAAATGCCCTATTCAGAAGCTCCACCTAAAAGCTTCCCTGAAAGAGCAGCCAAACATAAACCGGTAACCCATTCTGTCTTCTGCACAGGGAGGGCCTTCCTTCTATCCCGGAGGATCCTATGGACAGGTAGTTGTTCTTCCTCCCTTACCAGGATAACACAGACCCCCATCATCCTGTTTCCTTCACTCCTGATATTGTGGGTGCCATGACATGCTATAATTACAGACCTGATAGCTGTCTCTTGGAGTAGAAAACTTAAATTAACCCTGATGTAACCTAGTGGTGTGAAGCTTGACAGAGAACAGTACAGAACAGTATGGAACAGCACAGAATCTGCAGTTTCCTTGCAGAACTCAAATTTCAGCAGGCTAAGAAAATTACAGCCAGAAGACTTCTTCCAATAGTACCTAAAAGTTAGCTCAAAACTGGGAGAAAGGGTGTAAAGTGAGAACTGGATACACTGGTATTTAAACACTCATCTGGCCTGCAGAAAACAGCTGGTCTGTGTTTTCCTTTCAGGATGGCCCAGGGTCTTCCCACAGCTCTTACTCCGGTAACCAGGTAAATATTCTGGTCACTGTGCCTGCACAGGAGCAGTCTAAAAGTCTTTCTTGAGAGAACATTCCAACTATAAACCAGTAAACTTTTATGTTTTCTGTACAGGGAGGGTCTTCCATCTATTCTGGTGGATCTTACGGACAGGTAAGTGTTCTTCCTCATTTGTAAAGATAAGATAGACTTCCGTTATCTTCATTCCTGTATTCCCCATATAGTGGCCGTTGTGAAATGTAACACCCAAGAATTGAATCAACCATTTGTAACTTTCAACATGAAGTCTGTCAGAGGAAAAGACTGAATTGTGTTTACAACTTCTATCAAATGATCTTTCATCCAGCTAAGAAGATTAGTGATAAAAAGTTCCTTGTTCTTTAAAAACTTTGGCCTAAAGTGAGAGTTGGATACCTTGCTGTTTGCACCATCCTGCTAGCAAGAAAATAGCTAGTCTGTGTTTTCATTTCAGGGAGCCCCAGGTTCTTCACACAGCACATATTCTGGTAACCAGGTAAACATTCAGATAAAATGCCCTATTCAGAAGCTCCACCTAAAAGCTTCCCTGAAAGAGCAGCCAAACATAAACCGGTAACCCATTCTGTCTTCTGCACAGGGAGGGCCTTCCTTCTATCCCGGAGGATCCTATGGACAGGTAGTTGTTCTTCCTCCCTTACCAGGATAACACAGACCCCCATCATCCTGTTTCCTTCACTCCTGATATTGTGGGTGCCATGACATGCTATAATTACAGACCTGATAGCTGTCTCTTGGAGCAGAAAACTTAAATTAACCCTGATGTAACCTAGTGGTGTGAAGCTTGACAGAGAACAGTACAGAACAGTATGGAACAGCACAGAATCTGCAGTTTCCTTGCAGAACTCAAATTTCAGCAGGCTAAGAAAATTACAGCCAGAAGACTTCTTCCAATAGTACCTAAAAGTTAGCTCGAAACTGGGAGAAAGGGTGTAAAGTGAGAACTGGATACACTGGTATTTAAACACTCATCTGGCCTGCAGAAAACAGCTGGTCTGTGTTTTCCTTTCAGGATGGCCCAGGGTCTTCCCACAGCTCTTACTCTGGTAACCAGGTAAATATTCTGGTCACTGTGCCTGCACAGGAGCAGTCTAAAAGTCTTTCTTGAGAGAACATTCCAACTATAAACCAGTAAACTTTTATGTTTTCTGTACAGGGAGGGTCTTCCATCTATTCTGGTGGATCTTACGGACAGGTAAGTGTTCTTCCTCATTTGTAAAGATAAGATAGACTTCCGTTATCTTCATTCCTGTATTCCCCATATAGTGGCCGTTGTGAAATGTAACACCCAAGAATTGAATCAACCATTTGTAACTTTCAACATGAAGTCTGTCAGAGGAAAAGACTGAATTGTGTTTACAACTTCTATCAAATGATCTTTCATCCAGCTAAGAAGATTAGTGATAAAAAGTTCCTTGTTCTTTAAAAACTTTGGCCTAAAGTGAGAGTTGGATACCTTGCTGTTTGCACCATCCTGCTAGCAAGAAAATAGCTAGTCTGTGTTTTCATTTCAGGGAGCCCCAGGTTCTTCACACAGCACATATTCTGGTAACCAGGTAAACATTCAGATAAAATGCCCTATTCAGAAGCTCCACCTAAAAGCTTCCCTGAAAGAGCAGCCAAACATAAACCGGTAACCCATTCTGTCTTCTGCACAGGGAGGGCCTTCCTTCTATCCCGGAGGATCCTATGGACAGGTAGTTGTTCTTCCTCCCTTACCAGGATAACACAGACCCCCATCATCCTGTTTCCTTCACTCCTGATATTGTGGGTGCCATGACATGCTATAATTACAGACCTGATAGCTGTCTCTTGGAGCAGAAAACTTAAATTAACCCTGATGTAACCTAGTGGTGTGAAGCTTGACAGAGAACAGTACAGAACAGTATGGAACAGCACAGAATCTGCAGTTTCCTTGCAGAACTCAAATTTCAGCAGGCTAAGAAAATTACAGCCAGAAGACTTCTTCCAATAGTACCTAAAAGTTAGCTCAAAACTGGGAGAAAGGGTGTAAAGTGAGAACTGGATACACTGGTATTTAAACACTCATCTGGCCTGCAGAAAACAGCTGGTCTGTGTTTTCCTTTCAGGATGGCCCAGGGTCTTCCCACAGCTCTTACTCCGGTAACCAGGTAAATATTCTGGTCACTGTGCCTGCACAGGAGCAGTCTAAAAGTCTTTCTTGAGAGAACATTTCAACTACAAAGCAGACTTCCGTTATTTTCGTTCCTATAATGCCCTTGAAAGAAGTAAAACTCTTTCCTGAGGGAACCAAAGCAATAAACTTTTTTTATTTTCTGTACAGGGAGGGTCTTCTGCCTATGACAGCAGCAGTGAATCCTACGGCCAGGTAAATATCCTTTTTTTCCCTTGTATAAATTTGCTCAGGGCCAATACCTTGGCCCCTAAATACAGCTATATTCTGTATTGGCGCTCACTTTATTTTAATTAAGGTGGTTTTTTTCTTTGTGGACTGAATTTGCATATACTTTTAACTAAGGAGCCTGAAAGTTTATAGGTGAGTAAAAATGGGGTGCCTCCAACCATTAAAACTTATTCTCCTCAACAATGCTAGCTTTGAATTATCTGCAAGATTAAGATCTCTTCAAAAGTGGAAATAGAATTTGAGTTAAAAATATGTTAAATTAGTGTTTTACAGGGACATAATCATGAGTTGCTCAATAGCCATTCTGATAACTAAGTAAATATTCATATTTTTTACATCTTCCCAGAAGGGATTCCCTACAGTAAGCATCCCAAAAAACCCAGAAAACAACCCCACACAAGTCTGTTTGCAATATGAAAATTATTCATGTTTTCTGAACAGGGTGGATCTTCTACATATAGTGGTACTGGATCTTACGGTCAGGTAAATATTATTTGTCTCATACATCAAAAGCTTAAACTTGCTGTGCTGGTTCTTATGTGGACTGGGTTCTATATTTCAGTTATTTTGAAGTGATGACCATGGAAATGCCATTATACTTTTTGGTTCTCTTTACTTTTATTTACCCCTTTACAACTCTAAATTTTTCCAAAATGGAGGGAAGGTAATGCACTATATATGCTGTCCGGCTAACTGTGCCTATGTGACTATTCAATACTTTAACTATTTTATTGTTTATGCATTAGCTCATTCAAAAGGAAAATAATTTGTGCATTTACTTTACATACCTTACTGATGCAGAAGCTGTTGAAAGTCTAGGGGAATGCACATTCTATATTTGAAGTCTGTATTTATTGATGTGAATCTCATTGTGGGATCATTCTGTACAGACCATCTTATGTTTTGTTTAGCAACACATTTTAGCCATCTGAAGTCATACAGAATTATTTATTAAAAATAGTAAGACATATAATCCAGATTGCTATTTCATAGAAAATTGTGTCATGTTGCTACTTCTAGTGCAGGATCTAGAAAGAAAGCATAGATAATGGGATTTCTGAATGTAAAGAATGGTTAATTTTGCAAATCAAATTTATCTAAAATTTTTCCTTATAAAAATGCATGTTTACAAGGACAGAGTTTTTTTTAACCTCTTGTGCTTAAGTAACAGGTAAAATTACATATTTTTTTTTTCTTGCACATTCCCTGGTTTAGGTAAAATTGGAGATTCTAAGTGGCTGGTTATTTTTATTCTTCTATTTTACATGATCTTACTTGTGGAGAATATAAGAGTCCTTTTTATATGAAAATAAATGTTTTCCCATTATTTTACAGGATTCACCTTCCATAGGAGGCAGTGAAACTGATGATAGCGTAAGCATTTCTTCTCAAGTATATCAATATAAGAATTTACTACCTTTTAAAGTATCTAGGTGCTTACATGGACCTTTACCTTATCTCATCATCTTATCTTCAAGAGCTCCTTCACAGTATATTGTAGTCATCTGTGTTGTTTAGTAATTCTCTGCAATAACTTCTTTGAAATGATATTTTTCCTATAGATAAAGTAAAATGTAGATTTAAGTTATGCCACGTTATTGTCCTATGGTATGATTAGGACTTGGCAAATTAAAATTGCAGTTATACAACAGTTCTGACTTGTAACAATCATACATTTTTTTAATCGGTTATTAGAAGTAGCATTTACAAAGGAAGCTCTTTTCCTTTATTTCACAATTTCCATTGAAACTCAATGTTAGTATATGCTCATGGTATGCAAAACAACCAGATATTTCTTACTTCCAGCAATTTAATTTGGCTACTTTTTAACAGAATTAATTTAATCCAATAACACTAATGTAACTACAAGAACAAGACTATCAATATGTCACTTCAGCCATTCTTGTTCCTAAGGGTTATTTTTTGTGATTTATTTCCTTAAGAGTATATTCCATATATGTTTACTATTCTGGACTCTCATAACAATTGCCATAAATTAAGACTTTCAAACTTAATTGCTCTTAAAATACAGATTTATTTTTAAATTCAACTTTTCCTTGGTTCTTTGAGAAAAAACATTGTATTTGACCCTTAATCATTATCTGATTTTATTCTTTTTCTACAAGTTACCTTAGCAATACTGTACAGACTAGTTCCTTCTACTTCCATCTCCAATTCACACAACTCTTCATTTGTGTTTTTCCAATGCCAGACATAAAAGATTCAAGTTCCTTCATCTATATATTGCATAAGAATGGTCTGTTTTCATGTAGTGTGGTGAGAACTGCTTGCTTTTTTGTTTAAAAACATGCCTTTTCTCCTGACTAGAGTATATTTGCTATTAGTTCTGGTGAAGCTGTTTATAAAACTTCCAAAGTTTAATGTCTCATTTTCTCAGAGTCTTGAGTAATTGATTGTACTTTAACTGGATTTCTAAGCCTGTTCTCCAGTGTCCTGGTTAGTAGGAAATAGTTGTCCACAATTTTTTATAAATTCAGCTGTGCATTTCGGCCACAAGCATAGTGTGTCATTAGTTTCCATGCAGTTTCTGTATCAAAATCTTCTTGTGGATATTCAGCAAAGCTAAAATATGATACTACGGAGGGCCCCGAACGCCCTCTGAAAGAAGCTAAACATATGAAAGAAACTAAGGTGTAACAACATTGGTGTCTACCACTGAGGTATTACAAGAACCAAAGCAGCTTTTGAAGTGCTGATGTGTTCCCCTATAGCATTCTAAGAGGAAATAACATAGATTGAGAGGTGATCTCATTCCTTTATTATGCTATACCAGGATTCAGCTTTCCAAATAAAGAAATGCCATTCACTGGAAATGAGCGGAGAAAGAATTTGAAAGAATGCTGTTTATTCTACAGCCTATATCTTTAACCTTCCCAACAAGCAGTAGTTTTCTTTGCTTTCCACTATTGCTTAGAAAAAACTAGAAATATTTTCCATGCAATAACTAGATTCTAATACTTTTTAGGATTCCACCTCACCATCTGGCAGCCAACAGGGTGAACGGGTAAGCATTCCTTCCTTAGATGTTGCCAGGGTGTCTGCCCCAGAGCTTGACAACTGCTAGCCAGCTAAATTACATCCTGTGGGGAAGCTGCTGTGGCAGTTTCCAGTGTGGGATAGAAAGTCCTCACACACAGAGGGAATGAGGACATGGCTAAAGCGTTAAAGTACTGCTAGAAATCCAAGCTGATGCTGAGGCGTGCTCTTGAATCTCAAACTCGCATTACAAACATGGTACCACAATTTACTTCTTCAAGTTCCTGTGCTTTTTCACTGATTGACTAACTGCAAAAGGCTTCAATAGCATGATTTGTCCCACATTTATTCTAAGGGAAACCCTTTGCTTTGTTGTGCTGTATGACTGATTTATGAAGGCTTCCATTTTCCCGTCATTTTTACATGGCACCCATTTTATTTATTCTAATGAGAATAAAATGACACAGACTGAGAAATTATTTTGTTGGAGATATAAGAACTCTTTAATCACTGTATTCAAAAGAATATCTTGCACCAAAAGAGCAATTATCAACAGGTGTAAAGGGGCATGTGCTGTTTTATACAGACAGACCTTTTTGTTGTTGTTCTTGAACAATCTGTGAGAGAAAATTAAGGAATGTGGAGAAGCAAGAAGGACTGTTCAGATTCCATCCTGATCTTTCCAGTCTACAAAAGAAAGGAAGTTTTTGGTTTTTTCATGTAATTTCAATACATTTTTCCAGGATTTTTATTCCCCAGGAGGCAGCCAGTCAGGTGGACATGTAAGCATCTATTTTATTTATTATTTGCAGTTCCCTTCCAAAATGGCTGTTCTATTTAAAAGTTATCCTGACAAGTAAATTATACCCAACTGTTTATCTCCTAGAATTTCTGATGACATCTGGCATCATGTCTTGTGAAATCAAACAGCAAACTGTTTTTAAAAAAAAAATATTTTAAATTAAAAATGTGTGTATGACTATTCAACAACATAGTCTTATTTTCCAGAAGCCACTTCAAACAAAAATAAATTTGGTCTACTTTTTGCAGGGGTCATCTTCTCAAGGTGGTGGCTACTCCAGTGGACAGGTAAATACTAACTCTTTGTGGTTTTGACCTGAAGTACCTGTCATACAAAAGCTTGAGTCCTCATATTGTATTACAGCAATATTTTATCTGGGAGCAGGATTCATTTGGTACTCAAACACCTTTTCCTTATATATTTCTATGTAAAAGTCCAAGTGTAAGCAGAGTGGTTAAAATACAATTCATGTCTTAACCGATGTTCTAACACCAGGAAACAAATTAAAGTGATAAATATTTGGGATTAATTTATATTTTTTAAATATAAATTTTAAATATAAGTTATTTTTATTTTTTTCAGGACTCATCCTCATCTGGAAGCAGCCAGTATGGTGGGCAGGTGGGAAATTTTTCTTCAGTGTTGTTTGGGGTTTTTTTCCCAATGTACATATTTCAAGAAAATATTACCAGATTGGTAATACCTAAGTTTCCAGACTACTGTGGGATTCTTTTAATCCTCATTAATCTTTCTATAGATAAAATTGGGTCCTTAATCAGACAGATCTTTTCAAACATAGTTTAGAGAGTACAAGACAATACATTGTAATCAAATATACATGCCAAACTTAAAGAAAATCTTTTAAATGATAATGTAACATTTACAGGGTTCAAATTCTTCAGGAGGCAGCCCATCTGGTGGACAGGTATGCTTTTCTTTCTCCACACCATTCAGCTGTGCTGGTGTCAGGCACTCGCAATTTACTTTGCAAATCTTTCCTTCACAAGAACGGTTTTCCTTCACCATTCTCCTTTTTGCCCAATGTCTCAGCAACACATTATTTTCTTCTTCCATGTCATTCAGACATCCCGCAGGCCAGAGTAGCCAGTAGTAACTGTCTGAATGACAGTTGTATTTAAGCTTGTGCACCTGCTTTAGTGCTAAACATTTTTCTTCTTACACATTCCATGCAGATTGAATGTAGAAACTGAGACACTGAATGGTGAATCCCTGGCCACTTCTCAGTTAGTTTTATCAGAGTAGAAATCACCTGTTTTCTGTAACATCTGTAGCATGAAAGAGTACTGCATGTATTCCAGGTGCTTTGGTCTCTCTAGGAAAAAAAAAATTTGCTTTCTGTAGTACTATTCAGAGTTTTTTACTCATCCTTTTGGTAAGTAAGGTTTTTAAGGTAAAGATTGTAGATAACAAATTTGAAGATAACAAAATTAGAAGGGTTTTGCCCCATCAGAGCAATAAGTGCAGGAATAGTTGCATAGGATGAAGAGATCAAAAAAATAGACTAATTTCTAGAAGTTGGGCACTTGAGCAGTTATGAATGTAACTTTATGGCTTGCATACCTGGTATTGTAGAAGTAGTAAATTGAGTTGTAACTGGAGTCCCTTTCATTCCTCTGTTCTTCATATCTTAAATATTTTCTGCATTCTTTACAGGGTGGATGTGATTGTTCTGGGGGAAGTTCTGTAAGTGTTACTTGTTCATTATATATTTTCTTTTACTAAATTATTTAACTGGAAAATTATCTGTGGTCCTATTTATTTCTAACTTATTTATTTGAATGTACTCTTAGTTTTATATTCATTGTTCCTTTGGTGACTTACATATTACTGACATGGTAGGAGTTATTTCTCATTATGCCAAGATGAAGAATTCAGAACCATAGACTCATTGAGGTTGGAAAAGACCTTAAAGATCATAAAGTCTAACCATAAACCTAACAGTGCCAAGTCCACCACTAAACCATGTCCCTAAGCACCACACCTACACGTCTTTTAAATACCTCCAGGGATGATGACTCCATCACTTCCCTGGGCAGCCTGTTCCCATGCTTGACAACCCTCTTGGTGAAGAAATATTTCCTAATATCCAATCTAAACCTCCCCTGGTGCAACTTGAGGCCGTTTCCTCTTGTCCTATCTCTTGTTACTTGGGAGAAGAGACTGACACCCACCTCACTACAACCTCCTTTCAGGTAGTTGTAGAGTGCGATAAGGTCTCCCCTCAGCCTCCTTTTCTCCAGGCTAAACAACCCCAGTTTCCTCAGCCACTCCTCATGAGACTTGTGCTCTAAACCCTTCACCAGCTTTGCTGTCCTTCTTTGGACGTGCTCCAGCACCTCAATGTCTTTCTTGTAGTGAGGGACCCAAAACTGAACACAGTATTTGAGGTGTGGCCTCACCAGTGCCCAGTACAGGGGAACAATCACTTCCCTAGTCCTGCTCGCCACGCTATTTCTCATACAGGCCAGGAACCCCCAAAGCTGGCAGCAAGGTGTATTCTCCAAGCAGTGACTTTCCATTACCAACCATGCAGTATTTACAGAGATGCGTATCTCTTCTTAAAAAAAAAAAAAAAAAAATTGCATTAAATAGCAGAATTAATTGACCAAAGATCTATCATGAAGGGAAGCTAAAATAATATCAAGTCTACAAAATTGCCAACCATAAAAAGTTGTCTCAGAAATCAGCGTGTACCAAATTAAAAAAAAAACAAAACAAAACAGAACTGAGCCACTTCTCATTTGTGCTTTTAAATCCATATGAAATTATTTAAAGACTGCAAAAAAGGGTAACATGTTCTTCCCAAAGCAAATCATATGTAGTCAATCAACATATAGTATGTAAAGGACATTCCTGCACCTTGGGTAGCGTTCTTATTTTCTAGGCAATGAGTCATGGGTAGATACAAAATAATACTTTGTGGTTTACAGTCTTCTAGGCTGCAAAAGACTATCTGCTATCTTGGCAAATTAAGAAAAGTAAGCGAAGTATAAGTGTAATTTAATTTCAGACTGTGATATTCTAAACAGGCATTTTAAGGTTTTGTTTCATTTTTAGTTTATGATCAAAGACAAAGGCTAATTCTTTTTTTTTTCCCCTCCTTACAGGGTGGATCCCCTACCTTAGTCAGAAGTGATTCCTCTGCAAATGTAAGAAATGTTCATCAGCTTTTAAGTGTGCCCTGTGTTTGTTTTGTCAATAAATGGCTAGAGAGGTTAAAAAGAGTCAGTACCTAATAGAAGTCATACACTTGTGAAAATAACCTACCTTAGTCACAATTAAAAATACACACAGGACATTCATGCAGCGCTCATAGTTTCTCTTTCCATTTGAAATAGTATGCATTCAAAGAGAAGTCTTTGAATGAAAAATGTTGTTTGGCACAAAAGGTACATAACACTATAAATATTTACTTCAGGAGTAATTTCCATTGGTTTCCTTGGAATTATGTCAAAATATCCCCTAAGGACCTGGATGTATGTGTTTATATTCCTCTTAGATCATATACTGCAAGAAAAGTTAGTATTCATAGATCAGTAATTTAATGATGCTAAGCCTCTCATATGGATAAGAACTCTCTTTTCGCATGAGACACTCGTTTATAGCATTCCCAAGACCAGTTCTGTTCATCATGTGTTAGAAAGTCATGCCGTGTATGTCACTGGAGCTCTGTATGTGCTGCACTAAAGGAAGAAAAAACATTTGGGTCTTTTTGTATCTAGCACAGAACTCTGTGGCATTGTTACCAGACTGCTAACTGGTACAAAGCTGGCTTAGACACAGCTACATAAATGTACCATAGAAAAACTAATATTACATGACAAATAGCACTGCTCTTGTGCTCCCTTGTAGGAAGGAGAAATGTGTATATATCTACAGTCAGGAAAATATTCTTACCCGCCCATGTTCTACAGTCTTCGTATTATTGATGTTGGGATTTGTTTCCTTTTGAAACTTCCAATTGGACTGATTTTTTTTGGTTTTTACTGACTTGGCCATCTTTGACAGCAGTTCAGAAGCAGGGATTGTGTATAAAGACAGGGAGAACATAGTGGTTGTGTCTACGTCGAGAAGTACTGCAAACTGCTAGGATTGTTTCTGTCTACAGAGCATTCTACAATTTTGTTTAATCTGAAAAGCATCCAATTAATTCACTCCGAGACCACTCCATGTTGCAAAACAAAGTACAGTGAGTGGGGACTATCAAAAGTTTTGTCTCAAAGGCACACTCCTGATCTGTACTTTAATGCGTAGATGCACCCAGTACCTCAGCATGGGAGAATGGCTTTTGCATACTGAATGTAGATCTTAGTTCTGTCCCAACTATATGCTGCAGTCTACCTCAGAACGTTGTCTTTAATATCTTCTTTACAGACCAATTGAAAAGTCATTTTACACAGTTAAGATTCCTTATGAAGGACACATTTCTGATAGATGCTTAACATTATATACTAAACACAAACCAGTTTCATTTTTTCATGAGTGCAGCAGTTATTGTGGAAGCTCAGAGTACTCAAAAGGTCTGTAGTACTCTGCAAGAATGAACATTAAAAGCTTCTTGTGGGGATGTCATTCTTCAGAGTGCTGATTTTAATCTGAAAGAAATAAGCTGTCTATCCTTCAGTCAGATCCTTTGAAGTGAAATAACTGATATTTCCTTTCTGAAAGGGCTCTGGAGGCAGCCATTCTGGTGGACAGGTACACATTGAATTTTAGACATATTAACAAAGTAGGGAAGGCTAGATTTTACATTTTGAGTGGATTTTAAAACCAAGCAAAAAAGTTTAAAATAGAAATTTATATACTGCTGTCCTTCAAGACGTTTTGCTTTAAAATAGTTCTGTTAGAGAAAAGTAACTGGCTTCTTTTTTTTTTTTTTTCCCCTCAGGGCTCATCTTCTGCTGGAGGCAGCCAGTACAGTAGCCAAGTAAGCACTCCCTCCAAAAGGAGACCCAGCTTGCCACTTCTGAAAATGATGGTTATTCACAAACTCAATTAAATTCAGTTTTTATATGGGAACTGTCTTTAAAGAGAAAAAACTCAGTAAATCAAATTCATCATTGAGTTTGATACGTCCTAAAAATTTTACACAATGGCTTTTTTAGCAAATACTGCCTTTGTTTTTGTGAAACTTGCATAAGGAAGCTTACGCAAAAAGTAGGTGTGGGGAAAGAATGAATAAAAATGTAGCATTTTTGATTCCTAGTGGACCTAATTCCATTAAGAAGAAAAATCCAATCTCCCATCTTTAAAGAGACCTCTTGTTGTATGAGGTTTCAGCAAACTTACTTAGTTTGGTTTTTAGAGTCCTGTTAGGTAGCCAATCTTTTACTGCTAGTTTTGGCCCAGGATTCAGCTTTCCAAATAAAGAAATGCCATTCTCCAGAAATGAGCAGAGAACGAACTTGAAAGAATGCTGCTTTAACCTTCCCAAGAAGTCACACAAAGCAAGCAGTAGGTTTTTTTGCCTTCCACACTTGCTTAGAAACTCAGGTATTTCCCCAAGTCACCTTGTAAAGCTTGAACTCTAGTTATTAAATCATACTTAAATGATTTTTAAGATTTTTAAGATTTCCTGCTCGCCTGCCTTCACTCTTACCTTGCTCTCTTGCTCCTATTGTCCTGGGAGAGTCATGTTTTGATTTAAGGAAGTCCTACAGCAGGTAATTTACTTATTTGATATTGTTTACAGGATTCATATTCCTCTGGAGCTAGCCAGTATGGTGGACATGTAAGCTCTTACTTTTAATATTTTATATGATGTATTTGGTTTACCACTATTTGACTATTTACTATCAAGTAAATGATTATTGAGATAGCTATCTCAATTTAATATTTCAAGAAACTTTATAGTGATCTATTCTCTGTAGTAATATTGTGAATTCAGGAAAGACAAAAATATAGAGTTTATTCTGGGAAGACTACAAACAGTCAAATAACAAAATACACTTCTTTGCTGCTCATCTCCATGAATTAGATATTCAGAAATAACTAACTTTCAATATTTTTCCAGGGGTCATCTTCTTATGGAGGCAGCCGTTATGGTGGACAAGTAAGCTTTAATAGTCCCCACTTTTGTAGATTTGACCTATGCAAACTTGTAGTTTATTCATTGCCTACCCAGCTGTCTACCTTAGCTTTATTTATCTTAGTCTAAAATCTTCTCAGTAAATCTTTCTCTATAGCGTTCTGGTGCTACTGTGATTAAACAAAACAAGTTCTAGATGAAGACCATCATTTAAGACTATGAAAATAGAATGTGAAATACATGGTTGACTCAGTTGGGTCCTGAAATATGCAGGGCTAAAGGTCATGTCTTTCTGAAATAAATTAGTACTTCATGAAGCTGACCAAAATTTTTAAAAGCCTCGTGAAATGATTCTATGGTTCTATGAAATGGGTGCAAAGAAGTTTCAGTTTCATTTTTTGTTGATATTCAGGGTTCACCTTCCTCAGGAGGCAGCCAGCATGGTGGACAGGTGAGAATTCTTCCCTTGTAGTGTTTACCACTTTATCCAAGAGACTTGGTAGTTCTCTGTGTAATAGAACATTTTAAGGAGATTGATTTTTTTTTTTTTCATGTTGTACTTAATTTGTTGCTACATATATAGTAGTTACAAATGCATGTGATACAAAGCCACAGGAAAGGTTTTAGGAGATGTAATTTCTGATGCATCATGGTAAATGCAGATGAGTCTCACTCCTTTTTGCACAGTCTGTTTCAGTCCACTCAGTTTTGCACTGAAAGAAATTAGGTACCTCTCCTTCATATGAAGTACTATGACAGGGATATAGACATCATTTAATTCTTTTTGTTCAGGGTTCACCTTCTTCAGGAGGAAGCCAGTATGGAGGACAGGTGAGACTCTCTTCCTGCATAGTCCTTATCCTAACACCCAGCTTCTACATCAAAACTTGGTGTTTTTCTATTTACTGAAAAAATGATATTTTGAGTAAACTCTGTTAATCTGGTAATAGGTGATCAGGTATCTAAAGATATATGATCTGAAGCAATATAAAAATTATGAAGGGACAGTACTTCTGTTGTATCACAGTAAATGCAGTTTTGGTGTTGTTCTACCCTCCAACCTGCCCTCCTCATTCTGGACCCATTTCCCTTCTGCTGCTGTCAGAGTTTCTTAGCTCTAACAGTGAAGAGTGGCTGGAAGCAGATTGCATTGCTTCTCTACCTCAACTGATGGAATACCTCACTTCCTTCAGTAAAATGCAATATCAGAGTTGAAGTACCCAGAGAAGCAGTAGGTCTCGGGGAGCAGGGGAGAAGGTCAGGAGTTGTTAAGAGGTGTTCCATGCCCTTGTGAAATGAAAGATAATGGATAGGGTTCCTAGTGCTGCCTAGTGATATAGCCTTTAATATGGAGTGAAATCCCCAACAAACTCATTCTTGGCCTCTGAAAATATTTATTGTCAGATTTATTGGAGAGGGAATTAGAGGAGAAAGAGATTTTCAGTCCAAATACAGTCTTCCGAAACTAGGTATATAATCCTAATAGCTCATGATCAGTATTATGGAAGATTCGTATGTTACAGACCATCCGTAATTTGCATAGAATACATAATGGAATAGGTTGAGTGTTCATCTTTCGATATAAAACAGAGAAAGAAAATAGTCTTTCTTTCAAAAACCCTTAAAGAAGCTTTTTGATAGAGAAATAATTGGCACCTTTGCTTCAGGGTCCATCTTTCTCAGGTGGCAGCCATTATGGAGGACAGGTAAGAATTGTTTTTCTATTTATGGGTTGCATAAATACAACCTTCTGCTGTGTCAGCCCACTCAGGAAAGTAAAACACAGGAGGCTGCTGTGAGCACACAGTCCAGTGCAGCAGCACTACTCATACTTGCCTGAAGCTGACTTTGGTTTAAACTTTACTGTTCTGTTTAAACAGTAGCCATTGTAAAGGCCAATAGACTTCAGTATGGTTATAAAAGAAGTGTTTGCATTCCTGTGACACTTAAATCTATGGAAGACAAATAAAATTGTGTTTTTCTGTGACAGCTCGTAAGTTAAAGAATGTGCAACAAATATAAATGCTTTCTCATTTCTTTAGGGTATAGCTTCTTCAGGAAGCAGGCAGTATAGTGGACAGGTAAAACTTCTACTTTCATAGTATTTGCAGTTTTGGTACACAGTTCATTAAGAAAACTGACCCATATTTTTTGCAAAAAAAGAACATTCTAAGAAGGAATAGCTTTAAGCCAAACTGTGTGAGGATTGCTAAGCAAGGATCTGTCTGGTATGTCCGATCATGATATGAGCAAATGATATAGAGGCCTGCGTGACTGCATGGAAATGCTTCCTTAAACAGACTGTGGTTCTGAGAAGGCCATTTTTGTTGTTATATTTAAACAGAAGCAATTTGAAAGACTAAAGACCACAGAGAACAAGTGAGCATGTTACTCAGTAACACAGACATAATTAGTTACTCATTTTTTCCAGGGCTCTTCTTCAGGAGGCAGCCAGTCTGGTGGACAGGTATGCTTTTCTTTCTCCACACCATTCAGTTGTGCTGGTGTCCTTCACCACTGTCCTTTCTGCCCAAAGTCTCAGCAACACATTATTTTCTTCTTCCATGTCATTCAGACATGCCGCAAGCCAGAGTAGCCAGTAGCAACTGTCTGAATGGCAGTTCAGTTGTGTACCTGCTTTGGTGCTAAACATTTTTCTTCTTACACATTTCATGCAGATTGAATGTGGAAACTGAGACACTGAATGGTGAACCCCTGGCCACCTCTCAGTTTTATCAGGGTAGAAATCACCTACTAGGCCTCCACTGGAAATCATCTTTAGTGTTTTCTGTAACATCTGTAGCATGAAAGAGTACTGCATGTATTCCAGGTGCTCTGGCCTCTTTAGGGGGAAAAAAAAAACCAAACAAAAAAACCCAAACAAAAAACCCTCTGTAGTACTACTCAGAATTTTGTACTTGTCCTTGTTGTAAGTAAAGTTTTTACTGTAAGTTTTAAATGAGAAATTAGGAGACTATATTTAAAAATTTGATCAGTAAATGCACAGCTAGCCTGAAAGGACAGTGGAGAGATAAAGAAACTACTTTTTAGGTGGAGCTTGATGAGTCTATGAGCAGGATTTTATAGTCCATTTTCTTGCAGTAGCAGAATGTGAATTTGATTTACTAATTCAGAGGCCTCTTCCAGTCATAGACTCAGGAAAATAAGTTTGGTTGTGTTTTATACAGGGTGGATGTGTGTGCCCCGGTGGAAGTTCAGTGAGTATTCTTTGTCTTTGTATATTTTTCATAGTATGTACACATACTGGAAAATTCTCAAGGAACTACATTTCTTGAAATAATTCTGTCTGTGAATTTATATGTATGATGAAAGTTGTTTTTCACATTGTGCTAAAATGAGAAATTTTGAACCTGCTAAAGAGAAAAATATTCAGTGACTTGCAACTGTAGTATTGTATTCAAAACTAGCTACCCAGATGCATTTCTATTTTCAAAGAAATATATGGGAAATAAATTACACTTACCCCGCCCTGGATTAAAAAAGGAGTAATGTTCTCCAGTATCTGTATTAAAGGAAGACTAGTGCTAATTCTGTAAAATATCCAGACATGAAAAACTGCTTCAAAACATTTAATTTCTTTTGGTTTGTAAGAGGGGCCTGGGACTTTTCTAAGAATCTGTTTCCCAAATATCTCATAGTATATCTGCTGGGTTTTGGACACATGTGTGTAATAGTGCTGCTCTTATGATGGTTATTAGCAGTATGATTGAACTAGTGCAACTTAGATCTAAAATCTTGACCTAAAATGCTTCCAAGAGGGAGCAGAGCAACGCATTAAAAAAGTTAAAGCTATTTCCATTTTTCCCTCTAATTAGTATATTGCCTATACTTTTGTAAAGACTTTAAAAACAAAACAAAAAAAAACAAAACCAAAACCCCCCTCTGTTTTGCTGAAATTAAGACAATTTACTTTTGAGGGAGAGTTCAGTTATCTGTTGTCTCAGTATAGTCAAAATTGCTTAGATGACTACTTCTCTTTCTTGGATTATGAAATCAAGCAAAACCCACATGCTGTAAGTATACCAGTCATGGTATATATGCCACTTCTGAGAATCAGAAGTGCTGAAAACAACATATAAATTATCAGTTTATTTCTCTTTGCAAGCAAATAATCTGAAGGAATAAGGATGAATCGAAACTAATCCTTTACTTGTTTAACAAATCAAATAGAAAAGTATACTATCAGTGTAAATGACTTGATCATTGCAATAGGTCAATATGTTCTCTTGTTTTTCCTCTACATGACATTGAATTTAATACAGAGTAAACATTGCTATTTTTGTTGAATACAGGGCTCCTTTGGAGGAAACAGCTACTATGGTGGACAGGTAGGCATTTGTCTTTAACGTTTACACACATTAGTTCCTCAGGAATAAACTTGGCTCAGTTGCCATATTTGCCCAGAAGCCATTGAGTTCGGTTTAGTCACAGAGATAGGGACAATAATTCCAGAGAGTCCATGTGGCTTTTATTGAATCACTCTTGACATTTCAGTTATATCTCTCTATATACTAGAGCCAAGACTTTACTTTGCAGTTATAGAAGCTTTCTTACCTTGAAAAAATACTGAAAAATCATTCACGGGATTCATGTCATTGCATAAACCACTAACATGATGTGCAGATAAGTAGCCATTTGCCACTGCATTAATAACTACGTAAAGTTCTTCCAGTTAATCAGTGTCATTGTTTAGATTAGGTCCAGGGTTTTTTGGTGCCAGGTGGTATTTTAAAAAATTATTTACAAAAGTTTCACATTCTTTTTACAGGGTTCTTCATATTCTGGAAGCAGTCAGTATGGTGGACAGGCAAGCAACTTTTCTTTGTTTTCAGGGTCTTCTTCCTACTTGCTATTTATTAAATGAAAAATATGATGCAGTGCATATACTACCAGTCAGTTTTTCAGAGTCATTTTACTCTCAATAAATATCTGAAAACAGGGACTATTTCTCAGTAACTGAAATGGAGTAGCATGAACAAACTTCAATTTAAAGTAACTGCATAGATCATAATATTAGTTGTTTTACCTCAGAATGCCTCTTATCCCAAGTGATAATTTTAATTAACCATTTTTATGTTTCAGTTTCACATTGCTATGACACCAGTTCAAAATCTACTTTTTGTGTTATTTTTCAATTATATTGAAATGTTCCTTTTTTTGGTATTTATTTAGATTAAATACTTGGAAATCTGGTACAAAATATACCAATAGATATTGCTTTGAAATTATGAATTCTGGTGTGTTACTCACAATAATACTACTTTCCTCATCTTCAGCTGCAATTCGAGTCTCTTACTGTAAGCAGCTCCCTATGTGCCTGTTGTAGACTTAATAGTTTGTCACTGATCAAGAAATCCTATTAGCCCAAATAGTTAACAGATGTAATGGATGGCTATCTAATAAGAAGGTGGAACATATTTTTCATTAGTATTAGTCTGTTTGCAATGTTTCACTCTGCCATACCAAAAAATAATTTCTTTTTACTCCATTGGCAAGCATTTGAGTTCAGTATCACTCTATTAAGAACATCATTTCTTGTAGCATGGAGAGGATTTTTTAAAGCTGCAAAACAAGTTTTTCCCAAATTACTTATTTGGAGTAATAAGGATGCTCTTACTATAATACACATGATGATCTCTGAACACATTTAACCTAGCAGAATATCACAAATAAAGTAATTTATTTTTTTTTCTCTTGAACAGAGCCATACTTAAAGACACTTTATATCCATATATTTATGTCAGAGAGTAGTCTTAGCAGGTGTTTTGTGACTGTTTGCCAAATTTACTACTTTCAGCTGTTAAGGAACTTAGAGGAATTAAGTCAGAAGTCTTTCACTGCATCTTTTTAGATTAATATACTTTCCAGATTCCTACTGAGATCTCCTGTGAAAAGGTCCTTCTGTGATGTTTCATTCTGCACAGGGCCGGTGGGGGAAGAGTAACCACCGTTGTTCTGCCAATGCTTAAGCACTTAAGTTTCCTGTGATTTTTTTAATAGGGATCTTCTCCCTCAGGAAGCAGCCAGTATGGTGGGCCGGTGCGTATTTTCTCTTCCAATCCCATCACTCCTAACTCTTTCCCCGTACTGTCTGGATCAAGTCAGTTACTTGATGTTGAAAGATACATTCATTTGGCCATTTTACTGAGCTTAAATAGTTGACATAATATCGATTAAAGTCATTTCAGCAAGCTGAATAAAAGAATTGGTTACAATGAATTACTGCTTTGTGTAAAACGTTCCTTTGAACATACTATAATCGCTATACTGTATTTCATAACACTGTTTTGATTCAGAATAACAAATTGCCATTGTTTTGGTGTGCAGTAGACAACTTAGGTTTTAGGTACCCCAGTGACTTTTTGTTCAAACAATATCCAAATAAGTTTGTCCTCAGTACTGCACAAATTGTCTCAAGAGAGTGATAGAAGATATTTTTCAATTAATAAATGTTTGATTGACTTCTTACAGGGCTCATATTCTTCTGGAGGCAAACAACATGGTAAACCAGTAAGTAAAAAAATTTCAAGTTTACCTTTCTTTTTTCTTATAAGCCTCTTAAAAAAATTATATCCAGTTTGTTATGGACTAGACATTTTTCTGAGAATTACTTAAATATGCAAAGAGTGTCACATGATTTACTTATCTGGGATAATCTCAACAAATGCAAACAATATTTATTTTGACACATTTCCATAGTTTTTACTAGCATTTTACTCTAACTGAACTTCCAGCCAATCTCTGGATTAGTTCTAGTAATCGCAGAATGAGATTACAGATTTATTTTTTTTTGTAAGGGACTTCTGAACAGTTATTTCTGATTAAATTCATAGTAATCATATACCTTGTGCTCAGGGCTCACTTTTTCATTGATTTGATACTCATTTGTCTTAAGTATTTCCGGCTTGCTTTGCAGAAAATACTTTCTATTTCTTTTTGAGGGAAATAATAGTTGACATTTGACTATGAGTATTTTCATCTTCTGTTTCAGACCACTTTTTTTACTGTGTAATTTCAACCTTGCTCTTGTTGTCATTCAATGGCACGAGATATAAAAAAGCACACACAATGTTTTAGCTTATGTCTTATAGAAGATAAGATGTATCCGCCTGTTATTAAAAAGTGGGCACAAATGGTACATTTTGTTCTACATGAATCATAAAGGTGAGACATTTTGTGCTTGTAAGATTTCCTGTTGGCAATGCCATTTAATTAAGCAGAGCAACTTTGCCAGAAAACTGAATAAGACTCTTGTAGAACATCTAATTTTTCAGTATCCACTCTTATTTTCAGTTACCTTCCTTATTAGAGCTTTCTTCAAGTAGGGCTGTAAAGGACTTTAACACCACCACCACCACCACCCCTTCTAACTGTACACTGATTCCAGGTGAATTAATGTTTAATTGGACCTTATTATTTTTTCCTTTCCATATATTAAACACATCATAACTACAAAAGAGCTCTTTCTTCTTGAGGACTTTGAATTAAATTCTCTGACTAATACATCATTCAAAAGAATACTTGCAACAGAAAGATGTTAAATATTGGTACTGCAGATAAGATTTTCCCTGGGATTTTTGGATGACTGGACACAAAATACTGTTCATTCTCCTGTGGTCCTTTATTCCAGATAGCAAGAATATACTGAAGTACAAATAGGCTTAGAGTAAAAAATGTGTATCTTTTCAGGGTTCATCTTCCTCAGGAGGCAGTCATCAAGGAAAGCCAGTGAGGATATTCTTCTTTCAGTATTCCATAACCAAGTTAGAAATATGGATATTGGTTTTTAAAATAGGTAGCAATAATGAGGGTGAAATTTAAAACTATGTTACAATGGTAGATGTCTGAGAACACTGACCAACAAAAATTGGAATATTTTGTTCAAACTTGAACCTTAGGATGAGGCAGCATTCATTCCTCACATAGCAAAGTTTTGATATACTCTATTACTTACTCATAGGAACATGCTTGGATCATTCTATTACAAATGAAGTATTTCAGTATCAGGGTAACTGTTTCAGTTTCAAACTTTGTAGTTCAGTCAATGATAACACTGCTTTGAAAATCCTCTGAAACAGCTCATGGAATAAAGAGGACATAGCTGTGCTTACTTGAGACCATTCAATTAAAATAGGGGGGAAAAGTGCAAGGAAAAAGGTAAAATCAAAGTTGGTATCAAAACTACTGATATCTAGGGCATTTTCAAGACTGCTCTGTGCTCTTTGGACAACAAGAATAAATGGTTTATAATTATTTTTACAGGGCTTCTCTACCTCAGGAAGCACTTATTCTGGGAAACCGGTAAGAATACTTTCATCACAGCATTTTCATCTTCTTCTCTTAGTAAACAAAGAACCTGTGTGGTTGATAGAGCAATTTCGGGATGATTTGGTCTGAAGAGAACATTCTCTATTAGTTCCATTTGTATTAGAGCACATTTAAAGAAACCGCTGTGGAGAATACGGCCTCAGCCTGGGAAAGCTATTTCAATATCAGTTATATTTTAAATCTGAATCTGTCTTGCTTCACATTCCAGTTACTGGCCTTGTTACTGTCCTCTATTTTGCTGTCCTCTATTTTTAAATTCCTGTTCTCTGTGTAGATTTTATAGGCTCTGCTCAGTTAATCCTTCACTTTTTTTTTTTTTTTTCTTTTTTATAAACTAGGTTGTTGAGTTTTTCACTGGCAGGTTACTTGGTTTAGCACTTTTCCTTTTTTTTTCTTTTTTTTCAGTACTCATCAATTTTTAACATCCTCTTTCAACTATAGGGATGAAAAACTCTGTATAGAATGTGATAATAGAATGACAGAAAAATAGACTTTTGCCCCTTCATTGATTTTAGCTGAAATTGTCAGATGTAAGATGAGGTAGAGAAAGTGTGTGACTAAAACTATTTACTTTATCTATGCAAAGCTATTTTCCTCTTGAACAACTTAAAACCATGCTGTGGGTTAAGCTATTAAACTTTTGTTGATCACATGCAGAACTGTGTTCAAAACCATTGGGTGAGAACATTTTAAGATGTACTTGTTTGCTTGTTTTCAGAATTCAACTTCCTCAGGTGGCAGTCAAGTGGTAAGCACTTTTCCTCTTTGTAGTTTCTACTGGTTTCTTCCTATACATATTGTAGAAAACTGGAAGTATTGTTTATACTGTGAGGTACCTGTCAGATTTCCTGTGTCTAAATAAATGTTTGAGAATGCCTGTGCAACATAATAAATGAGAATAGTATCAACAAAAATGAGGAAAAGTGGGACCATGTAAGTACTTTATACTTTTGATCCTGCCTGTCACTTGAAAACTGAACACCTGTTGGTTTAGGTGTGGTGTAGATGTGGCACGTGATTTTTTTAGCATCAGAAGTGTCTTCACTACTGAAGGGGCTAATAGGAAAAGATTTCTCTGAAACTTTATGTGCTTTTCTAATAGTAATAAATAGAACTATTTCAAACTGGGTTTATCAAATTGCTCTCTTTTTTCATAGAGCTCTGCTGGGAAACACTCCACTCCCCGACTCCTGCTGTTATTCAGTGTTTTGAGTGCCTTCGCTCTCTCTGCTGCTACATCAAAATGGTCTATATGAACTTCTGAAGAGTTGCTTGTCATCCTAGACATGGATTATATTCAGTAATATTAGATTAATTACTTGATGTAAGAAAAAAAATACCCTTAAGTCAAATTGCCAGGTGCTACTTGGCTGTTATGTTGTATGTCTAGCTAGTATGTCATGCCTCTCATTAGTTTACCTTTGGTTTTAGTCATTAGTAGATATCATTAGTTTTGTCAGTGGTTTAGGCATCATTTTAAGAGAGCATATTGTACCCTACCTATATGATTTATTTTTTTTTCCCCATGGGGAATGCGATGAACGCCTACCTGAAATCTGATTGGTGCGACAAACAAATACACAGAAAATATTTGGTTATTAACCAAAGTGGAGGAGGTCAAACAAATGGTTGTATAGGCAAACTGAGCCACCGTGCCTGGTCATCATCGCATAAAATAAGGCTAACGTAAACATCTGATAAGCAGTCCTTCATGGGACAGAAGAAAAGAGGCTACAATAATATTGGAGTATTGGTTTTAGTCCATTGTAATCACATGCAAGTTCGATACAGAAGCTGCAAAGCAAAGAAAAATGCTCCATGGGACTGAAATTTTGGGGGGTTAATTAGAGTTTATTCAGTAGAGAAGCGAAACAGCTCAGAGAAAAGAAATGCTGAACTCTGTTCAAACTGATTGCAAATACCTAGAGTTCTGTAGAGAAGCATATGAGGCAATGCACCTCAGATTCGCCTGATAGTCTAAAAGCTGCTGAAACACAATGCATTTTCCCTTGGGAAGGAATGGAAATTTAATTACGTTCATAAAACTGACAGTATCTTGGCTCCTTCTCTCAAGCCTTTAGTCTAACCTGTGATACCCAATATATCTGCAAGTTTAATTTCAAGAATGATGCTGACATCTGCAAGCAGGCACAGTAAACGTGGTCACAGAAAGACCATGGCCCATTTTTGAGTTCAGGAGCAGTTCCATGTCTTGCAGCAAACTCTTTTGGAGCTGCCAGAGCCACCTTCTCTTTGTGCAGCGACCACTGCTCTGGCCCCTTGTTAGCAGTGGTTCGTCCATTGTACCGCCACTCCTACAGCTCCCGCACCAGCGTCAGCTGCCGGCTAAGCTCCTTTGCTGCTTAGGAGAATGCAAAGTGCCTTCTCCTAAAGCACACGTCTAATTAGCGTCTTATTGAACATGTGCGTAGCACTAAAATTACATTTACTAGTAGTATGCTTGTCTCCTACGGTTTATGATTGTAATTGATGAATTTCCATTCACGTTCTGCTACCACCGTCAGTGGGGCCAAGCCTTGACCCATCTTTGAAATGCCGCCCAGGACACGCTACCCTTTGCCAACCATCAGTAAATCAGCCTAAGTGTCTGTCGGTGAAGCATAAAGGAGTTTTGCCTAAGTATGATCTTCAAAATTTGGTGGACGATTTGTTTCTTTGGAGTGCGCAACAAGGTTCTCTTTGAGAGGTCCGCATCTTAATTCGAACTAGCCTTGCACTTCTTTAATAAATTTATGATGGATTTCATACAACATACTCGTGTCATTCACTGCAGCAATACCCTACTGAAGGACTTTCTCCGGTGAAACACCCCCCGACGCAAGAGCACTGGCGGGAAGGCGGCTGCGCGTGGTGGCGCCGGGGCCGCGCGCCGCCCCCCCGCCCCAGACGGCCGCCGGGGCGGCCCGAGCCGCGGCGCCGGCGGCGGGAGGCGGCGGGGCGGGTAGGACAAGGCCTCCCTGCCGCCGCTCCAGCCGCCAGCGTTCGCCCCGCAGCCCTGTGGGCCCCGCCTGCCCCGCGGCGCTGTTCCTCGTGCCGCGGCCCCGGCACCGTAGCCCCTGCCAGCCCCTGCCCGCCTCCACCAGACCGGAGCCCGGCCCGGCCGCTCCCAGACCGGCAAGCTCTCGCTTGGCTGCCCGGCGCGGCGGCTCCGGGGCCCGTGGCGGGCGGGGCGCGCTGCTTTGCCGCGGCCCTGGGAACGGAGCGGGCGGGGCCACGGCTGCAGCCGGAGCCTTTGCGGGACGGGACCGCGGCACCCGGAAACACCGGGTGGCTGGTGGGAGCTGAGCCGGCGGTGAGGGGCGAGCTGGGCCGCCGGCCGGGTGCTGCAGGTGGGAGGCCTGGGCTGGGACCGGGAGGAGCGGAGGCCGGCTGAGGCCGCCCCGGAGGGAGCGGTGCAAGGGGTATGGGTGAGGGGAGAAGCCTGAGGGAGGCCTCTGGTGTGGGAAGGGGAGACGTTTGGGGTTGGTGGATGGGGTGGGAAGCAGGTCTGTGGGAGCAGGCTGGGGAGGGGAAGAGTGCGACTGAGGAGATACTGAGAGAAATGTCTGTAAACGGAGTGGCCTGCGGAAGAGGGAGGGGAGGCGTGAAGGTGAAGTTACTGTGGGGAAGCAGCTGTGTGTGAAGTTGGGAAGGGACACGGACCTGGTCAGCAGCTGTGTCGTTGCTGCTCAGGTTGTGGCTCACTTGCTGGTTTTCTTCTCGGTGTAGGTGCGGCTGGTGCTCTGCTGAGAAGGTGCTCACTATGCTTGATGTAGTGCTGTATGTGAAGTTAACAGAAATGCACACTTTATTTTCATGACATCACAATTTCATACTGGGTTTTTGAAATGAGAAATGGTCTAGCAGTACAAAGGTTATGGATTAAGTCAGAAAACTAGAAGATGCAGGATAATGAATGTAATAGGATAATACATATTATTGAATAGGCTGGAAGGTAACAGATAAACACCAAAAGGTACTCCAAGTTGTTTCATTTTATTAAATTCTGTAAACTGTATTTTAAAGCAGGGTGAGGAAGGCTTGAATACAGGAGAAGAGACTTTTAAGGAACGATTGGGTGGAGAAGACGGAGACTGCTTTCCGCAATGGAGGGATGTGCTTTTTGAGACACGAAGAACGTGCATAACAAACCTTTCTAAAACTGAGTGGGCACCATAGTGGGAAGCTTATCTGTCATGGTGACCTCTACACAGGAGGGCTGGGATCTAAGGCAACCCTTGCTTTTCGAAGAACATATGTGCAGACTGACAAAATGGGTTTTAGAATGAACATTAGGTGATGGGCTGCTTCCCCCCAAATCTGTGGGGTTGCCTTTCTCCATAGGTGCTGCACTTGACTCATCTGCAGTCTTTGTATGTGGACTGAGTGAGCCTGACCTGTTCAGCTCTTCTCTGTTAAGTTAGTACACAGGACCTGCTCCACAAAAACTGTTGGTGTGTAGACAGTTTGCTAGAGTAGACTGCAGCTCTGTGATGTGTGTCTTTCTTTTATAAAAGAACAAGCAACATCAAATTTCTTTAGAGGCTGCAGGGTGAATTTGAGGGAGGTGATAGTTGTGGACAAACTGATTTACAGTAACCACTTCCTTTAGAAACTGTAGCTCATGATTCCCTTGTACATCGTTAGGCATTTTGAGAACTTGTGATTGAAAGTTACGGTTCTGGGAGATAAGGATCTATTGGTTTGGGATGTGTGATGTTCTTGTTTGTAGAAGTAGAATGTACAGCAAAAATACTGGTTTTGGGAAAGGCTGTAGTGGTAGTAAGTATAAACTTGCTTTATTTAGAGCAATGTATTGTTAGGAGTGACACTATGTCTAACAATCCTACAGGCTGCCTACACAGCCTAATTCTTTATGCTAGTTATGCTGCTGTTTGCAATAACAAGAAAAAGGCAGGGATCATCTGAACCAGGTACCTAGGGAAATCAAATCACATATGTCTGCTTAAAACAGTTCTGGATTTGGTGGCGTTAAGTGAGGGCAACACGTACTTGATCTTTGGGACAGGCTTGCTAGATACAGTTATACCTCTCATTATTCCTGAATTGCTTGCTACCTGGGCTTATTCTTCACCACTTATTTCAGTTCATACCCTTATGCATGCTGATTGTGCAGACTTAGTGCCTTCATTGGAACTCAGAAGGCTGCCCAGCTGGATCACATCAATAGAGGGTGTCTCTAGAGGGGAGGAGAGATTCTTAAGTTCTGTACCTCTTGGGATCTAGCATAATAATGTAAGATGGTTGCGAGTTCAGGATTTTCCCATTGAATTTTTGAACCTTTTTGTCTTATAGCCATAACCCTTCAGTGCACTGTTCAGCTGTCTAATCTTATTTGTAATTACTAGCTTTCTGCAATAAGTGTCTACAGATTTATTTTCACTGTAGCATCTAGTTTGTATTACTGAAACTAGGTCACCTTGACTGAGGGTGGCTGCCATGCCTCGAGCACCCAGACTTGATTAGTAATTCAGAAATAACATAAGCGTAAGCTGTAGCTGAACCCTGGCTGTATTCAATGTTCCATCTTTCAGCACTTTAAATCAAACTCCTTCAGTGGCTTGATACATCTGCACGAGTTGCATTCGGGCAGTGCTTCAGTTCATGTCATCGCGCTCCTGTATGCTTGAGGAGGGATGGGCATTTGAACTAAAACTGAGAACTGAATGCCTCCTTGCTTACAAAATCTGAATGTGACTACTAGGATCTTTTCATGCTGTGATCTATACAATGAATGCAGTGTATGTACTGTTTGAAAAAGAGAGAGGCAGTTAAGGCAGGTTGTATCAAATTTCTATGCTGGCAGGCAGAGTTTGGCTTAATGACTGTTATGTCAATATAAAACTATTGCACTACTGTGCACATAGTTGAAGTCTTCGTCTTACGAGAAATACTGGTGTCAGATTTAGCTCAATGAGGGCCTGAATTTCCTGAATGCTGAATATTTATATTCAATATTGGATTTCTTTAATATTCATCAAACCAAATTCTCATCAGTCAAAGAAGTCTTATCTTTGGATTCTTAGGTTTGGTGTAAAGGATAAAGGGGGGGGGGTGGGCTTAAAGAGTATTTAGCTACAAGTTTCACATTTAAGATTCACAATACTCAAGTTTTCCTGTCTGATACATAGATTAGAATGGTGGGGTTTCCCCCCCCCCCAACAAAAAACTTCATGAGATCATCAGAAAACTCAGCAGTGTTAAGTTCCCTTTCTGCTAGGTTTTCTGTCAACCTGTAAGAAAACCTTACCTGAGTCCCAAGCAATTTTATAACACTGTCTGAAATTAGATGTTAGTTAATATGTAGTTACATTCCTTTTGTTAGGCTTTGCAGTTTCCTTGGTGGAATTTCCTTGTTGAGTGATAGGCCAGTGAATCACTGATAGAGTCTCCATTATCCTTGGCAAAAGCCTAGTTTTTTGGAGCAAAGTTAAGAAGAAATCGTTGGTTGATCTTTAGCAGTTAGAATTTAATGTGTAACTGCTCTGTGCATAAGTGCACTTGCCAGTGCTAAAAAATATCTGCCAGAATTTTAAAAGGCCAAGATAGGGTTGTGGCTAGGGAGCTAGATCATTTTGCAGGAGGAAGGTCCACAAGTGTTCTACTGTGTTGCGCTTGATATCCTTGTAATGAAAATATTTGAATGCAGTGATGCTTTCAATATTTTTCACCAGTTAATAATTTTTTTAATGTAAATAGAAAAATTGGAAATACTGCCTGAAGGAAACCTTCATGTGAAAAAAATCTTTGTTATTCAGTTTCTGCTAGAAGAGTAAGGCAAAACTTTGCTGGAGGATTTACTTTTAATAACGCTTCTGAAGAAGAACACAACCTCTAAGAAAAACATAGCTTATTTTTTCCATAGTGTACTTAATACACATTACAATGTATCCAGTAAGAAGAATGAGTAACAGACTGGAAAACAAAAGAAAGAGTAAGATAAGTTTTAAAATGATGAAGTGATTTGCAGTGGTTTAGTTGAAAAGTGCCCTGTATTTGGGGAGGAACAGCTGACAAGTATAGAAAGCTTACGGGAGAGAAGAAAGAAGAACTTGTGTCAAGTATGAGGAAGATGGAAGACATTAATAGTGACATTTTAAAGTGAGAAATACAAGGTTTAAGATTATTACAAATGTTTATAACATGGTTTATAAAAAAAATTACACAGACATGAAAGATTACGTATTGGGGAGGGTGGGGGGAGGACAGAAATGCATTGTTGAATGACAGCGGTCCAAATTTGGCAGTTAAAATACTTGTGAGTCTGTAAAATCTTCTTCATAACCCAGTTCAGCAGCACTTACGAGATTTGGAAAGGTTTATGCAGCTTCAGTACCATCTGGGATATTTATCATAGAAAGTTTTGGGTTGGAAGAGACCTTAAAGATCATTTAGTTCCAACCCCCCTGCCATGGGCAGGGACACCTTCCACTAGACCAGGTTGCTCAAAGCCCCATCCAACCTGGCCTTGAACACTGCCAGGGATGGGGCATCCACAGCTTCTCCGGGCAACCTGTTCCAGTGTCTCGCTACTCTCCCTCATCATAAAAAATTTCTTCCTTACATCCAGTCAAAATCTACCGTCTTTCAGTTTAAAGCTGTTGCCCCTTGTCCTGACACTACAGGCTCTGGTAAAAATTCTCTCCCTGTCTTTCTTAAAAGCCCCCTTTATATATTGAAAGGCCACAATAAGGTCTTCCCGGAGTCAGTCTGAACAATCCCAACTCTCTCAGTCTTTCTTCACAGGGGAGGTGTTCCATCCCTCTGATCGTTTTTGTGGGCCCTCCTTGGGACCTGCTTTAGCAGGTCCATGTCTGTCTTGCACTGGAGGCCCCAGAGCTGAATGCAGTACTCCAGGTGGGGTCTCATGAGAGCAGAGTAGAGGGGGAGGATCACCTCCCTTGACCTGCAGGCCACGCTCCTTTTTATGCAGCCCAGAATAGAATTGACTTTCTGGGCTGCAAGCACACATTGCCAGCTTATGTGCAATTTTTCCATCCACTAGTACCCCCAAGTCCTTCTCCACAGGGCTGCTCTCAATCCATTCATCCCCCAGTCTGCACTGATACTGGGGATTGCCCTGGCCCATGTCCAGGATCTTGCACTTGGCCTTGTTGAACTTCAAGAGGTTCCTTCCATCCATTTTATTTCTATACATAAACTATTTGCTGTTTCAGATACTACTTTTGGTAAAAAGAAGGCTATATTGAGTCCAACAGAAAGAATATTTATGGAATAGAACTTTCTTTCCTCTGAGTAGCATGTTACTTATGTGTTATCCAACGCAGGGAAGAGGGCAACACACGTGCGAAAGCATACAAGGAAGTCTTATAAAAATAGGTTCTTCAGGTTCTGTGAGCTAGCTCTTGCTCCACCTTCCAATTGTGCTTTTCCTCTTTGTTGCTAGCTTATTGTGTTTGTATAGGTGCAGCATCAGTGCTGGGCTCACATTTCATTTGAGAAGTAGGAGAACACCATCCTGTTTCTTTAATCTGCTATCTTGATTTCAAAGCAAATGCCCAGGAAGTGTGTCCATACCTGTTCCACTGGAATGAAATGGTGTACTTTACTTTCCACTCTGTTTTTCATTCTGTAAGGCAGACTCAATCACTGTTTATTTTCTGGCAGATCCCAGACATAGAACTTCATGTACTGGCACACAGCACTTAGTTTGCCATGTGCAGTTTTAAGAGGCTGGTTGTCTGCTTCTGTTTGGCTCCGTATTTTAATTAATGTGCAGGTGTCTTTTGGTTAATCATAAAATGGAATAAGAGCTAGCAATAGCTCCTGTAACTTGGCTTTTCACTCTAAAAGACCGTCAGCAGTGAAAATGTTTCACAGCTAGGCTGGGAGGAGTGTAATTCATGTAATGCCGTCACTGTGAAGATTGGAAGCATAATAGTGGTTAGTAATTTATTTTTTTTAAATTTAACTTTCCTTCTGACAAGGTAGGGAGAAGTAAAGACATAGTTGCTAGTAGAAGTTATTTTCATGTCAAATCTTTTGGTAAATGGGTAGGAATTAACTCTGTAGCCTGTTGGAAAGGCATCATTTCACCATTTTTTGTTACTGTGTATGCATTTGGTTTTGGTACAGTGCATCCCTAGGCCATCACCTAGGAAGGCCTTTGCCTTTGTGCCTGTGTAGAATCCTAGGCTCTGCCAGTGAGGTGTAAATTGCAGGATGGGAGCCTAAACCAGTGATACATTTTACCTTCCATCTGTCATGAATTCCTCCTTAATCCGTATGGACTTGTTCTAAAGATCTGTCATTTGTAAGCAGTAAATGGACCTTGATTTATAAGACATCATGACCATATGTACCCTGAGACTATTTTAAGGGACTTTTTAATTGTATCTTACAGTGAGAGGTGCTAAGTACCTGCAACTCGTTGACTGTTATGTTAGCCTGTCACATTTGTTACCTGGTAGTAATTGCATGCATGACTTTTACTGTGTGCTGCTCAGTCATTTGACAGAGAGCATGTTGTTATTTTAATCTGTGAATTTAACTTGCTTTTTTGTCACATAATTAATTGTTAATTGCGTTTTGTTGTTGTGTTAGCTACTTCTTGAGATAGCATTGGGTGCTTGGGTTTTTTTGGGTGCTGATTTCTTCTTTTCAAGTTTTCTCTGATATTGTCTTAAAGTTTCAGAAATTTATGGAAAATTAAATTCAATTAATATAATAAAAAGTGAGCCAGCTGCAGTGACTGTAAGAAGAGTTTCATAGTAATTTAGGCTGAATTAATGAAATATAATGCAGAATACTGGATAGTTTGGAATACTGAAAGAACTTTCAGTGTAATTGATGCAGGAGAAATCCACAGTCAAATAAATGAATTTTGGATCATTTGTGCATGAACTATCATCTTTTTTATTTATAAAATAATATGTGAAAAATGTAAGGCACCCCAACCTTAAAAATTCAATGAGTCTAAAACATGCTAATGAACTAGATACTTGATGTTAGACAAAGTTGAGTCTTAACATTTCTGTCCTCACTTTATCTTAATATATTTGTATCAGCATGGTGTGAAATTCTGGGAGTGCCTGGATCTGTGGAGTTGCCCCCACTCTTTTGTTCTTGCAGATGGTGTTAGGCCATGGTTTCTGGAAAGATCTCCATAATATGCAGTAATAGTTCCAACCATCTTTAGAAAATGTCTCAAGACAGTCTGTAGTCTCAGAGTTTAACTAAAGAGTATTTCAAATAAATTAGTCATGTTTCCTTCTAGACTTTTTTTAGTGCTTTATATACCTCGAACTAAAGTAATTCTATAATTTTGAGACCTCCTACAAACTCAAGAATAGGATAAATTCACAAACTAATCCTTAATTTTGTGCAAGATTGTGTTACTGTAGATATTTAACAGCCGACAAGCTCAAAAGTTTATACCATCAGATCTTTAAAAGATAAAATCTTAAGGTTAAGAAAAGTCCTGTAATCATCATCTTGTTGCTCATGTAATAAATCCTAATTAATATTAGCGAGTTTTGTTAAGAATGGATAGAGGAAAATAAAATATATATGGTATGTTTACTGTTCATTAAGTCAAATTGATTATGTTCCTTTTGGCCTAATGTATTTCATCTGCAAACATTAGAATTTACCAGTATTTTAGGAGAGAAAGTGTAGGGATGATATAAAAATAGAATGTAAAATATTAAATTTTAGCCTGTGGTGGAGAAATTACTAAGGGAGATGAAAATCTGCAAGTCAGAAATTTATTCATTTTGTCTGAATGAATATTATGAAATGGAAATAGGTGATTTTCCACTTTAAAAAAATCTCCATCCTTTGAAAAGATATTTTTCAGACTTTGCACAGTATGATGCTTTGAGCTGAAGGTATTACCTCCTATATAGATTGTTTTGGTTTTCTGAGTCTGTAAAACCTTTCCAGGGTCCTCTTCCTTCACACTTATAATAACTGAATTACTACAGTTATTAATTACTGAATAACTCTTCACGTAGTATCCATCTGCATTTTATCCACCTGTGTGTACTGAAGTCAAACATTACATGGCTGTATAATGCCATCTTGGCTTACTGCATGTTGACTTCCCATATAGACTTGCTTTTAACCTCTTCACCTGCCTTCCATATTGCTGGCTGTAGGGTGTGTCTACATGGTATACTGAATAAACTGCACAGAATCGGTTTACTTTTACCTAGACTAAGAAAAAGAAAGAATAATGAGCCTAGTCACTGAGTTAACAGATGTGATAGGCTACATTACAGTCAATGAGTTGCAGGTACTTAGCACCTCTCTGTAAGATGCAGTTCAAAAGTCACTGAGTTAAAATGACCACTCAACTTCCAGTCTTTGAATTAGCAAACCTAAATATGATTTTTGGAACAGATGCATCCTGCAGAGCACCGAGTAGTCTGTCCAAAGCCCAGTAAGAAATCTAAGCCTGGTTGTAACTCTGTACAGGAAATGCATTGGGAACTTTGATTTCATTATTGGTTTTAGACAATCAAAGTGTGGGCTGTTACTGAAGACAATAGTTCATTTAGTATATGACTGCACAGTCTGTTGCAGTGAGGGTAGCAGGAACTTACAGCTAGAAGAGAGCATTTACACCTCTGGTAATAATCTGTAAATCTAAACTTGCTGTGAAACTGCAGTTGAAGACAGTTCAACTGTTTGAAGTTCAGTACTTGGCTACTTTTCTGGATCCAGTCCCTAGTTTGCACCGAGTTCTACAAACTGATATGCAGCTCTCTCTTAAAAGGAAGGAAGAGGAACCAGGAGAGCTGATAAGATATTATGTGTGCTTAGCAGAGGGTGGTTATTTTATTGGCATACGTAAGTTTCAGTACTCTGTAGTTCCTGTTCTGCGAACAAACTATTTGTAAGTACAGCATGAAACTTCATGTGCTTGTCCTCTATAAGCGTGTCTTGCTGACCATTGACAGGACAACTTTTAACAAATATCCTTATTTCAGCTATCACACTGGATGCTTAAAGTCCAATTCCTGTGAATTTTGGAAACTCTGAAACTGCTTTAGTGAATGTGGTAAAGAAATGTTTCCTGCTAGTGGCACTTTTTTGAGACACTTTAGGGAAAGTTCCCTTTTTTTATCATGGTTACTAATGAGGGCAAGATTGTAGTTCAGGGTAATGTATGTATTCCTTATGGCTTTGATGATAGGCTTATTAAACCGTTGTGCTTGTTGGTATGTTTTCATGCTGAATGCTTTGATACTTGCTCATAAACAAGGTATTAGTGACTTACTTTTAAAATTACATTTAAAGCTGCTTAGTAAATAGTCGGTTGTATTTCAGCAAGAAATTAATGTGAACATTATTTTCTGATATTGTGACCTATTTTGAAGGTTAAGGAATTGATCTCTAAGAATTTTGAACATTTGTAAAACACTTTGTCACTTCACAGGCTCACAGAATGCAGAAACTTGGGTCCGAGTTCAGGAGAGATGTGTGTTCCCATTATCTCTATTTTGTTCAGAAGCATTTTGAAAACTGAAAACCAAAAAGTTTAAAAACTTATTTATCTGTAAGTGTGCTTTCGTGAAATTTAGTGTTGTTCATCTTAACCATATATTGCTCTTTGTGTTTCCAGATTGTCAGGTATCAATACTAAAAAATGAGGTAGATGGAAAAGGCGGAAGAAATTGTTTGTGCAAGTTGGCTCACATAAATGTGCCATTTGCAATGTCAGTTTTATCCAGTAGCATAAGCAGACCTTTTAATGAAGTTCAGTTCTGTATTTTCTATCAGTGGATTTTTTTTTCTTTTCTCTTTTTTCTGCTTCTGTCTTCTCTATGCTGCTGGTATTTCTCCAGAGAGTATGATTCTGACCTTGCATGTCCCCTCTATATCACTTCACGGGAACTGTTCTTCTGTTTCTCCTCCTTGTTCTCAGCTGTAGCAAATCTATTCTTCAAAGATGTTCCTCTTGACTAACTGATCTTCTCCATTTTGTTGTTGGGGATGTGTAGTTCCACAGTTAACATCCTTGTGTAAAGGGTTATTCCACCAGAACCTGTGGAAAAAGTTAGCAAATCTTGAATGTTGTCTGCAGCTTTCTTCTCCTTTGTACTTTACATTCTGTCTGATTGATACAATTCAGTGCAGTTGCATCTTTAGTATTTGTTTTCTTCAGCGAGTTAAATGAGATCATTGTTCATACAAAAGTATTTTCTATTAAGTTTCCTTAAAGGAATCCTTGTGTATTTCTTCCTCGGTTTCTGCATCCTGGCATCTTTTTCTTCCTCCTTTGCCAGTATGCTTTTACAAATGTTTTTACAGCTATATGATTCTTGAGGTAAACAGTTTTATTGTGTAGGATACAAGTATGTACTTCATATCTCTGTGGCTGTTGGCAATTCATATTTTTTTGCAGGTTACTGCAACGTCTCTTAAGTATCTGTGCCTTATAGGTATTAATTTAACTTTGTATACTTGATTGGAGAAAATCTCTTAATGCTTAGAGATGAGATAAAGGTAAGTCAGAAATATTTGAATAGCACAGCTCTCCGGATTTCTGAAAAAATAGCAATGAAAATTGTTATGAAATGCATCTTGAGCTAGAGAAATGCAGTGAGCAAGAAACAGCTTCAGTTTCAGCTTCAAATATTTAGAGGTACCAACGCTTCCTTCAGCAGTTTGTACAAAACTAGATAGTTAATGAGTCAAAACTTGTGTGCCTGTAGGTGTAAAATATGCATAGGGACAGCTCTGGAATATGCATCCAATAAGTACTGCTTATACCACCTCTAGACTTCCAGAAGTGAGAACTGCATTCATTGCCTTGACTTGTTATTGTTTTTCTTTTACTTCAAAACATATTTGTTAACTTTTAATTACTGATTTGATTTAAGTTTGCCATTATAAAACACCGCTCTGTTTTTGAATATGTGGGCAGTGAAGGCAGTAGTAGTTACTTTTTTATAGAAAGCATTAATTTCTGTGCATATGGAAATTCTTAATATGAAGAACAGCAGAAAATTATATAATATGCTGAATAGCAGTAATGCATTTTTTAATTTCCTTGTAATACATTGTGCTTGCAGAATGAGAATTGCTTTGTTAGTCTCCTGCACTAAGTTAATGCTCTAATTGGTGACAAAGGGCAGAGGAGACCACGGTCAGCTTGGTCAAAGTTCATGGTAGAGATGAGGATGATACAGCTTTACTAATGTAACATTTGTGGTGGTGCAGTATGAGAAAGTAGGTGTGGTCACCTAGTCATCTATATTCAACTAATTTTTTCCGAGCAGGATAATCAGCAGGACAGATTTAGCGCTGTCTCCCCTGCAGCTCTTCCACCCCACGTCTTCCTGTCCAACCCTGCTTTCCCACAACTCTCTTTTTCCTTCAGCATCAGGCATACCTCTCATTTTCATTTAGAGCAGCGCAACCCTCACCGTGTCTTGTGCTGGCACTATGTTATCTGGCAACGCAGATACTGCAACCTGAAAAACTTTGGAGATGTGAAAGAATGAGAAGATCTCTTCATTCTGGGAATAGCTCATTGCAGCAGGGGTACTGGGCATTCTGCAGTATCACAGTGTGGGGCTTTTTCACTTTGAAAATACCTTCTGAGCCTTTACCTACATAAAGAAATCCATAATTGATTTAACTTGGGAGATTTCTTTGTGAAACCAGTTATTGGAAAGCTAATTACCAGTTAATAGTCCTTATTTTACTTTATTATTTTTACAGATAAGAGATATTTCATTTCATTTCTCTGTTAGTTATCACTACTTCTAATATTCTGATATGCTTCCCCACTTGTAATCATGTATTCAAAAAACATTTTAAAGTGTTAATCTCCTTTTTCTTTTTAAATATCAGATTAGGCTTGTTGTTTTCCTTTGGCTGAGCTCCCTGGATAACTTTTTTTAATATGCTGATATGCAAAGGAAACATCTATCTGCAATATTACCTTTTAAGCCTGGGTTTGGGTTTGGTTTTTTTTTTTCTGTTTCAGGAAGAAAAAAGTCAAGAAATGTCTACCAATTTAAAATACCTTTCCTTGGGCATCCTGGTTTTTCAGACCACAAGTTTAGTCTTGACTATGCGTTATTCTCGGACACTGAAAGAAGAAGGACCTCGTTACTTATCCTCTACTGCAGTAGTTATTGCTGAACTTCTGAAGATTTTAGCCTGTGTTCTGTTGGTCTACAAAGACAGCAGTATGTATCAAATTTTGCACCAAGTAATTTTCCTAATCAATATGCTGTATTTTAGTGGCAACTGCAAAGCAGCCATGTGAGTACAGGCGTACAGCAAAGCATTTCCCTTCTCCTCGTGTAAGAAATAGTCTTGGAAAGACTAATCATACTTCACTTCTCAACACACAATTAGAAGATACTGTATATTTGCTGAAGAGTTCTTGTTAAAGAATGTGGATACTGAGGAGTGCAAGAATTAATTTTCTGCAATAGCTTGAAGCTTGTGTTTGCTCAGGCATTTTAAGAAATTCATATATAGAAGTAGGAAGAAATGAAAAGCTTTAAGTGTGTCCAAAGCATGAATGATAATTTAGAAGCCTGTAATAAACAGCAGATGCAGAAGGGAGGAAACAATTTCATTACAACAGGAAGAAGCACAGTTTTAAGCTCAAAAAAGTATATTCAGATTTACTCCAGTTCTTATTTTGTACATTTTATACTGAATTTATCTGGTTCATTGACATATATATTTGATCTTCAACAGCTTAAAAATATCGTTGTATATGCATTAACTGTGAGCTTCTGCATGTGCACTTTTTAGGTGATACTCTTTAATGTATCATCTTCAAATATCGATATGGTTTCAATAAGTTTTAAAGTATTTTGAATAATTGGTCTAGTTCTAATGTTCCAGGCTACAAGAAGACTTTTTGCAGCCTTTTTTTCTTACATATATGAGGCTCATGAAAGTCAAACGTAGATAGAATTTTGAGGTCTTGATAGCAGTGATAGCTACAAAAAGGGGGCAACAATCTTCAAGAACAGAACTTTGGTATCTCTCTTTCCTTTTTTTTTTCCTCTCCTTTTAGTGAATGTCTATTTCTTTTATTGTTTCTTTGGGTAGAGTGCAATTTACGGACTCTGAACAGAGTGCTACATGATGAAATCCTTAATAAACCCATGGAAACTCTTAAACTTGCTATTCCTTCAGGAATTTATACTCTTCAGAATAACTTGCTGTATGTAGCATTGTCAAACCTAGATGCAGCCACATACCAGGTATCGTACATTTGGATTTCTCTGTAAGTTTCAAAAAAAGCCATGAATTATGTGGTAGTAACTGTTTCTGGGTTCTTCTAGGTTACATATCAGCTGAAAATTCTTACCACAGCATTGTTTTCTGTGTCCATGTTGAGCAAGAAATTGGGTGTATACCAGTGGCTTTCATTAGTAATATTGATGACAGGAGTGGCATTTGTGCAGGTAAATATTAACAGGGGGTTTGTGTTTATTTAATGTGTTTATTCAAGGAACCTGGATTTCTATACCGATTATACAGCTTTGTGATTCTACCAGCTGCACATGAGCACTAGAGTATGGTCAGGAGCTACGAATCACAACTGGCCAGGGCTAGAGGACACCAGAAACGGTTCAAAGGCAGAAGATAACACCTTTTGTGTCCCAGTGCTCTACTGTAGAATGTGACAAGGCCTCTGGAGCAACCTGCAAATAACACTGATAGCAGTGTTTATTAGCACACTTCTTCAGACATGAGGGATTCACAGATCTTCTGTGCCAGCGCAGTCCTGCTGCTCACCTTGTGATATGGTTTCAGCATGGCAAATTTCCTTTTTCAAGAGGCAAACTTGGCCTCTGTTCTAAATAGTGCAGGTACAGGAGTTTGTAGTTTTCAGAGGGCAAGATCATGGGATAAGACACTATTCTAAGAATTTTTAGTAGATTTTAGTATAGCCTAGAAATTTTTATTTTAAAACTTAAGGATTTGGAAAAAAAATCTGAGGATGAAATTTGTAGAATTTTAAAATTTAATAATTGAGGACAAAACATTCTGATAGTAAATAACAGACTCTTCAGTATGTTTTTGTCTATGGCATAGCGTTTTATTTTGTTAGCATCAGATATATTGCAGGATTTAGCTTCATAAATTTCAGCTTGTTTTAGTTGTCAACATAATCACTGAAGAGGGGCACATGCAAAAGGCAATTAATCGCATCTTAAAGACAGCTGGTGTAAGCAGTTTTCTAACTGTGCTGATGTTTGTAAGGTAACAAACTAACTGTCGGGTGGCAAAAGTTGGTGACTGTGAAAGGCCATGGTAAGTTATGCTGGGATTCAGAAACAGTTCTGGCTTGTAAAACATAAATCCTGGACCTGTTTAAATTGATGGGTGTTCTCCCAGTTCAGGCACAGTTTTATGTATGTATCTTACAATATGTAGAAAGAAAAATTATGGCTTTCCAGTCCTTTAAAAGTATTTGTGCTTCAAAATACAAAACTTTACAAGCATGTGATTGTATTTAGTAACTGTTACTGTTACAAGAAAACAAATCTGCATTTTATAGATGCTCATGACTTGATTTTATCAGTGAATTTTGTATAACTGTTTTTATATCCAGTGGCCTTCAGACTCTCAAGCAACAGCTGCTAAGGAACATTCAGCAGGATCTCAGTTTGTAGGCCTGATCGCAGTTCTTATAGCATGCTTTTCTAGTGGATTTGCTGGGGTTTATTTTGAGAAAATTTTAAAGGAAACTAAGCAGTCTGTGTGGATCAGAAATATTCAGCTTGGTAAGTTTAATTTTAGTCATCTCTTAGAGATACTGCATTCTGAAGAATTAAGAGAAATGTGCAAAATATATATATATAATAAGAAATATCACCAACATTTTGGTATTCTGCATAAATGTACTTTTAAAATTAAGAGTATAAACTCCGCTAGGTAGAATTCTAGCAGTTGCTTTCTGATCTCAACCTAGTTCTTGATTTAACTTGCTTATAGAGTGTCCATAAGTTTGCACAGAATCTGTCCATTGAATTTGTATTTAAAATTTTCTAAAGAATGTTATCTTATGCGGGATTCTGTGTATCCTCTGTTTAAAAATTGTCTTTTGCACTAATTCATAAGATCTGAGAAATATAGATAGTATTCCTTTTTATTTTTTTAGAGAATATAGGAACATTAAAACAAAATACATTTCTAAATCAATGCTTTGAGATATAAAATTCACATTATTTTTTTCCTTTGTGGCTGGGTAGGCAGTTTTTATAGGTTGGCACTTTTAATTAAAAAAAAACGCTTTGTGAATAAAGTTAAGGTAATGAATTACTATTTCAGTACAAAGGTCAGTTTGTTTTAGTTGTCTATATAGTCACTGGAGAGAGGCATATGGAAAAGACAGTTCATCTTAACTATTTTAATGCCCCTTCCTATTGTGCACCTATCAGCAAGAGAATGCCTTCTATTTCCAAAGTAGTTCTGGGTCTTCTAGACCCTAGATATTAATGGAGACAGAGTTGATCCATTTTCCTGAATGAGTTTTCCCTCACCTCAGAGTAATCTTGTCCAGTTTATAGGGTTGGAAATGTGACATTAGCAATATCTTTTTGTTGCTGTTTTGCAACAGATACAAAACTTACTGTTGGAGTTGGCATTCTTTCTCTAATGGAATCCCTCTAGTTTTCACCTGTTGGCAATAATTATTTATTGTACATTTGAATAATGCTTTCAGCAGAATTTGAACTTTCCAGCACCCTAGAACAGACTCTTTATCAAATCCACAGTACTGTAGAATTAAGTCATGAGGATGATTTAGTGGATCAGGGCTGTGTACTGAGTCTGGTAGAATGTAATGAAATACCATAAAAACAGGCGTGGGGTTTTTGTAATTAGATAGTTGGTCAGAAACTGATATGGTCAAAAATGTCTGAATGCAAGCAATATTTTTTCCTTTCTTTTCCTGCTGCTGTGTTTTAATTATAAATGGTTTCAGTTAAAAATGCAGAACTGCATTTTTATTATATTTTAATATTTTTACATGTCCATAGTGTTTTGAAACTTGAGGATAGATAAGGGGATCAAAACCTCTACTTAATATTTGCTAGTATTTATTGAAATTGTGTATATTAAAACTAAGTTTTCTTGAACAGGGTGTAGGGGATACCTCAGGAGAGGTTATGTTAGAGAATTTTGGAGGCAGAGAAGGGTGGGTAGCTGGGGCTCAGTCCAGGATTTAAGGTAAGATTTGGTGCTCTGGATGGAGCTACAATGTAAAATCCATTACCCAGGAAAGCTGGTTATTATTGCTCTGAATTTCCATGCTAGAAGCGGTTTGTTGGGCAACAATGCAGATATCTAAAACAACTTCCAATTAAACATTCATAATTATTGAAAAATCAATGATCTCTTCTAAAACATTCTTGAGATTTTTTTCTACAGTGCACAAAAGTATGTATGAAAACAAATGAGTTTGCTAGTTTGACAGGCAGCGTGGTCACAAATTGAATGTTCCAGTAGTTGCTTTGTGAAAACAGTGAGATCAGAACAGGCTGCATCTAAACACAAACTGTTCAAGGTAATGAATAACTAGGACTGTGATATATGAAGACATAAATGTCTGTGATAATAGTGAGAATTGAATGACCTGATTTTTTTTTATTTTATTTTTTGTCAGTGAGCTTAATTTGCCTCTATACAAAATTCAGTAGAATACATTTACTATTAAGGTTGTTTTCAGTTCATAAATGAAATGAGTTTTGTCATACTTCATAGAGGGTTTCCTGATACAGCTTTTAGAAAATATTTGAAACATGAAATCACAGTTTCAAAAATAGGTTAGTGTATCCTTTCTGCAAGTGCAAGATAATTGCCCACTTAAGACATTGTATCATTCAGGAGCAAGTCAGTCATAAGCAAGAGCTTTGAAATAGAGCTTTTCTTAAAAGACAAACAACAAAACCCATATGTCCAACCTGGTTTTCATTTTCATATCTGTAGCGAATTGCTAGAACTGTAGAAAAAAATTGGAAAATATATTTGAATAATTTTAGAAAAATACAGTTTTTAATGTATACCAGTGTCATATTAGGGATGTACAAATAGTTGATTTTATTTTTTTATGTTAGTAGATCAATTGGAAAATAGAAGTAATTGGTTTAATCTGAACGAAACCTAAATTTTTAATTATGTCTAAAAAAAGAATTATTTCTTGTTAAACGGAAGGTTTTATCTTCTTCAGAATAATGCCGCCCTTTTCAGACACAAAGAAATGCAATGAAGATAGAGGTCAGCTTTTCACAGAAACGGAATAGAAAAAATGTTCCCCCTTTCCTGCTCAGGATTAGAGCCTACGTCAGTCACAGGGGAGGTGCTTGCATTACTTCAGTGACTGAGGGGATTAGGAAAAATTTCCCATCTGATAGAAGAACACTATACTTACCAGATTATAAAGTTTTGAATCTGGTCTCAATTTCTTCTTTTGATGTTAAGTCTCTACTAGTAAATGTTCATTGTGTTGGAGTGGTTCAGAAGAATCCCACTTCCAAGATCCTTGTCTGAATTGGCAAACTGATTTAAGTCCTGCTCTTGCTATGTCAGTGACCATCTCCTCCACTGAAGGTTTTCCCTGTTTTTCTCTCCAGGTTATAATGTGACTTCAGCCTTCAATCCTGACTAGTTTCAGGAAAACTGAAATTGTGTTTAAGTGAATTTTGCTATACGCAAATAATGCCATCCTATTGCAGTAGAAAGCAATGGAAGATAAGTATGTAAGAATGTACTAATGGAAACACTCAAAACTAGTGGAAAGTAGCTTTTGAATTAGAAAGTGTGGAAAATAGCTTTTTAAAGAGACTATCTGTCTGAACACTGATTGCATTTGAATGTAATGGTATTGCAAGTGGCAGTCCTATTTTAAAATCAGATATATGTGAGCAGTCCTTGGGGACAAGGAACCTGTTCGCATGGTTTTCACCTGAACCTTTTAAATCAATCTTGTACTTTCAGGATTTTTTGGTAGCATATTTGGACTGATGGGTGTATACATTTATGATGGAGAACAACTGTCAAAGAATGGATTTTTTCAAGGATACAATAAACTTACTTGGATAGTTGTTGTTCTACAGGTGAGATACATTGCATCACATGTTTTTGTGAAGGCACTTGGGATTTACTCTTCTATAAATGACTGGGGAAACTAATGGGTGTAATTGAAGTTACTGAGAATGCCACAGTCAAAAGTCTGATCTATCACTATTAGAATAAACCTTTAAATAAAAACCTGGACAATATATAGCAAGCATATGACTTAGTATTGTGCAACATAAAAGTATGTAAGCATTATTTCTTTTGCAATGTTTAAAAAAAAAAAAAAAGCCCTTCCTCCTGTGGCTAAAAAATGAATAGTACAAGCATTTCCACTAACTTAATGATGGTAATATGATCAACAATTTCATTAATGGGGAAAGAAGAACTCCAATGTTTATCTTCAACAGTGCATATACATAACATAAAATAAATTTAATGCTCCTAAACATAGACAAAAGCTTTTCCTAAAGTAAGCACTTGTTAAAATAGATGCTCTTAGTGGAATTATCAGGTTGCAAATCCAAACCTCAATATTTTTTCAGGCACTTGGAGGGCTGGTGATTGCTGCTGTTATAAAATATGCGGACAACATTTTAAAGGGATTTGCAACTTCTCTCTCTATTATACTGTCAACGTTGATCTCCTATTTCTGGCTGCAAGATTTTGTCCCTACAAGGTAAGAATTATTTTCCATGTATGCTGAAAAAAAAAAAAAAGTTGAAAACTTAATGCTTACTACATATAACTGCAAAAATAAATAAATAAATAAAACTGTCCAAGCCACACTTTTAGAATGTTTACGTGCAACTTGCACATAAAAGTTTAGTTTCCTAACATACCATAACGGATACTTAATTTTTTCAGTATAGCTGGCAAGATTAAATTTTCTGTAAGACATAGCCCTCCCCAAGACAGGAATCTCAAATCTTGGCTTTTAACACACGACTCTCTTGTGGGCTCTATGTTTTAGTTCACTGTCCCTTTCTCTTCTTTTCCTCCTTACCTGATCTCCCTCAGTTTGCTCAGCTCCTACTTTGCTTTTGTGCTGAAACCACTCCTCTCTAGTTTTGATGCTTGCCTTGCACTAACTGCCTTTGGTTCTGCTCTTTGAACCAGCCCCCCCCCTGCTGGCTGTTCTGAGTGAGGTGGTGACAAAGGGATTGCCTGTCTCTTGTTTTCTCTTTGTCCTCTAAATGGACAGATCTTCTGCAAGTCATCTCATTGCAAGAGGAATTATGGCTGAACAATGATAACGGTGATAATCTTTTTATACTGGTTTTCATCCAATCTCAAAACAGTCTCTAAAAGAGATAATTGCAATCATACACACATTGAGTTACACTGCAGCAATTGATTCCCAAGGACACCCAGAATCCCAAAGGCAGAGATTTTTTCTAAAGACAATGCCATATTTATTAGTGAAAACACTGTCGTGGTTTAACCCCAGCCAGCAGCTAAGCACCACGCAGCCACTCACTCACTCGCGCCCCCCCCCCCCCCCCCCCAGTGGGATGGGGGAGAAAGTTGGGAAAAGAAGTAAAACTCGTGGGTTGAGATAAGAACAGTTTAATAGAACAGAAAAGAAGAAACTAATAATGATAATGGTAACACTAATAAAATGACAAGAGTAATAATAAAAGGATTGGAATGTACAAATGATGCACAGGGCAATTGCTCACCACCCGCCAACTGACACCCTGTTAGTCCCTAAGTGGCGATTCCCCGCCCCCAGTCCCACCAGTTCCTATACTAGATGTGACGTCCCATGGTATGGAATTCCCCGTTGGCCACTTTGGGTCAGCTGCCCTGGCTGTGTTCTTTGCCAACTTCTTGTGCCCCTCCAGCTTTCTTGCTGGCTGGGCATGAGAAGCTGAAAAATCCTTGACTTTAGACTATATGTTACTTAGCAACAACTGAAACCATCAGTGTTATCAACATTCTTCGCATACTGAACTCAAAACATAGCACTGTACCAGCTACTAGGAAGACAATTAACTCTATCCCAGCTGAAAACCAGGAAGAACACTCAACCAAGAAAGAGAGAAAAACGCTTGCTATATGCTTCTAGGCCCAATACACTGTGTCCTGATGTTTTGTCAATCAGGTATGAGTAGCTCTGTGCACTGCAGGTTTTATACATGGGTAAATTCCAGAACAGTGCTTATCTTGGCAGTGCATGTTAATATATGGAGTGTAGAAGTAATACTCCAACTTTCAGATATATTGAAAGGATTTTATTTATAGTTGATCTACACTCCTCACATTACACATACTCATAGTGTAAAAATATTTTGAATAATATTTACAACCTTTGTATCTGATACAAAGAAACATCTTTTCATCTAAAAGGTATTTACAGTTTTAGCAGGAGTTTACTTAAACATTCAAAAAAGGAAGTAGAACAACTATTTAGGCTTAAAAAATGGAAGATGTTGAACTTAAATTGTAAGTAGCCTATACTTGTCCTATTAAAACAAATGTAGAAAGTGGTTTAAGAATTTTTGTCTGTTCAAATGGAAAATTAATAAGTAACTTATCAGCTTCTGTAAACAGGTGAAAATGGAAACAAATAATTAAATGAGGTGGAGCCAACTAGCAGCATGTAGAACTTGAAGCCATCTCATTTAATAAAACTTGATTACCTTGAGTTAATCAAACGTAATCTTTAGTACCTTGCTTATGTCAACTGAATTTATTTGAACTGAAACTGCATAATTGCTTCTGTCACTTCAATAAACACTTTTGATTGGGATAATAGATGTAAAGTACTTAAGTGCTTGAATGTGTTGCAATGGATCGTGTCCAGAAATAGGCTAACTGTATTCTCTGAAGGATTATCATGTCATGCGCCACAGTTTTTTTAGCATTTGGTTCAGAAGATCAAGTTGTCAACATTGACATATCTTTATGACAAGGTTCTTTTCTAAAATGTATACTGATTGTCTGTTGTCTTTGGATATTTTGTTTTGGACTTGTAACTATCAAAACAACTTTAAAGGCCCATATGTCACAATACAAAAGATGCCTTTATTATCTTTTCCTTACATAAATCTTTATATATCTGCCAAAAATTAGAAAAACTGACTTGCAAACTGGTTCTTGGACAGCAGTAATTTGTTTTGACATAAGCTTTGGACTTCAAAGCAAATGCATTTCCAACAACATGATGTACGTAAGATTTTAAAAGTGGCTGGGTAACCACAGTAGTTGCACTTCTTAAGCTTCTGCTTGCGTTTTGCACAGAGGTTTAGGCAAAAGGGAAGAAAAGAGGAAAAAAGGATCGATCTGGTTACTTTTGACAGTTGTTCCATGAAACTATAATTTTAACTTTCAGAATATGTCAGTATAATGATACATTGTGGATATAAGTTTCTTATTTCAACTTCTTCATGCATCCTTCTGTAATAAACATATGCAAATTATTCTTTATAAATTGGACAAATATAATTTATCTTTCTGTGTTCTCACAGGAAAGATGTCCTTTCTTTTGATTGTATTACTTAAATAAAATTGCATCAACTAAAACAAGCTAACTATTTTTTTTTCATCCCTATTCTATTCAGTGTCTTTTTCTTCGGAGCCGTCCTTGTAATAGCAGCTACTTTCCTATACGGTTATGATCCCAAACCTGCAGGAAATCCCATTAAGGCATAGCAGACTTCCTCATCAACCTGCTTCTCAAGATCATGCACTGGGGGCCTTGCTAACAATGGCATGGGGAAAGTGTCATTGTGCACTGCAGGCAAAGGATTACTACCCTGAATCTACTGAAAAAATGTTTATGACTAGTTTTGAACAGCCAGAGGGGTGGATGACGATACTGTCTGTAACTAATGCGAAAAAAAATGGCAGGGGAATGCCCAGTGCAACTTGCTAATAAAAACTTGAATGGAACAAAAAGTTCCCAAGAAACTGCAATTAGGAATGTTTACAGCTTTGACTGGGATTGCATTAAAAGAATTTACTGTATTGACTGCTGCAGAAATATGTCCTATGCACTCTTTGAAAGAGCACATGACAACATTGTCAGATTGTATGTTTTTGCAATTTGACTATATTTAATCTTAGTAAATATGTTTTTAACTGTTTGTCTATTTACATGAAATCAGCTGAATATACATCGTAGTTCTAAGGTGATGGTTCTAATTAGGTATTCCTTATTAAAACTGTGAAGATTGAAGTATGATTGAAAGACTTTCACAATAGCAAATATTTTTATATTTTTAGAAGGCTGATTTAATAACAGAAATCTGTTATTAAATTATAATATTATAATTCTGTTGCTTATATAAAACTATTGTAAGAATGTTAACATTCTCACTTAAGTACACGAAGGGAGAAATTCAGAGTGAAATCTGGAAATCTGTGTTGATACTCCAGCCTTCATCAGGATAGCCTGTAGTGTTCCAACAGGTGCGCTAACTCTGTGAACACAGCCAGAGGTTACTACACTAACCTGGCACTAAGATTAGGGTTATGATGGAGTGCTTGCTCAGATGTATTGTCATTCTTTTTATTTTTATTGATTATAAATTGACTTTTTGGTAGAACCTTTAAAGTAGTTTTTATGCTTTAAATATCATCTGGGGATTTTTTTAACCAGCATTTTAAAAAAAGAAAAAGCCCATAATAAACATTTTAAATGCATTATTGTTGTCTGTAACAGCTCCATCTGGCGCTATTGTGGTATATCATCTATATACTGTACTGTACTTTATTACAGAGGTGTTTTTTAAACAAGTGTTGTTTACTCATGAACTCTGCAAGGCTTTTTCAGTACATTTCTATGTAATGGCTTAATTAGAGGTTTGGGGTTTTATTATTATTATTATTATTATTACTATTATTTTGCTCTGGGAGCCCTTGAGCCAACAGACCAAAATGGGTTCTCTGGAGCTTTTCAGTCTAGTAGTAGAATGACTTTAATAGGAAGCATAATGAAAATGTAATTAATTGTGCAATAGGTAAATGTAAAAGCATGCTGTTCTTCTGTTTTAAACCAAAAAAAAAAAAATTCACAAAGAAACTAGATGCAATTAGAACTTAGATCAGTTAGACTGTTACAAACACTTCACTTGTTGAAGTATTTGCATATAGCCAGAAACACCAAAAAAAATGCTAGAACTAATAAACAAAAAAAGCTGTCTTAAAAAGCATTTGTTTTCAGGAGACATATTCACAATGGATATTAATGTAGAGTGACTTCTTATCCACATTACAGTTGTATACATTTATACAAAAACATATTAATAGTCCCTTACCTGTAGAATGGCAAGTAGTAAAAACGTATAATTTCCTCCCGCCCCCCCACCCCGCTCTTTCTTACTTCTGTCTTGTACTAACAAACACATTGTGAAGAGAGAGACGTTTTAAAACGTTTACCAAAGTACCTCATTCTCTTTTCCACGTTTTAGTGGTGGATTAACAAGGAGATTCTCTAAGAGTGCTCTGAGATTTTTTTAATGAAGTATTGTAAATGGGAAAGGAAAAATTCTGCTTACATCAGCCAAGCAAAAATAGTGTTTTCCTTCTGTTGGCAATGACATGGATTATCAACTTTTTTTTTGTTTATCGTATCAGAGCAAGACATTAAAGAAATTTCAGAGTTATGCCAAGGGCTTGCTAAGCTTTGTGAACTGTGAATCTATCCCAGTGTGCAGTAACTGCAGGATCTCTGCTACTTGGTAGTCAAACCTATCTCGTATTACCCTAAATCGGCATTCTGTGTTAATATTAAAACTTTTATCTATAACACTCAGTGTGGCAAAATCTTTGAAAAATTACATTTAGTCGTTTCACCACTGAAATACATGAGGTAGGATGTATGCGTAGAGCAGTGGCTCGCAGCATTACTTAAGTGTAGAATGGGAAGTGCATGACTGAAATGATCTGAGAAGTGTTGGTAGTAATATCTGAATTGGAGTTTGGCCCACACAATAGTACTTTTAATTTCATGAATCACAGTAGTGGAAATGTTCAGGTGATATAATTGGTTCCTTCCTTGGGCAGTTTCTGCAAAAAACAGAAGCAGCAGGTTGAGAACACTTTAAAGCCAGTTGCATGGGAAGGGACCAAACAGGCCAGATAATCACCACATTGCTGGAGTTCTGTTACGTATAACACAGTTTTAATGTTCCAGGTGCACCTGTCAATATTTGTCAATAAGGATCAGTTTAAAGGAAAGAATAGGAACATGTGCTCTTTGCTTTTGAATGGGATGTTATACAGCTTTAGAAAACAGTACATCTGCTGTACTAAGGAACAGTAACTCCTGTCTGTAGATCAGTGACTCTTCTATGCTTTCAATTGACAGGTCCATGAAAATTTCCAATAGAGGGTTAGATCTCTTCATATACTTGTTGCTGTAAAGGAAATATGAATTTGCATTTCTAGCTGTCTTTCCTTAGCCCTTTACAGGCTAAGGAAAGACTCTTGTCTGAGGCCCTCCGGGTTGAAATGCATTATTCCAGACAGAGGGAAGACAGCATATGTTTCTTGAGAACAGAAAGGATTTGAAGAGGGTCTACTGATTTCTGTAACCTTTGCAATCTGAGAGCATATGCACATTTTCTTATTGAGATACTTTTGTATCTGGATTTTAAAACAAAACAAAACAAAAAACACCAATTAAACAAAGACAGGTTTAAGTCTATAACTTGTTAACTAACCAAAGAAACATAGCTAGTACAGAGCATTGGGAAGTAGAGAATAGTGTGCTTTGAGTTTGCCCTAAAAGCAATCTGTAGGAGTCTAACTTTCCAAAAATAAACCTGTCTTTCTGAACTATTTTTCTGACTTTTAGACAATGGATTTGTTAGTTTAGTTGTATATTTAGGAGGCTAACCTATGCTTAGGATAATTTTATTTAAATATTTATAAAGTTATAGCTAGGTATTTATTTGCAATAACTTGAATTATGTGATTTTTTTTAAGACTTGCATAATAGGAGTACTAGTATTTATTGAATTAGTTTTCTTTGAGAATCTCTGGGATACATGATAAATGGTCAAATAACAATAAACTTAGAACTATTTTCAAAGCAACATAAATCAGTTCAGTGGTGAAAAATCTTGAGTCTAATAAAGCAAGATAAACTTTTCCTTAAACTTTGTATTTCTGTGCTATCCATAAGTGCCCAATAATCTTTTTTCTCAAAGAATTCTGATAATTTTATAGTTCTATTCAACTTCTTTGTATTAGACAAACTATAAGAAAACTTCCCTTTTTGTTTGCTTTAGTAATGAGTAGATTAACGTACTAGATCCGGCTTATACAAGATAACACCTTGGATTTTTTACTGCAACTTCTTAGAAACTATTTATTTTTCCTCAAAAAAAGCAATCATTTTGGTAGCATATGTTTGTGTTTCAGTTACTCATACAGTCCTCTCTCAGATTTTTAGAAGTATGTAATTGTTTTATGTTCCTAACTTATTTTTATGTCTGTAATTCAAAAGACTGTAATGGATTTTGTTAAATTGTTTTAAAATTGATAAATGTTGCATTTCTTCTGGTTTTCGTTGTCAGTAACTTTCATATTTTAATATATTTCCTTATTGGCTAGGCATGTTCTGTTGTATTTAAGCAATCATCATTTCCCAAATTTGAAGTTGTTGCTCATTTTCCTCCTAGTGACTGTTTCTTGCTGGATATTGTGAATGAGGAAGATTATTCATTGTTTTCTTCTCTGAAATCCATGATTTATGAGAATGAGATATTAAAAAACATTAAGGGTTTTTTTGTGTATTAGAAAGGTAATGTCTCTTTATGACATGGTATTATACTATGTATGTGGTAGTGTATATCTACTGTACTAAGGAACATCTATGGTGTTCAGTTATTGTAAGAAAGTCCAAGTGTTTTCTTGCCTTTGTTTTCATTGTTCTTTTCATTTTTAATGCTGATTATTTTCCACAGGAAGTTACTAAAGAGTTCTGCTCTTTCCAGGTAAGCTCATGATATGTTTTTATATATCTAGAATTAAGATATTTTTACTAGAAAAAATGAAGGGAAAAGTGCAACAAAATAGGTGGGATTAATTAGATTATATCTTCTGCTCCCGTTACTGTGAATCCAAATTTCTGTTCAGTTAAATTTCTAACTTTTTCTAATTATTTCCCGCTAACTGAATTTATAACTCTTTAAAGAAGAAAAAAAAAAAAAAAAAATCTGTCGAGGTGCCGTTCAATGCTTATTGTTGAATGTCTGCAGCATATTTGCGTTCAAGAGTAGACAAGACATTTTTAACTCTTGCCTTCAACCTTCCATCATTGTTCTGACTGTAATTAGCCATATTAATTTCATTAGCAATTTATAGCTCAGTAAGAATTGCTTATATGCTAAGCATATGTTTATATTTGCTGCCATGAGTAACACTTTTTTAGATTTTTAAAAGTTTGTCTTTATTGTCAATGTATTTTAAATTTCATTTTAAATATATGACCCCAAATAGAAATCATATATTAAAAGGTTCTAGAAAAATTTTTAAGGTAGTCTTAGGATTTTTTTATATGTTGAAATTTGTGTGTGATTACACTGAATACAGCTCTAATATATGGTGTTTCCAGGCAGTTTGGAAACAGGTTATTTTTTTGGTGTAACACTACTGAACGATGGAGTGCATCTTACATGACCTAATACAGTCTTTTTTTAATCCATATTGAGGTAAAATACTGTATTTTTTTTTCTCCTGTATGTGTAGGTAATGTCACTGTAGTAATAAACTGGCTAAAATTAAGCACCAGCTTTATTAAGAATATGATATAAAACTGTCTGAGAGCTTTGCAAATGGAGAAGCTTGCCTTATGCATATTTTAGCAGAAATAAAACAATGTTTTAATTAACATTTATTATTTCAGAATACGATTTTTGGCATAATTTTCTATAAATTCCAGAAGGCTATTGTAAGATGTTTGTTAATGGTATCTTTTAACATACAGCTTACCAGGTTTTCCCAGAAATTTAATATTGACTGAGACATGCTTCTTTGTGACCGCTGTATCATGACTTCTTATGAATTGCATTCGAGCAGTGTTCTTGTCACTGTCTCTGTCTGCACTCTTCTGATCTGAAAATCCTGATCTCCTTGTTCAAGACTGCAGTTCCTGAACTGGAGGTGGTAGGGAGAGTCTGGGTATCAAGTACCAAGTTATAGTATGGTGTGTGATTGTAAAACACTGTAATCCTTTGTAAAAGAGTTTTGACACAAGTTACCAGGAGGCAGCTGCTGATCCAGTAGCTTTTTTTTTTTCCTCCCTGTTTTAAATATTTAATTTTGATAGCAGTGGAAAGTACTATACAGTATATCCTCTAGAATACAGCACAATCCATTGATTCATGTTACAATTTAGAAGCTGAGGTTTTTGTGTAGCTATAATTTACAACATATCAAAGACCTGAACGAAGCTCACAACACATTGCTATAGACGGCGGATAATGTGTTTCACTGTCCTTTCCAGAGAGATATATATATATATAATAAAATTGGGTCGTTTCACCAGCTATGCACCAATAATTTTCAGGACACTTCATTTCTCTCAGTTCCTTTTGTCAGTTCCGCTCTGATCTTAATGATCGCATGCAGCATGATTTACACTGAAATTTTTAGGCCATTAGGTGACAGAAATGAGTTATTCATCAACTAACCAAAGGAGCATAGCTGGTACAGACTACTGGGATGCAGGGGACAGTGTTCTTTGAGTTTTGCCTAAAAGCAATCTGTAGAAGTCTTAACTGAAACCATTGAAACCATCATCTGTCTGCTTTAGAATCGAGGGTTTCCCCTGGGGAGATGGTAAGTACTTTGTCCATTTTCATTCAGCTTCCAAGGAGGTGGTAATATCTTCTAGAGCTAGCAGGTAGTATTATTAAGCATATACTTTGTACAGAAGGTTGATCGCTACAGGTGTTTAGATGTAACAGACAATTTTTGTTTCTCCAGGAGATTAAGTGTTTGTCAAGATTTTGTCTCTCAGTTAAATAATGGCAGGGCGGATTATGTCAGGACTTAACCTAGGTAAGTGGAGTTTGATATTTGAAAACATGTAGCTGGCTGAAATTTGTGACAGCAAAAGCAAGTTTTATTTATCTAGAGTTTATTCTAAATTTAGGAATTCTTACTTGAATCGTCTGCTCAGCCTCCATGAGCAAACTTGGTATTTAAGATGCATTTATTTTGGGATAATGACATCAGTAACAGGGCCTGGTCTAATATAAAGGTGTGGGTAGAAAAACAGCTGTTAATCAGCCTAGTTGCAAAATGTCTTTGCTGAGATGTAGTTGTGTTAAACTTTTTTATGTGAGTTCCTTACATGTCATGTACATGACTGTGTGTGACTTTCCCACCAAAATGTAACAGCACACTCTGCAATGAGTAGACCTGAAACCATGCCAAAATTTTAGGACCCCTCTCCTTTTCAAGTAGAAGGGGTCAGAAACCATGGAAAAGAATTGTCACATACTTGGCATAATTTAGGAGGACTTGTAACAGATGACTGATAATAGCAGTGCCTGCAAACATCCTTTTTCCCCTATGGGTAGCCCTGTGGATCCACGCTTTTTATCATAAGCTAGAGTCTACTTGCCTTTGTCTTGCTGCGAGATCAGAGTAGATCCATTGGCCTGAGTAGGGCTGCACTTCATGAAATTCTAAATTCCTTTAAAGCTGCATTATGATGAGATAAGAGGGTACTTGGTGTCAAGGCTAATCGTTTAACTTAAGCCAGCGGTGGTCTTAAGTGGTGAGTGATTTACACCCCTTTGTTACCATAGTAGTGTCAGTGCTGTAAGGGAGCTAGAGTACAGGTCTGTACCTTATGGTCGAGGTTCAGCGTTGCAGACGCTGTTTGTATGGACAGGGAAAATGTTAATGCGCGGCTCAGGTTTTGGGGGAAACAGGGATGTCACAGGAGCTGGGGAGATAGCAGTAAGAGGGCTGGAAGATGGAGGACTGCGTGAAAAAGAACATACAGAAAAGACTGGTATGTGGATATGGCCATGGAGAGTTGTGTCTGAGATCATGAATGTAATAGTACTGGATGTGGAAAGATGTTGTTCTGTTTAGTGCTGCCAGACATCGGCAGTGAAAGAATTTGAACTATAAGTCACATAAAAATTAATAGCACACATTTCTGAAAGATTTCCTCCACTAACAGGTATGATGCCTTGGGAAAGCCGATCCCTTTACCTTATTTACGTGCAGGCTCTGTGGTAAATCAGGACCTGAAACGGCCTGCCCATTTGAAGCTGTTAAAACTTTCATAAACTAAGTCTAAAACTTGAGAGTAAGAAAGCAGAATGTCTCCAAGTTGGATTTTTAAGATGGATTATATCTGTGGTTATGTACTTTGGCTCTAGAAAATGTCTTTTGATGTCTGACAGGTATATCCAGTCAGAGCTGCCTTTTTTTTGCTTCTTTTTTCCAGGCCCCTCAGCCACTCCGAGAGGGAGGAAAGGGTGGGAAACAATCCTTTCGGTTCGACTCGAGGGGGGGCAGGCACAAGCTCGGAGGATTTATGCTTGCGGAGGCGTGTGAGAAACTGGGGCTTCTGTGGGGCGGAAGAGGCCACCACAGTGTATTTTGAAATGCCGGCGTTGTCTGGATAGGGAATAAAGTCAAGTGCCTCCAGCAGTAGGGGTGGGGGATCGGTGTGCCAAAAGAAAGATGGAGGCTGCTGAGGGAGAGGTAGCACGCCAGGACAGAGGGGCTCCGTCTCCCTCGGGCGCTGCGGCCGGGCACCGCCGCACCGAGCCGGTTGCCCGGGACCGGGGTGCTGGCCCTGTCGGTCGCGTCACAGAGAACCGCACGGCTCCTGGCAGCAGTCTCTTCTCTTCTATTTATTTTTTTTACTGTATTTATTTTTTCCATCAATGGTTTTCCAACCATTAATTTTTCGACAGGCACCGAGGCGAGGCCCCGCCTGCCCTGGAGGCGGAGGCCCTGGCGCGGCGGGCCCGGGGAAAGGGCGGGCGGCCGGGGGCGTCCTGCGCACGTGACCGGCGGCCGGCCAATGGGGCGATCGCGTGATGCGCGGCGGCGGCTGCTGCGCCCGAGGGTGGCTGGCCAAGATGGCGCCGGGTGCGTGAGCGGTGGCGGCGGCCGCGCGGGGAGGGGAGGCGAAGGCGAAGGCCCGGCTGCTGGGGAGGGTCCGCTGCTGCCCCCGCCCCCCCCCCCGGGGCTGTAGGATGGTAAAATGACCCAGGGGGGCAAGAAGAAGAAACGCGCCGTGAACCGCAGTATCATGCTGGCCAAGAAGATCATCATTAAGGACGGCGGGACGGTGAGGCCGGGGGGGGCGGCGGCTGTGGGGCGAGCTGGCGGCGGCGGAGCCCTGGCTGGCAGCGGCCGGCCGAGGCAGGGGCGGGGCGGGGGGCCGGTGTGCCCGCGGGCCTCGGGCAGCCGCGGCTGGCGGCGTGCGAGCGGGCCGTGCTCCGGCGGCGGGCTGAGCTCTGCGGCGGGGTTTCAGTTTCATTTATGGTGAGGGCTGCTGCGACCCCCGGTAGCTGCGTTCCGTCACCCCGGGCGGGTGTCCTTGAGGCCGTTGCCCGAGAAGCACCTGTAAGGGCGTCGGGCTGGTTCAGGTCGTCTGCGGAAATGCTCTTTCTCAGCGTGGGCCGATTTTTAGGGCTCGGGAGCAAGTGTCGTCTCAGGAGTTAGGCGTCCGTAGCTGCAGATCGCTTACGTTTGTCCGAGATCGGGCGGGTACGTGTCTAAACCGAACTTTACCTCGAAAACGATTGAAACGAATCTTTGCGGAAGGAAGAGCTGCTGGGAAGCCAGCTGTATGCTTGGGAGCAGCAGTTGGCTGCGCGACAGCCCGGGACGGTGTGGGCAGGCAGCTGGCCGTTGTGAAGGAAAGCAGGAAGCGGCGAGTGTGGTTGGGATGCAGTCCTGCCGGCGGTGCAGAGCCCGCCTGGGATGGGCTTTGCCCGCACGGTGAGTGGATCGCCCCATCGTGGCAGCCTTCTGTCTTCTCTGTTTCCATAGTCTGAGAAAGAACAGGCCAGCGAGTGGGACAGTCCTGCGTCAGAGAAGTCCCGTAAAGGGTGCCTGGAAGAAGTGTTTTGCAGTTCCCTCCCGCTATCTTGCTTCCTCGTAAATACATTTTAGAAAGAAGAAGCTGTTAAGTGATTTGGCTGCTGGAGCTTGTTGGTTTTTTTTTTCAATTGATGAGTAGCGTTACTTCCAATGTATCATTGGCCCTGGATTTTTTCCACAGTGTAGCATTGTGTAGCTTTGATGTGCACTCTTCTAAATACAGTATCATTTCTTCAAATAAAGAGATGTCTTGACAGACCAAATCGCTAGTGGCCCTTCAGTTTGTCTTTTTGGAACAATAATGGAGAAGAGGGAGGTGTCGGAGTCACTATAGTTGTTCATGATACTGGTGACCAACTGTCTGGATTACTTGGTGGTAAGAAGCAAAACTAATTCCAGTGATGGATGTTGATGTTTTCCAGGACATGCTTTCCTGCTTTTTGTAAAGATAGAAATGTATGAGATTACCTTGTACAAATGTTAAATGCAAATATTTTAAAATGAGTAATAGAAGCAGAGTAAATGTAGTTACTCCTGGGACATAGTGCTTCAGAATTTCTCTCTGGAGTAATCCTTGATTAAAATACAATATACTTCTAAGCATCCTTTATCTCTTAACTTTAACTTTCTTTTGCCAAGAGAGGAGAAAGGCTATTTATGTAACCACATTCAGTGATACTTCGGGTGCTGCGTTCAGTGTCTACCACCAGTTTCAAAAGCAGAATGCAAACTTGCATGAGTTCTGTATGATTTTCAGTTGTTTTTAAAACAGTGGAAAAATGGGCTATAAACATTAGATGAAGGTGTGTAGATTGTGGTTAGATAACAAAAATACCAGCTTGTGATATCTTCTGCCTTCAAATAGATGGTTTGAGAATTTATTTGTTTTAAATACATTTTTAAAGTTATGAAGTCTGGTATAGCAGAGTACGCTTTATAATGACAGCAAAAACTTCAAGCTTGGGTATTTTCTTTAATGTTTGCTGAAACATATAATTAACCTTCTCTGCTCAGTCTCCTTAGCTGCTTTGCTTACACAACATGCTATGTGACATTATGGGAAACATGTAAATGAAAATGGCCCATGTCTTGAATGACTCCAACTGGCAAACCAGTAATTCATCAAGCATCTAAGTGTACAGTCTCCAGCCTGATTGGTTTGTTTTGAAACTATTTGACATCAAAGAAAACTCTGTGACTCTTTTGCCGGCAAGAATATACAGCTCTTTAATGAGGCAGTGTCACAGGCAAAAACAGTTTACTGATGGGGAGCTTCAGTCAGTTTAATTTATTGTCACTTCTAGTCACTGATTCTGATGTTGAATGAAAAAAAAACAAGCAAAAGGGGAGAAAATAACGCATCGCCTCTGCAGAGGCTCTCCTCCTGCCACAGGTTACGCAGGGTCCCCTTGGTGAGGCAGTGGGTGGTGCAAGAGGTTGGGTTGCTACATGGTGGTCTTTTTGTGTTGTTCTCTTTGCAGCTTAGTTAGTAGCTGTATCACAGAAAAAAATGTGTAATGGTGTGTGTACTCAAGTGTGTGTGGTCAGATTCACTGAAGAGGCAGTAACACCACTGAAGTGGTTTCAACACTGTTCTTAATTTTGCCTTCCTTTATGACCAGTTGAAATTCATCCTATGTAAGATTATGCATTTTTGAAGCAGTCATGAAATGGATTAGGAGGTGCACGCCTGGGCAATGCTGGATAGAATTAGAGCTTAGTACTTTCTTTGGTGCCTTTTCCTTTGCAGCTGAGGAGCAGCAGCTATGATCTTATATCTGATGCCTCTGTTGCTTTGATAGTTATTCTGTTGTTGTCAGATGTGTGTTCTTACAGTTGCCTGGCATAGACACTTTTTATCACTGGCATGACTGACAGTACAAACTGTTTGGTTAAAGACATTTTCTCTCTAACTAGAGAAGGGGGCATTCTTAGAGCACTGTTTTGTGCTACAGATTTTGCCAAACATAAATACACTCTGCTCTGGCTACATGGTTGCAGAGAAGGGTTGCTATTACTCTAGTTGGAACATCTCTGTTTCAAGCTGTTCACGCAGACGGTCCCTATCTTTTATTTCCAGGTGTAAGGCCTTCTGATTTGGTTGCACTTAGGTATTGGGCTACATTATGCTACATGAGCCAGTTTGTAAAGCACAGCAGAGCAGGTTTGTAGAGTTAAGACAGGGCTGAATACCCAGCCCTTGCACTATGCATGTTGGGGTAGGAGAGTACATCATACTGATACTTAAGTCTTGTGGACTGAACGCACATAACGTATCTTGATGCACTGTAATGTAACGACTTATTAATCTCCTTCCCTCTTTCTTTCACCTCAGGAGTATTTTTGCTACTTCATAGTTGCAACAATCTTTAAAAATAGCTATAGAGGTGATGGTCTAAATGCGACTAAATTACTTCTTTTTTTATAGGTAAGAACAAATAATAATACCTGTGATAAGTGAGCATTAGCAACAAGAAAGCAAGGAAGTTTAACCCTAGTGAATTAAATGTCAGTTCTGTTTGTTTCTGCCAATGTAATGGAAACATCTGATAAGGTTGCTTACAGCTGGATGACAAGGCAGAGGGCAGCCAGTCACCTGCTTGAATGCCTCAAATCGCCAACGCTTTAGCTGTGCAGAACAGCCGCTGCTTTCATTCTGCTGTTTTGGTTTGCTGTTTTGGAACAGCCACTGGTTTCATTCTGCTGTTTTGGTCTGAGTAGCTGCCCAGAACTGGACGAGGGTGGCATAGAGATGGATGGCTGTTGAGCATGTGTTTGCTGTATGTGAACAGTCCTTTTGACCCCTGGTGCTTGGAGGGGCAGGGATGGATGATTTGTGACTCCTACCTCACCATCTGTAATACTTTGGGGAGTCATGAGCCAGTAACTTGACAGGAATCTGGGGACTATGAGAGTGAACCTGATTTTCTGTACGAGACTGAGCCAAACAACCAAGATTGTTACTTACGGTTTGTGCGGAGCTGGATAAATTTTTAACCCAAAACTACAGTTAGGTTTGTGGGTGGAAAGGGAAAGGAATTGTGGGAAGTGAAGATCATTATAGCCACTTTCTGTACCTATAAAGACTGTTAATTTACCTCCTTAAAAGAATAGGCTGAAAAAATAGCAGAAATATCTGTATGGTATGTCTGTATTTACTGAAGAGGGCTTGGGAAAGAAAAACAGCACAGTGCTAAGGTACTTTTGTAGCTCACCTTTTAGGTATTGATATGGTTACTTTTGAAAATTATGATCTTTTCTAGCAATAGGGCTGAATGGCCAGTGTGTTTTTCTGTATTTATTTCCTACAGTTGTTCAAAAGCCTTTTTTTTTTCTGTGTTGGAAAGTATTGGAATCTGGAAAGAAAAGCTAGGTATGACTTGCATAAATCTTGTAATAAAAGAAAGACTCTAGTATTATGTAACTGAAACTTAAAATTGTGTAGTATTAGAGGTTGGAAGACACCTCTGAACGTCTCTAATCCAACTACCCACTCTTCCCCCAGATAGGGTCAGCTGGAGCAGTTTGCTTATGGCTGCGTCCAGTCAAGCATGGGGCATGGAGATTTCACAGCCTCACTGGGCAACCTGTTTCCAGGGGTTGGTTTTGTTTAAGTTTTAACTTTAACTTTAACTTTAGAATTTCCTGTATTTCAGTGTGCGCTTCTGGTCCTGTCACTGACACCTCTGAGAAGAGCCTGGCTGTGTTGTCTTTACTCCCTCCTATCAGATACTTATACACACGTTGATAAGGTCTCCCTGAGCCTTCTTGAGAAGCAGCTGAGGACCTTAGCCTGTGTGTGTTTGCTCAGTATAAATCCTAGGTCTAATCAAATCGGCCACTCTGTTAGTAACTCACCTTCACACAAAGCCAGGAAAGTAGATGTTAAGGCAGCACTTCTAAGCTTAAAGAATGCATATGAGATTTCTGATGAGTTGTTCATGCTACCTTCATATGACAATAATTAGTGCACCGTTTCCTCAATTTGCAAATGATGAACTGTGGCATGTTGTTTGACAGGGTAGCATTTACAGAGTATATGAGATGAGCAGGTTGTCCCACCCATGCTCTTTTTGTTCTCTTCAAAAGCTACTTCTGATTATACTAAATCACCTAAGAATCTGAAGTTCCTTATTTCAAATCTTTTATCCAGCTCTCTTCCTACATTTAAAGCACATTGTAGCTATTAGGCCTGCTCTCAGTATTTGGGAAGCAGTCAGTGCTGTTCCTGAGATTCACTTCTGGCATTCATTATTTCAGTTTTTCTTTCCTGATTTAGAGCTATCAAAATTTTGTACGTAGCCATGGTGCCTTTTAGTAACAGAACTACTATAAAGCTGTTTGATAGAGCTGGTGATTAGACTTTGGGATAGCCGAGTGTGAACACTACCATGTTCTGAAATTATGAAAACTTGATTTCCATGCAGCATTGTGTGGGCTTAAGCATTTTTCTCAAGGAAAAGGAACTAATTCTCCCAAGAAGAGTCTGTTTCTGCTTTCAGTAGCATCCTTGTTTCCCAGACTGGCAGTAAAAGTGGTTTATTTTTTTAATTTGAGATGGGAGCATACTTTGTGTTCTCTGGAGGATTAAGACACTATAGGACATTGGCAGCAAAGGGTTAAAAAGGGAATTTCACTCAGTACCAGTTAGCTTGAGTCCTGTTTCATTTCTTAATCCTTCTGTTTATAGTGTTCACATGGATTTCTCATGACTGTGATAGATTGTTAGATGTTTAATTACCTGGTTTTTCCCTTGCTTTAGCCTCAAGGAATAGGTTCACCGAGCGTCTACCATGCTGTTATAGTGATCTTCTTGGAGTTTTTTGCTTGGGGACTCTTGACAGCACCCACTCTGGTGGTAAGTGATATGCTTAAGCTTTTTCTTACTGTATGGGAAATAGGGCAGTTACTGCAAAGGCACTGAACATTGTCTGAATTCAATGAAAATTACATATTGTAGAACTGCTCTGTTGTGCAAGTGAAAAGTTTTGTGTTTTTACATGGAATCAGGAATTTAAAATTATTTCATTAAAGCAGTGTAATGATGCAGCATAGCTGTTTATGTGCAAGCTGGCTAATGGTCAAGCTTACATGTAAATATTTTCTGACTTGAAACCAGTAAGACAGTAATGAAATTATCTTTCCTTTCAAGATGCTACAAAAAGTTGACACATTACAAATGTAAGGACAAAAATACACTTGGAATTTGGTAAAATTATGCAAGCATGTGTGTGTAGGTAGAGAGATGTGCTGTGCTTGAAACAGAAGCTTCAGAGCTCAGACCCTATTACACCAGTCAAAGCTTCCCTATGATTAGCAAGACAGTCATACCAATGTGTTTGTACCAAATTATTTTCTAATGTAGTTTGTTGCTTTCCATTTGGATTTAATCTTTACGGGTGGCATATGCTTACAAATTAAAAGGAGCAAAGGCTTAAAGATCTCCAAGCAAACTCCACGTAAAATGCAGTCTTGGTGCGGCTCTGTAAGCTGATGTTAACCATGAGCAGTCTCTTGGATATAAACTGCACATCCATCACTGAATGGAATCTGCCTCACGTAATATAAGTCAGACTGAGAGAGGTGCCTGTTTTAACCTGCATGTCTAGGCTGTGGTCACTGAATTGATAACACAGTAACATGTGGAGAGTCTGGTCTGAGATAATTTTCTAGGTTCTCTGTGGCGTGTTTAGATTTCAAACACAAAAGTTGGAAGACATGGATCCTTCCCAAAGTGTTGAGAGACCTGAGGTCCCTATCACGTAAAGCTAAAATCTCAAAATACCTTCCATGTGAATTAAAGATTAAATACATTATTTGTGGTGTCTTTTTTTTCTTTCTCTGTATTCTATGAAAATAGAAAACTATTGTGCGTGTGCCACTGTAGAAGTTGGATGCATCATGAGCAATATTTGTAGTTAATATTGTGTAAATGACAGTGTTCATATTTCTTCTCCAGGTTTTGCATGAAACCTTCCCAAAACATACATTTCTAATGAATGGTCTAATTCAAGGAGTAAAGGTAAGGTGACAAAAATTAATCACAAGTACAATTTAAAGTGAATGGTGGGAGGAATATAGAAATTACTGTCAATTGAGAGAAGCATTCAAGAGGTTTTTCAATATAGCTTTCATGGTATAAATAAAACGGGAATAAATTATTGCTAAAAAAGCAAATATGCATCATTTTACTTTTATTAAGATATTGCTTGGTCTGTACCTGCTGTTTGGGTTCAGCAAATAAAAAGGTATTTGAGTAATCCCAAATGACATACATGGTGTTAAAATTTGAGAATTTTTTTACTTGGAGCTTGTTGTTCCAGCAGGGTATTTTCAATTACTTACATTTATGTGAATTCTAAATATATAAAACACTGTTCATGAAACTGCTAGTATGACTGGATCACCTGCATTTTGTACTTTGTTTAGTTCCGAGGTAACAAATTTCAAATTTTATGTAACCAGACATGGAATAGATCAGTAATGCTTGATCATATTGCCTTTGATGCATTGTACTGTAGTCATCAACTTTAATAAAAATAGAGCCCAGGCTGCTATCAGATTGTGGTATGGTCAGCTATCGCAATTCTAACCACTTAGTTCTAACTTAAAATGTTTTGTTTCATGTAGGGCTTATTATCATTCCTCAGTGCCCCACTCATAGGTGCCCTATCTGATGTGTGGGGACGGAAGTCCTTTTTGCTGCTAACAGTCTTTTTCACCTGCGCACCAATACCACTAATGAAGATCAGCCCATGGTTAGTAAATTTTTTTCACACTAGATTTGCCATTTCTTGTCAATGTTGCTATACAATGCTTATGTTTGTAGCATTGTTGATAAAATATGGTTTGTGCTCCATGGAAGGTTGAGGCTTTAGTATTACTTCAGTGCAAAGTTGGGAGAACAGAGTCAAAGTGAAGTAGCTGCCATGAGGCCAAACGACTTGGTCAGAATTTTAAGAGCTGCTGGTTTTGAGCTCTGTGCTGTAGGCCCCACTTCCTACTTCAGCACATTTGCAAAAGATACTAGAATGCTATCCAGTAAATTGTGCAGGTCTTTATTGTGGCCATATTGCTCAAATACTAGCTAACTATGCAGAAATTAAAACCTTATCTAATGCTAGCTAGTGCATGGAGTAACAATTTGTAACCTAAAACGTTGCTGCAATTTTATACTTTTGTTTCTCAAGTTTTAAAATCCACCAGCTTTCATGTCGTGTGCAAGTTGGTAAGCTCTTAACTGGCATGTACGTTCCCCAGGTAGTGCGTGAGTCAGAACTGTCAGTGGTGTTGGACTACCTGCATGCTGTACCTCAGGGTGTAGCTGAAGTAACATAGACTGCACTGATGCAGGGCAGAGCCAGCTGTTCTGGTAGCGCTGTGAGCCTTTTCAGTTTCCTTTCTGGTCACACAGATTGTTCATGGATTCTTCATCCCTTTCCTGGGAAATAGCTTGTTTCTAAGTGTAGACTAATATTTCAAATAATGAGTGCTAGTGTCTGTAGCATAAAGGTAAGGCTAATGTTGAAACCTTTCAATGACCAGATTCTCAAAATACTGAAGTTCCTAATTTGCTTTGTGTCATAGGCATCTGGCTGAAGTTAGTCTAACACCCCATTTCCTAGAAGTACTTAATCACAGCAGCTTTTTGTAGATGTTACAAAATTATGCTGTTTATCTGTGTACTCAGTGCGCTAAGGAGGAATTACACAACTGTATAGAGACACATTCGCATTGGCTTTATCCAAGTTTATCTTAGCGTTTATCAGGAAAAGTTGGACAAGATAATTTACTGTTGAACTGTACTTGGATTGTAAATAGAGAGTTTTTGTTCTCTTTACCCGTTCTAATTTTTTTACAATGCTCTTAGGTGGTACTTCGCTGTCATCTCTGTCTCTGGAGTTTTTGCAGTGACCTTTTCTGTGGTTTTTGCATATGTAGCAGACATAACCCAAGAACATGAAAGAAGCATGGCCTATGGTTTGGTATGTATTTTTTTGGCTCTGTTTCTGTGGTATTCAGTACTAAACACTTCAGTAGGTAAAGCTTTTCGAAATTGTATTTTTGTTTCTTCTGTGGCAAGCTGATTTTAGTTTGGAGTAAGGTTTTTCTGTTTAATTGTTCTTGTCATCCAGAACTGTATCTCTTGAATATTCTGCTTCTAACTTCAACAAAATATGACCATGTTAAAAGCTGTCTTTCAGACGTCTGTCTTAACAGTTACTGTCAGTGTTAATGATGGAATTTGAGGGGCTTCAGTTATTCCTCCATTGTTTCTCACACTAGTACTACTCTGTCATCTTTTCAAAAATCTAACCTTTTGTTCCTGGATAATTTTGGAACTGCCATGGTATATCATCTTGACTACTCCTGCTTGTGTCTCCAATCACACTGCTGTGCTTCAGTTCAGAACAAATGTAGCTGAGTAACTTGTCTGTCTTAAGTTCTTACAACTCGCCTCCATTATCTCCTGATAACCTGCCAGATCTTGGGAGCCCCTACCGCCCTGTGTATTATGGATTAGCAGAATTACCTGTTCCGTTCAAGTTACAGGATCCATTACCATATTCAGCAGGAAGAGCCAAAAGCAGTGGATGTAGAACTAAATAGTTTCTTTCTGCTTGTACGCATCAGAGATTGAGATGTGTTGACAAAGTTCCTTCAGTTTTAAAGTTAACATCTTTCACAACAAGGCCAGCTGGTTAACTGAAAACTACTTTGTGAAGATCCATTGTACTCAGTTGGATTAACCAGCATATTAAATGTAATATGCCCTTGATACATGTGATTTTTTTTCTTAACAGGCGTTGCATATTTCACTAATACAAAGATTAAATACAGCTCATCACTTCCCAGAGATACCAGCAGACTGTATAGTTAATTAAACCTAATTATAGCAGTACATGCAAGAGTGCTGTGAGCCTCACATTGCTGTCCACTTACCAAAAAACCCCCCTTGTTTTCTGTGAAAAATTTTGACTATCTGAAATACACAGCTGCTACCACATAGTCACAGGAAAGAAGTTACTTTTAATCACTACCTGATTAGAATGGTTAGGCTTCTGAAAATGAGGAAAAGTGGGTAATAATACTGTTGACTTCTGTCATTGAAAATCTTACCAGCCGTTATTTGTTCTAGGTTTCAGCAACTTTTGCGGCAAGTTTAGTTACCAGCCCTGCTATTGGTGCCTATCTTGGTCGAGTCTATGGAGACAGCCTGGTTGTGGTCCTGGCTACAGCAATAGCCTTGTTAGACATTTGTTTTATTCTTGTTGCTGTACCAGAGTCGCTGCCAGAGAAGATGAGGCCAGCATCCTGGGGAGCACCCATTTCATGGGAACAGGCTGACCCTTTTGCAGTAAGCTATTAAAATACAAATTTTGTTACTTGTAAATGTTGAGCTTTTCAGACAGGGAAGAGAATGAATTTACTATGTTTCAGGCTTGAAAAACAAAGCTCATATTTTTTCAAGTTTAACCTTGTGTTGCTGCTAATACTTTTGCCAACGATCTTGCTAAACATGCAGGGAATGTTTTGGTACCACATAATAGCTTCATTAATTGACATGCTTTTCTGAATATGAAGATGAAATGTTTTATAATACCTTTTTATTGCCGTAGTCACTGAAGAAAGTCGGCCAGGACTCAGTTGTGCTGCTAATCTGCATAACAGTCTTTCTTTCCTACCTCCCAGAGGCAGGTCAATATTCCAGCTTCTTCCTATACCTCAGACAGGTAATTTAATGTTTTGGTATGGATTTGAACAAATGTAAATTTATAGGAAAGTTTTCAGAATTGCTGAATTAATACAGAAAGTATAAATCACTAGTATAATTTAAAAGCTTCCAGCAGCCGACTGAAGTCGTCTTCCTGTTCTGTTTTTGTCTCTTTTTAGAGACAAAAAGAGAGAGAGATGAATGAGTTATAAAACGATTTCTTGTATTTTGTAATTATTTGCATTATTCTTGGGCTATGAGGTTCACTATGTTAAACTGTTTTTTTGTTTTTTGAGGAAACCATTTACTTGGTTTCTATGCATGCCCCTTTATTTTTGTATACTTGCTTGATTTAATGGAAAAAAGAAAAACAACTTTTTTTCTAAGTTAGGGAACAGTTGAATAATACTGGTTTTCTGCATTGTGTGTTCCCCCACTGATGTTTGTGACATCATGGTACATGGTTTACAGTTAATAATCAAACTGCCTTTTTTTTAAATATAGATAATGGGATTTTCATCTGAAAGTGTTGCAGCATTTATAGCAGTCCTTGGGATTCTTTCCATTATTGCACAGGTGAGTTACTGTTGTGTATATTTTTCATTGATTTGGTAATGTCAAAAGTTAAGCGTTGTGGAGAACTTCTGTAACACTGCTCGCCTTTTCTGTAGCTGTTTTTCTAAGTCTCTTAACAATTGATTAACACTCTTACTTTAACTTAGATGAAAAAACAGCTCACCAACCAGGGTTTGGTTCATTAATGTCCAAGTGTATTGTGTTGGGAAAACAAAATCCTTTGTGCATCAAAGAAGGGGTAACAGTTTGTTCATATTACCTGCTAAATGATTGCTGTTTTTTTGGTAGAGGCTCCTTGAATACTTGGCAAATACTGCTTTTGGGGAATTTTACTTGGCTTTTAAAAATAAATTTATTTATTTGCATGTATTTAACATTTAGAATAAAATGTTTTGAGGTGTTTTGTTGCTTTTTTAATTTATCTGCATGTATTTAACATTTAGAATAAAATGTTATTTTTTATTCCCTCCCGCCCCCCCCAGACAATAGTTTTGAGTTTACTTATGCGGTCCATTGGAAATAAAAATACCATCTTACTGGGCCTAGGATTTCAAATACTACAACTTGCATGGTATGGCTTTGGATCAGAACCATGGTACGTAAATTTAATTTTAATATCTAAATGATACAGCATTTTTCTGCATTTTATCCTTTACCCAAGGGAGACACTTAAGTATGTGTACATGTGTATATATACATGCATATATACATACACATGCTCCAAATGCAGAACGCTGTCCACGCAAAGCAGTTACTTTGAGTCTGTATTTTTTGCAGGATGATGTGGGCAGCTGGCGCTGTTGCAGCCATGTCCAGTATTACTTTCCCAGCTGTAAGTGCACTGGTTTCACGAACTGCTGATGCTGACCAACAAGGTAGGTTTTGTCCTAATATTTTGAATTCTAGTCAAAGCATACAGTGAAGACAGACATGTCAGGGTGTTGTCATTGTGCTAGTCAGCCAGCTGGAATCTGGGCACAGAGTAGCCCATACACCTGAGCACAGGTCACAAAATGTTAAAATCCAAGTTACTTGGAAGTTGTAATAAATACGTGTGTGTCAAGTCCTGGCACAGAGGGAAAACATTCAACTGGTCCCAACAGTAGCAAAATATTTAGCATACTTAATATGCTGTTCATTTTCCTCACTATTGACAAAAGTTTCTGTAGTTGTGCAGGTTGCATACGGTGCTTTCTCTCCTGTGTGAGACTGATAGCAAGGATATTGTGTACATATACTGGTCTGTGCACAAGCACAGCATGGGAAGTGCTACTCAGTGCCTATAGGGAGATGGGAAAAAAAACCTTGAATATACTATAATGCCAGTTTTTCTGTGCCCCTTGTTTATTGCTACCCGTAGTGCAACACCATGTAGAGAAGCTTTCCTGCTTGCATCAGTTTGAAGGTGAATAAGTCTTACTGATCCATTAAAAAGTTAATTATGTATGTATAAATAAATAGATAACAGCATATTTCACTTTTCCTAGGTGTTGTTCAAGGGATGATAACAGGAATTCGAGGACTGTGTAATGGTTTGGGACCAGCACTTTATGGTTTTATATTCTATATATTTCATGTTGAACTGAATGAACTCCCCATGCCTGAATCACCATCAGGAGGTAGCATGGTCACACAATACCATTTACAACAGGTAATCTTCTTTTATTTACTGATTCCAAAAAAGAAATTAGGAAGGGATTATGTGCCCACCAGTTCTTGAATATGATGCTGTATTACATTTTGTTATGCTAACTGTAAATGAAGCATGTAAAAAGAGGTTCTGAAATCACTTGGGAAGGGTTGTTGATCTGTTTGTTTTTACCTAGCTGGTATGTTTTAGTTTAGCTTTCAAATAGATACAGCTGATAGTAATTAGACAACTGATGACCCTTGTGAAGAGAACAGAATGAGGGAAGGACGGACTGATAACAACAGCATCCTGCTCTGCTCTTGTCTCCAACACTGTACTTAGTTCTCTCACATGTTTTTGTTTTGTTGTCATTTAACCAAGCACTCTGTATTTTGTAAGTTCCTAATAGATATTAATTTGTTGAGGAAATGCAGCAGCAAGAACTTGCACTAGCAAAGGAAGTTGGCAAGCATTAATAAGAACCATGTGCTCCCTCTCCTCCATCTTAGGATGCAACATTCTCTCCCTATTTCTTCTAGAAGACTCCACATGGAGACAAATGCTGTGTTGGCTAGTGTAGCAAGAAAAAGTTCTTCCCACTCTTGAAACTTGTAACTAGCAATTGTAGTCTGTTAACATGTACCTAAAGACTCAGTTAATACTTGGTGGTGTTACTGTTGATTGCAGAATTCTATAATTCCTGGACCCCCGTTCTTATTTGGAGCGTGCTCTGTGCTGCTGGCACTACTTGTTGCCTTGTTTATTCCTGAACACACAAACCTAAATGTACGATCCAGCAACTGGAAGAAACACTGTGGCAGCCATGGCCATCCCCACAGTCCACAAGCTCCTGGTGAAGCTAAAGAACCATTATTACAAGATACAAATGTATGACAAAAATCCAGAAAGATCTTTTGGACTTTTTTTTCATCAGCAGTTTGGGATACACATTCCAATTCCATCAAAAATGTCATTTCTTAAGGTAATCTTAAGAAGTATTTTTCTGCATGAAATCCATAGGAATTTTAAAAAAAAAAAAGAAAAAAAAAGGAAGTTTCTCCAAAGATGTTGCCACTGAATTAATAAGTTGCTTTTGAAAACAAAGTGTTAGGTACTTGTCTCTTGCCATGAAATACTGTTACTACTAAACTTTACATTCTAGTTCAGAGACAAAAAAGAAGAGTCAAGGCATGAGCATGTGTCCTTCTGTCTCCTTAAGGTGGTGAGCTTTAATTCTAGTCATGCTACGTCTCAATGAGACATACTAGCATCCATGTGGACCCATTCATTTTAATGTTGTAAAATCTTGGGTCAGATGATTCAAAGCCTTAATGTAAATGTACTCAAGTAGGGAGGTGGTGAATTGGTATCACTTATTTTAAAAGTCACATGGCAGGTTTTTTTTAAGTTTGTACTAATATACAAATCACATGAGCACGCTTGCTGAACAGTAAAAGTTATTTTTATGTAAGTGCATTTACTCTTTCTATTTTTGAATAAATGGTAGTATCAAACACTTGTTTAAATATTAAGTGGGTGATCTGAGCCTACAACTTTTAATATTGGCTCTAAAACTCTGCTTTCCTAAGTACCGTTTATTATACCACTATCTTTCTGATGTTTGCGTAATCATAAAGGACCTCAAAACTTGAATACACAGACTGAAATATAAGCTGATAGCCTTGAATATGTCCATGTGCTATATAGTGGCCTTCGAGGACTGTCACAATAACCCTTTTGCATTACAGAGCTAATGTTTTAGTCCTAAATTTTCAGGACCCTTAGTACAGAAGAGAGCTTTATACAATTACTGATGTGAATTTCTCTAAAAGTGTATATTTTTGTGTCCAGTTGTATTATTTAAGTGTTCCTTTGTATAAATTTGTGTATATTGTATAGGTTTAAAATGTTTTCATCTTGTGGTTATTGCTTAATGCTTTTTTACCTTTGAACATTCACCATCGTTGACCAAGAGCAAGAAAAAAATTGTAAATATACTGTTAATAAAGTTGAATATTTTAATGAATTTTTAAATAATTGTTAGTGTCTCTTAAAACCTTAATTGATGTTCTGCAGTGTATGTATGTGTGTTATACTTCAGCAGGTGGGAAAAAAAGTCTGGAGTACAGGTGGAGGACTGTGTTTTCTCTGCCTTATCTAACAGCCTTGAGCATGCTGACTGGCCCTTTGTTTAGCAGCACAGGGCATCTAATGGAACAGGATTGCAAAAGGAATAGGTCAGTACCAAAGACCCTCAGCCTTTAGGACACTGCAGCTTCTGCCTCCCCTATGCTGCAATGTTGTTAAGGCTTCCCAGGCCCACTGCGGTTTTGTTTCATTTTAGGTTAGAATGGGACTGGGAGATCTGGAAACCTCCCACATTTGAATCACCAGCTTCCTGTTTGATAGCAGCTTATATATACTTCAAAAGAAATAAACCTGATTCGCATTAATTTACATCTACTAAAACTTAACTAGAAATAGTAGCATAAGCACAGACCTTAGAACAAGGTGGCTGCCACCTGGGGATTGTATGTGCTGGTCCAGTAGCACTGCCTCGCATGGGGAAATGAACAAGCTGGGAAGAAAACTCCCCCAAAATATTCACCTTACCTAATAGGACTGTTCTGGCACTTACCTCATCTTGGAATTTCAGTACAGTGGAGATGTTGGTTTGGTACTCTTAGAATTAACATTACTAATCAGAGTTTTTGATAAAAACCATTTAATGCTTCCATTGAAACTTACACATGCCAAAACAAGTGAATGTACATTAACATGGTGCTGATTTATAAACAAATATACACATTTTGCACTGCAAAACAAACCACTTAAATATACAGTCCTCTGGCTGCACCTAAACAACTAAGGTAAAAGGTATGAAATATCTTTAACAACAAAAGTATGTAAATAGTAATTAAAAAAAGTCTGTGTTACAAATACCTGCATGCCCATTCTTTATTGGGACAGCAAATAAAAGATGGCACAGAATGAAGCTGTTACATGATTCTAGCATTTGGACCCAGGTAGTAAACAAGCTGAATAGACTCAGTCCACCTAAACTTGAGTATTAAGAGTATCTTAAATTTCTGTACAGTCTTACAGTTGTAAAATATGATCAGTAAATTAAAGTAGCTTTTAGGTGTTATGATACTTTCAATAGTTAACTGCTCAGATACTTCACCTTAAACAACGTTTTATGCATGGAGGCCTGTGGAATGTAATACTGACAGATTAATAGAAAAGTTAGGGTAACCAAGAGTAAGAATTTTAAATTATAATTTTATACTTTCAGTGAAATAATTTAGCATCTTTAATATTAATTAGATTATTTGTAAGTCCATATGCAATTCAAATAAGCTGGATCCAAAATTAAGCAGGTTTTTTAAATTAAAACTGTATGGGAGGATTTAGTGAGGCAATCATGCTAATTTATGAGCTTGACCATTATTAAAACTGAGAGCATTGCCCAGTTCTCCAGTGCTATCTATTTGTATCATCCTTTCTCTGAAAGGAGTCAAGAAAAGTATTCATGGAGAAATGTTCTCTCTCAGGGAATACTAGAGTGTACATTTCATCTGTTAGAGAGCCACATTTGTCAATTCCTATAATAAAAAACTCAGTGCACTTTGGTAGGTTTTTAGGAAGACTACAGCATCTCCACTATACTAAAAGTCTGGCACAGCCCCAGTGAATGACTGACTGAACTACAACATTGTTCCCACTAAGGCTGAGGCTGCTTAAAGCTTTTATGTTTTCTTTAGGCTCAAGTATCCTGAAAAGTCACCCAAGATATCTTTCTCAAAGAAAACAGATTCAGACTTATAAAATCACATCAGTTCACATTGATACTTTACTAATACATTATTACAGGACATCCAAAAATTCCCCAAATAGTTAAAAGAGGACTCTTACTTTAAGAACCCTGTCTACTATCCAGGAAAATAAGCTGAGGCTGGTGTTACTGCAGCTTTTGGTGACGGTTGGGCTTTAGTTGGCAAGTACTGTTTCAGATACTCTGTAGAATAGCAGAAACAAGATACTGTTCATAGAACCATAACTATTATTACCCTTTAAGTATATTTCAAATAAGGTCTTGTTTTACTATTTCCATACATACCCGAGTTAAGTGCATTTTGACTAAGCCCTCGTAAAGGAATGCTGTCATCTTTTTTCTTGAAATACTTTGATTCCAGCCCCAAATTATCACCAGTAGAAATAAAAAGGCTAATTAAAATTTAAAACAAATGTAGTTAGTTAGCCATGCATTAAACAACAAGTGTGGATACAGAAGAATCTTAACTTGAAGTGGAACTAGTGCATTTCTATGAACTTTATCATTTAAAGGTAAACCATCACCAAGTAGGTTAAGAACAGTCTAGAACTAGTTTTTTGATTGACCATCACTTGATAACCTTAGATCTGTCACTGGGAGAGACAATGAACTTTTGTTCTTTGGGGCCCACTCCTGAAAACTCTTCATTTGTTATCTACAAACCATACTTAATGACGAATTAAGTCTGCCACAACTTAAAATTCATTAACGTATTGATGGAGAAGGGCAGGTGACAGAACTAGCTTGGTACTGGAAATGTTTTGTTAAGTTCCATACACACATAGAAGACAAATGGCTTTATAAAACATAATAATAAAAACAAACCCCCACACTAAAAATGCAATAGATGACACTTACTTCTCCTTATTTGCTGGATGACTAGTTGCAGTCACTATCTGAACATCTGAACATTGATTCATTTTTGAAAGCTGTGTGTTAAACTGAATCTGCAGAAATGTAAGAGTTGGAGGTTAGAGAGAGCTACTCCAGATACGGTGGTCCACCAGTAAGTGTATTTAGAGAGTGAGCTTTTCAGGGATTAATGTTTCTATACCTTGCATAGCACTTCTGTGCAGCAAAGCATGCAAGAATAAGCAACTTAAAACCAAGCATTAGCTATTACTAGTGATAATGTTGAAGACAGAGTTTAAAAATACTAGGATATACAGTAAATATTTATGCATTTTCAGAAATATTCCAAACATTAAGCTTTGATATTTTATGCTATCACATTCTTAACCAAACAGAAGAGTCAAAGTGCCTGCCTTTGGTACTGGACATTGTGAATTGACATTTTTATTGTGTGCTGGTTCCAGAAAGTTCTGGAAGGCATACAGAGGAGAAATGGGATGACTGATTCCTGAGCTGGGAAAGGACGGTCGGTCAGGCTGTAAGAGAATAGAATACATCCATAAAGGAGAAGAACAATTCTTGAAATAATTGTTTGTAGAGATTCAAAATTCCCAAACTAACAGCTAACCACAATTACAAAGCTAATGCTCATTTGAGTCTTCCTGACAGGAAGAAAATGTCACTTTTCCAAGATTCTTCAGGAAAACCTGTAACTTTTTAAAAGTTAGATGAGTTGAGCACTCTTAGCTAATAATTCTAAGCTCATAATGAGCTACACACCCTGTAACTGATTAATATATTAGATGTACCTAGCTATAAATCAGAGACCTCTTTGCATGAATATGCCTTTCCACTACAGAATAAGAAGCTCATCAATTGCTAGGTGACAACAGGTATCCATACACACAGGGGCAACAATGAACAAGAACCAGTAAGTCATGGTATTTAACAAAGATGATAGGTAATGTTTCCTGCCCCTTATTTTCAAGTTTCTAAATATCACTAATAAGAGCATTCAAATAGTACACTTTCTTTTTCAACCTATACAAAGACAATTAGTATGTAAGTTAACCTCACAACACAAAAATGCTACCTTTTTTTTCCCCTTCACCCTGCACTTCATCTTTTCCAAAATAATTTTGCATTGTTTTGTGTATTTTAATAAATAAGAGCTTAGAAAATTCTCACTTAGAAGACCAGGGCATCAAGTAGCACCCAACAGGGTATTATGTTATTACAAAAACAAACAAAACAAAAAAACCCCTCCAAACCCCCCCCCAAACACACCCACCAGAAACTATAAGGCCCAAAGAAGATGAAAGCACTTTTTTTTTTTTCAGTTCTTCTTTTAAGGCCATACATTTCAGGAATTAATGACTACATCATAACCATGTTATTTATAGTTATATCTTACCATGCCATGAGGTGAAATGGCAGTCCTAACACCACCATGTGTACTGGCAGAAGTCTCTAGCTTCTTTGCCATCTGAATTTCATTCAGCTGTTTGTTTAACCATGTGATTACTGAAGAGAGAAGAAAAAGGTCAAGCTCACTTCCTACCTCTTACAAGCTGTTTAAAACAGCAAGTAGCCCTTCCTCAGAAGCGACAGCTTAGTGGGCTGTTTTTCCTCCTTAAGCTCAAGCATCACTAGAAGGCCTAGTCTCAAGCTTCCTCCACCCCTACATGCCATTCTGTTTCTTCCTCTAGAGTTGGCCCCCCACATGCACACCACCCCAAGCACCAGCTGCAAAGAAAGTCTTCTCTACATGCACCTCTAGGTTGTTGCATACCCACTACAGACAGAAGCTTATTTTCCATAAATGACAATAATCACAGCCCTTTACAAAAAAAAACCCCACAGGTAAAGCATTATAGTTGTTCCCATTAATTTTCAGTAGCAGCTCAATCACAATGTCATTTTTACAGAGGGGAAAATGAAATTGTATAAACCTACCATTTTCATTGGTTTTCAGTAACTGCTTACTTTCTTCTAGTTTTTGCATTGTAGTTTCTAGCTGTTCTTGTAGCTTGCAAACCTGCAATATTCCCATAATAAGTAAGTATAACACCATCAGGAGCTACTACTAATTACAAACTGAAGAAAAAATGTAAATACATAAAAAGGATCTATGAAATTGTTCTAAAATTATTTAGAGAAGTCTTTTACAAAAGCAATATGAGCTAATTCTTTTAAAATAAGCCCTACTTTTATCTAGGGTTTTGACAAGATGACCACCAGAAACCTTTCTGACCTTAATTTTTCTATGATTAAATAATGCAAGGACTCATAAGCATGAAAATATACTTAATGGAAGAAAAAGTTCACTCTGTTCCACCTTCCCCAACTTTGACATGAATATGCCCTCTAAAGTATGTTAATTCATCCATTATATTGCTTTGTACTGTTAATACAATTTTAGTTTTCTTCCATATAGATGGATGGCTCTTACAAATCAGTTTAACATGAAAAAAATGAAAAATTGATTACACGTTTAAATAAATGTGTTAACTAAGTAAAAGAGTACATTCTATTCCACAGAAAGATTTAAGACCTTATTGCTGTAAGTAAGTTAAAAAACACAGAACTTAACACACTACATACAATAGCATTTACAGGACAGAGGGTTAACCTATCGCAATACCTCCTGCTCTTTCATTTGAAGAGATTGTCCCATGTCCTGCAATTCTCTCTGCTCTTTTTGAAGTCTCTCTTCTTTTTCTGCCAATAGTTTTTCCTGCTGAATTGTTACTGTATTTTTCAATTTTAATTTACTCATTAGAGTTTTCAAATCTCCTTGTAACTTCTTGATAATTTCATTAGCCTATTAAAAAATAATAAATCAGATGTTCTTAAAATAAAACACCTAAAAATAAGGAAGACACTTCATAAGGATAATGGAATGTTCAAACAAACCTTAAGAAGTTCAGCTGACAGTGACTTAATTGTTGTCTCTAGTTTTTCAATATGACTTTGTTTTTTCTCTGTACTCTCTTCCAGTATTGTCTTTAAAAGAATATTAAAAATACTATAATAAAGATACATGATAGACACTGCTTATGATTTCAAGTAGAACCTCAATAATTCTTTGAAAGATAATCCTTACAAGAAATTCAGTCCTTGCTTTTCAGTCAAATTACATAGGATCTCAATTCATCCATTTTTTTGTTTACAAAAAGTACCACTAACTTTACTCCAGTACCACAATATTAAAACAGTAGCAACCTTTGTAAAACTGAATCCAGTATACTTTTGATGCCATTATTTAGAATCTTTAATTACATTTGAAAGCTTACTGGCTGTATTCATAGGAACTGGTCAACTGCTAATCTATAGATACTGCAGTTAAGGAGGTTCTACAGAGCTTTAGAGAAAGTTATTTTGAAACACGAAGGAACCTTTTGTTCTTGTGTCGCATCTAATACTTCTTTTGTTCTAATAACTAGCTGATCTTTATCTTTGATCTCTTGTTCCAGAACAGCAACCCGTGTCTGTAGCTGATTAACGAGTTTCTCTTTTTCATGACATTCAGCATCCAGAGTAGTATTCTCCCGACGCAGTGACAGCACCTCCTGCTTTGCTCTTTGACATTCCTAGAATGTTGGGAAGGAATTTTATTTTCTAAGAAAACCTGTAATAGTAATTTAAACAAATCTATCTAAATAGTAAGCATAACGTGGAATGAAGAGGAGCTGAACAAACTTAATATGCTATATTTTCTATTACATGCATAGGCAGGCAGTGTTAATGCTCTAAAAATAGTAAGTTTGGTTATGGAAATTAATAAGCCATACATCTTCTATTCCAGAAAGCTTTGCTTTCAGTTCTCTGACTGTGGAGTCTCCTTTATATCTCCTTTCTGTTAGATCTTTGTTGATGACCTCGAGTTCTGAGAGTCTGTTCTGTAACTGTTGAATACTTTTCTGATGCAAACTTTCTAACTCCTTTTTCTGTTGTTCTTGCTGTTGTTGGTACTGAGCTTGTGCCTATGAGAAGCAAAGAAACTAAGTAGTTATTCAATGAATCTGAAACTTAAGCCAAGAAACTATTCACATACAAGAATATTGTTAATTCTTTTCTGTTGTCATACCTGGAGAGCTCTTTCCTTTTCATTTGTCAGCTCCTGCGTGTGTGTGTTTGTTAGAGCTGTAGTGTATGATGTCCATTCATTTTTCAGTTTGTCTAGTTCTCGGCTCTTCTCTGACAAGCTCTGTTTAAGTTTGATAAAGCATATAGGGTTTTAAAAATGTAAGCATTTCAGTCAATACTGAATGATTGTTTACTGTTACTTCTTCAAAAGGACATGGAATTATTAAGAAAAGTCTAAATTTCAGCACCAGATGCCAAAATGTCTGTTCATTCTGTAAACAGGAAAGTAAGGCACTGAGAAGCTAAAGAGCACCTTTCTGGCACTGTGGGTAAAATAATCTTCATTTCCACTTGTATTTTCTTCCAACCACTATTTAAGAGTGAAAAAACAGTCTGCTGATATTCCCTACCCTTATAACTCAGTGCTGGGGGGGGGGGAGGAATTCTTCAGCAGCATCTTTTCCTCTTTTTGATTTGTAATTCTACATTCCAATCTAGCAAACACATTCCAGTAACTCCAACTGAAACTGCAAAGATGAGGTAAACAAGTATTCCATTCCAAAAAAGGTCCACAATAGGAGTTTTAATGGAATTTTTCTGTTTCATAATAGTCAAAAGTCACCTTGGTAATTCTAGAATTTGCCCTAAATCATCCTCTTGAAACACAAATGTGAAGTCATTACTGGGCTGACTGCAAAAAATCAAGAAGTAGTACAGTAACATGACATCCAAGACTTCTGATTTAGTTATCATGGTTTCACAAGTTTTCCAAACATAAGGCTTTCCAACCACTCATGGAATATGTAGAGTGTACTTATCTTCACACTACCATATATTTAGTACATAATTTGTGTATGCACATACAGGCAGACCTCTGTACAAAACAAAGTAATATTCTGTTTTAGTACTGAAAGAACTAAAATTTATTCTTCAGTTGCATGCTTTACTCATTCTTAAGAAAAGCTACAGTAGACTACTTTTCTTCTTTTCACTCGCTCCCAAGTCAATTATCTTGGCTAGGTAGTGGCTAACCAGCAAGCCCACAAGAAGGTACCTTTTCCATAGATTAAAAGAAGTGCAACTTACAACAGGAAAGTTAAAAATTTACACTACCTGTTGAGTGTAGCTCAGTTGTCTGGTAAGATCCTCTTCGGTTTTTCTAAGCTTTTCTTCCAACATCATTTTGTCTTCCTATGTACAAATTGACATCAAGTCAAATTGTTAGTTCCCAAAATACAAGTAGTATTTAGCTTCCATTTTATCAGCATACCCTGCCTAAGCAACCACATACCTATTATATTTGTGAAAAAATCATCTTGTTTTATCTTATTCAATATGAAGTTTATTTAATTAATAAATTTAAAAGAAAAGGCATTAGCTCACAAGGTAAAACCCAAATTAAATTCTCACCAAGTTTCTATAAGGAAATAGTATCTTATCATAAAGACTTGTTTACAAAGGAGTTGCATGAACAATAAATTAACTGAAATACTGTAAATTTATGTTATTAAAATAGCTTATTAGGTGGCTATAAACATGGCAGCACAGCAGGAGAGGCACAAATCCCAGGCTATAAACTGAAACAGACAACAGTCAAACTATGAGGCCATTAATTTCTCATTAAATAAAACCTAGCATGCTACCAACTGCATCAACATTACAATTTTAATTTGCTATTTATAGCTACTAGCCCTTAGAAGTCCATAAAGCCACAGAATTATATACACATGCATGCTTTCCCAAACCCAACTGCAGAACAAAGAGATTGAAAGTTTACAGTACTTACACTTACAGTTTACTTTTCAGTTGATCTGGCAATCAGCACAAGGCTATGAAGCACAAGACACTGGAGCATTCAGAAGCATTGGACAGCTGCATACTGCATGCATTGCATGTGTAAAATACCTGATTTTCTGCCAGTTCAAATTACAGTGCTTGGCTGAATATACATGTAATATTTTCATTGCTAGAGTGACAGTAACAATTTAGTTTTATAACATGCACCCAAATAACTGCATGCAATGACATATGTGAGCTAAAATAAAAAAAATAAACCAGAGCATACAATTTGGGACATACTTTTGAAGTATTAAGACGGAAAAAAATGCTTAAGTACACATAGCATCAAGGTCTAGTTGCCACTTAGACAAGCCCTCATTTTACCTTAAGGCATTTCAAACAGGTGGCTAAAAACTTCTTTATTTCTGCATCATTTCCTGGTAGGAATTTTAGAGAGAGGTGGGTAAGATGTTTAAATGGGTTGGTCTCCACTACATTTAAAAAGACAGGTGTGTGATCTAGAACAGATGCTGAAGAAACTAACTGCAGCAAAAACCTAGGGAAAATAAAAAATAATCAAATATTTAGCATATTTCTTTTCCTGAAATTACTTGTAGGTCCTACAAGCTATTTTCAAATAAAATAGGTTTTTATATGTGCAATAAAGGGCTGTCCAGCTTTTGACAAAGAACAATGAAATTCAGTCCCGATATTGTAGTTAATATTACAAACAAATACCAACTAAAATGCTTGTACCTTACAGTAAGAAATGTACAAAACTGATTAGTTTGTTTATTTGTAAAATTTTCAGAAGCCCATCTTAGACTTAAGAGTCCAAAACCAAGTAAGGCCTTTGTAACCAAATTCAAAAGGAAAACAGACTCCTGGCTTTTAAGTATCCTACAAGCTAGTAAGATTCACAGCCCACAGTACATACTTCAGGAAATAACCTGACTACCGAAGTGGAGCTAGGTACTCTGGACAGGCCTTTCTACACACACAGACGAAAATAATATATGAAAAGGCCCCTACAGAGAAGAGTGGACTTCAGGTCTCCCCCCTCACATCTTAATATCTGAAATGAAAGTAGAAGAATCCTTGTCAGAATGCCTCATAACTTTGCCTTCTCCTGTGAAACAGAATTATTTACACCTTGGTCCACCAAATTCAGATTAGTTCTCTAGCAGTAAACTGTTTAAAAGAGAAAAAAAAAAAAGAAAAAGGACCAGTGCTGCATCCTTGCACATCTGCTAGCTTGTGACGCTTGTCAGCTTCAACTCAGATGGGGAAACTATTACTAGACATCAGTTCCACTGCTCAGGCCTCCTGAGACTTAGGTTTTGTCAGTAACATCCACTGACTGATACTCAAATGCATCCAGGGGAAAGTTAAATTACCCTTGTTCTACTGACCCTGAGTGGCTGACAAGTATTTTAAGAACTCAAAACACACACACAGAGTAATATGGCACTCACTTATTACCTACCTTGGGATATCTTTGTTCTGTTCCTGAATGCATTGCTGAAGCAGATCTATAAATTTTTGTGGGAAAGCAGAGAAGTCTACCAAGAGACCTTGCTGAGATTTTAAACTATATAAACAGAAAAAAAATAATTAACCAAATATGTAAGCGTAGTTTATTTCCTATGAAATATTTTGTTTACACTAGTAGAAAGAACTAATTCTGATCATAACATTAAAGTTCGCTAGCATGTTATTTTCAATTCTGAACACAGAAAAAATGTGATCACATCTTGAATAATAATCACCAGAGGATATTTTTGATTTCAAGAGTTTTTGCAAATGGCCTGCACTGAAAAAAAGAAGTTACTGTAGCACAATAAATGTGCTCATTTGAGTAGATGTCTTCCTTACAGCAGAGTGGTACAGTTATTCAACAGGGGCACATGGAAGAAGCAAAGAACAATGAGGGGAGACTCAACCATTATGAAGACTTTATCTGCCTACTTGTTTATTTAATCGTGCACCTTCACCATAGACACAGTAAATTCAAAGACAGAAACATTCAACACTGTATGCACAAAGCCATACCTCATATAACAAAACACTGCTTCTGCACACCTGTTTTACAAACACTATTTCACTTTTGCCTTTTGATCCACACACTGATCACATCCCTTTAAAAAAAACAACACACACAAAAAAAAACCAACCAAAAAACCCACCAAAAAACAAAGCAGAAAACTGAACTGCTCATGCCTGGTGCCCAAATTTGATGATAAATTCTGAGCAAGTAAAGTAAAATGAGACCCAACAGTACAATTAGTATGCAAGAAACCCATACGACAAAGGCTCAGGTCTGTGAATCCATGTCCATGAAAACAGACTTTCCTCTTGCAATTATTTCTTGAAATAGTTCACACACATATAATAGTCAAGTAGTTACAATAAACAGAAGATGCAAGTAGTAATATTAACTGTGTTAGTGTAGCTATGCAGGGAACTTAACATCAGGATTCTGTCTTTCATCTGTATAATCCTGAGCCAATCACTTTCCTGTACTTGGCTGTTTAACCAGCTGGCCAAAGAGAACAATACTACCAAAATACTGACAAAACTCTGCAAGTGAAAAATGCCAAAACCTAAATTCTAAGATAGACCATTCTAAGCTAAAAATATTCCTTCATTCTTTTTTGCCATTTAGAAATGTTTCACAGACATTATAATTTCACTTACCTTTGAAAATCTTCCTCAGATATGACAAGATTATAAAGGAAAAAAGGATCAGTATCATCAGTCAATCGAACAGCTAAATCCTGAAAAGACAGACATTTAAATATGATTTAAAATACTATAAACCACCCTGTACGATTGTTTAAATATTGTAAACCAATATCGCAAACAAAAAATAAGATAGAATTGTGGCAACTAATTCAGAAGGTGAAAAACATTAAGGTTTAACACAACTTCAAATATTACAGTGGGAAAAACAGGATAACTATTCCTCACAAAATTAAACCAAGTAAAAACCTTCGACTTTGAGCAGCAAAGGTTTCAATGTGTCTTCTTCATTTTACAGAAAGAAACCTATTTGCTATTCTTCCCCATCGTGAAATAGCGTAGCACTAGCAGTCCACTGTAATGGATCACAAACACATCACTCCCATAACTGGAAGTTTTTGAGAGCATAGTGCTCCTAAACATTTAAGAAACCACCTTCTGAGGAGTTCATATATTTGAATACAGAGCTTTGCAAAGCAAGCATAAAAAGGATACAGCTGAAGCCCAGTAAGCTCATAAGGAAAATTGTAGCATAAAGCTGCTTAGCTTTTAAAAATAAACTTTTTTGTTCCTTGGAGGTCTACACAGAGTTTTGGAAAAACTGCCTTCTCTGTAAACATTAGTCTTTCATCACAAGGCTGGGGTTATGCAGAACACCTGGTAGCTTAGGCCCAGGCACCTGTTCTCTATGAGGCTCATACCCATGTGAAGAATATTCCCTAGCAGAGGCAAAAAAGGAAGTAGAAACCTGACAGCTCTTCCAACATAACTCAAGCGTGACCATAGCACATGTACATACACAGATCTGAAACAAGTTTCAGTAATTCAGATACCAGTAACACTAACAAAACTCTCAGTTGGAGATGTATAAACAAACTTAGGGATTTACATGTGCAGCTAGCTTCTTAAAACTAACATCACCCCAAACCAACTAGGGCAGACTGTTGAGCAGGATAATAATGCCCACTTGGTTTGATGTGTCATTAACTGATCCAAGCATTTGAAGGTATCTTTCTAGACTGATCACACACTGATGTACCCAACTGGATTTCCAGGCTCCTGCTGACACAGGCTGCAACTTGGTACACAGTTCTTGACTGAACTGCTTCTTCACGCAATATTATCATTGTCACAGTTAGCAGGATCTTACAAAAAAAAAAAAAAAAAATGCTGTGCTCCTTTACAAACAAATCTTTACTCAATAACACTATAACAAACTAATGACCAATCTTAACATCATGGTAGGCGGATGTACAATTTAAGTGACAAATTAGACATACAACAAAAAAGATTTTATAACCTCCAGTAGTAATCTCATTGCTATTTTTCCTGAGAAAGATGATTTTTTTACTGCAAATTTAGTACATTCCTTCCTACCCCCACTGGATAATTTGCAAACATTCAAAGACTAACACACTTATCAATAAAAAGCAAATGTTACATCCACATACAAGTTGTCATTTTTTGCTAGTTGAGATGAGGACTTTGCAAAGACAACTGCTGCTCTACATTCTTAAGTAAGTGTTGAGTATATTTAAAGTGAGACTGCTCTTAAGCTCCAACTTGGGTTCCCCTGAGGGTCTCCAAATACTTTTAATTTGCAAGTTTACCAAGACCCATGAACAGCCAAACTAAGAGACATCTAAAAAGGCTAGGAAAAAAAAACACTATACCAAACCAACTAAATTACTCAAGAAATGTTATCAAAAATAAGGTCAAGTGACAAACATACTAAAATCCTATTTTACTTTTCCTTTGCCTAATTATCCTCTTATACAATGAAATTCAGATAATACCTAATGAATGACACAAATTAAACTAATCCACAAACCTTTTTATGAACAGGATTAGAAATTGACAGTAGCTCAATATTCACCCGAACATTTAATCTCCTGCATACAAAAAGATGAAGCTTAGTAACAAATCAAGAAAACATTACCCAAATAACATGTGTTCATAGCCACATTACAGGAATCAGATGACACTTTGAAAACAAAACTTTAGGCAGAACTATCAAGAAAGTTCCCATTGATGACTACTAGTAAGATACATGAAAGCCCCACAGTTTCAGTTATCAATTACAGCTCCTCAGTCAACTCAGGTTTTTTTGTTGTTTGTTGTCCACCAAACTTTAAATAGCAAGGCAGAAATTTTGAAACATCGTCCAGAAACTAGAACCTTTGGAAAAGCCTGTTGAAATTTATTAACTATTGCTGAAACTTTTGATAATCATTTATACAGTGCTACCTTGTCTTCATTTATTTCTTGTTGAGTAACCCGAGAAGTTACTTGCATTACAAAACACACCCACAGACATCAGCCTTTCCGTGCCTTCTAATACAGGCATGCCAGAGTAGCCCTAAGGCCTGCCTGCACACACTGCCTAATCCAGATAGGACCTATATTACTGAAATTCACTGTATTTTGAATAGACACTTCACGTCAAATACTCCCGGGCTTTCCCAAACCCCAGTACTAAGCCATGCACACACGCACACGACTGCGCCCAAATCGACTAGCCCTCGGCAGAAACCGATCGGGGGGACAGACGCGTGGGCTCGCCCACGCCGCAGGGGCAGTAACGAAGGAGCTGAAATGCCCCGGGAGACCGCGGTAAGGCCGGCTCCAGCCCGCGAGGAGGAGGAGGAGAAGGCGGGCCTGCCCGCGGGGCAACCGCTGCGGCCTGGGAGACGCGCAAACACAGCGGGCCGGCCGGCCGGACCCGCAGCGCTGCGAGGGCCCGTGCGGGGCCGAGGCAGGAATCCCGGCCCGCGCGCCGCCTGCAGGGGAGATGCGTTTGGCCCCATAGCCCTCAAGCGTTTCTGGAAAGCCACTGCGTGTCTCCTCCGCCACCAGCGGCCCCTCCGCCCCCTCTCCCCTGGCAAGGCACCCGCGGCAGCCACTCCAGCCCTCACTGACTGCCTCCAGCCTTGCTGCGACCAAGTCCCCTTCCCTCTGACCCAGAGGGTCCCCATAAGCAGCCCCAAAGCAAGAAAAACGCAGGCAGCTACTAAGCTCACCGCCCGCACTACGCGCGGGGCCCCACCTCTCGCCCAGCTGCTGTTAGGGCACAAGGCAGGAAGAAAAGAGAGCAGGAAAGAACCTGCCGCTCAGCAGCCCTTCTCCTGAGGAATGCGATAAAAGCTCCGCGCAGCTAGCGAGGAAACCAAGTCAGAACCCGCCGCGCCGTTCAAGCTAGCCCCTCACCTCTCCTCGCAGCCCTGGCACCTCACTTGCACGCACACCGGCCGGTTGAACATACTCTCCGCCGCCATCTTGCGCTTCGAGTTTGGCGCCCGGCTCCCGCGGAGGAGGAGCCTCAAGATGGAAGCGAGGGGGTGACCGCAGGGGGTCCTGGGAAGGAAATGGCGGCGGCGGAGCAGGGGCGAGGGTTTCCAGTTCCAGGGCGATGTGCCTACTTCGTGGAGAGGAAGAAGCGATTCTGCAAGATGACCCCGGCTCCTGGGAGGCGCTTTTGCGGAGAGCATGGGCAGCAGGAGGTACCGGGCCTCGCCGGGCGGAGCAGCAGGCTCCCTTCTCTGGCTGGGGAGGATGGGCTCCTGGCCTCAGGGGAGCCCCGGCGTCTCTGGGAGGGGCTGCGGCATGCGGAACCCCCGGCGGCACCCCGGGGGCCGGGGGTGGCATGTCCGCCTGAGCTGGTCCCGCAGCAGGGGCAGGAGAGGCAGCGCCTGCGCCTTCCTTTGAGCCCTGGATGTGCTAAGGCTGTCGGTTCAGCCCAGCATTTACCCTGCCATTACATCATAGGCTTATTCTTTTAGGATCCGTTTATGTATAAAATTCTCGTCTTAGTTTCTCCATTCCGGTTAACCCACCTACCTCGGAATAGATGTTTTATGAAAGTCAGATGTCCCTCAATAGCTTTTCTAAAACAGGAACACTGCATGCTGAAGTGTTGTCTAAAACTTTTTCTTTTGTAACTAGGAAGAAAATAATAGAAAAAGAATTCCGTGCCCTCTTGATCCAAAACAGTAAGTATATGTAAATGCTTTTCCTACTCTTTGTCAGAGTTCACATGGTAAATCCTGTTACTTACTTTTCTTTCCATTTGGATTTTAGCACTGTATATGAAGACCAACTACAAAAGCATTTAAAAAAATGTAATTCAAGAGAGAAGCCAAAGCCAGTAAGTGCAGTGTAAATTTAGCACTACTCCCTCTCAGATTTAAGACCCTAAACATTACAGGTCTGCAGAGAATTTATTGTGCTGACAGCAGCTGTGAACTGGAGGACAGCAGTCTTAGCAAGCACTATAGTAAGGACAGTATGGAAGCTGAATAAGTACTTGCTGAAATGGAAATCACATTCTAGTCTCCTCATCTTCTATGTCCCCTCTCAGTGTAGTTCAGTACAACTTTTCAGTTCTCTTAGTTACAAATGAAAATGCCGAATTCATTTTTCTGAACAGCATTCTCGAAGAACAGTCTCACAATGCCATTCATTTTAGAGACATGATGAGAGATTGTCCTCAGAAAGCAAAACTAGCAGGGAGGCTCTAGGCATTTTCCTGCCTCTGGCAGTCTGCTGCCCTAGCCAACTGCCTGCTTCACTCCAGCTGGCAGTGAATTATGGAAAGCTAGGCTGACAGTTGCACCCAGTGCTGAGGGAAGGAATAGGATGTATGTCTTCAACAGCTGTTTCTAGAAAACAGAAGATGGCTTCTTTATTGTCTGCCTTTCTGCCTGATTGGTATTGCACCTTTAGTATTACCTGGAAAACCTTAAAATGGTCTCTGGAATCAGTCTAGTAAGCATTGACAGCTTAACTCTTATGAACATGTTCAATCTTGTCAAAATGTGTCAGAACAGTCATTTCTGCTGCGGATTCCGGATCAGACTATAGGAAAATAATTACTTGGAATATCTTCTTTTGCAGTGGATTCCTATTGCTATGTACCTTATGATAAAACACTGAAGAATTTAGCTTTTTGCTTCCTGGTAATTAACAGAATCAGATTTCTTTTCTTTTGATTTTTAAAGGTCTACTTTGTTCAAGATATTAATGCAGGTTTAAAAGATGTAGCAGAAATACCAGAAAAACAAGTAAGTACATTTATTTGTTCTAAAGCTCAGTCCCTACATAACATGTTGCAGTTTGTCATATGACTAAAGAACTAGCAAAAATAAAAGGGTCTTATATTTATGGGTGGTGCTTTTTTTTTCCTTAAAAAGGTACCTATCTCTTCTCTATCAAAAGAAGAGCTGGAGAACTTAATTATCAAGTTGAAAAAAGCAAGTAATGGTGAGCTTACTTAATACTGAAAATAAGATGTTTTAAATTGAATTGATTAAATATTTGATTGTTATTTTTTTGTTAGATATCTGAAAATGTGAGATATTTGGCACTAAACACCTCTGAAGTAATTATCATCAAGATGTAGGCAATCCTCCAATAGCTAAATTTTACTTGGAAGAATAAACTAGATTGAGAGAATGTTCATATAGCTAATTTCCCTTCTTTTTGTCTGTTTCCCACTCAAATATCATTACAGATAACAATACAGCTGTGTTATAAACATATGATGATATATTTATGCTCCCAACAGACTTATGTTGTTAGCACTACAAATTGAGCTTATGTCTGAATATTGTAACTTGTGTGTTACAAAACCAGAAACCCTTGGAAACTGGAAACTTCTAGGTATAAGTTTTGCATTTGCATGCAGGCCTGGAACTTTGCCTTAAGGAACGAATACTGTCCCACCAGGCTTTACAAGAAGCCTTAAATGACCCAAAGAATGGGGAATCTGCTTTCAAACACTTGAAACAACAGGTATTGTTGCTGCTTTACTAATAGCTATAGATGTTTTTGAACATGTGGAACTCTGCTGTTGTAAATTTGAGTGACTGTGCATGCATAATGCTAGTCAATTCATACAGAGGAAATCTGATATGGTCTATAACTGTGCTCTTCAAATAACAGCATATATATAACTTTTGAATGGCCGCTTTGTTAAGCATTAGTAACAAAAGTCACAAAAGTTTATTAGGATACCGAAATAAATTACAAATTATGCGGTGGTGTTTTGAATTTTTACTTGTATATTCTTATTTTATATTAACTCATAATAAATCTGAGCTACAAAAGGTAAAATGTTGTATTTGCTAAGAAGTAAAAGGAATGTTTTACTTTTTCTGTAAGAGTTGGTCCTAGATTTCCTGGTTATGTAACAGATGCATAAAAAGTATTGGAGAGCCTGAGTTTACCTTCTGCCTTTTTAATGGATATCGAACAGCAGGAATTTTAAGGAAAATGGATTGCATACTGTAGCAAAATAGAAAGTTTGGGGAAGAAAAATTTAAAAGTGAGAAATGTCTGTTTTATGTACTTTCTTCCCATGCTCTACTTTCCTTTCCTATGTATTACAAAATGCGTAACTGCAGCAGAGAGAAAGGGCTCTGCAGGCACTGATGCTTCACAGAAAATTCAGTATACTACCCATATATTGGATGGCTACTTCAAGAATCAGCAGAGAAAGATATTATAATGGGTACCTGATCCCAAAAATCCATTCCAAAAAGTACTGGGTGGAGTTCTGTGAGCAGTGGAAGAAGGGCAGGGTGATGCTGACTAGCCAGAATTTATAATCCCTTTCTTCTGTACACACAAGATCTTTTCCCTAATCCCTCATAGAAGGGAAGACTTGAAAAAGTCCTCTGCAGTTTGGTGAAGTAATCATTTTTCTATCAGGCATTACAATACACAGTGTATGTATTTGCTTGGTTCGTAAATAATCTTTTGATGTTTGTAGGCTTCTATTTTAGGTAACATGGAAAAATTACATTTACTTGGTCCAGGAAGATGTTTTGTTGAGTTTGGAGCTGGGCGAGGAAAGCTGTCTCATTGGGTTGATGTTGCCTTACAGAATGTTGAAAATGTTCAGTTTTTGCTTGTGGAAAGGGCAACTACAAGATTCAAGGTAAGAGAGGATATCGTCACATTAGCAGAGTATAGTTTTTAAACTGTTGTCATTGAAGCTGTTAGTATTTGCTTTTTATCTTCAAAAATAACATAAAGCCTTTAAATTTTAAAGTTTTGAAAGTGTGATTGTCTATGTTCCATACTTTGCCAATAGTAGATTTATTAGAAAAAAATCCTGGTATATAATGTTGGAAATGTGCAGGTGTTGACATGACAGGAAGACAGTCTGGCATTAATACCTGGAGCAAAATTATAATTATTACTGGCCAGCCCTACATAATGATCTTGTTCTTTACACAGGTGGATGGAAAACATAAAAGGAGAGATTCTGTATTTGAAAGGCTTCAAGTTGATATTCAACATCTATGTTTAAGTAAGTTACTTCTTGGCTTGCATAATTCTGAAATAGAGGCTTAATTTTAGATTTCAAATACTGGAGTTTAAGTCAGTTTAAATGGTTTTGAAGATTATTCTCAGTGGTTGCTTGGACACGTTAATGCTGTGTGTAGATACATATGTACACACATATATATTAAATGGAGATTTAAAATTTTCTGCTTTTTATGCACTTATAGGACATCATTATAGGTGAGAGATAACAAAACAAAAACATTTTGAAGGTTTTTTAGAACTTGCAGGATTAAACACCTTTACATTTTTTGTTTTAGGTATGCAAAATGAAGCAAGTCCTGCATATCATTGATATGCTATGCATATCAGTACTATAGAATTTGTGGGAATGCCTGTCATCAGGAGATGCATTATTAATGTCATATTTATATTTCATAGGCAGTATAAAAAGGCTGAAATACTTAAATATGCTTCTCAGCCACAGCATCCAATTCTCTTTTGTTTTAGAAAAAGAAACTTTCCTTTTAATAGCTTATAGCTGTATGTACAGACAACTATATTTTTTTTAGTGGTAAATATTTATTTCTTTAAGTGTGCTGAAATTATATTATTGAAATAATATATTATCAGAAAAAATATTGCCCCAACTACAATAATAGATGTTCTGGGGTTGTTGTGGAGTGTGCGTGTGTGTGTTTATTTTCTTTGGGTTTTTTCCCATGTAGAGAAGGTACCTGTTCTGGAGAAGAAAAAACTACCACTGGTAGGAATTGGGAAGCATTTGTGTGGTGCTGCAACAGGTATAAATTATATATGTGTTAACTTGTGGTGGGTTAACCTTAGCTAGATGCCAGGTGCCCACCAAAGCCATTCTATCATTCCCCCCCCGCCCCGCTGGACAGGGGAGAGGAAATAAAACAAAGGGCTCATAGGTCGAGATAAGGACAGTGAGAGATCACTCACCAATTACTGTCACGGGCTAAACAGACTCGACTTTGGCAATAAATTAATTTTCCCTATCAACCAGAGTAGGGTAATGAGAAATGAAACCAAATCTTAAAACACCTTCCCTCCACCCCTCCCTTCTTCCCAGGCACAGCTTCACTCCTGGATTCTCTACCTACCCGCCCCCCCCCCCCCCCCCCCCCCCCAAAGCGGGGCAGGCGGATGGGGAATGGGGGTTACGATCAGTTCATCAGACATCACTGTCTCTGCCACTCTTTCCTCCTCAGGGGGAGGACTCCTCACACTCTTCCCCTGCTCCATCGCGGGGTCCCTCCCACGGGAGACAGTCCTCCATGAACTTCTCCAATGTGGGCCCTTCCCACAGGCTGCAGTTCTTCAAACTGCTCCAGCATGGGTCCTTTCCATGGGTTGCAGTCCTTCAGGAGCACACTGCTCCAGCGTGGGTTCCCCAGGGGGTCACAAGTCCTGCCAGAAAACCTGCTCCAGCGTGGGTCCCCCAGGGGGTCACAAGTCCTGACAGAAAACCTGCTCCAGCGTGGGATCCTCTCTCCACAGATCCACAGGTCGTGCCAGGAGCCTGCTCCAGCACAGGCTTCCCATGGGGTCACAGCCTCCTTCGGGCACCCACTTGTTCCAGCATGGGGTCCTCCATGGGCTGCAGGTGGATATCTGCTCCACCGTGGACCTCCACGGACTGCAGGGGAACAACCCATCTCACCACGGTCTTCACCACGGGCTGCAGGGGAATCTCTGCTCTGGTGCACCTCCTCCCCCTCCTTCTTCACTGACCTTGGTGTCTGCAGGGTTGTTCCTGTTACCTGTTCTCAGTCCTTTCTCTGGCTGCTGTTTCTGTGTCCACTGCAACTTTTTTTACCTTCTTAAAAATGTTATCACAGAGGCACTACCACTATTGCTGATTGGCTCAGCCTTGGCCGGCGGCGGGTCTATCTCAGAGCTGGCTGGCATTGGCTCTGTCGGACACAGGGGAAGCTTCCAGCAGCTTCTCACAGAACCCACCCCTGTAACCCCCCCACTACCAAAACCTTGCCACACAAAACCAATACATAACTGCAGAAAGTTAGGATACTAAATCTTACAGTCTGAATGGACTGATCTTCCAAACTGTCCTTTTAAGCTTTTCTTGCCCTCTAACCCTTTGTTGGTGAATGTAACAATTACATTCTAAATATCTACTGACTTCTTCAGTGGAATAGTAAATGGATAATAGGTGCAAGCCTACTTTAGACAGAAGTAAAACCTTTCTTGTTTTTTATAGAGTAGAACAAAGAATAGTGTATGGTGGCATGGGTCATGTATTTGTAGTGTTTTGGGTTTTTTTAACACCATTGCCTCTACTCTGAAATATTTTTCTTTCTAAATTTGTATTGGCTATCTGAATATGCATCCCAAGCAAACAAGAGAATAATGTGTTTCTGTCCTGATAATTTTAAACTAATACACTCTTTAATCTCAAATATGACACCTATATAGGTACTGTTACAAAGATGACACAGTTAAGCATTTAGGAAGTACATCTACATATTAAATAGATTGTGTCCTAGATATTAAACTTTTAGAGCAAATATTTGCATGTTTTACAGGGAGTAGATCCTCCTACAATACACCAGTTTGTTAACAAAATTATTTCAGATTCACTTGTGTAGAACAAATATTCAAGAGGATAAGCCCTTAGTAGCTCCAGAGGTTTCATAATATTCATCTAGCATTTAGGGTTTTCATGTTTTCAAAGCATGCTTGTAATTTCTAGTTATCCTTAAAATTGCTTTTTGTCTTAGTTTACGATATATACTTTTATTCTTCTTTGTGGGAAGTACATTCCCAACCACGGCAGAGCCTGTATAAATAATGGCATAGTGTTCATCACTAATTTTGGGGGGGTATATCTGTTTTTTCCCAGATCTTGCTTTGAGATGCTTGGTTGAAAGTTATACAGCTTGCTGTGATGGAGAAGATGAGCAGCCTGCACCAAAACACTCTAGGACTGATATGACAGAGGTGGCTTCTAATAATTCTGCTGATAATGAAGGCAACAAAGAAGACTGTAAGCCTGTAGCTGGAATTGTTATTGCACTGTGTTGCCATCACAAGTGTGACTGGACACACTATGTAGGCAGAGAGTTCTTTAAATCAGTAGGACTTGGACCGGTAGAATTTCATTATTTTCAGAGAATGAGTAGCTGGGCCACTTGTGGCCTGCGAGAAACCACAACCAAAGCCTCTACAAGTGAAGAAAGTGAAGATCAAACTAATGACATGGAAGAACATGAGCAAACATTCAGCAAGACAGAGAGCGGTTCTGATACTTTACAAGGGTATGTAAATTTTTTTCTAGCAAACAGACTCCTGCAGAAAAGCAAAATTATGTATAGTGGTATATGAAATTGTTTTGAATTGTCAGAATTACTCATTTTACAGAAATGTTTTAATTACTAAATTTATAGAAATATTCTACTTTAAAAATACAGTTTTCATGGACGTAAGTTTAAAAATTTTTAAACAGTCATGCTTGCTTGAATTGAAATGAACTTAGTGATTTCAGTAGTTTTTCTAAGCTTAACTACTAATGTTAGTTAACAAAACTGTTCTGACACATGATGTTCATTCTTTTCCTCCTTTTTATGGAACTAGGATACTTACTGTTGAAGAACGAAAGGAGATAGGTTGCCTCTGTAAACTGCTGATTGATCATGGACGGATTGAATATTTACAACAACGAGGATACAAGGCTGTGCTACAGTATTATATAGAGTCTGCTGTGTCCTTGGAGAATGTCCTGTTGACAGCTGTCCCAAGTCCATCTTTGATACCAGAGCCAACTCATGTATGACAGGAGATAGATTTGGAATTGGTAGGAAAAAAAAAAAAAACCTATAAAACTTAACTGGATTTTCTTTAAAAAGCTAATTCTTTGCTTAGAAAAAAACTGTTTTAGTCTTCCCTGTACCCAGGAAAAGGTCTTTTATTTCCCAGTTTCACTGGGAATTACAAATATGCAAACCAGTTCTCATGAGTGGAAAAATAAAATCCCTAAGAATATTTGAAACCTGTTGTATGCCTCTTTGCTAGGAAGAAGTATACTTGATATTTTCTTCCATTCACAGTTATATTCTTTATTCATTAGCATTCATGATAGAAGGACCAGAAGTACAGTTTTGCAGATTTCCTGAAAGACAGTGGGTTAAAATAAGAGCGATTAACATACTTTATTTTCACTTTGAAGTTCAGGATAGCTTTGTATTTCCTCTTAAATTATTTAAGTAGGCCTAGGTACTTTTTCTCAGCACATGCTGCTAGGGGAATCTGTTAAGGAATAAAACTTATTTGTGAACTGTCATCTTGATATATTTTTGCTAATTTGATCATTCATTCATGAAATCTTGATAAGAAAAAAGCTGGCTTAGCGTTCTAAATCAAGAGCATTTCAGTCATTTATTTTTTTAAGCCTTGACAGTATATAGAATGAAGATCAGAGAGAACATTTTATATCTGCAATGAAGTTGTCTCTACAAGTAGCAGCTGCCACCTGCACATCTGTTCAGAAGTGCTTATTTTGGTCTCACTGCAACCTTTGAGCTGTTACTTTTGAGACTACTAACAGCATTTATTTTTGTCATAGTGATTTAGAAATGGAATGAAATTGTGGGGATGTTTTGTTTAAGTGACTGGATTTTTTGTCAGGAAAAACAAGTTATGAGAAACATCTGTTTATCAGATGTTGATACTTCATTGCTAAAAAATGTTAGGCGTCTCTCCCTTACATCCTTCTTTGGTAGTCCCCATCTGGACAACATCCAAAAACAGGGAAAGTTGAGCTTCATGAGACAAACAGTGCTGGAAGACCCACACTATGTAAACTCTGATTAAATTGCAAATACAAGAGACAGTCATCAGCTTCCAGTTACCCACCGCCTGGATAACTCAGGCTTTATTCCAATATTCCATAGTTCCAGTATGTTTCTAGTAGAATATACGCTGTTCATGTGAAGACCAACTCCTGATATAAGCACCTCTGCCCTCAGTAAAAATCTGTTTACAGATTTTTGGAAAATGTTACTCATTTATTAAGAAGATTATTCATGTTTCATTTGCATATGTATCCTAGCTTTCTTTTATCCAGTTTATCCTTCCCTTCCTCACTCTATTCTAGAGAGATTAGAATTAATAAAAAAGCCATACCTGCTTTCTTGAGTGACTCCTGGATATACATGTGCATGAATTCAATGCCAAACATTTCCTGTTGCTCCTCTTCTTCTGTATTCTTGCATGGAGGGAGTGTTATCTCTAACTCCAGTGGGTTGTCTCTGAAGTTGACAAATCTGACAATTCACCAGAAAAGGTTACTCTTGCAATAGGTTTTGTCCAGAGAGAACAACTCTTTTTTGAAACTGAATTAAGATTCCTCAAACAGTATTTTGAGCAAAATAAAATAAGTCTTTTCTTTTACTAAACTCACCACTATATTAGTAGCATTAAGTAAACTAAGCTCAGAAGATGCCTTATAGTAACAGTAGCTTATTGTGGTGGGAGAAAACATTGCAGTCCTCATCATTTTGTCTTTAGGTTTTAAGCCTTATTATATCACAAGCAGATGAGCAGATAAGAACTAGAGTGCAAATGCCTGCATCCTCCCAGCTTTGCAAGGTAATAGCTAGCCCTGTCTCCTGTTCTTCATTCATCCCTGGGCCTGTGGTTGTATATACTTGTTTAAAGAGGTGCTGCTTCTTTCAAAGCATCTGAAAACAGGAATTGTCTTACTGGGTTCGATGTGATTTTAGACTAGCATTCTTCCTCTAAAATGGCCAGCATCCAGTAATTCAAGTGAAAATGCAAACAACAGGAAAGTTTCTGTCACAATATACAAAATAGTATTTCCAATTCTACCAATTAAAAATTTACATTCATTCTTTTTTATTTTTCAAATCAAATACAGGAGAGTTTCATCCATATCCTTATACCTAATCCTTTTTGTTTAATCCCGAATGCTTGACTTCTCATTGCCAAAGTCCTACTTTTTTGTCATTTTTATGCTTGTCACATATTTTTCCTCCTAGCTCTTGGCTTTAGAGAGTGATACAAAAGGCCAGTTAGAAGCGGGCATTTGGACTTTTTGAAAATTAGAAAATGTATTACAGTCTCCTTTTTCATTTGGGACTGTAACTATCATAGCTTACTTCTTTAAATGAGTTGTGCTACACAAAGCTTTCTTGACCAGATCCCCAACTGTTGTGAATCTGTGTAATTACGCTGATTTATATGGTATTGTGTCCATCTGTACAACTGTGGACATGTCTTCTGTTTTCCACTTCCTTAGTATCACTCTATGATATACAACTCAACAGAGGCTTTAGAACTTATCTTCTAGTATTTTTATTTATATTTCTGTTGCTTTTTCTTACCTCAGATTTGTCATGTCCTTCATACAAGTGGGAATATCCTTAAGTTTGTTGTTGCTCAAAACAAGAGTACTAAGATTTTTCATATTGCTAATAGTTTCTGGCAAAGAGTTTATCTCATTCCTTTGGAGCCATAAAGTGTGGAGATTTTCCATTCTGTAAAATAGGTATTTGCACAATCAATTACAGATTTAGAAAATTAATCTTATCAGTCATTAATATAAAGTAATCGATTAATTTTTACAGCCACATAAAGGACTGTCATAAAGAATACAACAATACTCAAAGGAAACCCCATATCCATGATGATCACCTAACCTTTGGTTGAAAATGTCATGGGCGAGAAATACTTGATACTGAATTTATTGTTTATTGAATGGATTATTTCAGCTCATCCAAAATATCACATTAGAGCTGATAAATCTTAAGTAAGTTTGTAGTGAGGTTAACATTAAAATAATCTTTTTAAGTAGGATTTAATAATTAGAATTTCAATGCAATGGAATTGATACTAAGATGTGAGCTTTAATCCTCATTTACCTGTCAATTGCATCAGGAAGCTCCTGGAGTTTATTTCCCCCCATATCTAACCATTCTAGATTTGGCATGTTGAGAAGAGCTGAAGGGATGGTAGTAAACTGATTCATGCACAAATCTATGTGTGAAAGCTTCTTTAAATCACTGAGCTGAAAAGAAAGGGAGATTTAATGCAAGTTTGTATAGCTGTTCCATTACACCAGGGCTGTAATAATGTTGACTGAAAAAAAGAAACAATTTAAAAACATTACAACACATTCCAGAGTTAATAAATACGGAATAGTTTCTGAGTTACATTAGCTGATATTACCTAACAATTACAGTTCTCCCCTGAAAGGTAGGTAGGTTTGAAACTGATCAGGCAGAAGAACTTTATCTCCCACCTGGTAGTAAGTGCCCTAACTGCTGAGAAGTTAAATGCCATGACTACAATACAGATATACCCCAAGCCTTGAGAAGAAAAGGAATTTTAAAGACACCACTGTCCTTAGTATTTCATACTCCATGCAATATGCCATTTTTCATTAGTAAAAATTTAGATTTTTATGGATCACATTGCATAGACTGTATCTTAGAGTGAACCTAGACACCTTCCATGTCGTGAAGTCTATGACTATGGCAAGATATTCTAGAAGTTAAACATAGCATCACTCAGTATTGCAACATCTAAGTCCTTTGATGAATCATGCCTGCAGGTGCTTTTACAATGTTCAAGTGATGCAAAGATGATTTATTGCAAATCTGGTCCAATGTCTAAACGCTGAATGCCACTCAAGTACACATAACCAAAGCTTCACAGTGTTCACTTCACTGTAGTCTCAATAGGACAGAACTATGTATTTGCTATGAGCTGTTAATTTAAAACCTATCACTCTACATTACACCATGTAACCTGTATCCACATAGATTTTATAAATTCTGGATTCTGATTAATACCATATATTTTCATTTGAAAATCTGTTGTTAGGTATTACTCTTCGGACTCACTTAATTTTGCAAGGCACTGATTGCTGTCATTATTGCCACTACTGTTTTTTTTAAATAGATTATAACAAGTAAATATGGTTACATACTTGTCATCTCTATCTAAGAGACTAATAGTTAGAGATGCAGGTCTCTTTCATGTTTGGGTCAGTCCAAATTAAAGCTCAATAGTAGGTGAGCAGTTGTTTTTATTCTCTCTTAATTGCTTTCAACAGCTCAGAACATTCATTCAACTCAGTGCAGAGGCAGTTGTATAAATCACACAAATGCTTTTCATAGCTAGCAGTTCTGGTAAAGATGCTTACAGTTGTGTCCTGGTACATGGTATGAATTTGTATTCTCAACTATAAAAGGAAACTTCTCTGCTAAGGTGTCAGATCCTCAGTGGGGTAAATCAGTGAAGACCTTCAGCCTAAACGAATTAACGTCAAGTGTATCACTGTCCTGTATGCACCACCAAGTCATTTATCTGAACAAAATAAAGATTGTCTCCTTCAACTACTCAGGTATATGTATGTCCTTCTCATGTGGCTGCAGTTTGACTAGTCATATAAATATTGTTCACATATGTGTTTCTGTGGAGTAGTTGTGAAATCAGAATATCAAAGCAAATCTGAAAACATGGAGTGCAACACTTAAAGATAATTGGGCTTGGATAAATTCAAAATATGCATTAAACAAAACAAAACAGTCTGTCAAAACCTGAGGAGGAAGATCACAGATACTCCTGTTGACAGCCAGTTCCAATTTTTCCAGACTGACACAGTTACTTATTTCCTTAGGAACAAACTTTATTCTATTGTAACTGAGAAGCAGCTCTTGGAGGCTAGTCAGCTGGCCTGCAGAGAGCACAAATGAGAAAGGATAAATGTTCACGTTCATTGTACTGGCAATACATTACTTGTTTTGTGTTATCCTTATACTGTTATGCAAGTGCTCTGTGTTCTCACTGAAAAAAAAAAAAAAAAATTCACTGAAATTCAAATAGTAGGACTTAGGACTCTTTAGTACAGAACTGCACTCTAGTTGAGTGCTACCAAAAAAACTCCAAAACCTCAAAAAAAACCCAACTTATGAACATAGGCTACTCATGCTGTGGTCTGAGAACATGAAGCATGTTTTTCAATATCACTTTTCTAGCTGCATTCTGATGTCTAGTATCTGCTGTGCTTACAAGCTTTTTTCTCATGGGGAGCTTTCATAAAGATATGTCTGCTCCATCTGGCCATTTTTAAAAATTTATAGGGAATCGATGGTTTTAAGATCTCTATCTCACTGACAGATTTAAAGTGTCTGTTTGCTAACTACCCAATATGATTGTTAGACAGGCAAAGTGCACAAAAATGTCATGTTTGTGTAAGATTAATTTTCTTTGAAAAGCAGCTTAAAATAAAAGAAAGCACAGCTCACCGATTTCTTTAGGTACACTTTCAATTGAGTTCCGGGACAGATCCAGAACAACAAGATTGTGAAATCTTCCAATGAACTGCGGAATTTTCTGCAAACCAGTTCTATGAAGCTGCCATTCCTGGAGATGGACTAGTTTCAATAAGCACGAAGGTAGTGTCTGAGACAAGAAATATAAACCAGAAGAAATTCAGCTTAGTATACAACAAGAATACAGGCTTAGGTAGAAGTTTTATTTGAAACAGTAACAGTCTTATGACTAAAAAAAAAAAAAAAGAGAAAAAAAAAAAGAAAACTTTCCTTCTTCTTAAGCTATACTGTAACATCCTGAAATGAACATCATCAACGTGGGTCATTCTGACCACAGATTTAACCTACCCACTTTTTGCTCCCAGGATTTAGATACCTGCAGTACTGTAACTGCTTAAAAAGCCTCAGGCTTGCTTTTGTTTGCTGCCTTTTTTTAAAACAAACCCAATAAAACTGAAGATGAAACTGGTCTAAATAGCTTTTTGCATTTAAATGCTGGTCTAAATTGTATTTCCTAATCTGTTAAGAAAAACAGTGAGTAGTTGAGAGCAGAAGAGCTGAGGGATAGTAAAACTACAGTGTCTGTGAGTTTTGAACAAGGAACACTGGCATATGGACCACCAGAGTATTCTGGCTGTGGCTGTCACTCTCTCACTGGCCTCAACATGGTCTAATTCTCATCACTTCATAGGAACTGGCATCTGCATTTCTGTGTGGCTCAGAACAGACAGCTTCCACTCTGTCATTGATTCTACAGTTAGCTGCTTCTCCCCCATGCATTAGAAACAAGAATAGTATTCAGGCAATCTACTGGCTCATTTTCACTCTTAGAAAGTAAGCAGCAGAGAGAAATATTTTCATACACCTAAACACAGAGGGTTTTCACCTTGATACATTTCAGTAGTTCTGGTGTGCTAATGTTAAATGACAATTTATGTAATTAAACTCATAATTTGCAGTGTAAATAATTTCTAATGCATAAAAGCCTTTTGGGCTATGTTCTTGCACAGTAGTGCTTAAAATTCAGGACTAAAAAAATCAGCTTGCTTTTACACGCTTACAACAGTGTGTCTCAATTCATTGTTAGCAAAGCACACAGTAAGCACTTCAGACATTAAAAATAGTACAACTGTGAGTGCAAAGTTGTAAATAGTAGTTTTCTAATGCACCAGTCATTCAACCTAAGCAACATTCATTCCTATCAACACTACCTTCCATTCTTCTTCCTCTATCCTTAAAATTGCTCTTCCATCTTCATTAATGACTTTTTCTTTGAGCTTTGCTAAAGTGGCTCTCTCCTCCCACACAAGTAGTAGCCTACAAGCAAAAGAAGATGTCAGTGGTGCAACCATGAATACAGGCAATAATTACTATCCATTGTATTTTCTGGAATAAAGAGACAGTAGCCTTTTTAGATGTCAAACAATATTTATTATATCTGGATGCCAAGTATACTATCAATTTGAGTGAAGACTAGAACATAAAGTAACATTTGGCTGAGGTAATTTATAGGAATTCTATTTTACAGTTCTTCAAATTTACAGTCAGAAGGAAGACACAACTTCATTCACTTTCATCATGTTGCAGCAGGGCAACAGAAAGTCATGTGGAATTAAGTTCCAAAGCCATTAATTTTGAAGCAGTCTCCTAAAAAGAAAGCCTTCACTTCCACCAAGTGTAAGTGCAATCAAACAAGGTCAATCAGCTAGGATTTCTTTCAGCTTGATTTCCAAAGGGGACTTGAACAAGCATTATGAAAGTTAGGCTAATTCTCTTTCTTCCTGCTTCTATTTTCTATTAGTAACTTTTGAATTTGTTATTCCATTTCAAACACATCTGACAAATTAGGAAGAGTTCCAAAAATAGAATACTAAATCTCTTCACATCTCATGAAATTGCTGGCCACATAGAAGACCAAGTGACCCTGTTAATGCCTCCACTGAGAAGAAAGCATAACAAATTAAATTTCCCCTGGTTAGAATATCCACACAGGAGAGGATTTTAATATCTGAATTTAGGGGCTTTAGTATATATGCTAATATTTTTATCACAGAACACAATTCTTGGTTTGACCTGACCATATTGCTACATTCTAACCAGTGGGAATTCTTCTGGAGTAACGACTGGAGAACTAGACTCTGGATGAGTTTGAAAAGCCCAATTGTAGTCTTCTGAAATGTAACATATGGTCTAGCTTTTCACATACTTAAAAATCTACAGTTTACCTACCTTCCTGCAGACCTCTGTCTGAATTCCTTTTCTTTCTGTAATTCTTCATTTATCTTGTGTATTCTCACTTCCCAAAGTGTCTTCACAGCAGTGAATGTTCCAATGCAAACTGCAGTTTCAGTCATGATCCTTACATGTTCAGATTCAGTCACAGAAATCAGACTGTGAATTTCAGGCTCAATGCATCAGCACATGCATCAGCTACCAGATGGGGACAGTGACGTGAAAACTAAAATACTGCAATACCCACTTGATTATATTATTAAATTTAGTTTAGGTGTAGAACTGACAGAATTTTACCAACTGCTTTCTTTTTATGAAAACAGGTAATTGCACCTAGTTAAATTTTCTTATAATAAGAAGTGGTATTCTTGCAACCTCTCTGCATTCTTAGTGAACAACTGCTTCCCTCAGATCCTTCCAATGGTAGGCTAAGTACTGACCAGAATTATTAAATGCAGATATGAGCATTCATTCCCTTCCCAGGAATAAATTAAGCTGTTACTTGCAATTTAAGGCAGTTAAATCCTGGTAGTTGCAATCCTGGCAGCTACCTGGTATAAAAACTTGTAACTAAAGGAGTTTTGCACTTTAGAGAAACTGAACTGTTGCTGGAAATAAATTGGTATACTTTATTTGCATTCATCTTCTTCATAGTTTAACTCATTATAATATATTTTACAGTTAGTAATGCATTACCTTTAAGAAAAAGCTTTCTAACTTCAGATCTCTCTTTGAATCTTCTTGTAGCCCTGCTGAGGGTCAGGATCCACATTAAAAAAAAATTCAGCCTAAAGTTTTGAAGTCCTCTATTCCTTAGTGAGATAATACATATTTTCCTGAAAAGCAGCAAAGTAGGATGGATACTCAGTCATCCTAATCAGTGCATCCCTCTAAAAAGCATTCTTCTTGCCATTGTTGTAGTCATTTGGGAAAGGTTTTTTTGGAAATAAACTGGAGCCAAAATACTGATATTAAGATAAGCTTGGAGCTAAACTTCATGGCAGCAGCAGTGTACTCTGATGATCCCTTTCAAATTTTTACTCATACTTGCAGGGACGAGTAAGAAAAATGTCTTACATAGCCATTCAAACTAAAAAAGGGAGGATAACTTTCTTCCAAACAAGCAGGTAGAAAACAACAGAAGTGGAATTTCAGATCTTATCATACATTTATTTCCCTACAGTAATTGCTACAGGTCTGTCTTTTAGAGCAATCTTTTCTATCATATTTATTCTATTATAATATTGTGTGGCATGGATAAGTCACAATTGCTTAGTGAACATTTTTGTGTTCAAACTGTCAATCATTCTGTTTTATGTTTACCATGTCTTTTGCCAACATAGTTATTTGTAAAGCCTGACAATACTGAAATCACTTAATAAAAAATATATAGGCAAATAGTAAGAAATGTAAATTGTCAGGATTGCTTCCTGTTGTAAAGACAGCATAAAAATCAAATTATAATGCTTGAATAAAGAAGAATCTAGTCCAATATGTTAATGTTAAGGATTCTTAACTGTTCTGGTTTTTAAGGAAAAATGGCAGGATTTGACAGGTGATGCAAATGGCAACCACAGTGCGGCACAATGCAGTCTGGCATTTGGGTTCCTAAAGAGGGACTGAATTTCTTCCTGTAAAGAGAGGATCGTATCCTCTTCCCCCACTCCCCATAAATGTGATCACAGTTACTAGTTTGAAGGATTAACTTCTCTTTCAGTGGTCTTTGCAGTAATTACCTTTCCCATTCCTCATCCAAATATACAACAGTAATGACTAAGACATGAGATTTTTTCCTCTGATTAGTGGTTACAATTTAAACTGCCTTATTTTTCTGGATTAAGCATCTACTGTGATTAAGTGATTTACCCGATCTATCATTTCTTGCTGTTTTGAGATTTTTTTGAACTATAAGCCTTTTTGGGTAGAAAACTAGCAATCTTTTTATATAAATTGTGCAGAAAAGAGACATTTGTTAATACTTGTACTACTAAAACCAGTATCGGACTATACAGTTGAAACAATACTTATTTTTAGTAAAGCTTACAGAACTACCATCAAAGGCTTCTTGTTCTTAGATCTTATTATTTGTCAGCAGAATAAAAACCATAATAATCATGCCATCACAGCCAAGAATTCAGAAGTGAATTGCCAAGCGTGGCTGTAAAACAACTGCAAATTTACTCCCAAGTAATCAGATCTCCTAGCAACTTCACCTCCAAGTATCTGAAAGAGTATAACAACAACTTACCTCAATTATTTGGTGTTTTCAAGGATTTTCTGTGACTCATTGCTTTCTGGGCAACAGCAGAGATAAATTATGAAGCTTGTCTGCACTACCAAAACCATTTAGAACTCTCACCCAGACTCCAATGCAATGTCAGTCTAGTTCTAATTTTAACCTATGCTGAGAATAGAAGGTATCACATGAGGCACTTCTGCAAAACCCCCAAGCATTCACCACTCTTAATGTCTTCTCAGTTTGCTCAACATGACTGGACTCCCATAAACTCCCAGATTCATATTAACAAAAGTTACAAATTGTGAACAAAAAGAACAAAGAAGTACTTGTTATGCTCCACAATGAAAAATAAGCTAGTTTTGAATTCAAAATGACAGTTACTTGCTTTACTCTAGTAATGTTTCTCTGCAAGATAACTGAGCTTCAAAGTGCTATTAAACAGCAACATTGACTAATTATACTAGAAAAAGTATTACATCACTAAGTATATTACTCATTACTTTTGTCCATGCTGAAAAATTCTTGTTGAAGAATTTTAGTGTAAATTATCGAAGTCCAGAAAGAAAAGTAATCTTTATCAGGATGTGCAGAGGGGTTATTACTCACCCCGTTTCATGCTTCCAATTTAACATTCTATTTCTTCAAAGAGCCCTTGGAGAAGATAAAAGGAGAACAACTCTGTCAGAATTTTTTCTTCAACCAAACGGAAAGAGGCAGAAAGCAACAATCGCAGGTCACTATTTGAGATAGAAGCCATAAAACTGGATGACTCTAACCAATTCTTGCACTGGAGTATAAAATGTGAAGATGAAATTTTAAAAATATCATTCATTTGGTTATAACCCTCTTTCAGGGGAAATAACTTTTCCTATTAGCCTTGGATTCTAGCATTACCACATAGAACTTTATAACCAAAAAACCCTTCTCTAGTCCATGACCAACTAAAAACCTGAACACCGATACCTTTTTAAAGACATTAACTGCTTTAGCTTTCAATCTTCTAAGCTGTTTGTTTAAGTTATGCAAAAGCAAAAATAATCCAATGGGTTCTTTGGTATTTCTTCTTTCAGTTCTGGTATAGATTCCATCCCCACAGTGTTTTTTAATCAATGTTTTTTCTTGATCTAAAAAAGTCGTAACTGAAAACCTAATCGCTACTTAATTTTCTCCTCCTTAAAAGAGACATGTAAGTAGAGCTAGGAAAAAAACCCAACTTTCCCTTTTATTGGAGTTTTGAGACACATAAAAATTTCAGGCACCTTGTGTGAGCAAAATTATTCTGTCTCAAATACCTAAAAAATCACTTTATTGCTTTCTATCATACACTTACATTTCCTGAATTTATTTTCTTCATGGTCATCAGATTAAAAAATATACTATTTAGACTAAGCCCTTACCACAACAATATACTTGTAGGAAAGTAGCCATTAGGCTGTGTTCTTTTGGTAGTCTTGAGTGCAGCAGGTTCTTTAAGATAAGAAGAAATAGAAGTTTGAGTCACCTGGACAGGATTGCCTGCATAAAATTCACAAATAAAAACAATATTACTGCAGTTCTTTGTGGCTTTAATTTTTTTTATTAGGAATAAATAAATCTGATAAAAATGAAATAAGCGATAAGCATGATATATTACTCAAACTTTGCAAAAAATGACCTATATATAAAAGACCCTTATACCACAATAGAAATATAAATAGCACCTTAAATGTATGCTCCCATGCTCCCTCCCCTACATTACCAGCTTTCCTCTTGCTCAGTCTCAGCATCAAGGATAGCAGAGACTACCTCTGGTAGCTTGTGTCTTCCATCGTCACAGCTAAATGCAATAGACAACTTTGGTCTACAATTTTGGAGAATGCTCCTGTAGTAGCAGTTTTTGATATATCTAAAGAAAGGAGAAAATGTCCATTTTGTGCCTCACAAATTGATTTTTACAGCCATGTAACTGTCTTTTCTTGTGTCTATTCGCAACTTATGTTTCTAGAAGGTATTTATATCCAATGGTTTTCTTCATATCTCCTGTTAAATAACCACTGCAATCCTCATCTGTTTAGTTTACCTTAAAGCCACATAACTGTTGTCTGTTCTGAAGGCAGTAACTTGAACCTATTCATTATGTGCCTTGTATCTGAGTTTAAAAAGTCCTTATCTCACATAGTATTTTTTAAATGTTAATTCTTTGTTGTATCTGATTCATCTGTCAAGTTCTAGTATCTGAACATCAATAATACAATGCAAGCTTTTAGAACACGTTCTGCTTACTGTCAGGCATACCTGATGACAGAATAACAAATGAGATACTCTTTTTTTTTTTTTTAAACAGACAGATGCTTTCTATAAGAAACAAAAATAACTGGAAAGTATTTAAGGACTGCAACTACTTCCAGAGTATCAAAGTACAGGATATTCTAGAGAGTATTAAGGCCCTGATATTTATCACTAAAATGTTACCAGTAAGCATCTGAATAAATACGGCCTCTTCATTTATAATTTTATAAAGAGTACCTGTGCAAGTAATTGCCAGGAAAAAGTGGACTAGCAAAAGACTTGAGAGGTTCACTCAGTTAAATAACAAAAAGCTCTCTGGACATCTTACAGCAGAAGCATCAAAGGCATTTTATTTGTATATGATTTTTGCATAACTTCTTTTGGGAATTTGGATATTATTTGTTAAAATAAATTTACGTGTCCAACAAGAAAGAACTATGAGTATTTCCCTTCAAAACAGGTTAATCAGGTTATAAATACTGCAGATGTAGATCAGTGTCATTCAGTCACACCAGCCTCACAGTCATATGCATTATAAAAGGCAAAATACATTCCATCACCATATTCAGAAGTTGTACCATGACCTATTAAGTTTGACAGTCAGCTGTAGAAGAAATTACAGCACTACTAATTAAAAGAAGTAACAACTAATTGATAGACTGATATCAGCTGCTGAGATCTTTTAACCACATAAAATTATATTATGTGAGTAGCAAAGGGCATGTGCTAGGAAGGCCAGCTTTTATAATTATTTAGTCCAGTCCACAAAGTTTAAAGGCATATTCTAGCCATGGTTTCCTTTATTTAAGGTCTAGCAGCATCGAAGCAGGGTTCTCCAAGTAAGATTTCCACAAGTTAGAAAACCGGGCCATTGTAGCTCCATCAATGATGCGGTGATCAGCTGACCAACTCACATTCATTATCTGTGCTTTAAATACTTCACCTTTTCCATTAAACCGAGGAAGAACCTAAAAATCAGAGGAAGGAAAAAAAAAAAGAAATGTTAAATACTTTCATTAACAAATCTGTCTATTTTTATTGTTAATTTGTTAATCTAAATTTAAAAATTTTGCTAAATTAGACAGCAGTAGTGCCGTTCAAAAAACAAAGACCTTCCCATTACTGTTTGTGCTGTGGATTAGAATATATTGCAAACCTACATAATGAAGAGTCATATCCTGTTTCCACCATCATGGAAATACTGAAGTAGTGAAAACCTTTCTTGACTCAAAAGTTTCTTTCTAAATAGTTTATTGCACTGTTAGTGCTCAAAGTAACAGTTTCCTTAAAGCATCCCCTAAACAAAAGGCTCATAGGGTGAACACAGAGAAAGTATTTTAAATTAATACTAATTTCATTTCCAGCATTGATCTCAAATGTCTATTACAGAATTAAAGCCTGAAATTCAGAAAATATGAAACTGCCTTCACCATACAGAGTTCTGCACAGATTCAGTTATCTGGCTCATGAAATTAAACTTCGTTATCAGAATACTTTCTTAGTCTCAAGGTTTCTCCTTGATGGTAGCAAAAATGCTATCACCATGTTGCAAAACTTGTAAAAATATATTTGTTTCTTAATAACTAGAAGGCTAAACATGTATGTGAGTGAAATATAACAGGATTCTGGAAAACAAATCTGAACCTTTGGCATAAGGTTTCTTAAAAAAAAAGTTCTATTAAACTTAAAAAAATGTTCTATTTAAACATTTGATGTCTCTGCACAGTCATCTAAAAACATCACAAAACTTTTCAATCGCAAGCTATGCGGTTTCTGTAACAAAAAGGAAATGTTTATACAAGAAAACCAAAACAAAGGCACACTCCACCTTTCATTTTCATTACAGATGACCTCAGTTAGCTAAACACTCACATCACTGAGATAAAGTTAATATACCTGTATCTTTCCAAGTGCTCCAATAGCTACTTCAGGAGGTAGTATCACTGGTTTGGTGTAAGTGCCACCAATCTAGAAAAGAAAAAGCTGGGGATATTAGTTAACAAATTTTTTTTTTTAAGCAAATTGCCTCTTGCATTAATTGCTACAGGTTTTGTTCATTGCATATTAAACTTTACCAAGTTATTCATTTCAGAAGCAGTTTTCAGTTCCAAGTTCTCATTTTTCCTGTACTTACTGTGCCAATATTTGAAAGGGTGAATGTTCCCCCAGTGAGGTCATTTGTTCCCAGCTGGCCTGCAGAACCCAAGGACTGTAGGCGATTTAATTCGGAAGCAATCTCAAACACACTCAAGACCTGAACATTTTTCACATTTGGAACAATTAAACCTTGCTCTGTGTCCATAGCAACTCCAATGTTGTGCGAAGCCTGCAACAAGTTTCATTAACCCGACATTAACATAAGCAGTTAACATAAAATGTATTTTACATAAAAAAAGCACTTGAATAATGTCTTCTTTATATATCTTTTTAACCTAGAAAGTGCTGTCTGTAGTAAGCAACTCCTCTATACAACTTTGAGGGGAAAAGGGGATGTAAATTTTTAAATATTACCTTTCCACATCTGCAAAGTGCAAACTGATTTCAGCAATTTCACATCCAGGAAATAAAAAATCCTGGAATCAATTTCACACTATAAATATTTCACTTTAGGATGATTATATGGGTAACAAAGCATGACTAGCAGATTTTAAAGAGAATACTAAAATTAAAAAAAAAAAAAAAAAAGGAAATTGAGTTGCCTTTCATTTGCTAGAATGAATATATAAGGATTCATCTGAGAGATACTGATAAAATAGCACAAAAAGAGTTTGTACTGCAAGGAGCATGTACACATCACTTAAGAAAATAGACACTTGCTGTCCAGAAGTATTAATCCAGCACCTTGTATGAAAATTAAATAGTTTTTATCAAAACTGAGTTTAAAATATTACTTTAATACATAAGGGTTGAGCATTGGAACAGTGGAACCACTGTGCCATTACTAAAAAATTACTGTATTAGATTTTTAAATGCTTGGCCCATCTTCAGGTGAAAGATAGGGAGTCACTATATTAATATGCTTTTTTGAGGCAAGCCTGAATAACAAAGTGACTCTCATTAAACAAACTACTGAAATAAGATCATTAATAAATCAAATCCAATCTTAGAATCTGGACATATAAATAATTTTCCACCATGACACCATAATTTTGGTTCTTACAATTAGCTCAGACATTCTGAAAAGCCCTTGTTAGCTATTAGTTTAGGTTTTCTGCTTACAACTTTTATCAGTAGTTTACAAACCTTGTATGTGACGTTTTGACAGCTTTCATCCAAAGAAGCATTAAGAATGGGATACTGCAATAATCCCAGAGAGGCTGCCTGTTAAGTATAAAAGGAGAGAAAAGAAGATAGATTTTTATATTTTATAATCAGAGAGCAGCAAGGAAAGGAAGGAATGGTGGGAGACAATTTAGATTAATAACAATATGGATTTCCTCAATGCAACTCTCCTAAACTTGTCTGTTGATACTGTCATTACTAAGATAGCAGAAGAAAAAGATGACTTACAAAACCCAAATATTTATCACACATGTAAGAAGTAATAAACCCTTTCCCAAGTATCACTGAAGTTGAATCTGCATTTGTTGTTTCTGTTCCACAATTCAGATCAAATATCCAAAGACCAAAGTTATGACAATCAGCAGCAATGTCATTCTCAGCTCTCCACTTAGATGACAATTATTTCAAGGAAGTAATATTCATTCACCCTAAAGAGAGTGAGCAGAACAAGTGCTTACTTAGCACTCTAATTGAAATAGCATTACCAGAAGTTTCAGACTAAGCTATGCATTAAATGCATAGCTTAGGCAGTGTATCAGCCTTCACTGATGCCCACAGTTGGAAATGGAACCATGGCAACTAAATGAGTGCAAGTGTCTGGTCTTCTGAACAACGGAAGAGAGAGACTGATTCACCTAAGGGATTCATTACCAACAAAAATATAACAACAACAATAACAATAATAATGATGGATTTCACGTGAGGCTCATTTTAATGGAGCTCATAAAAAATACTGACAGTTTCCAAAAGTTGTTTTGTATAATCCAAACACCTAGTGACGCTTACCCCCATAATGAATAATGCTTTATCTGCTTTATCCTTCTCCATTCATATTCAACAAATTTTCCATGATATTATATAACCCTAACTACAATTCCAACAGTAAATTGGTAAGTGGTTCAATAAACAAGAAAAATTGAGACATTTCTTGTGACCTGTAATTATTCAGATGATAGAGAAGTGCTCCAAACTTACAACAATCATTTATCAGATTTTGGCAAAATCTGCATAAGTACTCCATGCAGTGCTCTGCTGCACATCTCACCTTTATAAAGAAAGGCATAAAGGAAAGCTTAACTCCACGAATTTGTGCTAGAGGTTTCAGCTCTTCTCGCAACTGAACAAGCTGAGTCAAATCAATCTCATCACAATAACCGAAGTGGGGTATCTTCAAGGCTGCACTCATAGTCTTCACCATTGCCTTCTGAAAACCTGGAAAATATTCACTGACTTCTTAAACGAACAAAATTTGCTTCTGGAAGCTATGGTGAAATTTCAATTATTTGTTTCGATTAAACAAATTATACAACTTAAAAAACCCAAACCAAAACAAAACCCAACCACAGCAAAAAAAGGACAGGGTAGAGCTCACTTTAGGATCAACAGTTATTCAGCACATACAACTCAATTTTTATGATTGTAATATTTCAGATTATATTACTGCATATCTCTCCTATGTATGTATGTATTTGAACTCATAATACAGTAACCTGCACTACTCTCTCCAGCCTCTCCAAATAAACATTGCCTGAAAGGCAAGCAAAAACCTTTTATCTTCCTCTTTTAATGTGATTTTTCTTACCTTAGTGTCTTTTGTTGCACTCTTCTCGAGAACAAGTGTGAATGCTGAAGTACACTATTATTAAGCACTGATAAACCCTTAAATTCACTGCACTTTGCCACTAATTGCATAATGATTCATACTGTGACAAATTCACTTTTCAGAATTCCTACTTGTTTCAGCATACATTTGAAGAAACACAGACTAAAAATGAGCAAGTGCAACTTGCAAGCCACCTCCATCCAACCAAAACATGAACAATTATTTCATAGAATAATAATTTCATGCAACACCTTCTTACAGAGCATGTTTTCCTATTCCTCGCTTGCATGACAATAACATGAAACATACTCCCATCAAAAGGAATCAACTGTTCACTGAGTAACATTTACTGGTAGTCTACTGTGAACATGGTCTCAAGATTTTATATTTCATGATTTACCTGTTACAGGTTCAGTTTTATCTTTTCCTGAAAACACAATGGGTCTGGAAACAGGTACAGGAATTTTGCGTGCTTTGTCCTTTGGAGCAGCTGGCAGAGTCTCTGATTTTGGCAAAGGTGGGATAATTTCAGCCTTCGGTGATGGAGGTAAAATAGCTCCTGTTTGTTTGGCCAAGTAATTGAGTATGTCTTCTTTAAGGATTCTGTTATCTTTCCCTGTTCCAACAACTTCACTCAGTTTAATCTGAAATGTATGTAACAAGCTATGACACTTTAGTTTTACAACAATATAACAATATCCTATGTTGTGAGCTACAGTTAAAAATTATTCCAGTTACTGATTTAACACACCTACAGTTTTCCTTCCCTTTCTATGATTTATTTGGTACTCAACATTGTTCAAATCATCCAGAAGGCCCATTAGGTGTCTAATTGCATACTTTAAGGAGGAACTATGAATACTACTTACCTCTTAATTACCTCACAGGATCAATAGTGAAATATTAATTTGAGGAAAGTTATTTGTCACTTAATTTTCTCTACTCACTGTTTTATTTTTCTCCTGAAAATGCACCACAGGCTTTCAAAACCAGTGGAATATTCATAGATCCACAGGAAAAAAGATTTAGAAAAGTTCTTAAAATAACACCTAGTACATCCTCTGCTCTGATACAAATCTGAAAAACATAACAAGGTAGCTAAAACTGAGATTCCATTTTTCCCTCCTCCTTCATCTGTCCCAGGAATCTATTCTGATACTTTATTATTTTTATTCTAAAAATGTTTTCTTAATCTCCAGTCTAAAGCATCCTAGCTGCTGCTTAAGCCCAGTAGTTCTTTTCCTATCCTGCATAATCATCAGAAACCACAATCCTCTTCATCTTTGCAACAGTTTTTACGTATTTGAAATGTATTTGGAAACAAGTCATTTCTCACTGCACTTTCCTCTAGATCAATGTTCTCCTAGTCAGTCAAATTGCTATATAAAAGATGGATAAAATGCAGCAGGATCTGATTCACCAAACTTACATTGTTCTCCATGGCCAGACGACGAACTGCAGGGGTTGCTAATGTTTTGTGACCTTTTATCTCTTGGTGAGTGTGCTCTTCATGAGACATAGGAGGTGTTTCAACAACATCTTCTTCTGGGGCAACACCTGCAAATGAAAAGAAAAATTTTAACTTTACTACATTATAAGTATTTGTTAAATTCCAACCTCAACCATTCTGTGATTCTGTGACAGCTGAAGTTTTTAACATTTACTTTGAGCTACTGTGAATGAGAACATAGCATGCTAAAGACTGCTGCTTAAGCTAAATTTTCAACAGGAAATGTCTGGCTTTTGAGATTTTAAGTACTAATAAAATATTGTGGCTTTTTCTACTTAAATCTTCTTGACGTTATAAAGGGAAAAAAAATAATTCATTTTTTTCAGGAGGAGAAACTAAACTCCTCTGTCACTGATGGTTTAAAGACAACAAACATAAAATATGCAATAGAAAAAAATGGTTTACAATACCTTTTGAGGCATCAATTTCAATGTCCACTAACGGTTTTCCAACATAAGCAATTTCATCTAAATTGTAATGGAGTTTTCTAATGATGCCATCATAACGACTAGTAATAGTAACGGAAGCTTTATCGCTTTGTACTTCACAGATGCTATCAAATTGAGACACGCTATCACCTTCTTTTATATACCTAAGAGAAAAGACACAGGCTAGTATAAGACATATTAAGTGTAAAAATCTATGCTGTGTATTCTTTTGATAAGTTCAGTTATGTACATCCCCATAACATAAAAATGAATATAACTTTTGCCTGACTACTCCAGAAGCCTTTGTTGTGTGAAATGACACGATTTAGAATATCATCACACGTATATTTTTACTATTACTTTAGTAAAGCAGAGTTTCCTTGACAGATTATAAACCATCTAAAAATAAGAATGAGCCCAGCTTAGTCTGAACCTAAGCAAGTTCTTAGTTTTAAATTACCAGGATCAGTATATGATCAGTTTCAGAAAAGAAACTGAAAGTGGGAAACACTGTCTTCTATGCAAAGAGAAGCATTTTCATCTATTTGTACAAAGAACAAGGCATTTCAACACTGCCTTCCTTCACTGTACACTTTGATTTTGCTTAATCCATTCATCATTGGCTTTTTACAAACAATTTAAACGTTCAAATCTTTTACTAAAGTCAATAGAGAAGGGCCATAGGATAAAATTTTGTGGATTCTCCAGACTAGTCATTTGTTTCTAAAGTTCAGCCTAACTAAGTATAATAAAAGACAGACCTCCTGCACTCTGAAAACATTAATCACTGAAGGAAAGTCTATATACAGGTGTAGTTAGGGCATCCCATTCCTTCCATCTTTTCCACTCCCAAATAAACCAGACTGCAAATAAACAAAATGTAAAGCTCAGTATACACAAGGTTTTAAAATGTGGAAAATGAAACTTGAAAAACTTCACTAGTAACCCAGAAAACATATTCTCAGATAAATAACTGGTAATACAGCTGTTAAACTACTTGCTGATTTCTTAGTATAGTTCTAAGAAAGTAGAGCTTACCATTCTTTTACAGTGACCTCTGTAATCCCTTCTCCAATGTCAGAAAGCTTAAACTGGACAATTTGGCCACATGAAACTTAAAACAGACAATAAGGAAATACAGTATGTTTAATAGTAAATAAAAGATATCAGACAGAAAAATCTGAATGCATCAAAAATAGCCTTCATACCAGTCATATACAAACCGCTAACATAACAATCATAAAATAGCAAAATAAAATAAATTATTTTATTATGAAAAAGATTACCAGCAGATGTTCTGAATAATCGCTGTTGATGACTAAACTTGAGGGCGGATTTGTCAAACACGCACACATATTTTGATTTTATAAAGCGAATGCTGCTGCACGATCTAACACGGTGAATGCAAACCTGGGGGAGAAAAGTCTCAAGTGTTAATATAATGGACTGAGGAATGTTGAGCTCATTTAATATTCCTGATGCAACAGTAATACTAAATAGTTTAATTCTAGTTTATATAAGAGAAGTTCTTATGGAAACACAATTATACTGAATACATACTGAATGTACAATAACCATAAATTAGCATAAGCTTTGCCAGGTCTTTAACTTCTTTCACTAACACAACACGTGGGGACATTGAAGCCACAACAACATAACCAATTAACAAAAATCATGACAAGATCTGGTAAGAGATTCATACTTGCTATTGTTTCTCTAAGCAATTAGTTTAATCAGGACACACACACAATAAGCATACATAATATCAACTACATTAGCCATCTGAAATAATTCTTATCCAGAATGGGTGCTGGAAGGGTCCCCTAGACTGCAGGAAAAATCAGCATATTTTTCTTTGTCAGTTCTTATTCCAATCAAAGGTTGATCAGAAGTACTAATTGGAAAGGAAATTCACACCAGAGGGCACAGACAGTTGCCCTTTTATTTCTGCTAATATATAGGAGGTAATCATCTTCAAGCAAATATCATTTCACATGAACTTTAATGACATTTTTTAAGAACTGGGCATGAGATGGCTTTCTTTCATGGTTACAATTATATTTATCCAGAAATCAACTTAAAAGGTCAACGGAATTTTCTGAAGAGTTCTTGAGACAAAACCTTATACTTTAAAGCATCATGTAATCAGTCATGATTTTGGTCAAAAGCAAAGCCAGTAGCACTTGCATTGCCATAAACGGGCATTTTATCATTAATCTCAACAGAAGTTAGTTCAGACCCTTCCTTATTTAGTAAGATTTCTTAAATCTAATGTAATTCTGGTGTTATGTTGTCTTAGAGTGCTGTAAAATTAATAAAAATAACAACTTATCTGTAGATACTATCTCTAATTAATTTAGAGAGATGAAAAAAATTCAGGTGCTACAATGTACCTCAAGTAGCTCAAAACTGTAAAATTTAGAAATTATCTTCTTAGAGGAGCCAGAAAACAGCACACCTGCATGGGAAAGTTCATTTTAACTTTTTTTTTTTTTTAAATCCTTTCAGTAATTACAGACCATATGAAACTTCCTGATTGCCCTTCCCACCCCCCAAGCTGTTCAACTATTTGATTTTATATTACACTTTTTAAAAGTAGATTGTTCAGAAAAATGTACAGTTCTGAACTGATGATGTACACATTTTCTATATTACTTAATCTAGCATTGCAAGTTATATTTAATATCCCCTTTCTTTTAGGAACAAATATTTATACAATACAGTCTACCATAAAGGACACAACAAACTTACATCAAATTACTTTGCAGCTGCCTGCTACTAAGGTTTTATCTACTGATCTAGAGTAAGTATTTTTCTAATTCCTATAATTAGTAAACAGAAAAACCTTTTCATTAGTCCTCCAAAGAATTTTCCCTATTAAAAAAATCAGGTAAAATGGTAATTTTAAGCTATGACAAATCTTATTTTATGAACACATTTAAAATTCTCATTCAGTTACAAAACTGGTATATAATGTACAGCTTCACAAGCCTATTTTCTCCTATTTTTAATTCTGTTTTTCTTCCCACTTGAATTCATGGTTACATTTTTTTGTCCAACAAGATCTTTTTGCCCCAAACTTAGAATAAAACTCTTCTCTCTTTATATGACCCTACATGGAAAACGTTCAATATTTACCTGCGAAGATGATCACAAGGAGCACATCAAATCTCTGAACTATTTCTAAATGTGAAGTTTCATAACGCTTTCCATGTGTTTTTAACATTTGGTAACCAATGCAGGTAGTGAATTAGTAATATCACTGCCAAAAAAACAGACTGGTTTTGTTACAGAAGAGTTTCAATGCCGCTTCAAATTATATTTGTAGGAATAATTCAGAACTACTGCATTTTTTAAACATGAAGTCTTTTTGGCTTGCAATTTTGCACATTCTCTACTAAAAAGTTGGTGTGCTAGTACGTTAAAGCAGTAATACAGTACCCAATCTCTTCATAGAGCAGTGTTTCTTTCTAACAAGGGAAAAAATTAAAATCTGTGAAATAAAGAGGTTGTGCTTACTAATTTTAGTATTTAACCATTGCAATACCATTTTCTGTGTAATGCCAAATAAGGAAGTAACAAAAGCATATAAAAGACAAAATTAGTTCTAATATCCATAGCATACCCATCTACGTATCTTGATGTCTGTAAAAAAAATAAAAAACCAACAAGCACAGTACTAGCAGTTATGTTTATGTCACCCCTATTGTGCTATATGACAATTTAAAGGCAATAATACCACAGTAAGATAACATCTGTCCTGTTCAAGTCTTCAAAGTGTGAAGTTACTGTTGTGTGAAGAAACTGAGGGCCCGCTCCAGTCTCTCACTGAGGATGCATCAGCCACTGATAACCTGGTTGACTAAGAGTTGTTTGAACCAAGACAACATGGGAGCTGTATGCTATCTGGGGGAGAACTGCCTTGCCCCTGTTTAGTTCAGTTTTGGTTGTTTCCTTAAAAAGAAGCCAACTGGGGTTTCCTAAATCACCACTGATCCTAAAAATCTACTGCTGGCCTCAGAACAAAATGTTTTTATGCAGCCTGCAGGCAACTGTTTACCTGATGAAGTAACACTGAATTTCAAAGTCAAATTGAATAGCTTGTGCTCAAAGGCAATGACTTCTCATTAGAGGATACTCCTCTATAGAACTCTTTTGACTTGCTGTCACATTGAGTGATTTTAATGAACGTTTACTTACATTGGATTTGTTTTGCATACATATTCTATGTTTCCAAGTACATAGTTGCCTATACACTAAACCAATGTCCTTGGTAGCATATTTCAGTCAGACATTATTTCTCACCTAAATAACTGGCACCATGTCCTCATGTCTAGATAACGGTTATCTCCCTACTACTTAACACAAAGACCCCTAGGCTCATTTCTTCTTCACAACTTACAGCCCCCATGGACAACCACCATTACTTTGTCCTTCTTCCTCTCACTGGTGAAAGTGTTTGCAAAAGCATTGAGAATATTAAAATAAAGACCTTTAATATTATAATAACCATATTATTTCTTGGATCTTATCACTGTTTCACAGTGCAAAATTCAAAATGTGCTTGCAGGAAACACACACTATAAATAGCCAATTCTACAGTTCAGCATTCACGTAGATAAAATGAGCATTTTCATCTTATCAGAATCACCCTCTGGATTTAAGAGTAGATGGTTTAGTTAGACAGAAAACTAAAAAGAAGCTGCTATTTTCAATATTCTTAAGCAGTAAAATTACTTATATGTAGCCTAAAACTAGATAATTACAAAAGTATCACTGAAAAAAAATCTTCACTACGATGCTTTCAAAATACAATATGGATTATTATTAAGAGCAAAAATAATTACAGAAACTAGAACCAATCCTTAACTTTGTTTTCACTTGGATTTTCTTACAAAAAGATGTTTCTTTTCCTGACATTCCACAACACAGCAGTGACATAATTGGAAACCAACACTCTTCACTACAGCAGTAAGACTATAATACAGAAAGGCAGAAGAAAGCATGAAGTAAGCCTTCATGATGGTATATAAGATTGTAAGTGTCCTAAAAGACAACCAAGCAAATTCACTTTTTGAAGTACGGTAAGGTATCTCAACTACTTAATTTACAAACATCAAGGCTCCTGCGATTCAAAGAAATACATTTCCCCTTTCCGTGTGTGTAACTACACCGCCTCTGTGCAGATACGGTATGCAAAGGGGGCTGACGCGGAGTAGCGGTGACGGCAGTATAGGCAATGCAATGAATCAGCTGACTAAGAAGTAACAGAAGAGAAGGTTCAGTGGCCTATTACAGGAGGCACACGTTTCTTTCACAGGCAACATGGGCAACGGGAAAACATTCGGGGTCAGCAGCGTGGGGCGGAGGAAGGCTGTTTTGGGGGTCCCTGGGGAGCGAGGACACCCTGACCCCCAGGGAGCAGCGGGCGGGCTCCGCCGGCACCGCGGGAGCAACGGGGCGTGCGGGGCCGGGCACTGCCGGCTAGGGGACACGGTCACCTGTGACGCCGCCCGTGGGGGCAGCGGAGCGTCGGGCTGGGGCGCGGCCTGCGCGGAGGCGCGGCTGAGGCGGCCGGGCAGGCTGGAGGGGAGGCGGGGAGGGTAGCTCGGGCACCACCCGCCCGCCCGCAGGCGCGGAGGAGGCGGCGGCGGGAGGGCTGAGGGGAGGCGGCAAGTCCGCGAGCGTGTCATGTCTGCTCCGACGGTCTGTCGCGCGGTCCTCCCTCGCTCCCAGCTGGAAGGAATCAACAGGGCTTCAGGATGCCGATGCCGCCGCCGCCGAGGCGGAGAGGCCGCGCGTTGCCCACCCCCTCACCGGCTAACCGGGAGCGCCACCACCCGCAGGGTCCCCTACTCCCCTTACCAGGCGCCCCGCGGCTCGGCAGCTGCTCCTCGCAGCGGTCACGGCCGCCATCTTACTCCGGGAAGAGGCAGCCCCCGCGCCCCGCACACCTCCCACCGACCAGCCAACCGGAGGGCAGCCACGCCAACCGCAGCCAACCAGGCGGCGGGCGGCTACCCTGGGCACCGGCCAGGGAGGCCGGCGGCGGCGGGGGCCGGGAGCGAGGGGCGGCGGCGAGGGGCAGCCGTCTGGTCCTGCCCGCCGCCGGGGGAGTGCAGGCGGCCCCTCGGAGCTGTCACACGCCCACGGGAAGTAACGGGAGGGTGTCACTTGTCCCGAGAGCCTCACGGGAGTTTCCGTAGCAAAGCCGCTGGCGGTGGTGGAGGGAGTGCGGCTTTCCCTTGGCCCAAGTGGCGTGAAGGGCAGCGCGAAGGGCCCGGCATTTCCCGGTACACCTGCAGTAAGGTGTGACTGCCAGACCAACACCCGTATGTCTCTCTGCGCTTATTTTAGCGATCTCGCTTCTGGGGTAAACTACTCGCTTGTAACCGTGACAGCAGGACTCGGCGGCGGCGCAGGGCGGCGTGGGGCAGGGCTGTGCCCGCGGGGCTGCCGTCCCAGCCGCCGCTCGGTCGCGCCCTGCGGGGTGCCGCGCTTGCCACCGCTCCGGCCTAGCCTGGCCCTTGGCCGTAGCCTCGGGAGAGAGGAAAGGCGTTGCCTCCTCCGGGACGCCGAGCCGCCGCAGGTCCTGCCCCGTGTCGGGACGTGGACGTTAACGCGGGGAGAAAGAAGCTCCCCCTGCCCTCTACACGGCTGCCCGGGCGCTGGGACCCGGCGGCCGCTTCTCACGCAGCGGAGCCGCCCCAGCCAACCCGCGGCGGGTGGGCGGGGAGGTGGCTCCGCTCTGCGCCTGCTCCGGAGCCGCCGCCCGGCCCGGACACCGGCACCGGCAGGTTGGGGCGCCGCCGCCACCGGAGCGCATCTTGGGCGCTCCTCTGTCGGCCAAGCGTTTGCGGCCCCGGGGGGGCTGCTTCTCCGCGGGTTCGCCATCTGCAGGGCCCCGCCGGGATCCCATCGGCGCGGCTGGGGCCTCTGCGAGAGACAACTCCGCTCGCCGCCAGTCATGGACGGGGACAAGGTGGAGATAGACGGCGGGATCATGGAGGGGGTGAGCACCAGCGGCGGGCTGGCCTCGCCTTACCTGGCCCCGGGCAGCGGTGACGGGCGGGCCGGTAGCCGCCCGCTGGGTGGGAGGTGCCGTAGCGCCTGACGAGCGCCGTTTCTCCGTTCAGGGCGGGCAGATCTTGCGAGTATCCACGGCCCTGAGCTGCGTGCTGGGCCTGCCGCTGCGGGTGCGCCGGATCCGCGCCGGGAGGAGCCAGCCCGGCCTCAGGTAATGGCCCTTCCCGCGTCCTCACGTCGGCTTCGCCCGGGGGGGCTGTCCCGGGACGCGGTGGTCCCGGGGCCCTGTGGTCCCCGGGCGCGTTCAGTGGCGTCACGTCACGGCGTGTGTCAGGCCCTCCCGGGCCGGGGGCGTAGCCGTGCGAACGCCTTGGCTTGCTTTTGTCTGAAATACTTGCAAGAACGAAGCCCGTGTATTTCCATTGCTTTAAGAGGGCCTTTTTATCAGCAAACCCCGCCCGTGGCTCAGCTACGTGGAAGGACTGAGCGCGGAGGGTACGCATTGGGGTACGAACCGGGCGCCCCGCAGTCTCCCGGCGAGAGGTTTCGGAGCCCTTCGCCCACTCCCCTCAGGGCAGTTCCCGCCCCTGGCCCTGGCCGGCTGCCAGGGCAGGTGAGGGCGCCGCCCCTGTCGCCACCTGTCAGGCACCACAGCTTCACAGAGCGTCTCGAAAATATTTTCAAAGGTGCTAAGCAGACTGCACGGTATGAAATATGAAGTACAGTTAAGGTCGTGTAATGCCTCAGCAAAAGATGGTTCACCACGCATACAGCATTAGGAACAGTTCATTTCTTTCCGATTTAAATTACTCAAGCAAATGGAGACACAAGCACAGCAAGACAGATACATAGCAAAACTGTTAGCTGTCTTGTGGCTCTGGCAACCAGTTACTGGCTTGGCTCCAGTTCAGTATTGCCATCGTTATCCCATTGCGTTTTTGTTCAAGCATTTGTCACATTAGAGCAAGCGACTGCTCCTGTGTCTCATCTGTCTGTCTGGACCCATTCTAATGGAAAACACACCAGAATCCTGCAAATTCCAAAATGGCCTCAATGCTGCTCCTTTAGCTCCTGTGAACTCAGGAGAAGTACTGTAGGAACCAGATCGAATTTCCGATCCTTGTTTGATCTGAAATTTGCAACTGCAGTATTTATTAGTTGGTGTTTAGTAGTTCTTTTAATGTAACATGAGTATGTAGTCTACTTGCATGTATCTTTAATTTTGTATTGTCACTCCAAGGCCTCAGCATCTGTCTGGATTGGAGATCATTCGAGATTTATGTGAGGGGAAACTGGAAGGTGGAGAGATTGGCTCAACAGAAATAACCTTCACTCCTGGGAAGATCAAAGGTGGAACCCACATAGCAGATACAAAAACAGCAGGGTACGTCTTTGTACACAGATAATGACTGACTGGTAACTGCTCTTAACTGCTTTTGGTAACTTTAAAATTATGACAGAAGATGGTCTGGTAACTTTAATACATGGGTAATGAGCCAAAATCTGTGCTGCCTGAGCCACATATATGTGACCAAAGAACCGTTAGTGTAGGCAGGATGTGTATGAATAAAGTATATGCAAGTGTAATAGTTTTTAAATTATAATTGATATATAAGTTGAACACTTGATTAATGTTAAGCAAAAAACAGCTGCCTATGTATTTAAAACTTTATCCGTTATTTTCTCACATTAGTACGTTGCATGTCAGGACAAATGCATCAAAATACATAAGTATCTCACATCTGTGAGATCTGAAATAATCCTCATCATGTAATAAAATAAAATTTGAGATTTTACTTATGCACATAATGGTACAATATGGGATACTAGCCTTGGAACTGGGAACATATTCTGTCTGCGGTTCTTTGTGCTTGTGTTTCTTCTATCCTCTATTTCTGTGTTGGGTCATTTGTTCTTGGAATCTGTTGCAAAACCAAGTAAATGGGTTTAGCTATGGAAGGCTGGTGTGAACAGTTGTTTGGAAGCATAAGCTACGCGTATGTTAAGGTTTCCTTTAAGTTGAGAGAAATATTTTTCTGAGCTGCAATCGTATAAACAACAAAGCTGATGCCTTTTACTTAACACAGAAAGGTTTGAGTAAGCAACAATGCAGCAGAATTAGTAATGAAGCACAAGCCAAAAAAAAAGAGAAACAGTATGATTCACAAACATTTGGAAGTTATTTAAGAAAATAAAACCACGTTTTCTTCAGTTCAGTGGTGATTAGCGTTTTCAAAATTCAAAATTATGTTTGAAACCCCTATGAGATAACTGTTTTGTTTTGCTGAACAAACTTTTGGAAAATTTATTTTGGAAGTTTTTTATTACCTATGAAATGTGGAGAGATTCAACGATAGGGGAATCTTGTATCTAAAAGCATATTTTCTATGCCCCTGAATTTTCTTGTGCAGGATGCTGACCAGCTTCTAAGTAATTTTGTAATTTTCTAAATATTTTATTATTAAATAAATATTAAAATGTTAAAATTGCTGCCTAAGCCTTTTCTGCTTTTACCATCTGCTAGCTAAACCTACAGTTTTCACAGGCCCATCACAATACTAAGCTACATTACTTTTATTTCAAACAGGAATAATAAAGACGCAATTATTGTGAAACAAAAACCTTCATATTTAGGCTTGCTAAGGACATGAAGTTTTAAATAAGTATTTTTTAAGACTAATAGGCTTAGTTTATAGATAATGTTCAAGATCAAATACGTAAATGCTCTGGAAAGTCATTTGCCTTTGATATGTAATGATTCTATGGAATTCTATGGATTATGACTGCACGACATTTGAGTATCTTATAATTGCTTTTAGGAGTGTGTGTCTACTGATGCAGGTAGCAATGCCCTGTGTGCTGTTTGCTGCTTCCCCATCAGAACTTCATTTAAAAGGTGGGACTAATGCTGAGATGGCTCCTCAGATAGACTACACAGTCATGGTAGGGAAAAATTCCTTTGGCTTGGTGCATCTTTCATGCCTATATATGCAATGTAACTACTGTACTTCTGTTGCTCTTACTGCAAGTTTATTTGTAATTATGGAATTAGGCATGGGAATATAACACTATTAGTGCACTGTATGTAGAGAGCAACCAGTGTTTCATGGAATTGCCTGAAACAGCAGCTAGTCTGTTTGCTTTTAATTACTAAAGAAAATTTCACTTAAAATATATTCTTTATTCTATAAGTACTGTGAATTTTTAAAAACTTCTTTTCCTCTTTCCATAAGAAAATCCTTTTACACAAAGTGTCATTCAGAATGAAGTATGGGGAATGTCAAATAAGCTGTATAGATGAGACTGGCTTTTTTTTAATATATATATATAATATATATATTAATATATATATTTTTTTATATATATAATGTAACTGAAGTTGTGTTGTGTTCTGTGTTGAACTTTTTTTTTTTTTTTAAGAATGCATAAAATAGTGGGAAATTAGAAATGCAAAATGGATTTACTCTGTGGTTTATATATGTTTGTTTTTCAGGTTTTCAAGCCAATAGTTGAAAAGTTCAATTTCACATTTAATTGTGACATAAAAAAGAGGTGAGTTACAGAGACATGTGGCAGAGGCAAGCCATACTGAACCAGTGTGTGAGCAGAGGCACACATACAAGGTGCCCTCAATCAAGCTGAGGGATGAATTTATAATACATGAACTAATCTGCATTAGCTGCCGCTGTATGTACTGTCACCATATGATGAATGTGATATGGTTATTTTCTGTCTTATTTTTTCATTGCCGAGTCTTCAGCTGCTGTTTCATGTTTCCTATGGGCCACCTCGGAGGGAAGTGCATGCTGAACAGGCAGTATATTACTGAGCTTTTTCCTAGGTGCCAGTTGTGTTGGTGTTAGGTAGTTAATAAGGTGTATGTTATGAGGTAATACTCTTAGAGAATGTAATTCTATTATAAAGATATCTAAGGCACACATCAAGAAAATTCATATCTACAGTAACAGAGAACATAAAAATGTATAATGAAATATATGAAGAGCCTTCTAGCTCTTTTCTTGGTTTCCTTGTGGTCTTTGCATTTAATTATATCTGATTACTGTTTCTAAATAGGGGCTACTATCCTCAGGGAGGTGGTGAAGTTGTAGTCCAGATGTCACCAGTCAAAGAGTTAAGCCCAATAAACTTAACAGAACGTGGCACAGTGACAAAGATATATGGAAGAGCATTTGTTGCCGGAGCACTGCCTATAAAAGTAAGTGTCGATAATAGCTCTGGTAGTATCCAACTTCATATATCTATACAAAATTGCATGTAATCTGCTTAACATGCCTCTATTGTTCCTGTATTCTGCAGTCTTTCACATACGAACTAAGTAGCCTTATTAAATGGTTTCAATTATTCAGGCTGTAGAATAAAATCTTGGACATTTCTAAAATGCATTTATTGCATAGTAATATGGTAGCAGCTAAAACAGGAAATGAAAATGTATGCTTGATATCCTTCATATGACTGTTCAAAAGTCTTTAGCATATATTGAGGGGTATGTCCTGGTTTCAGCTGGGATAGAATTAACTGTCTTCCTAGTAGCTGGTACGGTGTTATGTTTTGAGTCAGTATGCGAAGAATGTTGATAATGCTGATGTTTTCAGTTGTTGCTCAGTGATGTTTAGACTAAAGTCAAGGATTTTTCAGCTTCTCATGCTCAACCAGCAAGAAGGCTGGAGGGGCACAAGAAGTTGACACAGGACACAGCCAGGGCACCTGACCCAGACTGGCCAACAGGGTATTCCATACCATGGGACGTCCCATCTAGTTTAGGAACTAGGGGGAGTGGGGGCACGGGATCACCGCTCAGGGACTAGCTGGGTGTCGATCTGCGGGTGGTGAGCAATTGCACTGAGCATCATTTGTACATTCCAATCCTTTTATTATTACTGTTGTCATTTTATTAGTGTTATCATTATCATTATTGGTTTCTTCTTTTCTATTCTATTAAACTGTTCTTATCTCAACCCACAAGTTTTACTTCTTTTCCCAATTTTCTCCCCCATCCCACTGGGTGGGGGGGGAGTGAATGAGCGGCTGCATGGTGCTTAGTTGCTGGCTGGGGTTAAACCACGACAGGTATCATATCTGATTTATGTATCGTTCATATTTATATGGATTATTTTAAATCTGAAATCATGGCCGTCATTCATAGATTTATGGGTAAACTATGGCGCACTGTAGTAGGCAGAGGTCAGACTACATAAAATTTTTCAACTATTGCTAAGGGTATTAGAACAAGTTAAGGTTAGGTTTAGCCGAAGAGAAAACAGAGAGAAATTTGCTCCTTTGTACCTCCATTCTTTCTATTACTCCTATCCTGTCTGTGTTTACAGAGAATGAGTGGTGGGATCTCCTTAAGGCTCCTTCTCACACACAGGCTAGAAATTAGGGAAAGGAAGAGGAGAAACTGAGTTACTTTTTGAAGAGCTGTGGACTGCTGGTTTTGGTCTTAAAATCTCCAAACCTATGAATATTGGCTATGATTGGATCACAAGGATGGGATAAGCTTCATCTGCCCCCACCTGCCTGTGATTTAAAATTGTTATTTTATATATTACACCTTATAGAGTATATCCTGTATATAATAATTGTGGGGTGGTGTTTTGGTTTGGTTTGGTTTTTTATAATCTAATGACTTGAGATAATCAAGACTAAATCAAATCTTTCTCCCTATGAATGGAGAAAAGTTCTTGAATTTCTATTGGTATTGAAGCTTCTACTTACATGACTAGAATTGTAATTTGTTCAGCATTTCATGTTACCTTAATTTTGTGGGAAAATTCTCAGAAGAGATGATGTTCAGTGCTTGCTTGTAGGGGTTTTATAACAATCTTTTGTTTTTCTAGTTAATAAAGTAGCCCCTTTATTCAGGGATTCACTGTAATAATTAGACTTATGAGGAAAAAGTATTACTATAGTTACATAATTTAATTAATGTTTTTACCTCTTATCTTGTTAGCTGGCAAAAGACATGTCAGCAGCAGCAGTGAGATGCATCAGAAAAGAAATTAGAGATCTTTACATTAACATTCAGCCAGTTCGAGAACCTGATGATCAAGCCTTTGGGACTGGAAGTGGAATAATGTAAGATGAGCCCAATCTTTCTATTGACACCTGTAACCTTGCTGGTTGATTAGCTAGATCCTGATTACATACCTGATAAATAAACTGTAATGTGATTTTGTTCTTACTATTGGTTCTGGTTTTTTCTGCTTAGCATTGTTGCAGAGACTTCAACAGGTTGTTTGTTAGCTGGGTCATCACTTGGCAAGAGAGGTAAGAGTTCCATGAAGTATACTTCTTTCAGATTTAACTTACTGTACTATTAACAAATAGGAATCTGAAGTATATTCAAAGATCTGATACTTTGAGTGTTGCATTTTTAAATGGATGTTGTTTAGTAATAAAGGACAGTATAAATGAGCAGATTTTAAACATAGTAAATGGAATCTTACACTTTGTACTAATCTGCTTCTGCATAGTGACAAAAATGACAAAATTATTAAACTCAATTTTTATCAGAATGGTTTGTTAAGGATCACTGAGTTGAAAATACTTCTGGACTTTTAGAACATACAGTCTTTGTGGTTTACCTGTAAAGTTTTTGTTCAACAGTGAATCTAGATATGTATCTAGATTAAAAGGAATAGAAATTATTTTGGTTTTAAATGGTTTGAATAAAATGTTTCTCTGACTAAATGGGGCTACTTCTTTCCACTGCTTAGAAAGTATGAACTATATGTCATCATAAGATGGGAGGGGTTTTTTAAGCAGGCATTTGAGGCAAGAGCATGGAAGTAAGGTTTAAAAAGTTGATCATTTCTTGATTATTTTTTTCCCTTCTGTATTTTTAAAATGTTAAATAATAATTGGCAGCATCCTAATCTCCCAGATTTCTCTGTTAGGAAAGAATTCTGACAAGGTTGGCATTGAAGCAGCTGAGATACTGCTTAGGAACCTTAAACATGGTGGAACTGTGGATGATTCTATGCAAGACCAAGTAAGGCTTCTGTATGTGTTTACATGAAGTTGAAGTAGCAAGAACTTGCATGTATGTATTACTTGTAAAGAATATAAATCTGAACAGGGAAAGAATGAGATGTAGGTTTCAAAGTTAGACTGTATCTCCCCAGGTAGGGATGGCATTACATAATTATTTGATAATTAGAAGTCTTGGGAGGTTTCTGAGTGTGGTCACAGTATCACTAGGATTAGCAAATTACATACAGTTCTAGGAACCACAGATGCTCCTGGCTTTGTACCAACACCCTTAAATTTTCCTTTCCTGTAAATCTTAGTAGGTATGGAAGAAAGAGGTAGAAATTTGCTTCTATTTGGCACTCTGTGTAGTGGAGTAAAAATAGCACCCTGGTTACGTAATAAGAAAGATACTAAGTGAAGCTATTGGAGAACAGAGAATCTAGGAGGTGCTCCTCTTTGTCTTGCTCACCTAATTACATTTGAGAATGAAGACCCTCAACTATATTATTTTCAGTAACGCAGCCTGATAAGAATCTTGGGCTGTTCTAGATAGAATGACATTACCTTTTAGCTCTAAACACCTGGCCACACGTTATTATGTAGTATAATAGGAAGTATTCAGGTCTTGAACTCATCCTACTTTTTCTGAAGCATACACAGTACAATTGGCAGAAACATGCTACAGCTAGATTCAGTGTGTATAGGAACTGCTTGGAGTTATATCACGCTTTACAGAGTACTTGTCATGGTGATGTTTGTAAATCAAACCAGATTTTTTTAGGTATCTGTCTGGCGAATATGTGATCAGAAAGTGTTAGAATTAAAAAGCCTGTTGCTGAATTTTTCTCTTCATAAAAGTAATCTGCCAATCTGGAGTCTGACATGACTTTGGGGAATTTCAGGGCAGGAGGGTGGGGGAGAGCAAAGTTAAATGTAGTAACAGGAATTCAGTGGCAAACTCCACTGCAGCACAGTAGCAGCCCTACGGTAATAGACATTACAGTAGTAATTTCCAAGCTTCTTGAGCCTTGGATCACTCTTAACACTCAGCACCATGGAATTTTATGAAACATGGCAGACCACATTTTTATATCTACAGTCATTTTGCATGTTTTTCCTTATTTTTTTAATCACTAAGTTCATAGGATCTGAAGAGTTACTTAATAATTACCTTTCTCTCCCTTTCAGCTAATCATTTTCATGGCGCTAGCAAAGGGGGTGTCTAGGGTGAAAAGTGGACCAATTACACTTCATACTCAAACGGCTATACACTTTGCAGAGCAGCTAACAAAGGTGAGTCCAAAGGTTCAGGAAGTTTTACCTATTGGTTGTCATCTAGTTATCTAGGAAATGTACAGTTCAGCAGGCATTGTGAACTGAACTTGGTCATGGAGGACAAGCATTGATAAAATAATTGCTACAATATTTATATGGGAGTTTACCTGTAGAAAGTGAACATATGTTAGAGTTAAATGCCTTTAGAATGGTTAGATACTTTTACCGCCGTTATTTAAATGTTTTTTAATGAAATCAGTCAAAGCTGTAACATACATAAACACATGGCAATACAATTATTGGGCATCAGATATTGAATATTTAAACTTATGTATGTTATAACTTAATTAGTGATATATTTCTAATCCTGTTTTAGGCCAAATTTACTGTGACAAAATCAGAAGAGGAAGATCCCAGTAAAGATACCTACATCATTGAGTGCCAAGGAATGGGGATGATAAACCCAAACCTATAGGGGTTTAAAAAAAAAAAGAAAAAAAGCAGCAAGCTGACAAAAGCAACACTCAACATACCTCAGTGATGTATTACACTACATTTCAATGGGTGTATAATATGCATGTGAACAGGAGGAGCCTTCTGTCACATCCAAGTGATTTAACTTTAAGGATGATGTTGAGTTTTTCCTTCCAATGCTGAGAATCTGTGGTGTGAAAAATGGAAACTTTCTTTTTCTTTTTTTTTTTTTTGTTACTATTAGCAGCAAAATGAGTACAGACAGGACAGCAAATAGAATACATTGTATGTATTTGAGAGCTTCAATTAGAAGCTTTGAATATTCAGATTCCCCAAAGTAGAAAATAACTTTCAGTTTTGAAAAAATACTGATACATTCTTTCCCCTTTAAAAAAATGTGAGTTTTAGTCTTTGGGAACCCATATGTTGAGAGGTATACGGAATGAAGTGCACCATCAAATCTGTATCACTGTTCTTCCTTAACCATTTTGCATAAATTATGTGTGAGGAATTAATAAAGCAATATCATCATAATGAAAGCCTGATATTTATATTTGCTGTTATCTCAGCAGGTTGTGTTAGTGGAAGATGGATACAAAGTAACTTTTCAGAAGCATAATTTCTTCCTCTCCCTACAGAAAGAACACTTAATGCATAGAATAATCTCCTTTAAAATCTTCTGTTTTCATCTATTTAAAAAAAAAAGTCTCAGGCAAGCTACAACAATGTACCACATTATGTCCCAAACACAAAGTGTTAACTTTATGATATGATTGGATTTTCTATCTACAGTTGTCCTTGTTAGCATAGTAACTGGGTCTACGTTTTTGCAAAGCTGTTGTTGTTTGCTCTTTTTTAAAGGAAGCACTTAATTTCAGGTGAGGTTTGGGAGCTGTTGAACACACATATATAGACACAGATACATACATGTATGTACACTGAGCACTGCATATACACACAGGTGTCTTTAGGCATATAAAATGCAGTTGTGTTATCCCCCATCTGTGGATTAAGTAAGGAAGACCTTCTGCCAATCTGGCCTTGATCATGCTACAAAAGCTTCTTCTGAAGTCAAAGGAAGATAAAAGGAGAGATAGGGCATAATTTGTTTTGCATATGACGAATTGAATCAGAGTTGGAATCACTTAACCAAAACTGCAAATGCACCCTGGAAGCTTGAATTGATTTCCAGGTTTTTCCACAGCCCAGTCTGCAGCCTTTGCTCTAAGATCTTTTTCTCCTCAATTGTGTCTACTGAACCTAACAGCTAAAGATGTAACTTGAAGTACCTTTTGTCTTAATAAGCTAATTACTGTGCATTTCTAACAGAAGAAAAATCCTTTGCTGATATACAAAAACGTTCACCAACTATCTACTTAAAAACATGTTGCTTCTTAGGGTTCTTCTCCTCTCCCCACCTGAAAACTAGTGCAAAAGAATGGGATGCTATTAATGTCTGACTAAATAGTAATGCTTTTTCTCTAATACTTGGAATGGTCTGAAGGGGGCAGCAGATACAAACATACTTCAGTGGGTAACACTCAACTGCCGTTGAAGAGCACCTCTCTGAATTCCTAGTCTGTGCTGCTAATATTTTCAATGTTTCCTTTTGGAAGAACTCTGAATGTATTTTTTCAAAAAAACTTGAAAGAAGTCCCCTAAAGAGCTGTTGTGTGTGCTTAAGAAAACAAGCTCTTCTAAGTCACATTTGATTGGATTTTTACCTGTTTCCACAATTCAAAAAATTAATATGACTAATTTAACTTCTAATGGAGAAATTCCTCCTGAAGGGATGGCTGGGTGTAATTTAATTCAACCTCCTGATCAAAGGACCACTAACTTAGAAGTTATATCGGGTTGTTTAGAGCCTAGTCTAGTCAGGTTTTGAAAAATTTCAAAGATGGAGGTTCTACAATTTTTCTGGACAACTTGCTAACAGAGCTTAGCCACTCCCAGAACTGATATTTAATGTGAGCAGGCAAAAGCGTTAGGCTTTTTGTTTGTTGTTTTGGGGGGTTTTTTGTTTGTTTGTTTCTTAAGCTGAGTCACTGCTTCTTAAATGGAAGTTACTTTTTGCTACAGGAAATGTACTGGGAAGGTGAGCTTAGCAATATACCAGTTCTTCACTACTTCTTCAGAAAAAAAAACATGGCAGAAGAAAATTATATAATCAGTTCTACCTTACTCAGAAGACTTCTGTATGTTGGAAATACTCAGGCTGCTCTGGCAGCTGAGAACAAGGAAGCTTCTGTAAGCCCTAGAACTAAGATGATAAAACAAAAAATTTATTACAAATAGTTATATATCCTTGCTGAAAATTAATACAGAAAAGCATATTGAATACAGTTTGTAACCTACGTAGTTAAAGCATTCCTTTTTGTTACCTTCAAAGACCAATTGTTGGTCTCTGTATTTTAATAGCTTTTTACCATTATCCAGTCAAGCAAATTTCACAGAGTACAGGCAATTAAATTTATTTTTTATTATACAGTTCCACCATTTGTAGAAATTATGCTCCTTGAGAAATAATAAAATTGACATTCTTTGTACTGTTATTCAAAGTAAGCCAACATTGTGTACATCTTTATAAATTACAATCCAGAACTAACACCTTCCCATTAGGTTTTAAAATCTCTAGTGAGTGCCTTACACACTTGGCCTTCTTGCCCTGTAATCGCTGCATCACTTTAGCAATCAAATAAGAATGACCTACTTTCTTGCCTAATAGATTATTTGTGGACTATAAGCATACATAGATGTTAATTGTCTAGATGGTTTAAAAACTAAACAGCATAAGTAGCTCCTGTCATGTTAAGAAAACCTTATGAATAAAAGCACAGCTAAATTAAATCTTTTAAATTTAGGCAGACCTTTATATATCTGTGCACATATACATGCTGCATTATGTATGAAAAGTAGGATAAGCTTGAGCATGATTTTGTATCTGGTCTCAAAGGCTGGCTAGTGTACCTTTTCATAGCTTTTCTTTGCTTCTGAAAAACTATGCCAGTTTGCACACCTGATATATGGTCTGCAGTGCTACAAAAATTTTCCCCACATTCACAAATGCCCAAGACTGTCTTGGAACAATTGCAGCAAAAAAGAAGAGCTAGTGAAACCTTGAGAAAACTAATCTCATGTTAGAGTTTCTAGCTCTGTCCAACACTTCCTGAAATCGGGTCTATCTAACTAAAAATTTCTTTTGGAAAGAATTTAAAAATGTGCAGGTTTTGTTTCTAAGGAAAATAAAAACAATATAAAACCAAAACAAAATTCAGTTGAACAAAAAAAAATCCCATTAAAAAATTGAAATGCAATTCCTGTCTTCCAAACTGACATACAAAAGCATATAAGTGATCAGCCAATGTATTTAACAAAGATTAACAAAACCCAGGTTACCAGAAAAAAACCTCCTCTTATCAAATGTACAATAAATAGCAGCTCAGCAATACTGACAACTATTACTGCACATCCCCGCTCTTCGTAAGCCTGCTAAAAAGAGCAGCTGGTCATTAATACTTGGCAGTCCTTGGTAGCTTCCTTGCAGGCCTGTTCAAGTGTCCAGCCCCCTCTCCTTGTGACACGACCACGGGGCTGCCACCAGATGGATGAGGAGGCTGGTGAGCTGGCCCTTCCTTGCTCGCCTTTGTCATTGTGATGGCTGTCCCCTTGTGCCATCCCTGCGGTGCTTCCTGGGTTGAAGGAACCTGGTTCTTTCAGGAAGCTGATTTGATCAGGCTTTACATGCAACCTTTTTCTCCTCAGGGGTTAGAAAATCTCTAGATGGGAGACATCCACAACAGGTTTTATTCTTCAATAGGATTAAATTCCCCAAACAATTTTTACTCCCTGATACACACGTACACACACAGAATTTGTTACTCAGGCTCGATTCACATCCTGTCACCTCATCGTGACATCTTGCCAGGAAATGTTTATCATAATTCCTGTTCTTTTTCTATATACAATAATTAATTACTATTCATTACATATATACTTGAACAAATTTTAACTGAGGTAATAAAATTCATAAAATGAATTTGGGACTACTAGTATCATTCATATTCTACCGAGTTGCTATTTTCCCTTTTCAACAGGGTTCCGCATCATAAAACTTAAATCCTCCAGGTTTACATTTACTTTCAATTCACTTAGATTTTAAATCTACAGGTGAAAACATGAGCTGCAGATATTGTTACATCACACTCGTACATTTCATATGCTGTATGCACTTAAGCTTGAATTTTACAGCATAATTAATTCCTAAAATTAATGCAGTGTGTGCAAATTAGTTGTTGGTAGTTAGTGGTGTAACTTTTCTTTTTTTAAACTTCCTGCCCTTTTTGAATATTAACTAATAATTACAGTGCCTTACTTGAAGCTTTTTACCTTTCATTTATATGCATTTACAATCGTATCATTTTTAGCAGTAAGGTTGGATTAAGTCACTTCTGGGAATGTATTAACCTTTTGTTCAGGAAGAGATGAGACATTGCTTGCACCTGCTCTACAAATATGCACTGGGTTTTCTTATGTTAATCAGGCACATTTGAATCTTATATAAAAACTTCAGTGTGGGTGTATAGATACAACTAAGATGCTTACATTTAATACTGCTCAAACAAGTAGTGGCAATGACTCACAAGTTCTATATACCAAGGAAATGGGATTAAATCTCTCAAACCATGTGTCCCTAGTGTACTTCCATGAGAGAGAATTGTGTTTGGATGAATGCGATGACCAAAGAAAGGCACTGCACTGAGGTATGTGGGGACTGAAGTATCAAGACAAATAATAAGGGCATTACATGCAGCCAGTTACAAAAAGTTGCCCAGGAAATACTGCACTCTGGTTCTGACTGAACTCTGCTACTCTCAAAAAGAGTACCTTTGAACATTTCCTCCTCTCATGCCCTTAAATCTACTTCAGCTGGTAACTGTTCCTCTTCTGAGCCTACACATCTCATTCTGGTCACTAAAATATTAGTGAAACATTTACTATTTTCTAGTCCATGTTGAGAATACTGCATCCAGTTTGGGGCCCCTCCATACAAGAAAAACACCAATGGTCAAGGTGGTCTGGGGCTGGATCCCTGCGAGGACAGGCTGAGGGAAGGGGGCTTGCTCAGCCTGGGGAAGGGATGGCTTTTGAGGGCACCTACCAGCAACCTGCCAGTGCCTGCAAGGAGCTTATGGAGGAGATGGAACCAGGACCTTCACGCTGGTGGTGTGTGGTGGGAGGGCAGGAGGCAGCGGTGGTAAGCTGAAACGAGAGATGCTCAGGCTGGGCAAAGCCCTGGCCAACCTAGCCTGAGCTCATGGCTGACCCTGCGCTGAGCAGGAGTTTCGACCAGAGCCCTCCTGCTGTCTCTTTCCACCTCAATTATCCTGTGATCCTGAATGCCCTATCTGGCAACTAATGATCATCCAAACATAATGCAGAAGAATTCTCTAAAATATTCCAGCACAGGTTATTTATAACTGACATTGTTAAAATGAGACATAGGTTAAATAAAACACTATACCAAATAAAGGTGCATATAGGGGAAAAAAGGCCAAATAAAATTCTTTACAATGGAAACACATGGAGAAGGTTTTTTTAGAATTAGAGCTACATCTTCTTGAATTAAAAACAAGTGAATGCAAACACAAAGATTCAGTCTGTTGGTGATTAGAGAGAATAGGAAGTAATATCAGTATCTAAAAATCAAGTAAGGTACGTCAACTGTAAAGTTCTTCCCTAATAATTGACTGCAGAAAAGTCTGTAAAGACTAAGGTAAAACAAGTGGGAGCACAGTCCTGTGTAAACTTGGGCAGAACCAGAATTTTTCCTTTAATCCCAGATTTACTTGTACATTGAAGACCAAAGCGCAAGGCTTAGGAAACCTACTGATAAGTCCACTTAAAAGCTAAAAGCTCTTGCAGAGTACTCATATGGAGAAGCTCACACTACCAGCTGTGTGGTTTTGAGTTGTTGCACCACCCAGCTGCCTCTTAGGTGTTTCACAGTCTCTCCACTGCCCAGGAGGCTTTCTGCCCAATGCTTTCCAAATCCAAAGCATTTGGAATCCTGTAATGATAGGATATCTACTAGAACAAGGAATTCTGATTTGAAAATCCCACTTTCAAATAATAACTGAATCTTTTTCTTCACATACAAGTATTTTAGGATGAAATTTTAGACAAATTTTCTGCCACACCATGCAAGTTTTCAAAGATCCATAATAAGAACAAATATTATTAGCTCAGAAAACATCTAGAATTATTTCTCTTTCTCTCCTTCCAAATGTATTTGTCTAGCCACTTCAGATTTCCATTACCAGGCGAATGATTCCTACGTAAAAAGACAATTTGTGAATGGGTTTAATGATTTTTTCCACATGGAAACCTCTCTATAAACAGAGAATTTTACATACACTGCCTTGTTCTAATTTATACAACTCCAGATGACCTGAAGTTTATGCAATTCTTGTAATCCAGGAATGTGCTAGTAAATTGTATGTTTTCTCAGCCATTAATGCTTGTAGCATCTGAACAAAGTCAGGCTTGCTTTAATCCCAAACTTCTTTCCTATTCTTTCCTATACTGGTATTACATTCCATAAAAAAAAAAAACAGTGACTAATAAAGCATTTGCTTTTTATCAGAATGGGTTCTTATACAAAAAGGTTGCACAGACTAAGACAAATTCTAGTATACTTTGTTTTAGAAACAGTGGTCAAGACTTTGTTATTATAATACAACAGCAAACCTTTGCTTATAATATGATGAAACCATGACTAAGAGAGTTTACATTTGTGTAACTGAAGATGGAATTTGGGCTATATGCATAAATGAAAAAGATTAGCAGATTACTGCATTTGCCAAAGAAAGGCGGGGAGAATAAGCAGTTAAGCCGAAACAGCATTTCCATTACTTTTATTCTACCATCACCCCCCCCTCCCCAACTTAGCCACAGACTACTCTGATTTTTGAATTATACTTTGCTGTAATGGCTTGCTAGTGAGTACTCCACAGCAAATGAATTACGCTCACTCACTTATCTTTCAGCTATGCAAATTTACCAATTATATTACTTTTTACAAAAGTTAGTCCTCTCTTCCCCAGCCCCCCTTTCCCAAGATTCCTTAGATTTTTCCTTTCTCCCTGATGAAGGATAGGTTAACAGTTAGGTCCTCTATCAGTACCATTTTGAGATATGAGCGTAAAGAAAGATTCTCAATTTGTAGCTATTAAATTCACAGAATATCCAAGTAAGTGAAAGAAGTTACTCTGAAGTAGCACTGGAAAGCACTGGCCCCAACTGAATAGGGAATATCAATACATGCTGACAAATCTTAGATAGCTACAGTGGGCTCATCATGAGAAATGAGGATAAGCACATGGCCTCCTTGTGTTTGAGTGATTTGGTGGTGCTGTATAAATATCTCTTATCAGAACAAGATTGCTAGCATTCTCTTCTGTGTGGGAGAGTTCATTTTCGTAATCAAATTATCAGATGTAGAACTGTACAGGAAGGCTCTGCGAGTTAAGCTAAATTGTATGAACTCAAAATAGGACTTAAAAATTAATTACATTTCATACAGCCCAGCAAATATTGGGCCTTCTATCCATTCAAACCTTTCATCTTTTTATTACCCCCCACATCATAGCTCTGGACTTTAAACTTCAGCTCCTCAACTTTACCAGTGATTTTGCTAGACATAATTGACTTCTCAGCTGAAACATTCTTAATAGTACCACTAAGGTTTGTTTTTCCTCTTTCCTTTCCAAAATGTAAAAAAGTGTCTCCAAAGCCTTTGAAAATAACTCTTAATTCTGTATTTTTCTTTCTCTATTTTTCAGTGCTAAAAAAAGGAACAATTAAAAAAAAAAAAAATCAGTCTAAGCTACTGCTTTTGCTGGAGGACTAAGAAAAGACCTATGCAGCTAACTGAGGAAAACATTCAAACGTGCTGATTTCCTTCACCTTATTAATTACAACTGGAACAGAATTTTCAAACTTGATGGACTGCTGGAGCAAAATTTTAAAAGCAACTAACTGATTTAGAAGTTTATATCTTTCAATAGGACAGGGACTCCTCCCAGGTACAGTAAAGAATACTTACATATCTGTCTTATTTCCAGAAGTGGCTACTTGTGCTCCCACTGAAGTTTACAATCGTTGCAGTGTGCTCAGCTCCTCTGAAGCTAAGGACATATTAAAGTTTTCTTTGCTGATTTTTTTCTTTCTTTTTAAATCAGTTGTAAAACCTGCACAGCTGAAGACAGATTTGATTAGCAATAATGAAATAGAATATTTAGAATGGATTAATACAGTCCAAAAAGCCCTATACTAAATAAAAATACTTTATATACTAACCCTTCATGCTTGCAGAAAGGAATTAAGGTAACCGAATCAATGATAACCACTGTCAGAGAGTAGAGGTCAATGTGATGTTGAACTAACTTGCTTTTAACATATTTTGGTCAGTCAGCACAAATAATTTTGACACTGTGCTTTTGGATAGATTTGTTTTCTTCCGTCTTAGAAGATGGTGACCTCCAGGACCACAAGATTTATGTCCTCTGACTGCAAGCCAGATTCCTGTATCCTGTTTATTATTTAATATGTGCTCTGTAAAATAAGCACAATTCAAATGCTTTGCCACTCAATCAAGAGTCAAACCCAAGCCCACGTTTAGACAGAATTTAGGTATGTGTTTTATCCCATAATTATTTAATGATCCTGAAAGAGAACAAATAAAACCCTCTTCCATATGAACACCCCAGCCACTCTGGTTATCATGCAGGAAAAGAGGAGAGCCTCTCTCCCACAGCAAATTGGATAGCTAGTGATTGCTGCAATTTGGAGGGAAAACTATTTAAATCCTTTCCGGCAGAGGGAGAAGTTAAACCTGGATCTCTTAATTCCTAGATAATGCTTTAACTCACACATTGTGAAAAGAAGGAAATCCCACCACCTCTTGTCCTGGTTGTTATATGACTCCTGCTGTCTTTCTGATGAAAAGGTTGCTGGTCTCTGACACCACAAGATCACAAACGGACGGAAAGATGTCCCTGCAGGAAGAACTGGATTTCAAACATACCCACATACCGCTTAGGTCTCAGCAGCAATCGCCAAGAATTTGGATGGTTCCCTGCTCCTCTCCTCATAGGCTGCACAGTAAGCCTGGGGGGCAAACCCAGGCTCCCATTGTCCAGGAATTTGAGTCTCAGAGCCAGCCACAGCAATCTAACTATTTTCCCTTAAAGCTGCTTCTCCTACCATGGGACTGCATGAAATTCAAGTTTCTGGTAAATCATAGGCAGGCTGTTTCCAGGAGCCACTACTTTCCTGGACAAGTCAGTAGTATGGGTAAGATAGAATCAAATTAAAAAAAAAAATAAAATTGTCTTTTTTACTTGTTGTTGGTTTTTTACTTCCTTTTCTGCTTCTATTTTTATTTTCTATGTTCTGCTTTCAAGTTCATCTCTTTCCTGCTTTATATGCATTTCCTCACCTTGCCTCCAAATTTACATTTATTTCCTTTCTCCTCCCTCCTCTCACATTCACATCTACTTACAGAAGCTTTACAATATCACAGTATTGTTAAACTACAGAATTAGAAGTACAGCCTGACTCCAGCTAACCTTGGTCCTTGCAAAACCATTTTACTTCCTGCAAACTACAACAACTGGAGATGCAGAAAGCATTCAAGGTCATCTCTGCAAGCCCCTCCTATGGTTTAACTGGACAGAGGCTCAGTTCTCATGAATGCAGCACTAGCCTTTGCCTGCAGAGACAGCTACAGTAAATGGTGGTTCATATCTTATGAAATAGAAGGAATACTGGAATATGGGATTCACCTTATTTCTGCAGGAATAGAGGAGAGACATCTTCCTACAGAGTTTGGTTGGGTTTTTTTGCATGAAACAATTTGTTCTTTAAACCACATGAAACTGAAGACAATTAAGCTCACATATATAACACTGCAGCTGTGCTTGAGTTTACACTCAAGTTCCTAGAGCCAGCTGCACCCACAGACCCCAGAGGGGTAGGACTTCCCTGTGAACCTGGCTATCCCCATGTCTGAGTCACTCCTCCTGGAGGGCCCTTGGCTCAACCAGCTTAGACAAAGTGAGATTTAATGTGAGGCAGCATGGATTATCTGGGAGTTCCGGCTCAAGCAAGCTAAAAAATAAAGTCTAGATGAATATGTAGTCAAATATTATTCTAGCAAAAATGGATCCCCATTGTGTACGTGGAGATTTGTGAAGACTTGCAACTACTTCCTAGTCCTTAGCAAAATAACAGTTATTGGCCCATAGACGACAGACGTCTTTGAAAGAAGGATGTTTTTCTTTTAGTTCTCCTTGTTTAGGTGACAGAGTATTTTTCAGAGTATGGTTAAGGCTTCATCCAAACTGCTGGGAAGCTGTGATGGAAATTTCACACAATGACTTGCATGAGATTTCTGAGGTTTCCCAGCTTCATCCAGGAAAAAAACAAGACTGGTTTTTCTCACATAAATATAAGACTGACCTTCAAATAAACCAAGATATGCAAAATCCACAAAAAGCCTAGAAACAAAACAGATTAAAGAAAACTTGATCAAATTTTAGAAAAGTCTTTTTCCCAGCATCTTACTCCTACATATGCTTTATCTACCCCATACTCAAACTACCACCATATGAGGAAGAGCACTCTTTTGCACCAGCGTCTTTCTCGTAGTAGTTACAAAGTGATTTACAAGAATTAAGATTCACTATATGCCTGTAAGATAAAAACAGTGTAACAAGGCAAGATACAGGACAGACAGATGAGTGAAATCAATTGCTAAAAGGCATATTAGAAAAGACTGAGTCAAAAAGTAGGTTTCAGGATCCCTGGTTCTCTGTTCCTAGTTGCACTGCCTGACTGCTCTTACTATTTCATAATGACTGTGAAATTTATAACTATTTTGAAGATTTCCACACATCACTGATGGTAATAATATTTTAAATCTCCCTAGTATAGTGCTAAAAAAAAATCTTTTTATTTTCATGCTAACAGATCTCTTAAAAGGCCAAAAGTGCCTCATACACTGTTCAAATGTAGCACAATTTTCTTCTTTGGAACAAAACCTAGCACCCAGCTTGTGTGCCGTACCACAGCTGTTGCAGTAGAACACTCCCAAGCACACAGAACATAATTAATGTCTCTCTACAAATAAGAATGCAGCATGAAAACAGGACAAGATTAATTCAAAACCAACTTTCATTTATAAGCCTGGGGATCTCAGCTTAGGATCAAGTGCAATTTTGTGGCAATTTTTCTGATTTTTTGCACAAAATCAAGAGGAAAACCTTTGCAGAGAAACCGTTGCATCTGGAAAGCTTTTTGAAAACCTAGGTCACTATGCTTCATGAATCCTGGCACTTTCATGGCCATCCTTCCACTGTCTTACAAGCTGCTACCCTGTCTCCTCTCCACAACATTTCTGCAATTACAACCCCGCAGCTCTATGGTCACATATCTTGCATGTGGCATAGGGCTGGGGCACAGTCCTGAAAAGACTTACTGAAGCCTCAATGAAGGGCACTGAATTTACTTACACATTTAAAAAGCTTTGTGTTTTGTTAATACATGATTTTCTGGCTCATATTGTTACTTAATGTGAGCATCATGGTAATTTTTAAAGACTAACAAAATGGATCTTAGCCTTTGTGATGACTTATGTCTGGTGCAAAGAGATGTGGGATCAACTTATTTAGTTACTTCTTACCTTGTCCATACCATTGCAACTCAGCCATTCAGAAAGGAGACAAATTTGTTAACAAAGTTAAATTAAAGGTTCATCAAATTAAATTGTGGCTATTAGTAATATTAAAAATAATGTCTTCTACTATCCAAAAAAGCCATCATAAACAGCACCAGCTTTTACTTAAACAATTTACAGGTTTTAGTAATTAACGGAGTAAAACCTACTCTGGCATAGCTTTACAACTGCATGCAGCTAGGGATACTATTACCCCCTTTAATCTTAGAAGCAAAGAGTGGTAGTGTTGGCAGTGGTGACAAACACCCAAGTTTAGGTCAGGGGATTAAATAGCTGCAAGGACAGCTGTCAGTTCACACTACAGTTATACTTCGCTAAAAAGGCACAGCTGTTGGTTGTCATGAATTTTGATGTTACACAGCTATGTGTCTAAACCAGCTGACTCTAGATTATCACAGAAAAATTATTTCCTAAGCAATTTCTTTATGAGAAGACAGTAGGAAGACAAACAGCAGCACTTTGTAGATTTATGTTCCTGACTCGTGGATTTTGTCATAAAGTTTTGGGCTTTGGGGGGGGGGGTGTTGTTGTTGAGCAAGTGGGTGATAATACAAGATGACAGGAACAGCATATGTTCTTAGCCAACTTGCTGTTTCAAAACAATGCTGGGAAGCTGCTGACATACCCATATGTATCACTTGCATGGCAAAACTGCTGAAAGTAACTCAGAATGCACATTCATCTACAGCTTTAGATCTGCTCACCAAGTCCCTTAGGGAAAGCACCTGGCTCCAGACTGCAGGCTTTCTCCTGGGGCAGTGAACACTGAACCATCCTGATGCAGCTCACAGCTCTGTGTTTTTTCTGTGCACCAGGCATCCCACTGTTACACCCAGCATGACTCTTGGTTAATGCCGTCACTGAGGTGGAAAACACTGAAGACGTGTTATCTTAGTAACATAGGGAAGCACAACTGGAGTTCATGGCTGCACCTGGGATATGGCTGATGTGGTCATAAGACAGGTAATCCAGAACAGATGTACAAGTGAGAACTTTCAAACAGGAGAGGAGCAGAAGAGGTGTTTTCTATAACTAATACTAACGAGGAGTGAAAACCTCTCTCTTTTACTCAATATTTATGCATAAAAAAAAAAAACAACCCAGAATATGCTGACTTTCCCCACATCGAAAGTTCTTATAACTTTCCATAGCAAGCAAATCTATATTTTAACTGGCTTCTGATTATATTGGTGATTTATGGATGGCTGATCCTAAATGCCATTTGCAATAATGTGAAAAGGAAAGTGATTTTTCTGCAAAGCACTGCAGGGCCATGGTAGGAGAGAGATAGCTCATCATCACATCTTCCTTTGTAAGGGTTGAGTCCTTTATCCCGTGTAATCTCTGACAAGCCTTATTTATTTCTACAGTACAGGACTTTGCATTTAAAAGAATGTTAAGACAAACTTAAACTGTTTCTGTGAATAAAGATTTACTTAAATACACTCTTCAATCAAGGATACTCTAAAGGAAGTCCTAAAGGGGGTAATCAAACACACTTCAAATGTTCAGGGAAATGAAAAATACTTTTCAGTCAACTTACTTGGAAAATCCAGGTCAGGTTTTATAAATATCAAACACTTCCCAAGAGAAGCTAACTGCTTTCAACTTTCTACAGGAAATTTTTGCTGTGTGACATGCTGAACAATGACCATTTAGGTGAAGTTATTAAATCCACAATAAGTTTAGTGTGCATGTTACTAAGTAGGAAATTAACAATTACTGTTCTAAGCTTAGTAAAGGTCTCTGCTGAGTATGCATTTATGGTTAAAAAAAGGTCAGCTAGCAGGAGTAACTGGTTTCACAGACACTTTCAATTGATGCAAGTGTGGGAGAGATGGCTCTGTCATCGTGCTGATGATCACCACCTCAAGCTTGGTTGCACTAGCCTAAATGAGTAAGACCTTATAGCAATTTGGATTCAGGACCTGATCCAGTCAAAAATTAACCCAGCAGAAAGAAAAAAGGTGGGGTAGAGTGAGAAATCAGTAAGGAGCAGACTCAACTTTTGGCCTACTATGGGTGATTGGGATTGGAAATTATGGAATATCTTCTTTTGATATCAGCCAGACTTTGTCAGTTTAAGACAGCAATATCCCCAAATATTAGGATCTGCAAGGAATGAGATGCAGACTAACACAAGAAACATTTTAACTCCTTTAAGGTAACTAAATGATGGAGCTTCATTTGGAATAGAAAGTACCAGACTGACCACTGCCTATGAAAGGTGACATTGTACTAGAAGTTTTGGAGAGGGTGACAGAGATTATTGACATGTGAAAAGCATTTCTAAATATAAGCACTTAAAAGACTGATATTTTGGTGATTTTTTTTTTCATTTGGAAAAGATATGAGTAAGACAGAATTGCACACATTAATGATTAGTAGAAAAATGGTAGATCACAAACTTTTAGTCTTCCTGCATTGTAATTCAAAAACAAGGAGCCAAAAAGGAGAAGTATTTTAAACCAATCAAAGGAAATACTTTTTACAAAGTGTCTAATTAAACTATGCAACTCTTTTCCACAGGAAGTAATTTGGGACAGCACTTTAAAAGGAGTCATTAAATGACTGGACATTTAGACTTATGACTAATGCTAGTGATTTGGAAGAGAGACTAAGACTCAGCCTGCAGACTTACATTTAAGCAATCTATACCAGATATCAAAAAAAAGCCCAATACTGTAGAAGCAGCTTTTCCTAAATCTGTCTTCAGGGGTGTTTCTTACATCCTCCTGTGAAACTTTGGTTGCTGCTTATTGCCAAAGACCAGTGTACTGAACTGTTTCAATATTTTTCATTTGATCTTGTATGGGAATTACATTGCTCCTTACAAAACAAGCAACGATATCTCGTGGAAGCCTCTGTCATGCATAGTTACAGGAAAATTTAGGCAGGGATGACCACAGGAGATCATTAAGTCCCACGTCCCACTCAATGCAAGGCTAACTTTACAGTTAGATTAGGTTGACCAGGGTCTTTTCCAACTGAATTGCAAAAATCCTCAAGGACAGAGGTTCTACAGCTGCTGAGCCACCTGTTGAGTGCTGAACCACCCTCACCATGAATTTGTTGCTCACATAGAATTGGAACTTCCCTTGTCACATCTTTTGACCATATCCCTTTGTCTTTTTATTGTACACCTCTGAGAAGAGACTGGCTCTGTGTTTTTTCTAACCCTGATAAGTGGAGGGATATTGAAAGACTACAATCAGTCCAGAAATACACTCTGCCCTTCTAAGATGTGTTTTTCATCTGGCAATAGTGTTTGGACATATCTGCAGATTACAAACCTCAAATTGCAAAACAGATTAAATAGGATGGAATAGTAAGCTTACATTAGCCACAAAATTTCTCATACTTTGGCTTTTAAAGCTGCCATCAATCTATTTTACAAAAAGTCTACACTTTTAATTCAGTCTAATTGTGAACTCTTGAAAGTTAGGAAATCAAATTATCAAGAAGTAAATTGATCAGACATATTTAATGAAATTTAAAGTGCTTCTTTGTACAACTTGTGTATGGGACATAATCTCAGGGTGACCTAGAAGATGCACTGTACTACATTCTTTTACCTAGACTGCAGACTTCTGTCTCTTTCCACAAAAACCAGGAGCCTGAGGATGGGTCTTTTAAGACACTCAAAAAAACATGCTTTCAAGATGTCTGTGCTTGACAGTTCAACTGCAGGAAAGATACAACTAAAAAGAGGTATTGATCTTTTAAGTACAGGCAGGGATGTTAATCTTGTAGTTCAGAACTGACAGTTTTTCTTTTCAAGTGTCATAGACTTGAGCTCTGATTACACACTCTTCACAAGTTCCAACAAAAGAAGCTCTTGTTTCATCTGTGCTTCATGCTGTTGGTCTTTTGTTTCACATATTCATTTTGATAAATCATACAAAATGCTACCTTGAAATTAAGTTTTTGTCATTAACAGTGGAAACAATACCTATGTAAACAATCTTTTATAAAATTCTATGAGATTTAAAAAATGTTCTACCAATTCAGTAAGGTTCCCAATATTTCTCTATTGTCTATTTTATTACTACTCTCTACCCCGCTTTATTATTACTCTTATTTAACAGTTTAGGACATTTAACAACATATCAGCCATTCTTCTTTAACACCCTCTGGTCAAGATTTCTACATACCAAAAACATTAGACTTTCCTAGCATCTGAATAACCTACATCAATTTTTTTTCCCACGGTTACTGCAAAAAGCATAGTGAAGGCTTTCATTTTGTTTGCAATGAACATGAGAAGGTGTGGTGGCTAGTCTTGCTCCTGCCAGCCCTGAACCTGACTGTCACAGCCGTCCCCTGCTTCATTGTATACTCTACAAAAGGAAGGGTAGCACAGCATAACAGAAAAAAAGAAGTCAAACAATCCCTCTGCAACAAACCCCAGGGGAGTCCTCTTCAGGCCTTCAATGAGTCAAAAAACCCCAACTTCCTCCACCTCAAACCTGTCCTCCTTAACCTTGATTTCAGTTCCTTGGAAGGGCCCAGGTCTCACAAAGGAGCAATATTCTAAATTGTTGTACATCTTCTGGGCAAGAAATCTTTAAAACTTTGCTAGGTGAAAAGCAATTTTATGAACTGACATAATGTTCTAACCAGTCTGAAAAGTAACTAAGCTACGGTTTTAAAGATAAGCATTCATTTAATGTGATTGCAACATTCTTCCAATGAAATAACCTCAGTTTTTATTTCAAAGAGATACAGCATGAAAACAGTGATTTTTTGGAAAGTTTTTAACATTCTAGTCTGTTTCAAACACAAACTCTTCATAAAAATACTATTACATCAGTAGTATGACTACCCTCCTCAAAACCAAAAAAATCAGGTTTTCTTCCAATCCTAATTCTACAGGAAACACTTGACCTAATTTTTAAAAAGCAATTATCCAATCTGCTTACATTTTTTTTTAAATAGTAATTTGAATGTTAAATATTTAAGTGAGAGTTCTTCAAATGTGAAAGTAATTGATTACTCACTTGTCCTGTGTTAAATACAGTAATTGGCAATACAGATTGTCTGCAGTATTACTCCCTAATAGATTTTGCACATTCAGCCCTCCAGCTATAAATTTGTGGGATCGCTGCCAAATCACTCCCTCCTGCTGCTGACAGCTTGTGGTAATGCTGTGCAGAATTCTTCACACCAAGTTCTCTTGTGTCCCAGACATTATCTAGAAATCTAGATAGCTCAGTGTTGAAAGATTGCTCAAACTTTCTGCTGCTTTCTTCCATTTTGAAAAGAACACAAACCAAAAGAGTATAAAACAGAAACTTCAAAAGCACCCAGACATACCACCACAAGATAACAAACTCAGCAAAGCACTACTTCATTCCTTGCAAACAAGGATGTTGTGCATGCTATGAATTTACATAATTTCAAGTGACAAGAAAACAGAAAACAAATCCATTGCAAGTTACTAAATGCAGTGAAGCAAACTCTGACTCAGTAAACTCCTGAGCTTCAAAACTGTTGGAGGCTGGGAGTATATCTGGAGACTATATTACAATACTTTTTGTTTTTACAGCATTTTTTAGGCATTAACTTTTACTTACTGCTTGTTAAAAAACTTGGTCTGACCTAGGATGGTCATTCTTATGCTCTGCATCATAGTGAATCTCATTTCCCTTTCACTGGGTCTTTCTCCAATTACCTTGTTACCTCCTTACCTGGGTCTGTGTCCAAAATTATGTGTGTGCACTCATAAAAGACTGCAAAAACCTTGGGGGTGAGTCAGCATTAATCTCACCCCGTATTTACCCTCACTTCCCTATTCAATCAAGCCCAAGGCTAAACAGGTGCCTCAGTCATAACTCATACCTACTTACCTGTCTCTCGTCTCTGCAACAAGAGGGCTTTGCTAACAAAAACCACAACAGCTTTTAGGAGGTGGATTTTCATATCCAAAGAAGTGCAGATCGGGGGTTTATACAGCCCCATTCTATTGAATTAACAGTGAGATAGATACAGGAATGAAAAAGGAATAATCATATATGCAGACTACTGGCAAAGTATGCTCTTCAACTGCTTGCTACTACAGGTACTTGCTACAAAACAGGGAACACAAAGAAGAATTAAGTTCTGTCAATAAGTTTATCCATATAATAAACAGGATACTTCAGTACATTTTTATTTTGAACAGAGAATTTTCAGCCTATTAATTTACCTTTAGATGTGGAAATAAATTCTCCTGTATCCTATACATTTATTTAGCTGCTTCTACAGATAGGCCACTTTTTTGGCTGGCAGACAAAGCAAGTAAAGCACTATTCTGCCATGTTCTTGCTTTTTACTTCAACTCAGACATCTTGGGAAGAGTGATTTATGCCAGTATTGTCACAGTTTCCCAAAAGAAGTGATGTTCTTTAATCAATACAAACGAAATCTTGCTATCATCTGCTCCATCCCTGCTCTGTTATCAGCACTAAGGCCATTGTGACTATGAAATAGAACAAAAGACTCAACAACAATGTGGCACTGGAATGGCATTTTGTTTGTGAGAAGGATTTTTTCTTTCCTTTTTCCCAGAGCTTATGTACAAAAACTAAATTCTCTTCCTAAAATGTTTATTTCTGTATGCTTTTCAGATAAGAGTGCCTGAATGAATTATTCAACAGTGAAGAATCACGCTGTCTTGCCTCACTCTACTGTTACAATGCTTGGATATATATGGAAGGACAAAATGTTCCTGAATTTCAGTTGAACAGGGAATCAATAGAAACAATAGCAGATACATTTTTGATGTAATTTTAAAAACTGCAGGCCGTCATGTTTTAACTCTATTTCATATGTATTTCTGATATTGAAACAAGCAAATGAATGCATAATTTGGGGTAAGATTTTGTTGCTTAAGCCCATTGAATAGAGGTCAGGATACAATGCCAGTAAATAGCCCAACCCCATTTTCTGAAGTTCTCTCTTCAGCTGCGTGTTAGAAGTAGGGCTAAAGGATCTAGTGCTGGATCTTTCCATGCACACCAAGTGCATGGGAATGTAAAAAGCTAGTTTAATCTACTAGGTTTGACTAGCCAAAGCAAATAGGCTCTGTGGCTCAACTGGTAGCAGTGTCTCCAAGTTACATCACTGTTAAAACTGATAGTTTCCATTACTGTAAGTCTCTGAGCCCTTAACAAGTATGAAAGAACAACATAAAATATAACAGTCTGAAATACGTGGGAGAGTTCAAGACATGACATCTGTGCTGGGAACACGAATTCATTCAACATCTATGGCACCATTTCTTTCAATTGCTGAGAGCAAATGTCCCATATCTGCCTCTCATTCAAAGGAAAGGTAAAATATTTAAGAGAAAAAATCAATAGCATTAGGTCGCAACATTCTGGTTTTTTACAATTAAGCAGAGCAAAGATCAGTAAAATCATTCTGGTTTCCTCATATGCTCTTTTCTGGTTCAATTAACACATACTGGTATAGTTTTCATCATTGCAATGAAAAAAAAGAAGAGTCATTGTTGTCCTACTTCAAGTCACATAAGCACAGAGTCCCAGACCCTCTGTCACATCTGTTTATAAAATACGTATTTGCCTTTTTTTTTAAACAAATCTTCAGTTAGTCCTGGCACAAATCTTAGTATTTAAACATCTAAATTTCTTCACATTGCAAAAAGCAAAAGGTGCCCTTGTAAAGGTAAATTTTCAACCTGTCAAAAAACTGTTCCCCTTGTTTCATTCACAACAAACCTTAAACATAGCAGAATCACCAAGAGGAACCAAGAACACAGTAAACAAGGTGAACTTCACACCCCTGTATCTCACAGACACACATTTGGCCATTCTGTGTACTTCAACAGCATCAGAAAGACTCCTCCATTGGGAAGGGGAGAGGGACAGACAGGAGATCCCCTGCTTTGGTACCTGGTGGCTACCCAGGTACTCAAAACAATAAATTTTAACTGCTAAGATGCCTGGTAGCTAACAGCAAAGCACATCACACTTTTTACAAGCATTTCTATATTTCTGTTAGCATAACTTGCATCACTTTGGTGGCAGGATATATAGCATATGGACCCCAAAACATTGTGAGGCTTAAAGGCTCTTGACCCACGTAACAGACAGCTGAACAAGAGAGGCAGTTTCCCTAATATAACTGCTTCTCTTGTTTCTTTTTTAAATGTGAAGTGGCCTTCAAACTGAATATTGAGTAGTGTCAGAAACTCTGTCAGTTTTTGATTGGTAAGCTGAATGATATGGGTAAAATTCAGACTGGTTGGTACAACAAAGTTTTAAATAATGGGAAAAGCTGATACAGGGATTAAACGACAGAAAACATAATTAGTGCCAGTCAGCATGGTTTTATGGAATGTAGGCATTATCAGACAAATTAGATTTAAGGTATTTGGACTCATGAGGCATTTGACTTTGTATCGCATAGCTTTCTGTTTCAAAAAAACATACTAAGAACAGCTCTGAGTGACTGAATCCTACAAAGGACTAAGAAACCATAATGGGAGTTAGGAACTGACTTACTCTGTATTCCCTGCAGTGATTCTCTGACAAAAAAATGGCAAATGTAAAAAAGGCTGTTTATGGAAGCAGAGCTGCACAGAGGAGGAGTAAAGAAGCAAAATCACCTCTGGCACTGGCAGAAATAGCACTGGAGGATCATCTACAGATCTTTCGCCACATGTTAAAGGGTATGTTGAAGTGCTGGAGGGGATTTAGGAAAGACCACAAGGATTATTTACCGATGCAGAAAATGTCTTATAGAGAAAGGTAGGTTTACAACAGCTCAATCTGTTTAGTTTATCAAAGAAATAAGAGACGGCTTTATTACAGGATGCAATTATCTTGTGGGGAGAAAGGCGTAAAAGGCCAGACAAATTGGACTAGGAAGTAGGCCATGTATATACACAGAAAGGGCACAGCTAATTACCAAGAACAATGGTATATTCTCCATTTGTGAGGAATTTCCAGTCAAAATCAGATTCCTTACAGGAGGACATGCTCTGCTCAGAGAAGTTACCTGGTCCAGCACAGCAGCAAGTTGATGAAGCTGAATGGCCTGCCACAGCTAGAGACACCAGGTCATTGTTCCGCCTTAAACATCATGATCATGCCCTGCTGGTCCCTGAAACTGGGGCAAGCCTGTCCCTGCAAACACAGGGCCTCCAATATTATCTCCAGCAGATAACAGCACCTCGGTCATGGCATGTATTAACTATTCCCTTCAGTATACCTACAAAATAATTTGAAAGCATTCTTAGAGAAGTTTAAAAAACTTTTCTTCTTCTGTTTGAGCTTTACACTTTAAGCAAGAGCACATCCTGAACTAGCTGCAGGGAGTGAGATTTTGCAATCACCTTTCAAAATCCAGGCTCGTTTTAGCATTAGCATTGCACCATGATATTGCTGGGATAAGGCCCTGCTCTGAGGACACAAGGGCAACTGGTGTGCTTGAGCACAGGCCCAGGCAGGGGAAAATGCAACTCCGTAACCTGTGAGGTGACTTTGCAGAGAAAACCTGAGTGGACCTGTCACAGCCCTTTGCTCTACAGACCACTTTCTTGGTTGTGAAGACAGGCCCCATGGCAGGGAGTCTTACCTAGACCTCCAGGTGGCCCTGACCCCTTCTGAAAGTGCTTACTGGGCTGGAGCTGCTGTTCATGCCTTTTTGCCAGGGCAGAAGCTCTGCATTTTGCTTGATGAGAAACAGTGCAAAGAGAAACAATATTCCTTCTGCAATTTTCAATAAAAAGAGAAGTTATTTGACTGTGAACTTTTAACCTCCATAGGACTAGCTTCTGCCCAAATCATTAAGTGTCCTGGAAAATACCAAGAATCAGGCAGTAGGCGAGGAGATCCCCTGGCAAGGTCCTTCTTTGTGATTTCACTGAGAGGAAGCTTGCTCCCCACACAAGCACAGCCTCTCCTAAAATGAGCACTATAAGCTCTATCAATTCAGTTAGTGTTTCTGGCTGAAAAACTGGCCCCATTGAAATCACAGGCCAATTCCTATTGACTTAAATGACTTACTTAATACTGAGACCCTGTGAGGGCAGACAAGCCATGCAGACATTAAGGTCTGTATCTGTATCATAAATACTAGTGGAACCAGCAGCCAAGAGGATACCGGGAACTCGTGGGGGAATTTCCAGGAAAGACTACACAAGTACCAAAGTGCTGTTGCAAGATGACTCCTATTTCTCTCCCACTCATCTTTCCTCTTTTTATTCCTTCTAAGGGACTATGGGAGAGGGAAAAACAGCACAGGAACTGCTAAGCCCCTTCTCCAAGTAGGCCACTCAGAGCAGGCATAAGAAGGCAAGACATACCTTACTGGGTCTCACCAGTGATCCAGCTACCATAGTATGTCTCCAGCAGTGGGAGACACTATTTCAGGAGAGCATGCAAAACCTGGCCACTTTCTGCACTATATTCCCTGAGGATTGCTCAGCATCAATGGCCATTGGTTTAGAGATGTTATGTAGTACGTTTCTGCCTATGCCCTTTAGTATTTGTTTATGGACCTTTAGTCCCTTATCTTTTCCATTAACTTTTTGAGCCAATTAATACTGTTATCCTCCACAACCTTCTGCAGCAGCTTCCAGTAGTTCACCATTCACTGTGTAAGGAAGTATTTTCTATTATTTTTGTTAAACTGCTCTCTCCTTAGTTTGTGTGCCGTGCAGTTCTGGCATTGAATGATTTAGCAAACAGCAGTTCTGCATCTGTTGTTTGCTATCAGCTGCCTTCACAATTTGGAAAACATCAGTCGCATCCCCTCCTCCTTCAGAATTCTCTCTCCAAACTGGAAAGTCCCAGGCATTTTCATTTTTCCTGTTTTCCAGTCCTCCTTCTCTGTATCTTTTCTAACTATCCTTCTTGCAATACAGATACCAGAACTATACCCAGTAGGCAACATGTGTGTGCACCAAAGTTTTGCACAGTGGAAAAATCATGCTTTCTAGTTTGTTCACAAGACAGCACTGAGACAGGCCTGACATTATTCTGAATAAATATGCCTGGCACCACCTCCAAGAAATTTATGTCACGGGCCTGTCAAAGCTCTCCTCCTCCTCTGTCTTCAATCTTTTCTTCACCCTCCTACTGCATGCTCACATTCCTCCAAGCCAAGTCCATACTGCTCTCCTATTTTTCTGCTACACCCCCACTTTCCAAGCCTCCCTTTCCAACTGTAGATAAGCACAGGACCCTGGATGCACTGATTTACTGTCACAAAACACTGCTGAACATGCTATGAAAAAGATATGGGAAATCCACACCACTGCCTCATCCTGCAGCTAGCTACCAAGAGACAGCTGCATTTGTGTTGGTGTTGGGGGCAGTTGTTACCATTTGCATAATGTAAAGAAACTCTTTTCACAGATCTCTGCTTGACCTTGTGTGTGCAAGTTTGGGGGAGCCAAGCCCACCTTCCTGTGCCTAACACAGTGGCTCAGGGCTGCTGAGACGAGGTGTACTTCAACATCTCAGCCACAGTGCCTGCACCTCCTACAACCTTGCCTTCAGTGCTGAACATCACCAGCCAGATGAGTCAAAGCAGCACTGCGAGCCAGGAGAAGGGATGTAAGAGAGAATACCATCAAACTCCACCTCTCCTTCCCCCTCATCTTTGCCTCTGCACAGAAAGTCCACTGTTTTCACAGCCATTTTGGCAACACTGGAGAGATGTGTGGTGAAAAAAGGCACTAACCAGGGTGAAACATGCAGGCACCAGTTCTCTATTAAAAGGAAAGTTGTCAGGCAAGCAGTTTAGTTTTCCACAGCGAGCAGCTTGGGAAGGGCATTTCTTCAGGAAACAACTCAATCACCATCACTGAGGCTGTGTACATTTTGCCTCCCCCTTGCCTATGCCTTTAGGTTGCTGCCTGCCTTGCTTATGCCTTTACAGCTAGTGCTTCCCATGACAGTCGAAGCTGCTGTTGCTAAGGATAATAATTTTCACTGGTTCCTTCCATAGGAATGTGTATTCTGACATAATCTTAAGCAAGAATCACTAGGGGGATTTAATCAAAGAAAGCTACTGGTAGTTTTATTTTGCAGTGGAAATCTATAAAGCCTATTTATTGGCAGCTTATATTCTAAATGAAGTGTCTGATTTGGCTCATCACAAAATAACAGAAATCTGACACTGATTTGAGAATGATTAAACCCTACAAAAATACCTCAGCTGTCCTAAAACTAACTAGACTATAACCCCAGATACATTCTGAATAATATTTAAAAAAAAATGTTTTAATTATGAGACTCGAGATCTTAAATTAACTTAACCAGGAATGCACAGCCCAGTGATTGTGTAACTTCATTGAAGGTACAGAGTTTATGGCAATATGAGTGAAAAGAGAATATTTTCCAAACATTACCATGAGCAGACAAATTGTATTAAAAACATTCACTCTGTAGAGTAATACAAAATAAAATATTGTCATCTGATCAGCCCAAGTAATGCTGATTTATATCTTTGAATTAACAACATTTCTCTGTACAGTTGCAGTAAGACTGCAATTTTACAAACTGATATTCAGTTGAACATATTTTAACACAAATTATACACTATGTACAAATCTAGTTCTCCAAGGAACTCTTTGTTCAGCATGCTTCAACACAGAAGTGATTTACCAGTTTCTAGGACAGGATGCTAGCATTCCCTTTAAATTAAATACTGAGACACTTATCAAAACATGAAAAAAATCCATTTGCTATCACATGGCAGTGTTCTTAAGTCATTTGTTTGTTACCATATGTTATAGACGAGTGGAACCAGTCACAACAATAAATAACATTACTTATTATGAACTTAGACTTATATTCATGCTATCACACTTTCAGCCTGAGTGCTTTTACAAGGCTGTAGGATCCATTTATCTTTGCTTTTCTTGACACGTAGATCAAAATTGCAACTACAGGTACTGCTATTGCTGTTACACAGGAGAATGCAATTATCAGTGGTATCATTTGATCTGTTTTTTCCAATCTTCCTGAAAATGGAGACAAAAGGAGGAAAAAATTGTGTAAAACCTGACTGAAACAGATATATATATATATATATATATTACTGTAAAAGCAGTGTTATTAATGACCTTCATTTGGAACACTAGTTCTGTTTTCGTGCACAAAGCACATTTCAAAATGTATTCCTTATGCTTTTTTCTTTCGTAACTCCATATTACACACTTGAATTCCTAGCCACTATCTTGGTCTTGAATTTGCTGTGCAAGTTCAGACCCATCTGATATCATCTACAATGAAGGATACCATGGAGCTTATGAAGAATACAAGAAGAATATAATATATTTTACCCAGGAAACATCTGGGGACATTTCTAACTCCTGGAAACAACGCTTCAGGAGAAGACCCATGTTTAAAAAGTCCAAGTTCTAGACCTTTTTGAGAAACAGAACTTTCTCTGGATTAGTCTCACCATTCATGCATGTGGACAGAAATGCAGCCAGGATCCACCTTTTTCTGGCCCTATCCTTACAGCTACTGCACCAACTTGGGTAAGAGAGATAATAACATCTACACTGTAAGGAGGTTTGTCCTGGTTTCAGCTGGGATGGAGTTAATTTTCTTTCTAGTAGCTGGTATAGTGTTGTGTTTTGAGTTCAGTATGAGAAAAATGTTGATAACACACTGATGTTTTCAGTTGTTGCTAATTAGTGTTTATACCAAGTCAAGGATTTTCCAGCTTCTCATGTCCAGCCAGAAAGAAGGCTGGAGGGGCACAAGAAGCTGGGATGGGACACAGCTGGGACAGCTGACCCAAACTGGCCAAAGGAATGTTCCATACCATGTGATGTCATGCCCAGTACATAAACTGGGGGGAGTTGGTCTGGGGGGATCGCTGCTTGGGAAATAACTGAGCATTGGTCAGTGAACAGTGAGGAATTGCATTGTGCATCACTTGTTTTGTGTATTCCAATTCTTTTATTATTATTGTCATTTTATTATTGTTATTATTATCATTATTATTTTCTTGCTTTCTGTTCCATTAAACTGTTCTTATCTCTACCCACGAGTTTTACCTTTTTCCTTCTGATTCTCTCCCCCACCCCACTGGGTAGGGGGGAAGTGAGTGAGCAGCTGTGTGGTGCTTAGTTGCTGGCTGGGGTTAAACCACAACAAGGTTAAATACAGCTTATTCTCATCAGCTGTTCTATTATTTTGTTTGATTTGGGGATTTTTTTTTTTTAGGTTAACTGCAGTATTGTTGCACAAGGATCAGCCATGAGCTAGTTGTGCTCACCTTGACACAAAATTCATTAGAAAGTATGAACAAAGTAAGTTCAAGGCAATAGATCTACCTACCTACAACAGATATCTCAATCACTTTGACGTTGTTTCCAGCCTCATTGAAAACATCAAGCAAATATCTGCCTGCATCATTTTTGGTGACATTGTAGAGTATAAAGGTTCCATTCACTGATGACAGAATAATTTCTTTCTCCTGATGGACTTTTTTCAGGACCATCTGTGATGGTGGGTTACTGTACGTGCTACATGTAATAGTGACATTTTCTCCTTCTTTGACATTTTCTGATGGATATACTAACACAGTAATATTTTGGGGAGGAACTGAAAAGAAAAGAAATGCAAGGTAGGATTTAGTAACAAACAGAAGTAAAAAACTCATGAGGTATCAACAGCTTGTACACACAAAGTACTAATCCAGTTAATGTATTCACTATAATATTCAAGCATGTAGCTTCAGACACTGCTCTGTCACTAGCTATCCTTCACACACCGCTGTCAACAGCAGCTGACAGAAAGAATATTTTATCAATTGGAGTATGTTGCATATCTTTTACATTTTATGGAGTCTTTTCTTCTTTTCTTATTTTAAATTCACTGTTTATTCATTTGAGTTCATGAAAGGACACAGACCAACAGACCCAGAGGTTGATGTCCTCTTTCAACAGAAGAGAAATAGGGAAGGCAAAGGAAGGAGTCCTAGAATAGTATTTTTTCACTAGGTTCCACAATTTTACATCCTGTTTTCAAAGGTGGAAGCGGAACTATGAAAAATTTTGAAGTAGCAATTGTTTTGTGCATCTGCTGTTTTGGACAGTTTTCATTAGCACTAAGATCCTACCACTTATAACAAGAACCTGTGCAACTCATCTCAGTTTTTTTAAAGACAATTCATTCTTAATGGAACTGAAGTGGAGATGTCATTCTGTCTGTCTAAACCAAATCCTAATATTAACTCTGTACAGTAGCTATTTTAACTAACCTTTGACATAAAATACTATGTGCTGAGACTGCTCTCCCCATTCATTAATGATATGCATTTGTATGTTCCTGCATCCTTTAGCTGAGCCCTGTCTTTGGTATATTTACCACCTACTGCTTCAAGAGTAGCGATCCCATCACCTATTTTCTTTCACGGAGTACTCTGAACAGATGTAACATCTGCAGATGTGCAAGAGATGGTAACACTTTGTCCTTGTATCACTGCATTTGAAGGGAAAACTGAAAGTGTAATTTTTGGTGCAGCTACAAAAATAGTAAAGAATAAGAAAGCGAGATGGATTAGTGGCAGAAGTGATCCCTAAGCAATACACTGTTGCCATGCAATAAACAGAAGCAGTGGGGCTAAAGCAGAGAAGTCTGCTTACTACTGAAAATGAAACTTGCTATCATTGCATGTAGGTTGAAGACTCAGCATTTGGTATAGCTTTAATGCAGCTTGCAAGAACAGGATAGACTCATAACAAGGAGAGCCAAGGGGCTGTAATACAGTCCCTCCACAGAGATTTGAGCACGTACTTTTTCTTTGAATCTTTTGTATGCAGGTGTCTGGATCCTCCACTGAGACCTATTTGGAAGAAAATACGGGCACTGCATAGCTTCTTTGCCTCATGCATACATTTGCCAAACAGAAGGAGTAATAGAAGCTCAGCTGACCTGAGGACTTTGCATATGCTATCTGTACCAAGACAGATTTCACCCTTCATTATTTGAAGCTTCCTAAATGACCTAATGATATTAGGACCACCTTTTAACTCCATTGACATCAAAGACAGAATTCCCCCATCCTTCACAGATGAGATCTGGACCTACAATACATAAAACAAAAAACTTGTGTTCCATCTTGTTCTACTAACCTTGAACAAGCAATTTGACAGCTTTTTCTTCTCTGCCAAATTGGTTATAAGCTTCACATTCATAAAGCCCCATATCTTGACTTTTTACATTCTGTATAGGTAAAGTGGCATCTTCAAACATTTTCTCCAGCTCCCCAGTGGCTGTCTTTTTCTTCCAAGAGATCACTGGAGCCGGATTACCAGAACTAGTACACTTCATCACCACAGTTTCTCCTTCTCTAACAGCAGTAGCAGGGATAACAGAGATCATTGTATTCTTTGGTCCATCTGAAAGGAAGAATCCTATAGTTAATCATCACTGGATTTTTTAGAGATGGATCCAACAAGTCCTACTGAATGCCAGGCTGTCAGCCTCCCGAAGTTAATTTCTTTTTCATTCTCAGAATAAGTAAAGCACACAGTATGGGAGCTTCCATACAAACTCTTTATAGCCTAAACATACTAACCAAGTACTTCTAAACAAGAACGTTAAGGTAGATCAGTTTCTCATTCATTCAGATCCTGACTTAAGACTGTCATTACATTAAAGATTTCATGTCTTTGTTTTGCTCATCCACACTGCTCCTTTTCTTGGGGAATAGCAGAGGACTATGCTGATTTTTTTGTACTCCCAGGGTTTTGTTTAGTTTGATGGTTACATTTATCACTGAAGTCAAGTGGAGAATTAACCAATTATTTTTAAATTATTGGGAAAACATTACACATACTCACATTCCACATTAAGTGTTATTTCACTTTTACTTTTCCCAAACTTGTTTTCTGCTATACATTCGTAGTCTCCTCCATTTAGGAATGTCACAGATGGAAGAAGGAGAATTCTTCCCTCACTGTAAGACCCCATGTCTGCACTGTCAGATTTTCTCCTTAAAATAATCTTGGGAGGAGGGTTACCCTCAGCAGAACACTGTATGGAAACATTTTCTCCTTCTCGAACTGTTATAGAAGGCTCAATAGAGAGTTCTGTAATGTTTGGAGAACCTGCATGACAAAAGAAAAGGCTGTTATACTAATTAAAAAGTACTAAAGATGGAGAGGGTTTTAAGAAAGCAGGAATTGCTAGCCCAAGGATCTGTTCATTTTGGTTTTGGTCCCAGGCTCCATCTGAGACTTTGGCTCTATTGAAACAGTAGTAGTAGTAGCAGCAGCACCATCATCATCAGTAGTAGTAGTAATAATAATAGTGTCCCAAAGAGTTTTACTATTAAACAACTACTAAATGACTAAAACTAGTAGTTCAAAGAAGGAGACATGACGTCACTGTGAAATTGCTATGTATATTAGCATTTCAAGGAAGTAAGTGCCCCCCCCCCCACACACACTTTCCCAGATTCTTTTATCACTTTGAGTGTTGCATTGCAGGAAATGTATAGAGTTACGCATGTACAACAGCAGTACAGAGAATTTGCTGAAAATTAAGCATAGAAATGAAAAGCACAGCCCATGAAGAACAGCAGTAAATTGAAAGCTAAATCCTGAATACATAACAAGGAAGGCCCCATAATTTCCTAATTTTCAGTGTTTCAGCATCCTCTAACCCAACAGGCAGCTGCCAGGTGGGTACTGGATAACACAAGTTAAATTCAAGCAGACTTGTACCTTGTATGACAATGTCCATAGTTGCTTTCTCTGTTTTATTAGTTACCAGATTAATTACTTCACAGATGTACAGTCCTGAATCAGTGAAACGGGTATGGGGAATAAAAAGGACATTGTTTTCTATCAGATGCTGAATGCTTTCATCAGCCAAATGTTTTCTCCAAACTGTTTGTGTTGGTGAATTACTCTCAGTCACACAAGTGAGTTTTAGAGGGTCTCCTTCCATTGGCGAGTTGCCTGGAGATGCAGTAATGATAGTAATTTTGGGGCCAACTGGAAGAGAACAAAAGAAAGATAAGGTCAGTAAGTTAATGAAAAATGACATGCACATCTTTAACACTAGCTTCTCTAGAGGTACATTTCACGCAATATCAAGAAAAAAAAAGAATAATGTGTATTCCAGTAACACAGTGGAACAATTTTTCCACACATGATGAGACATTTAGCTTGCAGCTTTGAAAGATAAACTAGACAAAATATGTACAAATTTATTTATTTTTTTTTACTCATACATTTGTCTCCCTATTGTTTAGGACTATAAACTTGGAACTGCTAAGCATACAATGGCAATTTTAAAAATAATTTTTTATCTGCATGCTGCCATTTTTCTTCTGGTCCTTACTTTTTGACTGAGCACCAGGACCCAAGGTAAGAAAGTGAGAGAAGAGTTACTGAAGGTCTTACTTCTGTCATGAACAACAGTAGGTATTTAATGACACAGTGACTGTTACTGAATACAACAGAATTCAACTGAATACAATAGATTATCTACATAAATAACATAGATAAGAAGTTCAGATTATAAATGATTTATAGCACACGCTTTATAAGCCCATTCCATTAAACTTAACATTAAACAGTACTTGGTGTGAAAGCCTTAGAATAAAAATACTTACAGTTTGTATTCAGTTTCTGAGAAGTTACTCTTTCTTTAGGTTCAAAGTCCATATAAGCAATTGGTAACTTGGCCACACAGATAATCTCTTTCCCAATATCTTCAGCCGTGGGATTAAAAGAATAAGTCACAGTTTTTGTCTCTGTATTTGTGCTGTCATCTTCATAAAAATTTTCTTCATGAAGAATATACCCCTCTTTCTTTAGGAGTACTTCCAGGTGATCAGAAGGATACACATCAGGAATTTTACAGATGACAGTGACTGGTTCTCCAGCAACTAAGGATGGCCTGATCTCAATGATAGGATTGCTGGGGAAAGCTAAAAGAATAAAATCCATTTCTTTAGTCTAGCAGAGATGAGCTCTAGGGTCAACGTAAGAGCAAGATCCAGACATCAAACATCTTGAGTTCAGATGCATTCAGAACATGATGTTACATCAACTTTATTACAAGACATATCTTGATATGAAGACATACAGGTCTTTTATAAGCAGTTCATACACTAACAGGAATTATATTTGTACAATTGTTGAAATATGATCACAAATAATCTAATAAGATCCAGCAAGGCACCTAGGCAGTGATAGAGCTGCCTAAATATGGGCATTCAGAGCAAGCCATACATTGGTGGCATCCTGTTTTCTGTGTTGGTAGGTTTAGACATCTGAATCATTCCCCTGCAAACTGCAAAGGCTTTGGTTTTTTGGTTTTTTGGGGTTTTTTGTTGTTGTTTTTGTTTGGTTTGTTTTGTTTTTCCCAGCTCTATGGATGTTTTGGGGAGTCTACGTTTTGGCTTTCAAGTATTACCAAGAATAAGTACTAACTTCAGTGCAGAAAGCTAAGCAGAAAGGGGCTAAGAAAGAGTCCTGAACAGACAGATAAAGGAATCTTACAAGGAAATATATGTTGAGCTATAGCAGGCTCATTATCCTAGCATTATCAGTTAACTGCCAACCATGATATCCAAAAACAATTATTGATTTTTTACGAATGTGTACTACTTCAAGAGAATTTTACATGTTTACTTACAGTAAAGTTCAACTTTGATACTCTTCTCTTTTTTCTCTTTCTCACCACAGAAGACAGTACACAGATAATCATGAGAATTCACAATGCTAACTGGATTCATAGTCAAGGTAGAGTATGTCCTATGGTTGTTCACTGTTCCTCCAAGGGGGTTGTCCATCTGGGTTCTCCAGGAAAAACTTGGTGATGCACAGCCAGTAGTATTGCATGTGAGTATGAGTGTTTCTCCAATCTGTGCAACAATTCTGTTAGCAGGTATAATCTCCATTTCAAATGCTTTAACTACAATAGGGAGAACATACATAAACTCAGCAGCATTCTCAACTTTTATTTTGCCATTTCTTCTCATGTTCTACTGTGACATGAGGTCATCACTTTGCAAGTTTACTTTACAGTTGTGTGGAGGTTAAACTAATAAAGCTCATACAGTGGTTTACCTCTCCAAAATACCCCATAAACATCGCTACTTTTGTCAAGGATAATACAGACTCAGATGACTCTAACAGACGGTTCTCATGTATAAAATGGCATAAACCCAATGCTGTCAGTGAAAATAAATGCAGAGGCACAATATAACTTTTTTTTGTCAGGTGGATCTGGTTCTAAAACTTTGTAACATTTGAGGGGAGGGGCGGTAAGTAAGATAGCAAGGACAACTGCAGAATCACTTTCAACAGGACATTTAGTAGCAGACTTGACTGATACTGTCAGGGATGACAGTAAAAATCAAACATGCAGTGATATACTGCAGTTGTCTCCTAGACTGTCTTTTAGTGAACTCAGTAAGAAAATGACTGTGTCACTGCAGAGCATAGAAAAGCTCAAAGTAAACGTCAAAAAAACTTTCTGACATTTTGACAAAACTACTTAATTGACAGTTATAGTCACTGAAATCTAAAAGCAACCAGAACAAAGAGAAATAAAGATCAAACAGTAAATTGTAGGTCAGTTTACACTTAGCAAAATTAAAAACAAATAAAGCAAACGCCCCCATCCCCCCAACTTACCAGTCATAAACACATACAAAATTAGCAGCACAGCTCGGCTTGTTCTTCCCATCTGTTCTAACCTTTGTAAGTGCTGTTACTAGGTAAAGAAAGTAAATTCAAAAGCCGTGCTTTCTATTTTCTGTGAAGAAGCACAGTGAGATCCTGCTGCTCTGCCACAGTTTTCCAGAAGAGAGCCCGCGCGCGGTTTATAAGGGCTCTCCTCCAGGTGGAGCGGGAAATCCCGGGACGGGGAAACCCAGGGCGGGAGGAGACCCGTGGCCGCGGCCCGGGCTCGGCGCCCTCTGCTGCCTCTCTCCGCACAGAACTCAAAGCCCGGGGAAGCCGTAACCACTGACACTTGTGATGCTGTGCCTGCCAGGCTTAAAACGAGCAAGCCAAGGTCTGGTCCTACAGGTAATTGAAGGGCGCTGTATCTCCGAGGGAAAAGTTATTCAAGCTTGCTTTCAGTGCAAATGTATTTGCAGGGCTGAATCTTCAGCATACTTCTAACAATCCTCGGTTCTGTAAATAACTTTCCCTTGGAAAACTGCGCTACCAGTTTAAGACGTGTTGTTACTCACGTTCCTAAGTATTTTGGGCCCCTAAAAGTGAAGAAACAAGTCAGATAACAGAAGTCTGGAGATCCGACTTGATCAGCTTGAACCAGGCTCATCCTGTTCAGATGAATTGAATGAACTAGTTTTCCCAATCCCTCTTTAAAAATGTCCCTAAAATGTCTCTCTTTCAAGAGGCTACTGCTATGCATTATGTTACTGATATGCCTCTCAGATCTCTTATGTCCTGTTTATATATAATTGAAGTATAGCAGTTGATAATACAACTCTGGGATTATTTTCAGAATTCGGTTTCCAGTGGGTGTACGAATCCAGTTTGGAATGTCTGAGGACAACTATTACTGGCTAATATAGCGGCAATGTTATAAAAAAAGTAAAATAACATTTTCAGTGATTAATTTTCAATTGCAAAATGCTATGAGTGCAAATAATGGATAAAGGTTTCCACATCTCAGTTGTTTACTTATTCAACTTCTTGAGTAGTTCATATTGGTTGATTATGAACCACTGAATAAAAGCAGCAAGAAATTAAAACCAAAACATATATGCTTTTAAAATGTCTCTGGCAAATCATCTGGTATGTAATACTTTGGTCATTTGATGTCTGTGAAATATTGTCATCATACAGTATATTTTATAAGCAGCACAGATTCAAATGTCTAGTAAATGAGTAATAACTTGGAAAAATAAAGGCTGTAGTAACAATGCTGTAATGTTAAAGAAATTTAATTGCTGAAAAGCTGGCACTACATCAACATAATATTTTTTGAGTGGAGCAGATTTTACAGTTAATAACCTAATGCTAACTCCAAAATACCATGTTCACGCAAGAGCAGTACCAGAACGTATAAGGCTCCTGCTGGCCTACAGCAAGTGTGTCTTCTTCAGGAACTATTTTCTTCTGCTTTTTCCCTGACTGCAGCTGCCCCTACATTTGCATCCTCATCAAAGGACAGCTGGACAGCACAAGCTGCTACAGAAACACACTAGGTAAAATAAGAAGTATCAACCACTTTTTTCATACACCTATAATAAACTCCTAAATATAAAAGGGATGTAATGATTGTGGGAAGATAAAATTGTGATCTCAGGCAGAAAGTATGTCTTCAAAATAATAATAATTAATAATAACAACAATATTCAGAAATACAAAAAAACTAAACAAGACAACCCAAGCATTACCCAGAAGACAATAACACAGGGAAATCTGAAGCACCTAGCAACACTGAACCAAAAGTCACTAACGCTGAAATTCACTAAAACTGCCACACTGGATTCTCCCATAATATATTATTACCATCATCATTGTTTTTATTGGAGGAGGAGGAGGAGGAGGAGGAAGAGGAGGAAAAAAAAAATTCTTGTAAGTCTCAGGAAATGCAAGCAGAGTACTGTTCTGGAAGTACTATTATCAAACCCAGAAATCCAAAATCTATCCAGAGTAGGCAACAATATCTACAGAATGTGATTTTACTTCACAGAAAACAGTTTTGTTAAAGGAAAGTGTACTCTCTCAGTTAAGGTGCAAATAAATACTGTTTAATCATAGGCAGAGAGAAGCAAGAAATGAAACTCTTCTGCTTTGACTGCTTAAATAATCATAGGCTAAACTGAAGGAGAAAAGGTAAAATTTTCCCTGTTTCTGGGAAATCAGTTTCTAGATATAAAAATAGGAGGCCATATCCGCATGCTGGAAAAATTGTAATCAAGTCCTTTATCAGATAACATGAAATAGGAAATAACTTTGATCCAGCTCTCAGTAAATTAAACTGGACAGCTGCCACTAACTTTACCAGAGTTGGATCCTTACCAGAGGGACTACTGTACTGAGCGACCAGACAAATTTAACTGAGACAGTATAGGTAAGAGCAGGGTTAGCTGACAAATGTTATTATAAGAAGTACAGATCTGCCAAGAAATTAAAAAATTTATTAAAACTTGCTCTTTATCCAACTTCAAATGTAAGCCTTCTATGTATTTAAAAAGAACATGTACTTTACTGTTGCTCCTACTATCCTCAGCATCAACCCACAAATAGAAAAATGGGTATCAAGTTTGCTTATTTTCAGAACTGGATGTTCTGTCCAAAAACAAACAGACATCAGCTGACAAGTTTTAGCAGTTGACCTCAAGAGTTCAGATAATCTAGCTTTTTTTTCAAATGGGACAGAGGAGGTTGCTGGGGATAAAAATAGAGGATGCATCTAGATTCACAGTGAGATCAAGTATTACAGGATAAACTGGAAGAAATCCTGACACATGCAGAGCATAATGAAGACTGGAATCTAACAAGTATTATGAAAATATTACTAAAGACAAAAGAGATAAAAAGAATTAGGCACTGGCATGTAAATATATGTTTTCCAATACATCTAGTAATCAAAAGAGACTTTTCTCAGGCTTTGATGGACAAAGATAAAACAATTGTGTGTCTCAGAAGGGAGTTTGGAAATAGTGAACCCATCATTTTTGGCCTGGTGTCAGAAATTACAAATGTCCTTCAGGAAACTGAAACTTACTTCAGACTTTTCTGGAACGTAAGAAAAGAAAACCATTTCAGAACCGTGCTAAGCATTTGCTTTAACTCATACTTCTACAACCCTGCCAAATACCGATATGATGAACGTCAATGAATTTCCTCTAGACAAAAGACATAATACATTCAGGTATCAAGAACCTGTTATTTGAACAAAATGCATGTTATCCTACATGTTAGTTATCCAACATTTCTAACCCTCTTCCTGCATTTTTAATGTACTGCATTGTCTCATGGAGGCTATTAGGGGAAAGCTGAAAGGCTAAACTTCATGCAGAATTTGGTCTCTTAAAACCTTCACTACTGGTTTTGTGATTTATGGCCAAGGACCTATGGGGAAGAGGGCTAATCCTTCTCTTTTGGCAGAGGAGATTATAAAAAAGGAGGTAGAAGGAAACTCATCTAGTTCTACATTCTATTTCTTGTGTCGCAATAAAATGCTTCATGGCACTTCATCCCAATGTCTGCATCTAGAGCCACCATTTGGGGTTTCTGCTAAAAATACCCAGTGCTGGAATAATAACTTCTATACAGGGCCCCAACACAGAAACATATGCAGCATGTTTATTACCAAGCATCCTTCTGTCCCATTAGCTTGAGAGGGCAGAATCCTGTGGAAGGCATGGCATTCAGGTGAGAATATGCAGCTAAGTCTGACTCAGCAATTCTTTAGCCTCAGATCATAGAGGTATTACAGCAAGTTCACACTTAGGTCCCCCATTCAGACTGCAGCTCTCACCCATCTAATGAAAAATCTCCTTGGGATGCACACTGGATGTCTGAGTATAAGAAAGCCTCTTACAGGGTCTCTGATGTTTTATGGAAGCAGCTGGGATGAAGACTGTCTCTCCCTACACAGAGAGTGTCTGATACCTCCATGGTATGACCATGCAAGAGGACTATGCTGTAACTCAAATGAGAACTATTCTCAGAGGGAAAAATATATCTGCATCAGCAAAGATGGAATGCCCTTCAGGCACCAAATCCAAGGTAACACCTTTAATATGGTCATATCTTGATCAAATAACTGAAAAAAACATGAACCTGGAGGACATGTATGAATGCTGATGACTATGTGGCTTATACAGCAGATAATGATCTGCCAGCCTCAAAATTTTCAGTTCTCAGCAACCTCAATAGCCTGCTATACGAGTTATACAGTGTCTTGCCTTCCTCAGTGCCTACTGGCTTTTTGGTTCCCTGACCCTTTGCTTTCCCTAACTCCTTCCACCTTCTTTGTCATCATCTGACAATAATACAACCTCTGTATAGCCCCCAAGAGAGGGAGGAGAGCATCACTGACTCCCTATAATTTTCATCTCTAGATGGGAAGGATGAGATCTACATGCAGATCTATTTAAAGGGTTGTGTCTGTTTCAGGAATTGTAACTTTGTTCCTAGCTACAAAAAGAACACCAACGCATTACCGTGTAACCCACATCAGACCTTACAATTGTACTCCACATCTAACTTGTCATCTGTTGAAAAAAGGATTAAAAGAAACAACTTAAAGTTCTGTCATCTGCTTCTTTCCCTTTTCTGGAATTTCTGAAATACTGTATATAAAAATAAATGCATCTACTTCCTTCATTACCTTTCTCAGGCACCAGCTCCCCAGCTATGACACTTCCTGTTTTGTTAGTCTGACGGGATCCAAAATCTACAAAAGATGCAATACAGAGATGTGATAACTCACATAGACTACAAAATAACTAATTTCTTATTTTCTTCTATTCAGAGGCATTGCCTTTTTCACTTTACAGAAGGAACAAGTTAATCTAAAAATTAAATAGAAGGCACTAGAGAAAAAAGTCCCTACTTTTTACCTTAGTCTCTTGTTGCTGGCAAAAAACAAGCTGTGGAAATTCCAAATCTTATTTCTAAAAAAAAGAAAGTATGATTTAAGTGATGCTGAATCTAAAAGTGAAACTGTTGAATAGCCTTTAAATCCACATACTTAGAGTGCCAAGTACTGTACCATAAGTCAAACTTTATTAGTTTGGGTAGCTGAGACTATGTCTTCATAGTGGCATATGTAAAAAAAACCCAAAACCCACAACAAAAAGAACTTTCCCTTTTGAAATACTCTCCAGTGTATATCAAAAGCCAAATTCAAATACAAGCCTTGGAGTATTCAAAATCTCTTTGGGAATTTTGAAGTGACAGCTCAGATCTACTTTTATTTTGAGCCAGATATACTGAGATGTGTCCAAGTCATTTGTTCTCACTGGAATTATAGCTTTTCAGATGAAACTCATTCAAAATAAGCAGAGTAAAAAAATAAAGTGGGATTTGGGTCAAAGTGCACATGCTGGCTAGGACCTGGGATATGGCAAGATAAAGTCAGCTAAAAACTTTTAACCAGCAATATAACCAAATTAATTAATTCCACCAGCACTCCACATGAAATTCCAGTACCACTAAATAACGTTGTGTACCTCATTAAGGCTAGCATTTCACATGATCAGCTGAAGTTAATCAAGAAAAGGGTGGAGAACTTTTTGACCAAGCTTTGTTATTACTTAACATCTCTCTAAGGCACTTGTAGATCCTTGACTATGGGAAAATGGAGATCAGCCACTTCCCTATTTCCCCCCTCCTTCCCGCTCTTCAGTCATGAGGTACATGTCTGTCCCTATGGACCCAGAAAGACAAAGGTGAACGATGAGAGCAAGGTCTGTAACAGAACATTCCAGCTGGAACAAATGCAGAACTTGGATTGTCCTAGACAGGCTACTGGTAATTGCACTGCTACTAATTGATTATCCTTCAACTTGTCCATCACAACTATATTCTTTATTCTCTTACAATGGTTCATATTCTGAAGAGCTGTGTTCAGCTGTGTAGATGTTATTTTTGCTGCACTGTGTTACATAAATGCTATCTTTTGTAGTCCCACAGTGGAGTGGCTCACTAACAAGCAGAAATATTACACAGATATCAAAAATGAATTAAATGACTTAATGTTGCATGATTCAAGAATCATAATCTTTACATCTTCCATATGGGTGAGGATTACAAGGATTGCTCAATTTTTTAACTCTCTTTTAAAGACATATAAGGAAATCTTTCTTTTATCTAGATATTGTCACTTTTCCCTCTCTGGAAGTAGACTGAAAGTTCTAAAGAAAATGACCCTCCAAATAGAAACAAGAAGGAATGAACTGATTTTTACTTCCATCAAGCCAAAATGAGAAGTATCCAAGAAAAAGCATTTTGCAATAGCAAAATATGTGTTTGTGTGTGTGTGTACGTACACTAATAAACTGAGTGACACTTAAAGCCAGCTGCAAGTCTGTTAAGGATCTGGCACCTTTCCTTTATCTCTTCAATGTGCTCTACCCTAAATCAACAATGCTGTTTTGCTACTCAGACTATTTCTCTCTTTCATTTTTTTCCCCTCAGAGTTAAGTATTATCTTAACTACTTGCTTTGTTAACACTTTCATGGAAGGAATATGCTAATGTAGGAGTAGCTAAGTGATAAAAACCATGGGCAGCCAAGTTTTTCTACACAGGCAAGGGTAAGAAAGATACAAGTTGCTGAAATTTATTTTGCCTTTCAAGACAATTACTTGGCTAGGCATCAAAGCCCCAATCCTTGTCTGATACAGACAACTGAGCAAGAATTACTTTCATAGTTGTGTCACCCTCTATCATAAACCACGTTACTCTCTAGTGATAAGAGAGGCAACTTGAGAAATGTGACGCATGTTTGAAATTGCTGTCAGACAGGATAAACGTCTGTGCCGAATTAGCTTGACAAATGTCTGACTTTCAACATTCCCATGCTTCTTAGCCAAGGATCCCTCCTGAAATTTCCCAGAATTATATGTGAATACCAATTCATAAGGAACACATGGTTTAATGACCCTTTTGATTGGACAAATTTTGCCTCAATTGACTTTATTTCTGACCATAATTAGCTCCACACCATGAGTAACAGATATTAGTACCTCTTTTCCACAGCTCAGCTCCAGGCAAACGCTCTGCCTATATGGTTTTCTGGTCAAGATTCTCTGCCTGCTGAATGAAATCACTACTGACTGGGTCAGACAACCATGCAGCTACTGCTAGGGCTTTCACTTGGAAGCTGGGACATCCTAATGGGAAACAAAATATTTCTGTGCAGTCCACAGTTTCTAAAAGATAAGGAAGACATGTAAATGTTGCATATGCAGTGTTGAATCTTTTTGTGGATCAAGGACCAAATCCAGTTAAATTCTGATAGGCCTTGAGATTAGTTTTACCTCTGTAATGTCTTTCTGTATTCAGGATAGCAAGCAGCATGGTGACTTGGTATCTGCAAGACCATCAGGATGAAGGCACAGAAATTTCCAGGGGCATGTTCAAGGGTGAATTCATTAAGATTTTGAGCAAATTATCTGTTTTACACTCAGTTTCCTGGATTATTTGAATGAATAAAATACAATTATCTCACACTGAAAAGAAATACTCTCTAGTAATTCTGTATTATTGATCTGAAGTGTTTGATATAAAACTATCAGCCTTTAAATGATTTATTATTACATTTTATTACACTGATTCATCTGCTATAGTGCCATGATCCAGCTGCTGACTTTGCTTTTCTTGCACTTTCAGGTGTCTTGTGCTATGACTATATTGAGTTTTGTGGCATGAAGAGATGTTCATTCTACCTCTAAGGTCAGCATGTGGATACTGCTGTAGCTTATGGCTTCACAAATTGTGTTTGTATAGAGCAAATACATTCTATTAACAATTCAGGATCTCAGACAATTTAAGAAAAATTGCTTCCCTTTATCCTGCATATTGTATTTATTAATTGGAAGCTTTATTTTTTATTTATTTTTATAAGCAATTCATTAACTGCAAAATCAATAAATAAAATTTATTTTAAAAGATGACTAGAAGGTTTTCACATTGAATGTAAAGGAGGACAAATTTTCAGGTGGCTTCTATAGTACAGAATGATTACAAGAATGAACAGAAATTTATCACAAGGTTGGAAAGTAAGCAGTATGTTTTAAAATCCATAACAATCCATGGGGAAAGCAATTACTAAATTAATCTGCATTATTTACTAGTGCCTACTAGATCATATTATTACTATTTTAATACAAGTAACAACACTACTTTCTAAGTTGTCAAAAGGATTGGACAGTACAGTTGAAAAAGACCATTAATTTAGACTAAAGCTGCAGCTTACTATAAAGATGAATAAGTGATGAGTTGACAATTTTGTATAACATGCTTTGTGAAGTTAGTTTCATTTTTGTGAATTATCTGTAAACTTACCTTGATCTTCTATTTTCTTACTCTTTATTATAAAAATGTAATGTTTTAATGAATGCATTTCATACTATGGTATTTGTTTATTTTCCTCAGGATTTATATTATACAATATGCCATTTAAGATTGACTTTATCCTTCCGATCCTTTTTTAGACAACCAAAACTCAGACAACCAAGTTCAGTGCTTTGACTGACAGATACAATTATCTGCTGGACTCGACTGGGAAAAGCACTTTTCTGGCACATAGCTATAAAGCAAACCATTGTGAATAACTGGAAATCCTGGCAGGATCTAATTAGAAGAACTAGGACATAAAAACAAGCAAAAAGTCATCGGTAATTTCTTGGTAATCTCATAATAACCAAGTTATATCAGTTGTAACAATTTCGTAGCTACTCTTTAAGGTCACTGAAGGTGAAATGCTATGGAAGACTAACTTGATAGCCTATAGAGAACTTCCAGATTTATCTTGGCTGCAATTGGCTGCTTCTCAAAAGAGAAATGTCTACATTATTCAGAGAGCTCTCTCAAGTACATGGAATGTCAAGAGCCTGAAGTGAAAGTGAGTATAGCCTGCATTGTCACATCTGGGTTTTACAACACACAGAAGTGTTCAGTACCAGTGAGAGCAGCTTTGTGCTCCCCAAATCAATATGCAGTAAGTGCCCAGGAGCTCAAGGCAGCTTTAAAATCTTGCTGTTAAAGAGGAATGAAATCTACCATTCCTGCCAATGTAATAGTCCTTTACACAGAGATAAATTTCACAGGCTCTTCTCTGAGGAATTTACTACTCAGCTGAGAAATTCGCTACTCAACATAAGCGGGAATGCCAGACACTGCCACGAACTTCTTCATAAAATTTCCAAGATCCAAATAGTGAGAGGCTATTTGAAAGAGTAGTAAAGCAAATTATTATAAACACCATAAGTTTTTCTTACTCTAAAACTTAAAATCTTTCCTGACAAACCCCAGCTTCAGCTCAGGAATCACTTATGGTTGCTCCAAAAAGCACAATAAATAATGCAAATAGATTAAAGAACAAAAAACAGAGAAAAAATGGAAAATGGGAAATGGATATTAAGGAAAAAGCTCTTCTGGAAACATTATTAAATAGTCTTAAGTATCTCACACATTTTAGGAAAAATGTTTTGCCTTCTCAAGTAGCTCAAATGGAAGGACAAATGGTGCTACCACATACAGTTCAGATAAAAGAAAATATAGAGAATATTCTTATTCTCATTTTCAGGTATTATAAAACACATGACATGTTTTGGGTTGGAGGTTACACTTTTTATTTTCTTACACCAAAAGGAACCTTTTTCATCCATAAATTCTGCTGCTGCTGTTTCTCCCTTATATTTAGAACTACTTGCTTGTGATCTTCTCCATCATATATTAGAAGAAATGCAACTCTACACCAGAACTTTTGACATAAAGGTCTACTTTTGTAAGAGAAAGAGGGTTTTTCCAGTTAATCCAATATTCCTCTGAATCTTTGTAAGAATCATGGAAAGTAGGCCAGAGGATAGCTAGTACCCCAGTTCTCACTCCTCCTCCCCCATTTACCGTATTTCTGAACTCAAATCCTGTTTGAACGTGCTCATCAGTATAGTTTTTGTAAGGGGAGAGAGATGGCATTATCCAGACTTTGACACATCACTAAGGTTTTGGTTTATCAACTTCAATTTTTATCAGAATATATAAACACCTGCAGTGGATCAGTCAGAATTTTATTGAGCCAGAATCCCATCTCTGACACTGGCCAAAAGCAGATGAAAAGATAAAAGCTTGAGAATGGGGGAAGCACAAGCGATACAGTTGCTTACACAGGGACTCAGAGAGAGGTGGTCTCTATGCATTTAGCTGGTGTTTTTGAGAGCATAATTCAATACAAGAAAAAAACCTATGAGTGAACAGAAAGATATTTGAGAAACATCTAAGAGATTTGGAAATACAAGTCTACTGACATGTATTCCTAAAGCTTGTAGCCTTCGAAAATCTTATCCCAAACAGTGTAGAAAAATAGAAATCAATAGCACTAGTTAATACCAGTTCATTTAGAACTCAGGAATCACCCACTCTGTTCTGCCACTCTAAAACCAACTCTGCTGCTTTATACAGCTCTCCTCTGCACTACTACTACAACAAAATCTCTTTTTCTCCATGGAACTTCATAACAATCTCAGTCATTCCTGAATCTAAAATGCCACTGAACTTTATCAAATGAGCTCTTCTGAGCATCCCAATTTTGCACAGAGACTCTGCCAAACTTTTGCATTGTCAAAGAGCTGTTGTTGTCTGCCAACTACTGCTAATGCATTACTCCCAGGCCATCTCACAGTCCTGTTACCACATTTTGGCTTCCTCTACTGTGTAGCAGCTTCTCCATCCGCTGACTTTTCACTACATGCTGTTACAAAGCTGCCTGTTGACATCTACCTCTAAAGCTAAGTTCTCCCCCAGTTAATCATGTCACCTTCTTACATTTTCATTCTGAACTAATCTAAAACCCAATGGACTCAAATAGAGACTCTCCTAGAGATACTACTAGATTTTGCATTGTCCCTTTCAGCAATGGGGGATGTAATGACTTACTAATTGATTTCTTAACATTGAAAGCATCACATTTACTATCACTAAAAACTGGAATGACTGAAAGACTAAAGAGCTACTTTGCTACCAAGGACCTGTGTAACTTAAGTCACGAGGAACAAGATTCTTACGTATTTTATAGGTGACCTCCTGCTATGATGGGCCACTCAGCCCAGGTCTCAAGCACAAAGAATGGCTGTAGTTCAGAAGGCTGTCTTTACCATAATACAAAAGTTTGCAAACCGTATCAGAAAGAATAAACATCTTTGATAAAGACTGAAAGTTGGCTTTGCAACACAACTTGAAAATACATCGAAACGGATTTCAAAATAAAGAGGCGTTTCAAAGGAAACACATGAAATAGTAAATCTCTAATGCACATAGTCAAAATCACTTTATTTTCTGATTTTTTTTTTCCATTCTCCTCTTGGGACAAAATTGGCAGTTACGTTTTTAGTAGCACCTATTATGACTCTTTAAACATTTCTCAAATTTAGTAGAAAAATCTCCATCTTCTCCAAATACATCATAGATGAAACCTTTTCATAGCTTCAGTCCTTTTCAAAATCCCAATGTCACACAGGGGATAAAGAAAGGAACAGGATATCCAAGGAAAATACACAAAAATAGGAAGAAGTTTGTTTATTAAATGGCAACCAGAGTCCTGACATATACAATATTCTCATTGTTTTTTTCCTTTGCCATAAGTTTTCTGACCCTTCTGTTTTGTTTTTCTGGTTGATTTATTCATCAGCTTTTTCTATCACTATGGCAAAGGCAAATATCCTTTGGAAGGAAGACCATCTTCCCTCCTCCACACTTCCTCCAGGACAGAGAAGAAAGAACACTGATTTATTGTCCTGACGAAGTTGGCCACCTGGACAGAGAGACCCATCAATCTCAGGCCAGAAGTGCAAGACTATAGTGCACTCTAGCAAAACCTGCCTGAGGAACAGATCATTTGCCACATTAGCAGCATTTACTGTTGGTCCACTGTCTAACTTACAGTGATAGTCAATAGCGGGTGCTTCAGTGGAAGGTGAAGACTGCACATAACAGGCCAAGTTCACCATGCAGTGCTTTAAATAATTTCCTTATTTGCACAAAATACTGTCTCCTTACTTGAGGTATGACTTCATTCTTTAGCTTGGCTTACTTTACTGCAAATATTATTCTTTCAACAGTGAAAAACCACAAAATTTTAAAAAAAAGTCAAAACCCATGCAGAATGAACAAGACATACATACAAAGAGTGGTAAATACTGGCGCATATGAATTTGTATAAAATTCCAGCATTTTATCTCTGAAAACAACAAGAAACTTCCTGAAAGTTTCCCAACTAAAAAGTATCACATAATCAGACAGTATCATTATCTGAAATCAAAAGCTACTTAATTCAAGGAAATGTGAAACCTTTGACTGGAAATGAGAGGAATTCTTGATTATCAAAGCAAAGTGCTTGCTATTCTTCAGATAAGAAAAGTAATCTTCCTCATTTCATCTATGCTGTGATATTTTAACATTGGAATTGCCTGTATTTAGGCTGTGAGCTTAATATTTTACCTTTAATCAAAATAAGTTATAGAGAGACAGAAGAAAAAAAGTAAAACAAAGAAACTTAAGGTTTATGATGGTCTAGAAGTTAAAAATCATTGCCATGCAAGAATTGATTTTTTATTTTTTATACATTCCACCTAGCTGTAGGACTTAGACTGGTTTTATTGAACTTCAGTAACTATGAGTTGATATATGGACACCTACAGATATCCTGCAGATGTCTTACATTTTGGTGTTTATATCTGCAGTTTAATCCCATCCTGTTATGTCCCTTTGAAAGGATATTCATTCCCAGTTACAGTTTAAAACTCCTTACAACACAAAACTTTATGGCCTATACTAATACTATAAAAATGTTCTGTGTTATGTGAAACATGCAGATATATCACTACAATAAGGTATTAATGTCAAAGTGACATTTACACTAAATAATTATATGCAAAAGAGAAAACACACATCTGTTTCTCCATATATTATCATTTCTTTTAGAATAATTTTTTACTTAGTGATTTATGTATATACTGCAGATTACTACTGAAAATTTCTCCTATAAGCTATGTTTTACTAAAGCTACATAAAATACAAATGATTTGTTTCCTAGTGCCACAAGGAATGCTATATCTACATTTATTTTTTCAGTATTAAGAAACTCCTACCAAAAAGAGAAACTCAACTCATTTCAACAATGAACTTCTTAGTTTCATTCTCCATAAGACAAGGAATTTATAGTTGAAATTATCTCAGATTTACTGAAATTTAAGTTCATTTATAAACATTTTTCTCACTTTGCCGGTGAATGCCATTATCACCAAGTCATTTGTATGTATACAAGTGGAGGCCATGGACTACTGTTTCTGATGGAAACTGCTATTTGACCTTGTCTAACAAGCTCAGAGAAAGTGTGTGCTGCTATTCAAACTGGGATGGAAAATACTCACTGTGAATGAACTACATGGGAAAGTTAAAGACCCAACTGTAGTATTAAAGGGAGAGAAAATAATACAACATTCCAAGTTCTACTGGAATCCTTCTAGACAATTCAAATGTTGAACCAATGTATCTACACGTGGAATTATGTCAGTCTTCAGGAGTACTGTATTCTCTATAGGGCACATAAAGTCCATACACAAGTAAATAAGTAACTCAATCTCAGTTTTAGATTTCTTTAAAAAATGGTTTAAAAACATTTTCAGTTACAAAAAATAATAATTCACCCATATCTTGTTTTGATTTTGGTTTAATTGTCATGTGTGTTCACCAACAGAACACATCAATCATCTCCCCGACGCGGGTACACAATTGCTTTCAATATCCTAACTTTGTGTGTGTGTGTGTGTGTAATACATTCTATTCCTTATTATAGATTTTTTGAGTTGACATTCTAGTCATATTTTTTATAAATGTCCATCCAGCATGGTTACGTAGTAAAGCATCAGTGTTATTAATATTATTAATAATAGAGAGAGTACTCATTTGGAAAAAAATTAAGGCAAGTGAGAGACACTGCTATTTTTTTATTTACTTCTCTACAGAGAAATATGTGACCGGAGTGATTTGGCCATACAAACATACATGAGAATTTCTTCATGTGGGCCCTGTAAATCTTGCCACTAATCAGGCATTGCAAGTTCTTTATTTGCAATAACTTCAGAAAGTTATTGGCAAGGATTAGTGCTAGCCATTGAATGCTATGCATTGAATTGCTTTTGGAGCAATTCAAAGAGGATGGAGCCTTGCCTTCCTTTGGAAGGACTTCATAATTATGAATGACTGCCAAGACAAGCAGCCTTTGCTAGGAAAAGTAATGTTAAAACAATGCAATAGGTCACTGGAAGTTTCCCTCTAAATTTTTTTATACACAACATTTTGGGGAGCAGAGGGAGGTAGGGTCTTTCATTTGAAACAATAAACCCCAACTAAATATGATTTAAAATATCTTTTAAAAGGAAAAATATTCTAGGACAATTGGAAACTGACTACTGCTATGTAGCACTGGGCTGTTCTCTTAATTCACAAACAATGTTACTCTAATCAACCCTGCTGTGTGTGCCTAACTGAATGAAAATCTTCCAGGACTAACACAGCTGGAGCAACAGAAGTGAAGAATGACTTTTTTGCTCTGTTACGGAAGGCAGTATTTGGGGCAGCTGTAAGTGTATGCACTGTGGCTTGTACCGTGTCCCTGGATGAGCTCTAGACAGTTCAGGATGAGCTGTTCCATATGAAATACAAGCAGAAAAAATGGTTTTGGTAAAATATATAGCACATGATAACAGGTAGGACACATTTTAACAAAATGGTATTTTTGTACCATTTAAACAATATGGTAACATTTACATATGTTGCAAGACCATATAGCTTCCAGTATATGTCATGCTATGCCATGGCATGTTGAATGGAGCAGTTCCTAAGAATTTTTTAGTTACAAGAGAAGACTGCCACATTTAGGGGCAAGTCAACCTGCTGTAATGCTACTTTTGCAATTAGGTTGTTTTTGTATTACTTTTTACTGGGTATGGATACATATCAAGCTAACATACAGCCGGTTCCCAGATGCAGAATAATTTTAGTCTTGGTTTTCAGTACAGCTTTTAGGACCAATCATTTTTAATTTCTTTCTTAAGTCAGTCTTGCTTTGTACTGGCTGTACTGAGAATCAACTCTGTGATGGAAGCATAACAAAATTCCTCCCTCTGCTATGGCCAGATTTTTTCCAAATATTTTGCTAAAGGTAATTTCCAAGCTTTTGTTTCATTTTCATGTCTATTTGAAAGGTGGTAAGAGGCAGTTACTTGATAACATCAGCAGAAGCTTAAAAATATTGAGGAAGCAGAGAAGAAAAATAAAGGACCCCAAATGCCCACATAGTGATTACAGAAACATAGGCATTTCACACAATTATGTTAAAGAACAGTAGGTGCTTTAGGAGTCCCCATCCAAAAACAGTTTCCTGTTTTTCAAAACCTCAGCTACAGATGCTAAATGCTAAAAGATTCACCTTAATGCAGTTCATCTCATTACAGCCCCTATGCCCTGTTTGTAAGTCTTCTCAATCACTGAAATTAAACTTACAAACAGCTGTGAATGCTTTGCAAACTGACCACTGTGTACATGCCAGATCAGAACCTGATGTGAACTTACCTGAATTAAGGACCTGTCTTCTCTGTGGGGTACCTCATATTTCTGAGGTGCTATAGTAATAATTAAAAGCCTTATAAATACACACAAAAAAAGAAAATTGAACCATTGAACTAAACTAATTTCCTAGTTCTTGATAAGTTTGTTCATTCAGCTATAGGGTTAGCTTTAGACTTTAAAAACGCCTATTAAAACCATAAAGACACATTTACAGAAACACAGCTTCACAGGATAAAAGCAATTAGTCATGGATCAAATACTGTTAATAAAATGGAAGTGCTTTGTACTTCCAAACTTGTTCTAGTGAAGATGACTATTGATCAAAACACTTTCTTAGAAACTCCCACATCAATAGCTATATGTAGAAACAAAAAAAATTACATAGTCAAATCCTGTATTGACATCATCTGATAAAGCAAAATCTGTCTCAGGGACCCTTCCAAAGTATATCTCCTGGTTTAGTCCATTTTCTCTCTTTGGTAAAAAGAGAATGAGTCAAGCTTTTAAGAAACCTGGAGAGTAGACACTTAAGGAAGTACTGCCCTTCCCAAGTTGTATCTAAGCTCTTAAGATACTTTTTAATGATCTTAGAAATTTGTTCTGGTAAAGTATGAACACTGCTTAAGAGAATTTGTCTAGAATCTCTCAATTTGATTAGTGTATTTATTTTGTTTTGCTGATATCTCAAGCAATGGTTTTCAGAGTACAGGCTGCAACACCATGAAATCTGATGAGACCTGTGCTGCTTTACTGCACTGATCTGATTCTCAGACTGTAATGACACCCACCCCCTGCCCCAAAAAAGAACAACCAAAATTAAATTTGATCTGGACATACAAAGCCTCACCAGTACCCACTCATTGTCTTTACAGTACATGAGTTAAAGCAGGTTGATGGGAATGACTATTTTTCATATAAAGGCTTTTTGGCTTTGAGATATTGTCTGTCAATTAAGACTACTTTGAAAATGTCTGTCCCCCCTAACAACATCCACTGAATTGTGTGAATTTTCCATACTACCATCATCCTTAAAAATCACTACAGAATCATTTCCTAGGTAAAATCTGAAAATTCTTAACATCAATTTTGACCTTTTATAAAATTTTTCAATCTGTTAATCTTTGAGGCATGATCCTTGCCTATGCATATGAATGCCTGTATACATACATATTTTACAAATACAGTGGAAAAAACATTTTCAGGTTCTCATTTATTCAACTCTATTAGAGTTTAAAACACACCACCAGTATTTTAGCAACTTCCATATAAAACAGACTGGTCATAGCAAAGTCCCCAGTGGATGTAATGGTATATATGCTGCTCTTACGATATAATTTTTAATATCCTGCACCCAAAAATACATAGTTGCTCACATTACTTATTTTAAGATATTCCTTAAAACACTCACAACTCTGCAAATTTTAACATTTTTTTTAAATTTTTGACCCAAAAGTTCATCTATTTCCAAATGGAGCTATTACCTAACTATTGCGTATGACCAGACCATACAAACAGCACACCTTCAGAGCAAATAAACATGTTTCAGTTCTTGCTTGCACGTACTCAGGATAGTCCTAAATGCACATCCATCATAGCTTAACAGCACAGCTGACCTGGTGGAGCAGCAAGTTTAAGGCATTCCCACAGTCTCTGTCAACATGACACAGTATAACGGAATTTCTGCAATGAGATATTATGTTTAAAAATGCTATTAAGGTTGCAAACACACATGCTATAAAATGGGAAAGAAGAGAATTAAAGTTCACTTACATGCTCACATACTTTTTCCCAGGAAACCTTCAGTTCCTTTACTGTAGGAGAGAGATTGACTGTAGGAATGAATGAGGAGTTGGAGGACAAGGGAGTCTTTGTACCTGAACTTTGCCTCATTTAGCCATGATTAAAGTTAGTGAGAACTATCTTTTGCCTAATTAAAGTAGTAAGGAATGCTTATTACTCTGAAAACTCCGGTGCTCAAATTAGGCATTCAAAGTTAATGGAGCAGAGGTGCTCCAGAGAAGTGGGTGGAAAAAAACCAATAAATTAATCAGTGGCAGTTTTCTTCCATATTTTGGTAATCTACATCAACTATGTGGGCATAGATACAATAAAAACACATGTGTTCAATTAAGTACATCTACTATCCTCTGAATAAGCTGCAAGGGAAGGGGAAAGTTTTTAAATCCTGTTACTTGGGAATGGGAATTGCCGTAATATCCTCATGATTATAAGGAAATACTTTGAGATCACGGATGAAAAATAGAAGGCATCATAACCGAGCAACTGAAAAAACAGCTTTAGGCTATATCCAGCTTCTAGACAGTTTTTACATGGGAAGTGACACCCATTTGTCCGATTTCTGACACACACATCCACTTACACAAGGAAAGAACACCAAGCAAGACCCAGATCCTCACAGCAGTTTCCTCTTGCCAGTTTTTTCTGTACTAAGTGTACCTAAATTCCAGAGAACTTGAGGGAAATAGCACCCCCAAGCAGAGACTGAGACTTTAGTCCCCGGAGCAGGACACATGCAGAGTCCTTTAGTTACACCAAGAATACCCTTCCTTTTTAGAAATGGGCCTGATAAAGAGCTTGGTTTGTGACAATCCATCTTGTAAAACACAATGATAAATCTGAGATCAGTGAAGCTTGGATGAGCAGCGGCTCACAGATAACAGTCCAGCACTTGTGGAGAACCCAGGCACCTGATCTCAAGCAGGCAGCGATGTTGCTGTGAGCCCCTCCCCAGCACAGGCTCCTCTGGGCTCCAACAAGAAAGCCTTAAAGTTGACCATGAAGAATCTATCCAGAGAGCTCATCAACCAAAGAACAACATTTGGACTATGGACAGAAAGACCTCATGCAGAGTTTAGATTCAACGGTGATTCCTAACACTGGGGGATTTTGTGTGATGTAACACTTGTAGGGAGTTACAATGGAAAAAATGAGTGGAATTAAGTTTGTTTAATATCAGATAACTTTATATTCCTTGTAACCTCAAAAAGATTTATTTACAACAAACATACAAAAGTATATGCTCTGCAGATCTCAAAAGCTTCAGAACATTACTATTAACATCTCCATTTTCAAACGTGGATGGGCCTATGCTGCAAGGGAAACCTTTGCTCACATTAAAATCTTATGCTTCAACTAGCTGTTGTACAAATCATTCCCAACTAGATGTCCCATGCACAACAGCCTACATTCTGCAATGCAAAAATAATAGTCTGCCTTTTAACATGTTGACAACATACACAATTTGCTGCTCTTTCTAGAATTTTCTGCATAATAGCATACTTTGTCAATAGTGTGCAGAAGTTCAACATAATCTTTTCTAAATTTCCTTTTTTCTTAAATGGTCTAACTACACCCAGAAAAAGTAAACCAGACTACAGTAAAACATTTACTAACAACTTTTTGATAGATTGATGCACATTAATACAGCTCCTTCCTGACAAAAATACCAATGGCCAAGCCCCAATGACCTCTTTGTCACTATGTGAATATGTACATAGTTTTTCTTATTCAGACGTACAGACAGCTGCATGTCATGTTCTCACAGTAATTTCCTCTTTCCTCTTTTCCTTTTGGGCAGTCAGAAGCTGTGCAAACTCCTTCCAAGTATGCTGATGGCCTCATACAGTGGGGAATAGGAAGTTATGGCATAAATACCTAATGAGCACAAACATGTAAAAAACCAGTATCTTATGAAAAGATAGCTACAAAGAGAAATTCATCCTTGGGAAGAAGGCTGCCTCTCTGCCAAGCAGTTTTGCAGTACTGCAATGGCAAATGCCCCAAGTTATTTTGGTGAGTTCAAGATTGGGGAAGCCTCACTGCACAAAGCACTGAAACACTTTAAACACTACTGTTTGAAAAGTACCTGGAAGAGTTACTTTTCACAAGCATATAGTTCTCCATGTATACAAAATTGTTCTCAGACCCAAAGGAACTTAAAATGTCTCCTCCTTCACTATCACATGCTTTTACTTCCTTCTTGATTATCACATGCCTTAGCAGCCTCTGGTTCCCTGCAACTGTTTGGCACTTTTGTCCAAGCAAACAGCAATAATCTAGAATGACAAAGACAATCTGCTGACAAAGGTAACTTGCTCTGTCATTCTATCCTTATGAGTCTGTACAATACCAAACCTTGGCTATTCTGTGGCAGAACAGTTGCAAGTGCTAACATTTAAATTCACACCAGGTATATGAAACTTTTGAACCTTTGTTGCAGAAGTGTCTCTTTAAGTACCTGGGCTCTCCTCTTTCAATTTCCTTTCAGTTATCAGAAAGTTCAGTTATTTTGAAATTCTTCTTGCTGGTAATTAATTTTTTATCTTATTTTCTGGATTTCAGTTTGACTATCTTTCTCCTTAATTATGAAATCATCTGCAACTTTATACACTAGTTTCAGCACATCCAGTTTCCCTTTGCATATTTATTTTCTCTTCCCAGTTCTGCAGAGGGTAACTTCAAAACCTGCTGTTCTTTTCTTTAAAGACTCTCTTCTACACTGACAGTTCTCACATTTTCTATCATCATAACTGTTCTTGTGCCTTTTTCCAGTCCTCTCAAGATCACAGGCTAAATGTTCTAATTTCTTTTCCAATATGCCTTACTTACCAAGTCAGTTTCTGACATTTTGAATTACAGCTAATCTCTTATTCAGTATGCTGAACACCTCTCCTACTCCTTTGTAAACATTTCCTCACTTGTACCTGAAAGGAGTTAGCAAGACCACTCAGCTGACTACTTTTTCACAAGCCATTAATGGTTCAAGCCTCTATTGAATGTAGCCTGCAATGGCTCTGATAGCTAAAACTAGCAGAACTGTAAGACATTTTGTAGCATAATATTTGCAGGCATTTAACTTGTTTACATTTCTTATAACTTCCAATACTAGCTGCATTCTCAAACTCCTTGCTTCCAAATCCTTCCCAAATCTAGCCCCATATTACTCGCTAGTATTGTGTAAACATGCTATTATTCTTTTCCCACCTATTTCCTGCTCTGTCATTCCAGCTAGTTTATTTGTATAAATATAGTAGAATTAAATTGATTAAGATTTCCTACTATTCTTTCTTTCAGTTATCTTGTTGGAAATGCCCCACCTACTTAGAAACCTAAAAAAAATTTCAGAGGTATTGAAACTGAAACCTTCTACAGAAGAATAAAAAAGAAAGAAAAAGAAGAAAAAAAGGGGTAAAAAATCCTCTTATTTGTGAAATAAAACAAAAGCAGACTTTAAAAAAATTCTCTTAATACTCCTCACACTAAGTTTAGTGTAGGCTCTCAGCACCTTGCAGACTCTCAAGACTGAAAAAAGTAGTATTTAGATGTTACTCTGCAGGTATTTTTGATTATTAGTTCTCCAAAACACTGAAATACATACATTACATCAGTGAAGGCATTAGTTCCAGTTAACTATGTAACTGAAGTCTCATGCTTAAGAGTTTTGCCAAAAGAGCCCTTACTAAACAGGAATTGTAAATGAAGGGGTAAAAATGCTAGAAGATGCTCCCCTTAGTTGGTAGAACATTAACCAATGAAATCAGAGGCTCATAGGCTTTGTGTAAAAAAACTTTACCAAACTTTTACTATAGCAATCACATCTTAATAGCTCTGAACATGTTTTGTACTTATGTTCTAAGAGCAGATAGCTGTTTAATGACGGTTTGAAAGCTGTGGAAATACCCTTGTAAAATACAGGAAATGGAAATCCCTCCATATCCATCATTACTTCAAAAATTTATTTATATAAAATTAATATCAGAGTCATGGATGAAGTTGAATGTTTGGGGGGGGGGGGAAGAAAAATCTTCCTGCATTCCTGATATTTTGTGGAGAACCACAGGGGCCTGTGTTGTTCCAAAAATCTCCTGCTCATAACTATTCTTTCCCAGTAAAAAATTCATCTCTGTTAGATATTGGTCCCTCCTTTATTTTTTGTTGGAATCACTCTCGTGTTTCGCAAGACTAGACTAGAACAGAAAGAAAAGGAAAAGGAACGCACATGGTCAAACTAACAGCTGCTTCACCCAAGTGCTGCAGACAGCAGAGCAGACGCATGGAGGCGAGGCTCTTTTCTCTGGCTTGTTCCACTGGTTATGAATATTCTCTTTTTTTATTTCTTTAGACCTCACCTGTGCTGGAGCAAGTTGTTTTCAGATACTCCTGCTCGTAATAGCAATACTGTAGTTTAGAGCTGCATTACTGGTCAAAGCTTACACTTGGAGAGGAAACAGAAAGAGAAGCAAAAAAGAGTGATGCACAAGTGAGACACAAGTAGGAATCTCTGTCCTTCCTCCACACGGCAGGCCATGGAAGGAAGGCTCCTGCCCCCAGGAAGGTGTCTTGCGTGTGGGGAGCAATTGTGGAAGCTGCAGCTGATTTCAAAGCTGTAAAGGAAAGAGGTGGTGGGCAGACAGACTGGAGTCACTTGCATATAAGCTATTACCACAGCCAGCAAAATCAAGAGTTTCAACAGGAGATGAAAAGAAAGATGTGTGGCTTTCCATAAGCTGTCTCATTATCTGCAAATGCAGTAGCAAGCTTGGGGGTTGCATCCTAAACTGAGGCAAGCAGAAAAATGGGTCTTTCAACCTCATCTCTTACTGTGTTCTCTTCAGCCTGCCTTCTTCCATAAGTAGCCTGGAGGACACATTGTAGCTGAGTTACTGCAACTAAGTTAGGGTAACTCTGGAATCACTGAGGCAGGGTTGGGAATTTGTCATGTAATTTGCAATGGAATATTGCAGCAAATATTCACAGAGGATTGAAATAAATGTAATTAATTTGGTACCTTCCAAGAATGTTAAACAAATTAATTTACCAGAAACAGTTTTTTAAGCAGAAGAGTGATTTACAAGTGACTAACAAATTAATTTACCAGAAACAGTTTTTTAAGCAGAAGAGTGATTTACAAGTGACTACTGCAGTATAAATGCATTTATAATAATTACCTGAAATTCTAACCACTCTTCAAATCAGCACGGTGCAAAATGCTATGTCAATGGAAAGCCCATTCAACATCCCACTATAATGTTGTATATTTCTAATACATTCCTAGTATTGCTCAGAAACTATTTTCATTGTCATAAGTAATTGTTCATTAATTCAGAGCAATTAGCACCTTTAAGAAATGTTAATATTTTCATGTACTGTCTGTGTCTTCTGCTAGAAGACTCACAATGTCCTAGGCCTATTCATAGGCCCTGTTTGGACTTCCCGGTGAACAGTCACCAGCCAAAATTTATCTTATTACTTTCAGTATTTTACAAATACGTTGCAGTTTTCCCTTAAAATATACTGTTTTGATGAACTGTCTTGTGGATAAATTCATCCAACCATAGTGAAGTAAAAATAAGTGATTTCAATGTATGGTAAGCAATTAAAAAAAAATTAATTTTTAGAACAATTATTTTTAAACATTCTCACAGATTCAAAGTACATTGACTTTATCAACTCATACTTTCTTCAGTTCACCTATGATACTAAATCCAAAAAACAGTCATGTTGGATTTCTTGCTGAGTGTGCTCATTTTAGGGCAGTTGCTGCAATCCAAAATTAGTACTTTATTTAGCATCAGCACTTTCTTGAAAACAAATACAAAGTTGATGGTTATTTTTAAGAATTTGCTGCATCACACATTTAGAAAATACACATAATGCCAGAAAACATGAAGGAGATGTACCTTATAGACTGTCACAGGAAACAGAAATCTGATAGAACAAAGAGATCTTCCTATCACCAATAACTAGAAATTGGACCTGCTATTGTTTATTTACAACATAGGGAAAACTCTGCTTCCTGTCACTATACATGTATTTTGCTCCATATACAACATGACCCTTGACTTATAATAGACATTAGAGAACTTCTTGGCTTTCATTCAGTTTAGCCATTATAGACTGAATCTGCAGAAGGTTCAGCCAACATCCACACTACTTTAAAAGGATTTGACACATCATCAGAAAAAAGAAAATGTGAGTTTCCTTGAATTCTAGTGGGAAAACACTTGAATGGCAAAAAAAGGAAAGAACAGAAACATTGTTAGGTCAGACAGTACTCTGGGGACAGTCCTTGTCCTTGTTGCTGAGGCAGCACAAAGCAAAACTCACAGTTATACAAGTACTGTATCAGCACTACTGTACTTCTTAGGGCTTTTGAAGGCTGAAATCTGCAGTCAGTTCTCAGATGTTGGAAGCCAAATGGCAAACTGCACAGTATGGTCCCCATAAAGGAAAAAACTGTACGATTCCCATAAGGTTAAAAAAAAATTTAAAAAAATAAAGATTGGGGTTCAATAAAGCAGCAGTAATCCATGGTTAATTAAGGACAAGGCTCATGATCTTCCATGTCTTAATGTATGTTGGAGGAATGATACTACTTACTGGATGATGCTCATTTTTCTTGGTAATCTATGGCAGCTGCATATTCAATGCAAACGGGGCAGATCAGCAAGTAGGTGGTGTTTCCTAAAAGGTGTTAACAGGAACTAGAGTTTTTCACATGTTGTTGACAGAAGGAAAAGATTTTGTAATTTGTTATAATTTATTCTGAATTTTCTTCCTAAATCCCTCCAGTTTAGCCATTTTGGTCATGAAGAGCTTTTATGTTTTCCAACTCCTGGGAAGCATCATTTTTCCCATTTAAACTTGAAGTATGTCCTCCTAGCATACTGACACTAAGCACAGGAGCTAAAAAGGACTCCTGAATCATCAACTACACAATAAAGCAGGAGCTGACAAATTCAGTGTATCTTGAAATGGAAGGAATATCTCAAAAATAATTGCTGTGAAATGGATTTCATTTTTTCCTTATTTTTAAACAAAGTGCCATGTTAAAAGTAATTGATTTTTTTCTCTTTGCAAGCCCAAGGGAAATTAGGTTTGCTGCTCCAGCATATGATTGTTCTAATAGCCTGGTTCACATTTCCAATCCCACTGCCAATTAATATGGACCTGCTTCTCCGCACACTTTCTACAAAACTTTTGACCTTCTTCTTCTACTATGACTTCTGTCTACAGATAATTCCCTCTCTTCTAGCCTCTCTTGAAGCATCTTTGATAAACTTTCTAGTTCCTTGCCAGTATTGGCTATTTCCATTATCTCATTTTCACTTCCAAGGAGGAGTCTTTTTCTCCTGTTCATTCAGATCCCATTTTCTCCTCTTCATTCCTGCTCCTCGGCTCTATTTCTTTTCCAGCTGCTAGTTCCTTAACACTGTCCTTGTAGGATTGCAGTTGTATGAATTTGCTTCACTGACCTTCATATGCTGTTTTGCAATTGTGTAAGCATTAATTATATTAAGCTGTAATATATTAAGCTGTAATTATATTAAGCTTTTAATTTCATCTTGCTCATCGTTTTTTGCAGGTTTCCCAGAAGTTCCTCAAGCGCTTCCCTAGCAACTACTGACCTTGAAGCTTTTCTAGCACTTCCAAATTAGTTACATGCCCATCCATACCCCTTACTGTCATGTTAATGACATACTGAACTCTGAAGGAACAGTATTCTATATATTCTATGGTATTCTATGGTTACCTTCTGCCATGATAAAATACTACAAAATCAGTCATTTATTGCATCTGTTTTGTGACAGATGCATGTTTGTGTAACTTGTCAGTTTGTATAGCAATACCTTCTCTCTAAGCCAACAACTATTGAACAACTCTAAAAAAACCCCTCTTCCTTTAGCAAAGACCTTGGATCAAACATAGCGTGCCACAATACAGAGCCCTTCATTGCATAAGCAAAATATACTAATGAAAAAGCCAACAGGCTGGCTTTACTACAGATGCAAAGTTATTTGACTGCCTGGATTTTATTTACTTTCAAATGTTGAGACCTTTTTTAAAATCATTATTAAATAAGACCTCCCCAGACATCCAAAGCTTAGGGTTATTTTTGTTTATTTGTTTTGCGTTTTAATAACTTTCACATTCTTCTAAGGAATTCTTAGGCTTAACTTGCCTACTTGTACTCTTCAATACTAATTATAGGTTAGGTGAAGGCTTTGCTTCACCTTGTAATTTTAATAAAAACTATATTAATATATTCTTGTATGACTTTCATTTCTGATAAAAATACAAATGGATTAATTACATATATTAGTTAACTAAAAACTAGTACAACTTCGTAAAAAATCATTGTGTCCTAAAAATAGATATTAGGAAAACTGACGTATGAAAGTGAAAATACATGTATATAAAGATAACTTAATGAGTGTCTTCCAGTAACTACCCCAGATATTGGCTTGTACAAAATTTATACTTTGGTAGTGCAGGTCCCTTTATCTCCATCCCAAAAAAAATCATCAAAGAAATGCTTCTTGAGTGGATCAGGGTGGATTTTTTTCCCTCTAGATTGCTGGACCAAATAAGATGAGTGTGTTGGTTTTCTTTAACTGCACACATGTGGTTCATTGCTTATCTTCTTCCATACGTATTAACATATGTGAGCAGAAATATCTAGGTGTATGTTTAAAAAACACAAATATGTTTAAGTTATGTTGAGGCAATGATGCACAACGCATTTCTCACAGTTTTATCTGTCTAGGCAGTCTTAAAGCTATTTTACATCTGTAGCCTTCTCTTTCATGTCTATATGCTTAAGTTTAAGCCTATTAGTGTTATAAAAAACAAAAGCTAAATAATTCTATCAGTGGAAAGCCTGTTCTCTGCCTAATTCCACTTCAGGAATTCTGACTCTGTTTTTGCTAATATCTATTAAATTCTAGAGGCTTTTTAGACCAGATGACTTGCACAGCTTCCTCTTGTTCACCAGCACCACATGATCTTTTTGGACCATAGTGCCATCTAGCTTCTCTTTTCCTGACCTCAGTAATTCTGTGTGCTGAACACAATTGTGTCGTGTAGCAAAAGGAGGTCCAGGGAGCTACTGCCAATATAAACGTCAAGCTAGTCTTGACTATTTGTCTAGACATACAGCTGAATGAGGCGAAGAAATTATTCACTGAGCCTCTCAATAAACTCCTCTTTGATCATCCATTCAAAAATGGGAGATAAAAGTAGGTATTTTCCTTTGGAATAGGTCTTATTGCTTCCCTCCAAAATGGAAAATCAAGATCCATACCAGTGCTCTAGGCAAACTACCTGTGCCTTTGCGAAAGCTCTGGCACCATACCAATACTAATACAAACTTCACAGGACATCAAGGGCAACGTGGCTAAATCCTCTCACATTGCTGAAGGCATTTGTCTCTTAAAGAAAAATCCCTGCTCGCAAAGGAGCAATATTTGAAAAGACTTGGAAGGTTCCCTGAGGTGCCAAGAGAGGAAAAATGCTAGAGAAAGATACTTTTTATTCACGTGAAGGTGGGGGCGTTGTGTCTCTTCCTTCAGTAACAAAGACTTTTTAATGAGAATAGTGGAGCAAACATGAAATGGTCCACCATAACTCCTTGTAACAGGCTGTGTGAAGCGGGAATCCTTTTGGGATAATGGATTTTCTTGTATACACCTGGAATCTGAAACCCACTCAGAGATGCCTGGGTTTCATTTGCTTTTGCAATATATGCAGCACCTACCTATATGCAAGCATACAACAAATCCAATCCCTTTAACAAAGGTGTAACCTCATAGCAAAGGTTGCAGTAGAAGAGCAGATAAAGTCTCTTCCACATCTGGGTCTAGCTCACATCCTTGGCAGCTTCTGGTGAGCCAGGACTATACAAGTTCCAATCTAGTTTCCTTAATCTTTCTAATTCACTGATGTGCTCTTTATTGCTAGAAGGGTTATTTCCTGCTGTGTCTCATGTGCATGGTTTGCTTCCATCAACTGGCATCATTACACAAACTTCTCACTGTTAATGCCCAGTAGTAAAACAGCTGAGTCTTCAAACTCTCACTTCAGACTCAATGGTAAGATAAAGATTTTCCATTAAATTCTACTAATAAACCAAACATCTTAAATGATTAGGGTATAATAAGGCCTTAACCCCTAAATAATTAACAAACTAATTAAGATTCCACTGCCCTTATTCCTTTTCACATAAACCACTTGAAGTCTGTGAAGATACAAGGATAAATGTGCTACTGAATGTGTAAAGGTGGCATGTATGTGCAGCTGTTAGAGGGATGCAATAGTTGTGACCTTTTGCAGCTGGCTTGTATGAGGGAGAATAACTCAGATCCCTGGGCGGACATGGTAAAAGAGTGGGCTGCCGGCTAGCAGCCTTCTTGTTCCTAAAGAACATACAGACACAGCTATCCTCACTGCTGACAGCATCCACTAGCATCAGACACCCTTGCTTAACAACTACAGACAACCTTGTGATCACTGAATGTTTTAATGGACATTCTTGGCAATGATTTGTTCATAGACTATCTGAATAAAAGTACTGACATAATAGGTACCTATGCCAATGTAGGAATGGCTGGCACATAAGTAGCTTTGTACACTTGTGCTTGAAACCAAATATTGATGTCAAAATATTACCAAAAATATATTACAACAACTCACCGACTTTGTTCTCAAAATTGATTAATAAAAAGCAGTATTTCAATATAGTACTGTGTAAGTGACGAGAATAAGACACAAAGCAACACTGCAGTATTTCTACATATCTCATTTAAAGATAAAAACTTGTATGTACCATTCTATCCTCATTATGGTGATCATAATTATTTTCAAATTACAGATAAGATTAACATATAATCAGCTACTTTATTCATTAGGTTAATGTAATATTTATAGTGCTAGATGTTACTAAATGAGATAATGGTTGCAAGACCCTTAGTTTTACATGTAGTGGGTTTTTATTTTGAACTATTTGCTCCCTGAGTTGCATTCACACAGGTTCCTCAATGTGGTTTCCTTAGAATCTTTTTACATTTGGGAAGATAATTGTTTTATACATTTGTATACTTATCAGACAATATTTTTTTCTTTAGAATTAAATGAACAATTGTCTCCCAAATCTAAAAGAAAATAGACCAATGATAGTAATAAAATCTATTTATTTAGAAGAAGATACCAGATAATGACTTAAAATCTGTTCTCAGAGTTCTGCCCTTATATTCTACAGAAATCAGATCACAGCCTGAAAGCACGTATTTTATTCCCTGGGAAGTCACCCCCTACCTGCCACCCACGATCTGCGGTCTCATAAACATGCACCTCCCAGGAGTCCTCGCTCTGGTTCCTGGATCAGCTTCTGGGCATTAGAGGTCACCAGCCTCTGCCATGAGAGAGACCTTGGGAGGTACAGCCGGAACGCCCAGGGCACCATGTATTGTACTGCAAAAGGGTATGGGCTTATCTACTACACCGACCATGCTGCCAAACAAACTTTCGCAAGATTTCTTCGATCTCTGAGTAATAACTGCATTTTTAAAATATTCTTAAATTCCCAAACTCAGCTGAAGGGATGTTTGGCAAGGGATAAGAAGTCCTGACAAGTTTTGTTTGTCTCAAATGAAGCAAAGCCATAGCTCAAAAGGCTACATATTTTTTTATTTATATACACATATATGTACATATAAGTATATAATTTTCCTTGAATGCTAATAAAAGGCTATATATTGTTTAATATACACACATATATGTACATATAAGTATACAATTTTCCTTGAATGTTAATAACTCAGAAACAAAATATTCCCCCCCCCCCCCAGAATCCCAAAATGTATTCGTGTTTGGGCTGATACCAAGCATGGGACACTACCATCTCAAAGATACATTTTTTAGCATAGTATGACTACATTGCAGAAGGGACTATAATTATAATCTTGACATTACCATAACGACCGTGGTTGCTATCAGGTGACAGGTATAATATAGATAATCAGTAGACAGTACAATAGCAATATTTAATGATTCATGAGATAGAAGAAAATTAATTCATGCCTTTACTTCAGCTCAGAGCCATCATTTGTTACTTTTGTGTGTGACTTTCCTAATCCTGTTAGTATGTATATAACAGTTACAATAAACAGCAAAGAGCCAAGCAAGATATCTACTGTGGAATCCTGAGAACTTTCATTTACTCATCATATACAATGAATAATTTTTGTGTTCCTATTTATCTCCTTTTTTTTAGCATGATAGATAGTTCTACTGTCTCGTTTTAATACCATACATAAAAAGCTGATAGCCACAGTGAAAGCTATGAAAAGTGCCTTTGCCTTGAAATCAAACAGAAGCAGTAGTGAGGTTGTTCTTTTGTTTTCCCATGTTGCAGTCTACCAACTCTCTCATTTCATCAGCCTGAGAAAAATAACACCACAAATTGAAAAAAACTAATCTGGAGTAAAGGAAGATGCTCTGTTGAATGAAAGAGGGACATATATGCTCACTGGAGGAGCTAACATGGCTGCACATTTCAAATCCTGCAAGATTTTACCACTACCTTTATAAAAAAAGGATTAATTGAAAGAGATTTTTTTATGGAAAATGACACTCCTGCAATGAAGGTATTCCAATATGTGTAGATAGCAACAGATGAAATGCAACAGAAGACAAAGGAGTAATACTCAAACATAGATATGAAGAAGTACTACTTATATCTTCACAATATTTCTGGTTATTACCTCTGTTCAAACCTTGCTGCTCCTTTCTCCACAGCTACAACACTGCTACAGCCATTTCACTGAGCCTTAGAATGAAAGTTGTGAAGTTTATAAAGAATCACAGAAACAGTGCTTTATGAAACGACATCAAAGTTAGTGTCCGAGGCTCTAGGGCGAGAAGAAAGTGTCCATCCCAGCACTGCAGTACACTGATGCAAAGCAGACAAAGGGGGCAGAAGAAAACAAAGAGGACATTTCACTGTGACATCTCAGTGGAACAAACATGAAGCAAAGTTTGTGTAATGCTTTGGAAAACTCTGGCTATTGTTTGATTCATCAACTTTGTGTCTCAAGCTCTCTTTCATAGTTTTCGTCTGTTGCTAATGCTCACTTCTTTGCTTTCAGACTGCCATCACACCTCCATCGCATCACCAGCTTCAGAACAGATCAGGATGGATGCAGCTCTTGCCCAAAGCATATCTGCATTTTTAATTCTGCCCTGAGACTGTCACAGGACAGGTGAGCTCTCCGGACAGCCTGAAGACATCTATTAAGAAATTTCCACCTGAGATGGCAGATTCATGAAGCTACGAATAAAATAACAAGGTATCAAATATATCTCTTCAAGGTATGGTAGTTGCTGCTGTTCCTCCCCCCCAGGATTGCACTTCCACTTTCCTCACTCAGCTGCTCTCTGAACTCTCACGAAAAGAGGGAACAGAAAGGCCAGGTCCTGCTGCAGTAATCAAAATTTGGCCTTACTGAGAAGCCCAAGCTGCACAGCTATATTTCACAAATATTAATACCTTCTCTAACAGCAATATCACAGGCAAACACCACCAGTGTGTCCATTCAGAAAACAGCAATGTGACAACCACCTTCAGTATGGCTCTATGATAGCATTTTTCACCAGCAGCTGTTTCACTTTGTAGGGCTGCTCCTGAACACAAGGCGTCTTGGGTCTTAAGTGAAGCTTTTCAATAATAGCAGCTCCCTCTTTGTTCCTTATACCTTGGTCATTGAACCACGGGAGCTTGTTCTGTCCAGTAAGAATAAGAATTATTCTTTCTTCCTTTGTGTTTCTTTAATAATTAATACTAAATACGGTTTTCATCCACTGTCGATTCTACAGTAGCAGGAAAACTTCTGAAGCAGGGGATGATCTCACAGAAGTACAGAAAAAAAAAGGGAATTTAAAGAATGCTGAAAAATTTTGGCAGAGGCACATTTTTGTTATTCATTATTTCAACTCGTTGTCCCACAAAGGCATAGTTCAGCATGGTGAAGCCCATGGTACTACATAGCTCCCTTGTTTGGCTTGAGCTCCCCCTCCAACAGGCAGTTTGCTTTCCTTCCGAACAACTCACAAAAGCTTGTCTCTATACTTATGATAAGCTTGGTGTGGGGTTGCAGGTTAGATATCCTATAGTTTGCCCTAAACACCAGTTAACCTGCCTGGAGTGGTTATTATATTTCTTCAGAAACCCAAAGCTTCAGGCCAGAAAGCAGGCACAAGTGGTTTTTCTTCAGGATTGTTTCCAGTTTTTTAATTTCATGAATACCTGCCCAGACTAGGTGTAGCGCAGACGGCACAGGAAGCCTTGCCATATTGAACTCATTGACAATAAACAAACAAGGTGGCCCACACTCTTAAAGCAGAGCTCTTTTCCTTTAAGGTCATGTTTTCCAAGCCAGAAGAGATCATTAGATCACCTTGTATGGTAACAGACTGATCTGAATACTTGCATAAGGGTGTGTATTCAGTAATGAGGTCACTTTTGATAAGTTAATCATAATGAGCTCTTCAGCTATGAAGTTTTTTTCTCCAGCCTTCAAACTATTTGTGACTTTTTTCTATATATTAACCCTGTTTTTTACATAGCCTTAGTCAAATGCAAGTATCTGTAAATACAGACACAGCATTTGTCCACTACTCTACACAGGAAAAAAGCCCACCTTCAAAACCTACTCAGTTTTAAGTAGAAATTTAAGCACGTGCGATTTGTCCCTCAGTTCTTTTTTCTTAGTTCACAATTGTCTCCCCAAACTTACACTGTTCAGGGAGTCATGCCCTGATCAGCACTCAGTACTTTTCCCTTAGTGAAAGAAATTACAGAAAATACTGAAGAAAGGGAAAAAGAAGGAAAGAAAATAGACTATTACCCTGGTAAAATTATGACAGTGCATGGGAAGGATTGACATAAAAGAGCAAAAAAAGGTAGCTTTCTTAGAAGTTAAACAGTCACGAGAAAAGCTATTTTCACTGCCATTTGGGAAAGGGACTTCTGAATTTAAAGAATAGTGCAATAATCTAGATATGTGATTTAAGATGAAATAGAAAGCTAAAGTATATGTTGTCACTTTTTTCTTTAATGAAATGCTACACTTAAATGTCTTCATTTGAAAATAATCTGTATGTGGGTTTTTTTAAAAATAGCATCAGTTTGGTAGTTAGGAAAAAAAGGTTCACAGTGTGCTTATGGCTGACTGAATCTGGAGGTTAGCTAAGATGTTATTTCTGCTTGTAAGTCCAGTAACGCTGTTGAATGCAGTCTCCATAAGAATGCTGATGCAATTCATACCTTTAGTTTTTTTTGATTCCAGAGGTTAAAGAAAATTTGGTGGTGTATGGAATGCTTTGTTAAAAGAAGAAATTGAGACTACAATTGCATGTTTTTCTTTATTAAGAAAAGCATAGAATTCTGTTTCCTCACATATATAAAGAATCAAATAATTTGAGACAGTTTATTTCATCATAATCCCAGGCCTCTTTTGGCTTTCAGACTTTTCTCTGTCTTGTTTCTCAGGACCACACTGTTAGTGCTCCTGTCATGCTATCCTTATCTCCTCTTGTTGCACCTTCCTAGTTTCACTTTGCTGCCTGTACTTTTTTACGCACTTTTGTTTAGGGCAATGATTGTCCAGTTTTGGTGGAGGCTCATATTATTGTAGCTACCTGATTCCACAAAGCAGCTCTATGGCTTTTTACAACTATCTTAAATTAAGGGTAACTTCAAAAGATTTAATCAAAACTGTAACTTCACTAACACCCTCTGCAAGCAATTTTCACAAATAACCATATCACAATTTTACCTTCAAAAAGCAGGTCCCACATGTATTTCTGCATGGACAAACATAAACTGAGTGGCAGATTTACTTAGGCCATAATACACCAAATGGCTGTTTTCAAGCCACATCAGTACCACCGGCCACAATTTGTCCAGCCTATTACTAACTCCTAGCTGCTCTTGTTTCCAGAAGCCCTGAGAAAATAGCAAAGGAATAGGCACCTATTGCACATGAACAATGTGGCTGATCTGCACAACTGTATAATAAATCCAGTGCTTTAATGAGATCACACACCTCATCTAATATATGTGAACCCAGCTGACCAGCCATTCTAGGAAGGGCAGCTTTAGGCTGTGCTCAGACAACTTGCTTAGCACAACACCAGAGCAAAGCAGCAATTCAATTCAAGCATACCTTGCTTGAATTGCTGACAGGATTTCCCATCATCTTGATTTATACCTCTTGAAAGATTGTTTGGTTGAGACATTTTAAAGGATAATTGGCAACATATATCCCTTGCACCTGTAAATTAGTTGTTTGAGCATGACAGAAATTCATATCGAAGAAAAGTTGCCATTAAACTAGCAGTGGACATATTTGAATCAGCTGTAAAAGTAAAGCATAGATGCCAAAAACTGAGAGTCAGATCAATTTTCTCAACCAAGAAGCAGTACCACGGAGCCAGGAGAAGTTGAGCTAAGCCGAGCTTCCATTGCAATTTACCATGGAGTATTTACAATGTGGAAATACAAAGAATATGGCTGTAGAACAAGGCATACAGGACTTTTCTGAACAGTAATTTCTCAGAGAAACTGATCTTAAATTGAGACAATTACTCTTTCTTAATTACTTTAAATTAAAATTCTTTTCTGCGTAATGCTATTTAGGTCACCTGAGTATATTAAAACAGTCAAAGATTTACAGTCAGATGTAATTACATCAAACTTTCCAAGGGATTTCCAGCTGTTCTCTGGAACTAATGCATAGCATAAGGATAGCTGACTGCAGTTTTGTACATGATAGCATTTTTTTATACATGTTTGCATCTAAAATGTAGTCTATATAAAATACAGGCATTTCAGATTTAACTTGCATGCTACTTTACAAGGGAAGAAGCCCAGAAGTTCCAGTTATCTGATGTTTGGACATTGAATTCTGAAACAGGTTATTGCTTTAATTCCAGACTAACATGTTCCATAGCCAAAAATGGGGGGCGAGGGGGACATGTTGTCTAATTTTTTGTTTTAAAGTTTGTTCCTTTGCTTATGGGCCCAGCACTGAGCTTTACCAAGTGTCTTCAGTTCCTTTAGCCATGGTGGGAAGTGGTGATGTGCATCCTTTTGTGGGTTCCAGCCTAAGGATTACTTTATAGTAGAACAGGGTCTTACCCCTGGATGGCCCTTGGTTTAGCTTTATTTTGGCAGTGATCCAGAGTATTTTCCGGAATTGATATAGGTGTGGTTGGAACAGTTTTCCTTCTCCATTTGCTGCAAAAATCAAGCAAAAGCACAGTCACTGTGATGAGGATCAGAAGTTACAACAAGGATATAGTGGCTCCTCTGGTCTCCAAGATATGTGCACAGTGTTGATAAAAATAAATCTTGCATATCTTGTAAGTTCATGTTTCCTTGCTAGCCCTCCCCATCTTTCTGATGCTGTCACTCAGTGGCACACTTGGTCTCTCACACTGTCTCCAAGATGGAGGAAGAAGCTCTCTGTAAGCCTCAGACTCCAGGAGACTTCTCTTACTTATCCACAGGTCCTTGCAAGTGGCTAAAGCTGTTTTCATGTTGATACATTTTCAGGATGTCAGGATAATTATTTTTTTTTTCCTTTTGAGGCCTTGGTTCCTTGTCTTTGTCAAATCCTGACCTCAAGAAGAATCTTTTCTGTGATGATGGCGAATTTTTTTATTTAGAAAAATAAAATATTGGTATGGATATTTTAGATACATCATTGTATCACTGATGCCTAACAGGTCTTAGACTTGGGAAATAATGAAATTCTTCCCTTCCTTTTAAAGCAATTTCTGTTGAAACTCAAACCCCATCAGGTAAGGCAAGCAAAGTGTGGAGCATTATAAAATATGGCCATAGGGCCTTTTATGTTATACCCGTCATGCTTGTCTCTTCCTTGTTATTGTCCCATCATTCAAACATCCTCATGAGAGCTGCCAAGCTCGTATTAGCATCTGTCACCCAATGCAACAAACTCTTGTGAAGAAATTTCCTATGTTCCCATGTGTCCGTGCTTCTTCTCAAGATGGCATAATTTAGGTGGTACTGCTCACGGATGCCCATGGATTCAGAAAAGAACTACCTTCTTCCAGCCTTTTGTGCCAAAAGGCAAACAGAGCGCTAAGTATCATCACCACAATAACAACAGCAACTGTGTTGGAAAAGAAGGAGGAGGTGGTCAAGCAACAGAGAAGGAAACACAAGGATTTTAGGTCCATTCTTGGGAGGAATGAGGCTGCAGCACTCACCACTGCAGTTTGTTTCCCTTGCCACCCCCAGTGCGAGGAGCTGTCGCCTTTCCAAATGCCACACAGAATCTGTCATTTTATATTTAGCAGAGGCTGTAAAAACGCACTTCAGCAATACCGCATTTAATAGAAACACAACAAACTGGCAACTGAACAGGTGACAAGGTTAGATGGGCGACACTGGCCTCCATAATGCATTGTATTTTATCAAGTGCATTACCATAAGCAGAGGCCTTTGTCAAAACAGGCCTTATATAAAGAGCTTTCAAAATAAAATACCCAAACCAGATCACCACAGAGGTGTATGTGTTTTTCTTTTTAACAGTTTCCACAGACATCACCATCTGGAAGTTTGCCGGGGAAGGCTGAAGGAGGGCCTTGCGTGGAGCACAGAGATTAGGTAACCCGGAGGAAAGGAAGCAGTTCCTGGTGGATTTATTTTTGGCGTGTGCGTGTAACGAGACACTCGCCAGTTCTTCACAAGTGAACCTTGTGTGCAGGGAGCTCACTTCGAAGAATCACTTCAAATGCTGAAAGCATTACAGGGATTTTATAAAACCAAACTTGCAGTAAGTCTCAAAAAAGGCTGTCTTAGGTGCCCGTCTCATACCGAAATCTTTAAAGCATAACAACAGTTACGTACGTTGCCATATTTACCAGTTATCCCAGATTTCCAAATCCACCCCTTTGGGCTGAGTCCTGGCCGACACCTGGGGGCGGGCAGCCGCCGTGGGCCGGAGCGGAGCTGAGGGGGCGACGAGGGCCGCGCTGCGGGCGGGCACCAGCCCCCGCCCTAGCGCCCGTCCCGCTGCCCCGGAAAAGCAGCCGGCGCCTCGGGCTGCCCGTCAGCGCGGCGAAAGAGGGAGCGGGGAAGAAGCGCGCGGCGTCAGAAAGGAGCAACAGGAGAATGTGTAAAGGAAGGAGCGCCAGCAGGGAGGGGGCCGGGGCGGCAGGAGCAAGGGGACCGGGCCTCGCGAGGGAGGGCGCGGGCGGCTCGGACCCCCGACGTGCGGTGACCGCCGGCGGGGAGGGGCCTGAGGGGCCGCGGCTGCTGCCGCCCGGCGCGGGACGGCCCCGCGGGCGCCGCCAGGCGGCGGGGCGGGGGGACCGCGGGCGGCCCGGGGGCCCTCGCCCTCCCCCGCGGCCCCTCAGCGCGGCGCGGCGGCGCCGGAGCTGCCCGCCGTCCCCCGGCGCCGCGGCAGCTGCGGGCAGGGCGGCGCGGCGGCGGCGGGGCCGGCGTCAGCGGCGGGGCGCGGGGCGGCGGCGGGGCCCTCGCCGCGGGGCAGGACGGAGCGGGCCGCCCTGCGGAACTCCTCGCTGCGCCACGTGTAGAGCAGGGGGTTGAGGGCCGAGAGGGAGCAGAGCAGCAGCCAGCTGGCGGCCTGCAGCGCCGGCGGCGCCGGCCGCAGGAAGAAGCCCAGGAGGCTCACCCACACCAGGGGCTGGGTGCCCAGGAGGAAGACGCAGCAGAGCAGCAGGACGGAGACGCTGCTGAGGCGGCGCTGGGCGCGGCGGGGCGGCGGCGGGGCGGCGGGGAAGGGCAGCTGGTGGAGGAGGTGGAAGTTGAGGACGCTGACCCGCTTGGCGCTGCCCCGCACCCGCCGCACGATGCCGAGGTAGCAGTGGAGCAGCAGCGCGGTCTGGCCCAGCACGGCCAAGGCGAGGAGCAGGGCGGTGTAGCGAGGGCTGCCGTCCGTCTGCCGCGGGGGCGGCTGCTGGGCAGAGCCCGGGGTCCAGAGCCCGGGCAGCAGCGGGACCAGGAGCAGGGCGAGGGCCCAGGAGAGCCCTATCATGCAGCCCGTGTGCCTCCGCTGGTAGAGGGCCTGGTACACGCTGGGCAGCTTGGTGATGAGCACGTACCTGTTGAAGGCCACCAGCAGGTGAGAGGCCAGGGAGACGGTGAGGCCGAGGCCGAGGAGCCCCCCTCGGAGCAGCCGGTACTCCGCCGAGCGAAGGGAGGAGGAGTTGAGAGGCAGCAGCCCCAGCACAGCCTCCTGGGGCATCCACAGGGCGCACACGCTTAGGTCTGCCGCACAGCCGTTCACAATGAAGGCATTGCTGGTAGTCTGCAGCTTCTTGAAGGAGAAGACTAAATAGATGACCATCACATTGGATAAAGTCCCTGAGATAGCCAAGACTGCATAGAGCAGTGACAGGAAGATGCGAGTCCCGGAGGAGTCCTCCCAGAGCAGCAGCAAAGGTGAGCTAGCACTCCAGGAAGAGGCGTTGGGCATCTCGCTGAATGCAGCTCAGTTTTTACTTCTCCCTGTAAATCCCATCCTTGTCTGGGTCAGAAGATCCTGCTGCAGGAGTCCCCCACCAAGCATAAGGGAGGATGTGCAGCTGAGGGACTAAGGCAGGTTTCAGTCATACAAGCTGCAAGAAAACACAGTTTGCAGTAACGATCCAGAGAACAGCAGTGTCCAAGGCAGGTAGGTAGCTAGAGATCCCACAGATTGTAGCTAGCGAAGGTGGGTCCATAGGGAGCAGATGGCTGTTAGCAGACCAGAGCACGACTGAGGATTCTGTAGCTGTGAAAATGCCAAAAGCAGCAGCACCTTGCAATCAGCAGCAGAAACGGCAGCAACTGATACAAAGCTTTGCAGTTTCTCCTGTGCCACAGTACGTACACTGTATATCATTCCAGGAACATTCAGCCCTTCCACTCTTCATGAATTATTCAGCAGATTTTCAATTTGTTAAATCAAGAAGAAAAAAAACACCAAACCCTATCATGCTCCAGAAATACTGCAGCTACACAGTCTGACTCTTTTTCTCTTTGCCTTACCAGTTTCCTGGTTCTAACCCATTTACACAACTTTCATTTGCAGTAAGCTTTCAAACCAGTATCAGTCACTTCTGTCTGAAATACAGTCCATTTACTGTAGAAACTGCTCTGCTAGCTACTTAAACTGATTTTTTCTGATCTTATTTTTGTTAAGAGAAAGCACACCATGCTTCTGCAAGCTTAATTCTAGAACTGGTCTATAACAATATACTTTTCAAATTAAATCTTTCAAACACAATAGGTACACAGATCCTTGGTAAGATAGTACTTTTTTGAGAAGCTGGTCCTCAATCTAAATATTCTACATTTCTTCATAAAACTCAGCCTGTCGCAGGCCACAGGAAATCCTGCATCGCTAACCTGCCAGAGGTGAACGCAGGTGTCAGTAAGTACACAGATAAAACAGAATCAGCACAGCATTTGAAACAGTCTCACACCAAAATTCATTCAGAGCACAATTTCCCACAAAGGTGAATGACAGGTTCTTAGGCAGACTAAAAGCTGGTTGAAGAGTAAGGCTTAACAGTCCCTTCCCAACTTGAGGAGAGCAACTGGAGGGATTCTCCCAGTAACTCTATAGTACTTTACTCAAACAGGGACAAAATGTTAACTGTCCTTACCCTGGACAAGATTTAGTAAGAAACTGAGTAAAAGAACTTGCATTTCCTCTCAAAAGCTTTCCGGAAAAGGAAGGCTGATTAATTTTGTGGTGGCTTTAGGAAAAAAGCAGTTTTTGCAGGTGAGTTATATGCAGGCTACAGAAGTAAGCAATCTCAGCTCATAAGGTATGATCTGTATATTGACGAAAGATATCTTTAGGAGGTGTTTTTACATATTGTTAAACTCACAATGCTAACAAGTAACAATACCAAAATAATATATTAGGAGGTAGAGTTACAATTTACATTCTTTAAGATAATGAAGTTAATATGTGGTAAAATGGATTATTTTGTTGCAATACAGCACATCCTTTATTTGACAGAAAGGCTCATGTTTGCAATTGACAGGACTATTGATCCAGATGTGGATTTGTTACAAACACGAATATCTGTGCTCTTTTTTAATTAATTAGATTGCTCATGTGCTTAAAAACATACCTGAGTGATTTACTTGATCAGGCCCTTAATTACCATTTTTTTTTTGCCTGCTGCACTTTACAGTGTAGATCTAATCAAGTGTCAAACCTTTTGAGGCCTTTCATTGTTTAGCTGTCAGTAGAGAATAGTTATTATAGAAACTAAAATCCTCCTCTTTCTGCAGTACTGCAATTGAAAAATATCTCTAAATCTGTAACAAGAAATATCTCCCTAACCAAAAATCTTCATAAAGCATACTTTAAAGAGATGATTAAGAGTTTCATAAGGCATTAGCCACAGAATCATAGCCCCAGTAGAGATCTCTAGATTTATTTAATCCATCCTTACATATTTATCAAACCTCTTTTTAAGGAACTCATGTGCTACAGCTTGTTCTCCCAGAACAAGATATATTTATATATGAAACAACAGAAATGGTAAAGTTCAAGGATAAGCGAACAGAGGATATGAAACAAATTTCAGGGCATTTCTTAAAAGCTACAAGGTTCTAAAGACCTCCCTGACCATTGTCATGGTTTAACCCCAGCTAGGAACTAAGCACCATGCAGCCACTCACTCACTCCCCCCCCCTCCAGTGAGATGGGGGAGAAAGTCGGGAAAAAGAAGTAAAACTCGTGGGTTGAGATAAGAACGGTTTAATAGAACAGAAAAGAAGAAACTAATAATGATAATGATAACACTAATAAAATGACAACAGTAGTAATAAAAAGATTGGAATGTACAAATGATGTGCAGTGCAATTGCCCACCACCCACTAGCCGACACCCAGCTAGTCCCCGAGCAGCGATTCCCCGCCCCCACTTCCCAGTTCCTAAACTAGATGTGATGTCCCATGGTATGGAATACCCCGTTGGCCAGTTTGGGTCAGGTGCCCCGGCTGTGTCCTGTGCCAACTTCTTGTGCCTCTCCAGCTTTCTCACTGGCTGGGCATAAGAAGCTGAAAAATCCTTGACTATAGTCTAAACACTACTGAGCAACAACTGAAAACATCAGTGTTATCAACATCCTTCTCATACTGAACTCAAAACATAGCACCGTACCAGCTACTAGGAAGACAGTTAACTCTATCCCAGCTGAAACCAGGACAACCTTTCACTGTCCCCAGATTTTTTGTTGTTGTTAAGAAGCTGATTGGTACTGAATAGTAGATATATTTATCATTCATTTTTAAGAACAAAAAGTATATTGTATATTAGCTGGCATTTACCTATTTCTTGTAAGAAATCAAAAGAAGTTAAGTCTAGAAAAAGGCTAAGGGAGAGGTTGATTCCTACATACTAGAAACTTTTAAATTAGCTGTTCTTCCTTTATATTTACTCTACACATCCAAATCACCATCCATTAATTGAATGTAATGGCAGAAGCCTTTTATTGTGTTTTTAGATTAGACTGTCACTAGAATTTGGGCAATTTCTAAAGCATCTGCTCTATTGCTGGCTTTGCCATTCCTTTAGAGTGGCTGTATAACAGTTATATACTGTCTGCAACATCTATTGCAGTACAGATTTATCTGACAGGAATATTAAGCACTGTGGATAAATAATCATGCAACACAACAAATTTGCTGAAAATCAGCAGCAGAGTTAAACAATGTTAGAACCATTTGTGACTTGTTTTTAATTGAAGGAAGGATAACAAGCTAAATGAAAGCATGATCTTTTAGGTTCTTACGGACAAAGACCGTGCTGTTAGTGAGACTAAGAAACCTGTTGCACATGCAAGACAAGGTGTATTACACCTTTAACAAGGGTCCTTGTCCAGGAAAAAAAAAAAGTTTCCTCAATTCAGACACAGCTTTTAAATTATGTTGTTTTGAAATACAACCTTTACATCATAATACCAACATGTTGATTAAATACTTGATGTTATAAAAAGCAAATACAAGAAGGTTAGCTAGAAAGATCAGTTATAAGAGATACCTATCATACTAATGTCTTTTTACAACATCATCTTATTTATAAATACACTACATACTTTAGAAGAAAGGTGGTTACTTTGGAGAGCTAGTCTTCAATTAGAGATCTAATCATATTAGTTTACATCAAAAGATCTAAGTTAGAAAAGCCAAGAAACAAGGAAGCTGGCTGATATAGGCATTTTATTATCAATTAGCTGTCTCTATACATTTCAAAATTAAACAATATTTTATTAAGGAAAACTATTTATAACAAAGTACATGACAAAATCCTTTATAAGAGGTAGAATTACCTTACCATTAATCTATAATTCATATACAGTATATTGTATATATATGCACACACATATGCTACTTTGTGTGTGTATATGTTACATATACACAGTTGTGAAAAAAGTACAGTATTTGCATGTAAATTTTATTCAGTGATTTATATAGCTGCTCTCAGTATTGCTTATTAACACTTTCAGTACAACTTTCCATAGCAATTTGTGATCTGATCTTTTTAAAAAAATAATGTGGCACTTAAGATTAACTTCAGTTGTAAAGCAAATGCAGGGCATTCACAGGTCTTCAGGAACAAAGACTGACAATTCAACCAAGTTTTATTTTAAAGTTTCCATAGATATCAGAAAAACTCATAGGTAACAAATCTGTTTTGTTTTTGTCTTCTAAATTAGTAGCAAATCGAGTCGTCAGAGCTGCTTACATTTTTTTTGCTTACTATGCACTTGGAGAGTTCTGAAAATTTTACACGTGATTTCTAGTACTTCACTGTAACACCACTTCATTCTAAGTCTCATTCCTGATCACACCTGATTAAACTATACCTTAAAGAGCATCTTTACTGACAAAAATACTCTGTGATACAGGAGGTTACATTAGCTGTATGTTTTAACAATAGTTTTCAAATTAAAAGGTTTATGAAGCGTCCAGTTGGTAAGTGAAAATTTAATATACTTCCAATATTTGGTGTGCTTTGCTAATGAAACTGTACACATACTGCCAGCTGTAGGTTAAAAACATGTAAGTATGCAGCACTGCCAAATTCATTGTACATGCACATTCTTACCAACTTAAATTTGGTCTGCCTTCATTTTTGCAGTATATATTGCATAGCAAAATGTAACATTCTACATTGAAAATGTAACATTCTACATTGAAAAGAAAAGTTAAAACATTCCTTTAAGACAAACTGAAAGAAAGTGTTAATTGTACAATTGAATCATCAGATAAATTACTTTCTCTTTGCAGTGGAAGATGTAAGTTACATTACATCTCAACAAATATTTTCCCTTTATTTTTCTTTCATAGTGTTTCCTTATGAAACATTAGCAGCTGAAAGTGGAAAGCAGACTACATATCAAGTGCTTTCAGTTGATAGTGTAATAACTAGTTTCTCACTAGTTAGACTTCCATTAAGTTACCAGAAGACCAATTAGTGAGAAAGTAATTACATTGGGCTTTAAGCAATAATGATGGACCCATAAAACAAGAAAAACATCTTGTTCATAAAAAGATTTTCATATCTTTGATAAACATGTAAAAATTCTTTAAAATACACATTTTTGTAGCAAAGTGAACACTAAATTAAAATATATTCTAATTTTTACATAATTTATATATATTGCATACCAAAATATTCTCTCAATACATATTTTAACACTGTACACAAGTTAATAAATGTCTTAATAAAACTCATTAGAAATATATTCAAGTTGTCTCAACATTAAAAATTTAAATCCATATATAACATGGGGTAATAATTTCCATAAATTCAACATCAGTGCATCTGCAGTAGTCATTAACAAGAAATTTCTGCCTGTTAAGAAGTCTCCTGTTGGTGTTAAGGTTTTAATATGTCTTGTATTGAAGATTCCTCCTCTGAATGAGCAGCTTCCTTCCTTAAGTTCTTCAATTTCGAGGTCAACAGGTTTCACCAAAGCAGCAAGACTTTAGTACTGAACATACTCAGACTGAAGGGACTGTGCAGAGAAGAAAAAGTGATTAAAATTCACTGGGGAGGTTATATTTGCATATAATGTGCATTTTGCACTTAAGGAGTAGAGGAGGGACAGGAGGGAGAAAAATAAATAGAGTTGGAGGGGTATCTGAATCTCTGCATAGGTAAACAAAGTAACGTAGAAGAAACTAAAAAGCTACATACAGTAAAGTCCAACCTTCCTGTATCTACACTTACTTTTCCAAACCAAATTCTAGATATTCTTGAAGAAAGTGTTACAAGTCCTTTAAAACACCACCTTAAAACGATACCTTACAAACGTGTTGGGAAAACATACAATTGCAGTTACTATAATTGAATTGTTTCCATTTATCCTGAAGGAGATTCAAAGTGCTACTGTAAAAAATACAGCACACTTTAGATGTTGATTCAGGTAATGACATAGGAAACATATATGGTGTAGCTAATTACTGAGAAAAAAAGCTACAGCAGCACAATTATGCACATGAATAAATTTATGATTACTAAAATCAGATGAAAATGAAGCACTGCAAATGGTTCATCTGGATTAGCAAGCAGTCAGTATAATTAAGAGGAAAGCACAACCTGGTCTACTGTATTTATTTACATTTCTGGTTCTATTGAAGTCTAAGGTTTTATGATAAAGTGATTAATCAATTTAGACAGCATCCAAACATTTTATTACCTCCTATACAGATGTGTTCAGGAAGTCATTCTGATGAATAAAAAGTCTTATCTGAGAGAGCTCTTCACTGTACTAGTATGGTTATAAACAAATACCAAGTAAAAAAAACCAAACCATATTTTAAAACTGCATCAATTCATCAGAATTAGAGAACTACTGTAGAACAACATGAATCCCAAGAAAGCTTAGAACCTTGGAGTCTTCTCTTCCATTTTCCCACTATTCCTAACTAGTCACTATAGAAATGCTCTTTGGCATCCATAGTGAAAACTATTAATAGAAGTGCATAATAGATATGTAAACCTTTAGAGCTCTAACTAATACCACAAGCCCACTTTTTTTCTGTATCTTAAGTCTCAGTGTACACTTCCAAAGTTTTCTTTTAAATGCATTTTCACATCTTGAAAATCTGAGACCATCTGGATATTCTTTCCTAGGTTGAAAAAGAAGGGCTGTCAGCATAGAAAGATTTGAATACCACTGACTAAAAAGGGTCTGTTTTTAGTACTGAATGGATTCAACAAGAAGGGTATAATTTAATAGAAAATACTTCACCATAAAACTAAACATGTAACAGGTATTTTTTCATTATAGGCTCAGAATCACCATGGAATACATAATCGTAGAAGCTTATTTTTACCCACTCTGTTCTCTAATCATCATTCTGGATTATTAGCTTTGGTGAGAGCATTTATTATATGTGTAAGAGTGAAGCAGAAGGAATAGCCCCTCATTAATGAGCACTTGAAACTTCTGCTCTCTTAATGATCCTCAAAGCTTTCTCATTTTCAGATGTGTATTTTAACAGTCAGAAAGATGGTTACACTTAGAGCAGTATTTGAAATGGATCCTTCAAAACTGATTTCTAAGTAAAGTTAATTAACAAACATTAAAAAATGCATGATGTTTAATTATATACTCTCATATGTTGTATAGTAATAGATTACTTTAAGCTTGGACAGATGAAAGATGACCAGAAAGCACTGTACACTTTTGGTGATATTGGGAACAGCTAGCATTAGTTGACAAAGAACTGTAACAGCAGCCCTTTACTTAGCAGACAGTAGTAACCAGGAATTCTACATCATAATTTAAATAAACAAATAAGCAAACCAGAAATTAAAGATTCTGAAGTTGAAACTAAAATTGTTAGGAATACAAGTTACAAAAATATGGAAAAATATTAATAGCAACATATAAAAAAGAAAAAATATCCATGCAGCACAGATTGCTTGGAAACAAGATAGCATGTTTTGTTAATTTTCATTACAGATGGGTAGGCAGGATTTATTTTATTTATTTTCAAATTAAGAAGTATGTTTTTCAGTGTACTGCCACCCTCACCATAGCTCTACTTCACATAGCAATGATTTCTTCCTAATGTTTCAAAGCCTTTTCTGAATACAGGGAAGAATTAAATCTAAGCAGCATGTTTTCCAGATTAAGATTAATTGATGTGACTTCCCATAAAATTATTGCTAAAAACATGGTGATAGCCATGACAACTGAGCTGTTGTAAAATATACAGACTAATTTTTGAGTCTCAAAAATTAAATTATAGCTGGGCAGGGTTGTTTGGTTTGTTTTGGGGGTTTTTTTGCTCTTTTGCAGTTAAGTGATTTGTGATTTTAAATCTCTTCATGTTGACCAAAGAGACTGACTGTAATATTTCAAAGCCTGTAATTCTGATTTATTTTTTTTTTAAATCTTTTGAGGAGTTTTCTATTTTAAAATTTACATCCCTACCTCCTATTTGCAGTGACTCGAAGTATGGCCTGTGATTCTGAAAGCTTTATTGAAAACAAAAAGCCCTAATCCACCTTTACAAGTCATATGCTGGTATTTAACAAAATCTTAATTAAAACAGAGGTAAGAATAGAAGGAAAAAATAAAGAAAAGTGACTGCTGAATTGCAATGATGAGAATATAAAATCAGTTGAGTAGAATTCTCAATGTGTACTCCTGCACTGGTCCCATGCAGTGTAAAGCTTGGCATTTTTTACCTAAGTATCAGACATTTAAACAAAGAATTAAGAATTAGATAGCTTCACTACAGTTAATGATATCTAATAAACTTCATGCTGAAGCAACTGCTTAGATCACTGTCAGCTTTCTTCTTCAACAGGTGGCACGGAAAGCCTCCTGGAAGAGAAAATAAGCCACATATCCATCTGGGCACTAGAACCATATTCGCATGCATTCAACTTCAGGACCAAGTCAGCTCTGAGTTAACTTTTAAGAGGGAACAACCCTATAGCATTTAGGGCTATTTGTTAGGACTTGAACATGCACTTTTCCCAGATAACTGCAAAAAGTAATTTAAGTTTTTGAATTGTGTGTCAGTGCTCCCAAAGCATTGTTGCAGCAGGCAAGAATTACCGTGAATACACAGGTTCTACTAAAATAAATTAGGCTATCTTAATAGAAAATGCATACACACTTGAAGTGATCCTTTGAGTCTGCTAAATTTACAGATCAGTAAGATGCACTAGTGTTTGTCTCTCTTTTTGCAAAGGCTGTCCTATATTCATTAATGATAAGTTCTTATTAAGAAAAACTATTCTACAAGTATAAAGATCACATATATGAATTTTAAAATACTGCTACACTTATCAATTTTTTGAAAATTTTCCATCTTGCCAGTTTCCATGACTAGCTATAGAATCAAAAGGTGACTCATCTTAAGACTACCCAGTTACATACTCCTCAATAAAAATACATGTTACAGAGTGATATTTGGATTTATAACTGAGACAAGGGGAGTCCAGCTCCCTAAGAAAGTAGCAATTATGCATATTAAGGCACACCAGAAAGTGAGCTCAGATTTGGAAAAAGGGAATGAGCTGGCAGACAGAGAGGCAAGACAAGTGGCCAAAACAAAGGTAAAAATAGAAGGGGCTTTAATTCCTGATAGGCAAATCTCCCTAAAAGGTAAGCCAGAATATACCAAGGAAGATCAGAAGCTTATTACAGATTTAGGAGGGTCATATAATGAAGAAGGATGGGCTTATACCCCACAGGGAAAGCTAATCATTCCCTCTTGCTTACTGTGGCATTTGATATGGGAGGAACATAGGAAAAAACATTGGGGAACAGAGGCTCTGTATAATCATTTGATAAGAGAAATTGTGGCTAGAAATTTATACACCACGGTGAGACAGGTGACTCAACAGTGTGGTTTTTGCCTTCAGACTAATCCTAAGAATACCCCCAAACTAGAAATTGGCCACATTGGAAAAGGCAATGGGCCTGGACAACAATGGCAAATTGATTTTACAGAACTTCCAAGAAAAGGGGGCTATCAATATTTATTGGTATTAACTGATACCTTTTCAGGTTGGCCAGAAGCATTCCCAACAAGAACAGCTAAAGCTCGGGAGGTAACTAAAATACTGGTACAAGAGATAATACCACATTTTGGGGTTCCAGCAACCATATCTTCTATGACAGAGGACCACATTTTGTTTCAAAAATAGTACAACAAATAATCTGCCATTTGGGTATAGATTGGCAGCTTCATACTCCATATCACCCCGTCGAGTAGTCAAGTGGAAAAAATGAACCACTTAATCAAACAGCAAATTGTGAAATTAGGACAAGAAGCAAATTTGACACGGCCTCAGTCTCTCCCTTTAGCCCTTCTGCGTATACAAACAAGACCAAGGGCGAAAGAAGGACTGAGCCCCTTTGAAATTCTGTATGGACAACCCTATGGGATACAGAGAGGGGTGTCTGTACAAGCAGGGGATGAAATTATGACTTCTTACATGGTAGCATTAGGTAAGCAACTTAATAAAATCAGGAAGCATGTAGCAGGGACTCAAGGGAGAGGTTTGGATGGGCCCATACATAAGATACAACCAGGAGATTATGTGTATATAAAGTCTCTTACAGAAAAAACTCTGGAGCTGCAGTGGGAAGGACCATTTCAAGTATTACTTACCTCTTTCACTGCGATTAGGATCAAGGAACAGAGCGCCTGGATTCATCACACCAGAGTGAAAAAGACAGCCATAACTCCATGGAAAGTCACCACAAAACCCGATGGACACTTAGTTTTTATGTGGTAATATGGGCAACCATGGGGACAAGGAGCATAGCATGGGATGGGAATGTGTTTATTCAACTCCATGAGAGTATTGCAAAAATAGTGAATCAAACTGATTGCTGGATATGTTCTCATTTTCCTAAGGATCTTGGATGGGGCTACCCCGTAATTGCTACAGTCTTTTCTAACACCTCTGTGATAGCAGCAGCTTTTAATAACATGTCGCTCATAATGAACGCTGCTGCACCTATGTTAACCAAGAGAGACAAATAGAAACAGACCTCTCTCAAATTTGGAAACAAACCCAACTTTTACATTTAATGTCACAAGATGACACTTCATGGGGATTCACTAAGATATGGGAAAAATTAACCTCCTGGTTGCCAAATTTGGCATGGTTGAAGCAATTGTTTGTCACTATAATAATCATCATTCTCTTGTCTGTGGTCCTTTGCATAGTGGTTCGATGTGGCTTTTGGTGCTGTAAGAGTATAGGAGAATCTTACAGTGAATGGAAGAAGAATCAATTACGAGGGAAACTCAAGTCCAACAAATACTTTGAGAGGATGCTAGATAGGGAAACAATGTATTAGAAGTATTAGGATTAGATATAGTAAAAGAATTTACTATTTTCTAGAAAAGGGGGGACTGAGACAAGGGGAGTCAAAAGAATCTCAGTAGATATAATAAAGGGGGATGAAAGATGATGTTTAGTGCTTACATTGTTAAAATTAGCTGAGGCAGAGACAATCCTTGATAAGAAGAGCTGGTCCCAAGAACCAGCCAATGAGGCAGAGACAGTTCCTGATAAGAAGTAGGAGCTGGCCCCAAGAGCCAGCCAAGACTGGTCTTGCGGCTTGGGTGAATACCAAGAAACCACTGAGCCTGTGCAAGAAAAGGGGTTACTAGCGGTGACGAAGAGGAGTCATCTATCTTCATGTCTGCAACGACCAGACGACCACCATAAGGAGGCACTGCGCAAGCACAGTTGAGAGCAGACTATGGAAATGACCTCTCGGAGCTAATTTTAATATGAAGCGGGGATAGGTCATGCATATGTATAGGCGTATTGTGAATATGTAACACTTGATTGTATAAATTTGAAGCGAACTGCCGAGTCAGGTGCGCACAACTTTGGTGCAACTAATCCCCCCGCCCCGTGCTGCCCAGTGCTGAATGAACATACCTACTTTACAATCTCACTGATTGTGGAGTCTGTTTTCTGCACTTCATAACTATTGTAAGAACAAAGTAAAAATCTTATTGTGGTATCTTAAATGTGATTATACTCAGTAAAAATAGTTCTGCAAATTATAATTGCAAGAGATTCTGTTTAATGAAAACATTGATATGTAAAATTTGGAAATAAAATATTTATTCTATTTGGGTAGAATGGCAAGTTGTCTATTCTAAGAAAATCAAGTTTTTCTTCTAGTTCATTAGCATACAACAGCATAAACACAATAAAAAGGAAGTGGATTACAAGCTTACACTGATGAAGGAGAAAAATCATTAGGGAAAAATATATGGCTGACAAAACCAGGAAGTCATAGTCATGGTTATTTTTTGTTTGTTTTAAATGGAATGTGGAACAATAGTATTAATAATTTTTTTTAAATGTTTCATTATGAAACAGGAAAAAAAGAGTACTGAATAACTTGCTCTTCCATACTGGGCAGGGGGAAGATGTACTTGCATTGCATAAATATGAAGTTCCCAATTTCCTCGCTAATGAGATTAAGGAACATTAATTAGAACTGAAAATTTACTGTCCTAACCATTGTAAAATGCTCCTGCACCACTCATGTTGATAGTTAACAAACTTAGAAAGAGAAATAAGATTGATAAGGTGATTTTCTAAACTAGAGTACTTATACAATTACAGATGGTTAGCTTGATATCTAACTCAGGTAAGTAAGATTCTGCTAATAAAAAGAAGAGGAATATAATTCATATCATTCAAGAGTTGTTTGATGAGATAAGTTAAATGAATAAACATAACTACCCATATATGTAATAAACCTCTGTTAGGTACATTATCTGATGTGTTCCAATTAGAAAAGAGTGCAACATAATACAAACACTGCAACAAGACTAAGGTTTGGCTGTCAAGACTTCCAAGCAATTGCAGCATTTAAAGCAGTGAAGTGGAAATCATTAAACAGAATTCTGTTGTTAACAGAATTCTGCCAGAACTGGTATTAAGGCTTGATGCTGCTCTGTATTTTACTCATGAGCTTAAGACCACTGATGAATATCACCAAAAGCAAAATAGCTGGATGGCAGCGGTTGAAGTCTTCCTTGGTTGGTTAATTGGTCCTATTAAGAAGAGGAAAGGGGGAAAGGAAAAAAAAAAAAAGGAAAAAAAAAGGACGATGCTTTTCCACAGAGTTCCACATTAAAAAAACAGGGAATGCAGGACATTGGACTAAAATACAAGTCATTATCTTGGATGGCAAGAACTCTTTTTCTTTTTTTCTCCCCATGAATTCCCAATGCATTACAGTTCAAGAAGGTAACACAAGCTATGGATTTATAGGCAGGACAGCACTGAGTAGCAGCTTCCTGGACCTGAAAGATGAATGTTAGAGTGCTGCATCTATTTCTTGAAAAGGGATTTTCAAAAAATGTAAAGGATTCGAACACTTTCCAAAAGGATCTTTGAGCCAACTTAGCTTATCAAAAGACAATCAGGTTGAGATAACTAGCATGAAATATCTTCATGACAAGAAAATAAGGTAATAAAGGACTATAACAGTGACATAATAAAGATATACAGCAAAATTCAGATTAAAAGTGAAATGATTTTAAGCATGACTGTATTCAACCAGTGGGACTAATTATCAGGAAAAATTATATTGTCTCCAAAATAAACCACTATCAAGATGGATCTGTATTAGCCAGTAAGTCAGAGGCTCACTACCAGACTGAAAGCATTCAGAGATTAAATGATCAGATAACCTACTTGTCTTAAACACTGTGACATCACAGTAACTGCACTCAAGTCAGTCAATTGTACATAAAATGGGTAACAATTTAGCGCACTCGACTGTGATTGTGACAAATGCACAGGGCCATACAGTATACATGCAACATTCAGGACAAGTTTGAAAAACATCTTCCAAGCAGGAAAGCAGTTTAACCATTATTATATTGAAATAAGATTACTTCACAGGTAAGTCAGAAACTTGTATTTTGCCACATAGACTTTGCATGGCATGATTCTTCTTAAGAAACGCTGCTTCTGCCATCACATTACATAAAATCTTTTTTCTCTCACCTCACTCTTCCAGAGAAGACTGGATATAGCATCTCATTTAAAGATCTTGCTATATTTGACTGTGTATAACCTCTACTCCTCATCAGCAAATGATATAAAGCCAAGAATTGTTCAGAGGTTATACCCTTACATCCTTCCATGCATTACTAAGTCATTAAGATAGATAGGAGGAAGATTAAAATGTTCTTAAAGCAGGAGAAATGTGCATTCTAGAAAGCTACTTTTTCTGCAAAAATGTTTCCCATTCAACCTAAAAATTTATACTATGCCTAACATATTTCATTTAAATCACTGTTTTAAGTCACTTAATAGTTTTAGTGCAAGAGAACAAAGGCTCATTTCCCTCTTTACCAATAAGGTATTTCTTCCCCTTAGGGCTCTGCATGTAGGTTTACATACTTATGCATAATATGCAGCTGTAACTAGAATATGGAGCAAAACTCTAAGAATTGCTGCTGGCAGCATATCATTTACAGAAGGTACAATACAAAGGAATGGGAATGAGTTGACCTTCCAATGAATTATTGTTCAAATACATTAAATACGAGACAATATTGAAGGTGAGAAACAAACAAACAAAAAAATCACTTTACCACTTAGTCAGGTGAGTGATTGCTCTCTGCCATTGCTGGTGTATTGACTTTGTTTCCAGTATATTCAACTGGAGTCTCTGTCAGTCCTCCTGAGGACTCAAATTCTGTAAGCATGTTGAATAAAAGACTGGAAACACCTAAAAAGGCTGACTTTCCAGAACAGAATCAGAATTCCTGAACAAATGAAAGACTCCTGGATGTGTCTTAAAACAATTATGCTTAGCTTTTTACCTCTCTCCTCAACTCTACACCTGGAGGAATTAAACCAAATTAGTCAAACTAAAACAGTTCTCTTGTTCTAGAACTGGTTTAATCATAAGAAAACTGGGAAGGTTTCTATATCCAACTCGAAAAAAAATTTCCATTATATATAGTTTACCTCAATCCCACGTAGCAGGTAAAAACACAGCCAAACTAGATGGGTAAAACAACTTCAAAAAACTGAAAGGATGTGGCAATATTCAAGTCCCTTGCAGATAAGTTACTGCAGATGTTTAAAGTAAACTTTAAACTCAAATTTAAACTCAATGCAGAACACTCAGTGATCCTAAGATCATGGAATATTATAATTTATTTCCAGATAAGTTGTAGTGGATAAGAAGCTAAATGTACTTTCAAACAAGGAGTCTGAATACATCAAGTACTTTAAAGAGTTGCTTTAGGTCAAGCACATCCTAGCACAGTAACTCTACTCCTTTTCCAGTGGAAGTATCCATTGAATTTAAGGGAATACAAAATCAAATTTCCTCAACTAATTTAATTTTCAATGTACTTTGTATACTAGTTAGATTTCAGGCACATGTGCCATTTAATTCCACAATGGAATGAGAATTTATTTCCTACTGTCATCCATCCTCAGAAAGTGCAATTCATACTCCCAAGCTATAAACATGTGGCTTCTGAACTGTAAGTGGTGCCACAACCAAGCTATTAACAAGAGGGTTAGATCCCCCACTTTTTCAGGAAAAAGAAAACACAACCCATAAATGATCTTTTCAGCAGACATCCTAGTTACGTGCAACATGTGTATTAGTTCTTTTAAGACAGGGGACTCGCCACACTCAAAAAAAACAGTAGCAGGTATAACACTAAAACTTTATACTGAAACAATTTATCAGTGGTAAGGAAACAGAAAAGAAAGGTGTAATATTCTGAAGTTAATTTTATATGAAGGTAATTTTATTGCCAGCAGCTAAAAAAATAAAAATTGGAAGTAACAGTACTACTAGACAGAGGCTGACAGGTTCAATTAATTGTAGGCAATGTATTCTACTAGAAACACTGCACTAATTTATATAATTAGTAGGATATCAAATCTTTGGAAAGCAGATAGTTTAAATTTTTTTTAGTTTTATACTAGTAAATGTTTGGGGTTTTTCCCCTAAAATAGCTGAAGTTGTTTCTGATTTCATAACTGAAGTTTCTCTGCATTTTGTATAGAATCACTTTTAAGTTGCATTAATTTATCCATGCATCCTCTTTATACAGACTCTTCACACAGAAAAAGGGCACAACATAAGCCCAATGCAGCTAAGCTGTTGAGGAATGAAAGCTAAAATGCTGAGACCATCAGAAATATCTTGCTCTAAAATACTTCTCACATTTGGTGTTAGAAAAGGACTAGGTTGCAAGTCAAGTGGACTCATCTTTCAAATAAGCCCTGTCTTTAAGAATGCTGTACCTTCCATTAAGTATATGTACAAAGGCCTCTTTAAATCTGTTACTGTGTGAAGATTAAGATACATAATAAACTTATAAACTATGCTGTGGATAATTTGAAATAAAAAAAAATCTAAAGCGTAAGAAGGTCCATAAAAAAAGATATCAGAAAAGGTGTTAGCTTAAGTTCAGGAGTGATTTATTTTCATGAAGCCTCCATGATCTAGGTGCTTGAAAGAGATGGAAAAAAAGCAGCTGAAATGATAATTACTTAAAAAGGTAACAGACAAAGGTGCTGTTCAGAAACATTAAAGGAAGGCAGAGAATTATGCTGGGTTAAGGGTTTTTTTGCAACAGCTTTGCTCGCAGAAGCAAGGAAGATAAGCATCAGTCAGATGCCTGAAAGTGCTGTTGTGACTATGAACTTACAGGAATTGATTGAGTCTGGTATCGTGCTGGAGGAGTTGTAAGGCCCATAAAGGAAGGTTGATGCGTACTCATCTGTCACGGTGCTGTGAAAACTGGTTTGGCTGCTCAGGTTGTTGCCACTACTGCTGTTTCTGTTGTATAAGTTGTTGTTCAGTTCATGGTTATTTCTGTGAGACAGCTGCAAGCTGCCATTCAAGTGGCTGGAGATATGGCTTACAGAAAAACCTGTCCTAGAGGACGATGATGTCATTTTGGTCTCATCATCATCTGAAGCAGCATACAGGTTCCCTAGAGAACTGGCTAGCCTGGAGTTTATGGAAACGCTGAATGGAAAAACACATGCAGGGGAAAAAAATACACACAAGGTATGTACAGATATATACAAAAAATAACAGACAATTCAGAAGACATTAGGTGAATAACATAGACCTTTCTGAACTAATTTGTGTTTGCACACAGGTTCATCTTCTAGCTCTTTAATAATGAAAACCAGAATTCTTTGTCAGCAGTTCCCAATGTTTATTCAAGCACTACCATGGCCAGCTTTCACTTCTATCAAACCATATGCATGTGCAGGAGATTGTGTTAAAAGGTTTAGGCAGTGGCTGACCTACACTGAAGTACTTTCTGTATATGTAATAGTTTAAGAACTCCTCTTCTGTTTCTTGAAATTAGTAATGTGATACAAGTCTTCAGGTAACCAAGAAGTAATATGATAAAATTTGAGATTAAAATAGGGTGTCCTGAAATATGTTTTTAAGTTAGTTATTTTCTTCAAGTAAATATTTGTGCCCAGAAGTTATTAAAAATGCATCAATTATTCTAAATTTCATTTAACACACATAATTACTTAGTACAATAGTAATAATGGAATTAAATAGCAATAAATCAAGGGCTCATAAAAATCATACTAATTACCACCCAGTATTTTTCTGAGATTAATAGTATAAAGACTGGTGGGAATACTTGCCAAACTTCTATAAAATCAGATGAGTAAAACAAAAACAAAAAACCCAAAACAAACCCAAAACCTGAGCAACATAATACTGTTTCTGACTTGATATAATGCCACCAAAACCCTCATACCAGTACTATAGGTTTTGGGGTTTTTTTGTTTTTTATATCTGCAGGCAACTAAAGTTTGGCTAGTGGAACAGCAAATCACTTTGTAAGTAAATTTGAGCCTTCTTACACCCAAGAACTGCAAGCGCTTCATAGACTGCATATGTGCTGAAAACCACTGTAGTATATAGTAAGTATTTGTACCAAAATGAGAAGAAGAAAAAAACCTTTTAATGTTAGAGCCTGAGGATGTGGGAATTCTGCTTATTCTTTCTGCAGATGGTGAATTAACTGCCATCACTTTGGAGGCCTTCAGAGGAGACATGGATCCTTCTGTGCTACCTGAAGTATTCAGTCTAAAAGGAGTGCAGAGTTTTAGTGAGAAGCAAGATTTTTATAATTGAAATATACAATCTCAAACACATACAGTCTTTCAATACATAGACTAGTATTTTAAAAAGTGGGAATTCTTGAGTCTGAGTACTGAGAACTCACCAGCAAATGCCTGTTTTCAAATATTTTTTCAAAAAAACTTTTCAAATATCCCACTCCCAAGTTTTTTCCCTGCTGTACCCTATTATACAGTTACAGGCTACTTTTCACCTTGATAATATGTGAAGACTAAGTATCCATTTTGTATCAATTTTATTATAAGTTTGATTGTAAATTTTAAATATTGTAAATTTTAGAAAGAATACTTTTTGTGCTTATAAAGCAAGTACGAGTGGGAAAAAACCCAACACTAGCTTTCATAAGAACATCATTTCCAAATGCCAGCAAGAACATTTTTACAAAGTTGCACAGAACATACAGCTCTTTCTAGGGTGGGACTCTTAATGACCAAATTTTTCATATTTTGATAATGAGCTGTAAGTATGGTACACTGGACTACTCAAAAATGTTAGCATTATAGCTGTCCTTACTAGTTTTTTAAAAACTAATAAACAAATAGCCTCACAGTAGTATGAAATTCTCTCCATCCTTAGACCAGGGGCTATTAATATGATCAGCTTGTAAAGGATGAAAGACCTTGGGTACAAGACTCCAACTAAAAGCACAGAAGGAATGACATTGAGCAGGAATAGTTTTAACTCCACACTAAGAAAGAGTAAACAGACATCTCTCCAAGGTTAGACATCTGGAGTAATCCATCTCAAAAATCCAGGTTGTCACAAGACTGAAGAGAATGTGTTCTTTTCAGCATTAATGCTTTATAATGACAGATCTTTTGTCTTACATGTCTTCTAAAAAAAAAAAAGTACTGATTGTATCCACTAAGTAATACCTCCAGTTCATCTACTAAAACACACAGGACAAAAATTGTGATACACAGACAATATGTAGCCAATTTAGGCTTTTGACACAAGTATTTAATTTTACAGAGATAAAGTGGTTATGAGTTAATTAGTCATCCTTCATTGCATAACAGCACAGATATTAGAAAATGTGACTGAGGAAATTACTTGTATGTGCTAATTATCTATTAAGAAGAATTCAAGGTATCCCCAAAGTAGAGCTGTAGACCTCTGTCCATTAGATTTCCCTGCCTGCCCCCCACAGGTGTTTAAAAAAGTTTGTTACCTGCCACTTCTCAGAAGTCTGAAATTGCTAATCAATTGATGTGGAAGTATAATTCAAAACACTGAAAATTTAAGACCTGAGTGGTATACATTTAGAACTATAATTTTAAAGTTAATACCTGAAAGGTTGCGATAGTGACCTGGTGTGCAGTTTCATGTCTTGCAACCTAAAGAGACAAAAGCAGCAATCTTTACCAAACAATAAAAAGCTTCTCCTCTCCCCCAAAACATACTTGCATGTCTCATACTGGCTTTAAAGTACAAGCCTAACAAGAGTTAATAATTATTGACAATCATTATTTTAATTTAAGGTTAAATAACAGAGAGATACTCCAGGTTTATTTTCAAACTTCACATTTTTACTGGTTCTGAAAAATTCAAAGTTTATATAAGGAGTACAGAAAAGTAATTATAGAAAAATAACTAATTTCATTGAAGAATATTTTGTTTGAGACATAAGTTTTAAAATGCTAGATAGATATAAATTTGAAGGGTTTGAATTTTTTTTTTTTACTTTCTCTTTTACTGCTACATAATAAGTAGATATCCTGAACAGGGAGACGGGGGGCAGGGAGGAATTCATAAACCAAATCTGCAATTAATACATACATACCTAGAGAAGTTTCCACCACAGAAGGTGGTACAACTAGTACCACTGCCTTAAAGAAGGCCATGTACTTGCCATAAAGATCTGATAGCACAGACTGAATTTAAAATTGCAAATTACCTCAGAATAAATTAATTACCTCAGAGCTCCAGTTGTAGCAGAACATGGCCGTCTCCGACTTTTTAAGGCATTAAGCTTATCTCCCTGCGTAATGCCATTCTGAGTTTCCACACCTGCTTTGTCTTCAAAATCATTCTGGGAAACACAAAGTATGCAAGCAAGGAAATATATCAAATCCTTAGGAGTAGTGCAGTTTCAAAGTTATCAAACACCTCCTTCACAAAGATAATAATTTAAAAGGCTAATCTACAGTCTTCTGCATACATGGGGCACTACTCCGTCTTTCCATAGTTCCAGTAAATTAAATGTGTCACTGTAGGCGAATGCACATTCACAAGAGGCTTTTTTCAGAATCTGACCTCAAAGTCAGTTCAGGATGCTTGAGTCTAATGCCAGTATTTATTTAGCTTCAAAGGCGGCTGTTTTTATAGCATGTAAACTCCAACTCCTTCCTCCCTAACTATTTTAAAAGTTATCATCAATGTGGAAGGGAAGCAGTAACACACAACTTTGTGATATGCACAAGATGAGAAAAAAATTTAGATAAAGTTGTGTGTCCTGCAAGAGAAGCTAAAAATCAACTTCCCTAAATTACTAGATTTTTTTAAAAAATAAAAAGTTCTCATGACTTCTAGAAAAATAATTTTGAAAAAAAATTCCCTATGAGAACTTAATAAGGAATATAGGAAGAACAGATTTCAGAGTTTTCTCCTACTGCTAGCTTTAGAAAATATTATAAACTCTAAGAAATATTAAAAGTGTATGCCAACACTGTTTAAATGCCTATTTATAATTTCTGACTGATCTCAAAATAGACTTTTCTAAGTCCCAAGTATTAAGTAGAGACAGTATCTTAAGTACCAGAGGAATATGAAAGTTACACAAAGCAAGAAGAGAACTGTGATTTTTTTTTTTAATTGCCAAATGAAAAAAACTTATACCAACGATGCTTCATTTGACCTCAGATTAAATATTTGTATTACTGCGGTTCCTATTGTGCCTAAGTGACCTCGCTGCTCTGCATAAAACAGAACAAAAGTTTCTGCCATTAACCAAGATAAAAGATTGACAGAAGTAATACAATAGAAGTTAATCAAATTATGTGATGGTCCAAGTGTTGCATTAATTACAGGAAAATATAAATATTTTACCTAGATTTCATTGAACATTATATGCTAGGCCATTTTAACCTATCATTCAACTTCAGTGCTGATAAATTTTGTTTCACTGTCTTCACATGCCCAACAGTTACTGCATGTAGCTGTTCTGTCCTCTGATTCTTAGACCTTACACATTTTTGGGACTGGGAACATTACTTTGTTTTAAACTTCCAGAGAGCCTAGTATAATGAGGTCTTGAAATATAACCAAATAACCAAAGAAATAAAGAGGTAAGTTGAATGTTTTGAAAACTGAATGTTAAACAGCTTTAATATGACATCTGTAAAAAACTGAAATACACATATTACGGACAGGGTCACAGTAGAAAAAGCAGCACTGTGGATTTATATTGTGAATCTGTACATAAGCTGCTACAGTGTACAGGTAGTTGAGTTACCTGCAAGTAAGTTGCTTTAAATACTGGAAGCAGTAAAGCTGTAGTAGTAGCTCAGATTCAAAAACATTACTTTTACCATATAGCTATGTGCCAGCTGTTTTCATTAGGCATACAAGGTCATCTCTACACATTGTTACATTCTCCAGTTAGTAATCTAGATATTTAACTTTACACATTCCAAGCCACAAAATGAACTTCCAGAAAGGAAACAGTACCTTTACAGAAATGCATTCAAGGTGCTCTTCCAGATTATGACAGATCACATGATAGATGGTTATTTTAATTTATAGTAATAACTAACTGAAGAAGGTGCCTACTACATCCCTGGTCTTTTACATCAAGTAAAGGATTCCATCAGCAGCATAAAAGCTCTTTAGTTATTACAGAGCTAAGAGAGGATTAATCAAATGCATAGTTCCTCTAAACTGCTTCTCTCAGATACTGTAGGAAACTACAGTTTAAGATTTTTACTAGCCCAGAAGCAGAAGTATGTTCACTTTAGTTTGCACTTCATGTCTGTGCTTCCAAGAAATAATTGTAAGGTCCTTACCCTAAATCTATACATCACATCAGTAATCCATAACACTGTGATAAAGGGATGGAAATCTACACACTCATGCATTATTAGCTAGAAACTTGGAATAAATAGATTTCCAGGAGGAAAACTGATTTTTTTTCCCCCCGTTCTCTAATAAACAACTGAAAACCCTGAAAGAATGACTTGAAATAATGCAAACCTTTTAAAGTTTGCAAAATGATCTGTAACAGTTTTAAATACAACCTAAGCTTTCTCTTTTCTTTGATTTTTTTAAGAGTGGAGATTTGTTCTAATTATGACCTATAAAAAAAGTTTAGCTGTGAAAAAGCAATCTAGTACTAATAAAAGCCTAAAAAACCCTAAAAATTATCTATAGCTAGTTATTAAATGATCAGCTCTATCTCTGCTTGTTTGAAATTTTTCCTACGAACTCTTACCTCCCTGTATTGATCCAAGTCTTGTACTTTATTCAAGCTGTCACTGATTGAAATGTCATTCAAGCCACAAAGAACTCTGTTAATGTTTCCATCAACTACTCGTTGTTTCTGCTTTGATCGGATGAGATCCCCCTCCAGCCATAACATTGCTTGCTTCCTTTAGGATACAAAAGCAAATCAATTCATATCAACAAATCTGCATACACGTAAAAAACAATATGAAAACACACTACTCTTACAGGTTGCCAACACTTGAATCTTCTGTACATCTTCATCTGGAAAAAAAAAATTGAATGTCTATCATAAAAAAAAAAAAATCATCATTTTCGATGGTTAAAACCAACAACCACCCACTCCCCCCCCCCCCCCCCCCAAATCACCAAACAAGTCTGTAGCCATCACAGAAATGTTACAGGTACTAAAACTTCATTTTACAAAATCCTACTGGGAAAAGAGATTAACTAAACAGGAATTTGCAATGGTATTTTAAAGGCTTTTAAAACACAACTTAAAAATTAATAAAAAATAATGCTTTTATATATGTAATGTGTAGACTAAATGATGATACAGCACTTTCCAACTTATTAGGATGAGTTTTGTGTATACAGATACTGTTTAGTAAAACTACAGCTGACCTGCACAATGGAAGTGGTCATAATCATGTAAAGTTGAACAGGACTCTAGTGTCAATTTTCAGAAAATGAAAGATTATATCCTACAGACAGGTGGTAAAAAAAATTAATTGCTACAACATGCATGGGCTAAGCAGGCTTTTGTTGATGAGATGGCATTGTTCCTCAATAAGAAAAGTTTGCTGGGTAGGTACCAGTCATGATAGTTCCATCCAAGAACCGAGACCCTATTACATATTATTGTAGCAAAATTAAATTCCTATACTGAACAGAGAAAAAAGAACGAGGAATTAAATCAGGATATACTTTCCCTGGAAACTTTTCTTTGTTTGAAAACAAAGTGTTACAGCAAAGCTTAAGAGGCAAGTAGTCTGAGCCAACTGTCTAAACTTGCTCAGTAATAAATGGGAAAGGTAAGCATTTCCAGAAAAATTTCACTACGTTCCAAGAAAACAGCAAGAGAAGGGAAAAGGAGGGGGTGGGGGGAGAGGGAGTGCCACTTTTTCCACCTAACAGAAGTAACCTAGAAAACATGCTTGAATTTAAATACCTTTGAAATCTTTCAAGATTAATTGCATTCATAGTAACAAACTGATTCAATACATACTTGGGTGGGAGAGTCTCTACAAAAAAACCTACTTGCACCTCCCTTATTAAACCTCAAAGAATCTAAGAGATGAAGCTTTGACATCTATGAAGGTTTGGAAGATCAAAGTTGCAAGATTTTACCTTTTTGTCAGATGCAACTTTGCAGCCCTGAGGGCAAGATATTTTATATTAGAATAATGCAACTGATGTTAGCTCCTTCTTTCTCAACCCCATTTTGACACTACTGGTGACATTGCTTGAATTTTGTCTGATTGTCAAAACAGGTATCTATTGCCATTAGGACAATAGAAAATTCTTACTGAACGATACTACAGCTCTTAGCTATGAATAATGTAGGTATGAATGAAAAAAATCTGAAGGATCTTTCCCTATCTATAAAATCAAACCAAGTATTTTTACACAACTGCAGAAAAGACATGGGCCCTGTTTTTCCTATCTTTCAAGCAAACAGCACTTATTAATCACACTATGTACTACCTTTCTCTCTTAACCTTGCTCTGTTGTGAGAGTTATTTTTAAGAGTGCATCATCCAAGCATCAGCAAGGTGTGGAGAAGTTTACTCTGCCTTCAGCAAGCACTTGCGGTTTGTGAAACTTTGTGATTCACAGTATTTTGAATAATGGTGGCCCACCTCTCAAATAAAGGACTGCCCATTCAGTTGCACTGGAAAATAGATTAGAATTCTCATTCATGCTCAGTTTCTCTTACAAATTACAGTAATACTCCTCCTTTCTCTGTGATATCCTATGGATCTTAAGATGCAATGTCAGTGTTTGTTTTTATTGTGTATTTACACAGTATCTAGCAGAGCTGTTGCATTCTCTTTTTTCCAAAAAGACATACATTTGTGGTGGATTTTCTCAAAATGTTTTTTCTCATAACAGTGAAAATGCCTCCAACTAAATATCATCACGGTGTCAACTCAAAAATATCAGCATAACTACTATAATAGTAAATGCACAATGTAGAAACCACTATGAAAGTACATCACTGAAGCCAGTGCAATTTTGTCATTCATTTCCAGTCAGGATCAAACCTTGAATCACCCATTCAAATTATCTGTACATGAAATGTTCTCGACCCAAAGTATACAGTCAATTTTGAGAAGAAGCTGTATTAAAACCATACATTTCTTTTGCTAAAGACTATTGTCTCCAAATTAGAAACGCTTCATACATTATGCTAGGAATCTGACAGAGATCATAAGCTGTCCACCACATACTTATTTAATCTTTAGTTACAAGAAAGAAAAAAACATATCTGTTATACTGTTGTAAGATTCATTTTAAGTGTGATCACAGGCTATATATGAAGTATATAAAGTCTATCCTTTCTATGTTAATATTTTAATAAATCCTTACTGTTGAGTTAATCTTTTGTCCACATCTGGACTTTACACTTCCAACACATTTGTCTTTAACTCCTAAATCCCCTGGAACACAAACATGCAGCCTTGAGACCCTCCGCCCCGTAAGGTGACAAAATGTGTAGCACTCCAGAGAAGACAATTGCTACTAAGTCTGATTTCAATCCCAAATTAACTAACCTTAAATACACTGCAACAGGCAGTAATATACGATGTCAGTAGACAGAAAGTATATTCTATAAATAGTGCAAGATGGGTAATAGGGATGCAGAGAAGCAGTTGATTCTTAGTAGCAAAGAAGGTATACATACTCTTCCAAGAAGTGTTGCTGGGGTCCTATAATAGAGCCTGGTCGACATACTCTTATCCAAGCAATGGCCTCAGCATGTGAGAACTTGTAGTGTTTCATTATGTAACAGGCAATCAGTGTCCCTGTTCTCCCCAGGCCAGCTACAGAAACACAAATATCAACTTTCATATAAGAAGTCACGGGCATTTCATAATTATCAAATTAAAGTATGGGATATGAGAAGACCTCTTTGCAATGTTATTCACCATGTTAATATTTGAAGAAAGAATTTTTGAGTCAGTATCCCGTTTATCACATAATTGGATTTCAATGCTGTAGATATAAGAACAAATATATCACGCTTATAAAGTTCACAGGATTGAAGAACACATGCAACAAGTGATCACTCTTGGCACTGTATTGGGTCTGGCTCAGATGGAGTTAATACTCCCCATAGCAGCCCTCGTAGCACTGTGCTCTGCATCAGTAGCTAGAAAGGTGTTGATAACACACCAGTGTTTTGGCTATTGCTGAGCAGTGCTGGCCCAGCATCAAGGCTGTCTCTCCAACATTTCTGCCCCCCCCCCCCCCCCCAATGGCAGGCTGGGGCAGGGCAAGATCTTGGGAGGGGACACAATCAGGACAGCTGACCTAAACTAACCAAACAGATATTCCATACCATATGACATCAGCTCAGATATAAAAGCTAAGTAAAGGGAGACGGAAGGGGGGCATTTTTGTCTTCCGGAGCAACCACTACGCGTACTGAAGCCCTGCTTCCCAGGAAGCGGCCAGACATCGCCTGCTGATGGGAAGTAGAGAATAACATCATTTGTTTTTCTTTGCTGTCGCCCACAACCTTTGCTTTCACTTTATTAAACTGTCCTTATCTTGACCCACGAGCCTTTTGTTATATTTTCTCCCCCCGTCCAGCTGAGGAGGGGGAGTGATAGAGCGGCTTTGGTGGGCACCTGGCATCCAGCCAGGGCCAACCCACCACAGGCATGTATACAATTCTACTTCAAACAGGGTTTTTTTTGGTGTTTGGGGGTTTTTTTGTTTGTTGTTTTTTTTTTTTTTTTTGAAAAAAAGGCTGTTATTTAAAAAAAAAAAAGTCACGACCAAGCTGGATACAAACTTCATATTTATAAAATCAGTAAAAAATAAAATCAAAGTGCCTTTGAGAGGCCAACACACATACTCTACCAATCACAGTTCAAATGCATGCAAATACATATGCATGCACATCACAATAGATAGCAGCATGTATCCTCTCAGCCAGTGGCTTTTTCTTTTTCAATCAGTTTTGTTGTGAAACCAACCTGCAAAAAACTATGCACTGCTATCTGTATAAACAGCAATGAATGTTGGCCAGCTTATAATTTCATATATCAATAGCTTAAAATAATTTAACCCATTGCCCCCCAAATCATAAACTAATCCTGCTTTTAAGGGGAGAATAGAGACAGAAAAATTAGCTTTTACTATCAGACAAATCTTTAACTATAGAGTAGGAATTAATCTCTTTCTAGCCCTGTGTCTCATCTACTAGTGAAGTGTCTCTTTAAACCTTATTTTCCCACAAATACGATATTTGCAATTTACAGTCTCATAGTGGCCAGCTATTGTTTATGCAACAACAACTATCTAAATGGAAACTCTAAGCAGCCAGACATCCTTGCTGACAATTCTGTACACAACTACAAGCTCTTTACATTTAACTAATAACTAAACCTTGCTGTGACTTTTTGGAAAGATGACTCAACTCAGGTAAAAGGATGAAGGTAAAAGTTCACAAAGAGTAACATTCCATAACTATATATTGGAAGACTAGCTCTGAAGAATCATTTAAAAAGGGGAAGTATTGTTAGAGAGAGAGTTTGGGGCTTGGAGTTTCGGTTTGTTTTTTTTTAACTGCAAAAGGAACGCAACATGCAAATAGATAACCAAGACCTGTACTATGCTAAATGTACATCTGAGTAAGCAAATGGTCTCTGAAAATTGCAGGTCACATCTACCAACTGCATATATTGCTAAGACTTCAGTTCTTTTCTCTAAGTTCCTGATAACATACAAACTTTTCATAGCAACCCTTTGCATTAAACCATTCTATAACTTTTGAGACAAGCAATTTCTGGTGTGGAAGCTGTGCTTGGAATAACTCTGCAATAAAACTACAGACAATACATTAACTCTGACTTAACTGTTGATTTAACTTCATATAGGCTTATTTAGAAGGGTGTAAAAACCCTAAAAAGAATGAGATTGTTGGTTTGCTTATTAAATGGTCAGACGAAAGACCAAAAATACTTCAGTTGAGCAAGCACATATCTAAGTCACTAGAGAAGTATATTGTATTCCTTTAGCAACTAAGCCTGGAGAGTAACAATCTACTCCTGCTAATCGATAGTTTATACTCTCATTTAATCAATTAGCAGATGTCCAGCTTATTAATGCCAGAATTTCTGGGTTCTAGCCACAGTAACAACTTGTTAGTAAATAAACTTATTTATCTTTGACATGCATGTTTATTGTTCATGGAAAAATTATGAATAGCACTATTCTTGTTTCAGATCAGCAAGACTTTTGTCTCCACAATGTCCTTATACAACTCTAAACATAAATCAAGCCGAACCCTTCAAAGCCTTTGTTAATCATTCTTGACTAAGCATGTTTTGTGTATTTTCTGGCTGATTTGCTGAAATAGGCTGGTTTGAAATGCTGGCATCACAATAACTCACATTAACTTGAAATGTGGAAGTCATGCTCCACAGAAAAACATAGAACAGTCCAAAAGCACAAAGAAAACCTTTTAGTCTTTTGCATTTCATAGCCAATTATCATAATGCTGTGAAAGCATAATGCAAAAGAGAAATCTCTGTCAACTAAAACTCAGGCCTTCAAATGATATTAAAAAAAACCCAGAACAATGAACAACAGATTGTCAGTTACAGTAAGTAGTAGTGTAGGATGAAAGAATTTAATATGCATATGAAAATAACAAATATTTGTCATATACTTAGTCAAGTATCATAAAGCAGTATTTCACAACCAGAAAGTGTTATTTTTTAAATGTTTTATTTCTGGAAAAACTCTATGGATTTATACTTATTTTGAATGGAGAAATAAATAAGTGCACATACCTTTACAATGTACAGCAACAGCACCGCCAGCATTTTCACATATGTTCAGGAACCTCTGAACTATACTGTCACTTGGTGTGCTTCCATCTATGAAGAACAGGTCATAATGCTCAAAACCAGCATCAGTAAAGCGTTTTGCCTCATAAATTTTTTTGTTTAGTCTTATGATTGTTGTGACATTATGTTTCTTGAAATAGGGAAAGTAGGCTTCAGGTGCATGAAGAGGATAACCTATAAAAAAATAAAGCTACAATCATTTGATGTCATAGATGAAGTTCAAAGTCCTACTAATCAAAATTGCCCCCAAAACCTTTTTTGAATAACAAACATGCTAATACTGAAAATGCTTTAATATTTTATTCAGAATAAACATGTTAAGTGATATAAAAATTGTCCACAAAGTGCTCATGAAGACCACTATAATTAAAAAAAAGGATCAGAAAAAAAAAGATTGAAGTATAGTATATGTGAAACACTATCCTGTTTAGCCCATTCCTGTCTCCAAGTAGGGTTTTATAGATAAAGCTAGGCACATATATATGAATTCAGCCTTCCAGAACAGCTGTTTATCTATAGTCAGGCTGCAGATCAAAGAATAAGAACATGCTTTAAGAGGAAACACTGTGTTTATGAGGAAAATAGATTGGTGATCTATACTATGGACAAGAGGAACAGTCAAAGGATAAACTGCAGTACCAGAAATACTCTTGATCCACTGTGAAGTAAAAAAGCTTCAGTGCCTTTATTCAGTTGAGAGACAAAAGGATCCTCTAGATGAAGGTGGGGGGGCAGGGATGGAAGTCAAATACCAACCACACAACTGTTTAGGACACTTTCACCAAATAGATGTTCTCTGTCAATGAGGGTGTGACAGAGTGTGTGTACATGCACACATGGTGACAGAGTGTGTGTACATGCACACATGTCTATAGGATGTATGTATGTAAAATGTAGTTTATTCTTTTTCATTAACAATTAAGTCTTATAAACAAAAACACAGGAACAACATAGCTACCACAAAAATCAGTTCTGTCATTGAGCAGACTCACTGGTTTATTTCCATAATTTTTATTCCTGTTCAAATAAAGTCCAAAAGCTTCCTCACAAAGCATGGGTAATTTCCACAAGTCATATATGTATTAGTAAATGCAATTAGAGTCACAACAAATGAGAAAAAAGTAGCTTTGTAATGTGTACTTACACTCACCCAGGTGAGGCTTATTTGTAGCCTCATAACTGGATTTCAAGCATTAGTGTTAATTCAGTAATTTTCAGTTATACACATGTTAAAAATAAAACACAGGTTTTCCAAATTCCATGGAAAAATTTAAGTAATTTTTGAATAAATTCTGCAATAAGGGACTGGAACAGTAATTGCGGGAGAAACCCAAACCAACCTAAATATTTTCTCCTTTGATTTTGTTTAAATCTTCAGTGCACACTATGCAATTAGCAACATTCCAGACATAAAGGAAACCTAGGAGAGCGGGGGGGGGGGGGGGGGGGGAGAAGAAAAAGGGGGTAGATATTCAGAAAACATGCTCCCATAAACAAAGTGACATGCCACAAAGAATAAGATGAAATTCAGCAAATACCTGACAGTAGTTTTTAAATGACTGACTTTCCTTTTAGCTGGTCCGCATCTCTACTTACCCTCCGTCAGTCAAGCTTCTCTTTTTTATTCCATTAGAATCACATAGGTTCTTCCTATTATCCCAAGAATCTTCATTCAGTAGTAAAGGCAAGCTTCTTCTAAAAGTCTTTCCTGGCCTTTTTTACAAAAACTCTTAACACAGTCTCCTTTGCTTTATGCAACTCACTTTAATTCTGCATACTTATATCAGGTGTCAGGTTCCAGGAGAAAAGTAAGGGACTTTAATTTCTCAGGCACTTTGTCACTGAAAGTCCCTGACTGTAAGAATTTAAATTCTTCTAGCAAAAAATTCCAAAACCTTTGGAATTAAGTTCTATGATTGTATATAAAATGTTCACTGTATGATTATTTCTGAAGATGAAAATTAATCTATAAACCTCTATTAACTTCTGCTCATTTGCTATGACTGTTTAACATGCTGGAAAAAAATAAGATGATAGAATAGCATTAAAATATACCCCATACCATTTTCAAGTTTGCTTTTTGGGTGTGGTCCACTAAATGCCAAAAATTTTCCTGGAACAATCCAGTTGAAGTCACCATTTTCCACTCTCTATAAAAATTTCAGAATAGCAAGAGAAAAGCATTTTAATATCTGTACATACAAGTTTTAAAAAAAATTACTCAAGATTTTATTTTACTTTTTACTATGTTCTTGCTACATTAAAACAAAACACTTCAAATGTAATTAGCTAGCTTACCTATATGGGACAAACTAACTAACCATAAGCTGCTTCTCAGAAATCTCTTAATAAAATCAAATGCAAAAAATTTTGCTTCAGCTTTCCAATAAAAGCAGAAAGGTCCCATATCTAAGATATTTCTCCCTTAGAGGGTTCATCATTTTAAGACACCTACTTATAACAACAGTGACAAACACCAACATTCTTGTATGTTTAAATTAAAAAAAAAAAAAACGAAAAAATAAAAAGAAAAATGCTTCCTTGTAAGGCACTGGCTAAAAAACCCAATTCACAGAAAACAAATTAAAAACCAATTAGCCTTCAAAAACAATTATCCTTTCCCTGTAGAAACTGAAATTTACATATTGGCATAAGCTCTGATGAGCCACTAATCACAGAAGCAAAGTACAAGTCAAATAAACTAAATTAAAACCCCCTCAAACTTTCAAACTATGATGTTTTGCATTTCTTACTCACTTTTAAACAAAAACTTCAAAAAGGCTCTGCAAATTCTGTCAGTGCCAAAATTGGAAGCTTCTTTGGAAATACATAACTAAAGTTTAAAACTGCCTTCTTTATTTTTAATTGAAGAGTGCCCATTCCTCATTTGGCAATGCAGTTATTCTCAGCATGACTTTTAAGGACATGGCACTCAGTTCAACTGCATTATTAAGCTTGTGTTTTTAGCTCTCCGCTCATGAAAACATGCTAATGAGTGAAAAGTTCTGATAATGGACATTACTGTAATCAATTCACCAACTGTTTGCTTAGCTAAGCCCATTAGGCTTGCTCCAAATGTCCTCACACAGTGAAAACTCCTGTAAGTTAACAAGGTTGCATGAGGACTAGTGAACCAATCTTACTGCCAAGTCAGGACCCCTTGCCCCCTCAGATTTATATCACAGACTGCAATCTCAACATTGTAGCATCTCTACCCCCTTTAAGGAAGAAGTCCTGTTCAATAAGTTAAAAGTACTTTTGTATTTGTATTACCAGGTTTTTTTGTGAATTAAGTAGTTCTTTATAGTTACATAGATTATTGTGAATAATTTAAATTTTAACCAATCTGAACTACACATATATATGTATATATGCTCAACATGCAAACATTATTATTAAAAAAGAGAACTTGAGTATTTTACATCTAGTCCAACAAAAGGGGAATTAGCTGTCTTGATAAAGTAGTAAGATGAAAGAACTATAAACGTGAAATAGAATTTCCTTTAGCCTGCTCCATTTAAGTCTTATGCAACTTTTCTCCACATAACTACACATTTACAGACCTAACGTAGCAAAAATTTGGAACACTTAAAGATTTAGAAATTTAACACAGGACATATCTAAACACAGAAAACTGACCACAATGTGTAAAATATCAGGAGACATACCAAAAAATGGACAAAAAATTAAAGATGATTCCAAGTTCTTCCTTCTTAAACTCAGACAGTGGGCAGCATACTTTAAACATCATTCACACATACATAATTTTCACAAAATGAAATAATGTTAAGCATTAAAGAAGATAATGGGATAGCTTTAGTAAATTATTTTAATACTTTTTTCAGGCAGATTAATGTCTACTGTATGTAAGAATCCTAAGAACTCCCAACCATAATTTGTTTTTAGAACAAACATTTTCCATTGTACATAGAGTAAGCAAAAAGCAGCAATTTCATACTTTAAATTGTAGATACTGTTCATTTAATTTTGGTAATTCAGCAAAGGCTATATCAATTTGTCAACCTAATCATTATGGAACACTACAGTATACAGAAGTCCTTCTACAAATGCTTTTAAATTTTGTGAATAGCTATATGTTATAGCATGCCTATTGCAGCCAACATCTACTGTACAGATTTGTGTTGTAAATTAAGTTTTTCCACTGTTTATTCCTCTCCTGACTTCACCCTCTTTCTTGAACATTTATGAAGCAGTTCCTATAGCTGTATGTATTTCAGATATGTTCTTGCTTGTAAAACAAAATAGTAATTTATCAAAGGTTACAAAAGTTAAGAAGAGTAATTATCCTTAAAACTTGTTTGATATTAGAGATATTCAACTTACAATATTAAATTTTAAAATGGACACTTTCAGACCTCGCAAATTTATTCTCATTATTTCCAAGTTTTCTGAAAATTGCAATAGCAGGGCTGGGGGGAAGAATACTGGCTACAATAAAGTAACACAACTCTAAAAAGAGAGTTAAATATATATTCAAATATTTAGTATACCTCTAGTTTATATATCTTTCTCCTTAACCAATGTAACTGCAGGAACTTCAGGGAGTTCCAAAGACAAGGTCCAATACAACTACATGGTTGTCACTGACTTCAGTAAAAACCCTTTCCCCTCCTTTAAGTGTGGGAAATGGTAGACCAAGATCATGCAACTATTCTGGACCAGATATATATATAGACACTTTCTGTGCCTGTGATTTCCTCTGTAAACAGCCCAGTTCACAGGTGCAGCATGGGCATATGTTAAAGGTTCTCTGCAGCAATATAGCTTGAGATAATGGTCTACTACTAGCAGGTGAAGGTGTGTGTTTTACAAAGTCCTAAAAGCATCTAGAGTCATCCAGAGTATCTATTCTTGAGTTGTAAGAAGGTTGGCAGAACAATGAATGACATCTGTTTCTGGGAATTCATTAGGGAAATATTTTGGATGTATTTCCATTACTGGAAACCCCATATAATGCAACCTTACTAAAAAAGCTCAAAATACGCTTAATCTATGTGGCTATAAAAAATGATCATATATTTGGGACTAAGCATCTCAAGAAGCAGCTCAACACGTGTTGACAGAAAATACAGATTCTGTGGGTCAGGTGAGAGACCTTGGATTGTATCCTGGGGGAAGGTTGGGAAAGCATGAAAGAGGTCCCAGAAGCCAGAAAGGCTATGAGAAAACAGTAGACTTACGTGATGCACCTAAATTGCAAGGATATTCATCCTGCCTGTTTTTCACATACAGCATACAGGTTTGGATGTACATACCTTACATATGAACACTGGGTTTTACTTGAATTAAAATGTGTTTCCAGTATGTTTTAAGTTGTGGGATAATGTATATTCTAACTTATTTTAACTAACAAATACATTCAACTCACTATTAAATGTACAAACCTCATAGTGTTCATATTCATCCACATCAAATGTCTTAAAGTCAAAAAATCCATGCTGCAAGGCCTAAAAGGCAACAAGGTGTCAGTTTATACTGAAATATGATATATGGTCTCATTTTATAATAGTGCTTTTGAGAATCAAAACTAAATCACTAAATGTTTGTGCTTTTGGCTTATTTAAGCCTCTATGTTAAGACAACATTACCTTTTGCACAGATTAACACCACAGACAACAAAAACTCCAACAATGTCACTAAAGCATGTCAGGCTCATTATTTCCCCTTCAAAGACATTACAATGGAACATAAGGTTGTTGCATATCACTTAAATCCTAAAATTGATTCTCCCCACCCTGCTATGTATGTTTTATTCTGTAAGGCAGATGACAAATTAAAAAGCAATTCCCTTTTTGTCATATAGTCATTCAATGATTTCTACGCTGAATACATTTTCAAGCAGTTGGACATAAAATAGAGAACATTAAGAGTTTACTGATTTTCTATACTTAATATGATACTCTCATTTAATCACCATAATACCCAGGCAAAATGGCATATACAGAATACAGTACTGTGTATAACCTGTATTTTATTATTTGCTTTTAATATACATTCCACTGATAGAAAGAAGTTCACTAGACTACGTTAGACTGTATTCCTTACAGGATTGAAAGAAGTCAAGTTTTGTATTTGATTACTGTACTATTACTATATATGCCAATTTTGTACTAAAGATTTGTGCATAATACCATATTAAAAGCAATTCTATGAATAAGGAATTCATGCCCAAATTTCTTCCAAGGAATAGGTGGAAGACAGTTCTGCAGCATATATTTATACTGAACCTACTGCATTCTCAGAAGTCTAGATATTACATGACATTCTGGGATTAAGGTGTGATAAAAAACACACCACAGATCTATGATTTAAAAAGCAATAATCATCAGTCTGCCATTATTTGCTACACATAGAGCACCTTTTTTAAGACAAAAAAAAAAAAAGCTTTGTTATAGACAACATAGGCTAAATGATTGGACCTGTCATGAAACCTAAGATACCGAGAGGTTTGTCCGAACAGCTAATTTTGAAAAATGTATTTCATTTAAGCATGGTTGCCTGGCTGCACTCCAGAATCTGTAGGCCCCCTGAATTACATGTATATGATATGTGTGCATGCAAACACCAACCTTATCCAGATAGACTAAGATTTTACTTTGGATTAAGGCATACAGTTTCTGCTCAAAGTGGTTTTATCTCTGCAGGTGAACTGGACAAAAATTCAATAATAGATTTTATGGGAACAAAGGAAGAAAAACTGATTCTCAAAGCCCTTTTGACGTGTTTGTTGCAGATAAATTACAGTGACTGCACTGACTGCTTCACAGAGCTTCAGGATCCGTAGAATGCCATGCAAATTAGAGTCTTGCCGTTAACTGACAGCTCCTTTCCCACCCCCACAGAACTAAAAATATTAAGCTTGATCTCTCTTTTTTCATTTTTTAAGAAACACTTGTTTTGCCATACTTACAAACAGAATATAAACAGTCTATAAAGTGTCTGTACAGAACTGTTCACACAGCCTGCTCCCTTCATCAAGTTCAATGGGAAATGATGAACAAAATTTAATCTTTGCTTATAGTATGAAGTATATACTATAACACAACATTGCCAATTAAGACGTGAAGTAACATTTTTAAAAAAGCAATATTGGAGTTTAATATTGCCCAGGATCAGGACTGTTGAAACTGACATATCAAAACACTAGTAAGATACATTAGTTTTCAATTTTTTTCAACAATTCTGAAAAGATTAGTGTCAAACACTGAACCAAGTGTTTTGGGGGTAAGTCAGGGCCAAGTACATGCAAAAACTGCTCAGATTAAATCACAGTATACCTAGGTGTCTGTCTCATTTGACTTTATCAACCTATGTTATTCCCTTTTACCAACGGTTATAAATTATCTATTAGCAGATCTAGTGCACTACCTTGCACTGTTAAGAACTGCCTCCAGACAGGTCTGGTGCATTTACGCATTCTGATTCATAAGGTGAAGTTCAGAAAGCTCTCAAAGGCCAGGCCAGCCACATAGAAGTGTAACCTTCCATTGTCACTACTCAAACACAGACCTCAGTAACTTAGGTTCATGACACCATACTAGTCAGTCACACACATTTTGCTTTGAAACCTTATTTTCTAAGGTATTTTAACAGTATTTTCCTTCACCTTTTAAAAGTCAATTTAAATCAGTTTTGCTCAGGAAAAGTGTTATTACCTTATTTATTCCCTGTAAGCAGTCCAAGATCGTAAGACTGTATGTGCAGTTCCCAAACGAAGCATCCCTATAGATTTAATACAAATTAATTTAATATACACAGAATTATTTTAAGAACTCAGGGAAAGGCAGCATGCAACAGAATATATTGAAGTTATTCAGTCCCCTCTGAGAACTCTGAATTAACGTTCAAAGACATCTTTTTAGAAGCTCGTTCATGCTAAAGGACCCCCCTACCAAAGATGTAGCTCAGTGTAAATGCAGTTAGATACTGCAAATTATTTTAAGTGCATATTTTATATCAGCTAACTACATGCCCTTTACCAAATTATTTCTGGTGTCCTGGAAGAGGAAGCTTTGCATCACTTCTCAATTGTGTAAGGATAGTAGCAAATAAAACAAAACTTGCTTTAACAATTATTCAAATCTTGAGTTACACTGTCTATCAGGGAAAGGCAAACAGACTACTTGTTTGGATTTCGTATACAGGCTCTCATTTTGATGTCTGATTACAGATGTGAGTAAAAATTATCCAGATATAATTAAATTTAAAATTACTTGACCTCAGTTCTGCCACTATGCAAATAACAATTTATCTTTAAAAGATGACTGGATACCCCAAAGCAAACATATTCAAATGATAAGAGACACCAACATGAAAACAAATAACACCACCAAAAAAATAACAGCAACAAATGCATTGTGGAAAAAAAGAAAAAGTACTTTTCAAAGTGTGCTTCAGACCAGTTTGCATTTTAACAAAATTCTGCCTGGACAGATAATTTCCTAATCATTCATTAAAGAAATTTTTTATAGTTTTACTCTAAGCTATGTTATCCAGAGTGCTAAGAACTGTAATTTATTAGAACAGAAAAATTTCAGGTTTCAGCCAGATACATCTTTAATCTGTAACTGATTCAAAATTTCAATCTTTCAATGAAAAACTTCCCTTTTTGATAGTCTACTCACTATAAGCAGTATGATATTTGTTATATTGATATGCTTCTTCAATCCCAAGTACTTCTAAGAGTAGTAGAGCAGTTTTGAGCAAGCAATGTTCATAGACAATATATTTAAGAAAATAAAAGCTACAATTACGGCAGTGTCATATTATAGGCAGCTATAGAAAAGCTTTCAAGCTATTAGATTATTAAAAAATACTTAGCCACAATGTTTTAGAATGGGAACTTTGAAGTGTGAATAAGCCTCAATATCCAAATCCAACAAAGAAGTTTTTCAAAATGAAAAGCCATAAAGTATTTTCATCACATTAGATAAGCAGAATCCAATCATACCAAAGCTGTAAAATATAAGCTTTACAGGCAATATGTTTTTGACAGGGGAAAGTTGGATAACAGATCATTTTAGCACAAAAGCGTTTTAGCAAACAAAAAGGTCTTCTAAGCAAAAAATCTTAAGGCCCCAATGGGAACATGTACATAGCAGAAAATCTTTAAAAGCTGTTACAGTTTTCTGAAGGTGACAGAAACAACAAAACCTAAACCAATGCAAACCACAAAACTAAGGATTTAGAGAAATATGAATGGAAGATAGGATTGTAGCAGACATGTTCTATATTACATGTTATTTTGCTATAGCAAGAATACGACTTTTATTTTATCCATCTGTATATAACTACTTCTTCAACCGATAAGGCATCTGATACTGCAGTACGTGAAAACAATACTGGCAGAAAAAGCCACATAATCTCTAATCCATTAATAAGAAGCAATATGAGAGCAAGAGAGAGAAGGGAGAGGAGAGAGGGAGGGAGGACATAGAACTTGACCTCGATGTACAAGATAAGCCTATCACAATTCCAGGTATACACAGTATTCTTAGCTACAGTTCCCACAGACAGCTATTACCAGTGACTCCACTGGATGCTGGCAGCTAACATCTATTGCCTACATCATCCATGCCTCAAACATCTCATTTTTGTTGCTGTGCACCTAACCATTAAAGTAGGTGTACTCTGACTGGAGAAAACAGCTCTGCTGACACTTGCCATCCACACACAGTGAAATAACAGAAAGACCAAAAGCCAGGAAAATTCCAAATAGGCAAAGTTTTAGAATGAACAAATAAGCTGTTTAAACCTAATCCCAAACTCCCAGAAACTCAAAGAATAGCAGTATTCTAATGTTTTTTTAAAGAAATGCAACACTGAATTAACATCTGAAAAACTCACACCACCATCTATCTTCTGTGGCAGAATGCAATAGTGTAATGAAACCATAAACAAACACTAGATATGAATGACAGTACAGCATGGTAGTGAAATAACACCTGGAAGCGGTTGCGTAATATTACCTAATGCTTCAAGGGAAAGCATGATGTTTGATGAACCATGGCAAATACTGAGCGTAGTATATCAGACCTTGCCATAGTCTCTTTCTCTCCCTCTGCCCCTCAAGTATTTTCTGGTAAGAAAACACAAGCAAATCATAAAAGTTCCTTCTACCGTAATTTGGAAAACAAGAAAATGGAACAAAACCCATACATTTTTTTTTCCCCTTAAAGCCACAGCCATTTTTATTTTAGCACTCCCAATCCTTTTCAGGATAAATCCAGGAATATATTTATTTTTCTTTTCTAGTTTCCAAAAGTACAGCTGGCTCATTAGAATCAATTCCATATGCAAACCCTTTTCTGAAACTTTACTGCTTTATGCTCCAGAATCTTAAACTAAGCTATCTACAGATATTAAATTTCAGGTGTAAGAACAAAGAAATTAATCTGGCAGAAGTTTTATGTATAATCCATGAGGACTCTGCATGCTGGATCCATTGATATAGTAGGGCAATATCTGAAGTACAGGTAAAGCCAGTGCTTGTGGACTCAGTATTAGGAGATGAAACCCAAGTTACTAGTTTCAGAACACACAGCAAGCAACAAAATGCACTTTACAGAGTTGTTTTAAAAATTAAAACAATGTAAAAAAAAAAGTAGTTTATGAAGCAAAGTTGCAGTTTACTTACGAAGTGACATTTTTTATATTCAATCTTCCTATCAAATAGATGTTTTCATATTATTCCAGAGAAGTGTTAGTATTCCTTTAGAGTTCAGAGCATTTTGCAGAAGTATTAGAGAGGACAGATGCTTAATGCCAATCTTACTGCCAACTACACATCTAGAAAGGCCTTGAAATACTCAAAAGGCAAAGATTAAGAGTTTACCGTGACCTGATTTCCTGAATGTTTTAAATAAATTAGTTGAGTAAAATATCTTTCTGTTTAGAGGGAGTTGTCTAAGGTATTTTAAGGCACTGATTATTTTGATTCTTTCTTTGTTAAAAGCAAAACCAAAACAAGTCTTCCCCCTCCCCCCGCCCCCGTCACCTAGATAACTTCCTCCAGGCTGAGTTATCAAGTTCTTTTTCTATCCCAGAGAAATCTGTCAGAAGTCATGTCAAATCATTAAGTAGCTTTGTAAATATTTAAAAACCAAATTTGATCTTATTTTCTGAATCCTCCTGAATTAATGCATTTACTGGAGAAAACTAAATAATTAAAAACTAATGCAGAACAGCTAGTTCAATTTCACCATTCTTTGTGTCAACCCATCTTCCTACTGATTTTGTATGAGTTTCCAGACCACGGATAAAAATATTGGATACTGTCAGAACTAGTACTAATCTTTACAAAAACCCTTTTAGAAATACAGCTATTCCTATACCGCATTGACATGAGAAGTCAATTTTACAGCACGAGGTCCACCAACATGCATTTTCTTTCTACCAATGACAGATATATTGCAAAAGTTTTAGAGCAATAATTAATACTAATTTTAGCTTGCATAAAATGCAATCGATTCTGAATGGGTCACACACACTTTGTACCACAGTAAAAACAAATGCAAGCACTAACAGTTATGAGTAAGAGCACTGTAAAGAAAAAATACCTTTACTAACCTTGAAGGAACATATAATTTTAGATGCAATTAAAATTAATTCCAGACATTCTTCCTATTTAAACTTATTCTTATCCTTTGTTCACTGTACATAGTCGGCATCCTATCCTACAGAAAACTAATGTATGTGCTTACATTTAAGACAGTAGTTGTTTTTAATATACTAGGACTACTTATGTGCATACAAAAAACTTTTAGATGTTTTCACTGGTGGAAGCCAAGCAATTTGGATTTCAAATGTTACACCTTTTTGTTCAACTCGGAAGCCTGTGTTTAAAAAAGCATAGAAGAGAAAGGAAGTCCTTTTTTCATTTCAGAATACTGGAACAGAGCACATATAGAAATCTCCTTCACAGTTTCACAATATAGGTGCTCAGACTTCTGTTGCTGATTGCATTATGGTATTATTACAGTCTTTTAAGGCCAAATACATAACCACCTTGATTTTCAAAGTGTTTTACCAACTATTACCTGATAGTACTCTATTTTCTTTCAGAATGAGAAAAATTCGAATATTTCCATGAGATACAGATGTAGTATAAATCTGAGCCAGCATGAGAGCTATAAATCCCACATCCGATTTCAGTTACTGTAGCTGACCTCAATACTGCATAATGCTTTCCCTTTCACCAAACCTCTAAACACTGTCAATAACAGTTTGTTTCCCCAGCACTTGCCGATAAAGAAATAAAACCCCAAAGCTACAAACTAAAACCTAGCTCTGAAATTCATGTCTTATCTACAGATTGAACACAATAGCACTAAAATATATTTGCTTTTTCTCTTTAATAGAAAGCCAATACAAAGTAGTTTGAAGTAATCTAAAACTTAGTTTCACAATAGGAAACTAGTATTTATGATAATTTTAAATGGTGTTGGCACCATTTTCTTAAATGGAAGTGAGAAGATACAGTACAAGATCTTCAAGAGAATAGATCGTCACAAAGTGACAATGAATCAGCAAAAAATAAGATGCAACTGTCTCAAAGACAGTAGTGCCTTATCCTCCTGCTTTGTCTTTAGTTTTTCCTATTACAAAAACAAGCCAAAAAAACTTCCATGTATCTTTTAAGAGGGGTATTCTGATTTCCTTCCACCCCTGAACAATATTTGCTGAAGCTGTCTTTAAATGAAATACCAGCTGAAGATCTAAGCCGATTAAGGGTTTTTGAGGTCACTGAGCTAGATGAAAGTAGATCAGTTTCCCAGTGATCACTTCATGTAAACATACCTCACTACTCCAGAAAGAATCTGACAATCCTGCAGCTTCTGCCTATTGAAAGTTGTCTATTTTTTTTCCAAATAGAAGACACTTTGGATATCAAAACCCAAAACTTCTTAAATAGTGTAGCTGTTAACACCTAACTGATCATTGCTTACTGATAAACCCTTGCACTTGAAACCAGAGATGAGCTATATATACCATGGAAGTTACATAACATCCAAGTTCCGGGGTCCAAGAATAAATTCAAGTCAGTAAGTACTGAATACCAATGATCAATATCTCAAAGTATTTCCTTCCTAGACTTTAGAATGGGAGAGAGGTAAGACATTTGGGTTATATTTTTCATTGTACGTAAGAGTCATTTTAGTCCTTTTCAAGACATTAAAGATGTGGAAGGAGTGCAAACTTGCTCATAGCACCAACTTGCTTGTTGTATAGCTTGATGCCAAGCAGATAGACTACCTAAGGCAGTGCTACTGCTTCCAACATAGGCTTATTTGCTTGAGCCTCTGTATCATGCTGCATTTTGCACCAGAGATGTCTCAAATGTCTTAGAATGGACAGGGGAAGAAAATCATCCCAAAGGCCTTGGAAAACCAGGGAAGGAGAAATAAATTATTTCTTCCTCATTACCAGCTAATCTAAGATTGTCCCACTGCGGGCCCTCATCAGATCTACTTGCCTTTCTCTCAGCCCCTGTAATTCTTAAGCTCCTCATGCATCTGTTCCAGCCTCTTCCTATGAATTCAACCCCCAAATATCTCCTCCCTAACTATCAGGCTCCCCATTTCTTACCTAGCCTCCTATCTAGTCAGGATCCTTCAGTTTATTTCTTCGGTCCTCTTTGTCTCACTTCCTGTACAGCTAGATTACACAGCCTTCTTTCCCAGCAGGACAAACTATACCACAGGTAACAAAATCTGCTTAGGCTCTAATCCAGTGCCAAGACCTGACAGAGTCCAAAGCAGCTCCAAAAGAAACTTAAGTGCTTTCCAGCCCCACGTCACGTAAGAAAGAATGCTCAAGAAATCAAGATGTTTAATTCTTCTAGCAAAAGCTTGTAAAACTATATTCCTTCTAGAAACAGCAAGACTCTGCTCAAGATTGCTTCCCTCCCATCTTCTAAAATAGCCAAAGCTGTGTGTTAAAAAAAAACCAAAAAACCAGAACCCCCAAAAATGTACCAAAACCCATCCATACCACACAAAACCCCACAACCTCCCAAGGAAGCTTTAGTTTTAGTCAATCATTTATTTCCCAGCAACACAGAGCTTGAAACACACAGACAAAGAATGCAAAGGATTTATGTTTCAGAAGACTGCCTACTCTATCCATTGATTGACCTCTTCTCCTGAAGCTGACAAATGGAATGAAGCGATTATAGTTTTGTAATCATTTTGACAACCCAGACTGCAAAAACTGAGTAGTCCCTTTGCTGGACGTTGCCTTCTTCAATGTTTTCAGTTAGTATTCTCTCCTCTCAGAAACATGAAATACTCTTTGTATAGAATATAAAGTTATCTTTGGAAAATCTTGCCGTTTCTCATATTTTTTGACCCCTCCTTTGCTGATCCCAGAGGAGCCAACTATTCTATTCTGGAATAGAATTTTATGAGTTCAAACTCACAAGGATTTGCTTTGAATAATTACTTAACACTTAAAATAAAATTGTTTTGTGTCATTAAATTTGTTACTGTGGTTCTTATTGGCCTCACAAGAAATCACAGAGCCAATTACTTTCACTGCTCCCTACCAGTCGAGCAGAAACACCATTTTTTATTATTATTACAAATATTATCATCATTATTATAAGGAACTGGTTGCAAGGCAAAGGTCTATAGCCTTTGGTTTGAGCAAACAGGGTCATATGAGACCATTCTGCAAACACATCATTCCTCCCAATTTTTCTGTCTTAGTTTTGGGATATGACAACTAAGGTTCTTTGCTTTGTCAGAACCTCCTTCCTACACACCTTAATCTTTACTTTGGCAGGGGACAAAGGAACCTAAAGATACAGCAATTTACTATAATTCCAAACAGTATATTTCTTTAATCGGTAAACAAGATACAGCTATTCTCAGGTAACACACATCCTCCACTACTAAGAGTTTTGCTTAAGCTTAAGATTCTAAAAAATGTAAGTCACTTTAGTATTAAAAGCTCTTATATGAAAGAAATACTCCTGCCAAAGTTGAACCACTGAGAATCTGCTATGAAAGGGAGAATCATGTTTATTTTTTTTAGACTCCACTGAAATGCTACATAGAATCCCCAGAAGGAAGGGAAAGACTGCAGGGAAATACTTCACTTGTTTCCCCAAAATGATAAAGAGACAGAAGAATGTATTGACACAGTTTCTGTGCTCAGAATAATAGCGTTTGCTTCAAAGAACTTCTTGTAGCAATTTTCCAATAGCTGAACCTTCTGTAAATGGAAAGGACCAATGTAATTATTTCAAACTGGGAGAAGATCAGGAACCAAAGAATCTAAAAGGTGGAGAAAACTATTCATTATGCTTTGTTTAACTTAGATCGTCACTCCTGTTTTTTATATAGGATTTGTAGATGTTAAAAAACCCCACTGACATGTTTAAAATAACTCATTTTTTTAATGCATTGTACCAAGTATCTTTAATTAGCTGAAAAAAATAGGGATATCAATAGCTCAGTAAACTTCTTGGGCTTTGGAGAGCTATTGATGACCAGGTCAATCTATATACTCTCTGCCAAAAAAACCTATCACTGATTTGATACCTTCTTTAAAAATCTGTTCAGTGGTTTAAGATTTCATAGTCAAACTGGTCTTTACATACAAATCTACCATCCCAACAGTTTACACTGTATCCGGCTCCTGTACAAGCTATGAGAAGACGGACCATCTGATACTCCTTTGCTGAGTGGCTGTAGAATCAGATGAATTTGATATAGACAAGGTAGGTCTACATTTACAAACGCATTGGCTGACAGTGAACACTACTTGTAAAATGCTGACTCCCCTAAAAAAGAAGATATTGACCTTCTTGCAGTTGCCTTCTATTGCCATCATTTACATAAAAATAGTGTGAGCTATTATCACTCATAAAGCACAAAGGCATTTCATGGTCCACACCATGAAAAAAACCCTGGAAGTCTCTTGATTAGATAGGCATGATAGCTAAAACTCCTCAGACTCAAGTCTCAGTATGACCTTAGCACAGAGAATAAAGACAGATTGATAGAAATTATCTCTGATTCATTGAAAACAGAAAGGCAAAGCAATTTAATAACTCGAACATCAGTACTTGTTCTGTAAAATAGAAAAAATATAACAGCATAAAATCCCTTTCATTCATTTAAGTCTAGCTGGTTAGGTACTAGGTAATTTAAAAAATCTGAATTATTTCCAAATAGTAAAACATGATACATGATGAAGAAAAGTTTTAATTGCTGAATCACAAATGTGCTAAGAACTGTTTCCAAAACCTGACATTTTGCAAGATTGGGAGTCTTACTTAAGACTTAAATCAATCTAAATGGCTTTATTACTCCAACACAGAGCAAGTAATTCCACCAGAAGTAAAAAATAGTTTTTCTGGAGATCAGTCATTTTTATACAATGTCTGTATCAGACATGAAACCCTTTTTTGGGAAGGCAATCTGAAAAATTTATATTCAGCAAATTCCAAAACACAAAAAAGTTAGGCCCATTTCTCATGTTCACATACCTAAATGGAAGATATGGTGGATTAGATCCAGACAAAAGTGTTCTGTAAGCTTCTTCTGGTGTTTTCTTCAAGTATATTACCTAAAAGAGATGGCAGGAGAGGATAAAAAAAATCAGCCCTGAGCCTGAAAAAGTCATTAACTACATGTAAGCTTCCCCCCAGCCCACTAAACTCCTAAGAATGTATACTATGCTCCTTCATGACCAACTCCTATTACATTTACAGGTCAGAAAAGATGTACCTACACAAAGTGAAAGATTCAGAAATCAACAGAAACTGGTATTTCTGTTTTGTGTCATTCCCCTCCTTCAAAAAAAAAAAATTAATTAAAAAAAATAAATCACATGGTGCTGCAACTGAGAGACTTTAGACAGACTCAACATCATACTAAGATGAAAAATAGGCATCTATACTAGGAGTTCTCTGTCCAACTTCAGATAAGTCAAAATATTATCACAGCAGACGACAAAAACATTTCTCCACCACAGCTCAGTGGAAGATTTTCCAACACAAATATTTTTTGATTCTTAATTGTCAATATCAAACTACAAATTAACAAGTGGAACCTGTTACTATGAGACCAACATATAGTTAGTGTAACACCCTAAGACAAGGCTCATTCTGCTATTGCTGAACACTATCAGCTGCATGGGCCTGAGTAAGAAATTAGAATACAACCACATCTTGTTGCATTTCAGTTTTGATTTGTACAGTAAAACTGGTCCTTAATATAAATCTAATTTGGAATACATATTAAGCAAGTGCATTATTTACATAAAAAGACTTCATCTAGTTTGGAGTGGCATATTTCATGCGCACAAATATGTTTTGCAAACAAATCCACACAATATTCCTAGCCATTTCCCCCCAACTCACCTTACAACCAGCCCCTACATGGCTACTTTTTAGCTCTATGCACATTTAACTCTTGAATATAAAGTATTCTAATAATTATTTTCTTAACCAAGACATAGGTTAGCTCCCGATCTAAAAGCTTTATTCAACTTTTGACTTGAGCACATTAGAATATAAGGAAGTGGTGGTCACTCCCAGAATATTTGCAATTTGCTTTACGTCTAGAGTCATGAATTCTTAGTATTCTGTAAGATGTCAACATAGTAGGTAGATTTTCTTGCATTTCTTCCTCAAGCATGGACAAGGCAGACAGAAAAGACAAGATAAGGATAAATCAAAAAACTGACTCAAGTAAAACAGCCTAAAAACCTCTTTGCCATGACACAATGAAAAGAGAGTCCAGAATCATCTGTTTTCGAACTACCACCTATTTCACTGCTTTGAACAACTCGTCTAATTTTGGACCAAACCCCTCTACACAAACTGATTTGCCTTCAAAAGATAAAATTCCCTGACATGGAGTTGTACTTCAGTCTCATTCTCCAGCATTGCTGCTCCACTCATCATGGTCACACTGATAGCATGGAACAGTATAATCAGTACCCAAAAAGACGAACAAACCTCACTTATCTTCAAATGTTAAATCTCAATACTGCAGCAGTGTCAATATTGCTGTTTCATTTAGCAGAAGTGCCCAACATGTTTCTCAAAATTAATGTCCCTGTATTTGCCAGAACTTCCATATTCCCCCCTCCTTAATCTCTGAAAGCAATGCATCCTTTCCACCAGCAAAACAGACCACAATTTCTATATGAAAACCATTCCATTTATTCTGTGTTATCAGAACAATTGTTTCTAACTCAATTATTGGATTATTTGTTGTTGGGGTCAAACCAGTGATTACTAATATTGGAACAGATTGAGAGATTTACTTAATGGATAAATGTATTTACTTAATGCAAAAAGTAGAGTGGCCCATTTCTTTTTATTTTTAAGCAGTAACAGTCTATCTACAGCAATGATTGCTAACTAATGGTACCAACTTCATGTTTTCAACCCCTGCAGCATAGCAATGCTATTCTGCTTTCACAGTTATTTGTAAAAGACTCTTTTAGTTTGTGACTACTTCTTCACATTTCTTTTATAGTCCCCCTCACCACAAAGGTTTTGCATTTAAGAACAATACATCCTTGCAATTGATTTCTGTGGGGTGTATTTCAGAGAAAAATACTGATTTTATTAATGACAATTAATGTCAATCACATCAATTAGCTTACATTTAAAGCCTAAATTCCTGCTTATAGTGAAAAGATCCTTAGAGGGTAGTTCAGAGGACTTCAGGGAAAGATGAGTTTCCATCTTACACAGTTAGGGTGTCAGAAATCTGAAGTAGGGGCAAATTTGTACTACATGAATGTTTTCCCAATGCTGTAGTTTTTATTTCACAGAAGTTATGGTACTTCAAAGCTGTTTCTGCTCAAGAACCAAACACTGCTAGTTGTCTGTCCACAAAGCTCATAATAAAGACAGCAGGATGGAAACAGGAAAAAGATATTAAGAACACAAAAGGAAGGAGGAGAGGGAAAGAAACACTGAACAGAGCTCCTGAAAAGTCAAAAGTATTGCAGATGTCAAGAATAATGCAATAACTGAAGGAGGAACGATAATGAAATGGAGAAGGAAACACTACAGTGCATGCCTTCAGTACTTAAAAAGTAGTGATATCCATTAAGAAAAACTGAGGAGACCATTTTCTGACTCATCTTTATCAATGAAAACTCAGCAACTGAAACTTAGCTTCATTTTTTAATCTGATGAATCTTCAGAGTGCTTTCATTCTGCAACATATACAAATAAAAAAAAACCCCAAACACAAAAAGCCTGTTTTGACTAGTTTGTATAAATTGAACCTGTATCTAAGAAGTAATGTGAATAAAAGCCTTTAAAAAAAATCACTTTCCAGATAATAACTATAACAACTATTTTCTTACAAGAGTTGTTTTACAAGGGACAAGGTTCTCCTCCCTTTCCCTACTGTCACTACTGCAACTCATATCATGTGGCACTGCTACCTGTAAAAAAAAGACTCAGCAAATACTGAAAATGTTCAAATTTTTCTTTCTCTAACATTTCCATTCTTATGTTCTCAACTTCCTGAATAATGAGGTGGTTGAAAGATAAAGATCTCTACAGTTGGGACACTATGCAGGCACACGACATGTAGCAATACTGGCCACATACACAATGCCAAGAAAATTCATACCATATATCCTAAAAAGTTTACAGAACAAAAAGGGAATTAGTATTTTGCAAGTCCATCTTAACACTCATCCACAATATTTCAACTACAATTTGGATTCATCTTGTTCCCACCCATACCTGCCTTTTTCAAATTAGAAGTATAGGGAACAGAACCACCCCAGAGCTGCTAAGTTATCACAAGAATTCTGTGAAGCCCATCTAAAGCAATCTGAAGGAAAGTGTTGCGTGAAACAGCAGAGGCTGTACACACTGCAGTAACTGAAAAGCCTTTGTACTTGCTGACCCTCCAAGGGAGGGATTATGGATTTGAGTAGTGTGATATGCTTAGATTACAAGAGAACAAACCCTTAAAGCTTCAGGTAGGGCCGAGAAGTCTAATTCATATTTTTAAATTAGGGAAAAACTCTACTGCCAGCAAATGACTGAACATGTCACAGTAGTTCACTATTACCCAGTCATTTGCTGTAATAAAATTACAAACTTAAGAATTCAACAGCTTTTCTCCCTTATTGGCCTTATAGAAGTCTAATAAAAGCTGTTACTACCAACATACACACTTAAAGTAATCGTGAGACAGAAATATGACCCGCCCATCTGCTGTCTACAAGGAAAAGGAAAAAGAGCTCACTGGATCTCTTTTCGGAGTTTGCCACAGTATGAAAGCATTATGTTTCACCAGGAGTGCTCACAAGTCAGATTTTGGTCCACTAATCAAGTTTTGATCTTTGAAGAATTGCACGTGATAACTACTAGGTAGACTACTAGTCTTCTACAAGGGTAGAATTAAAGCTCTAGGTTTACCAGGAGGAGCAAGTGTCATACATATATGTTCTCTCTTCCCCCTGCCCTATTTCTCTAGAAGTACAAGAGCAGTCACTTGTACAAACACCCTAGTATTCCTCCTGCTCTTCTCCCCCAGGGAATTCAAACCTTACTAGGTAGCAGAGTACACAACCAGGTAGGGGTTCCTTGGTTTCCAACCAGAAAAGAAACATAACAAATACCTTAAGAATATGGAAAGAAGGACCCAGCCCCATTCATCCATATGTTATCAGACAGGAGAAAATGCACTCTCCTTCACAATTTCTCCAAGAACGAATTCTTTGATGACAAGTGGGGAGTTCATGTAATCACTTAAGTATAATTCAGTTAAACCTGCTCCCTTTCACCCCCCTAGAAACTACTAGGGACAAACTGAGTCAAACCAGACTACTTTAGTTTTGGTATGCATGAAAGTACTTGTAATACTACTTTAAAACAATTTTTAGACTTTTTTTTTTTTTTTTTTTTTTTTAAATCAACTGTTGTGGAAGACTACATGAAAAATCCTAACAACTAAAATAAGTCTCCAAACAGATGAAGGGAAAAACAAAGCAATGCTACCTTTAAAATATTCTCTGTGGTGCCTGGTAAGATTTTACAAAGCCTAGTAGCACCATGTTTCTGACATCACTGAACAATATGTGTTCTAGTCTTGGCCTTTTAGGAGGAACCCCGAACTTCTCTGTAAGATCAGTGAAGTCCGTGTGTTTGTTCTTCTGTTCTTGTAACACTTTAAATATTTTTTCTTCTTAATCTGAATTTTATGACAGAAGTAATCTTCGCAGAATTCTTAAAAGCAAGGGCAATAATTTAGCAACTGGACACGATTAGCCCAAATGTACTGAAAGTCCATTGTAAAACCTGAAATTTAGAAAACGCATCTTCTTAAAATGTGACTTAAAAACAGGCAAGCTATTGCCAATAAAGTTTTAAGACTTAACTTTCACTTAAATTTATGACCCTCATTAAAGTATTTTAATAGCTATAGGGTATTTCAGTATAACATGTCTAAGAAGCTGTTTAATGGAACAATCTAAGTTGCATAACCCCCACTGGAAACCCATTCCTAGAACCTGATCCACAGTTTTCCACGTTTCATTTTACACTTAATATTTTAACACCAGGACAAATAAAACAAGACTTCACAATTAACTTTCATACATTGGTAGAGTTCATAGCTATAACACTTTCTGGTCTCAAAAAGCTTGTATAATCGAAGAAAAGACATAAAATCTAGAAGGCCTTAAATCAAGGAGTATATCTGTATCTATCACAATTTGTGATATTCAAATTGTGATAGATCAAATTGCCGATTACACACAGTTCTTTTACTGAAGAATACAATTAGATTCCTTCAGGTCAGGAATCACCCTGTCACGTAACCCAAGAGCGTACATCTACTGCATCCGACTGAATGTATCATTTACAGGTAAAACACTCCAAAAATGCAAATATTATTTCTTGAGTGTGAAATGAATATGCCTGGATTACAAAAGCTAAGCTTCTGCATTTAAAAAACAAGAATTAGATTATTAGGTAGATCATAAATAACTTTTTAGAATAAACAAATATTCATTTTATGAGTTTATTGGCATTAATATCAATCATAATAGAACAAGGTGAATGAACTCCCATAACACTTGCAAGTTTAGGAATATACATCTATAGAAATATTTCTGGGATGACATACTTATGTAACATATTGGATATCTTTGTGCAAACTGTTTTCCAACGTTATACTAAGTTGAGATGAATTGGAAAGCGACCGTAAGGTGTTTTCAACAAGAGAACAAATACTTTTTTTGTACTGGTAACACAGTATTAGTAAAAAAAATATTCTTGGTACACAGTATGTTCAATAATCAGAAGATACTTAAAACATCTACTAGTCTGACAGGAGAGTAACAGTATCAAATGCAGATGTAGATCATTTGCATGTGCTAGCAATTAAGAGCTATAAGCAGCTTAAAACAGCCTAGGGTAGGGTTAAATGTGCATGCAGTTGTGGCACACTAATTTACCTTATTGTACACATAAGCTACCAACTCCTTATGTGATGTACCACCCAATACCCATTACAAAGTACACACAGTCACACCACGGTACGCATACTATGTGCTCCCCATCTCGGCTTTCTTTAGAGGGGTTTCTGCTGCCCTCCCCCTGCAGTGCATGCGCTTATCCTAGCTTTACCTGCTGAGCAGCTCCTTCAAATAAGGACTACCAAATATACCAGACTGTTCCCATGTTTAAGTCTTAAATACTGTAAATATGGCATAGTCTTACTTAGCTGATCAGTCCTCTACTTGGAGGTCTGTCTTGCACCTTATGTACCTCCTCACTTTTCTGTTCCTACAACCTGTCTTTGCAAGAAGTTCTCTTTCAGTAGCATACACTCCTTGGTTCTAGCTAATACTGATAAGGGCCTTTTAACCCCTTATCCAGAGAACCGCTACTTAGTTGAGATAGTCATATAACAACAACTTCACAAGGGGAATAAAAAGATAATCTTATCCTCTTCAAAATGCCAGTGTTCTACCCTTTGCAAGGCTTCTAAGATGTATTGGAAGGTGAAGGCAGGATCAGACAAAAGCAATCCAGTGAAGGCAATTAGATGTTGTAATCTACATATGTGCTAGATGAATGTTCTCTAGCTATAGGCTTAATTAGACCAGCTTTAAAACACAAAGTGAATCTTTCTAAATACAGACTGGAGACACAATGATGCGAACAGAAAACAAAAAGCAGTCTGAATGGAATGACTGAAGTTCCTTTACAAACTATAGTATGGGAATCATTACTAAAGATGCTACAATTTAGACAGATTTTGGATCTGAAGGGACTGCAAAGCTTATAAAGATATGCTATCAAATTTGGAGGCTCCTTAAACAGAATATAAAACACGAAACTGGAAATTTATTCCAGCATTATTAAATATAACCTTGTATGGTCAAAAACTTTAACAAACTTAGAATGTTCTAACTCATTTGTTCTTACTATTTGTTTTGCAGAGTTGTTCCATCAGGTCTACTCCCAAGGGTTAAAAATCTAATCCAAAGATTTTTGAAATTTAAACTTATCCCCAATTTTTTTCCAAATTCCAATCCCCAATCGTTAAATTGAAACAGATCTTCTTTCTCAAGAGCATTTACACACTATCCCCATACTTGTACTAAAACATTTGGTTTAATTACAAGAATCTGCAACGTAAATTCTTTCAATATTATCATCTGCGTTTATTTAGCTTTGCTATCAGCATGACCTCAGGCCTGAAAGAAATACACCAGCTTTCACACAGCCTAAAGCCTGACTTGACAGACACTTCCAGAACTCAGCTGACCACGTGGATGTCAGCTCAGGACCAGCAGCTTGTTAGGTTGAATACTTTATCAGTGTAAAACATGCTATCGCAAACACTCTTCGAGTTTTCTACAAGAGTGCTCCGCTTCTGGGCAGTAGAGCATGAACGTGAAATTGAAGTTTGAGCACAGTGCTATGAAGTGGGTGTGCAAGTGTCAGCTTGGGACTATCAAAACTTACATGATATCATAATAAATTAGGCTTGTGTAACGACGACAGCCCTGTGTATTGCATATTATCTGTAATATCAGAAGGCTGAAATCCCTCAATTTTTCCATTATTCTGGGTAGGCTATGAAAATTAACTGAGAAAATAAATCCATCTAATAATCACTATGCCTCTGGTCTAGTAACTTTAAGAAAGGCTGTGCGAAAAAGCTTTCTTCCTCCCAGCATGAATCTCACTACTACCATGAGCAGCAATTGATCCCGAGTGCCAAGCTTAGAGGTAAGTTTGTGGTTTGCATTTTTGACATTCAAGAAAATGGTATCCTATGGGAAACATGCACATGATCTGCCAAAACCATTCCCTGTGTAGTAAAGTAAATGGAGTTAAGTGCCAAAGACAGGGCCTCCCTAAAACTCATACAGCAGAATTTTCAAAGACAGCTTAGAGAAGAATCAAATGATAATCTGCCTACCTCCCTAAAGGACCATCCCTTGAGTTGCTATTTTACACATAACAGATGTCTCTTAGGTTAGAAGTATCTATGTGATAAATAATACTTACAGCATATGCACCTATTAAAAATGCCGCATTTGCTCGTTTCCGCTGGTCAAAACTAGTATAGTACACTATCTTCTTTCTGGATAGACTGAAATACTGTTTAAATAAAAAAAAAAAAAGACAGCATATTTACTGAGAGACTAATACACTTTAAAAATACTTTAAAAAGTCATTTTTTCAAAACTGAAAAATAAGTCAGAAAAAATTCTTATAGAGAGATTCTTAAAATTAAAGGAGACAAAATTACTGATACTATGAACAATCTTCTTACATTATAGATAAGAGTGCAGGGAAACAGCTGCTGTACCAGGACAGATCTCTTAGTTTTCTTTGTGAAAATGTCCTATAAAATGCAGTTGTACCAAAACATTCAATATAAAATACTGGAATTTTTTTTTTCCAAGTTTAAATATTTGAAAAATAGGTATGAACATTGATTAAAGACATTGAAATTTTCAGACTAAAACACCCTCCTATATGTTCAATCTCTTCAGCACATAATTCTGTGGAGAAGAGAAAAACTGAAGCAATCAATCTTATAGGCATTTTACAAGTTAAACACCACTCTTCCATCTATACTACTTAAAAATGGAGTGACACATCTTTATAAAGCTTCAACAGCAAGAATTTATAAAAGAAAATAAATGATTGCAAAAGTGAAAAGCCTGAAAAAAAAAGGTTAGGCAGAGACAAAACTAGTAACACTTGCAATTCTTCTTTAAGAAGAAAAGAAGCCTCTGTCAGAATCCTGTGGACAAAACTCCCATTGAAAACAAGACCAACAAGCACCAGAAAAAGAACAATAATGACAAACTGCAGCAAAACTATTTAAAGCTAGAGAGAGATAAAATTGTCACTTAAAAATGGCAAGTTGGAGAGTTTATTGCCTTTTTTTTTTTTTTTAGCTTAATGAATTACTACACCTTCGTTATATTCTGCAACACTGTCACTCATGTTTTTCCTGACAGTTTCTGCAGTACTACTACAGTTGTGAGGAAGTCATCAACAGACATACTGGATTCTGCTTCTAAATATTTGAAGTGCATTTCTATTTTTAACAGTTGCACATTTTGTAAACTGCTTTTATACCAGTGCTGCTGTTACCCACTTCAGGTTTTTAACTCCAATTTGACAATTCTAATTTACTTTCTTTTCCTACTCTTGGCACTGATGACACTTGGGGGTGGGAGATAAGGTAACTGCTGCAGAATTGTTTTATTTAAGTAGTGCCAACTGTATTTCACTTCCACAAATCTGTAAACATTGACTCTCATCTTAAATCTTGATGCAAATCTTAGGACAGCTTTAACCACAGAATCAAATTTTGCAAAAAAAAACCAAATAGCTTATAAACTCAGGAGAAAACCGATGTATGTAGCACAGCAAGCATCTTACTCCCACCACCCCCCAGGAACAGCACCTTTAATAGCAGTTCTAACTGTACATTCCAGCCTGGTCTTATTACCCACAACTTCCATAGGTGGAACGAGTGAGAGTTTACGCAACTGAGTATATCTAAATAGGACTGTAACTCCTCAGATAGCTGGTTGCTGTTGATTGGAAGAGGTCATCTCTTGAGACCAACAGCAACATCTCCCTCAGTGTATATGCAACATACAAAGCGCAAGTAGTTATTTAATTAGTGAAGGATTCAATTATTAAAACTTGACAAAATTAATGCTGGTATTTTAAGATCCCTCCTTTCTTCTCCCTCCTCAGTTTTTTAATTTTAGTGTTCTCTGACTGCAATTCCACCCATAATGTGTAGGTGGGATAAGACTACAGGAGTTATGCAACTTCAATTATAACTTGTTGACTACTACTTCTTTTAAAGCAAAGTTCTTTCCAACAGTTTACAGTTCACCTGAAATACTATTTTAAACTGCAAAAAGCATATTCTGGTAGCTAGCCAGAAGTAAGTTCTATGTAATAAGACCATATTTCTTGTTTTATTTTATGGAATGGGTTCTTTTATTCATATAGGTATGTCAAGTCATTCCAATTTTGAGACGCTTTTGTACCTGAAGTAGCCAAAAAGTGACAGTTCACCTTAAAAGTTCCCCAAACATTTAAATGAAAGCAATGTATCATTTTCATTGCTTCATTTTCAAAATGTAAGGGTTTAATCCTTATAAGCCATATTGCTATATGAAACATTTAAATGTTTTTTGAATCCTGACTAAAATTTTAACAAAAAATCAAAACCTGACATTAATTAACAGCTTACAGCATAGCAACCAGAGGAAAACTCCATCAGGATTTTACTTTTCAGAAGCCTATAAAACCAACCATTGTTTTTATTTGCACGAGTTACAGAAAATCAAGTTTTACAGTCACTGTTTGCTAAAGTGTCAGTGCAAAGCCTCTTTTAACATTAACACACAAATTCTCAGCTCAGTACACTTTCAATATCAATACTAAGCTATATGATCTATTTTTAAAAATATTGATTTTCTGACCATGTTTAATAAGCTAAGTCTATTCCTTTGGCTAGGTTCAATGATAACAAGTGCTAAAGACAGTTCTTTAAGGTGACTGTTTTTACAGCTCCAGAGCTCCACCTGAATGGATTAGGGCTTTAGTTCCCTTAGATATTGTGCAACTCAGAAGAACAAAAAAATGTTTCAAATAAGAATTCTTCAATACAGGTTGTCTACAGGATAGCTATAGTTAGAGATAATATAGTAACACAGTTACAAATAATCTTTTTTCTAAAACAAAACTAATACATGCACTATTAAGCACTAAAGATACTTGTCCTTACCCGTAAGAAAATTTTAGCAGTTTCAGGCATCATTAAAAGATACAAGGTAACAACATAACAGAACAGTATCTATCAAGATACATCCCCGAAGAATATACTTACGGACAATCTTTTGAACTAAAAGCAGAGGTTACATGAGAAGTGTGGCAGGTTTTGTTTCAGGTGATAAAATTAATAATTCACTGGATACATGAAAGGGTTCCAGAACAAATTATTTTCATTGTGAAATTACTGTGTTTTTTTTTTTATAATATATCGGTTCTTGTTTCTCGAAGACCTCAAGAGAGATTTACTTGCACAGAAATTGATGACAGGCTTAGAAGGTGACATTGTGGACAATTACTAGATTGATATCTGTTTAGAATCACCAGAGTATTTGACAATATTTTATTCAATAGATATGGTTTAATATACTTGCATTGTTCAAGCAAGAAATAACTGCAATATGTTTAATATGCCTGGATCAATGCAAATACTATTTTTATATATATACACACACAGGTATATAGATCTAATGTCTACATATAAATAGCAGTGAATACAAGGCTGGCAAACTGTTGATGGAAAATGATGTATTAAAACATGTACACACAACCCTGCCTCAAAATCTAAGCTGTCCTAAAGGAGATGCATGCAAATACTATAATTCCATGTGTACGCCCAGCAGTTTGTTTATATTAAAACAAAAATAAACCAAACCCCTCTGTGATTCAGCAGCAATGCAGTTAGCATATGTGAAATGTTAACCCCATAGTGCATAAGCCTGCCAAACCTTCCCTCTCCTGCCTTTGATCTTCTGTACTTATATCATTTATCTCAGCAACACTCCCTCTCTGATTACCCATCCTTCTAGATTTATTGAGATTGTGTAAGTCTAGACATACATAAAACACAGCAGGTTTTTTAAAAGCAGTTTTTATGAAATCAGACTTGTTTAAACAGAAGAAAACAATATTTGTTTCATAAATGAATCATGGTTGCTTAGTCAAGCATTTTTTCCCCAAACAGAACTCAAAGAACAAGTAGGAAGATAGCACGGCCAAGCATTTTTTTCTTCCTGTTGACTTGGCTGCTCAGGATCATTTCCATAGCAATCAGCAATCAAAACATTACAAATATAACAAGGTCAGAAAGGTTTTCCTGTAAAACATAACTAGGACTTCAGCTCCAACTTTCTCAGCAAATGGATATCTGAATAAATTTTTTGGCTCTTCAGAACAGAACTACTTACTGTTTTTAAAATCAGTCAGCATAAAGTTACAATAGTTTACTTTAAAATATTGGTCTGCCATTAGTGCATTTCAAACTGGTACCCCTTCTCCTTCCTCACCTGTCCCCCAAGAAAGGAGGGGAAAGCAGAAGGCTGCCTCCATGCCTAATTCCTCTCCCAAAACAGAAATAGATATAGCTGAAAGACTTGGAGGAGAAATTTTGGGGGTTGGTTTGTTTTAATGAGATCTTATACTCTCATTTCTCCTGTTCCTATTCATAGAAGTTTTAAACTTAATAAAAGCCTAAGTCTTAAATTCCTTTTGAGACACCACATACACACAAAACCCATCGTGTTCTGTGAATAACATTTTTGTGCCACACTTTTAAAGACTCTTTTCATAAGAAAAGTACATGAAGTGCATACCCAACCAGGTATACACCAAATCATGGCAGGAGTCATCTGGGCTTAAGGACTGTGATTGCCTCAGGGTCCCAAAAGCGTTGCAGTGTGGCAACAGCAACCATCCTGCAGCAGAAGCTAGATTTCCAGAGAATTATAATCTGCAGTGCCTTTTACTTCCCATGATCAGCCAACTCCTGCTGTTGATGAGGGGCACAGTTACCCTTAATGCAAGGGTATGCAAACAGCAGGTTGCACAACAGGACTCTTTCTCCATGTTATTAGTCCTATCAGCGCTTCCCACCTCTGAAACACTGATCACAGGCTGCCTACATGTCCCCCTGGTACCACATGAGACTTGCCACACTTTTGCTGCTGCAGTTGCTCATTGCATCAATGCCTTGCTGGCAGGTAAGTCACAGGTCATGAACTTGTCTTACACACACTTTCTGCATGAGATTTCTCTGTCCTGTTCCTGACCATCTGTACTCTTCACTTAGCACTGCAATTATGTTTGCTTTCTTCAAAAAATAGAAAAGTTACATTAAAATGACATCACAGTTTGCTAGATCAACCCTGCAAGTGCTAGAGTTACTAATACACTTTCAATTTGGCTCCCTTGTGTATTTTTCCATTATAATATACAATCTTTGTATCACCATGATTACAAGCCATTTATGACAAGCAGCTTGCCTCATTGAATGCAGATGATGGTCTTATAATAAGAATAAAGTCTGTAGAGACGTTCCTGTTTAATACTGAATCGTTTAAAACAAACAAACAAAAAAAAAACCCCAAACAACCAAGTCCTGAGGTATTTATTAGCTGTGTTCTTATTTTCTGGGTGAAACTCTTGGTACTTAGGGTCCAGTTTGAAGGCATTCTAGTTCAGCTATAGAAGTATGAAGGTACACTTCAACAGTAATACACAAGACTGTATTCAGGTCCCAAACTGATCATAGTCTCAGTTTGAATCTAGAAAAAACAGAACTAATCTCACTAGCTCTCATTGGCACAGTGAAAGTTAGAATAGTAGGTTTATCATTGGTTCTTCTCTGGAGTAACCGCTTTACAAAGCAGGCATTCTCCACAGTCTTTAACTCAAATGTAAGGTCAAGAACAGTAGAATTAAGGTTAAAAAAAAAATAATAGATTCTTAGTTGGGTGAGCATCATTGGTCATGTGTTTGAATGGGATAGTGGCACTAGAAAATAGGCTGGTAAGAGAACGTATTTATTTATAAACTCTATTTAGTGTTAACACAGAAATGGCAAATCCAATGTTTTCCCAATATGAACACAGGCATTCAAAATTAGAAATATTAGAGTTTAATTTGTAACTGATTTTCTGTACTAAGCAGCAATGTAAATTTTCACTAGAAGCACTTTTTTACAAAAAGGTTATAGCAATTCTAAAAACCCCTCAATTTGCAGAACCTCCTCTTAAGACTACCTGACTTTAAGTCAGCACACCCCTGGAGGCAGCAGACAGCACGAATCAACTTGCACAATGGTTTCATTTGTGCAGCAAACACTAGTCCCAAAACATAATGTCATTTTTAATACAGGAATCCTCTTAGCAGTGGCCAATGTTATCGCATATGCTGTCCCATTTTCCCCTTCTGTCAGTGACAGCTCTAATATTTTATATTTCTATAGATTTTAAATGTCATATTTAGTAAAGAGTCTCCTTGATATTTGCACACAAGTGATATTAACTAGTACTCTGGAATTAAAACATGTTTCATTTCTTGCAGTTGATAAATTTTCTATATATGCTGCAAACCAACTTTTCCACAGGCATTTGGAGACTAGGTTAAATCTATAGCTATGCGCTCAGTGTACTGAGTCTTGCTGGAATGGAGTTCGGTTTTCTCCATAGCAGCCTGCATAGTGCTCTGTTTTAGATTTGTGACTACAACCGCATTGATAACACACCAATGTTTTAGCTATTGCCAAACAGTACTTGTACAGCATCAAGGCCTTCTGTTTCTCACTCTGCCCCCACAGCAAGTAAGCTGGGGTGGGCAAGATGCTGGGAGGGCACATAGCCAGGACAGCTGACCCAAACTGACCAGAGGGATGTTCCATACCATATATCATCATGCTCAGCAATAAAACTGAGGAGCAGTCTTTCTAAATTAGCAGTTGCTCAGAGACTGACCAGGCATTGGTCTGCTGGTGGGAGGCAGCGAGTGACTGCCTTTGCACCATTTGTTTTGTTCCCTGCCCCGTCTCTCCCCATTTCTTATTCCCCACTTAAATTGCCTTTATTTCAACCCACAAGTTCTACCTGGTTTTGTTCTTTTGATTCTCTCTCCTGTCCCACACTGGGCTTGGGACAGTAGAGAATGAACAGCTGCCACATGTTTAGTTTCTGGCCAGTGTCAACCCACACCAGGCTTGTGGTTTTATGATGGGACAGTGTTGTTAGAACAAAATTCAGTCATGGTGATCTTCAGAATTAACTACTGCGTTTACAGATTCTAGACAACTTTATAATAAAAGGACCAACACTTTGCAGTCAAAAGAAAAACTAATGTGGTATCCAAAGAAGATAGCAAAATTTTCTATCTTTAGTGAAGAGCAACTCAAAATTGCCTTGAATCAGTAATCATTATATGGAAGTAAGAAAGGTTCTACAAATTAATTGATAGGGAGTGACACTTCTCCAAGACAGACAGAAGGAACGATTTTTATATGTGTAAAAACACATTTCCATAACACTTATTAGAAGCAACATTTTATTAAATTGAATGAGATTTAGAAGTTTTAAATTTTCCACTGAGTGAGACTTAGTTCAGATAGTGTGATTTCAGGGCCCATGTTTTGTTCTTCTTCACAGGTGTGAGGTTTTTTTTGTTTGGTTGGTTTGGTTTTTTAATAGCTGTTTTAGTTATTCATACTAGCATACCCATGCTGCAAACCCATGAAATATTCAGTGTGGTTTTTGTTACTATTGTCTTGAAACTGTAAGGTTACAAAAAAAAAAAAAAAAAGATGAACACAGCCTTCAGTGCCTCACCTACTAAGCAACAGTGACAGCATATTCATTTTTTTCCATTCTTCAGAGGGCAAAGAATTCAGAACAAAGAATAACCCTAAAGCTTAGTAGTAACTATCTAGATAATGAGCACCTAACAACCACTTTCAAACTGGATGATACATTTTAGTTGAATTTCAAAACACAAAAATATAGGAACATTGTTTTTAAACAAAGCTTACCTTTAATTTCTTATTTAGTTTACAGCAGTATCTATATAACATTGCCAAATTTAAAGGTCCAAAGTCTCCGTAGAAACTGGGAGAAAAAGAACAACAACAAAAAAAGTGTTATTTATACAAGAGCTAAGCAAATTTCAACATGAATGTTGTTGATAGTTAAAGCTGCAGTAACTTTTGGGGGATACTGAGTAGCCAATATATATGCTACAACAGATAAGCCCTTTACTGATTCATTTAAGAGGAAGATAGTAACAATGAATTTGAAAGCATTGGTAGCTTCAGTTTAAGATGCTCTGGTAACTACCCTTTCTGTTACATACGGACACTAACTACAGAATTTTTTCTTCATCCCATGATATCCAGTCTGGTTTTGGCCAAAACTACAGAGTGAAGAACTTCAAGACATGATCTACTCCCCTTTAAGCCATGTTGATGTCATCCTAGATAAAGGTTCCGCAACTGCTGAATATGAGAATATCTTATTAGATACTATGAAGAATAAGCCAAATAGAATTTCTTATGGGTAGCAAAATTTATTTAACAACAGCTGTCTTGACCTCCGTCTGAAATTCATTTCTTTGTATCCCATCCTCCACTATTACATACACACTTTACATATGTTCCCCCCCCCCCCCCAATCCTCATCTCTAGGCTGTTCTTCCAATTTATTATTTATTTCATGTCTTCTGATTGTTCTTGTTTCTCTCTTCTAGATTCTTCTTAAACATTCATATTACCTTTGAAGCAGCAATCACTGTCCTTACCATAAGAGCTAGCAGCAGTAGTCTGTACAGGAAAATTATTCCACAATAAAATTAAGTTCCTGGTAGGGATTCACAGTGTTCTTCCTAGCTAACCCTTCATATAGACACCTTTACAAGTAAGAGCAGTCTTTATGCAAGTAACTTATTATGAGACCTTCTAGAACTTTCTCCTTCCCCACCCACTGTGCAAGATTGCTCAAAATTTAAATTGCAAGTTTTCTCCAATATTTTTCCTTTTTGTGTAGAGAAGTCTTAATCTTGATGGTCTATGAAAATTTGTTGATGCACACGTTATAAGTTACAGTGAGAATGAACTGTAACTTAAACTGTTTTAATCTGCTCTGCCTTAAGTCTTTAATAAAGGACACAGGACACTTCTTGCTTATTGACAAACAAAACAGGCCATCAGCATCTGAATGTGTATTATTTGGGGAATGACAAAAGAAAAAGGTAACTATGTTCTATGACTTCTGGGCTTTAAAGGAGGGAAAACTTACTAAAATCAGATGATAGAACAGGTGGTAGTACCTTTCAAGCTTTCTTCCCCCATGACAGAGGGTTTATTTTTCAGGAAAATTAATTACGTTCCAGTTAAACACATGAAAACTTTTACTTTGAGGGCAGCCAAACATTGGGAAGAGGTTGTTCAGAGATGCTGTGGAGTCACAACCCAGTTGTACAAGGCTATGAGGAACCTGCTCTTGTTGACCTTGCTTTGAGCCTGGGGGTTGGATTAGATGATCTCCGGAGGTGCCTTCCAGCTTCAGCCATTCTGCTATTCTAAGTGGACACAACAACAAAGTAGGAGTTCCCTATCCTTTTGGTGCTTATAACTTTACTAATATCTTCCTCCCCACATTCTCTCAAACAAAAAAGCCAAGCCCAGTGCAAAAAAAGACAATTACATCCAGGACAAGTAGCCTGCCTGCCACACCAATGCTATTTCAGTATCAGCTTCTTTACAATTTCAAACAACAACATAAATGTTTGTTAAGATTCAGTTCAACCCTTCAGTACAAAATGCTATGACATAATGCTTAATTACAGAAACTCATTAGCTGGGTCAAAGACTAAGCTGTCCAACTATTAGGACTTTATATGTAGGGTACACAGAAGTTAACTCACTCAAGGAAAAATTGCAGCAGCAGTAAAGCAGAGTTTAACTTTAGAATTCCTCATCTTTTCTTAGGTAAGCCTGCCAGATATGGTCAACAGTTATAGCTATTTTTAAAACAAAACCATCCATACAGTTTTAAAAAAAAATTCTAAGGAGGACACGTATGAGTTATGACAAATAAGTTAAAGCTGGAACTCTAACAACACTAGAGTTAACGTAGCTTCTAGAAAAGCTACATAGAAGGCTTACTAACACATCTTCCCATTCTGCTGCACTAACACCTGCTCTAAATCAAAACATGAACCCTATCTTGTTCCATTAACTTTAGAGTATTATTTCACACAAATATATGATGGAAGAGTAGAATTTAGGATTTTAAGATTATTTTGTGAAAAATACTTTTAAAAGTATTGTGAAAAAGTGTGGAATATGATAGCTACTAGAATACAGAACACTTTCTTAAACCAGTGTGAGCAAAGTAGCTTTGATCAGCTCAAAGACAGAACTGAATACATAGTTCATCTAAAGTACTGAAGAACTACAGCCATGCTTTCAATAGTAAGTTATTATTACTATTAATTTCCTAGAAGTACATCAGTACAAAGTCATATATCCACTTCTACTTTTCCATATGATTAAACTCAAACAGAAGTGTAGGAAAAGCACATTAAAATGAATTTACAAATCAATTTATTGACAACAGACAAATTAATTACTATTTTGGTGGGGATAAGGATAAAATACATTTGAGTCTATCCATGAAGTAATTATATTTCTACAAAATAAAGCTATTCAGATTCCCTTGGCCACCAAGCTAAAGATGTAAATCTTAGACCAACTATTTCTCCATCACTTACTACCATTAAGTATGCTGTGCTTCTCTTAACACAGTGGGGGAAGTATCAGCGTTTAAGATTCTGGTACTAACACTGTTTGTCTATGCTGCAGGAACAAGGTATTTCTCAGGATCCAAACACAGTCATAAAGGAAAGGCACTTTTGGTCACTGTTCCACCAGCATTATTACCCATAAACCAAATACTGGCAATTCCCAAGTTATTGACGTAACACTATGTAGGCAGTATAAACCAGCCATTGGTTTCACTGATAAAACACTGTGGTAGATATGTGAGGGAGAAAGGTTGTTATATGTATAATTTCAACTTTCCCCACTTAATGCCTCTAAACTGGAATAAGCTTGAAAGTCCTTTTATTAATGTGTTTAAAAGTGAAACAAGTGCTTTACAAACCTCCAAATCAAAGAGTTTTCTGAAATACAAAGCTCTGTATTGAAGTCAATGAACTCTGATCTACAAAACCCTTTTTCAGTTTATATCCTTAGAACTAAATACACTTTGACATGTTTAAACAGAAGGGTTTAATCTTATGCGCCCTCATTACTTTTAGAGTAACAGGCCATTTTTGTACTTGAATTAGAGACACTTGATCCTGACTTACCCAGAGGATTTTCTTCTTAAGAACAGAATTTTGACAGAGTTAAAAGTAAGTGGAAGATAGGAAATGGGGGCTATGAGGAATAGCGAAGAAACGACATACCACGTTGTCATCTGAACAAAGAATTTTATCTGACAAAATTTGAAGATAAAAAATGTAAAAGTCATTGAATCTTCCTATATGATACTCACTGATAACAATCTACCCAACACTATTTTAATTCCATCTCTTTTACAAGTAACAGGCTTCCTTTGTATCTACATGTTTTAATAAGCATTTATACCCAATAAGAAATCAGGATGCCTCTGATGCTTAAGCCAGTTAAGAGAGACAGTGATTTACAATGGAGGTGGGAACCAGATATGAGGAACAGAAGGCAAGTATAGTATTAATCTACATTTAATTATATTTTGTTTTAAGCAAGTACTTAGATGATAGTTTAAATTATTCTTCCCCCTCATCCCATGGAAACTTGCTATCCTTATGCTTCTCAAACTAAGCAGCAAAACCCCAGAATATACTAGATGAATATTTAAATATTCTACTTCAAAAATACTACCTGGAAGCAGAAGCATAGGTTTCTTGTACCTGTATTCTCCTTAGAATAGGCTCCGAGAACCACTCCTTCCTATCAGTTCTTATAGCTATTCTATAGACATTATATGTCTGAGGTATTTGCTGTACTGTATCATAGGAATGGTCAGCCACCTAGAAAGGCCAGCCCATAAAGAGCTCATTGGTCTACGCTGTCATGCGAGCAGTTACTGTACATTCTTCCAGGAAATTTAATGGTGAAAGAAATGTAGTCCACAACTCTTTAGTACAGCAACTCAAGTTGTTTCTGACTGCAGTTCCATGGGATGCCACGTGAAGGTGCCGTGATTCAGCTCAAGCCTTGGGCACCTCTTCTGAATGCTAAAGTCACTTTTTACTAAGCATTTGAATACCACTGACCCTAGTACAGTAGAAGAACAATAAACGGCTTTTGTATCTTGAGATATTGGATGGAGTCTGGTTATGGTCAATGAAGGAATCCTATAGCCTGGCAGACTTTGAAATGAATTGATAACCTCCACATTAACATCACAGTCAATCTATTTATGGCCAAGGTATCAAGTTATCTTTCAAAGATAAATTGAACTATTTATACTTTACCCCAGAAGCATGATTCTTTTTCCTCAGATGAATACACCAGAGCAGTAGTTTTATACTGCCATTCACTTACAATTTTGTGATATAGCAACAGAGGTACAGATGAAAGGATAGGAGATTCCTATCTGAAAAGCTATTTCAGGATTCTTTTCTTCATGACAGACCAGTGTAAATTCAGTGTTATTGCTATGCTGAACATGAGGGTATGCACGCATTCCTACCAGGGTGTAGGCATTTCCAATGGTCTGAATATGGTCCAAAGCCTAATTACCATATTGGGAGGGGGAAAAAAAAAAAAGGAGAGATCCACCAAGTCAGTTCTAACAATGCAATAGTGCTCAGAGGGGATGATGTTACTTGCACGGCAGCTTACTCAATAATTGGTTTAGTAACTCGAAAACAAGTTTAAAAGTTTAACAACTGCAATAATTTTCTGGAGTATTACCCCAGAATTAGAGTACAACTACTCCTTTAGGTAGGAAGCTTGCCTTCTTGGAGACTAGCAACCATATAAAGTCATTTTTCTGCCAGAAAACGAGCACTCCAAGCTTGCAATTACTCAAACCAAAACGTTAACCACAAGAACTTCAGGAACTAGCAGAAATACAGCTTCCTAACTGCAAAGCTACACTAATTTTTCAGCATTTTACAAAGATCCAGCTTACTATTAAAATAAAGCAATGAGAGTGAATTGAAATAAAAACATTCTCCACTTGCTTTTCTCTCCCCCTTTCCTAGGCTGGATGACTGGAATCTTCAGTTCACTGCATCGTAAGGCCCTTGGTGCATGTGCTCTGAATCTAGTCATTAAGCAGTACAAGAACCAGCTACTGCAAAAGTGGCCAACTGGCTACTATGGATAAATGCTTCAAATCATAAGCTCAACACATCTTACATGCAACAAAGTTTCTGGATGAAAGCCAAGAGGATCAGCCCACACATACATTACAACCTAACTACTGGTCAGGAAGTGTTACCTCTTCAGTATTCTTTCTCCAACTTCTGTTTCCTGGAGTGTGTTTCTCCTTCCTACTTCTCAAGAGCACGAAAAAAGGTGGGATGCTCAACAGCACTGTCTACCTGCTTTAGCCCCATCAATTCCAGTAACACATGAATTGCTAGGAGCTTTCTTATCTGGGCTGAGACACAATCCCTAACACTTATTACTACTTAGAGATTGCACACTTCTGAGTGGACAAAGGATGATACAGCAAATATAACCCTAGAAATGATATATCACCTCACTGCCTGCATCTGAAAGTAGGAATAATGCAGAGGCTCTGGATTATGCAAAATACCAGGTACTCACTCCATTTCTCCTTGAATGTTCCAAATCCTCCTCAAGATCCTGATTCTTCAAAATCCAACAAGAACTCATAGATCCAAATTATAGAAAATTAAATAGCTATTCCAGATATATGCATTTTTGATACAATGCTCTATGACGTCAAGAACAAAGCATCAGTGAAGAGGTTCTCCTATAAAAAAGTTTCCCTATAGAAGAATCTTCAGGTCATGTTAAAAACCCACTCTCTATGGAAAAAAAAGTCATCTTAACAGAGGTCAAGTTTCTCATAAGGCGTTTCCTATATCAAGCTACACTCCTATCCAATATAAAACTGGAGGCCAGAAAACAGATCTGTTTTATCCTGGTACCCTTTTTACTGCAAACAAAAAATCCTCCATACTTTTGGCAACTGCTTTTATCTTTTCCATATGCAGAAGAGAAGACAGATATGGTAAAGCAATGTGCAGGTATAAAATTCATGAAACTGTTGGACTGGAGAAAACAATGCATGTGTTAAGGGATAGCACTTTACAAGTTTCAAATATTATATATGTCAGTAGTTTGTGCCTGAAGGAAAAATTGACACTCGAGTTCTTAGATCTTCTGATTTTCTTGTTTGCAGTGAATTTAAAATCTCTCATTTTAAGATGGAAAACAAAATAAAGCTGGAGTACTACTCTTAATACTCATCTGTAATTTTAGACATACAAAAGCTTGTATTACTATGAGGTTTTTCTGCTCTGTATTTACATTCACACTGATAGAAGTTAGAAGTTGGGAAATTTCCTAATTTATTTTTTTTTGGACTTCAGCTTACTATGTTGTCTTGGTCATTCAATAGTCAGGTTCCAGTCTTCAAAAACTACTGATGTGAACAAGGAACATCCTGTTCTCCGTGTGAAGTGACAGCTCTGTTTGTTGTAACACGGCTAAGTTTAAGTTTTCTTTTTCCTTTCAAAGGATATAAACCACAGAACAATGGAGAAGTTCAGGTTTCCTATGCAAGTACTGTTACTGGATAGCCACAGAAAAGCAGCATTTAACCAAAGTACAAATAAACAACTTAACCCTTACTCTTCTCAAAGGAAGGAGAAACTGCTTCTTTGTATATACACATGCAGTGAAGGAAACAAGTCCTACAAGCCAAAGTCCAAACAGTAGTTATTTAATATTGTTGTAGCTAAGCATGTGAGAGTTTTATTCTACTGCTGCTCAAACTCTAAGAAGCAGCTAACATTCAGACTGCTGTGAAATGGGAAAGTAACATACCATGGCTTGAAACAAAGTTTTAGTGTAAAACATATCAGAGAATATCATATTACTTTTACAGCCGTTCACAAGATGTCAGAGACTAGATCTGCAAAAGCTGTTTATACAAGAGATACAAAGCCAGAACAATTGACTGAATAAAAATATTAGGATTTATGAAAGTTGCCATTGTAATTTATCAGTAACAGATTCCTGGTTTTCATTATCTAAATTTTAATTTTGTTTGAGAAAACTACTCAACAATAAAAAGAATATCAAAAGTCGCTTTGATAAAAATATGTGAAAGCCAAGTTAACCAGTCAAGTGTAGTATTCTCAACCCAGATCTGTTTACTGAAAGGTGAAACATGAAAGACGCTATTCTTGGAGAATAAAAAGCTTCTTACTAGTGCCTAACTCATTAATTGAGGTCTTGCCAAGGCAAGGCTTATCTATTTGCCAAATGACAGTCTTCATCAAGCTGGATTATTTCTCATTAACTCATTTTTCTTGAAGTAATAGCTACCTGCACTACATTACCCTGAAAGACTGTATTCTCTTATAAGCAGTAGTGGAGACTTTTTCAGGAGGGACCTCAGAAAGTTTCAGAAAGAGACTGACAATCTTACAGAAACAACAATCAAAAACAAGAATTCAGAAGTGGATAAATTCATTTAGGTTCCTTGTTCCCTCAACTGAGGAATTTACATACCATTTCCCTAGCATAATAGGTTCAAGGTTAAATTGCAGCACATTTAACTGAAATGGTGACAGTTCTAGTAGCGAGTTCCTAGTCAGCCAGCATTTGAGATGTTGTTAAAAGCATTTAAGCCTATCTTTATTATTTTTAAAAGTGTGAATGTTTAAATAAGACAGTGGTATGAATTCATTAGAACAGCTGACAACTTCAAGTAGAAACTGAAGGCTAAAGTACTCAAGATTACATAACCACACTTCATGTACCATTTAGCGATAAATCACATGATAAGCTGCAAGAGCAAGTCAGGTCAAAACTTCCAAAACCATTAGATCTAGCACTACAGCTGTCTGTTTAATAAATGGAGTGTACTATTAATGTACACTATTACTTCCTTATGTCTCTTTGAGAGACGAGGAAAAAAAAGGGAAGCAAGGCAGTGAGATTTTAAGTACTATGTGATCCAATAGCATACTCTCTGTAATCAGACAACCCCAAATCTGCATATTCATGAGGTCTTCAGATCACATATTGCTTCAGAAAAGCAGATTGACACCTCAGTAAAGTCAGTTAAATAAATTTCTGTAACACTTTATACTTAAGCATTATCACTAAAATTAACAGAATAACAGCCCAAAGAAAAGCATTTACTTCCATGCACAATGAAGTTATATTTGTCTTGTCACTGGAATGATGCATTTAAACATAATTAAGTCAATAAACAGTTGTATTAACAAAATTACTTATATACGTCACAGGTGCTGAGGATTTTGTGCCTGAGTCAACATCTCCTATCCTCCTCCTTGTAACAATCTGAACAATCCATTTGATTAAAAAGCAGAAGTGGCCATGAAATTGTGATCAGCAAGAACAGCACAGGCAGGCCATTTTGATGAAGACTCTGGAAACTACTGCTCTGAGCTACAGCACTTCAAAACTCACTTCCAAATGTTTATTTTGCTATCATGTAACAAATATTTCTAATCACTTTCTCAGAAAGAAGGCTGCATTTTTGAGAAAATGAGCAGAATATCCGATCTGGTGTATTAAAGTTACACTCCACTACTACTTACACACAACCCTTGACGTCAGACCCCTCACTTTGCTGTGCAGCCTGTAAAACGTAACAGACTCATATCTGGCTTGCTGATAAGCATAAGGAAGAGGAAAGCTATAGTAAAATCAGTATTTCCCCAGGAACCAAGAGAGTTGCATTCTATTCCTCATTTTGTCTCTAGCTTTCCAATTTCAGAAAGATATTAAAAGGTAACCCTATTGACACTTGCTTTTACTTCCCTGAGACAACATAAACTTCCTTGGAGATGAGAGGGAAAAGAAAGAGTAAAAAACAAAAATAAAATCAGGCATGGTTTTACTACCAAATATTGCATATATTAATAATGATGGGTGCTGCAATATAAGTATCAGGGGAAAGTTTAATAACCTAACTCTTTTACATATCAGTGCTAAAGAAAATTCATTCATATCACCTGGTGACTGTCACTTAATTTCTACCTCATATTATGCTTTAGTATTTTAATTTGAGAGCACAAAAGGGAAACTACTATTACAGTATCAGATATATGATAATACATTTAAAAAAGGCCACATAGATTAGGAACTATCAATTCAGAAAATACACCATGAGTTACATGCCCAAAATTTTTAGATGCATCCTAGAAGACAAAGGGAAACTTTGCTTCCTTCCATTATCTTGTAGTTATATCTGGTATAAAGTTACACAACCTGATATGTGGTTAAGAGGTGACTGGGTTAAGGAGTATACTTACTGAATTGCCTTTACACATGTTAAAGAAAATTACTCCCCCCCCCCCCCAATTTCTCTTTTTTTTTTTTTTTAAAAATATGATACTATCCTCACACAAAATACCCCAGTTACAGTCCTTGGTTAGTACAATCACCTGTAACTAACAGTACAAAACTGCTCCCCCTTCCCACCCTCAAGATCAAATCCCACATAAGATTCCTTCACCCTTCTTAGAAGCATATTAAGAGTTAAAAACAAAATACCTCAGGTCAAGCATAACACAGAAGTCTTAGAAGAGATACAAGATCAAATTTTTCTTTCATTAAAGAAAGTGGAACATATTCATGTAACACAAATTACTAAGGACCTTCTCCAGTCAAATTCTGCTTTTAATATTAGGTCAACGTTGCCTTAGGGTACTCCTGAGGTCCCTTCCAATCTAAATTAGTCAATTAATTACAGAAACTACTCCCAATCCAAGCAGTTCATTACAAAAGTCAACTTTGGGAATGAATCTCTAGGAACTCCAGCAGAAGACATACAGCTTAAGATAATGAAGACTCAAAAATGTGTGTAGAATAGAAACCCTAAAAACTGTAAGCTGCGCATAGAAAGTAAGCTAGAAACCAAGGAAGATCGGTTTACACCTTCACAGAAGCAGTACTGAAGTCACTGGAGAAGGGAAGGAAGAATGGTTGATGCTCACAAGTTTAATTCATATGGAAAGAAAGTTATATTTAATATAAGACCGTATTTTTTGTTTCACCTGTGCTGCAGCAAATCCCTTGTCAAGTGGCTAGATATATCATCACACACGAAACAGCTGATCTGGAACACAGTGTAGGGCAACTACTTTTTAACCACAGCATAGAGCGATTACTTTGTTTAGTGCATTTTATGTCCTTTAATAGTATTCACAACTATAATCAATTCTACTTTTGGAGGACACTGACAGCACAGAGAAGGTCAAACACATGAAGCTTTTACTTCACAGAAAATACTTTTTCTGCTGTTTTAAAGCTACAAAAGCCGACAGGAAGTGCTGTCTCAAAACCTTCTGCAGACATACAAAAAAAGGTGCAGATGTTCTTCAAAAGCACATTTAAGCTTTGCATTCTCATGGTTCTGTATAAAAGATGATCACTTCATACTCTCTATACAGGAAAATACATATAAAACAAACTATTGTTTCATCTATTCATACCAAGTATGAGTCTTCAATTTAAGACACCACTTAATAAGATGTAATTAGTCTTGAGATCTTCTCCACCTTATAAACAAATCTTACAAAGCTCAGATATATTTCCCCTAGCTCAACCACAATTTAAGCCATTTAACTGGCCTCATAGCTGGTTTTGTGGGGTTTTTTGTTGGTGTTTTTTAATAGCAATCTTGTTAACTAGTTTCAGCTAATGTATAAATGTATTTAGGCTAACTTTATACTTGTGCTTTGTGCAAGTAGCTAGATTGAGCAAAAATACTCCAAACAGTATTAAACTGTGTTGGGAAGAATCTCAGGCAATCACTTCGAGTATGCAAAACACAACAGATCACAACACTTACTTTTCATAGACCAGTTCCTCATCGGTACAAAAGTAGTGGGTATTTACGGTACTTTTCGGTTTATTTCGTAAAGTAGCGAAGTACAACCGATCTGAAAGACAGATTAGGGCAACAGCGTAGGACTGACAAAGCAGACCGCCACTTCCCCCCGCACGGCCGTCACCCCGCCGCGGCCCGGGAGCGGAAGAGGCACCGCTGCTCCTTTTTCTCCTGCGTGAGCGGTGGCGGGAGCGCGAGCGCCCGCTCCGCCCGCGGGCCCTGCCCACCAGGACCCCCCGCCCCGCTCCGACCGGCCGGGCACCCCTCGGGAACGACTTCAGGAGGGCGGGGGAGATTTCTGACCCAGAACACAGCAACACATACCAACAGGTGCCGGCCCCGCTTCTTACCGGAAAAGAGAGAAGGAAGGAACCGCTTAGGCGTGCCCCGCAGCAGCCGAGGGGCAGGCGGCTGGCGAAAACCGCAAGGCAGAGGGGGCCGAAGCCGAGCCAGGCACGCAGCAGAGCCCACGGAGCCGGGGGAGGGAGGAGGAGGGAAGACGGGGAAGAAGCCAATGGGTTTCCTTTTTGAGGGAGGCTCCGGCGAGCGGGACCCCCGCAGCCAGGGGACGGGGAGGGCTCCCCGGCCCGTTCTCACCTTTCACGAACTCCGAGGCTCCCCCCAGCACTTCGGAGGCGGCTGCCGCTGGCTCCATCTTAAACAGGGCGCGGAGCAGCGAGGCGCGGGGCGGCTCCGAACTCATGGCGCTCCCGGGCAGCCCCGGCGTGGCCAGGGCGCGCTCGCTGGAAAGCGACCCGTTGCCCGGAGGGGCCGCCCGCCAGGAGCGCCGCTGCTGGGAGCGCCGCTGCCGCAGCCCGCATAGGAACGGGAGCGGAGACGAAAACTAGCTCCAGGACGCGGCAAGCCGCCGAGCGAACAGGCGGGCGGGCGCCCGCAGGGACTTCAGCTCCGCTCCACCCCGCCCCCAGCCAGGAGACGCCCCCGGATAAAGAGACAGCGGGCGGTTACCAGGCGACCGGCGGCGCTCTAGCAACCGCGTTACCGAGCCTTTGTTTCGCCCGGCCCGGGACCGCGACGTGCGAGTGACTGGCCCCCACCTCCCCCCCTCCCCGGCCCGGCAGCCCCGCCCTCCGCCTCACAGCGCCTAACCACCGGGCAGGCAGCCCGCCAGCGCCCCTGATCCGCCAGGCAGCGGCTTTGCATCCGGCATAGCTCCGCCCTCCGCCTTAGCCTTGCTCTCACGCCCACCTCCCCGTGGGACGCGGCCCTCTCCGCGCCTGGGCAGCGCCTCCGCGCCGCGCTTTTTTTCTCCTCTACCCCCGCACGAGGGCGGCCCGTGGCAAAACGCCCCACGGAGACAGAGGGGGTCTTGAGGTACAGCTCGCAGGCCCTGAGGCAACGGGAAGCAGACCTGAGCCGGAGCTAGTACCTCAGCAGTGCAGGTCCAGTTCAGGATGGAGGTGAGCGAGCCGCGCAGGCTGGGCGGGAGGCCGCCTCAGGGGAGGGGAGAAGAGAAGGTAAGGGAAGAAGAGAAGGGAAGAGAAGCGCTGCGCTGGCACAGTTCTTTCTCCTCCACCTGGGACACTTATTAATACCGGACCCGGCGCGGCTGGGTCTGCACCACCTGGTAGACAAACAGACTCACCAATCAAAAGCTGCTTTCCTACATCTCCAGCCAATGAGCGAGCGGTGCCTGGTGAAGAGAGGGCTGGTGCCGGGCGCACATCTCGAGCGGGGTTCTCCTCAGCCGTGTTGCCTCCCGCCCAACGGCCGCACTCAGGCGCCTTCTTTCCCGCCCGCAGGGGTTGCTGTCACCCGCTGGGCCCTCCTTCCCTCAGACGAGGAGTAGTATATGCCTGGCGGCGGCGTCTGCTGAGGAGAACTGAGGGGGAGCAAGATCTCGGGGAAGCCGCTTGCGAACAGAAGGGGAGGACGCGCACCCCTATCGCAATAGAGTTTCTTAACGCGCTGGTTCGAGCTATGGGCTCTCGCTGTTACTGAGAAGTCATCTAGCAGTGAAGAGTTTCACTGCTGTCGTGAAGCTACACAAAATTACTTGTAGCTTGAGGTTTTAGAAAAGTGAAAGATTGACTTTCTGGTGGTTCATTTACAAAAGCTGAATTAGCTTGTAGTCTGCAATTAACTTACTGCCAAAGAAATAGAAGCATTAAAAGTGTTAGAAATGCCTTTCTTCTACCACCCTCCCCTTTAGAAAGAATTAGTAAGTGCCAAACAGAGCAGATGGTCCATCTCTTTTTTACAACTAAACAAGGAAAAGGTTGCAAAGCAGAGGTACCTTGAGGAGAAAAGGATGCTATTCTCCCCCAAAACAAAAAAACCCACCCTCAAAACATCTTAAAAAATTAATACAAAGCAATATGAAGCCCTGAGGTCCATATTATTATCACCATGTTTTCCTAACACTATAAATAACCTACTATAACTACCAGTTCATATAAAATTCTAGTGTGTCTGCAGATGAGGCTAAACATGACTGTGAAACACTTTTGACTTCAGTTTTTAACCTAGTGTCATAAACACTGGATAATCTCTAAAGCCATACAAATGCAGAAGTAGTACAGAAAACACTTCTTTTGTGCAATTGTTTTGTAGTAGCTTACTTATTTTTGGTATTTCTTATAATTTGTACCCATGTTCTTAACATTGCTCTTTTTTCCTTTTTCTCATAGCTCCAGAACCAATATTCCTGAATACAACTCTCTTTGGGCCTGGTCCTGTAAACTGAGGTAACAAACCTTATTTTCAGTAGCAAGTACTATTCCATAGAAGATGCTTGCAAGACTGAGACCATAGTCTTCTGTAACAGCAAGCTAAATAAAGGTTGTTGGACAGTATTTGCTTTTCATGGAAATCAATGTGTTTATCTTTTCCTGTATTGTTCTACAGGACTTTCACTTGTATTTAACCCTTAATTAAATAAAATATTCCATTTTTTAATTTAAAAGCAAGGGGTAGAATGTCCTGTGTAAGAAAAGCGGTATCAGTGTATTTTTTCCAGAACCATAGTTTTTTAACACCATTTTTTACTCAAACTTTCACTACAGTTCAATGTAACATACATTTCTAAGTCTCTGCTGCACTCTACTTGAAGGGACTTTGTATGAGCATACTCAAATTAGCTTTAACAAAGCTATCTTGAGCAACCAAGCAAAGATAGAGCCGCGTAACAGGCTAGCTATCCAGTATCTAGAACCCCCAGGTACATAGTTTGCGTTAAAGCCTATTATTTGTAAATCCATCTAGCTAGGCTTGTCAATATAGGAGGCAAACAAGACTAGAAACTGAAACTCCACTGTCAAATGTTGTTTGTATACTGCTTATATACCTTTTGCAAAATTACAAATACTGTTTTGGTTGCATGCAAGTTCTCACTTGTGGCAATTAGCTAGAGCCTTTGTAAGAATAGAAAACACTTAAAATAACCTTTCTTTTTCCCTGTAAAAATATGTACAAAATAACCTCCACATTTTTTCAGTGCCAGTATTGTCTCATAGCTATTAGTACGATTATCTAATGAATTTCACCTTGTAAAATGCTAGCTTTAAGAATGTTTTTACCTTATACAGTTTTGTTTTTGTAATCAATTCCAATTACTATTTTTAACATTTGATGATATCAAGGCCACAGTGACATCTTGTGGCATTTCTTTAACTGTAAAGAGCAATTTTCTTATAGTCTTGCTGCATTTTAAGACTATATCCTGATTTTTTAAATATCTTTTAGATACCACTTTTAAAGTTCTGTGTTGCATAAACATTAATTTCTACAGAACATTCAGAGGTGGTGATGAATCTGTTTAGACTCCAAAATATTTCCAAATGACATCCAGATAATCTCTTCGAAGAAATCATCACATGCCTATTATTTTCTTAAAAATATAAATTCTCAGTAATATATTCCATTAAAGGATCTTAAGGCATTGTTATAGCCATCAAGGGATAAAAAGTTACCGCCTTTAAAAAATAAACAAACCAACCCCTTTTGGATCCTATGCACAATGAATTATGGCTAGAGCTCAAGTCTTACCTTTGAATTTTCTTTGCTATCTAAGGCTAACTGCTTAAGGCTGTGTTTTTTAATGGCTTTTTTTTCCTCATGAGTGGGCCCTACCTAAATTCAGTGAATATATGTGCCAACAAATACACTTTTTTTAAAAAATGAAATCTTGGTGCTGCTCACCTGTATGCAAACTGTGAGCTTACTTTAGATATCTAACTGAAAAACTTAGTCAATAATCTGAAAATAAACACATTGCAAATCTGTTTTATGTATTTTATTTGACAATAGTACAAATTAAATTTACCAGTATAATAAAAGCCTGTTCTATTAATTCTTTCACTTATACAGAAGAACAAAAAAAACCCCAAAACCAAAACTCCTTCCCCCATACAAAGAAACCAATACTAAGATTTGGCTAAATTGACAGTTCATTTCACATTTTAAAAGTAAGGTAAACAACATCTTGAGTTTTAAGAATTCTAGTTGATACTGCACAGAACAGAAACTACAGAAGACCAGTACTAAATGAAATGCAGTAAATGACCACTAGGAAAGTTGCATTTCTGGAAAGAGCATAGACCTGTTTGTATAGTACATATCGCTACAGCACAATAATTAAGATCTACTTTTCACTATTACAACAAAATTAAGCAGACTTTGCATTGCCATGTTAAGATCGCTCTTTAAATCTTACAAAAGTACTAGGAAGACTTCACTGAACAGAAAACAAATCTTTAACGCTGATAGTACAAGGCAAAAGAATCCTCCGTTCCCCCAAAGAAACCCAAAGACTCACACCCAGATTCAGCCCTGCTGTAAAGAACTTGTCACATTTTTCAACCCCTCTTTGTTCAGCTTACTACCAAAAAAAAAAGATAAAATTATACACCATTTGTGCAGATGCTATTTGTGTACTAGGCATTAGCTGTTATTGATTGCCCATAGACACCTCTGAACTAAGAATCAATTAAAAGCTGATGCAGATGAAACTAAATCTACTTTGGATGCCAGATTTGATTCCTCTCTTGTGATCCAGGAAAATCGCTGTCTTTTGTTCTTTCCTCCATACCACAAAAAAGTTATGTAACTGCAACAGAAAAGGTTTGTCCTGTCTATGTTAACACATTTCCAGAACTATGGAGTCCCAATCTAACAAAAGCTATTAATAATAGCTCTGTTTCTTGCTATAGGTGAAGCCAGGGAATTCAGAGACTGATAATAGTCCAGCCCTATCAAATACCACTGTACCTTAAAATGCTTTACCCATTCATTGCACATTTTAATTCTGTTGTCATAGCCACCAAAAACAGATGAAAGGAAGCAAAAAGTAAACACTCATTTGAAAGAGTAGTTAAAAAACCAGTAGACCTGTAATATTACAAAATGTACATTCTGTAATAAATGTAGAACAGCTTGCTCTTAATAGGAATTGTAAATAAGACATTTTTTAAAAGTGAGGATTTTCTTGGGCACATTTTTGTAACAATGTACGTGCAAAATAACAAAATAAAATTAAGTACTAAAGAAAGTATTAGTAAGTAACATCCCATCCACTTCTTCTGGCTGCTTATGTAAGTTTTGTATTTCATGTATTCATGTTTCTTACATTTCCAAGTACTAGGTTTTACCTTTTAGCTGCTTGCAGTGTTTCAGCAACTCTAGGCGAATAAATAATAGGATAAAAGCCACATCAGAGATCATTTTCCACTATTTCAGCAGTAGTAGATATTGGAGGCAATGGTTTTAGAACTATCTGCAACTAAGGTGAGGTACTCTCTTTCTGGCTTGCTTTCACAGCAGCTTCAGGAACATCTCAGAATACAGAATAGCTTATATACATACTTCAAAGAGGTTTTATACAGGAGTCTAGAAGCCTGGCCAAGATTTTACTATACTCCTTCTATAGTTTCACTGGGGACTGGGTAGGAGGAGGTGAGGAGAGGAGATGGAAGGCAAGGAAGCATCTCAACATACACCTATCAAAAATATGCCTAGACCTCATTTGACTAGATACATATATTTAAAAAAAAAAACAACAAAAAACCAAAACCAAACACCAACCCCCCAAAACCCCAAACAAAACAAACAAACAACAGAAGCACTAAAGGGTAGGAGTGCATTTTTGTCTGCATGTTTCTGAAGAACTGGCCTAATTAATTGTAATAGCTTTTCAGGTTTTAAGGAAAGAAGATGATTTTATTACAGCTAAATATTAGTATATATTCTTTAAGTTTTCTCAGAACTTACCTTGGAGAATTAGTAAGAAAGGAAAAAAAATACAAAAAGCCATATGGAAAAAATTCAGAGGCTATAAATAAGGACAACCAAGATTCAGTAATTACACCTTCTTCTCTCCTTGAACTCAGTATAATTCACTGAGTATTGTTTAACATCTAACCCCTTCAATTCATTGGCTTACATTTTATTTTTGTGATTGGCATAATTAGGAAAACCAAACTGAGAAATCATGATATTAGAATATTTTAAAGGCATGCCATCATAAATATTAACCAGTTTATTTACACAGTAAGATCTCTGTAACAAATGCTCTGCTCGGTGCCACATTCCAGAATAGCCACTGTTAGTGTCTTTTTCTAAATTTCTTATATCAACAGGCTTCACAAACACTCCTGAAGGCTTACCAGTATGCTTGGCTACGAGAAAATTCATGGCAATATCATCACAATTTTGAGTTTCATCTATTAAGGCATAAACAGCTTCTGGCTGTCTTTGAAAGTCTTCTAAATATCCACTATGAAAAAATGCTGCACCAATAAGAACCATAGAATACTGATCTCCATTTCCAAACCCAGGATTCTGCAATTCGAAGCTGCCATAACTGTATACACCTGAAGGAGTAGAAATGTGCTTTCTAGGAACAAATCCCACTATATGCTCTGGAAATTGCTGAAAGAAAAAAGAAATTTAAAGCATCAAAATTAAGTCCACACTGTGAAATATGTGCTAAGTATTTTCATAAGAGAGATTTTTTTTTAAATGAGAGGAGCACAAGATTATTGCCAGGAAAGAATGAAAATTGCTGGCATATGGTCCTTTGATCTGCATAAATGTTGCAATTAAATACAGTTTTGCAAAACTGACACAATATGCCTCATTCCATATCATGTAGTGCCAAGAAATATCTATCCACAATTTCCAGCTGTGTATTTGGCACTCAAAGTAAGTTTACAGACAATTTCTCTCAGAGATAAAACCCACACAATCTTGTTTTGCAGCCTACTAAAATAAATTCAGCAGTCAGCAACTTCAGTGTTCTTGTACAAGAAGAGTTAAAAATTTGAAAGTTACAGATCACAGGTGTAGCTATTATTGAATATTTTTGTGTCCTGGTTTCAGCTGGGATAGAGTTAACTGTCTTCCTAGTAGCTGGTACAGTGCTATGTTTTGAGTTCAGTATGAGAAGAATGTTGATAACACTGATGTTTTCAGTTGTTGCTCAGTAGTGTTTAGACTATAGTCAAGGATTTTTCAGCTTCTCATGCCCAGCCAGGGCACAAGAAGTTGGCACAGGACACAGCCAGGACACCTGACCCAAACTGGCCAACGGTGTATTCCATACCATGGGATGTCACATCTAGTTTAGGAACTGGGAAGTGGGGGCGGGGAATCACCGCTCGGGGACTGGCTGGGTGTCGATCTGCGGGTGGTGAGCAATTGCCCTGCGCATCATTTGTACATTCCAATCCTTTTATTACTACTGTTGTCATTTTATTAGTGTTATCATTATCATTATTAGTTTCTTCTTTTCTGTTCTATTAAACCGTTCTTATCTCAACCCAGGAGTTTTACTTCTTTTCCCGATTTTCTCCCCCATCCCACTGGATGGGGGGGGAGTGAGTGAGCGGCTGCATGGTGCTTAGTTCCTAGCTGGGGTTAAACCATGACATTTTGCAATTTCTACTACTCAATGCTTCAATCCTTATAAAATCTAACTTTATAGCTAGAAAGTCAATGGTAAAACATTATGATATAGTGTTACTCTAATTAAAACCATTAATCTCAATTGTAACTCACAAATACTGCCTGTCAAGGTGCAAAACATTACCTGCCAAACAGAAAAGGCAAAAGCAAGGTCATGAGCACTGACTAGTGTATCATCATCCATCATTAAAACAGCTGAAGGGAGAAAAAAAAAAAAAAGAAAAATTTTTAACTTATCAAAAGATTAAACACATGAGCACAGTATGTAGCGCAGTATTTGACAAGTTAGCTGTGAAACTTCTATAACTATTAAGCTGAATTGCAGAACTGAATTGTAACTCCTTAAAAGTAGATTGAGAAAACATATTTAGATTTCAAAGCTAAAGCAAGGTTGCAGCTTTGTAGTAACTATAAGCAAACCTAAGTTTTAGATTATTTGCCAGGCTCTAGCAAAGCTCAGCAACCTTAGATCATCTGTAGTACAGCTGGACAGATGTGTGTTGAAAAACTTGGGAGTGTTTGGCAAAGCAACTTAAAATTCTACTAATCTTGTGTAAAAATACAACTAAAGAGTTAGATACCATTCTTTAGTGTATGAGATATATACGGGATTCTTAGTATAAAATTTTACCAATCTCCTCACCACTTGCAAGTTCTAAGTAAGCAAGCTTAATAAATCGCACAGGCAACATTCAATATGATTAACTACAGAAGGAAGAATCAATGCCTTAAATTTTAGGCAAAAGACTATCAGAAAGTGGAAAAGGAAAGATATTCTTAGATCAGAATTCCAGATGCATTAAAACTCTTTAAGTTTACAGTCAGAATAAATCCTATTACAGTAAATAAAACACTTGGCAAGTCGAAGTTTCTAGTGTCTTCCTAGAAGTCATGGGTTTTGAGTAGCAAGGCATGTTAGGAAGGGGGCAATAAATAGAATTACCTTTACTAATCATGAGTAAGGTCAGGTCTGTAATGCAACATATGGGGTTTTTTTCCACTTGAAACAAACAGGACTTATTGTTGTGCTTCTCCTGAAAGAGCTTAGGAAGAATATTTAGATGAATAGCCAAAAGACTGGGGAAAATACTCTTAAAAAGGATGCATAATTTGAGATAGACAGCCAGACAGCTAAGGAGGGAAGTTTCTCTGAAGAGCAGAACATGCTTGAGAACTTAGTCTTAAAATGAATGGATTAAATCAAGTCTTTACCAGATGACTTAAGTCCAGATTAATGCAGAGACTCAACAAATACATGCACTATGAATTTCAGTTTACACTGTAAAGGGAGGAGAGGCTGAACTATGTATGTTTGCCTGACAAAGGAAATGGAGAACAGACACAGTTGCAAAAGCCCATGAAATGCATTTGACATCCCTCTTTTTTTCCTTACTCTTCACTGACAGCCTGGTAGTGGTGGTGTGCATCTGGTATCATAACAGGTTTTCCCTTCTATATTACCCACATTCTATTAAGTGGCCCAACAGATCCATGGATTTATTACACAGTATAACTCAAACTATCTCTCTTTTAGCATTCAGATTTTAAGTGTGAAAATAATCTTGGTAGTAGCAATATGAATGGCTGATTACCTTTTGTTTCCAGCTCAGGGAAATTCTGGAGTCTGTTCCTCATGCGATTTACAGTTTGAACTTTAAAGACAACAGGGACAGGATGAGGCCCCAAGGAATTCCACATTTCCTCTGGTATCTTCTCACCAATGTTGTTCCACACAACAATTACTTTATGAAGGTGGGGGATGGCTTGATAATGATTTAAAAGCTTTAGCAGTAAGTCAGTTCTATTATATGTCTGCATAATAAGAGTAAATGAATCCAAGGCAGACTGACTCTGGCTTTTTGGTTCCCTTCTCAAATTGGGCATTTTGTCATCTTTGATATTGGGAAGCAAAGCTGTTAAAGCACCTGCCACAAGAAGCAAGACAATGATCACCACAGAAGTGAAGTGTAGTAGGCGGATTCCCATAACTCTTCCTGGAAGCTTACAGAAGTGAAAATACCTTTAAAACAAGTAACAGGAAAGGAAAAGTCATTAATCACATGTATAGTTATCTCCCTTACTTGAGCAAAACTCCCACAATATTAAGTAGATTTTTGTTTAAGTAAATAAATAAGGAGCATTTTAGGACTTGAGCCAATTACTTTCAACTATCAAGACAGATACTTCTGGTACTCAGTTTCTATGTTTACTTGCTTTTCACTTTTTTTGATTAACTTTGGATTTCATCGTTTTGTGAAAATGAATCTAGAGTAATTCTTTAACTCTAGATTGTTCATCATCTCTTATTTTCTCAGTGCTGCATTTTCGATTAAACATCTACATACCTCACCAAACCCATCCAGCTAATTTGTAAAATCAGAATTAGATTGTAAAATTAAATTAGAAAGCTAATTTGTACAGAGACTCAGTATTTTCAGCATTGCAGGAGCTCTGCCTTAGCTGGGAAACAAAAGGGAGAGAAGGTGCCTTCTCAAGAGCTCTGGCAGAAAAGGAGGAAGTAAGATGCTCTTTCTTTTTCCATTGCTGAGGCACTGTACACAGAAGGAGTGATCTTTACCACTGATTTGCTGGACATTTTGTCAATAGTTTTTATATCTGCTCGATAACGGTTATTAATGTGGAAAATATGATTCTGATCATACTAAATGAGGCTACAACACAGGTGGAGCAAAAGAAACATGCCAAATGGAATAATATGGGAATGCAACAACATCAGTAACAGCTTGTCTGCTAAACCTAGAACTCAGCAGAAACTGGAAACATCAGATGCTAGGTGCTATATATCAGCTAACTGGGGGAGCAGCCTTAGTATAAAGCAAGGGTTTCTTGATCCTCCTGATTTTGGAACTAAACAGGAGCTCTTAAAAACCAGCTCCTACAAAGGTAGCCCTGACATTCATGCTGCTTAAGTAGCACTCCCAATTCTCCAGACATTTATAAATTGTCAACTCAGCAGGATCCAGCAGCCACTGCATTCCACAGTTTGCCCCTCAAATGTGTCATCCACATCTCTTCTTCCTCCTTTACTTGCAAGATTAGTATTAATTGAATACAAGATGAATATTCTAAGTCTAACTACTAAACAGTTACTCACGTATACATATTACTCATGTTACTCCATTAATAATTTCTAAGCTTTCAGCAGGGAATTCGGATCAAATTAGGTGATCCAGGACAGCCCCATCAATTACAATTTTTGAGAGAGTATCTCCGTGTTTTTTTCACAGAAGTTTTGATCATTTTTTTCCAAAGTGCATATACCATGCTTGAAAATATGAATGTAAATTATTTTAGTCTAAAAAAACCTCTCAACTTACCTCATTGTTGCCAAGTAGGATTGTTTTTGCCCCCCTTGTTTTTACAGGACAGTCGTTGGTGATCTTTGAATCTGTTGGAAAGTAAAGGGACTGTAGAACTGAAGATCAACAGTTACCCCACATGCTACCCAGCATTCTTTTACAAGTAAACTTTCCTCTCAATTAGTGATTAATGTATGCATTCTTGGCAATCATCCAATCCCTCTTCCTATCGCTCAGTTGAGTAATTGTCTCTGCCTTTCAATGAACACTCCAGAAAGAAGTTATTACACCAGTTGGTTAGAAAGAAAAGCACAGCATATTCCCCTGCTTGTAAAATTGTCACTTTTTGCCAATGCAGTGTCTGTGTGTTCCATCCTTAGGGTCAACTACAGAGATACACGTAGGTCTCCAGAACCTCACAGTCTGTTGCTTTGTTCACCAGGCACCACTAAAATACATATTTGGCTACCACAGTCAGGTAAGTAGTCCCAATAAAATTATTTTCTTTTCTGGCTCATCCCCCTCACACTCTCCTTCCACTAAGCTTACCAGTTGTGTTAGAGGTTTAAGACACAGCATTTTGTTCTTCCATCTGGTTGGGCAGCTTGGCAGAAGGGAAAGCAAATATGAGTGTAAGCACAAACAGAAAGGATGAAAAAGATGCAGGACAGCAACTTAAGAAACCTGTGTCTGTTAAGGCTCCTAGGTTGTTAGAGGAATTATTGTTCTTTAAAACTAGTTAAACAAAGAAAGGGAGTTTTTATTTTGGATTTAGGAATGGTACTACGAAAGCTTAGAAAACGGTAATTTGTTGAACTCGTTGAATACTTGAACCTATGTTAAATTTCTTAAGACTGGTTTGTTTAGGTTGTATAAACTTGCTGCTTAAAAATTTGCATGTATACCAATCTGAATATGCCCACACATGCAGGTCTTCCCAAATTTGAGTTCCAGTTTTACCACGGACTTATTTTGTGAGGCTGGAGAGGTCACTGAAACTACTTCCAGAAGATCATCACTTGTTCTGGTTGCTTCATTTTATAGGTGTAAACAATCATGCCTGACTTCTAAAAATGATGGGCAGCAGTGGCTACTCAGCATTTCTGAGGTCCACCATATCTTGGTCACTCGTGCTTTTAAAAAAGGTGAACCTGAGATTCTCTTTCCCCAGTTACAACCTAGATGCAACAATACTTACCAATACTACTGTAATGACTAATTAGTTAAAATTTAAAAGCATACTTAAGATGAAAATATAAATGTTGTTTACTGTGGTTATGAGGCTTCCTGGCTTTCCATACATTCTTGCGTTTACTCACTTGCATACAATTGGCTGTAATGATAAGCAAGGATGATATTATAACATACACTTTTTTTAAAATAAATGCCAATATAAAATCTTTAAAATTAGCATCCTGGCACTTTCCAGTAAGAAAGTGCCCATCAGTTTTGCCAATTAAGTCACGAGACTGCAACGCAAGATTAACCTCTTCAAAGAATTCTTACAATACCCCCTGCAGAGAATACCTCTTCAAAATAAAACTGAAGAAAATAAAAACCCTGTGTCAAAATACAGTACTTTAATCCTCATTCCAAGAGAATGACTTCTTGAAGGGGTTCCCCTCTCTTCGCGGGCAGCACCTCGTACTAGCATTTCATAATAATTACGTGCAGCCAGGCTGCAGAAGGGAACAGCTTCCCCTCCCGGGCAGAGCACGCCGTCCCCCCGCACAGCGCCCAGCCCGGCCGCCCCTCACGCACGGTTTCACTCACGTTCAGGAGGGCGCCGGTATTGTCGCTTGCTTCCCCAGCGGTGCGGCGCTACCAGCGGCTGTGCTGCGCTCCCGAGGCGGCACCAGCAGCAGCGAGCGCGGCGGCAGGCCGCAGGGCAGAGGAGAGGAGAGGAGAGGAGGTGCCGGCCCGGCACCCCGCGGCGCGGCTCGGCTCAGCCCGCCCGCGCAGGCCGCTCGGGTGACTCAGGGGCGGCCCGGGCTCGACCGCCGCAGCGCTACGGCGGCGGCGCCGCCCAACCCCGCTTCCTGTGAGGCGGCCCTCCGCTTCCTCCCGGCAGGCCCCGGTTTGTAGTTCGGGGTCCTGCCGCGGGCGGGGACTTCGCCGCCGCCACCGCTCCCCCCCGCGCCCGGCTCGGGCAGGTCTGGCCGCCACGCAGCTTCCCAGAACGCGGCGTTACGCCGCAGCCTGCGTCCGGCCGCGGGGGGCCGGGCCGCCGCCCCAGACCCGTACCGAGGGCTGCCGCAGCAGCTGTGCCGGGAGCACCGGGCATCGTAAGCAGAACGCGGGCGAGCAGCTGGCGCGGGACGGATGAGAATTCATATTCTGGCGTTTGGTTTGGTTTGGATTTTTAGGCGGCCGCGGCAGCTCGGGCAGCGCGCGCTCAGCTCCGTGTGACCGGTACCCCGAAGCCCAGGCCGGTACCGGGCCGAGCACCGCCCGCCGCCAACGCCAACCCGGGCCCCGCCCCCTGCGCGCGAGCGGGCCCGTGGCGCCACGCCCTCGTCACCCCTCGTGCTGTGGCGGCGCGCAGGCGCGCAGTGGGAGGCCGGAAGTGTGACTGGCGTGTGGGCAGGCGGCTGGGGGAGCGCTCCCGCCCCGTCTGGCTGCCCTGCCGGCCGGGCGCGCCGCGGCCCCGGCAAGATGCTGCCCCTCTCCATCAAGGACGATGAGTACAAGCCGCCCAAGCTCAACCTGCTCAGGAAGGTGTCGGGCTGGTTCAGGTGAGCGGGCCGGGCCGGGCCGGGCGCAGCGGGGGCCGGGGCTGGGGCCGGGGCCGCGGCCGCGGCCGATCCCCCGCGGGAGGGACTGGGGAAGGCTGATGCCGAGGGCGCCTGGGCCGCCCGGCGAGCCGGTCCGGCCTTCCGCCGCTGCCCTCCGCTGTGCCGGCGGCGGGTGACCCGCTGTGTGCTCCGTGCGCAGGTCCATCCTGGCGGACAAGACCTCCCGTAACCTCTTCTTCTTCCTCTGCCTCAATCTCTCCTTCGCCTTCGTGGAGCTGCTTTACGGCATCTGGAGTAACAGGTACCGGGGCGGGGGGAGCGCGGCGCGGGGCGGCCGGCGGGGCGGGAGCGGCTCCCAGCGCGCAGGAAGCGGCGCCTCCCGCCGCGGCCAGTGCCACGTCTGCCTCTCGGCGAGGCCGGCGCCGGGGCCATGCGGCCGGGCCTGGCCTCCTGGCCCGCCGTCCGGAGGGGGCCGCTCGGCAGAGCGTTGGGGGCTGCTGGGGAGCTTCCCCCGAGCGGGAGCGCTCTCGTGGGTAGCGACCGGCTCTGTCACCCCCTCAGCCGGATCTCAGGGGGGAAGCGCTCCTGCGTGGGGGCGCGACTTGGCGCGTGATGGAGGAACGCTGCTTTGAAACTGGTGTCTTGCTGGCCGTGCTGCTCGGCTCTTTGCTGAGGAGGAAGCCTGGCCTTGGAGTGAGTTACGGGACCCGGGGGTTGTAACCGTTTCGTGACTGCCGGTTGCCACAGAGGTCCTTTGTCTGGGGACGTGGCTTCATTTGTAAGTTGGTAGCTGGGTGGCAAAAACTGGCAACACGCCAGGCATCTATGTCCCTGAGTGAGAAACTGGATTTAACACATCCAGGTATAGCTAAGTGGTACTATATAGCACGTAAATTCACAAAGGTGGAAGGAACAGGTGGGTCTTGACTACATTGCTACTGAAAAATCTGTCGTAAAATATAAGCGGGAATGCAAAATAGCTTCAGTACTGATGTATGGTGTACAGGTAGAGAACAGACAATGGTGGTAGTATATCCATCATACTTTATTCTTGATAGCGAAGTTGTTTGATGGTGGTATTTTTGTCTCTATGTCAGTAGTTCAGTTCAAAGTGGATTGGCATGGGAATGTCATTTGTCATGGTTTAACCCTAGCCCGCAACTAAGCACCACACAGCTGCTCGCTCACTCCCCCCCACCCAGTGGGATGGGGGAGAAAATCGTGAAAAGTAGCAAAACCCGTGGGTTAAGATAAGAACGGTTTAATAGAACAGAAAAGAAGAAACTAATAATGATAATAATAACACTGATAAAATGACAACAGCAATAATAAAAGGATTGGAATGTACAAATGATGCGCAGTGCAATTGCTCACCACCCGCCGACTGACACCCAGCTAGTCCCTGAGCAGCGATTCCCTGCCCCCACCTCCCAGTTCCTATACTAAATGGGACATCCCATGGTATGGAATACCCTGTTGGCCAGTTTGGGTCAGCTGCCCTGGCTCTGTCCTGTGCCACCTTCTTGTGCCCCTCCAGCTTTCTCGCTGGCTGGGCATGAGAAGCTGAAAAATCCTTGACTTTAGACTAAACACTACTTAGCAACAACTGAAAACATCAGTGTTATCAACATTCTTCACATACTGAACTCAAAACATAGCACCGTACCAGCTACTAGGAAGACAGTTAACTTTATCCCAGCTGAAACTAGGACAGTATCCACCCCTTACTCTATACCATTGACGTCATGCTCAGTTCCCATACCTTTAGTTACATCCTGGTCAATCATCGTCACCTTTCCATCCCTTTGAGATATGAACAATGAGATATATATATATATGTATACACACACAGAGATATCATTCCTTTAGTTTATGAGTTATGTTCATAAAATGTTCGTTGAGTTCATTTAGTTCCTGACTCTGGGCTCCATCTGTCATACCAATCTTTCTGGGCAGGAGGGATGGTGCAAAGTCCTCTCAGTCGGTAGAGAAGAATTGGGCTTCAGTGTGGTGTGATGAGCCGGTGACATTCGGCACAGCAGGAGGATGGTGTGCACCGTTGGATTGTTGCATGCTGGAGTCAGTGCTGGTTCCATCACTACTGTGCTTTGCTCAGTTTTATCACAGTTCTTTCTTGCTTGATCTAAGTAATTCTTACTATAGTACTATGGATATAGTACATAACAATTATAGTAATGATAACATACAGTAGCAGGGTTATATAGCAACTAATATCATACAGTTTAATTCTGGCTATTCTCACCCAAAATCACATGCCCTTGAGGCACACGTCGGACTTTCCCATCTTTTCACATCACCCACCAAGTGCTCCCAGGCCCTTGAGCAAAAGCAGTCCCACGAATGAGTTTACCTTTACCTGAGGCAGGAGTAACCCAGACTGTCTTCCCTAACATATTTTTTATGTGCACTACAGGGACTTTATCCCCTTCTACAGTACGTAAAAGTTCTGACTGGGCAGGGCCACCCTGATTGGCAGATCCTCTGGTGTTGACTAACCAGGTAGCTTTTGCTAAATGTGTATCCCAGTGTTTGAAAGTTCCACCCCCCATTGCTCTCAATGTAGTCTTTAACAGTCCATTGTATCGCTCAATTTTCCCAGAGGCTGGTGCATGATAGGGGATATGATACACCCACTCAATGCTATGCTCTTTGGCCCAGGTGTCTATGAGGTTGTTTTGGAAATGAGTCCAGGTGTCTGACTCAATTCTTTCTGGGGTGCCATGTTGCCACAAGACCTGCTTTTCAAGGCCCAGGATAGTGTTCCGGGCAGTGGCATGGGGTACAGAATATGTTTCCAGCCATCCAGTGGTTGCTTCCACCATTGTAAACACATAGCGCTTGCCTTGGCGAGTTTGTGGGAGTGTGATACAGTCAATCTGCCAGGCTTCCCCATATTTATATTTCAGCCATCGCCCTCCATACCACAGGGGCTTTAAACACTTGGCTTGCTTAATTGCAGCACGTGTTTCACATTCACGGGTAACCTGTGCGATAGTGCCCATGGTCAAGTCCACCCCTCGATCACGAGCCCATCTATATATTGCACCTCTTCCCTGATGGCCTGAAGTATCATGGGCCCACCGAGCCATAAATAGCTCACCTTTATGTTGCCAGTCCAGGTCCACCTGAGCCACTTCAATCTTGGCAGCTTGATCCACCTGTTGGTTATTTTGATATTCTCCAGTGGCCCAACTCTTGGGTACATGAGCATCTACATGACGTACTTTTACAACCAGATTCTCAAGCCGGGGTGCAATATCTTGCCACAGTGCGGTAGCCTAGATGGGTTTACCTCTGCGCTGCCAGTTGCTCTGCTTCCATTGCTGTAACCACCCCCACAGAGCATTTGCCACCATCCATGAGTCAGCATAGAGATAAAGCACTGGCCTCTTTTCTCTTTCAGCAATATCTAATGCTAGCTGGATGCCTTTCACCTCTGCAAACTGACTCAATTCACCTTCTCCTTCAGCAGTTTCTGCGACTTGCCGTGTAGGACTCCATAGAGCAGCCTTCCACCTCCGATGCTTTCCCATAATGCAACAGGATCCGTCAGTGAACAGAACATATTGCCTCTCATTTTCTGGCACTTTATTATACAGCGGGGCCTCTTCAGCCCATGCCACCTCCTCCTCTGGCGACATTCCAAAATCTTTGCCTTCTGGCCAGTCCGTGATCACTTCTAAAATTCCTGGGCGACTGGGGTTTCCTATGCGAGCCTGTTGTGTGATCAGTGCAATCCACTTACTCCACGTGGCGTCAGTCGCGTGGTGTGTAGAGGAGACCCTCCCTTTGAACATCCAGCCCAGCACTGGCAGTCGGGGTGCTAAGAGGAGCTGTGTTTCGGTACCAACCACTTCTGAGGCAGCTCGAACTCCTTCATATGCTGCCAATATCTCTTTTTCAGTTGGAGTATAGCAAGCCTTGGATCCTCTGTATCCCCAACTCCAAAACCCCAGGGGTCGACCTCGGGTCTCCCTGGGTGCTTTCTGCCAGAGGCTCCAGGTAGGGCCATTCTCCCCAGCTGCAGCATAGAGCACATTTTTAACGTCTTGTCCTGCCCGGACTGGTCCAAGGGCTACTGCATGAACAATCTCCCATTTAATTTGTTCAAAGGCTTCTTGTTGCTCAGGGCCCCATTTAAAATCATTCTTCTTCCGGGTCACTTGAGAGAGAGGGCTTACAATCAGACTGTAATTTGGAATATGCATTCTCCAAAACCCCATGACACCTAAGAAGGCCTGTGTTTCCTTTTTACTAGTTGGTGGACACATAGCTGCTATTTTGTTGATAACATCTGTGGGGATCTGACGATGTCCATCCTGCCATTTTATTCCTAAAAACTGGATCTCCCATGCAGGTCCCTTGACCTTACTTTCTTTTATGGCAAAACCGGCTTTCAGAAGGATTTGGATTATTTTCATCCCCTTCTCAAAGACTTCTTCTGCCATGTTGCCCTATACAATGATGTCATCAATGTATTGCAGGTGTTCCGGAGCTTCACCTTTTTCCAGTGCAGTCTGGATCAGTCCATGGCAAATGGTGGGGCTGTGTTTCCACCCCTGGGGCAATCGATTCCAAGTGTACTGGACGCCCCTCCAAGTAAAGGCAAATTGTGGACGACACTCTGCTGCCAGAGGGATTGAGAAAAACACATTAGCAATGTCAGTTGTAGCATACCACTTGGCTGCCTTTGGCTCTAGTTTGTATTGAAGTTCTAGCATATCTGGAACGGCAGCACTCAGCGGTGGCGTGACTTCATTCAGGCCATGATAGTCAACTGTTAGTCTCCACTCCCCATTAGAATTTCGCACTGGCCATAGGGACTATTAAAGGGTGAGCAAGTTTTGCTGATCACCCCTTGGCTCTCCAGTTGGTAAATCAACCTATGGATGGGAATCAGAGAGTCTCGGCTGGTGCGATATCACTGCTGGTGCACCGTCATGGTAGCAATTGGCACTTGTTGTTCTTCAACCCTCAGCAACCCCACAATCGAAGGATCTTGAGAGAGACCAGGCAGGGTAGACAACTGTTCAGTGCCCTCCATCTCCAAGGCAACTATACCAAATGCCCATCGATACCCCTTCAGGTCCTTAAAATACCCTCTCCTGAGATAGTCTATGCCAAGGATACACAGAACCTCTGGACGAGTCACAATGGGCTGTTTCTGCCATTCATTCCCAGTTAGGCTTACTTCAGCTTCCAATACAGTTAACTCTTGGGATCCCCCTTTCATACCAGAAATACAAATGGGTTCTGCCCCTTTATAACTTGATGGCATTAGAGTGCACTGTGTGCCGATGTCTACTAGAGCCTTATACTCCTGTGGGTCTGATGTGCCAGGCCATCGAGTCCACACAGTCCAATAGACCCGGTTATCCCTTTCCTCCACCTGGCTGGAGGCAGGGCCCCTCTAATTCTGGCCAGAGTATCCAGTATTCACTTCTAAAATTGGCTCAGAAGTCCCTTCAAGAGGATCAGAAATAAGATCAGCCCTTCTACTCTGTTTGGAAACTGGAGCGGCATTTTTTCCTGGTAGAATCCTCTTTTGTGGTGGTTTTTCCTCGCAGCTCACGTACCCGTGCATTTAGGACCGAGGTGGGTTTTCCATCCCATTTCCTCATGTCCTCTCCATGATCACATAGGTAAAACCACGGAGCACCTCATGGTGTGTACCTTCTATATTCTCTCTCTTGGGCAGAGGAGACCTCACACCTAATAGCTGAGACATTGGTCCTTACAGGTGGGGAATAGGACATATCCTCTTTGAATTGCTGGAAATCCTTGGACAGCTTCTCCACAGCCAAAATGCAGGCTTGTAGGGAGGAGGAGAGATTTTCTTCGTATTGACGGAGTTGGCAAGCCACTTCATCCACTGTCGGTGCCTCTTTGTCTTTCCAGGTCATTATTGCCAGTGAGTTGGCGTAGGACGATGGCGCGCTCCGTACAAACTTCCGCCACATGGGTCGTGTGCATTGGACTTCGTCTGGATCTTTGGGTAACCATGGGTTGTCCAGGTCATAATGAATCGTCTCTAGCACGGCTAATTCCCTCAGATATTGGATATGTCTTTCCATGGTGGTCCACTTGGCTAGATTGACATATAACATCTTCCTTAAAGGGGTGTCTTTCCTTCACACTTGACAGGAGTCACCTCCAGAGGCTGATGGCTTGTGTTCCTTTTCCAATTGCATTGTCAATGCCACCTTCCCTGGCAAGCGATCCCAGCTGCTTGGCTTCCCTACCTTCTAATTCCAAGCTATTAGCCCCATTGTCCCAGCATCAGAGGAGCCAGGTGATAATATGCTCACCTATACGGTGGCCAAAATCTTTTCTCATATCCCGCAGCTCACTCAAGGATAGGGACCGGGTTATTACCTCTGGTTCTGCCTCTTCCTCCCGTTCCCGTGATGACCCTGGTTCACCTTCATCCTTTGCTAAGTGAACTGATTTTTTTGTATATTTCTTTTTCTGTGTGGGGGCAACTGATACTGATGCAGGTTGGTCTGCATGTTCAGTTGCAGTATAGCTCACCGGGTTTTGGATAACCGCAGCGTCTGTTGCCAAGGTTTGGGTAGCAGCAGTGCTCATCACTGGGGCTGGAGGGACCACAGTGCCCATTTCCGAGGTCTGGGTAGCTGCTGTGCTTGTTGCCATGGCTGGAGGGGCTGCAGTGCCTGTTGCTGAGGTTTGGGTAGCCACAGTTCTCATCACTGGGGCTGGAGGGGCCGCAGTGCCCATTGCCAAGGTTTGAGTGACCGCAGTGCTCATTGTTTTGTTGTTAGGTCCAGAGACCTTCTCTTCCCCTTGAGGGTACTGTGTGGTGTTGAACAGGGCTCGATAGGCATGGGCCAGGCCCCAGCACGTTGCAGTGATTTGTATCTCTCTGGAGCTGCCGGGGTGACAGCATACCTTTTCCAAATATTTTACTGGTTCTTCTGGATTCTGCACTTGTTCAGGGGTGAACTTCCAAAACACTGGAGGTGCCCACTTTTCTAGGTACTTGCCCATATGACCCCACACACCCTGCCACTCATAATTATCCAGCCTTGGGGCAGATCTCTGGGTAATCTTCTTAAATAGTTGTTTAACCTTAAACAAGAGCTGTACCACATTGATGAGCATGCTAATTCCTAGCAGTAGGGCTAGGACCATGCAAGTCTCAACATCCCAGGAGTATTCAAATTTTTCAAAATTCTCAAACACCGTTGTAACTGGACTGAAGGAGAAAGGAGAAGGGAAGAAATGTACCCCACTCATAGACTGGTTTTCCAAGGAGGAAGGGTAAATGGTGTAATTATTAATAGTTTCCCACAGATGGCTCCCGCAGTATAAAGGTGACAATGCTGAGTGCAAATACCAGATTAATCCCACAACCGATGACTTTATCATACCATAAACCAGTGTTATACAATACATCAAAGTGAAAACCTTAATCCACCTCCCACGGATGATAAGCAGCAGAAGAGGGACTACATGCAGCAAGCGAGGTGATAGACAGAACTTTAAAAACAGAGCAACAACTCTAAGAACACATAAATCAACATAATGACCAGCAACTATTAGACCAATATAATGAATGCTTATAACAAATTTGTTTTAACAAGCTCTGGTCAGGTTTGTTGTTATCTCAACCCTTCGGGCCCCATGTTGGGCACCAAAATGGACTGTCGTGGTTTAACCCCAGCCAGCAACTAAGCACCACGCAAGTGCTCGCTTAGCCCCCTCCCCCCCCCAGTGGGATGGAGGAGAAAATCGTGAAAAGTAGCAAAACCCATGGGTTAAGATAAGAACGGTTTAATACAATAGAAAAGAAGAAACTAATAATGATAATAATAACACTGATAAAATGACAACAGCAATAATAAAAGGATTGGAATGTACAAATGATGCGCAGTGCAATTGCTCACCACCCACCGACCAACACCCAGCTAGTCCCTGAGTGGTGATTCCCCGCCCCCACTCCCCCCAGTTTCTATACTAGATGTGACATCCCATGGTATGGAATACCCTGTTGGCCAATCTGGGTCAGCTGCCCTGGCTCTGTCCTGTGCCACCTTCTTGTGCCCCTCCAGCTTTCTCGCTGGCTGGGCATGAGAAGCTGAAAAATCCTTGACTTTAGACTAAACACTACTTAGCAACAACTGAAAACATCAGTGTTATCAACATTCTTCACATACTGAACTCAAAACATAGCACCGTACCAGCTACTAGGAAGACAGTTAACTATCCCAGCTGAAACCAGGACATCATTTAAGCCCAACAGTGTGTCCTTCCATGTGGAACTTAAAGTAGTCCTTATCAAAAGCTGTAATATGGACACAGATTACTGGGACTCTTCATCACGAGTTTTAAGTCAATGCTGCAATGCAGATTTGGAAACAGTTCCATCCTAATATTTATCACGTTTCTCTGAATCTCCCAAACTGTACTATAAAATCCTTAACCTTGATTACAGTAGTTGCTAGTGTAGTACTAGTGAGAATACAGTGCTATCTTGGGCATAGACTGTATCATGGCAATGTGCTAGACCAGCTCGGGTGTGCTTGGTTTTGACTTGCATGTTGATTCACTTTGATTCACTTTTCAGTTGTGTGAGGATTATTGTACACGTAGCCAGTCTACTCGAATATGGATGTTTTTTGTAATAGCTCAGAGGATACAACAATTTTTCTCAATGGTTCAGTTATAAAGAGCTTTATGTTCATGTGAGTTTGTTCCAATGTCTTTCTTTTAACTATTTTTTTTTTTATAGCGTGACCAGAAATAAAATCTGTACCAGAAAAGTCCTGTATGTGAGATAATGAAATGGAGAAACTGAAGTGACACTTCCGAGAAACATGTCACTGAAAAATTGGGCTTACTGGAATTGACAGACTCTTATTTATTTTTGTTCATTATAGAGATTAAGAATTCAGATTTGTTGGATAATCATTAGTTGGGCCTCTTGTTTCTATTTCAAGTCACTAGTATCAGGTATCTTTACATTAAGCCTAGATTTTGGGCTAGAACAAAACAGTATCTTAGCAAGTATCTCTTTCGTAGACAGGAGTAGCAGAGAATATGATGAGGAATGCCTTCCGTCAAAGCAGATGGTTCATGCCTTGGAAGAACAAACACACAACAAGCAAACAAGGAGCCCTATAAGGAAAACTATTTCATCAGTTTGAAGAGCACAGCTCCTTTGCTCATCACGTGAGAGATGCAGAAACGGAACGTTTGTGAAGGGCATTTCCTGTATCATCTTGGAGCACTTCTTTATTCCACTGTGGCCTGTCTTGGGTATGGCCAGTGCCTGATGCCACAAGTGTTAGAAGCGTCATCTTGAATTCTGTTCTCTTTTGCATCCTTGATGATGTCAGTGAGTGTAAGATAGTAAGGCTAACAGGCTGATATGATTATTCAGATGATTCTTCCCTTGACTTCCACAGACTAAGGAATTTCTTTTTAATTGCGATTCTGAAAAGTACACTTCTATCCGTTTAAATTTAAGCAGATTGCTGTGAGTTCTTTGGCTGGGATATTCTTATCTCAAAATCAAATCTATGATTTCAGCCCCCCAAATTTTTGTCAGCAAGTTCTAAAAGTCTTCAATTTTAATTATTTTTTTTTTTTTAAATTCTTAATTTCTTACATTCTCCTTAGCTTTTGTTTGCCAAGTAGGTTGTTTCCTGAACTCATGTAGCTGTTTTGTCATTTATATGATCCCTTTAGAAATACTGTGGTATGTTGATGTTCCTGAAGCACGGATAACAAAACTGGATATGGTATTTTGTGAGCTGAGAGCTTGTTTAAAGTTGAAATCTGCTACTTGGGCTGTTCTGTTTTAAAATACTATTATGTGCATACTTGTGTAATTTGATTTCAAATTTGTGTTATTAAATCAACTGTGGAAGCATCCTCATTTAGACATAATCTGTTTGAGTACAGGGTTTCTACTAGATTATACTCTGGATGATGTGTTCCAGTTCTAATGGAAGTTCTTCATATATCCCATGTTGCTAGCGGTTGATTGGATCGCTTGTTTACTTTAGTAACTAATCACTTTGCACTCAGGTTTTTTAAGGTGTCGTTAATTTACAGGTCATGTAAAAAAAAAAAACCCAAACTTGGATGAAATCAGATTGGCCTCTTACTAGGCTTCCTGTCGTTTGTGCAGTTGAATCAGTTATAGCTGTACATACAATACAGAGTATGTTAATGCCATGTGGTGAATTGTGCTGCAGACACAGTCTGTACTGACCCCTGTTGATAAATCCACATGCCTCTGGCTACTTGGAGATGTTAGCTTAGGTCTTGAAAGCAGCACAGCCGTTTTGCTGTTGCACCTATGGTAAGTCTTGTCTCTGTGAGATTTGAAGGTGTGAGCGCAGTGCCATGACAACTTGCTGTATGATTTCTGGTTCTAGACCTACTATGGGATTTTGTTTCAGTAACGGTCCTTACACAGTCTTCTCTTTCCCAGCAGACTCTACAAAAAAACAAAAAAAAAACCAACAAAAAAAAACCAAAACAAAAACCCCAACTCAGAAACCACTAGCTATCTCTGTTTAGCCATGCTTATTCCTTCTATTTCATAATCATTACAAATTTAGGGTTAACTGTCACCCTAAATACCTTCTGTCTGAATGTTTGGTGTGTTGTGTGGTTTTTTTCCCCACCAGATCTTCCTTAATGCTCAGAACCAAACCTAAAATGAGCTGTTTCCCTGGGGATGTCACCTGGTTTTGGGGAGGGGGAAGCTGTCGCCTATACCCTTCAAGAATTTGATAGGGAATTCTGTTGTGCTGCTTCATAGGCATACAGCTAAAACCTTTGGTCTTCCTTTAAAGTTTGTTCAGAATGACTTCATCTGTTTCCTGCTTTGGTGGCTAGAGCACCTAAGGACAATTTATCATACCATCACCCTCTGCCTTAAATGTGTTGTAGTTGTATGTATATATACCTCTGTATGCGTCCATAAAGTATATATGTAAATCTATAGAGAGCGCAAGACTTTTGTTCTCTGTCCTCCAGACCCACTCCTTCCACAGTTGAGTGTTTCATCTGAAACGCTTCAGATTAATCTTGAAATTTATTTCAGTCAGGTTGAAATTGTTTGGTTTCTTAATGTGAAGTAGTTCAAACTTTGGTTAATGAAACTTTGTATTTGACTTAAGTGTGAAAAGGTGGCTATCCTCTAGAACTTGTTAATACCAGTAGCTGCTTTTTGTTCTTCAGTTTCTAAGAACTGAGCTGTGTACTTAATTGTTCTTAGACAACCAAAGCATTGGGGAAATGGAACTTTTAGGACACTTGTAATAACAAATGCTCATCATTACCTCAGTATCAAATGTCTCTTCAAATATGAAGCAATTTTTGTGTTTTGATGCACACACTTCCTTGCAGCCTTACAGAACCTGTTTATGATTAGTAGTTTACTAAAACTTGGCAACTGTTGTGCATGGTGTTAAATCCAGTTTACATACAGCCTACAAACTGATACAAGTTCTCCTGACCAGGTAACTTGTGAACTAAGTTAAGTTGCTTTGAACTTTGTAGGGTAAAACATCATGCTAAACTTTTCCTCTGTGTGTTAGTCAAGCCTGTAGTTGTGCATTGGTCATTGAAATAAACCATTTAAGAAGTGGTCTTTCAGCCTTTGCTTCCTTCAGCTTCTAGATCAGAGAGGAGTGTGTCTGCTAGTCAATACCTTGCAGCTGATAAGGCAAAGATTTGAGGAGTGAGGATTTCTCCTCTGTGCTAGCAAAACCACGCCTGAAGCTTAGACACCCAGTGTATTCTGCTATTGTGTAAAAGATTAAATGCAAATGCTGGTTTTTTTCATACTGAACATGTAGCATGTGGAACATAACTTTTTTTTTTTCTGTTCTTTTCCAGTTTAGGTCTAATATCAGATTCTTTTCATATGTTTTTTGACTGTACTGCTTTATTGGCTGGATTAGCAGCTTCGGTTATTTCAAAATGGAGGTCAAATGATGCTTTCTCATATGGGTAAGAAACTTCAGGCCGTTACCTTAATGTATTTTAGTAAATATCTAGGTAGTCATTTTTCACTGTATGAACAAAACCTCTTTTTGCAGAACATGGAAAAGCTATGTTGAAAGTGTGGGTTTTTAAGGTGAGTTATGTAAACCTTTAAGTTAACATCCCCTTAGAAATAGTAAAAATGTGAAGGCATTGCTTTTGGGGGGCAGATTTATCACTTCCAAGATCGCTGTGATCATACTAGTGGAAACAAGTTGCACAGCAGGAAGTTGCCCTGCACTGTCATGTGCTAATGGCACCAGTGAAGTTAGAGCAGCCACATCATGGGGCATCATGAGTTTGTCCTCACAGTGCAGTGAGGTTCATTACAGGGAATTTCAATCTGCTGATGCCCCATGTCTTCTTTGGAACAGAAAGTTAGAACTGAAAGGAGTTCAGTCTCAGTGATGCTGCACTTGAGATTATAAGCTATGCTTCTCAGAACCAGCAGGATTGAACAGCTGTGACTACCATTAACACCGATCCTCAAGGCTGAGGTATATTGTCCCATACCAACCTTCATGGATAGAGCTGCTGCAGCTGGTTCTGTTTCAAGGGCACTTGGTTCCACTGCACATTGCAGTTGTGCCCTGTAAAACAATACTGGTGATACAATATTATTAATTAGTGATACTGATTAATTAACAGCAAATGAACTATAACATGGGTTGTTGCATTCCCCGTAGCATTACTGACCTGAATGTCAGGATTTAGCTTCAGCTGTCTCACCTAAGCATGGATCATGTAGTTTGAAACTTAACAGCACTGTTTAATTAAGGTGGAAACTCCAGTGTGCCTAGAAATCAATTTAGGAAGAATTGATTGTACCATGAACTAATTGCAGTGAAAGCAGGTTCTGTATTAATTACTGCTATGCATTTAAACAGCTGGTGTTCCATTTATTAGAGAATGGCCACAATTTATTAAAGTCTGATGTTTGCTACATTGGAATTACATGTTATTCTAACGTGGCTGATTTTAATTGAAAAAATTTCATAGCTGAAATAATTATTTTCTTCTCAAAACTTTTACTAAAAATCCCCCTACCAGAGGGGGACTGAATTACTGTATGGCTGTTTGATATTCAACAGAACTTTATATCAGCAGACTTCGATTACATCTCATATGCTTATCTTTGTGGCTTCGAAGTATAAGTTTATACCATAACTTCCAGTGCAGAGGATCTTAAATGGGTAGATGTTGACATACTGAAAGTTTTCTTTCATCTAGATCTGGTAATGGCTGATCTGGATTAGGTAATTTCTGTGAAAATACAACATACTGAATTTCAAATACTTATCTGTAGTTTATATACTGCATCTTCCATTTAGCAAGCCCCTGTGTAATACAACTGTTTGAGATCTAGAAGACTGTACTGCAGTCTCCAAGTTCCACTTTTAATTTTCAGCATTTAAATGGAGGTCGTAATACCTGTTATTGCTTTTTTGTGTCTTGCAGGTATGTTCGAGCAGAAGTACTTGCTGGTTTTGTAAATGGTTTATTCCTCATCTTTACAGCATTCTTCATTTTTTCCGAAGGTGTTGAGGTATGTTATGAAGTCAGTTACACTATCAATTGTCACGTTTCTATTTGTAGAGCATATTTAATGGGGAAAAATGGAAAAATTGAAAAATACTGGTTAAAAATCTGTGATTTGAACAGAGAATAAGGCCATGTGAAATAGCTGTTCTGTGACAAAGAAACCCAGCTTTTTCAGTGTATCTATACTAGCTTCTTAAACAGTATATTTTGATTGTGTGTTGTCACCAGGACATGTGTAAAGACTCAGTGAGATTTACCTTGTCCTTTTTTCAACCAGTTAAGTATGTCGTAGGAAGTTCTTTACTTCTCATTGTTAGACAAATGAGTCCAAGAAGGAAAGGCCAAAACTAGTCGTTCAGAGGACAGAAGTTAGTCATAAGTCACATTCTGTGACAAAGTTGGACTAACTCATTAAAGAAAAAGCATTATCTTCCAAATCTTGAAGTCTAATATAAATGGCAACTAGTAATAGCGCTAACATTTACAAGGGCACTTTTCTTGAATTTTTTTTGCAAGATGGTTCAGGTGATTTCAAGATTAAAATTTAGCCATCAAGGGTGTCTGCACTGAAGTGAGGTAGGATTAAGAGTAAAATTGATAACTGATTCTAATCAGCTTGCATTAATGCTTTTACTTTTTAATAGGAGGTACACTATAAATATGTTTAGACTTCTATTTCAGAATACATTCTAGTGTGGTTTTTAATTAAGAGAGAACTGGGAAGAGCTTTCAGGAACATATCCTCTACATAAATAAGACTAAATACTTCAAAATCAGTATAAATTGGGCTGAAATTGCCTAAAAGCTTGGGAAAACTTCACTCCAAATCTAGAAACAGCAACAAAACTTACTAGAAAAATTTAAAAACTATTACTGAAAGGGTCAAGGGTAACGTTGAAACATCATTCTTTTCCTGCTGGTCTTGGCTCCCATGCTTAGTATTCCCTTTGCTTGTGATGGTGACTTCTTTTCTCTCTATCACTTCAAAATTTTACATCTGCTGGAAGTTTCATTGTCTTGCTATAGCCTGTGCCTTTCATTCCTGTGGACAGATGGTGAATGTTCCTCTCCCCTGTCAATAGTAATTTACGCTCTTCAACACAGCTTCAGATGCAAATTGTGTTAGGCCTATAATGTCTCATTGAAAAAAACTTAAAAGAAAGTAGGGTAAAAAAGAATTTAAAAAAAATAATCTAGATTTTATAATTTTTTAAAAAATGCCACAATTTGTTCTCAGTCTTAATTTCATTCCCCTTATCCCCTCACCCTTCTATGGTGAAAGGAAGAAATGGCATTCTAGACTCTTAGAAGTTGTTTGGATGACTTGAGCGATCCACGTACTACAACAAACTTAAGTGTTTTCATATGGTGTTGAGCCACATCCCACAGCATAATGAAATCTTATGATAAAAGTTAGTTAGACTATCAGAATATTCTACTTTCACAGCTTTAATAAATAAAACTTCAACTTCAGATAGTAAGAATTAGTCTGTGTACCATCCCCAAAACTGAAAGTACTGAATAATTTCTAATTATGTCTTTATATATGCTTGTTTGTATGAGAATGCCTCTGTATCTAAGAAGTTTTTTCAGTCCCTTGTAATAAAGTGAAGAGATTGTAAAATTCTACATTTGCTTCTTGGTTTGTTGTTTTGGGGTTTTTTTGTTTGGTTTCTTTTAGAGAGCACTTGAGCCTCCTGACGTGCATCATGAGAGACTTCTTCCTGTTTCTATACTAGGATTCATTGTAAATCTAATAGGAATATTTGTTTTTCAACATGGAGGTCATGGGCATTCACATGGCTCTGGTAGGATGTCTATAATTTTCCGTAGTTTCCTTTCTTGGCACCCTGTGCTCCAGGACCTTATAATCTTCCAATGAGAACCCTAGTGTTAAATTCTAATGTATTTTTAGTGGGAATCCTAGCCAAATGTATTTGTGACTTGTTGCAATATTGACTTTTATTTTTTATCACTAGCTCTAGTACGTCGCTACTGTACTTTTCATGTTAATACCCATTAACTGGAAGACCTAGAACTCCAGAACCTGCTTTCTGAACATGCACTGTTCTGCACCTTATTGGAAGAGATTTGCAGAGTGTCTTTTGGACAAAATTAAGCTGGAGTTAAGCAAGGTCTTGGCTGGAAAATTTACAAAACAGTGTCTGAACCAAATTTTAAGTATGGAATGATTCAGCTTCAGGTGCTACTCAACTAAATGTCTTGAATTTAAATGCAGAATTTATTTGCCTAAATATATATGGTAAACATTTTGGGTTTGTTTTTTTTCTGCAAAGCTAATTGATATCTCTTTCAGCTTAACACATAAACTGATACAGACTAGTGGAAGAAAATAGTCTTTGGTCTTTAAGCAGCAATTTAAGCTTGAATTTTTAATGTGTGAATGACAGCCAATTCCTGGTTTCTTAAAACAGCTATTTTTAATGTGCTTGTATCTAATTATGTGTACATTTTTCAAATTGTACTAGAAGTGTAACACAACTTGTCTCAGAAGTGGGAATGTATAAAAGCACTTGACTTCTCAAACCAGGTGTATGTTTTATACAGCTGCACAGCATAGATTTGGATGACAAACAGCTTGTGTTAATTGTCCTGGCTTATTTAAAGCCATACCTTAAGATGACCTAAAAGATGAATAGGTTTTGAGTAGCTTAGAAACAAATGTAAGCATAGTTTTATTCAACACTTAAATTTATACTCTGACTGTGATATTTGTTTATAGGGCATGAACACAGCCATTCTCTATTTAATGGTGGTCTTAGCCATGGACACAGTCATGGAGGTCATGGTCACGGCCATGAACATAAACATGCCCATGGACACACTCATGGTCATGGCCATAGCCATGGACACTCTCAAGGTCAGGATTATTGTCATGGTAAGTACTTAGCTAATGTCATAGACGGTCTTGACTCAATTTAAATTTGCTATTAATAATTTACTGAAAAAAAAAAAGAGAGGATACTGGCAGCTTGTTACGAGCGTACATGGAAGTAGTTTCACTAAATGTGGTGTGCTATGCCACTGCCATGTTTTGTGGCTCATTTTGGTAAATGCTGTTTCACTTGCAGTAAGTTCAGTGTTAGTTTTTAAATGTTTTGCTTTACATACGTTTTTTGAATGTTCACTGTAATGTTATGTGTTGGTGAAAGATAAAACAGATGTATGGTATAACAATATAATGAAATTAGTTGAGTGCTCTGTTTCAATTTTTCATTAAAAACAATAGACAAAATTAAGCTGCTTTGCTAGTGTTCTCCGTTTGAATAATTTTACAGATCAAGATATTAGGAAAGATGAACAAGCAATTTTGCTTTGGATAGTGAGGGATTGATATGTTGTACTTGGTTTGTGATCTGGGATACAAGATTTTCCCTGTCTTGTGTAGTTGTAATCTGTTTTAAAGCTGGTTATGAAAAAGGTACTTGGAATCTTAGCTATGCTTAGATCTTTTCTATAAAGGCAAACAATCTGTGAAGAGACATCCATGCAAAATATGATCAGTAACCTTCACTATAGGAGAAGAGACAGTATGGTTACTACCTATTTGAAACAATGCAAATGAAAGCCTTATTGTAATGCAGGGTTGTCAATCCTTCCTGCCTAAGCCATAAACTAGAATCTGATGTGACTGAAAATGTGCACATTCAGAGCAGGGAATAGTGTGGTAACTTGCAGACAGGAAGTGACAAAGAGTATAAAAATATTTACTTGTCCCTTCTATTTTTAGTAAAAAATTGGTGCTTGTTTTCCAAGTGTTCTCCTGGAGTTTGGTTGGAAAGAAGGAACTGCCCCCTTCTGCCTCTTCCTTGCTCTCCCCATGTCCCCCACCCCAGTGGAACAGCGAATGTAGCGATCTGTTTTGTGCAATTTGATATTCAAATCAGCTTTTGCTTAAATTAGTATATATCTTCACTAGGAGTCATTTGCTATCCTTTAACAAGTTTTTCTTAAAATACTTTTCTGACATGTTCCACAAAGGCATTAATCTGCTTCAATGAGAGGATTTTTTTACTTGATTCTACCTTCTCCAAGTGTTATCCTTGTTGTTTTACATTAGGTATAAAATGCTTGCTTAAGTGAAATATTTCTGGTTAGCAAATTTATTTGACCTTACTCTTCTTGCTTGTGTGTATTGCTTGTATTCTTGAGGGGGCCTTACTTTGCTAAATACTAGAAAGGTCTTATTTCTCAGTTTGTTTCCATTAAGAAACAGATATTGAACTTTTAATTTTTCTAAATACATATATAAAATCTGTTGTGTAAAGTGGTATTTTCTTTTTTAAAAAATATGTGTTTTAAGACTTCTAACTTAATTGCTGCGTTAAAAAACAGTAGCTAGAGTAAAGGCCAGTCATTGTGAGCACCTCGTCTGTTCAAGAAATTTAGAAAGGAAGACTATAACAGAATATAACACTAGAGATAGCCTTTGTGTACATTAATATGCCAATAATTGTCTTCACAGATGACCATTCTCTTGAAGGCATGGGTGGATCCAGTAAACAGATTTTACAAGGTATGATGAGAATAAGTATAGTGGTTTATTAGTTTTATCATGGTCTGCCTGCCTGTGACTGTTTGTCACACATCTGTTTTAGAGGTTGCCTCTGGGTAAACGCTACATTTTTCTTAGAGGAGCTATTTTATGAAGTCCCCTTCTGCTGTAAACAGAACAGTGCCATACACTGTGCATGGCTAGGCGTTGCGACTTTCACTGAAATCCAAATGTAGCGCAGTGTCAACACAGTTTGAAAGGGAGATCCTAAAAGCAGGGATTCAGCTTCTGTTCCTGATGCTGAAAGATCAAATAATAAAAACATAGGAAAGAGTGGTTAAAAGCAGAAACCTAAGGAGCCTAATTGCAGTGTAGGCTCTGGAAAGTGAAAAACAGTATTATTAATATAGAATGTATTTGAAAAATGCAGATTGATATAATTGTTAAAATATACCTGAGCTTAAAACTTGCATTTCATCAAGCTATTGCAGTTGGTTTAGACAAGATGATAATTCACTCTAAATTGCTTGAAGGAGTATTGGAGTCCATGACCTCCTGAGCATTAGTGTAAATAAATTACTGATAATTTAGATGTCAGTTTTGAGCTTTGATTAATTTTTTTTGAAGTGTTCAGAAGTTAGAGGGGAGAAATTATGTAACGTAAGAGATAGTAATTATTTGGCATACCCAAGTGTACATACTGTTTTATCTTATTGGATGAATTTCTGGCTTGTTTGTAGTCCTTGAAAATGAACATTTTCAACCTCTTCCAGAATTTATAGTATACTGTATTACGTATATGTATACTCAGTACTTCACTAGAAGATATTTGAAAGTCAGTCTTTTCATGAAAGGCACATTTTAATTGAAGCACATTAAAAAGACTCAGTTTTATATAATTTTATTTTAATTTTTCAGTACTGTGGTGGGTTAGCTCTGGCTAGCAACTAAGTACCCAGCAGCTGCTCTCCCACTCCTGCAGTGGGACAGGGAAGAGAATTAGAAGAGTAAGAGCGAGAACTAGTCTTGGATTGAGATAAAGTTTAATAAGTGAAGGGGAAAAAAAAAACCCCTGAGGCAAAGACAATTGCTCACCACCTCCCACCAGTATATCAATGTCCAGGAAGTCTCCGAGCAACAACTATTTTGGAAAGACAACACCCCAGTTTTATTGCTGAGCACGATGATATATGGTATGGAACATCCCTCTGGTCAGTTTGGGTCAGCTGTCCTGGCTATGTGCCCTCCCAGCATCTTGCCCACCCCAGCTTACTTGCTGTGGGGGCAGAGTGAGAAACAGAAGGCCTTGATGCTGTACAAGTACTGTTTGGCAATAGCTAAAACATTGGTGTGTTATCAATGCAGATTTAGTCACAAATCTAAAACAGAGCACTATGCAGGCTGCTATGGAGAAAACTGAACTCCATTCCAGCAAGACCCAGTACAAATGTAGACTTGGAAAAATCACTACAGAGCTGATTGATAGTTGTGTGTTGTTTTTGTGAGGAAGGTTTATGTGAGTCTGGACAATTGTATTCAAAAAGCTGTTTCTGAATGACTGTACCCATCATTGCCAGCAGAGAGCTCCAAAGGCTAAATTTTAGCTAGCTGCAAAGTGCTTGTTTCATTGTCTTTTAAGTTAGTGTGTTATTCTTCAAAGGAAGAGTGAAGTTGTTCATGTCTGCAGTATTGTTTGATTCTCAAAATCATTTGTCTTGGATTTCTTTGCCAAATAACTTCTGCAAGATATTGTCAATGAAACATAAGCATCTTTCAAAGCTTTACAGAGCTTTCTCTTAACAGTCTTTCCATCTTATACAGTACTTATCATTGTCTGTAGGCATCAGGGAACATGAGTTTCTTTAATGTGGGTGGGTATTGAAAGAAAAAAATTGAGCTACATCTGTTAATCACTGCTTAAGTTGATAGCCATGCCATGAAATAGCCCTTACTGCTAAGTGCACAAAATAATGTAAATCCTTCAAATGCTCTATATTCTCCAAATACGTTGAAATCCTGTGATCATTTTGTGTGTGTTTGACCAAAAATTGACCACAAATTTAACAAGCATAAATCATGTTGTCTAGTTCTTGCAACTCTTCTTCGTAAACTGTCTTTGAAATACTCCCATTAGCTTTCAGAATACCAAGTTGTACTGATATCAATTAATCTCTTACAGGTGTATTTCTACACATTGTTGCAGACACGCTCGGAAGTGTTGGTGTAATCATATCTGCTATATTGATGCAGAACTATGGTCTAATGATAGCAGATCCTATTTGTTCAATGCTGATAGCACTACTTATAGGTGTAAGGTAAGTGTTGCTATCACTGGCATTTGGTAGTATTTTTTATGCTAGTTACAGCACAAATTACAGCTCAGAAGAAAAGGTTTGTCTGTTATGCTAATGACTTACAACATTTGCTTTTCTTCCAAAAGTGATGCGTTACCTCTGTTCCATACAGCTGTTCTGGTGTGCTCTTACATGAGCTATCTTTCTTTTCCTTTTCTACAGCTACAGCTTTTGCTCCTAAATCTGCATATTTTACCCCTGTTTGCATAATACTACAAAAATGTCTTTCAGGTTCAAACTGTAGAAAGCTTCCTCTCTGTTTTTAGTGCATGCTTATATAAACCAGTGTACTCCAGTAAATGGAGCAGAATGGCTTCAGGGCAGTAGAGTTGAGCCTGCTGGCACAGGATGTGCCCTTGTCCTTGACAAATCAAGGCTGGTAATTTTTTTATTTTATTTTTTTTCCCCAGCGAGAACCGTTTTTTCCTTTGTATTCTGAGACATCCTTATTCCTTTTAAGATCTGATAAAAATGCTTCAAGTAGTTCTGGGCTTTCCCAGTTGTTACTTACCAAGATCACTGTAAATGTGAAGCTATTTGAATTAGACTGGACAAGCAAACATTTAATTCAGTGATGCTGTTACTGAGGTTTTTCTGGCAGCAGTTTCAATGGTGGCATAGGGCAGAGTGCCACAACTACAGTTACAACCTAATAACTGAACACCTTTGTCTCTTCAGCAGTAGTGAGTGTCATCTGATTAACTGCAGCTACTTGTGTTTATACCATATATGGCATCTTTATACTCTATGCATGGCAGCGTTCACAGAATTATTGATGTGAATCTCCCTATTTATCAGAGTAGGGCAATATGCATCAGACACTAAATGCCCACAGAGATCTGTGTGCTAGAGATCACTATTAAATTACCACTTTATATTAAACTTAATATTTTTACTTAAACCTCTTGTAATTTCATAAAGGACAAATTATTACAAACTAATTCTATTACTGAAATCTCGAAAAATGGGAAATAAAATTTGCAGGTTACCAAGGGGAAAGAAACTATTGCTGAGGCAATAGATGAGTAAAATACAGATTTCCATACACTTTGTATTTTAAGGGTCTAGCTTTGTGTACAGCAAAGCACATGTGGAGTACTGATCCGAAAATACCATGTGAATGAGAGTTTTTTTCGTCCATTTGTACAGAGGTTGGATGAAGACTACCTTCCATAATAGAGGTTTCATAATAAAGCTGTTTATAGGTCTTCTAGCACAGTTAGGAGGAACGTCTGAGGTCCATGTTCTGTGCTGAAAATGCTGGAGAAACTCACTGTTTGATGTGTCTTTTGACCTGATACCAGACCTCAGCCTGTAACATTATTGTGTTGGTCCACAACACTATTAATGATCTCTAGAATCATTATGCTAACTGAATGCAGTCAGCTGCATCATAGTCAGTAGAAGCAAGCCTGCATTTCTTGCAGACTGACACATCCTGGCACAGCAGTGGAGCAAACACTAATTGCGTGGCGGGGTGGTGGTGGGGGAGTGTGTGTTATTTTTTGTTTTAAGCAGTCCTACAGACAACTACTGATGTTTTTGCTTGAAATGCACTTAAATGAGATCATAAACAAGATGACTGGCAGTTTCAGGTGGATGTTCTTTGAGAGCTTGAGTCCCCTTTTGTGGTGTTTTGCTTTAGTAATCCTCATTTACACCTCTGGACATAAAACCTTTGTTTATTCTGCCTTATTCTTCACTATGCTTTGTGTGTGAAGTGCTCTTCTAGAATTAATGCAAGAGGTTTTTCAGATTTTCCCGTAAGGTGATCTTTTGTAACAATAATATGGGGGCCAAACTGACAATTGCCAGGATAGATAATAGTTTTGTCCTTAATCTTTTCAGGTCACCTAAATCTAACCTAGAGAAAAGATTATACTGAAATTTTGTGAAATTTAATTTGAGGTGGAAAACATTGTTTGCAGAAAGACTTTAAACTCCTAGTAGCAAGAGCTGTGCCTAGTCTTTTTTAAATTGTCTATTTGCTGATGGGGTGCGTGTGGGTTTGAGGTGGTGAGGAGGGTGATGTTCAGTATCTAGTACAGGGATTCCTGGCCACTTCTGTGGGCCTATTTGCAGCCTTGGTAAGTAACTTTTGTGGGGGATTTGGCTTTAGATTAAATAACTGACTGCCGTTTCAGAGGAATATTTGTCAATTTTACTTGTGCGAAGTAGCCCACTCACATCCCTTTTACTAGTTAAACCAACTTTGATAAGGTGGAGTGGGATAAGAATATATGTGTGCCCCAACAAGCAGACCCATGCATGTGTGTTTAAAAATCAGGATCTGTTCTTTGTGGCTGTAGAAAAGCAAGCATAGTTTTGAGGCAGAGATGCAAAAGCCAGTCTGATGAAGTTGTCCAAAAGTTTTAATGCTGTCTGGGGACTTTCCCCTAGTTGGGACTGTAAAGCTTTGCTGCTTTCAAATAGGGTTGTGTAAAAGCTCCAAGGTGCTGTCTCTTTGTACAGGACTACATTAGCTGTTTGGTTTAAATCTAAATAGTAGTGTATTTTCATGCTGGTCTTCCCAAGCTCTTTTGCCTGACTCCACATTTTAAGTATATGAAATTGTCCATTTCTGTTTTAATTAGCTGCTTAGACCTCTGGTTCTACATTAAACGTATTAGTTATAAACTGATGAACTAGAGCAAGCAATACTCTTCTTTACTGCTGTTAATGTTAACCAACAGCTCTCAGTGAAAGTGAAACCTTGAGCATGGATCTTCTTCTATGTCTTTGAGTACTCTGAAGCTTTAAAGTAAAGCATTGAAATGTCAAAATCTATATGGAAATGCTTTTGCTCTTGGCTGTCAACTGTTATTTGGGAGGGAGACTTCTTTCGTAGGAGAATGTCTTTTTATGTATGTGTGTATCTTTGAGCTCTTGTTGTGCTGACCTTCTGTCACTTGTTCTCAAATGCCACATTACCATATTGGATTACGACTTGCCTGTAGTACAGGTGTTCTTCTGTCATCACGAAGGTATCTTAGGAAACAGTTGTGAATATTGCAGATGGCTCCATGAGTGTAAATCTAAAGTCATGGTGGGAGAGTTAATTAACAGAATTAAATCCTGTTAATTTTTAGATAATGAGGATGCACTATTGTGAATGTTACAGTCTAGAAACCCTGCTGGTTGTATATGAAAATAAAGTTAACATAGAGCAAATTATTTTGATAAAGTTGGAAATTCCCAATAAAATACAAACTGATAAATTAATTTTTACTCATGTTAGTTGGCGGCTTTCTTCTCTAAGGGAAGAATCCTCAGACCAGTCTAGATTTCACTATCAGTTTGCATCTGTGTTTAGTCTAAGTAGTTAGTAGGCTTTCCAGCTGGAACAAGCTTGCATAGAGATGAATTAGGACAGAATTGTAGATGTAAATTTAAGGCAGGAGTCTTCTATGGGATAAACACCCATCTTGTAAACAGTATAATAAGGTACCTGTCGTGGTTTAACCCCAGCCAGCAACTAAGCACCATGCAGCCGCTCACTCACTCCCCCCCCATCCAGTGGGATGGGGGAGAAAATCGGGAAAAGAAGTAAAACTCCTGGGTTGAGATAAGAACGGTTTAATAGAACAGAAAAGAAGAAACTAATAATGATAATGGTAACACTAATAAAATGACAACAGTAATAATAAAAGGATTGAAATGTACAAATGATGCGCAGGGCAATTGCTCACCACCCGCCAACTGACACCCAGCTAGTCCCCGAGCGGCGATTCCCCGCCCCCACTTCCCAGTTCCTAAACTAGATGTGACGTCACATGGTATGGAATACACCGTTGGCCAGTTTGGGTCAGGTGCCCTGGCTGGGCATGAGAAGCTGAAAAATCCTTGACTATAGTCTAAACACTACTGAGCAACAACTGAAAACATCAGTGTGTTGTCAACATTCTTCTCATACTGAACTCAAAACATAGCACTGGACCAGCTACTAGGAAGACAGTTAACTCTATCCCAGCTGAAACCAGGACATACCTTGAAAGAAGTTTTTGGATTCCTAAGTTTAAAGAGTAGTTTTCTTAATCAGCTGGACAATCTGGGGCACTATCACTATTGGGATTTGGGAAAGATTATATTCTTGCGGTATGATGGGTATTATTGGAAGTGTGTATTCAGAAACATGTTTGAATTATTTTCAACAAAACCAGGTTTATTTTCTGATGCTGAGCTTTAGGTATATCTATTTAAAAGAGGAATTCTTGTGGTAAAAGTTGCAGGAGGAGCAAAGATAATGGCGTGACAGTAGTTAGGTATGTGGGTTTGAGACTACAGAGAATCCATTTTGTCTTTAACAAATTAAAGACATGCCAAACATTGGCATGTTTTTTGGCCTGATGAGAGATTGTCATAGGAAGATCTAAGTAATGCATTAATGTGGTACCATGGTATAACTAACTCGCAGCTTTTATATCCTGTAAAGATACTATGATGCAAATAGTACAAAGTAATCTAGAAAAGTAATTAGATTAAAATGGAAGAATAACAGATGTTGAATGTGGTATCCATTACCAAGAACTTTCAGGTTCCCAACTCTAGCTGCTTCGTTACCTGAGTATGTATTGAAATTTTCTTCAAATGGAAAATAATTATCTCACTGAATTTTGTCTCAAATTGTACAAAAATAAATACTTTGCAATTCAATTTCATAATTTTCCTGAAACCGATGATTAAACATAGTTTAATTTAAAAATATATATCAGTAAATATACATTAGTATGTTACACTTTGCATGTCCAAGCAAATATTTAATCAAAATGTGGATATCATAGTGCACTTACATTTTTAGTGTACTTTAAGGTCATGAAGTAGCTGTTGCAATTTATTTATGCCATTGCAGTAAGCTGTGTTTTGTTGAAAGTCTGATGATACTGTGTTCATACAGGCCATTAGATTTTAAATACAAAATGCATACATTTTAGGAATGTGTATAGACACTTTGTGTGGTCCAAATGTATCAGGCAAAGGCATAAGCTGTATAGAGTTTGTTTTAATTTACTTAAACTGTAAAAGTAATGTTTTTGATTCTTCATGTACAGTTAATGTTTGATATAAAAAGCTGAATGAGGTGATGGTGATAAGATGCCTTTAGAGGTTCATGAGACCCTTTGAGAAGCATTTTAATAGCTTGCATTTTAGCAAGGAAATTTTAAAGAAAAAACTACATGAAAAATGAAAGACAAACTAAAATTAAGAAATTACTGTCTAATTGGTGAATTTAGTGTTTAATACTTGGTACATTTTTAGTTGTTTGAGGGTTTAATGAGTTTATATTTTGTGCTTTTTTTCTGAATAAAATGTGCATATACCACTTAGCCTGATAGTGGTTTGGCTTCAATCATGTATCCTCCAAGTTAGTTGCTTAATGGTCTGAGTTTGACTTACAGAGTGTGCAGGGCATGGGTAGGCGGTAGATTTGATCCAGGGCTCTTTCTTTTTTTTTCTTTTTTTTTTTTTTTTTTTAATCTGTATTCTTTCTAGGATACTATATATCCAAAGAGGGAATAAAGGCAGAGCACAAATCCTTATTCCCTTCCGTGGAACTATGTATAATAAACCAATAGAATATCAAAGCAGTTGCATGTGAGTGCAGAGGGGAATCGTTGCTCTTTATCCAAGATTGCTTGTGTCTAGATGAAATAACTGTTCTTTCATTTTATCTTGAGTGTTTGCTAGCTTCAGTGTTGGGCATCTCTCTCTGATTTACTTGAGTCTTGCCTGTTCCTATTAGTGGGTCTTCTGTATTCAGTTTTCTGAAATGATGGCAACACTTGCCAAAAGAAATCACAAAAATATTTGTATAGGATGACTAAAGAACTTATTGTTGCCATATAAAGCTGTACAGCCTCTAATTTGAAACCTATTTTGTCTTGTGCAGATGCATGAAGGATTGAGCAACACCTCTTCAGAGAAGTCAAGCAGTGCTTTTAATTCAAATGGTTGAGACTTCCTGTAGACATGTCTAATTAGTGCAAATTGTCAGCTACTGACATGGTCGCTCTGTGTTGCTCCTGTGGTCCTTCACTAAAACTGCTCTAAGATGACACATTCTCTGCCTAACTCCTTGTGAGTTAGTGCAGAACATTCTGGTTGGACAGTGAAAATCCAGTATGGGATTCTTCTGAGGTTGTTTCCACTGACAAATAAATACACTTCTAAGCTTAGTGGAAGCAGAAATCGGGTAGTCCTTGCTAGAGTATAGAGAGGTAAGATTAGTTACTTCCCTTCAGTAGACTGTGACTGTCTACATCCCAGTAAAAGCCTGTCTTTAGTACAATTGTATAGAAATATCGTTCATACCTATTACACCTCATGCTTTGAAATTTTACCTTTTTGAAGGAGGAAAAATTGCCTATATATTACTGTTCTGATATAGAGAGGCAAAGACATGAAGTCAGATACTTTCCACTTTGCAAATTTTATTGTGCTTTTACTTGCTGTAGAAAGTTGTGTTTTCTCCATTTATTTATTCATCTGTTGAACCTTGACAAACAGAGGGTTTGGTAGTTTGTGGTTTCTCAATTGGAGGGCTATAGCCTGTAATCTTTTAAAATCTCTGCATCATAAATCTATGGCCAATTCTGAAGGATGAAGGCGGGGGGGGGAAGGGGTTGTAGCTCTTGAGTATTCCTGGAGGCTACCGCTAATATCTGATGAACCTTTCTTTGATTACTTTCTGTACTATCTCATGCAAGTGTCCATTAATTATAAAGCATAAATAGGACATGCCTAAAAGATGAGTCTGGTTTATAGCATTTTGTTTGAAGTGTTTTTTTAAAAAAAGACTTGACTATTCATGGTTGTTCAGGTCGACACAAGTTTTTTTTCCAAGGTGTTTTCCTCATAATTTAATGTGCCTGAATCAATAAAGAATTTCTCAAGTCTCTGAACTGCTTTTAATATTTAAAGCTAAATGTTCCTTTATTTTTTTAGTCTTAGGATTCAATGCCTTATTCTGAAATGTTGAAGCAATTTTAGTATTTCAATCAGCTATGTGAAATTAGTCATCAAGCAAAAGCCACAACTCCAGTATAAAGCAAGAAGTTGTCCAAAACCACTATTAGAGCCACATGTTTCTAGAAAGGCACCATAGACTAAATATGATACTAGATTGGATAGAGCATGCAGACTACATATTACGTGGTCAAAGAAATGAGGCAATTTACTTCAGTCATTTAGTGAAGTTGTTTCCATGGATTACATCATTTTTACATAAAGTCTAGAACTGCTTGAGCATGATATAAAAGAGCTTTGGGGGAGGACATGCCTGTAACGTTTGGGGTATATACCTATAATGTTTGGGTCATAACAGTATAAAAAATTACTTTTTTAAATGAAGTGCTGAATTCACTAAGAGTCAGAAAGAATGTTCTGTAGGAAAACTCCCCCAAACTAGCATGCTTGTCATTGGTGGTGTTTTGAGCCATCATTGCTAAATGGCATGCCTTTTATTTACAGGGTAATGGTACCTGCCAGCCTTGTGTGAGAATCAAAGTACTATGTTACTATGAGAACAGTCAATTTAAAATTGGAAAAGTAAATGTTGAACCTGTGATCCTTGTCTTGAGCAAAGCCTGCAGTCTGATTAAAATTGCCATTGCCTAATAGAAAAATTTTATTAAAGTTCTGAAATAGACTGACAGTCTTGGCACTGCAGATGTGGATGGTGGCTGGAAAAAAAAAAAAGATTTTGAAATCTGGCTGTAGATTTTCAGCTATGGTATTTGAAGAGCCATCGCTGGTCCTGAGTCTTAGCAGTGTTTGTTTACCTTCCACAACATCTGTCAGAAGTATCCTCTATTTTCTATAGTGCTGAGAGCACGAAATGAATTTCCAGCTGTGCTCTGACTACAATGACTGTGTAAAGGGTTCTTCACTGCGGAGTTGTTTTCAGCCTTTCTGTCCAAGATCATGACAATGCCAGAGTCTTGCTAGTTATGACTACAGAAACAGTGGCATAAACAGGATGGGACTGGCATGGGTATGAGTGTTATCTGAATGTGATGCAAGTTGATTAAGAGTCTGATGCTTTCGCTCTTCATTGTTAATCAGGCCATGTGTAGTAGTGGTAGGCTGGATATATGAGACTTATGTCAATGGCTTTTATCTTTTTGAACACCTTTTGCTTCCTCTTAAACAGTGTATGTGAAAGTGTGATGTGCTGCTGACTCATTTTGCACACATTAGCTGCTTTTGATATTATGGCTTTTGTAGAAGATATGTTTATGTCCCAAGTCTTGTTGTGGGTTAGCACCTCGTTCAAATTCCATTGTCTTGTAAAAGTGTGATGTTTTAGATTCAAGGCTTGGTAATCAGAGACCATTGGAAAATTGCATCTGCTTTTAGCAGCGAAGCTTACAGACTGCTTATGCATGAAAAAACTCTCCACTTGCTGAGCATTCAGCATTATTTATTTTCCTCAGTAGTCTTTCTATAGACCAAAAAAAGGAGGGGAAATACCAGTGCAATAGTTGTTGCAGAGACAACCACGTGTATTTTGCAGTAATGACTAATCCAAAAACAGGAAAGCTTGGTCAAATTCTCTAACCACATTTTCAGCCTGCTTGGTATCATCATCTTTCCTAGTGTTTTCTTCAGTCACATGAGATGGAACTAATCTTTCTAGTGCCTCGTGCTGATTAAGTAATACTGGTTTTTAGTTAGTTTTTGAGAAAAGAGCATACTGTGTGGCATTTAGGGTTTTAATTAAAGGTTTTTTACTTCAGTAGTATGCATGAAACAATGCAAAACCTGAGACATCGGAGAACTGGATTCTGTAGTTTGTCTTGTTAGTTTGTCATGTTAATTTGTCTTACCGTAAAGGACAAACTTGTAAGATAGTGTCCCTTTGGATGCAGAGATGAGTGCGTAGGCTTCTGTGCTCTAACTGCATTTGTGAGGGCATACTGCATCGCTGCTGCTCTCTTTTGGCCTTTTCAGCTTTGCAAGAGATAAATTTGTAGCTGAACAGTATGTCTAAGTTAGAGGAGGCAGATGTGAACTGGGGTATGCTTCAACTGGCACCTGTAGTATCAAGCCACATCCTGATTTACTTTTATTCTTTGGACCTTTAAGATGTTGCTGTTTCAGTTAAACACCATGGCTTTAGCATTTTTGTGAAGTCTGGATAAAAGCATAACTTGTGCAGCTTTACTGCTAAAAACTTGCACAGGAGGTTTCCCTCTTACAGCTTTAGCATAGAGCCATTACAAAAACATGACTGGGTGAAATCTTGCCAGCAGGGAGACTATCTTTTAAGCTGTACCACCTATCCTAGGAGTGGAGTGTCTTCCCCATTCACCTTTTTGTATATTAGTTGATTTTGAGGTAATGGTTCCAATATGTGCTCCTTTAAACTGCACCCCATGGCCTGGCAAGGAGAGACAACCTTTGGTACTTGTACACACCTTGCTGATTGCATAGACTTAACCTTGGAAGATAAGTTTCTTAGGCAACAAGGTTTTCAGAATGAAGCAGATCTTAATTTTAAATGCATCTTTAGCTGAAGAGCTCTCTAACAGGATTTTAACTTCCTCTTTTCAATATGCATCCTGTTCCAGAATGAATTAACCAGTTTCACTGACCAAAACTGTCTTTGGAATGGGTTAACATGCCTCAACCTGCTAGTCTTAAATCTCCATAGGCTGTCTCTCCAAATCTCCTACTTGCCAATTCATTGCCATTCTATCAGATAATGTACATCTGTTTTATCAAATAATGTACATAAGTTGTGCAAATCGGACATATTTTGGTTAGATTTCTTTCATGGATTTTTTTCACTCTAGTGGTATGTTCCAATAAAAAGGCAAGCTCCTACATTCTCCATTCCTTTAGTCCTTTCCCTGGGAAAAATATGCAGCCTGTACACGTGTGGTTTTTGAAGCCTTTGGATGCATATGTTAGAGGGGCCTTGTTAAATTTATGGGCATGGAGTCAGTGTTCAAAAATCTTGTATTCAGTTTGCATCCTGGACCTGTATATTGGTCTTTCAAGGTTTTTATTAAGAAGAAAACCTCCATTTTAAATAGTGAGTTAAACTGAAATTAATTCAGCAATGGAGTATTTTGGCAGCTCCAGCTCCCTTTGTAATGCTTGTGACATGGACGTTATTTAGTGAGATGGGTCCGTTGATAAGAGAACCTTTTTCCCTAAACTTTTGTAATCCACTATATGTAGAATGTGAGGCTCCAGTTAAGCTTCCTTTAGACAGATTGACAGTTATTGCATTGCTAAATGTTTAATCGTCTTGGTGACAGGTCCAGTTTAGGCAACTCCTGCCCGCTCCTAATTGCTTCTTCCTGTTTCTGAACCAACTCCTCAGTAGCAGTGCAACTGTGTGAGGCCACATGATGGAGTGCATCAGGCACTGAATTTGGCTGGAATAACCAGTGTGCCTGCAAGTAGACTTAATTTTAGGGTGGTGGTTTTTCCAGGGGTTCATTAGACAAGGCATGCAGCTTCTAACTCTCTCCCACCCCTGGCTAAGCATTAGCCAAGGAGTGAGCTGAGCAGTCAATCAGCCAGCACTGCTTCCATGTACAAATGGAATCATCTCTTTAAAAATGGAAAGGAATGGTTAGGTCATGTTGTTCAACATCTGCAAATATACAGCTGGTCTATGCAGTGCATTCTACATCACTTCATGAGATTTTAAACAAAGCTGCTGTGGTTTCCTTTAACAGACGGCACAACTAATGTCCAACAAATATTTTCTGGATGCTTTTTATCCCATCACTATATACTCCAGCTGTGATGGCAGTGCTGAACATTGAAATTCAGCTTATAATTTCTGAAATATATCATCACTTTTGGTCTAGAGTGTGAGGTGACTTACATGCTCTTGAAATTAGATTGCTATTTAAGTTTTAGTGTTGGGCTATAGATATTTGTCATCTGCTTGAAAATTTTAGGATGCTCTGAGCCAGATGTGATGTGCTAGTCAAAAAAAAAAAAAAAACCACACACACAAAAAAAAGAAAAAAAAAACAAAACAACCCAAAACTTAATAAGAGTATAAATTTTTAGTGGTACCTTCAGGGTATGGGCTTACTGGTCTCCTGGTGTTATTAAAAGAAGAAGAAAAAAAAAAGAAAAGGAAAAATAATAAAAAAGGGTATTAGTGTGATCTTAGTTTGCTGATTAAACAAGACCATTTGGCCAGGAGGGAACCTCTAATTGCTTCCAAATGTTTAATCCTTGAGCTTGGATGAGACCCTACACTTAGTTCACTTCAAGAATATGCTAAGTTGTCTGTTTCTGACAAATAACTTTGTTATAGCTGGACTGGTCCATACTAATTTTGTTTTATCAACTCGCTATTATTGTCTTAGTTCATAAGAAAAATATGCCTTAAGCCAAACACAAAAGCAAAAACCATTTCAGTTGCATATTTTTATCACTGGTTGTGAGTGATTGCCATTGAAGTGGGTTTTGGTTTTGAGCAATACTTATCAGCTGCTTTGTCAGATAACTTTTAAGACACTAAGAAATTTCATCTCAAATCCCATGATTAAACTATTAAGTCTTTTGTGACTGTCCACCAGTTGTCTCTGTGGAAAATCTGTGGGAAAAGTAATCTTGCCTTTAGTAAGATACCATAGCAATTTTGTCAATCCTTTTATTTTCTATATCAGGCAACTTTCTTAGCTTCTGGTGGAACAACTAAAGAAAAATTATTCAAGAGTATTAAGGAGTATTATGTTGCTCTTTGTTCTGCATCTTTTGAAAACATAATAGTAGCTAACTTCCTTTTTTCTTTCCAGTATTGTTCCACTTTTAAAAGAATCCATTGGAATTCTGATGCAGCGAACTCCTCCTTCCTTGGAAAACGCCCTGCCTCAGTGCTACCAGAGGGTGAGCTCTTAGGCCGTTTTTGCTTCAGATCAAGCTGCTGACTGAATGAGCTTCAGCTGTGTGTATGAGGGTATTTTGTGATGTTTTTCCAGTAACGCTTGTGAAATGTTCCTTAGATTATACAAATGGAGGTACCAGTTTGATTCTTATCTTTCTGAAGTCCTAAATTGTGTATAGCTTCAACTCAGTTTGTGTTTTAAAATGTGCTATGTTGGTTTAGAAAAAAAAAATCCTGGAGCTTTTCCTCTCAAGGTACTTTGTGCTGATATAAAGTGCATGTTTTTCTGTTTCGTTCAGCTTTTGTCCCCCTCAAAATCTAGTTCTTAGTAAAGTGGGGTGGAGTAACATTGGAAGTGTATTTATAAGAATGTAGATTACTCTGGATTTGACCTCTCCTGGTACTCTCGTTTAACTTAGATAAGTTAAATAAATAGGTATTACTGTGTCATGACCTGAGCATTGAAGCACCTTTGCTTCAGTTAATAGAAGAAATAGAAGTTAATAGAAAGCACTTGTAGGAGTACCATCTTTCCTCGGGAAGTTACAGGATTGTAATCGTCATGTGGAGGGTTTGCTAAAATTGGACAGAGGAAGAAGAAGAGTTTTGACAGGACAAATCTAAGCCCTCACAAAATATTTGCAGAAATATTAATATATTACTGTTAGTAGTTAGAATCTCTCACAAATTGTTTAGTGGGAAAACTCCTGCATTGCAAAAATTGCTGTTTTAATTGAATGCCCTCTCAAATTTAATAACTGTGACTTTTCTCCTTGGATACCACTGTTTTCAGAAATGTTTTCAGTTAGATATATGTAGAATGTAAATGCAGCAAGATATAAAATCATGACATGTACGTACAATCTGTATGTTTTCACCTTCCTTACTATTACTGAGATAGTATTAAGGAATTTAAGTGAAATATCGCAAATTGCGCAGTTAGCTAGAATTAGAAGAATGCATTGGCTTTTATAATATTTTCTGTAAAACAGTACAGACAATCATTTTCTGAAATATATTTTTAAAAATTTGACTGTATTTTCAGGTGCAGCAGTTGCAAGGAGTTTACAGTTTACATGATCCACATTTCTGGACCCTCTGTACTGATGTTTACATAGGGACTTTGAAACTATTAGTAGCTCCTGATGCTGATGGAAGGTGGATTCTAAGCCAGACTCACAATATTTTTACTCAGGTATGTCTCATCAGCAGAAATCACATCTCAAAGCGTAAATTGCCTGTCACGTGATGTGACGACGTAATTCTTATCAAGAAAAATTAAATGTTTCTGGTTTTGGTATCAGTATGTTTTGAAAAGCTTCGCTGCTCCAGCTGTATAGAACAATTTCAAAATACTCAGTAATGTAGATGGAATTACTGTACCTCTCTGCATTATTTTTTTGATGCCACTTAATGGAAATAACAGCTGTAATTGTCTGAGGTGTATCAAATTAAGTTGAAACCCTATATTGACCTATGAGGAACCAAGAAAATAGATGAGGCTTACCTCAAGATACAGCTTCCGACCACAGACTGGACCTACTTAAGTTTTTCATTGTGCTGATGCTGTATTTGTCATTCATTTCTATCCCTCTAAGAATCCATGGTCTTTGCATATTTTGTCTTTTAGTAATATCCATGCTGTGGTGATGTCGTGGTTTAACCCCAGCTGGTAACTAAGCACCACACAGCCTCTCACTCACTGCCCCCCCGCTCAGTGGGGTGGGGGAGAGAATTAAAAAAAAAGTAAAACTTGTGGGTTGAGATAAGAACAGTTTAATAGAACAGAAGGGAAGAAACTAACAATGATAACAATAATAATAAATGGCTTGGAATATACAAAACAAGTGATGCACAATGCAATTGCTCACCACTTGCCAACCAATGCCCAGTTAGTCCCTGAGCAGCGATTCCCACCCAGGCCAACTCCCCCAGCTTACATACTAGACGTGGCATCAGATGGTATGGAATACCCCGTTGGCCAGTCTGGGTCAGCTGTCCTGGCTGTGTCCCCTCCCAAATTCTTGTGCCCCTCCAGCCTTCTTGATGGCTGGGCATGAGAAGCTGAAAAATCCTTGACTTAGTCTAAACACTATTCAGCAATAACTGAAAACATCAATGTGTTATCAACATTCTTCTCATACTGAACCCGAAACATAGCACTCGCTACACCAGCTACTAGAAAGAAAATTAACTCTATCCCAGCTGAAACCAGGACAGGTGATCACTAGTTAAAACGTAACCATCAATTGTCATGTTGTATATGACCAGTATGTTCCCATTTATTTCCTTACAGTTATATTTTTTTATATAGATAGTGATGTATTTGATAGCACTTGTAGCTGATATGAAATGCTGGAATTCTTGTGAACAACAGAAACTTTATTAGAAGTTGATAGTTCTTGCCTTAAGATTAAAAACTTATAAATTTCAGAAAGACTTTTCTGTTGCTTCCTTATACTTTTAACCATGAAACATGAAATTCAGTTTGGCTGCCTATCCGGTATAGCTACTGGATGTGAATGGTTTACAAGTAGAACTTAGAGTCTATTAAGATAAAATAGAAAATTTCTCTCCAAGCAAGAGAACTTTGTGAAGAATAAAGCTGGAAACTTTCTCATACCATGCAGAGCCAAACATCCTGGTTTTATCCTTGACGTTGGAGGACTGTATTTGAAAAAACTATTACATTTTTCCATAATGTCCTTTCTGTGCTTTTGAGTAATGGAGAGTTTTGTAGTTGAAAAGGAGACAAATATTCCTGTTTATAACCAGTGTTTTAGGTAACAGAATATTATTAGCTAAAGGGTAATATTTTGGAGATATGTAAATTACTGACTTCTCTAAGTGAGCTGGACAGTGAAGAAAGGGAGCTTCTGATCAGGTATATTTGATACTGTAAATAAAGACTGCTTCTGTCAACAGGTTAATTGGTGCTTGCATAAATGTTCTTTTCAAAGCTTTCTACAGTGGGGAAAGTCTGTGTGTGCTCACATGCACATTCTTTTCCTTGTTCTATATGTTGTCTTGGCCCACTGCATTGGCAGGTTGCGTATGTGATGGCTTAGTGAATTTTTTATGCATCTGATAAGTGCCCCTTTTACTAACTGTTTTACAACATCTATTAAAAATTCCAGACTGGATGGGGGGGGGGGGGGTGTGGTGTTATGCATCTTGCCTACTAAGTTTCTGGACTTTCAGGAGAGACACCACTGATGCCAACCCTACAATGTGCTGCCTGAATTCTTTTGAACTCCTTAAAGTTTAAGGAATTTTAAAGTAGTCAGTTATGGGGAACCCAATAAAAATAAACACAGGTAATTGTTTTTATGTTAGAGACTTAGGAAAGGAGGATTTGTTGTTACAAATATTCTAAAATCAAACTTTATGAATAAAATTTGGTCCTTTTTGAGATGTTCCATCACATACAGCTTTAGATTATTGAGTAGGTAGAAATCAGTCCGTTTGGCTTATTCTGCAGACTGAGTAGTTTGAAATTAAGGGATATTTTTGGGGCAGGACTATACAGAACATCCTATTACATTAAAACTAATTTTACATCTCAAGTCTCCAAAGGATTGCATTTTCCAAGGGAGTCATTAGCTCTTCAGCTGTTTTGTAGCTGTGCAGGTATCAAGAGTCATGTGTCTAGAAAGGGAATTGGGAGAACAAGGTCTCTCATTTTTCTTACCTGACCTATGGTAATAAGCGGAGGAACAGTTGAAACAAGTAGAGGTTTTTCTCCTTAGTAATATTGGCCTTCATTAATCTTAATATAATTGATAGTTGTTTTTGCCACTCAACTGAGCAAGTTGATGATAGTTGAAGACAATATGATCTTTAGCGGTGTTCAGCCTAATGCTTCAAGATCACGTTGCATAACCAGTGACCATCACAACATTGTTGCTGGCCTGCCGCTGAGGTTAAAATTAATGACTAAATGATGTTTTTAATGCTGTTTTATACTGAGTGATGATAAAACTAAGCAAGTCCATCTAAGCCTAGTTTAATAGGATTTCTGAGGAGACAAATACTTTCGTACAATTCACATACGTTTACCAAAAGTTATTTTAGTGTGTCATGATGTCATGTAAATTCACTGTAGTCGTTGTTTCTTGCTAAAATCTTAAGCATAGAACTGGTTCGAATAACAGATCCCATGTTACGCTCTTGTGCTTAGCTCCATTTTAAACTGACAGTTTTTCAAGCAGCTTGCTTTTCAGGAAGTTAAACTTGTACAAAATAAAGAATTACTTTTGTGCAGTTTCACGTACGACAGTTATTTAGGATGAACCAGACAAGGTAATGTAGCAAAGCTAATGTTGATATATAATTAACATATGTGCACTTGACTGTGTGAAGAACTATGTATTCATACAGCACTCTCAAAGTTTGTAGGTTTCCAGATTGCCAGTATCTCAGTGAATTATGTGTTAAATGTGGAAGATGAATTACAGAAAAATAAGATGCTGAGGTTTTTGCTAGGTTACTTACTGACATGGGCTGGTGTTCAGGTCAGTTAAATTGCTTTGGCCTTACAGGTTTTTTTCACTCTCCTTCTCTTTTCCATAGGCAGGAGTAAGACAGCTTTACATACAGATTGATGTCGCAGCCATGTAGTGAATTTCTGAAATCGTGCTGTTGGACCAAAGTTTTCTGTACTGTAATGGTATAACAACATACTTCTCAAGACAGAGCCTGCTACCACCACTGTTCTGGAATTGACTGAATAGATTTTTGCCCTCAGGCTATGGATGGAGTTCACTTCTAAGGAGCGGATATTGAATGAAGGTTATGGATTTTGGGTCTTGTCTTTTTGTGGCCCCTAAACTTGTACGTTTTTGAGGGTTTTTTACTTACTAAGATTGTGGTACTGGAAACCCTGTCATGTCTTCAGTAAAGCTGCTGAAACCACTGCTTATTCCCATAAAACCAGTGTTATCAACAATTGGAAACTTGTTTTGTAGATAATGTCACAACGGCTGACATGCTTCAATATAATTCTATGTTTGTACAATTGTTTGTACTTTGCAAACTTAATGAACCAAACCATATTGGGTTTTCAAGTGCCTTCTATATCAGGAGAGGTATTTGCCAGCATAAATATGGAGCATCAAAGGGTTTTATTACTTTTACAAATATCTTGTATGCAGTCTGATTATTTACTAGTGGTGTATGTGGGGAGGTTGTGTACTTGCCTAACTGTAGATGTTAGACTTCCCTTATACTTGCATCTTACCAAACAGACAGAAAAATTCTAAATGTAAAAGGCAAAGCTGTTGTGAAGAGACTTGCTTCCAAAACAAGCTGGATATTTTGTTCCACATATCTTGTGGAAATTATTTCAGTCAAAATACTAGGTTTAACTCTAATTCTTAGTCTCTTCATATTGTTGGGAGTAATCAGACATTACATGATGCTACTCATGTTCACAGTCACTGAAACAACAGGCAGCTGAGGGAAGATGCTGGTGATGGAAGCAATGCTTGAAGTTTATCTTCCAAGTTATGTGGCAGGAAAAATTAAATCCCTAAATTGTTTGTGAAAGCTTAAATCTCCTTGATTTTAATAGGTTGTAATAATTTTTATTAAAGTGATTGCCGAGATAACTTTTGCCTTTCCAAATACTGAAAATAATTGTTCCTGGTGGTAATACCTGAAATGAAAATAAGGACCATGGTTCATGCTGTTTAAGGTCATGCTTTTTCCAGGTTGACAAGTCTGGTATTTTTTACTATCTTACTATCTGTAGCCTTGTGTGTTTTCATGGGGGGGAAAAAAAATTCTTAGTGCAGTAAGTAGGTTTTTTCCCAGAAACATTAGTCTGTCATATTTTTCTAGCATTTATAATCATAGTACGCTTCAGATCAGAGCATTGTTTTCAAAGACAATCTGCTATACTTGGTATTACAGATGATAATTCCACTATGCTGTAGTAGTTAACTTAGTAATGGAAGATTTTATAAGAGGACATTCTACAAACAGAACATTGTGGTATAAAAAACAAACCAGGCCTTCTTCTGATAAATCATAGCCGCTGCTGACTGGTATGGATTTTAAGTCTGGTACCCAATATGTGCTAATACTGAAATCAATGCCCTCTGAAGCTGACAATGTCTGTGTAGTAAGTGCTAGGCACTATGAAAGTACCGAAGATTCATTTGCAGAAATGGTTTGTTTGCTACTGATGTTGCTGAATTCATGATCGAGATGAAGGGTTTCTTGCATTCATTCTGTCGTTCCTATACAGCACCTGAATTTTGATCTCTCTTCATGTGAAAACAATGGTTGCCAAATTGATAGGTGGTTCCTGAATTTTCCAGATGAGATAATGAAACATGAATGTTGATTTTGTACAAAGCTTGGGGGGTCTACTCTTGTGCTTGGAACTGAAAACTGGGTGTAAAGAAAAATAGCAGTAAAAAGCCTCATACATGTTGCTTCTGAGCTTTACAGTCTCTTCTAGTCTTCAGATCCCTCCTTCTCCCTACTGCTGGTTTCTGATCCTGCTTGCTTCTCCTGGGGATGCAGGTGCAGAGTGCCCTTTCAGCTGGCTGCACTGTTCCACATCTCTCTCTTCTGGCCTCCTGCCTTGGCACCCTGTAGGCTCCCTCCCTGTCTCACCTTGCAGATGCTCTGCCAGGCCTGGAGTTCCTGACTGGAGGATGGGATCTGAAAGTTACATGGCACAGGGTAGGGTGCAAGAATCTGTCAAGCAGATTTGAGTATTGCAGTTTAAGATACCGTTTGCTTATATGTTCACAGAAAAGGTAATTAAAATATGGTTGTGACTACAGGGCGGAGATCCCTCATTGTTTTGTAGTATGTCGTGTATAGACTGCTGCTTGTTGGTTGACAGCATGATTGCTTGATTTTTTATTTTTTTAATAGTTAATATTACTGCTATTTGAGGCTAGAGAAGATCAACTGATACCACTTTAAAGGCAAGCATCAGCCAACTTCATTGCAATTATGTCATGATCCAAGAGCAGGCTTTGGTTTCAATCATTTTTATACCAGCACGTTTCAGGACCAAGTATTCCTGGACTTGCTGAAATACTGTAGTGCTGCCCAAATTGCTGAGCTTGGCTACTATTTTAGTTTTCTTAATGAAAACACAACTGCTACAATTTGTTTCCAAGTGAGAATCTGCCTGAGTGGCAATCAGGTTTGGTGGTGGTGTGGTTTTTTGAAGATGTACATCTACAAACTTTTTAAATATGGGAAATTGAGTGAAAAAGCCTATAAGCTGGTTATAATTATGCAATATTGGTTTTAATAACTTCTGACATCTTTTTGTTGCTCATTATGATTTATCTGACTGTTGGAAGCATATGTACAAGTGGGAGTTTTCTAACCAAGATAGCACTTTCTTCATTATTTTTAAGGACAACTTGATTTTTTTATAGTAAGTGTATCATTTGTTAAATATAATTGAGGATAGTGTAGGGAAGTCAGACTCAAAGTAGACTTTAAGCCTTTTTAGGCTTTCTGAAAAAGGGTAAGCATCACAAAATTCTACAAAACACAGCAGATGACATGTCCAGTAGGTAACTACAATCACATCTAATATATTGGTAAACAGTGTGACATCTGATTTATTTTTTTCACCTACTAAAGGGAATACTTGCTCAGCTTTTAGGAGAGTACAAATCATGCAGTTACAGGTGCAGCTTTTCTTATCCTGAGAGTCAAAGCTCCATTATTTTGTGTTTTGCTAATTACCTAACACTTGCCTGCTTATGTAACACTTTGCTTTTACCACTTCATTGGCGCTGCATCGCATCATTTAAACTGACTGATATCCAGAGATGGATGAATATCTACAGATTATCTGCTAAAACTCAGCTTCCTGGTATCCAGTATGGAATTTTGAACCAAGTTTTCCAAGTATGATTTTCTCATGTTTTCATGTAGCTGGTCTATCTTTGTGGGGTTTTTCTGTGACTGAAAACAGTAACGTACAACCATATCGTCCCAAAGAGCAAGCCTGCAAACTGCATTATTTTTACAGAACCTACAGCAAAATAAGAAGATACAACAAGAGCTACAGAGTGTCTGTATTAAAATGCCCCAAATGTTTGTCATGGTAAAAAATAGTGGAAGAAAACTACTCTTAAGAGAATGCACAGTGAAGACTGGTCCTTTGTAGGCTAATCCTGTTAAGTCTATACATATGGGTAGACTTGTTCCTTACATCAGTAGGGCCCCTACAGAGAGCTAGATTACTTGTGCGATTTGCTTAACTAAGGCAAAAAGCGCTAGTCCAAATAAATGACTCTGCTTTTTATGTAATACTGCTTACTAAAACGGAAGTTTAATTGTATCATTAGTAAGAGCTGCTGACACTATTTTTACGTAAAAATTGAAACTGCTGCTACTAATAAAATGGACCTTAGTGACTCTTAACATTCTGAATTTTTTTTCTGAAGAAGTAAAGCTGGGTTTAAAGGTGAAGGAAAGAAGGGTATCTCTTTTTAACTGTTGTAAGTGAACCTGTGAATGTAAACAAGATACAAGAGGGGAGAGAAGCTGCTGCTGAACTGCAGTTTTCCACCCTTTGCACCCGCTGTGCAATCAAATTGTAAAGTTCATAGCTTTTCTCTCACCGTGCAGACTTCAGTTGCAGAAACCTTCATGCTTCTATAAAATGCAAATCCTAATCACTACTTGTTAAACAAGATCTTTAAGTACCAGTTCAGAGCAACAGCTTTACTTACTAACTAAGCCCTGTCCTGTTTTCCCCAGTACTTGCCACTTGCTATGATTATTGATTCTCCCACCCCTTTTAAGCGTGTTTGGGAATGAATATAGAGGGATTTTCTTTTTTTTTTTTTTTTCCTCTAATCCATTTCTCTGATCCCTAACACTGACTCAGTGGTTAATTCCTCCTTTACACTTCTGTGAAAATCCCTATCTGCAACTTGCCAGGATTCCCTTTTGGATTTCTCACCCATTCAGGCTTTGTTGCAATGACCATCCCTTTTGGGACTTCACTGGCCAGAGACTGCTATAATGTGAAAAGATGCCAGTTATGCTTCTGCTGTGCCTGGCATGTGAAGACTACATGTCTCACTGTGTGCAAATACTGGCTAATCTACTTGTCTGTTTCAGTGAGCCACAAAAGGTTCTTGCCTATGTGGTGATTGGCGGAAATAATGTATAAAAGCAGTTGTGTATTTCACTTCCCATGTGCGTTGAAGTCTTTCATGTGTATGCTGGGATCTTGTACAAGAGTTAAATGAATCACTACAGTATTTTAGCTGAAGTGTGAAATATTGTGAATGAAGAAATTGCCCAAATCATTCCTGGTAGCATACAGCATATTGCTTGCATTCAGCATACTGCTTGCCTTTACCTTTAAATTACAGGAATTATTCTTAGCAGTGAGCTTAAGTTGAATAGTACAGTATATCAAAATACCTGTAAAAAAATCTTAATGATAACACAAGGCAGCTCACTCAGATTCTGAAGACTATGTATGATTTTGTTTTGGAATGCTAATGTTAGTAGCTTAGCCATGACTTGTCCCAAGTGCAATATTAGAAATTTTTAATGTAATCTTTTCTACTTGAATACAGTCTATATAAAATGTTAAATATCCTATATTGCTGAAAAGATATGGGATCAAATTTCTTTCCAATAAATCTTCAGTTTAAAAAAAAAAATGCATACAGGTCTGCTTTGTTGTCATACATACTGTGAAGACTAGTTGAAATAGCAACCACCATCATCCATTAGCTGATTTTAAAAAGAATTTTTGCAGTCTGTTTTCTGAGAGTTGGCTTGAGGTTCATTGTGGTTGCTGCAGTTTGAGTCCAGCACTTCATAAATGCTAGCATTAACATATGAAGAAATCCAGTTCTATTTTAAGTTGCAACCTTCTGAAATAATAAATTCTGTGCAGCTTCTCCATTTCACCAACTGTCCAGAGGGTGAGTTCTTGTTTTTCTTGGTTTAGACATAAAGAACATTCTCACCTGTCTGTATTCACTCTCCCAAGTGTAAAGATGGATACAGACATAACAGGTTTTGCACACTAATGGCTTCTGTTGGTGAGAGAACTACAAAATTTAACATCTAAAATGCACTTGTAACAATGTGTGCAGTAGGCTTGGTTAATGTGCTACAGCAAAAGTGATGCCAGGCAGGTATCTGGTACACTGCTTCAGTTCCCTACTTGCACTTCTTATCCTAGTCATCAGGCTAAGGCTGATGTAGATGTCAATGGACTGAGTCAGACAAAGGGGTTTTTCAAGGTTTGAAGGTTTCTGGAGGCTTCTACATGTTAGAAGCTGATACCAGCAGGTACAGCTTGCAGTTTGTAGCCTCAGGTAAAAGCATGTCCGTGTTCCTACAGTGTTGTCTTTTGAAGCAACATACAATCTAATTGCACTTACACAAGCTCTAAATATTCACAGGAATAACTTTATGATGTCATGAAATTAAAGATGGAATAAAAATCTAAATGCCTCATTTTTATTTAAGCGGTCCTTTGAAATGCATTATTTTCAAAACTGGAACTATCTACAGTAAAAAGCTTAAGCATTTCTAATTCCAGAGGATGCATAGTGCCTGTAACAATCAAAGAATGTAGTGGACCACCTAATTCCACTGTGGACATCTGATGTAGTGTCCCTGAAGCAATCTTCTGATCCGGAGCACCCACACGTGCAAGGCCAACACAAATTGTGTTTTCAGTAACTTCTGTAAGAAAGAAGATTAAATGCTTAATTTATTGACTAATGGTCCTATCAGAAAGGAAAAAGTACTCAAAACGCTTAAACCCTAACACTGCTTTCTTAAACCTCTAATTAATAAATCATTGGGCTGGCCTAGAAAGAAAATAAAGCTGTATCTTAGGGATGTTTAAAAGCAAGAATGGGAAGGCAGCAGAAGTAGAATATGAAATGCATTCAGGAATTGTATTCACTTTGAGGAAATTGCTGCTTCTGATTCATTCTATATAAAGGATAAAATGAAAGGATTTTCATTTTAACAGTATTTAAGGAATAAAGTTTTTAAAGGAGGAATATAGCTAGATTAATTTCTGTTAGAAAGAATTTTTTCTGTGACACAACTGAGTCATCTTTATAGCTGCTATGATTTCACCCTTGGTCTCTAAACATCTTTCATTTTGCTCTTGACTACTGTTAAGAATTCAAGGCCAACAGTTGTGCATTGTTGGGTTAACCTAGATTCATGCTGGTATTCATGTAGAGCACAGTGTGACCAGTCTAAATAAAACATAGCAGAGATTTTTGAAGCTTGACTGATCAGAATCCTTCTGTCTCTTGCAACTCTAATGGATCAAAGAGCTCATAGTTAAAGATGGATAGAAACAGCACAGGGTTACCAAACTGAGGCTTTGACTGAACCTCCAGGAGCCACTAGTGCTCGTTCATCTGTGCTCACTGAACTACACTATGTTCAAGCTCTGCCAGGTCCATCTTGTGACTAGGATTTAAGGCAGCCCAATTCCACTGCAGAGCAAGAGAATGCTAAGATTAAGAGGAAGAGAGTAGAGTTCAGAGGCTCATCAATAAGTGTGACTTGAGAGGGGTAGTAGCAGATAGAAACACTGCAGTAATAGTACCTGGTTCTTCTCCTTGGAGCCTCCTGTTTTGAATAATGGCAAGAAGCTGTTCTGCAGCTTGATTCACACTCATGTAGCGTGGTGGCTCATAAATCTTTCTTCCTCTGCAGGGAAAGAAAAGTAGAGAAATTTCACATATAACCCATTTCATTATCCCTAGCATTCTTACAGTTTATTTCAAGAAACATCTAGACCAGCAAATTGAACTTAAACAGACAAGAGTGCAATTTTTAAGGAAGACAGAAGTCTCTTGTGCTTTCACCACACCTGTGAAACAGCAGGGCCTCCAGCTGGCAGATCATTTGAGTCTTAAAAGCAAATTCAGCTGCTGGAAGCAATATGCAGGTTTTGCAGCTACTCCTGAAAGATGCATTAGATTTAAATTCAAGGGCAAACTACTGTTTTTCTGTCAAATGCCCTGTAGACAGATGATTACAGACCAGAAATATATTCTTAAATTAAATGCTGCTTTCTTTGCCAACTGTGGAGTCAAGCAGATTTTATTTTGAAACTCCAGAATAAACAAACCTCAACGATACTGTGAGACTTTACAAATGTTAATTTAGACCAGAGTTGCAGCATGCATATAAAGTAACCATCTATAATCGCCACTGTCAAAACATACAGATTGCAGAGAGATGATTAAGATGTGGCAAGAGCCTTTATGAATACAGTTAAATGAACTTAAGAGCATTTTCCATATATTGCTTATTTAGCTTTTAAAAGAGTGGTGTGTATTCAGTACTTCACACTGTTTCTAGCCAGTGTAAGGAAGAATGAATTCAGAACACTGTTTCAGCTCTTAATCTATTCCAGGACGGGACAGAACAGTAGTAAAATAACACTTCATTTGCCAAGCGGAAAGCTTACCCCATTCTGACTTAATGCTTCTCACAGCAACAAAGAAAAGATTATGCTCTGCTGCAACTTCATTCAGTTACTGTAAATAAAGCCAGGTCCTATTGTAATGAACAAAAAAAGTTCCACTCCTTGTAAGAAACAAAAGACTGTGGCTACTGAGAAGTACAAGAGGAGAAGGCAGGTAAGTTCAGTATTAGACTATGGGCAAAGCACCTTTGTTCCTTGTACAAAAAAAACCTTTGTAAATACACTGTGTTTCTATATATTTTCAAAATGGTGACTCACTTCATTAGATTCTCCAGAGACTGCTCCTTCACTTTAATATCTGTAGAATAAAACAGATATTAAAACACAGGTTCCCTACAAACTTCCCACTTAGTTTTCTATGTAGGTAAAGCTTAATTTAATTAGCAGATTCTATAAACTTTATAACAGCATTTTAGCTATTACAGGAAAAAGGAATATGGATTACATACTACTGTTTCATGTTAGTTAATCACAAAGTATTGTGATTTATGCATGTGATTTTACCCAAAGATAGGGCAAGTTTCACAGATTTCAGAGCAACACAGACAAATAAAAATGCTGCTAAGTGTAAAAATCGCAGGCATATTACCACAGGATAGCTAAATGACAGCATGTTTAAGCACACCAGGGCATTGGGACTACTCTTAAATTATGAGTACATTGTGGTCACATAAGGTAAAACAGTGTGACTGATCGACAGTGATTGCATCACTGCCGTGCAGGAACCTGACTTTCGTTAGCACTTCCTTTCTGTCCCAATCAAAATTTAGAACAATCTTCTTTCATGGGGGGAAAAAAAGGATTTGGACGAAAATAAAATACAGAAGGGGTCAGGTAAGACTCTGCACATCTGCAATTTTATGAAACTAATTGACCACAATTTCTCTAAGAGGCATTCGAACATTATATCTGTATTCAAATGCCCTCAAAATATTATTATAGTGAAAGCTGGATACATTTTTAATCTTGATTTTAAAAAAAAGTATTGCTTAAGTTATACAATCAACTCAGTTTAAAATGCAAGCCTGCAAGGTTATTAGTGCACAGTTTACCAAATTGCTTATCTGTCCATGAAGTCACTTTGAATTCAGAAGTTCATCAGCACTAACCTTTTTATTTCACATTTGTTTATCTGATAATCTAGACTAGTTGGATAAACAATCAATACATACCAGACTGACCAAGTAGTATTAAGGGAAGAATTAATTTGGAAATTGGTAGTTTTCAGCTGTGAGCTACAATTAGATTCAGGTACCACAACTGTCCCCAAAACATGAGATTTATAATGCTATTTTAAGGTTTCAAAATGTATACACTCTTGCTACTGTATAAAAAAAATTTAAAAGGGAGACTGTAGAAATGATTATACAAAATACCTAAAAAATACTTTGTTTTAACATATAGTTGTAATAACCCTTGTTTAAAACACCTGTGAAGTCATCTTTCTTTAAAACAAATTATCAGAATTCTGATTTTCAGTGAATTTTGAAAACAAGTTTCAAGGCATTGGAAAGTCTGATGTGCAGTGATGCTTAACATTTAAATTGTTTCCTGCTCAGGATCCTCCAGTTACCACAGACTTTGTTTTTACTCAAAATACTAATTTATTCAGCACTGAGAGATCCCAGCTGCATCTAAAAGATGATACAGAAAGGTGTGTGTGTATATATATATATATATACACAAATATGCAAGCGCCTTATAGTTTATATGCAGGCAGTTCCATAATCTTTAAGGAGTTACCTAGACTAGTAGAGTTACTCAAAAAGTGGCTTTCAGCTGAGGATTGTTGGGTAGGATAAAGATCAGATGGCACCATGGGAGAGCCTGGGGACAGCGGTCAGGTGGGAGCAGTATTCCGTTCCAGCTCCATGATCAGCAAGGATTTTTTACACCACTGAAGCTTCTCACATGACAATCACCTTTTGCCAAAACATCCTTAGATAACATAATTTAGAAAAATACCGTCACGTTACAAAATAGAAATGTGGTTAAATGTATGATTTAGCTCCCCGGAAAGTCAAATGTGTTGAGCTCTAACCTAATTCAGTCTTAAGATAGCTGCTAGTCACTGCAATCTGATTGGATCCCAAGCTAGATCTAGCTTAAAATCACAGTGATCTTTAGAGCAAATATGGGCCTCCTGCTCTTACTTGACTTCTACAATGGCATCATTTCTTACGGATTTTCTGAAGAGGAATTAAAAAATTCCTGGCTGCTGTAGCATGAACAGTGGCTGAACTGACTCTAGGTACATGTATACTAACGTTCCAATTTTTGGTATATTTTCAAAGATACATGTTAGGTAAGAATATTTGTTTAATCACAGACTTCATCTAATGCTACCACTATTGTCTCTGGATGCTGCGGAAGATGGTAGCTAAGGAACCGGGGTAGCTGCTGCTTACCAAGTAAGCACAGTGTGTGCATTCCATTCTGCCTGTTCTTCTTGATCTTGTCAAAAAAGCTTTCTGGCTTCCACGTATCTGTCCAGAAAACTATAGAAACTGTCTCTCCAAAACTGTACAACTGTAAAACAAAGCATATGCAGTAACATGTATACACAATAAGAAAAAGTAGAGCATGCAATAAAATGCTATGAAAACCATGAACAATTGGCAGCACTGAAAAGTCCTCAGCCTAGTTAAGAAAGAAGTTTCATACCACAGGGAGAGTAGTCTCCTATAAGATGCTTAAGTTTGCTCTTTCATAGATCCGCAACAAAACATCGCATTAATAATAATGCTTCCTTCTAAAAAGGCTGCCCTGTGCTGCTCTCTCTCTTGCCCGGTTTTAGTGCATTCCGTTGCGTTCCCTCCTTTCTTTTTAACAAAATCCATAGTGAACTGTTTTTTCTTCTTCATAATAGAGATGTGCTGTTCTTTTACTCTCCAAACAGTAAAGCATGTCAAAGAACAACAAATGAACTACCTGTAAAGTTTTTACCTATCTCTGCATTCACCTTTCCAATGGATATTAACTAACTTTCAATCTACCTTCTATTCTTTGTTATTTAATTCTGAAGTCCTTTTAAAGGCAAAAATTTTGTAAGATTAGCACCAAAATTATTACTTATTATTTCTTATTTTGGTTAAGGCTAGGCAACTTCTAATAATGCCATAATACTTACAATGTTTTGATTCTACTGATACAGTAGTATTTGTATTAAAACAGCACTTTCCTGCAAATGAAAGCTGTATTATGCAAAAGAAGTTACAGTCTAAAGAGACAGTGGATATGAAGATCTGAAGACAGGGACAGATGGTGCATGAAGCAGAGATATGCAACATTTTTTATGCACATATGGTAAGAATAATATTGCTAGCAGATTCTAGGTCAAACATCCTCACTGATTTTATTCTCAATCTTAACACTGTTACTGTAAATCCCTAATCTCGGTGAAGACATTTGAAGCAATAGTCTTGCCAATCATTTCCAGTGATGCAAAAGCAAAAGTCGTGTGTAACGTAAGGCAGCATTTGGCTTGGAAGCTTTTGTAACCAACTTGAAAAAGGGCAAAACCATGCATCAATTTTGGTCATTTCAGCTCTGGAATGGGGCCATCCCAGATAGATTTTACAGCTTGCCAATATTCTGTCTGCTCAAGCCTACCAGAGAAGCCACAGCTATATGGACTAACCTCCCCACTTTCTCTGTTAACCTGGAAGGAAAAACTGCTTTTCCAAGCCCACTACAGAAGGCACTGTGTGTGCTGTTAGCAGAGAAGGGGACCCTACATAAAAGCAGCTCTGTGCCATCTGGGGATTTCCCTATACCTACTTATTTTACTGTGCCATTAGGTTGCGGTTTTAACTCCTTTACGCTGGCAGAGTAGAGTTTGAATCAAAGCAGAAACATGTTTGTTTTCAAGGGACCAAAAGCTCAAATTTTAACCATTCATGCTGACAGGAACAGCATTTATTCAAAGGTTCCTGGAATATTACTGAAAAAGTTTCCTCTTTTGAATATTTCATTCTAGCACAAGGACAAGAACACACAGTGTACATTTCACAACCTAAAGGTTCTTCCAGTATGCTAAATATAGGTTAAACCAAATGAATTGCTCCTGATGTAACTTGTTAACTGTTTCAAGGCTGTGTTCTAGAGAGAGAAAAAAAAACAAGCTATGTTTTGCCTATTTTTCATGTGGCTAGCTAGAACTCTTTCCATTTTGTACCAAATCTGAAGAAAAACTATTAGAACAAGGAGTTTCTCTTTCTCCCCTTCACTGTTAGAGCATCTGGGAGCAAGTTAACCTTTAATCTCATTGGTAGTATACCTTCAGTCATCAACAACTGCTGAAATGTCCAGTACCAACCTAACTAGCTAGCTTACCATCTGCCACCTGAAGGCCACTGCAGTCATTTCCCAAAAGCAGCAGCCCTCCTTCAGTACAGAAAGTGGCCTCAATTAACCTCAAATCTCATCTGAGTCTCTTTGGCATTTTGATAACCTGAAGGAGAGAAGCTTCCACCTCTGCCTTTTAGCAAAGAAATGGATGTGCAGAAGTGGGCAAAATGTTACTATCTAGTAAGTATTTTGTTGGGAATCAGATCTTTTAAACCACTCTGCCACATATTAAAAACAAGTTGGGCATTCAACTTTATACCCTACAGCACTTGTTCTGATTGTTATTTTTCTCTTTTCCATTGATCATTACAAAGATTCTCCATCATCTTTGCCAACAAGAAGTTAAGCAAGTTATCCTTTTTGTGCAAGCACTGCCAGTCAGATTCACTGAATCTGTCCTTTGTGTACCAGGTTTTGCATTAAAACTGAAGTCTGAATGTCCAAAAAGAATAAAACATTTTTGTCAGAAATGGCCTGTCTATTCAGTAGAAATAACTTCAGAATATCTTCATGAAGTATTGATATCACAGAAAACTGTAATTACAGTCTCAAAGACCCACACTTGTTATCTCAGCACCTGGACAGCACAGAAGTAGCTTCTACACCAACAAGATGGAATGGGGCATATTTTACTAACCTCCTAGAAATGCCTTTGAAACTTATACCCCTCTACTAACTAAACTTCTAAAGAATAGATTTCCTAGAATTAATATGCACATATTTTTACTTTAAATTAAAGAGGGGAAAATACTGCTCTGGAAACTTTCTGGTACACCAACAATCTATGAATGCTGGGAAACTGAAGCAATAAATGGATACTCCTATTGAGCTTGACTACTTGTAATCAATTACCTTACAAGCACTTCTACAGACATAAACAAGTATTTCTTTCTCATTCAGCATTTGATCTCTGCAGACATTTGACATTTATGCAAACATAGCCACTGCTCTTCCACCACAGCAAGCCTGCATTAAAGCAGCAGCACATAACTGCATCAGATTACATTTTTAACTCTCTCCCTGTACCTCATGCAGATTCAGTTTGTTCCTAATACAGTTTCCTGTGCTATGTTCTAATTTTTACCTCTTGAAATCTAGCATGAAGTATCAGACTTTCAAGAAAAGCCTTGCTGCAGAGAGAGCAGTAAACACCGAAAGTTCCATTACTATCCTAAGGATTCAGCAGTTACAGTGGACAGCAGGTCCACTGGAGCCAGAACCCACTGAAATTAAAAAAAATTCTTTCCATCAACCATGAAGGACTGAATAGGGCCCCAAAATTCCAGAAATCATGCTTGTTGTTGGAATAAAACTGACACGTTTGTTAACCAAGGTGTATTACAACACAACTAAGGATTAATGTCATGGTTTGAGATTGTTAAAAAGTTTAGTAAGACAATGAAGAGCTCTGTATATTTTCAGTGAAACGATCATGCTCTACAGTTGCTGGCACAGCTTTAATGAGAGGCAACAGCAAATGAGGTTTCACAGCAGTCTTCTGTGTGCTGCACTCCACATTAAGCAGCTGGGGTCTAGGAGCGGGCAAGATCTGTTCTGTACAAGCTAAAACATCTCAAGCATCACACTTGCACTAATCATCAGATTTGTTAGAGTGCCTACATTCTGCTCAGGCACAAAAGTGCCAGAATTTCAATAGAGCTCAGTGAAATGGTTGGACAGACATTTCGTGCTCTCAGCTTGGAAACTAACCTTCTTACCTTCTCCCTAATGCTCAAAAACTTCATAGAAAAATTTCAAAAGGTCATTTTGAAAGACCTCTGTCTTTGGAAATCCCCCTCCCCCCACCCAAGTAGTAATTGGCTTAAGCAAAGCTTTGTTCACTTAAATTTTGCAATGCAATAGCTGAAGTCAGGAAACGAAGCCAGAACTCTACTCTGAGGCTCTGTCTGCTCGAGTTTTCTGCCTCTCACAAAACACTGCAGAAAGCTGTTCTTCAACTCACATTTTCATCGCCTCAGAACAAGCTGTAACCTCCTATTTTATTTACACACATAATATGAAAGAATGTCTGACAACTTTTGGTACTGAGGTGCCTGTTTTCAGTTAGTATTTTTAACCCTTCTGTTAATGATACTTCTTATTTGTTGTTTATATAAGCAGAATCGATTACTAACTGAGAGGCCAGAATAAACAATGAAAGAAAAAGTGCTGTACCATGATCTCAGCTTGGAAAGCCTGCACGCAAGCGAAATTTCAATGAAACTACTGAACAACTCTGTTAATGGCCAGCCTGAATGACATCAGACACCTGAAGCTGTCCAGATCAACAGTCCTCACATAAAATACTGGTGTGGCTAATCACCACAAAAATATAGGGCATAAAAAGAAGGAACAAGCTGAGACTAAATAGGGAAATTAAAAAAGGAAGATCCCCCAACCCCTCTAAAAAGTACTAAAGCAAGCAGGAGAGAAGATGCAAGATAATATTAAAGGTCAGTAGGGCAACAGCTGCAGAGAAACCAAGAAGTAAAAATTTCAAAATGCAGACATTTATTTTTACAGCATCTTTCCCAGAATTACTGCTGTATCAGCTGCAACGGTGACAAAGCAATTCTTCACTTACGAGCCTACCTTCTCTCCTAAAATTTCAAACAGCTTCAGAACTGGATATGCGTCAGGGGAAGAAGGTAAAAAGGAGTCTAATCATTACATTTTTCAGACTTGGCACCTGTATACACATGCAAATGCCTGTAAACCCTGTAGGACTAAACGCTACTCAGCAATGTTCTGTGTTGAGATGGTCACAGGTTACACTGCAGATGATAGTCCTCACAGGACAAGTATGTTCTGCAAATGAAGATACTGCACAGCCTGATCACATCCCACTGACAGACACTAAGAGGCTTTTTCTCCTAAGGGTGTTCCTCAATGGAATTTGGAGACCACAGAGCACCTTGCATTATCCCAGGTTGCTCTTGATAAATCCCAATGAACATACAAAGAAAAGCTAAGACATGTTTTTTTTATCCTTGTCATAAGTGTTTTGATGTGATGCTATGCAACATTCATCCTCAAAACAAGAAACCTAACAAGTCAGATTTTTTCCCCTTACCCTCTGTAACCAGTTAACAACCCTCCAGACCATATACATCAGATTAAAGGGCTCCTGCTGTTCTTTATATTATATATTACTGCCAGAGAACAGCTTAGGAAGTAGGACAATCATCAACAAAGAGGTAGCAAGAATCAGTCAAACTTCATTTTTACTTGTAATTCATCACATGAAACAACCACAAGCCTAGCTCTAGCCCTTCACACTATCTTATTTAGTACCACAGACCTTTAGCAACTTTGAATGCCTGTCATGAGAGCCTTCACATAAAATTGAAAGTTTTTACCATCCACACACACAGGGCTATGATTCCTTTTTGTACTGCAAGCCAAAAGATTAGCTCAACTGTCCCCAAAACCTCCAGCCGCCTTTAGTACATGCCAGAGAGAAAGGAACTGCGAAGAAAAGGATGCTTGGCTGCGGGAAGCCCACTCCACATGATTGCAGTCTTCAGGAGGCAGCTGAGACAAATCACATAAAAGCAGCTGAAGGAGAGAACACATTTTTCTCTTAGCTGCCTCTTGTATCAGCACTTAGGAAATAGCCACCCCACAAGCAGAGCAAAATTCAGCTATCAAAAGACTCAAACTCCAAGCAAACTTGAACAGGACAGGATTTTCCCTCCAAGATAATATCACCTTATCTTTAATAACCTCACAAGACTCTTCCCAGCAATATCAAACAATCATTCCTTCCCACCCTGGTCAGTTGGGTTACTAATCTGAAATGAAGATATATAAATTGAGAAAAAAATCTATTTTGATTAAATTGATGTTTCTGGGTCATGTTTGCTGGTGACAAATGGCACTAAGTTGAACAGCAATTGTGAGTAATGAGGTAGTGTCACTAGCACTGATTTAACCTTTAATTGGTTTGAGAAACAAATGCCAACATCTAAAAGGCTCAGAAGCTGGTAGTAAAGGAGAAAACCAACCAGTAATGGAAAACAGTTTGTTTTAACTGTCAGTGAAAAAAAACATTTTGCGAAGAACCCCTCCTATTAGAAAAAAGAGCATTTTTGAAGATTAGGGCACAGAGAGAGAGTGGAACTCAGAGGTTCTGCTTCTGCAGCTACTACAGGTTTTCTATTTGACTATGAGCACAGCAAGTAACGATAGCATCTTTCAGCTTCCTTATCTATAAGTAATATTCTTCTGCTTGACACTGAAAATGTACTCACCTGTTCAGTAAAGACTCAAAAATAACATAGTAAGCACTGCTTTTGCATTTAAGTGAACAGCTAGTAGTGAAAAGACAAAACTATTTTATAACCATAATTGTCTTACAAGAATTAACTGGACTGCAAACAAAAAAAAAATCGAGATGAGTCACTGAAAGAAACAAGGGGACATGCAGATGTTTGTTCTGAAGCTATTCAGGTGGAAAGTGGGTATGTCTCAAAAGAAAGGCACGTCTGCCACGACATGTTTTTTACCTAGCTACCCTACCAAAATATAAAGTAAATGCTTCTCATCCCATGGCTTGCCTCCAGCTTTGCACTTTAGTCCTCAATCCTCCTTTTTTACAGTAATACCATTATCTCAAGCCATTTCAAGTTGCATCTTTCCTTCACATGCACAACAGGTCAGTATGATGCAGAGTCTTCCTCACGTGTTTGACCATCCATACTGCTGCCTCAAAGATACGTTAACAGAACTGGGTCAGAGAGGATTCTGGCCTGAGAGCACCACTCTGGCCAGTGACCTTCCTAAACTAACCCAGATGTCATGCAGATTAGGAAGGAAGGAAAAAGGTGTAAATTAGAGGTCCTGAGTTTTCTGCCTATTTATTCTAAGGCTAAAAGCCTTAGCGATCAGCCCTATTCTGAAAAACTGAGTGTGGGTGCAGATAAAGCCATGGAAGTCAGTCTAGGTTCTCCCTTTGTTCTCAGCCTGCAATGGAGCCAAGGCAATGTCTTGCTCACAGGGTAGCTGAGCAGTGGTAAAACAGAGGTAAGCCTGTTACCTAAAATACTCAGCTTTCCAAAGCTACGGAACTAAGAGCAGCTGCTGATGAGGAAAGCTGAACTGTCTCACTGGTTACCACCCACTAAAAGTGCTCTCTGAGAATTCTGGCCTTCCCCTGGGGACTTCTGTCCCCTCTTCCTGACTTCCCTGGCAGTGTGCCCAGATACCAAACTGATGACTTTCTTCACCAGTGGTTGTTCCCCACTACAACAAGAGTCTCGGTGATCAACATACCTACATGTCAGATTCCAGCCAAGAGAGGTGAACCTGCAAAGAATGTGCTAAGAGGCACTCACACACAGGTACTTTTCCTGGCTTCTCCCCCTTGGCAGTGTTCATTTGGTTTTGAGGGAAGAGATGTTCCTCAGCCTTGAAAATAAAAATCCGACACAGTGAAGTACAGCAAGAACAGTGTAAAAGAGGGAGCCACAGCAAGTCATAGAGTCTTACGCCCAGTCAGACTAATGCTTTGCTAAGTTATACTATCCCCTGCTTTCAATAGCTATAGCTCATTGCATCAATCTGTGAGAGCTTCCTAGAAGTTCAAAAAGTTTAATTTTCAAAACTAAAAAAAACCCTGTTCTTTGTACAAATACAATCTTCACCTGTGCAGCTTTCAGAACAGCTGCACTTATTCTGTTAAATGAGCAAGACAGTAAAAAATAAAGTATTTGAAAATATATATTCACCCTTCTTTACAATTTGGCAAGAAATATATCTATGAATTGAAGGTGACAAACCATCACTACTGCTCTACTGACTTCAGTAACTCACTGCTGTACAGGAAAAATGCACTACCAGAATGTTGTTGACTGCACAGAAATATTGCTCTGATGACAAGCAACACATTTGTTTGTGAACAGACTGGGCCGTAGCTGCATTTTACTAATCAGAATTTACAGCTCACTATGCATATGGCTTTCAGAACAGTGTATAAAGGTGTTTCCTGTTTTTCTCTAGTAAGAAAGAAAGAGGTTTTGTATCACAATCAGATTAAAACAAGAAAAAAAGCCAAGCCTTTTTTGTAGTGAAGCAAAAGAGGAATCCCTACTATACTTGACAGCAACTTTGCAGTCTGAAACACAGTAACTCCAAAGCTAGATTGATGGCAGGAGACAGCCATGAATGTAAAGACTGTTGAAAGAAATTACAAACTTCCACCACAACTCTAATTAAATCACAGGCTACTTTTTTGTAAGACACCCCTCACTCGCTGTTATGCCTACAAGGAGCAATGAAGAGTTAAACACACAGCTGGTTATAGTCTGTCCAGTAATACAATATGATCACTATTTCCTAAAATGCTTTATACAACAACAGGAATGTTGAATTATGAGAAGGCAGCCCCTCCCAAGCCAGAATGGAAAAGGGGACTAATGCCAGAGTGAATAACATCATATTTCCTTCACGGTCTGTTCCCTTCAGCATGGGATAAGGAAATAGTAAACTAATCTCCAAAACTCTGTGTATGTGAAAAACCTTATGGACTGTTTGCAATATATTCCCAGTTAGTTTTCTGCTCTTGTTTTCCATTAACCTAGAGGCTCTATATTCCTCCTTCCTATGCCTAGCTGGCGTTGTGGGGGAAGCAAACTTCCAGAAAACTTAGTCACCTGGTCTCTTTGGGAATGTAAGCCTTGCATCTTCCTTCCTAATGAACGTTCAAGAACAGTAAAAAGATAGCAGGTAGCAGAAACTACTTCTCAACAGCTTGACAGCAGAAGCAAACTTTGTACCACCATGAAGCAAAACGGGGAAAGAGTGAGCCCCGGCCTCAACTCTTGTGTTACCCACCCCAGTAAGTGCAGTCATGCAACAGCTGCCATCTGTCTGCTGTACATGTAGATTTTAGACACCAAGGAGCCTACTTCCTTCCTAAAAGATAATTTTGCCAAAGTCTTACAGCAATAGGCAGGTATCACTAAGGAAGAGGTCACAGGAAGAATTATAAAGAATGTGAATCCTGTCCTGCATTCCCTTTAGCATTAGCATTCATATCTCAGAACAGGTGTCAATGCAGTGCTGCTGAACTGCCACATGAGACAGGGCGGTCTCATTTCTAAACCATTCAGATGTGATCAAAGCCAGAGATAATACCCAACTTATTGCAACAGTTTTTCTGCTGCTGGGCAGCATTGAAATAAGGCTACCAGAGTTTGTCAGTGTAAATTTGAAGGTGTCAATTGTTCGCTGAAATTAAAAAAAAGGTGTTCTTTCATGTTAAGCTAGGGAGGAATGCTTCCTCCTTCAGTGATGAAAACTTATTGTTCACACCCTTAACTCTTGTCTGTAGTACACTTACATTCCTGTGCTTGCTTTTGGTTTTGGTAATGTGAGAGCTTGATTTAGGGGTTCCCATACACAGGGAACCATTCTGAACCTTAAGAGGGCAGGTTCTATGTTAAAGTAATGAATGAAAAGAAGAGGGGGAAACTTCAACTAATTTATATGTGATTAGCTATGATACATACACTGCTGTAACGTTTTTCATGCAGTAAAAGTAATAATGGACCTATACATGTGTAAAAGGAAGTAGTGAAGTATTTTCTTGGGGGACACTAGACCTTTTCTACTTTAGCCGTTCAAGAAGCACAAAACCTGTCATTTCTTCTTCTAGTTCTTGGCTCAGCAAATCCCTCCTCTCTCAGCAGGTGGGTAGAAAGTGAAGACAGGTCAATCTCAGAGAGAAAGAATGCATCATATACAAGATTTTAGAATTAGTTATGATCTGAGTTGGGCATATAGACAGGCTTGTGCATGTATCCCTTTGATGACAAGACCAGCACATTTTTCAACAGGAAAACAACCTAATTTAAGAATAAACTTAATTTATAAATTTATAAATTTTTTAAAATTAAAAAAAAATCAGGTGACCATCAGTAGTAGAAGGAAGCCAACACAAGCAAAGTTTTATCTGTAAAATAACTGTCGTGGTTTAACCCCAGCCAGCAACTAAGCACCACGCAGCCGCTCACTCCCTCCCCCCCCACACCCAGTGGGATGGGGGAGAAAATCAGGAAAAGAAGTAAAACTCCTGGGTTGAGATAAGAACGGTTTAATAGAAAAGAAAAGAAGAAACTAATAATGATAATGATAACACTAATAAAATGACAGCAGTAGTAATAAAAGGATTGGAATGTACAAATGATGCGCAGGGCAATTGCTCACCACCCGCCAACTGACACCCAGCCAGTCCCCCAGCGGCGAGTCCCTGCCCCCCCCTTCCCAGTTCCTAAACTAGATGGGACGTCACATGGTATGGAATACACTGTTGGCCAGTTTGGGTCAGGTGCCCTGGCTGGGCATGAGAAGCTGAAAAATCCTTGACTATAGTCTAAACACTACTGAGCAACAACTGAAAACATCAGTGTGTTATCAACATTCTTCACATACTGAACACAAAGCATAGCACTGCACCAGCTACTAGGAAGACAGTTAACTCTATCCCAGCTGAAACCAGGACAATAACTTAAATATCAAAGTCTCCTGGGGCAGAGGGAGGTTAGAGGGCAGAGAAGAATAGAAGTGCTACTATTCATTTTCACATGCGCTCATCGAAAGGAACTTTTGCTGACATGTAGCACGCTGAAAAGGAAGTGTTAACAAATTCTGACAACAGAAGTGTACGGTTGCTACAGATCTTCAAACTTCAGATTGCAAGGTGCACTGCTACAGCAGTAGAAGAGCTCACCAATTCTGAGTTTAGCAGTTGTGGAATGGCATATATACAAAAATGTTACCTGTAAGCCACAGCAGCCCACTGCATTCATTATTGAAGCATTATGAATGACCTTGTACGGAACCCCCAATTTTACTGCACGTAGTACTAAATCACTGTGCGTTGTGGCCCTGTGTTAAGAAAAGAAAGGAATTAAAGATTGAAAAGATAAAGTGACCAAGTGTTACTAGCATTATAGTTTGTTTTGAAAGTCAAGTTAAACTCTTCACAACTAGGGCAATGCAGAGGTGCCAAAAGGGCAACAATAACTTGACTAATTGTTATGGGAAAGTAAAAACTCCAATAAGGCTTCCATATGTCATCTTCCCTAGCTGAAAATACAGGCACCCTCAGTATGTTACAGTTCTTTGAAGCTTTCTGGCATCATTAAAACGGTAACACCAACACAATTGTTGCTTTTTAATGTAGCTTTGGCAAGTACTTGAAAAGGAAAGTTCCATTTATCCTTTGTCTTCTGCAGGTGTCTGTTGGACATCTGTTGAACTGTAAAGTTCAACTCTATTTGGCAACTTCAACAAAACTCAAACATTTCCTTACTCGCTACACAGCCAGGCCTTCTCCTATCTGCACCAGTGCATGCCAGGAAAGCAACACACTCAGACAAGAACTTTGAACAGACTAAGGTAAACTGCATGCAGTACTTAGAAAAAACATCCTTAGACTAAATCAACTTCAATAATATTTAAGCCAAATTACTCAAACTAACAATGCCTAAGTTTGAGTGATCAAGTTTATTATGAAATAATTAAGAAAATTCTAGTTAAGCTTAGAACTGAGCTAAATTTGGCTCCAGGTCTAATGGTCAATAAACACCTTGCAGTGACTGGTACAAGAATCACTGGGCTTGTAAACACAGTTGGGATTAGGGTCCTTCTAAGATGCTAAGTATATACAGATCCAGCAAATCTTTGAACTGCAACAAAGTTTACATATGTATCTTGCTTGCATGTATGCTTACATACATGCTAGGCACTCCATTTTCCATGTGAAGTATGAAAATGCATCTGCCTGTTGCCTAAATTTACCAAACCTCAATAATGACCTTAGCCATCTCGTTCCCACACATTTCTGTGTGGCCATTCCAAAGAATGAAGCAAAGAAAGAAATAGCATATGCCGATCAGAATAATTAAATAGGAGGACTGCTTTCACCCTGGCCTGGTTCAGAATTACTTTAACAGAATTCCCCTGATTTTTAGTCTGATAATCTTGACACTGCACGTCTGACTAGCACCAATCAGAAGATTAGGTGCTTCAGACTAGAACACAAATGTGGCAGCAGCGGGCAAGGATCAATCATTTAAAAAAGAAATCAGTTTCACTGGAGGAAAAAAAAAACAGAGGAATCTGAATTTGGGAAATCAGAGACCCTGATACAAACAAGCTCCCAGACCTAGCAGAATGCAGTAAAGTGATGTAAAACACCACTATGGTTAGTAAACAAACTATGCTCCTGACTTCCGTAAGCAAAGGTGATTTAAGAATGCCTGCTCTAAGAGAAGGAGGGACTAGTTTTACAGCCTTGTATTATTCCCTTCATATACACAGGACAAGAAGCACTGGAGGATTTTGTGGTTATGATAATATTGACCAAGGGATCAGCTGGCTTTATTCACTGAAATTTGCTCCAGCCAGTATCTTCTCCCAATAGATCTGTCCATAATGACTGTAGCTAAAAGCAGAAGTGCCCTCATGAACACTCAGCTAATACCAGCAAAGGCTTCATAGAGTCAGCCCTCTGCACCCAGAGCTATACTAGTATTTTCTGTCACTGATAGAGATTTTAAGTTTTATGGGTAGTAGTAATATGAATGTTAGCACCAGGCTAGATCAAGGTGGGCTTTCCAGTATACTACTGAGACTGTCAGGTTCCTGCTAGCACATCCATAGCTGTTACCATACATGCAGATAAAAGCTTGCAGTGAACAACAGCAAGAAGGACAGGGACACGGCTTGTCTTATCACTTTAACCACTAACCACCAACACCTGAGATCTCCTAGGGTTGCCAAGTACACTTCTTACCTGCAAATATACTTGAAACTCTATGATCAGCTGCAGTCACATGATTTCTATCCTCCTCCCATATGGCTCCTCTTAGGACAGAAACATTCAGTACTCTTTCCTAGTAACCTTATGAACTCCTAAATCCTTAGGGCTCTATGTGGGCATAGGAGCAGGTCTAGCTGCAATATTAAGAGCTAAGAACATAAACATTTAGAGAGAAGCAACTACAATGATGTAGTATGTTAATCAGAGTTGAAGTATTTTGACACTGAAACTAATGGTAACTGAGGCAGATCAAGATACTGCTTACAAGTAGCAATTACATTTCAATACATGTAGGTTGGTTTTTTTCATCTTGTGTACAGATAACACGGCTCTACACTCTACATGAATCCTAATTTTAATGTTGACATGCATTGAAAGTATAATTTATATTTCTGAAATACAGCATCATCTGCCCACAAGTACTAGTTTAATATAATATTCTCTTACCAATTCCCTTCAACATGTATTTACATAAATTATCCGCTTTTGACAGATGTGCACACTGCTCCTCTTTTTCCATACACTCTGTTTTTTCACTCACAACTAGGGTGCTCAGTGATTTGATTTTTCCTGTGCCCCTTAATGCTGTGGTATAAATCTCGAATCACCAGCTGGAGACTAAAAGCTCTTCTGTATGGCTTGACATTACAGATTGATGATGCCTGAATGAAAAGACAGAAGGAGATCCTTCTGGTGATAGAAAAAGACTATACTTTTCAGCAGGAATAAAAAGTGGAAACAAAAGCCTCAATAAACTAAAATGAGAAGACATTTATAGCAACCTAAGTGATTTTAAAAACTAGCATATATCAAAGCAGAAGCACTGTACAACCAACAATTAGTATTCATTCTAAAACAACTCAACATAAAAGCTGTTTATAAGTACAAATAGCAACTAAAAGAATACTCTCTCAAAACATAGCACACTTCTTAATTATGCGATATCCTAGAATTTCTTCTGTTAGCAGATAAAACCTGGAACAAAATATTCTCTATAAAAGTTAGCATGGAGAATGAAACGATAAGTGACTGCTAAAGGAATGATTTATACATCCTGGAGGGTCCACATTCCTATCTATAAGTGATATCTGGGCAAGGAAACTCCAAAGCAAAATAAAGTGTAGACAACTGCGTGTACCTTTTTAACGCAAGAAAAAATATACAAAGACATAAAACGTGCTTCTGGCCTGAAAATCAGCTTCTTCATAAAGAATTACAGTTATGAGTATGGCTCCTTCCTATTGAAAAAAAAGAGAGTGATCAAGCTACAGCAATCATTAAAATGTTGCTTTGTCTTACCCAAAAGGATCGCCAACTACAAGAAATGCGACATCACAAACATCAGCTTCTTTTAAAATGCCATCTGCTTCTTGTTCCACCGTTTCTCGGTCAGCCAAAATCAATTCTTTTCCATAAAACTCTTCCTAGAAATTGAAATTAATAAGAAACACCAAAATAAGACACATAGGAATGTTTTCATATCTCTCTGGGCGCTCACTGAGGAACGCAGACAATGGACGCTGGAAAGGCCAACTTTATTATTCTCCCCAGCAGTCGGACTCACGTCATATAGAACCCTGCCTCCCCTTGCAAGAACACCTAAGCTTCCCATAAAGCAGTTCCCAAGCTGACAAAAATTAGTCAAGCACATTATGCTGATACTGACTTGGTTTTTTACGCTTTCTCTGTCAGTTGAGGAGCTGCTCCAAAGGTAGCTCAATTACACCTGCATACTGAAGGTACCTGGGTGGACTCTAGGTATCGTTAATTTAACTGGTCATCCTACTGTAAGGCATCCTGTCTCACAAGTCTGAGCCTAACTGCTTAGATTAGTTATAATACTGAATTCAAAGCAGAAACAAATATGACACTAGCTATACCACAACCTCGTGTTTTAGATTCTTCCGTAGTACATTGTAACTAACCACATCTAAGGAATGACTTCATATTAATCCTTCATCTTCAGTTCTCTGTAAGAAATACTTTACTATGGATACAGGTAAACATGTATTTGATCACGTCCTTCGCTTTTCTTCAGCAGCTCAGTAATCATTGTGTCTCTTTGTACGTTTTAAATGCCTTTGTTTCTAGAATCAACCTCACGTGTAATAAAACTTCAGTTAGTACTAGAACATGTTGTCTGACCATCCTGAACATATCTGTCATGTACCACCATACATTTCACATGCTCTTTACATGATTAGATAAAGGTTTTTTTCCAGGGCATAGACCAAAAAAGGTGGTTTTGCTCTAAACAGTATTCAGAAAATGTAGGTGGTATTACAAATATTGACAAATTGATAAAACTATTAAGTCAGTTATGGTCCAGAAAGATTTTCCTCTGACTTCTCCTGTGACTTCAGCGATAGCTTCATCTTTGCCCACAAATACTAGTAAATAGACAAGAGAACCATCATACTTGTACAGAAGCAGAGCAGTGCTTCCATAAAAAAAAAATCCACCCCATAGCTAGAGTACTACATATGGGATCTCTGTTACTGGGTTCGGTTCCCTTTTCTAGATGACTTCCTCACCATTTTTAGTTAACTTTCTCTACCTTTGTAAAATGAGGATATTATTTTCCTTGTGAAACAGACTGCAACCTGTACAGATTCGATAGAAAGGGGACCAAATAAATGTATAAGCAGCTCTTGTATCTGTGATTCAGAACAGCTGACGGCCACCCTGGAGTACTGCTGAGGTCTATACTAAACAAACTACAACAAATTTTGACATGCCATTTGTTTTTATTGGGTATCTTACACTAGATGTACGTTAGCAAGTAGTACAGCACAAGAGGAGCTGATCTATAAAGCAAAGCACTTGGTGCTGAGAATTCAATAACAATGCTACATACATTTTGGTGGGCTTATCATTGGACCACACTAACTTTAGTCCAATACTGTAAATGAATGCACACTATAAAGCACAATAGGTGCATTCCCAGAAGCACACCTTCCAGTTTGTTTTCATCTAATGGAATCTATTTGCATGCTTTGAGACTGCTCCACAATGCAAATCAAAGCACATTAATTAGAGAATATATAATAAGCAGTCTCCTGACAAAAACTAAAATGTAGACTCAGTGGGACGTCACTGGGTCCAAACCGTTCTTTCACCAAATTGAGGGCTGATTTAGACAGTCAACATCAAATAGCTTTTAATATACGTTTTAGGCCAACAAGATAAACTAAGCAAGTCATGTAATTTCGAGATCTGATTTTAGAAGCATCAGCACAGGAAGATTTCTAGAAAATCCCTGCAGGAAAGAATCTGTTCTTTATCTCTTCAGAGCTTTCCCATAACTTCTCATGTTGCTTAGGAGAAACTGACCTTCAGGGGCTGTATTATCAACACTTGGTGATTAATTCCTATATTCTCTCTTAGGCAGTTTCAGGTAAGGCAGCAACTCTTACTTTGTTTTTATTGATCACTTTTCCCAATTACCTCATCTTTGAGACTTCAAGGTTTCCAAAAGACTTAAAAACAATGAAAAACAAAATAAAGACACCCCCCCCCCGCCAAATAACCACGCCAAAAATATTCAGCATTTTTCTATTATTCAATATTTTACTTTCAGCTGGCTAGGAATCCATCAATTTTTTTCATAGCAAATGCAGATTCTGCAAAGTAAATATCCAAGTAATCACTTCTATTTTGCAATTTTCCAACTATCCAACAACAACAAAAAAGTAACATTTTGTTCTGAATGGGTTAATTTCAATTCAGATTGCTTCAGTGTACTGAAAAAACCAGAAAAACATGGATGTCCTGGTTTCAGCTGGGATAGAGTTAATTTTCTTCTTAGTAGCTGGTACAGTGTGTTTTGGATTTAGTGTGAGAATAATGTTGATAACACACTGACATTTTAGTTGTTGCTAAGTAGCACTTCACTTAAGGATTTTTCAGTTTCCCATGCTCTGCCAGCAAGCAGGTGTACAAGAAGCTGGGAGGGAGCATAGCAAGGACAGCTGACCTCAGCTAGCCAAAGGGATCTTCCATACCATAGAATGTCATGCTCAGTATATAAACTAGGGGGGAGTTGGCCAGGAGGGGTGGATCGCTGCTTGGGCATCGGTCAGCGGGTAGTGAGCAACTGCATTGTGCATCACTTGTCTTTTCTTGGGGTTTATTTTTTAATTATTATTACTTTAAAATTTTATTATATTCCTTTTCATTACAATTATTGTTATTGTATTTTTTTAATTATTGTTAGTATTACAGTTTATTTTACTTTAGTTATTAAACCGTTCTTATCTCAACCTATAAATTTTACTTTTTTTTTCCGATTCTCCTCCCCATCCCACTGGCGGGGGAGGGGGGGGGGAATAAGCGAGCGGCTGTGTGGTGCCTAGCTGCTGTCTGGGCTTAAACCACGACAATGGAGTATATCTTAATTTCAAAACACACCAGATATACCAGAAATGGCCCCAAATATTCTAGCCTAGTTTGTATCTGGAAACCACATAATGCTGACTACAAGCTAAAAGTCTCACGTGCTGTATGTACGTACAGGTATGCATACAAGTACATTATGGCTATACAGCATCCAAGACCCAGAGAGCATCTCTGGATAGTACTACACAGCTTATTCAGAGGCAAGATCCCTGTTCTGTCGGTAGGTAAGCTCTTTTTCTGGTATTGCTTCAACATTAAACTTTACCTTTCTATGACCAGTGAAGCCATCAGAGTTATAATCTGTATGCTTTTACTACTGTCTTCCTCCATAAGGTTTGTTTATTAACAAAAAACTTATCTCTATGTTATTCAACAACTCATCTCTGACTGAACTGTATACGTTCTAGAAGTCTCAACGCGGTGAGACAGCTTGGCCCACAAGGGAACATGGAAATGTGAGACAGGCAAATTATTATTCCCAGCAGGCACACCATAATAGCTCAGGCTGATACAGAGGTTCAAAGCACCAAACCATGTATTTTTCTGTTACGCCTTTTGATTTTTTTTGTTTGTTTGTTTTTAAACAGATCAGACATTTTTCTAACCCAGTTCTCCAGTATTTCAGGATCTCCATACATGGTTAGAATGTGAGATGAAAACTAGTGTCCATACTTGTAGGAAGAAAAATTTTATTTTCATTCCAGTCTTCTGACTAGGTAGCGAAACGATTTCTCCTATAAAATACAGTACGTGAAGGTCACGTATGCACTTTTTCCGAGAAGGTGCACCTTCAGTTTCTCCTGTTGGCCTTACTGACCGACCAACCCCAGCACCCCCCTCACTCCCGGGTACGAGAGGCGTCGGGCCTCTGGGCGACAGCAGCGGCCAGACCTACCAGCGCTTCCTTGCCCACCGTGAGGACGGACGTGTAGGCCTCCAGGTACACCCTGCGGCACCGCCTCACCGCCTCCAGCCCCTTCACTGTGATGTCCTTGGCATCCCCCAAGCCCAGACCGACCAGGTACAGCATACTTGGGGAGGCCGTCAGAGCCGCCAGGCCCGGTGCCGCCGCCACCTATCACGGGAAGGAAACGGGCATCAGCCGGGCTGCCCCACGCGCCACCACGCCGCCGAGACCTCACCCCACGTCTCCCCGCTCCTGTCACCCGCCTCTTCACGCCAGGGCGCACGCCTTCCCCGCCGCCCCCGCTCCTCACACGCCCCCGCGCGCGCCCACCGGCCGCCAGCGGCCCAGCGGCCCAGCTCCCATCACCTCCCACCTGCCTCCCGCCGGCCGCGCCACCGCCAGCGGCCACACCCCTTCCGCGGCCCCCGGCGGCCGCAGGGGCTGCCGGGAGGTGTAGTCCCGTCCCGTCCCGTCCCGTCCCGTCCCGTCCCGTCCCGTCCCCCCCCCACCTCGGTCGGGAAGCGCGCGGGCCGCAGCCGTTAAGTATGGCGGCGGGGGGGGCGGGGTGCACGGTTGTCCCGCTCTGCCGCTCGCCAACGGCCGGAGCATCCCGGTGCTGGGGTTCGGTAAGTGCCGCGCCTGGCGGCTGAGCCGCCTCCCTCCGAGAGACGTTGTGAGGCGGCGGGGGCCGCCGCAAGGCCGAGCCTGGGCGGCTCGTCAGGGTTCGGCTCTACCGTTGGCCCACAGCTGGGCTCGCCGCGGGGGCTTTGGGCTTGAGCCTCCTCCTGAGGCTGCCTGCGCAGAGCTAGGCAGTCCCTGCTCCCCTCCAGAGCCTTGCCTGTTACCGGGTGAATCTTCGTGGTCCTGTGAAACGGCACCTTCTGGGGCTCCTCCTGGGGCTCCCTCTGCTACCCTGCAGATCTCTCCTTCCGCTTTCCCCACGGTATTATTCAGTGGCTTGGTGGGGTTTTGCTTGCTTGTTTTTTCTTATGAGGCCTGGGAGCAGGCTTTTCTTTAAAGCAGACTTTCGAGCTTGAATTAATCTTACTGAAAGTTTTGTCAGTTGCAGCTGTTGCAGTCGAAAGCCTGTGTAGGAATCTCAGCGTCGTGAGAGTCGGAAGGCCTGTGCCTTGTGGTTGCAGGAACACGTGGCCTGCGTGTATGTTGATAGAATTCAAACCCTGGCAGTGTATCAGAATCTGGTGTGTGATATTTTTTTATTACTATTATTATTATTACTGTTACTCTTATTGAAAACCAAAGTTTGGCGACGTTATATTGAAGTTTACCAAACACATGGTTTTGGCTGTTGCTCATACAAATATGTATGATATTTTTAATATGTTTTTTGTGAGAAAAAAAGTGTGCCTGCAAATATGAAAATGCAAAGGGAAATTGACTTTTATAAGTTACATTTAATTTTATTATCAATTGTGCAGTGAGAAGTTCTGCAATATAATTCGTTAAACTCTTAAAAGAATTTGTTTTCTAAAATGTGAACATGGGGAAAATTAGAAGTCCTTACAAGACCGTGTTAGTTGTCCGAGTTATTGCTAGTGATAGTTCAGGAACGCTACTGCATTCAGTCCTAGCAAAACAAGACTACAGGCTAACCGGAATACACTTCAGCAATGAGAACTTCAGCATGAAAGTGTCTGTGAAATTTGAAAGGTGTTTGGGGTTTTTTTTTCCTCTCTTTTTTTTCACAAGGCAAGCAAAGCATTTATTTTCCCTCAGCTCTTTGGGAAAAGGATTTTCTTTTTTATGGAACTGTAGATGGTATAAACCCAAGATTGGCTTGCTGTAGTATACTCCTTTTAGTTGTACATAGGAATGTTGGGTTTATACTATTCCGAATTCCAAATCCATCTAATTGGTGGTGCTAATGGTTCAAAAGAGTCAAACTATTAAATGATTAAAGGCCATTTTTCCAAGACAGCATAGGACCATGTGAGCAGAGGAGGGTTAATGGCAGTAATTCTGTGGTGTCAGAGCACTGTCCATTCTGTACAACTAACAGAAACCATTAACTCTTCCAAAATGGGAGTTGTAGCAGAGTGCCTGGAAGGTATGCCACAGAGGCAAACAGGTACCATATGCATACCAATGACCGTTGCATACTTGACCAGATGTTTCTGGGGTGTTTTGAATAATTGTCTTTTTATATAGTTGACATTAGTTTTCATTTCTTGTAAAAGTAAGGAGTTAATCTCTCTCTTGATTAAAGCCTCACGTTCATTTGGCACAGTATTTGAGCATCTCTTTCTGCTTCTTCTTAAGAGTCTTTCCAGAAGCCTCTTTCATTCATGACATATTCTAAAACGTGAATACCCTTCCCAATCAGTCTTTCATGATGCAATTTTATCATGGGTCAATTTGATATCCCAGATTTTCTATTATTTTATATAAACATACAAATCAAAGGCACTTATTTATGTTCTTTGTCTGTGACACTGGAATTAATCAGTCACACAAGTATCAAACTAAGCTATAAAGTAAAATGACCCTTGTGCTCTTTTTTCATCTTTATCCTATGGATGTGTACTGACTTAAGAGCAATTATTTAGGATTTTCATTAGTATAAAGGAGAGCAAAATTGGAGCTGTGGATTTTAGAGCATATTAAGCCACTTAAGTCAGTAGGAGTTGGCCTTTGATTTTAATAGGGTTGTTCTTTCATCCAGAAACACTAAGTGAATAGATAGAGCTTGTAATGCTTGTTTCGAAGTACCCAAAGTCATTTGAGCTGCACTTAGTTAAAAAGTCTTAGCAACTCAGCATCATCAGCCAAAAGATTTAAAAAATGTTGATAACTGCTTTTACCATGTGTTTATGTGTATACATTGTTCATAAACATGTGGGGTGTGTATGCCCAATGTATGAATTTGTTACTTTAGTATCTGTTAACCTTAAGAATACTTGATGCAGCTGTCACTTTAGACAGTCCTTATAGAATGAGCAAAAAGGCCTATGTTGTTCAAAATTACTGGTTTTTTTTTTCTTTTGCTGTTTTTTGGGGAGAGTGGATTGATTGGTTGTTTTAACCTGCAACACTTTTGTCACTGTAGTTCACCTGGAGATTTTTTTATAAACATTTAAAAAAAGTAAATAGTCTTTTTTAGAGAGTGGACTCAGTTGTCTTATGTCCATTGTTTGAGTATATGCTGAACTGTATTTCAGACTATCTACAGAACCACTTTTTTTTTATTGTAGATTGCAATACATTTCTTAAGTTATTGGAAGAATAAGCTGACTGGAAAGTAGACAGGCAGAAAGACTCCTTTGTGCTCTCTACCAAATAACAGGCTGCTTGCTGTCCTTTCATTGTACATACCAAGTAGTTCATTGTCAAGCCTGAACTCAAACCACAGTAAATTGATAGTAACGTATAAGACCAAGAGAATTAAGTCTGATATTTTCCGGCCCAATAACTTCTGTCAGGTATGGCTTTCAAGGAGCGTCTCGTGACTTACAGTGGTGTCATGAACAGTAGGATTTGGTTCTTTGACTTCACTTACCTATTTTTGTCTTGCTAGAGTAACACTTGACATACTGCTTTTATGTTCTGCAGCTTTTTGAGGATCTTGTAATAGATAGGGACTAGTCAGGTAATTTTAAGAAATCCTTGACATATGTCAGAAAACATTGTGGATTTAAGAAAAGGGGGAAAAAAGAAAAGGGAAAAAAAAAAAAGCTCAAGACTCACCACACTTGCTTTTGTGCTTAAGCTATAAATACCATAATATGCAGCCTAACACAATGGGATCTTTATCTATGGTAGGTGTTCCCACTTAACTACTCTTTCACGAATTAATGGCTTATTTTTGTTAGAGCCGTACTGCATTAACTAATGTTTGCACTGCAAAAAATTTACTCAGCTATAAAGTAGAGGAGAACTTTCTTCAATGAGGATGCATTTTCTGCAAGGCCGTTTTCTGCAGGATTTAATATTTGGTTGTTTCTTTGTCATTTCTTATCCCTCTAAACATGCAGACATAATTGTTATCTATGAAAAGTCTTCTTTGAGGACTTGTATGTTGTGTCTGTTGTTAGATAATCTTTGCAAAAGCTTCAGAGAGATAAATATGCTGTGTTAAGATGATTGCAACTATCCAGTCATGTCAATTGGAAGTCAGCTCAGATAGGTATGCAAGTTATTTCCAAGTGATGACACCTCTTTTGTAGCAACTGAGAGCTGGAGTAGGAGACATGTAAAGTGTTTCTTGGCCAGATGATGTTACTCAAGAGTGCAATAGAGCCTAGGGTAGCATTCTGTCAAAAATACCCTTTCTTTCTGTTCAAGCTTCAGTTGTCAAAAGGTGTTGTGGTGCTGTTTTTTTTAACTGGGTGTTGTGGTTTAACCCCAGCTGGCAACGAAGCACCACGCAGCCACTCACTCGCCTCCCTCACAGTGGGATGGGGGAAAGAATCAGAAGGGTAAAAGCAAGAAAACTTGTGGGTTGAGACAAAGACAGTTTAATAAGTAAAGCAAAAGCTGTGTGCATGAGCCAAGCAAAACAAGGAGTTCATTCACTACTTCCCATCGGCAGGCAGGTGTTCAGCCATCTCCAGGAAAACAGGGCTCCATCATACATAACAGTTACTTGGGAAGATGAATGCCATAACTCCAAACGTCCTCCTGCCTCCTTCTCCCCTGCAAGCGGTATGTGCTGAGCGTGACATCATATAGTCTGGAATATCCCTTTGGTCAGTTGGGGTCAGCTGTCCCAGCTGCGTCCCCTCCCAACTTCTTGTGCACCCCCAGCCTGCTCACTGGTGGAGTGGGGTGAGAAGCAGAAAAGGCCCTGACTCCATGTAAGCACTGCTTAGCAGTAATGAAAACATCTTGGCGTTATCAACACTGTTTTCAGCACAAATCCAGAATGTAGTCCCATATTAGCTAGTATGAAAAAGATTAACTCTATCCCAGCCAAAACCAGCATGCTGGGGTGACTTTTTTTAATGGGCTTTCATGTCACAGCTGCTTTCGCTTCCAAATTTTTGTAGGAGAATTTCAATAAGTTGGTCAAGGTTTAATGCAAAAGAGGAGATGGGAAGGAAGGAGGTTAAGTGGTCTTTTATTAGGCCATTCTCTTTCTGAAGCTCTGTGCTTGCTTACACAAACTATTCTTGGTGAGGAGACTCCGTCTCCATTAAAATATCTAGTGAGAAGGATGAATTTGTACATCAGAGAAGGCGATGTAGTGTGCAAAATTTATGATCAGCCTGAAAGGTTACTTGGAATAGCATTCAAAATTCTGTATTTACTTAGATGCATATTCATATTGTGTTATATCTGTCTTGTGTCCAGCAGAAAGACAAGTCTACTAGAAATGGTAAAACAAGCTGACTTTCCTGAGACACCTACTGATTATTATAAGGCAGCCCACCTTTATGTTAGAAATATGCTGTATAGCTAAAGTTTTAATCAACAAACAAAAATAATCTGCATCTTGTTTATTGTATGATTATAAAAGCAGTTGACAGCTTTATATTTCTTACAGTTTGATTCTAACAATTGTGTTAGCCAATATTATTTATATGTAGAGGGTCAGGCATGTTTATGGTCAACAATAATTTTCATTACAAAGGCTGCTTTCAACTAGAGTAGGCTTAAGTCTAAAATGAGTTGGCATTTTGGCCCTAATACTTGATACAAATGTAAAGCTGTGCCCCAGAGAGTACATTACTTCATAATGGCTTTAGATTGCTTTAGAAAATGGATATATTCACTATCTTGGTAATAAAATAGCTGTAATCTCTTTCCATATTTGCAAGAGACAGAGAGAGAGAGAGAGAGAGACATTATATATATTATAGACATCTCTTACTTTATTAGTGTTTTAGAAATACAGGGCAAATACCTGATATAAAATGACACTGTTTTGAAGTTGGTGTAGTTACACTTTTTCATGGGAGCTACATGTATCTGAGAATCGCATACTTCGTGAGTCTTTGTACTATAGTAGAGAATTACATATTCTTACATTGTCTTAAATTAACTACAGGATACTTGGTGTTTACCTAAAGCAACATCCTCAAAAATGGATCACTTGTGAAAACGGTACACACAATATCATCCTTTTCAAGCTTTGAAAGAAAAATACATAGTTTGTCCTGTTCATGCTTACTCCTGTTAAGTAGGAAGCCCCCACTTCAAGTTGTCACTTTTTTTTTTTTAAAGTCTGAGGGCTAAAAATGCAACCCTCTAAAGCACTTGGATATAATTTGGTAGTACAAGGGCTTTTCTTCTAGTAACTGAAACATTAGGAAGCTTCTTCAAGGTCATGTGCTGAATGGTTAAATTCAGCATGGCATCGCTCTTTGTTGAAAGGCTTTGTGATATGAGGGAAACTTGATAGTCTCTTAGTGGTAAAAAGTATTTGATTTGTTCATGAACGTTACCAACACACTTCTCTTGGTTTTATAAAAAACCCCAAAAATTGCCCTATTGCAAAAGGTCCACAAAACACTAATTATAGACATCTCTTAAGGCTTGTTCTGTGTCTCTCTAGTGAGACTGTCTTCATCCCCTTGATATGGTAGTTATATTCCCATTAGAAGAGGGGTTTTTTATGGTTTTGGTTGGTTGGGTGGGTTTTTGTTGTTGTTGTTGGATTGGGCTTTTTTGGACAGTAATAATAAATTTCAGGGGGGGTTGGTCAAGTAGCATGTGATTTCCTGACATGATGTGCTGGTGATACCAAAAATTCATAGAATCTTTTCATGTAAAGTTGCTTTCTGTGTAGTCCTTGGGGTAGCTAGAATTAATAACAACTTGATGAGATAAAAAGTTCTCTAATGATCCCCCTCCTATTAAAGTATAAAATTAATTGCATGCTTGTTTGGGAAGGGGCTTCAGGACAGGCAATTACTAAACAAAATAATCAGGTCTTCGTACTCATTGTGTCTTACCCATGTCAAACACTGAGTATTTTATTAATAGTAATGATGTTCTTTATGGAAGATCATTCAAGAATGGACAGTGCCATTATGCTAGGCACTGTAACTGGGAAAGCAGTCAGGTACTGCTCTGAGCAGCTTCTAGTCAAATAGCCAAAGCCTGGGAGGAATAAAAAAATCAATCACAATAAATAATATGATGTCAGTTAACTTATAGCACTACTATCTTGTTTAAATTGCATTTTTACTGCATTTGTCAGTATGTTGCACTACTAACATAGTAAAATAATGCACACAAACACACACAGAATTCCTCCATGCTCAAGGGAAACCATTTAAAATCTCTCTGTCCTCGTTTCAGGGTGTTCCATAGATAAGATTCCTGATATTCAGCTGTAGCTTTATCTAAGTAAATAAATCATAAAAGTAAGTTTTTACTGACTTCGCTGATTGCATTGTTTAAGACATTGCAACATTTGCATTGCAACCATACAAGACTTCTTGTGAAAAGAATTGGGAACAATACAAGTGGGATTTTTCTGGAGAAAATCATAGAATCAGATTACTCCACTTTCATTACATGAGGTTGTGTTGGGGTTTTTTTTCATCAAAATGCTACATATAACTTGAATCTTAATGCTGAGTGGAAGTATTTTAACATTCATTTATATATTACTAATCCAGTTACCTGCTTCTTAATAATTAATCCCAGAGTTGCTCATATTTATTCTTCAATTTAGCTGTGGTCAAAAAAAGACCCAGTCCTGTTGGGATTGGAATCAAATGAGATTTTGCTTTTCAATTCAATGGCAGCAGCATCAAGCCTTCACTTTTTTGTTGTTCTCCACTGTTACTGCCTTTTTTTTTATTCATGGCTCTTGTTTCTTCATGGCTTCAGTTCTTAAGGAAATTTATGGAACAGTGGTCCTGATACCAGGACCTATGGCACTCCCCCCTATTAATCTTATCCTGTAATAAGAATCGGCTGTTTATTTCTTCCCTTTGTTTTATGTCTCAACCATTTTTTTTTATTCTGTTGGGACTTTGCTTCTCACCCATGGTTACCAAGTTGCCTTAATAGCCTCTTGTGATGAACAAAATGCCACATCTATAAATCTTTCTGTCTCAATTCATCCACCGTTTCAGTAGATCTGACCTTGAGAAGTTCTACTTGAGCTTTGAGGGCCTCCAGATATTTAACTTCTCTCATGTACAAAATGTGGCCATATCCCAGGCAGCTGTGCATTTGTAGACAGTGGAACAAAGCAGTATCCTCTCCTAACCTGACTAAACCTGCTGAGTTCCTACCTTCCTTGCTTTTTTCTAACTTCACCTACTTCCAGTCTGGTGGTGTTTTATTCCTTAAAAAAGACTGAATGCTGTACAAATGTTTTTTTAAAGGGTACTAGTAAATGCATCTGGGGCAAAATGTTGGGCGAATTTTTGCTTATATCAGAGTGTACCCAGTACAGAAATAATTTTTTTTTCTGGGGGAAAGTGCTGCTTTGTCTCTGCTGCCTTTGTACACCTACAAATCTATGAGGTCAGCTTTTTATATTTTTGCTGGGGGTTTTACCTTATTTATATTTTGACATATGAACATCATTTAATAGCAGAAAGATAAATTCCTTTCTCATGCTGGATTCTTTTTGGTAATGACCTTGTTGCCAATGTGATACAGATGAATTTTAAATGTCCATCTCTAAGTAATAAAAAACAAATTTAGGTTTCTATCCCTTTTTAATAATTAAAGCCTTTATCAGTATAAGCAGAGGTACTTTATGTTTATGCTTTTAAATTTCCTGTTGCCATTAATACTTTTAAATGTTACTAGCTTAATTGCCCACTAGATGAACAAATTATTTGGAACCAGTTTGAAATGAACAGGGCAGCAAACGCCAGTGTATTTAACTTTTGTCTTTCACCATGTTTCTGTAATGTAGAAAAATGATACCAAACTTGGGGGGGGGGGGGGAAGGGGGGAAGAAAGCTGACTTTTACCTTTCAACCTTCATGTAGCAGATTTTAGTCATCATACCTTTTTTCCTTGCCAGAGCTTCCTAGCATAGTTTTGCCAGCATTGAATGGTGATGTCACATGCTTTAACCTAAATTGCAGTAGTTCCTCTTGCCTCTGAGTGGGGAGGAGGGAGGTGCTGATTCCTAAACTTTCTTCAGTTCTTCTAATGTTTATGCCAAGAACCTCCAGCACAGAGTGATACGAAATCCTCATTATGGGGGGAGGCAGGAGAGAAAGGGTAAAGCCATCTTTGTGGCTTTACATCAGTTTCATAACTTTAAGGTCTGTTCCCCAGGCTTAAAGCCTGAATGGAAGTGCTTTGCATTTTAATACATACTATTCTAAGGTTGAATGTGCTGTGTGAGAGGAGGGGCTACAAGAAATGTTGTTTGTCTTAGAAACCTTGAGAAAATATATTTTAAATTCTTAGATGATGGGGGGGGGGAAGTATTTGATCAGAAACATTCTTTATTTTGTTCAGGTTTAGTTTGCACTACGGATAGCTGTATTGCTGCTGTCCTTCGAACTCATGAACACAATTAGTTAGCAGCGGGACACTGCAATTCTCAGACCTTGCAGTGTCTTTTAGTATTGCAGGACTAGGATCTTGCCATGATTCACAATTGCACTTTGTGAGTGGTCTGGTAGGTATAAAGGGCACTGTTATGATGCCAAAAATTAGCCATCAGCTTGAATGTCATCTTGAATTAGGATCTTATAATCATGAGTTATTGTACATACATTTTCATCTTGAAATCTATAAGTCACTATAAATTGCAGTTCTCTTATAATTTTTTCTATAATATTATCTTTATCATATTCAAAGTGGTTTTGAATTATTGGTTTCATGGTCAACTACTTAAAATTGCTCTCCCTTTACTTAATTATGTTGATTTTGCTTAATCAAATTATTTACATAATTTATTTTTAAGCCAAACTTTCACAGCAGGAATTATTATGATAATGTCCTACCTAAGTACGGAGTATGGGCTTAATTTTTTTTTTTTTCTTCTTTTGATCTTTTTTGTGGAAGTTGGAGAAGGAAAAAATTGTCATGGGTCTGTCTCATTTATTGTGAAGCACTTCCAAATGTCTAATGTTGTTAATCAATTAATGTAATCTTTATCAGATAGAGTAGTTAAAGGGGGTGTATTAAAGGGCAGGAAAATAAAATTAATATTTTTATTCAGTCTATTTGTTTGCTGTACATAGTGCATATCCTTATTAGTTACATAGTTGAAAGTTCTGTCCAGGTATGATAAGTACTGGAAGTAATTTCAATTGAGTTAACAAAGGGAATAGAATGAAAATCATTTAAAACTGGTTCACACCAGCAATTCTTCGTGCACTATTAACTGCTAAGATCTAGTCACAAAACATTATTCTGAGGAGAAAAGGTTTAGTGAACCCTAGAAATTGGATTTGATTTATGCCAGAAAATCTGCCTTTTCACTGCTTGAGATTTCTATGGAAGGAAGCCACAGTCTTTTACCAAATGGTTTCTAAGGTAACATCTTATAGCAGAGCATCTGAAACCAATTTGGTTGTTAATGAGAAATAGTTCTCACGGTGGTGGGAAAGTGTGGAGTGAAAGAAAAGGCTTCAAGATTTGGCAGTCTGTCTGTGAAGGCATTTAAATAAATGTGTGCTGCTGCTCTGCTTATGAAATTTCTACATGGTTTGCACGTTCATAATTGCCTTTCAAATGTATAGGTCACTTTCCAGAGTTATCCTTCCCTATAAATTTCAGAAGTTCTGCACGGTAAAAATATTTGTATACAACAGCTGAATAATTTAAATAGCTGGCACTTTCTAGTGGAAATCTCTTTACTCCTACAGAAAAATATTTGTATTTTGGGGGTGATAGTGTATTTTTGCTGCCAGAAATACATTAGTGAATTGGTGCCATATCAGAGCCATAGCGTCCCAGTGATGATAGGTGCTACTTGCAGACTTTCTGGGCTTGTTGTGACACACGTTCTGAGAAGTTGCTTTTATACCTCCCTTTCTGAAGTTCTGACTAGATAAATGATAGGTCAGTGATCAGAGATATGTGGTCATTTTACAGTAGATGATCTGAATATGCTTTTCAGTCAGAGCCTCCTTCGGGTGGAGGGAATAGAGTGCTTCTGTCAACGGTGGCTCATTGCCATTTCTTCCTTCCTCTCAGGAAGAGACAAAACTAGCAATTCTGGCTTCCCTTTCCCTGGATACATAATAAACATGTAATGTCTCTCTCCTACCATTTTGCATTGGAGCAAGGCTGTATTCCTGCACTCTGTTCTTTGGTGCCTGTGTAGAGTTGCCTGAGTAGAATTGCAGAGCTTAAAATCATGCTTGCCTACTTTTCTTCCTCATGTTATTGAATTCTATAAGCTTATTCTGAGTCACACAGGAGAAAAACAGTCCCAGAGTGACCCCTTTGTACTAAGCAATGGATCATATTTAGTGCAAAAAAAGGAGAAATGTTACCAAAGTAAAACATATATATATATATAAAGTAATATCCATAATCCAGACAGCTTTTACAGAGGCAAGAGAAACTTCATGGTGTAATCTCTAGACTTTACATAGGCCAGGTGTATTAACAGTATTTCACTAGCATAGTGATATTATTTAGGAACATGAAAATACCACATTCATACAGTACAGCTGTAATGCCATGAAATGTGTGTAAATGCAGCAAAGACCTCTATTGGGAATTCTCTGGTGAATCTTGTTACCAGTATGTTGTTACAGTATGGAAGTAACTGCCTTACTGCGGTGCTGGCAGAGTGGTCCTCGCTGTCCTTTGAAGTTTGCAGAACAAAATTCATGCCCATGCTTCAACTACTCTAGCTCATGTTGCACCATGCTTGTACACAGCAACCTCTATCGGCACCTGTTTATTGGAGTTACACCACTGCATTGGCATTTTTGTGTTGTAGCCTCATAAAATGCAATTACTCCTGCAACTTTTATACAGCCTTGGTGGTCTTAAGTGACTAAGTTTTAGTTAAACATGTGTGCTGCTTTAGTTCTGACCAAAGCACTGGTTATATAATACAAGTCTGCTCAGTGCCTTTCTGTTATTGTTGGCATTGTCCTACCAGTCCTTCTAGAAGCCCATCTTCTCTATAGGTTCCGTTCCTGCAAGGTCAGCTGCTCCATTTATATTTACATTAGGTGCCACTCTTGGACTCTTGAGTGAAATGTCCAAGTTATTTTATAAAAGTGATTGTGATTAAATTTGGGTCCCGTAACTTGAAATACTCTGTAGTTGCATTATGAAAATTGTAGAGTATAATAGCTTCATAATGAGCTTGACTTTAATTTCACCTGCTGCAGAAGAAAGTCCTACACTCTAAAAAAGAAAAGAGAATGCTATGAATACTTCTGTCATGTGATACTAAATATGATTTTCAGAGTAACTGACCCTGTTAGGTAAAAACTATGCCAAAATATAGCAGTAAGAACACTTGGGTTCTAGTGCTGTGGTTATAGAAAGTCAGTGTGACATTATGTGGTTTTCTGAGCGCAGCTCTAGGGATGGTGTTGGGGAACATAATGGAAAGAAATGCCCCAGGAGACAAGTTTGTAGAGAAGGTCTTTCTGATCATTTGGTGGTTGACTTGAACACAACTGTGATTTTTTTTATTATTATTTTTATTTTAATAAAAACACTGACTATATTAAATTATTTAACTGCTGTTGCTAAAGGGAGAACTTTGCTTGCCCCATCCCTTGCCCAAAATTCAATGGTTTTCCCCCTGTGGGGAGTTTTTCAGGTTCATGAATAATTCTAAATCTATATGCTTTTTTTGGCCATTTAACAATCTGAATCAGCTTGTCAGAAGATCAGATGAATACAGAAGTAGGTAGAGGAAGTAAGACAGTAAGCAAGGACAGCAAGTAAGGATTGTCCTTGAGCCATTCCATAGAAGAGGCATGTGGTTTTGTAAATGGATTAGCAATAAACCTTGAAATGTCTAATATGTTCATTTGCTCTATGTATAGGCAACATTTTATGTTTTATCATCAAATGTGCTCATAAGGTAATCAGTGAAATCAAACTGTTTTGGCACGAAAAACTTTAATATATTCATAAGATGCATTGTGGCCCTAATGTTGATGTAATGTTGAAATAATAGAAATAAAACTAATAGAATAAGGTATTTCAAGCCTGTTATGGTATACAATACCATAACTATACACAATGAGTATGTAAGCGTTGAAACAAGGATTGAGCTTTTGCTTTTGAGAGTTCTTTTCTCAATTACTTGGAGATAAAAAAAATCAGCAAAGGAATGAGCATTTTTGTACTGATGTCAAAAGATCGTTAATCTCTGATAGGATCACTAAATATCCTGGCTGCAGTTTCACTAACAGGAACTCTTCTAATCTAAGTGATTCCATTGATTTCAAGTAGCCAAAGGTATTCATGTCACAGATCATTTTTATATATTCAGACAAATAATACTTTCACAGAGAACATGAAGACACACTTCTCCACAAAAGGAGGGGGAAAGAAGAGAGAGAAAGTAGGTCCTGATTCTTGTTTGAAAAATTGTTGGTGCTTTGGATCTCTAACTGTAGTTCTACAGCTTCTGTGAAGGAGAACAGAAAGTTTAATGAGGCTGAGAGTCAGCTGAGATGGTGCGTAAAACTGGGAGAGGGGGAGTAGCGTTTTGGTTTGTTAGTTGTTTTACATTTTGGCGAAGGGGAGGGGTGGTGGTGATTTTGTCTTTTGGGGGGAGGTTGCTGACTGGGATTCCCCCCCCCGCCCCCTGGTCCCTGTAGCAACTGCATTGTGAACAGGATTCTGCCTTCCTAATAATCTTTGGAACTTTTTATGGATTGCCAGAGCATGTTTCTCATCCCAGTTTTGATAGTAGTGTTCAGAATATAAAAAAAAGTGATGAGTAATCATGACAAAATAATAACATAACAAATTAAGCCTAGTTTTCAATGGATTTGTGTCCTTTGATCTATCCATATTTCCACTGCAGTATCCTTGTCCCTCCCAACCACCAATTTTCACAAAATCTGTAGGAATGTAATTATCTCAGATATTTTCAGATCTGTCAGATTTGTTAGTTCCATCAGTGAGAGAACAGTGCTATTCATCTAGGAAAACAAGTTAAAATACTAGCTAAAAAATAGGGAGCTTTTCTAGACTTACTTATATTTTACTTCATTTATTAAAAGGAATTCCTTTTTTTTATCAGAGAATTCTAGATAAAAATATATTAATTCAGTATTTTTAGAAACAGTAAGGGGATGGCAAGGGTGCTAGTTCATATTAGTTTTAAATGCGAGATTGGATTTTGTCTTTAAATATACATGTACAGTGTGAATTACATCTCTGTGAACAAAGGGTAGTCCCAAACATGTAAGAATGTTAATGTGTTCAAATAATGTTAAGTCTGGATTTAAAATATATTAAAAAAAAAAGAAATTTAAGTTACTCTACCTTCTTTTGTCACCCTTCTGCATCTATGAATAGTAACATATTTAATCGCATGAGTAAACACAAGAAAACTGTGATTTCTAAAGTCTAGAAGCTGTTATGGTAGTAGCATAATTAACTTAGAAACCTGTTGTTTATGATTAAGTTGGCTTGCAAAGCGGTAATATTAAATAATTGTTAAGCTTACTTTTTAATTACTGTTTAGTGCATCAGGACTGTTGTAGTTCATTTTTAGGCGTAGAAATTGAGATAATTCACTCCAGACTGATCTTGGTCTCTTTATTTCCTGTGAAACAAGCGTGCATGCCATCACTGAATGGGGAACAGTAACAAAATCATTCTGAATTTTCCTTCTTTCCCACTCTCCCTTTAACTTAAAAGGGTTAAGTTAAAAAGTTGTTTGTCCTAAATGTTCTTACTGAAATCCATTATGCATGAAAAGAGTCCGAGTCCATTTGCAAGACCTCTAAATGAACTCCATTCATTCTGTGCTTAGAAATGTCCATTCAGCCAGAAACAGACACAATAGTTACAACCTCATTTATTTGGCACCAATACCAGCTTATTAAAAGTGAAGGGATTGTTATGAAAAAGTATAGTAATTTTTCTATGCTAGTTATATAATTCTTTAATAAAATTCCTTTAGGATCTGAATAATGTAATAATTGCATCTATATTCTTTGCCCATAGTTGCAATGTAGTAGCATTGCATTCATTTAAAGTTCTTAAACGTTCATGAGGATTTTGAAATAGCTATTTTGAAAACATAAGTTGATCTATTTTAACTTATTTTGATGTAAAACAAGTTATAGGGACATCTATTTCTAAATTACTCAGAAATTAAGCCAATTATTAATCATAATTAGTGGCTGTGGAGGAAAAAGTTTTAAAGTTTTGTCTTTTGAAACATTGGAACTGTTTACATTTGGAAGGTAAAATACTTACAATATGCATGTCAAAATTGTAGGAATATAGTATTATAATTTCATCACTTTAAAATCCATGAAGATACATCAAGAATTCAATACTCCACATTTTGTAGGTCATAAACATAAAGAGGGGATTGTCCCATTGTGATCAGCAGAATGTCATGATCCTCAGGTGTATGTGCGTGATATCAGACCACATTGTATCTTATTTTAAATGACTTGGAGTATTGAGCAAGATTACAGAGGTGTCGCTGGCTTTCCTCCTGAGATTAGGAATGAACAAAAATTATAAACATTTAGGAGAACCTGGCTTGCCTTACATGCAAGTAAGACTTTTGTAAGCTCTCCTCATTCTTGCATGTGTTCTTACGACATGTGTGAGAAAGTCGTGCAGACTCCTGTGGGGGTTCTCCCTCCAGTTCAGGTATGGGAGGTTCTGAGGATGAGTCTAAGGCAACTGTTTGTGTTTTCATTTGTTTGCTTTTTCTGACAGTCTGGGTGGCTATATACATTTGTTAATTTCATAATTATGTATGCAATGTAGAAATAAATATAATGTTTGGAGGGAAAGAGAAAGTTAACAGCAGATACATATTTTTATGTAATATTAGTCTTCTTTGACCTGGAGTCCTTTATTTATTTAGATTCAGCAGTGGCTGAAGACCCTGTTGCTGTCAACTGTCACAACTGTACAGGGCCCTTCTGAAGTCAGTGACGTAGCCATTTGCATGCCGACTACTGTTGCACTAGGGCCTTTAAGTACTAATCATCATCTTGGACAGTGGCTTTGGTAGCTGACTGGAACTGACTGAGCATTTCCTCCAACAAACTGTAGAAAATACTGTTTGTGGGAAGTGTGTGACTGAGCTTGAATGGGTGAGGGGCTCATGGCAGGAGAAACAACTAACAGGAAAGGGTAAGTAGAAACATCATCCTCCTTGCTCTCAACCAGTTCTTTATCTGACAGTCCTCCTGCTGGTTGCTTTTCCTGCAGAGTCTCCTCCTCCTTCCGTCCCCTTGACAGGCAAAATACACATCTAGTGAATACCTACACAATGAAAGTTACAGTACTTTGTTACTGAAACTCCCTGTATGCCTGTTGTGTAACTCTTGTGTAGGATTCCATTGTTTTGGTTACTGCTGAGCTTGACAATATGTCAATTGCACCTGTGGTATGGCCCTGTCTGGGGTTGTACAATGCAATAATAACCTGAAGCTACCAGGAGTTCAACAGAGTAAAGGTTTCAGGATATGCTTTCTGCAAAGTAAATTGCTTTTTAAGTTATATTTTATTTCTTATTGTTAATATTTTCATCTGTAAATGTTGTGCTCCTATAAAGGATGTATTTTGTCTTTGATGTTCTTCAGCCTGACTTCTGAAATCAGTCCTTTACAGTTAAATGCTGTTGATGTTTGATTTTGGTGGAGTTATTTCTGATCAGTATCAACATTCTAGCACTTTATGTATTTTCCCAGCCTAGAGATCTGTCAGTTCCCGTTTCTTTACTATTAGGAAATTAAAATTGAATAAGAAGGTTCTGTGACAATATACAAAAAAAGGAAAACAAAAATTAAAAAGAATTAAAAAATGTCCCCCATAATTCACTGCTGACAATTCATATCTGATTTTGTTTATTTAGGTACTTCCCATCAAGGTGGCTATTCCCATGATGCTGTGGTCCATGCATTACAAAAATGTGGCATTCGTCATATTGACACAGCAAAAAGGTACAGCTGTGAATCTCTCCTCCAAAAGGCCATCAAAGAGAGTGATGTGAAGCGAGAGGACCTCTGGATAACTACCAAACTGTGGCATAGTGGTTATGGCTATGAAAGCACAAAAAAAAGCCTGCTTAGAATCATGTGAAAGACTTGGTGTTGAATATCTTGGTATGAATCTTTACATATAGCTCATTTATTGTGCCTTCTGTGTGAGTATTTGCAAAGATGAATGAATTCCTGAAAAAAACTATGTAGTACAGATAGATCACAGATACCAAATTCTGCCTTTATTTATACATTTGCAGATTTCTTGTAGTGTTTCTTCTCTAGGAAGTTCACATGCATATAATTGAGACCACAGATTTTTTCCTTATTGCAAATGTTTTAAATCAGATCAAGGTATGTTTTGTAAAGGTTCATTTCATTGTTAAATCAATTTGAGGAACCACTACATGAGTTGTATATTTTGCTAAAAACACCCAAAACCTATGAAACAAGAATTCATAAACTTTACAATAATTTATTGGTAACTGGGTGACAAAACTGCCACATTTCTTCTGCAGCCTGTTAAATCTCAGGAATGGGAGTCCTTTCTAAAACTTATTTTGTAGGTATATGTCGTGGTTTAACCCCAGCCAGCAACTAAGCACCATGCAGCTGCTCACTCACTTCCTCCCCCACCCAGTGGGATGGAGGAGAAAATCGGGAAAAGAAGTAAAACTCGTGGGTTGAGATAAGAACGGTTTAATAGAACAGAAAAGAAGAAACTAATAATGATAATGATAACACTAATAAAATGAAAACAGTAATAATAAAAGGATTGAAATATACAAATGATGCACAGTGCAGTTGCTCACAACCCACCTATTGATGCCCAGCTAGTCCCCAAGCAGCGATCCCCCTCACCCCCACTCCCCCCAGTTCCTATACTAGATGTGACACCACATGGTATGGAATACCCCTTTGGCCAGTTTGGGTCAGCTGTCCTGGCTGTGTCCCCTCCCAACTTCTTATGCCCCTCCAGCCTTCTTGCTGGCTGGGCATCAGAAGCTGAAAAATCCTTGACTTAGTCTAAATGCTACTTAGCAACAACTGAAAACATCAGTGTTATCAACATTCTTCTTGTACCTAGCTCAAAAACATAGCACTGTACCAGCTGCTAGGAAGACAATTAACTCTATCCCAGCTGAAACCAGGACAGTCTATTAATTTTAAAAAAATTCTGAATAACTGCCTTTGGTTTGGTCTGTCTCATGCAATATACTTTGAGGAAAATGTTAAATGTACCTACAAGACTTTAGAAGACTAAATCTAATTAACACTGAATTAGTCTTATGCACTTTTAAACTTACCCTGATCATAAACTTCTTGTAGTCAAAGATGTCATTGTTACTGTCTTACTAGACAGGCAAAGAGCTGCAATAATGACTCCAATTAATTCTTTGCAACAAGTCATAGGAGAGGAGGTACCTGATAAAAATAAACATGATATTTTTTTAAAATGCTTTTGCTGCTTGTTCCCTAGCTGGAGCAATGAAAAGAAAGTGGATGTAGAGGAAGATGAATTTAAAGTAATAATCTAAAATAATGACACTGGCGGAGATAGTGTTTATGCTGGTAATCAAGGAATAATCGACCTAACCATCAGACATTATCTGTCAGTGCCTGAAAAGCCTCATTTTACTTCTCTTTCCTCACCCTGTCTATCTGTTACTAATAAATAAACTTTTAAACAGCTTTTGTGAAGTACAGATTTTGCAGAATTAATGGCATATAATATTAATGGCAGCTGTGTGCTGTATGCACTGGCTTTTTTTGCTTGATGAAGGCGGGGGGGGAACCTATCTCTGTTAAAGACAGATTTTTGTATGCACTTCTTTGGCTTCATTCTTTCTGGAAATGTATCCCTTAACTTCCTGCACCGGTACAGAATAATGCAAAATGAATTAAAATCTGTTTTTTGTCTGTCCCATGCAAATACAGGTCACTACAAGGAGACTTTCATAAACAAAGTTTCAAGCCCTGACTTTCTTCTCTAAATTAAGAAATATCATGTTTCCTCCTCTCTGCTTTCTGCTTGTTATGTCTTGTGTTTGCTTTCTTTTTTCTTCCGCTTGCTATGACACTGGTGCTGAATGTTGATGAGAGAAAAACTTGACTGGCTTCCAGGAAATCATTTTCAGTGATTCCTTTTAGTACTGCAATTTGCTTTTATTTTCTCAGGTAGTAGACTGATTAAAGTAGGTGGTCACACAAATACTCAGTTTACATATTGCTGCTAAGCAGAAATATGTGAAACAAGGAAAAAATATCTGAGAGCAAGAAATGCACAAATACTGTCACAATGTGAGTGAATTCTTAGACTGGCATAAACAGAACTTGAGTTTGTCAGATATGTTCAGCTCTTGAGACTTCTTTTGCTCATATTACTAAGACAAATTAAGGAATATTACAACTGCCTGTGCAATCTGCCTCCATACTAGATTTTTTTCCTCTTTGTTTTTTTTTAATACTCTCACCCATCTTCCCTCCTTCTTCACCTTTCTTCCACTGATGTGGAGATGTCTGAAAAATTTATAAAGCTCTTCCTGAACCACCACTTAGTCTTGACATAGTGACCTAAATCAATGCTGGCTTCATCTTGCTTTAACTTGATTTGTGAACTGTAATGGCTTAGAAAATATTTCACATGCAATTCACTTACCTGTCAATGAGGATGGTGACCTCCACAAGAAGGATGGGGTGGCAAGTGGAGTAACGGTTTTGGCTGCTTGAGCTTAATCTCTGTTGGATCAGCTCCACAGACCGTATTTAACACAGTATGATCTGCGCTTGTGTGAAAGAGATAAGGTTGAGTTCTATGTTTAGTGCTTATGCTGGTGAAGTAGACCCTTAGAGGAGGTACAATACATGGTGTATTTCATGGAGTTCATAGAAAGCATCATGCTTTAAGGAGTCCCGTACCTCCTGTCTGAAAGCACTCAGCTGGAAGGTGCTATTGGAAGGATTTTTCAAGCAAAAAGTGGCAATATCTTGAGACGTGAACTTTTCAAGTGTTTCAGGAATGCTTAGAATAAGAGCTTTTTGTTGGAAACTGAGGCTTATCACAAGTCTAACAAAAGTAACCGGAATGCAGAAGATTTGTTTGAAAATATGGTCATAGCCTTGTAGAACTAAGCTTAGATATCCTAGCTGTTTTCATTCATACCTGCATTTTGTGTCCCTTTTCTGCTGGCCAGTCTATACCATAGAGAGGACATGAAATCCATGACAAGAAGAGATCTGGCAATAACAGAACAATTTGTGTCGAAGCTTATTTAGGAAAGGAAAGTAAATTCTTTAGTTACAAACATGTGTTAAAGCTGGCAGTTTTTCTGTGGAATAGGAATGTGAAATAAATGTATGTGAAAGGTACCTAAATCGGAATTTCTTGATTTCATTATATGATATTAACCAAATATGTGGGGGTTTGTAGCGTTTCCATAAAGATACATGGTTCATATAGAAAATTAAAAGATTCTAAATAATATATCTGTGATGGTAGACCTTTATGTTGGAGGGAAAGTTAGCCATTCAGAAGACTGCAAAAAGAAAAAGCTGTAGGAGCCCTGGCAGCTAAATGTGCAGCTAAGCTCTTTGTTCCAGGGAAGGTCCTGTTAATTTTGTTGAGGATCCTTATGGACTACACAGTCCTTCCATGCAGAGTGAATTAGAGACTTGGGAAATAATCTAACAGGAATTGAAAAATCTGTGCATTAGCAGTATATAGAATGGCTGTTGAAACATTAACTGTTGAAAGCAGTCGCAGCTTTTTAAGAGAAAAAGTGTTCCATGTAAAATACTGTTATGAAAGCTTTTTGATAAACGTTTTTTGGGCAAATGGTATTAGGAGAGCAGTGTTCCAGGATTTTTATTTGAATCAGTAAATTATATATCCATGAGAAGCTGGAAATTTGTATTATATGTGGGTAGTGGTTGTAGCAGATATTCTGCTCCTTGCATTTTCTAAATGTGGTCCTTAACAAGCAGTGACAGTAAACCAGTATGAAATGGCAGCAAATCTTACAGGTTTGGCAGTAGCAGAATACATTCCTTGGGGTTTGGATCAAACCTCTAAAGTAACTTCTTGAATGTGATTTGTGGGTTACTGAATTCATATACAATTTTATTTTCCTTTTGACTGTTCTGAGTCTATCACATTCAGGGAAATCTAACCTATCACAAATACCCAACTGGAGTTGGACAAATGTTCTATCAGCATATTTAGTGTCATAGATGAATCACATGAATTATGATAATACACCCAGTTCAGACTGTGTATTAATTCAGAACATTTTAGAGGTTGCTTCACGTTGATCTGTGTTCCAATCTTTCTTCCAAAAAGATTGGGTGGAAGCAAAAAATATATCATGTACATACTAAGTGCAGTGATGATTCAGAAAAGCAGGGAAAATACAATCATTGCATTATGATAACTGTGCAAAACATTGAAAAATATACTTTTGCTTCTAGGTTTGATATGAGCCAGGGCTTGTTCTGCAAAACTAGGTTTGTTTTAGTGGATTTTGACTTTTTTTTTAATATTGTATTAGGAATTTGAATAGAATTGCAAACTTTTATTTCCATGCCAACATGCTGTTGGCTTTTAAATGTTTAAAATGTCCCTGTACTTTTAAGTTAAGAGGAACTGTGTTGATTGTAGGTGCCGCAACCACTAAGAAGTAATAAGACACTCTATTTTAAATGTATGTGTGAAAGTAGTTCATGTGTTAATTTTAGTTTTCCTGCAGCACTGTGTTTTGACATTTGAACTTCAGTTTCAGGCTTTCACTTACCACTGCAAGACTACAGTTTGATTGTGTGTAAAGGATGCTTTAAAAAGCTGGTAAATACAAAATTTGATTGTGAATGTTTGGAGGTTTTTTTTCTTCTTTCTCAAGTGCATCCTCATACTGTGAATCATTGGGGGTATTTTGTTTTGAGTTAGGATTATTTTTAAAAAATACATGGTTGGAAAACATCAAGGTATTGATTAATCGATTCCACACTACAAGGCACAACCCCATTGTTCTCAACAGATGAAAATGTAGTCTGTTCTTAAAAACCTCCAGTGATGAAGTTGCATGTTTCTTGATTACCAGAACCGTAAGCTATTTTGATGAATAATTTAAAACTAATTTCTTGCCTCCAAAATGAAAACAAGAGTGTTTGTGTTCTTGTAATCTCCCAGGAGGGGAAATACTTTAAGCAAAAGAAAGTGTGTAGGTGTGAACGTGTGTACAAATGAAGATGAAATTGTAGACCTTGGTTTGTGAGTTGCTTACTGTTTTTATTGGCCTAAGTTTTCTGACAGATACAGGAGAAGTAAGCAGATCCTAATTTAAAATTAAATATGCTTAGTTTATTTAAATAGAGTGGCAGCTTTGTTTCTTATTGCAAGGTACATTGTATTTCTTCTGCTTCTAGCTGTGTTGGGGTGGTTTGTGCATGACTGGCAGAAAGACGATTCTACTCTTTATCTCTGAGATAAGGTACCTTTGCCCCACATCTTTCATGAATGCTTCTTGCAGTCCAGAGTGTTTCTAACTGTGAAGTAACTTTTATTTCAACAAAAAGCCTAAATTAAAATAAACAATAGGATGATATGGACATCACATAACTGATAACATCACCTTTCTAAAATAAAGGACGAACAGCTAATCATGTTTGCATTGAAGAGGTCTCAGCCACTAATACAGGGAAGGGTGATATACTGCATTTTTTTTAAATATCCAAGGCCAGAGATCTTTCAGTTATCAAATCTGTTAAAAGTCGTTCTTCCGAGAGTACTTCAATTTCTTGGGCTGAGTACAAAGCATCTTTGTACGCGGAAGGCCGTTATAAGGGTATTTCTGTGAACGTTTGCAAACTGTTATGTCTAACTGATTATTCAGGCTTTTGGAAAAGTAGCTTTTGGTGAAATTCTGCTGAAGTTAATGATTATTTATTGGTGGTGCTATACAACATTTTTGCATAGTTAAGCAGTTCTTATTAGTCTAATTTGGAGAACATAACAAACAGCAATTAAAGATATGCAATTATTCCATTTTTACATGAGGTAGTCATCAGATACCACTAACTTACACCTACCTACCTATGACATTAGCTTTGTCCAAGCAAAAAAGCTTAAATTAAAACATGGCAGTCTCTATGCAGTAAGTACTGACAATGGCATATATAATTTTGGTTTAAAAGGAACACTTGATATTAGCAATTCCTAATGCTAATCCTTGGGATTGCATCTAATATCAGTCAGTGGAAATTTTAAAAGAGAGTTTATTGGCAACAGAATTAGAGTAGTCCTGAGCTTTGAACATAACCTTACCAAATGCTCTAATCAATATCCTACTATTAGTTTTCACTTAAATGTCCTAGAAATTGGTATTTATTCCAATACCTTATGTTGGTATTTATTCTTAATAAATACAACTTCTTTTTTCAGAGCAATTAGGGAAGAAGTAATTATTCGCAGATCAGTGATGAGCAAGACTGCATCTGGTTTTTTACTCTTCTAAATTGGGAGTGGATTTTATGTATATAAGGGCAAAGAATGAGCAACTCTCTCTTTAAACATGACATAAATCCAGATGCTGCAAATCATTATATATGAATGATATTTGCTTGTCTGAGCAGTTGTATTTAAAAGTCTGATGGGTTATTGATACAAGAAAGTAAAAATTTAGCTCATGATTTTTGTGATACACCCAAAATAATTTTTTCCTTGATACATCTGTAATGTATCTTACTGTACAAAATTCTGTGTTGTTCTAATTAGATTCTTAATCTAAGCAAATACTCTCTTTAACAGTGTTGCAATGATGTATCCAAATGGGGACTGGTGTATTATAGTGAATTTCATGTTACATTTCTCTCTTAAATCAAGGTTGAATTTGTATTTATAGAGGTAGAAAGCTAATATACCAGCCCAGTGGTATAGTAGTCATTAGTGCAGTCCTTAAATGTGAATGAAAAAAGGTATAGTAGAGGATCTGTGTTTTCACAAAGAGGTGCTGTAAATGAATGGTGCAATGCATTCAAAGAACAAATAACTCTGCTCATTGCAAATGAGTCTATCTTTTTATTCCTTAACTCAATATTTGAACTGCCAAAAAAAAAAAGGAATATTATAAAGCACTTAAAATTATGCACATCTCAGTCATGCATTTATTTTCTTTTCCTGTTTTGTGTCAGACTAGTGATGCGGCAAAGACCAACACCTCTTTGACTGGGATGCCTGCGGTTACCTGTTTAATCCGCAGTTAGAATTTAAATAGAAATGTAGTTGTTTTCAAAGTATCTCCTAAATTTCTCCTTCAGAATGTCTAGCAGTATCTACAAACTTACAATGGCATTAGATCCTATAATTTTTGAAATTTAGGTAACCTGATTTGGAACTCTGAGTCCAATACATATGAATTTCTCATTTTTAATTTATGTTGGAAATGCTTCCTTTTTCAGTAGAAGGACAGTCTTGTGTGGAGACAACACCAAAAAAAAGCTTTCCTGAGACAGCCAGTTTCAATAGCTGCTTGGATAATTTCATCACTAAATCTTAATTGTGTTTGAAATTGTGCTAACATTTCATAAAATGTAGTAAAGCATGATTCTGTTCCCTTAAAAATAATATTAAAAAAAAAATTTAAAAAAAATCACAAATGCTGGCACAAAATTTTAGCAAAAAGACCTGCATGACAGAATGTGCTGTAATTTCCAACAGAAATTCATTAATGGAAGTATTCTTTAGAAAGGAAAAGACAGACCCACTGCTGAGGTTGTATAAAATATCTATAGAACTGCCAAACATATTTATCTTCTGTAAACTTAAGACTTGTAGCACTTCAGCAGTAGTCCAGTCTGAATTCCAGTGACCAAAATTGCTTTGATTTAAATGGGGCTTGTTATGTGTTGAAAGTTTAAGTGCATATGTGACCATGGAATTCTGATTACAGTGACCTAAACCTGTGGCACATGTTGCAACTTCTGCTACCTTTAGTTGTTAAATGAAATCTACAACATCACATTATTAAAACTAAATGGATGTATACAGTGATGTTCATGGAGTAGTAATTGTAACTATTTTGATGATAATATGTTAGGGGGTATTATGGAGGGAAAATGCTGTTTCACATGGTTTGATTTTGGGGGTTTTTTTGCACACTTTGAGTAGTCTGGTTCTGTTTCTTTTTTATTTAATACGCTGGCCTGATAAACATATTCCAGGTAATAGCAATCGAGAGGTCCAAGCTGAAACCTGGAGAGTGATGGAGGAGCTCTGTGAGAAAGGTGATATAATGATGAAAACCTATCTTGGCAGAAGAGGTTACAGTACATTTTGGGATTTGGGGAATTTGTAGTGAGAGATGTTCGAAAACTTAATTTGAACTGGATGCTCATATTTCAGTGGGATTTGGGTGTGTAAGTTATGTGAATCTCTTTGGAAATTGCAGCATTAGCATTTTGGTAAGTTAAATAAGAGAGCTTTGGGTTGCTTGTAAATAATACATTGCCACATTCTGCCCGTGAGATTAATGATGGTGTGCATACTTTCTTCAGGAAATTTACAAATTGCATTGAAATCTGTATGCTACTATGGCACATCTTTGTAGTAGCCTCCTCTGTTTTAAGTATAAATCATGCTAAGTCTTGCTTCCTTTAGATTTTTTTTTTAATTGTATGATGCCATTTTCTAATTTAGCATATATTGTGGTATTTCATAGATCCTTTTCTGTTTTAGAAAAGGTCAACAAAACAAAATGGCTAGATGAGGAACAAATACTCAACTGCAGATTCTTTGATACTAACTTTTGGGAAAAAAAAAATCAAAGAAGGGAGCGATTCTCTCAAATTCTGATAACTGTCAATTTGATTTTTCATGCACTGCAAGCTTCAGTTTACATTCATAGCAATAGGAAGAGTAGACTGCCCCAATCAAAATTTATCATATAGATTTAAGAGGAGGATTTTGCTCCTGAAGTATGTAGTATTATTAGAAACAGTGTCGTAAGAGAAGATCCTGTCATGCAGTTCTTGGGCAATGTGGACCACCCTCTTTACAGCTTCAGAGAAGTTCCACTGACAGGGAGAAGACTTCCTGGATTAAGTAGTCTATCTGCTAACCCACAGTTACTGAAATAGCGATTGTCGCAGGAGAGTTGTACAAAGGCAATTACAGGCTGTGTGCCACTACCAGTTTCATCAGAGCAATAAATAAGCCTGTTCTCTTACACTTCAACCCTTCAGTTACTTCTGGTCTGCCTCTGGAAACACAGAAGTAAATTATCTTTGATACATCTTTTATTCTTGCTTTTAATATTAAGCATAAGGGAAGTTGCAAAAAGTGTTTTCTGCCATGTAAGGGATTACAACATTCAGTTGTAATCATTACACCAACCTAATATTTCAAAGCGTCAATGACTTTTAAGTCCGAAGATGGACTATTTGACAAGGTACTTCATCTTTCCATTGAGAAATTTTTTTCTGATGAGTATTTAAGTTAGTGCATGTAATTTGTGCCTAGATATGCCATCCTAATTTGCTGCAAACAGGTTGTATTTTCACCTTCTATTATTATTCCTATCCTGTTGGCTTTATTCTGCTTTTGCATGTGTGTTTGTGATCTTTCCTGTCTTACACAACTATTTCTGTCTATATCTTCCTAATGGGAAAGACTGTGAGCCATTCAGTGGTCTTCCAGTAAGACACTGGAAAAACTATCACTGGCCTCATAGGCAGAGGAAAAATTACTTTTATTTTTTGTTCCTGTACGTGATACCTCTTTACAGACATGCCATGTTATATTTATTTTTCCTGCAATTGCATTTCTTCAGCAGTTTTGTCAATCTGCATGTTGCTACCCACAGTCTTTTCTGTAAGCATACTGTAGACTCATGATTCCTTTAGCTGAATGTAAGCTTTCCAGCTCTGGTTGTCTAAATTACCTCAGTTAGATCATCTACAGGGCAAGGAAAATTTATTAGTCTGGTTGAATCAAGTGCCTTAGAACATCAGCCTCCACATTTTTGCTCTAGGGGATACAGACTGTGGATGTCCTGACCATAACTATGTGTTACTGAAATGACACACAGATGTTAACCACTCTGGAGATAGAAATGCAATGATTCCTGAGGAAAATGTTAAATAATTTGTTTGCATGGTTAACCACTAGACTTTCCACTGAAGATTAAACACTTACTGCATATCTTTACGTGACTTGCTATGTGTTATGTGGAAACATGTTAGCCTTGGTCTGAATTGAATATAATATCTGGTCAAAATTCTTACTTGAGGGGAAAAAAAAAAGTCATCTTCATTTATTGGAGGAAAAATTGTAAGTTCTATACTAAACAGGTGAGTTCTTTGTCTTCTCTGAAGCTGACATTGCTTCAGGTAGTCATTGGTTCCTGTTTGCAATCCTATTACTTTTGGGTTTTAGGAAATGTTTATTCTAGGAAAAAAAAAAATCAGTAGAAACTAAAAGCTTCACATTTAAGGTTGACCATTTAAAAGAATGATATGCTTCTGCAGTCAATTCACAAAGGAAATATTGAAATTATTCAACTTGCTAGTGGGCTTAGCAACTAGCTATGTCCACACTGAAGAGCGCCTGAAAGTGCAGTGACAATAAACACTGTTCTCTGTAGAAAAAAGAAATTGGTTTCTGTTACGGGACTGATGATGCATATGTATCTGCAAGATACCTACAAGATAGTTAAAAGATCTCGATGTTGACCTAATTCTTTGGTCTGGCTGAATGTAACAAGATTTTCTTTAATCACTTCTCGGTATTCGCAGATTATTTGAGTGCAGATATTTGAAAATCTCACTCTTTCAACTTCAATTTAAATCCAGGTTAATATTTATTCTGAAAAATTCCACTTACCTGGGGCAAGCAACATTTTAAAATAATGTAAATTATTAATAGTCTTTTTTGTTATTATCAGTTGCCCTAGGAGGAGGGAAATAAACTGTTAGTACCCAAGACTGTAAAAGTCTTTAATGCGGGGGGGGGGTGGTGGTGTTCAGATTGTGTTAAATTTTAGAGTGGTCACAATGGTCAGAAGCTGACACAAGAAAAATTCCAACTACATCTACATTCATAGCTTTAAGAGTTTTTCTTAGGTCATGTGTACAAAGATAGATTCGACCAGGTTTATCTGAGAGCCAGCACATAGCAGCTGAGACACAGGGCTGCACAACTTGCAGGGCTTCTGGCCTGAAGTATCTTCTCACCCAGCTAACTAAGGAGAGACCAGAGGTTCTGGGTCTGTGCCCCTGTCCAGGTCAGCATGTACTAATTTATAAGACTCTGCCCCCAGATAATAAAAATTGTCTGACAGATTAAAAAAAAAAAAAAAAACAACAAAAAAAACCCTGAATTATTTGTCAAAATTATTAAAATAAATATTTTAGGGAGCAAAAGGCTTGCATAAAAAGTTAAACAAAACTCCTTGGATTATAATGAGTCCAATTTTAGTAAACTCCTAAGTACCTCTGGCTGTAGAGAAAATAGCAGGTTTATTGTTATTTGAATGCAGCATGTGCCAATGAAATTGGTGTGTAAACTGGTAGATGTGCATTCATTGAGATGTGTGGGCATTTGTAAGTTTACTGTTTCTTAATCCTTGACTGCTTAGTAGTGCTTCCTGTATATGCTCTTAATGAAGCTTTGGAATTGAGCTGTAACATCAAAATATTCTCATAAATAGAAAATAGATTCAGGTGACGAGAGAAGTCCTTTTGCTATCACTGAAAAATCCCCACTGTGGCTTACCACTATACTGTTTTTGTATTTCATCAAAAGGAATTCGAGGTTAATATTTTTCAAAAGAACCTTTTATCCTGATACGATTTGAACTGGAAATACGAACAATTTAAAATGAGAATCTGAATAGTATTTATTAGAGACCTGGTTACCCTTTCCAGTTGATTACTTACCATACTGAAGTTTTGAGCTGTACTCCTTGGATCCAATGTGCTTTGTATCTTTGGATATTAAACAGAATCTGGTTACTGCCCCAAGGCTCAGGTCTCAGGAACACACTTGAAAGAGTTTCATATTTTGGCACTCTCACCCTTGTGCTTGAATCCACTGTTCAGCTGCCTAATGTAACTGAGCAGCTATTGCAAGATCTCACTTAAGGTTACAAACAATTTCCCAGAATCCTGGGCGTTTTTCTCGAGATTTTCCATGAGGGAGACCATGACAGATATGAGAGCATGCCCAAAAACACTTGTAGGAATTCTGAAGCCACTGTTGTCCTTTACTGTAACAGTATGAAATAATACATTTATTATCTATGTTAAAATAACAGACCCCAAAAGTTTTACCCACTTCAGGTGTTTTAATCCCTCTGGGTTGTGTCTGGAACATGGTCCTTCTGGTTTGCCCTTGAGCTACAGAGTCTTTGGCTAAACACGCTTATCTTTTATTTTCTCCTGGCTAAATTCTTCAGTATGTGTCTTACAGTCCATTAAAAGTCCTACCAGCGTCTTTCCCTCTTTAACCTGAAATTTGTATATTTTTACCCTCTATCTTCTCTTCCCTACAAACAGGCCAGCTTATACTTTTAGTTTGACTTTTTTTTTTAGTACTCCTGTTGTATAGCCAAAGCCCGGTCACTAAATTTGCTGGTTTCCCTTAACATCTTTCCAGGGAAAAATGTCATACAATCCTGGTCAACAAAGGTAGATACGTATTTACAGTGGTATACAAATCTATAGCAATTGTATCATTCCGTAACATGAACCAAAACTTATAAATTGTATGTACATTTCCCCAAATTGTACAGAAAGTGTATTGCAACACTTATTCCTCATATTAATGAATTATAACACTGCTTGGTTCATGAGGCATTCACATGCTGGTTAAGAAAGGATTCGGTGCAGACACTTTTATTTTGTCTTCCAGTCTGTTGTCTTCCATAGTCTTCAGACCCCAGGATTTGCACGCATTTAGGCCCAGCCTTGCTTCCAGAGGGAGTTGTGCCATCTCTTGTGGTAGCTTGAGGATCAGAATTTGGCACCTGATCTGTGTAGTCAGCCCAAGTGATCGGAAGATTTTCTAATTGAAAAGCTCCTGAGGGACTGCAGCAATTTCCACTGCTCAGTCATTGCAGCTTCTTTATGTTGAGAATTATGAACCAGTGAATGAGGAAGGATAATTACTATTTTATTTACTGTTTTTAGAATTGTAGCATGTACTTGACAATATAGGATAAAGGCACTACCTACACTAAAAACTCCCATTTAAAAATGCTGGGTGACTTCTGATAGACCAAGCTGATAACTCTCTATTTATAGCAGGAATGATCTTACTGTTAAACTGATTTCTACTAGCTGAGGCAACCTTACAGTTTCAAGAATTAGTTTCTTTAAATGCTGTTATGTCTGAGAATGTAGTTTTGGGGTTTTTTGGTTTGGGGTTTTGTTTTTTTTTTTAATCTTCTCTGTCTTAAGGTTGCAGTCAGAGTAAAGAAGTCTCTATCTGCACTGCAGTGCTGAGAGGCAGAGAACTCTAGACGTGAATCTTTGTTCAACAGCCTGCATACATGTTTTGCTTTAAAGAGTTACAGGATAAACAGTGCTGAGGGAAAAGGGAGAAAAAAATTCTTAATGTTGGTCAGTGAGATGTTCATGTATAATAACTGGTTCTTTGTTGTAACAGCTGACATCAACTAGGATTCTTTTAATATCAAGGCTATAGTTTGAATTTTTGTGGTCTCGTACATTGTCATTTTGTGGAATTATCCTCTCCAATACCTCAGGACAGAGGCCAGACTGCCTACAGAACCCATTCCAAGATACATATATTGAGTCAAATATTCCCTTGACAGCTGCAACATTCTTGTATAGGCATTTGTCTGCTGGCAGATGAAAGCAGTGTGGCAAGCTGCTTTGACATCATGAATAGTCATTATATATGCTCACTGGTAATTGGTCTGTTTGTAGCAAAATGACCCTTTCCATATGCAGTGTCTCTAATGACCTTGATTTTGGCATTGTGGCTAGCCCATCATCTTGGCAAGCTTTTCATACACACATGCACATGATTACTTGTCCCTCTATCTAAAAATGCTGGGAAGAATGAGGGCCTCCAGCCAGCTTTTGCCTGAAGTTGGCAAGAGTAGTAACGTGGTGGTGGTTCTGCATTCAGATCCCACTGGGACTCGGTGCTGTTTTACTAAGAGTAAAATTTCTCACTAATCTTGTTAGTGTAAGCAGTGCAGCTTGTGCTTACATGAAATATTCATATGTGCCTCAGAAATTCCTTAATATGTTAACATGATTTTTTTAAACATGGAGAAATGCTTTTCAGAATAAATACAATTATTCCCTTTATATGTTAGTATAGTAGTCTTCATGTATGATTTGAAGGGAGTCCCACAAAGTAACAGAAATTGTTTAGCCCAGTAACTTGATTCAAAGAAACTAACTCAATAGTTTGATTAACTATTAAGTAGGTATTCTTTATTGGCAGTGCTGGATGCACGGGGGATCGTTCCACCTATCGTGCACACCGTCGGGTCTAATTGTGCAGGTTAAGTACATGTTCTACATACATATTCACTAGATTTCTGAGAAATGTTATACATATTCATTAGTTTTCCAGAAAACTATTAGCATATGCAAATGTCCCTTATGGAGGCGCATTGAAGGTCTCTGGTGGTCTTCAGGAGTCCTCTGGTGGTCTTCCATAGTCTTCCTCACTTGTCCGCTATTTGACCCTCCTCAGGTGATTTTGCGCAGTATGGTCTTTTACATGTTTTGATACATCAGTGCTTGTTAGTGCTCTTATTATCTAAGTTTTCATTAGTGGTGTAGAACCATATGGTTAGTTTAAGCTAAATTATCTACAAGGACGAGAACAAAGGCAGGAGTTCTTATCTTTTCTGGCCCTATCTATTCAAGCAAGGCCTCTATTTGTGCCTTCTCAACAAGATCGTAAATTCATCAAACAATTAAGTTTTGTGATCGCTCATGGTTCCTTCTTGCTCATCACTCCCAAGTACCAGTCTCTGACAGGCTTAATCCTTGACAAACACCAGTCTTTGGTATGTAAAGTTACAGAGAGACAATCATTAAGCAATTAGCGGTTTGTTCTCTATATCAAACTGAAGCGATGCCACTATGTTCTTTGAAAAAAGTTATGTTTGGACTAATTCCAAGTGAGAGAAGAAATCTCATAAACCTTAACAATATTCTTGTCCTTTTCAACTTTGGGCATAGGTCAGTTCAATCATCATCTTTTCTTACTCCATTTTCTATCAGTTCTTAAAAATGAGTGAGGGTTCAGTAAAACAAATACAGTTTTTGTGTAGGTGGCATGAATTTCGAGTATGTCCTTTCCTAGATGACATCTTCTGTTTATTCTACTGAAGAATTACTTTAAATCTATGCTTATATTGTCAAATGATGAACAGCTAACAATTCACAAACATTTGTGTTAGAGTTCCACAAAATGTTTGTCTCAAGAGTGTTTTTTCTGGTAGAAGTCATATGTGAATGTGTTTACATAAGTTGCAGTAAAGTTTTAATAAGTAAAAGCAAGTAACTAATTTTCCTAGCAACACATCTTTTTCACATTGTCTGTAATAATCTGTACAGAAGAAGATGTCTCATGGGCTTGTTATTATCAGGAGTACAGTTCAGAGATGTGTTTTCATGGGTTGAAGGTGGTTGCAGTTGGTGAGGATGTTGGTTGCACCACACCCTGTTGATCAGATAAAACAGCAATTAAAGATGTATGGAAAAAAAAAAAAGACTACGCATATTTATGTTAAAGATCATAAAGAAGTCTTTATAATGTGCAGTATCTTATTTAAGAATAAGAAATTGCCATAGAATAAGTCATTTTGGTGCAGATGTGAAAGTGGGAACCAATCTAAACTTGCGTGAATGTCTATCCTCATTTGTTATGTTTTGCTGTTTTTTCTCTTTTTTTTTTTTTATTTTAAGGACTTAGTGGGTAATTTTAAGTGTAAAAATAAGCCCTCAGACTTCTTTGTTTCATGATTTATTGCAGTATATGGTTTGTGCTTTTTCTACTAGCAAGTGAATCCTTTTTGTCCAAAATTTAGATAAATCCTTTTGCTTAGCTAATGTAAAGCAAATGTACACATTTATGTACCAACATAGAAGTGCCTAGAGGTCCCAGCGTGAACACAAGAACTCTTGGGAAGAAGGCAATGCTGAAATCCATTTCAAAGGAAAGTCTTTGTCTGATTTTTTTTTTTTGTCTCAAAAAATAATGTACATGATTTGGGGAAAAGGCATCATTTATCTGTTTTGCATATGTTGAGTTCAAGCTCTAGATTCTTAGCTATTGTAAATCATTATTGCTTTATTGACATCAGTTAGGTTGCTGTCATTCATACCAGCTGGGAATCATTATCCCCTCTGATATGTAAGTCCAAAAAGTTTCCCAGTTCAGGAAACTGTGCCATCATAGTTACAGGGAGGACAAACTATTTAGAATCTAACTATGCACTCTGCATAATACTTTCAAAGTGCGAGTTTTAAGGGTACAGCTGAGTTGCTGATAATTTTGATCATATTTTTACCACATGGAATGTGGTGGCAATACTGACTTAAGGTATAGTGGGATTGATTCTGTACCATGTTGCGTTTGCAGTTTTGATTGCCCAACTGTTTTTAGCAGCTGCAGAATGTTCTAGATAAAAAAGGCTGAAAATACATTTTTATAAACCTGTGTTCTGTTCACAGTGTGAATTTTACATGCTTAAAACTGTCATAAGAGAAGGGTAAATCTGTAAAAGGGAATTGATTCAGTTTTGAAAACAACTAAACAGCCTTTTTAGTGGATGTTTTTAAATCTGATCTGGTTTGTAATGTCAACTCAAGAAAAAAATATGTAAACATAACTAAGGTGGTGCTGCATTGCAGCAGTGAGAATGAGCAGCCAGGGTCAAAGAGACAGAATACATTAAGCTAGTATTGCTGCCTTATGATATTTAGTTAGCCATTTAACAGTGGTGTAAACTGAATGTTTATAATGAGTTTTCAGTCACAGAAGTTGACACTTTGATTTCTACTCATGCCTCCTCTCCTGTTGTCCTTACAGTTTATCATGGTTCACAGGTGATCTGTAGCAGGAGTAATGATCATGGAATTGTAGTAGCAGGAAAGTCATTTTAAGGGAGATAAGCACGTATACTGTGGTAATGAATAGGATAAAAAGAAATTCTTTTGGGGAGGAAGCATGATTTTTGTGTTTTCAATTTTGCCACAGTCTTCCTGTGTGTCTTTGGACACTTAGCCTTTTGGTGACTATGTTTTTTGAGTCTGTGAAATGGGAACAAGTGTTAATTCATAGATTTAGAAACTAATTCCTTATTGGTTCTGTCTAAGAGTCATCTGCTTTATTTATCAAGGCTTTGGCTTGCAATCTGGATGTGGGGCACAGTCAGCCTACAGCTTTGATTTAGCAAGCTGTGTTAAAACCAAATCTTGGATGGTTTCTATGAGTAATACCATTTACCCACAGAGAAGTTCTTAGTGTGCATATCAGAGAGAATGTGGACCTTTCCAACCCGTGTAACCTCCTTTAATAAAGATACAGTTACTGCAAATGACCTCTAGTGAAAAGTGGATCCATTTGTGTTTTTATTCTGTGGCCTGAATAGAAGATACAACAGAATGGGCACTGTTCACTGGACATGGGAATTCTCACTTGCTCTGACTCATGTAGAACAACAGGGAGGGGGAGGAAAATGGGCTCCACAAACCCAGTATCCAGTTTTGTCATTTAAAAAACCTTTTTGATCTGAACTTTGTACATTTAATATTCCAGAAGTATTTAGAAGTTTGATAAAAGTCCACAGTAGTGCTAGAGAAAGATAAGGCTCACTACTGTACTGAAACAATGTTGTGGTGCCAAGACAGTCTGTCTATGCTTTTTTTTTTGTTGCAAGACTAACAGTGCCCATCAAACTTTGTATAATTTGGTATTATACTAAGTAAAGGAAAAAATACCCAATCATTCTCTAGGTTGCCATAAAAAATGCTTTAAGCTTGATACACCTCTACATTGCAAAGCAGTCTATTAGCATGATGTATTGCTTCACAGCAGCTGGGAGTAATACAGTGTGGTGAAATTACTGATGTGGTGGAGGCCAAGATTTTTTTTGTGTAGAATAGAAAGGATACTAATTTTTTTTCCCATTATAATCAACCGTTATTTTGCCAATGTGTATTCTAATGTGTCTTGCAGAGTTTCATGATAGTTTTTCAAAGCTGGATGAAAATTTCTGTGCTACCATTGTGGTCAGTCAATTTTTAGTATGCATAAAAGAAGCACTGTTGCCAAGTTTTCCTTCAAGCCTGTGAAGTCAGAGTAGCAAGGAGTAGGACAAAGCCTCAGTAAGCTTTGGGAGCTAATGGGGAATTGCAAACTTGTTTATTGCACCAGCCACTTTCTCAAAATCTGCTTCATAGAGGCCAAACCACTCGTTTCCTCAGGCAGATAAGGAGGATGCTTTCTCTCCCTGAGTCAAAGCTCTGTGACTTTGTAAATAAGGCAGTATAAATGTATATTTTAAAAGTGTACTTCTAGAGGGATTGCAGCTAGCACATTGCAAACTTTTATCTCAGAAGACCTGAACTTCAGGACTAGTTAAACTGGTTAAGTTAAGAAGTATAGACTTTAAAACCACCTGCTGTCAAAACAGCTAAGACATAAGTTATGCCTCAATTATCTGAAATGGAATTTTTAAGCACACTACACAGGTATTAAATTGAAAATAAATGCTCCTCCACTCCCCCACCCCCCACCCCTTAAGAGCATTCTGGTGGGTTTGAGACCTGTGGCACAAATTCTGGGGAACTTGCCTCTGTTGGAGCTCTGTGAGAGAGGAAATATAAGGAAATGTGCTCCCCCAGTTGTTTCAAGGCAATGAGTCAGGACCCTTTTACACAAGTTTCTCAATATGTAATTTTTTTTTCTACTGCTGATGTAATTATTTCATGGATCTTGTTTGATATACATAGTCACAAGCGTTGATCTGTCGGATAAGGCCCAGGATCTAATTAGACTTTCATTGTCTTGTATATCATTTTCCAATTCTTCATTCTTAAGAATTAATCCAGCAGATGTAAATGTGGAAATAATTCTGTATGATCTCCTGCTTTAAGGCAGTCTTTCCCAGATTTGGACAATGCAGAGCAAGTGTGTTAATCTTCCATCAAGCAGATGGAAGCAATGCTCTAGAGTAGAATCCATTGATTGTTCATTGAAATTTAAACTCTCTATTTTTCAGGAAATTCCAGTGTTTTGAATTCATGTTTCCACCATGTATTGCAATATTTTTAATACAGTCAGGATGTGCAATTGTTTTCATATTTATTGTATTTTATATTGTAATGTAATACAAAAGTCAAAACACTTTGACTTTCATGTATTAGACTGTAACTAAAAACAAAGCAATGGAGTCAAAACAAAGGGTCCTAACTTCACCAAAACTAAATCTGTGGATTTAATGAAATGAAATGTTTTAATTGTATTCTCTTAAAAAAAAAATAAATAAATTAAGAAAATGCTGGTTCTCACAAAGACATTGGAATTCTAATTGCTGTTTCTCTGTTGTGTGGGAAAACGTTTGCTTTCTTGCCAATTTTGAATTTAGTTTTCTTGGTGTGGCATCACTCTAAACACAGGAATGTCATAATACTGATTTTAGTAGGAGCAACTCAGATTCCTTTTAAGACAAAACATAACTGACCTGAAATTTCTTGATGGGAAATCTAACAAAAAAACTTATCAGTGAATGCAATGAGACTATGGAACAGACTTCAAAGTCTCCTAGGAGAAGTATGCGAGAAGCAAAACATCTTAGAGTATGCTGCAGGGGGGGGAATGGAAGCTTTCTGTGGAAATGGACAAGTTTAATAAGCCATTTCATATTTCATGTCTGAGTTTTGTTTTATTTCGGCCTGAAATAAAAGCTTTATTCTTCAAGGGCAATAGCAGCATGTTTTTTGTAACTCCTTAGCTTTCAACAATAGAGTATATTTTGGTTCACCATTGTGTTAAAACTGCAAGTGGTTTTTTTTCTGACTTCTTTGGCATAATGATTTATTAGTGTTGACACTCCAGGGTTGTTTCTCAGTAGAAGCTCAGGTTTTGCTCCTTCTGGCAGATTACATACAAATGATGCAAATTGCTATAGTGCAGGTTATACCTTAATTGTTATACATTTTGAACAATGATAATTTCTGTAAGGAAAGCTGTCTAGCATTTTAGTTGCTAATGTATTTTTTTTTTCTCCTTTTTGTATTCTACAAAAGAAACCACATTAAAAAGTGATAGTATGTGTGCAGGTTTTGCTGCTGTGCAGCTTATCTGGTTGTGCTGCTAAAATATGTGAAAACAACACAGCAGTCATTGCTCATATTTATATGGTTAGTGGCTTTCCTAATGCAAAACTGGTTTGTGGGGGGTTTTTTCAGGGCTTTAATAATCTGTTTATAATAATTAGCAATGAACTGTAACTTCATTTATGGAATTTCATAGAAGCCTAGAAAAATTTAATTTCTTTGTTTTGTCCAGGTAAATCTAACTTGCAAATTCAAGATACTTTGTAACCTTATAGCTCATATTTTTATATCCCAATTTATAGTCTACTTGTGAGGGGGGGGCTTTATACATAAAACATAGGCATTTTAGGAATAAGTACAGTTAGTACATTTTTCTCCAACATTTTCGTTAGCTTTTGCTTCAAGTGAAATTCTTCCTTTTAATGTAATCATGCCTCTCAGTTGCATTAATAAGAGGGGTTTATGTGTCTGTATTGCAGCTTCAAATTAAGGCAGCTCCACATAGTTCCCTGCTGACCTCAAGAAAGTGGTGATTCTAACTGTGGAATGAGGGTAGTTTCGGTCCGGAAATCATTCCTTTGACATCAAATGGCTGAAATTGCCCAATGCTGCCTTTTCTTCTGAAAAAATAACAGTATAACTTTTGGCTTAATTCCCTTATTTTTTGCTATAGATACCTGTATTCATTTATATAGATAAGCATATGCATATGCATTATACAGAACTGGCCAGCATAAATACTGAATTAGCAACAGCGCTTGAATTTCCATGTTCGCATACCTTGAGACAGACTTGCCACCTGCAGTGTTACAGGTTAAAAGTCAGTCAAGATAAAGTTCACATACTGAAGAAATGAGTCTGATTCATAGTCCACAGAATCCACAACCTAAGGAGACCCCTACTAGCCTGGCCACAGTTGGTTTCCCTATTAACTGTGTTTAGCACAGAATAAGGGCCAAACTGCCTAAGATGAGTCAGGGTTGAGGTGCGGTGGCAGGCCAATACTGGGAGTTGTGCTTTATTGTACCTGAGGTTTGAAGGAAGACATCTGATTTCAGGACTGTCAGCACTTAGTTTATGCACATGCATGCACACTTAAGGCTTATTTTAAAAAATAACCTTTGTATCAGCTATGTACCATTTAACTTTATTTGCATGTCAACAGGAGCTGAGAAATCTAGCTACTTTTTTAAGCTTCTTGGTTCTTGTTAGATACTGCTCACTTAATTGAAGCTTTTATACTGAGATTTACATAACATCTCATAATGATCTAATAAAAATATAACCAGTGCTACATAGTTATTTGGGCTGCGTGTTCCTGTGTTGTATTGCTCACACCTTATTAGTCTTCAGCAAACGTTCCACTTTTCTTTAGTTTTGGCAAGCTGCTCGGAACACCATTTCCTTCTTTTCATTCTGGTGGAGTCCAATTGTTCTTTGCTTATACTACATTAGCCTTTCCCAGAATTTAGCCTGGAGTTTTTATACACTGGGGAGTTTCCAGTGTGTTTAGATTATAAAATGATTTCCTAGTGTAACTGTGACGAACATGCTTTCAGATAATACTGTCAAACTAGATTTTGGTGCTGGTTTTCTGTGTTTCTTTGCAATATTTTGCTATACAGAAATGATGAGTACAATCATTTTGTCTCTTGAAAGTGGTATTTTTCAAATCATGCTCCCAAATAGTTAGGATTGTCCCAAAACTGTTTCTATTTCCCATCAGGTTTGTGTAGTTCAATTGGTGTAAGCAACTTCCTTATCAGTCACCTTGAGCAACTAAAGGAAGACTCTGTGATTACTCCACATGTTAATCGGGTGAGTGGATAAATATATTTAAAGTATCTGGGTTTGGGTTTTTTATTTGTTTGGTTGGTTTTTTTTTTTGGTTAAAAATCACCACCCCTATGCCTGAAAGACTACACCCAAACTAGCCTTAGTCATACAGTTTCTTCTTTTTCATTTCTATATATGCCTTGAAAACCATTCAGGAAGATGACACGAAGTGAGGGGAAGTCCTTCCTCCTTTCTTTTCCCCCAGTTTCTCCCAGGCTACTTGTTTGTGTCTGGTTTTAAGGCACAAACAAATGGTCCATGTGCCAGTTTTTGGTGATAAAACAGTTTAGAAATAAAATTCAAGGAGCACTGAACATTTAGCATCTCCAGAGTGAACGAGGTTCTGGAGAGCCTTTATTCAAATACTATATATAATTCCTCTAAGCAACACTGAAAGCCTCAGGTGATTACATATCCATGCAAGGGTGCTGTTTCCCTTGCTCCCCCTTTATTTCATTCATATTTCAAGTTCATATTAAATTCAGTGAACTTCTCATTTAGGAGGATGCTGCGAGAGCCCTAGCAGAATTTTTTTGCTGTCCTAGGCAGATAAAAAATGGCCACCTACATACCAGCAGACTTCCAGGACACTTACAGCTATTCCCTTGTTGCAGTTTTCTGCCTACAGCTGTGCTGGAACTTCATGCTCCCATTCCTACCACCTCCTGCCAGTGAAAGTGTGCTTATGCTGATGTAGAACTGGGAACGGGAATGGTTGAAGTGCAGGTGCATGCTTTTTCCCTTTGTACAGGTGGTGAGGATTTCTGGCAGCTGTTTGTGGTTTAATGTCATTAAACAGCTGTAAAAAGGTTGCTCAGAATGTGACTGTCAGAACCTGACATCTCTGATTTTTTTGCTGTCCACTAGACTAAAGGTTACTAAAGGACAATTATGAGTAATGTTAAATTAATGTAAAATCATATAAGGTATTTAAATTCAGTGATTCAAAATAAGCCATTGAAATATGTCTTAAGATGGGCAGGTGGATGACTGTTTAAGAATCAGTGAGTTTGCCAAGGTTCAATTGTGTCTCCTTTTCACAAATACACATCTTCAAAGTCTTACTGGAGTTTGGCATAAGTTGTTACTGTCCGTTAAATGAGAACGGCCTACTAAATCACTGCAAGGAAAAAAGTTATCTTGGATTTGTTTTGAAAATTCCTGTTACCCACAATGTCAAAATGTTACCAGTCTTACTGTGTCAGTAGTGTTAATGGAGAAAAGTTGTTTCTTGATACTATTTGATGGCATCTCTTTTTTCTGTTGCTGAAAAAGAGGAGACAAAAAGTTGAGACAGTAGTGATACTGGGGGCTGGGAGCGTGACCCTGCTGTATTCAAATAGTCATTTCTTTAAGGTGATGCACAGCATTGTTCCAAATGAAAAATGAAAAAAACAGCAATGAAATAAATATCCATGCCACTGCAAACTGCTCCACTTTGAACAGTTTTGTTATAGCATTAATTTACACTTTTTAGAGTTACAAGAATGTTATAAGCCGTAGTTCAGGTTATCCTCAAAAGACTGTTCTGTTTCTTGCTTAGTGTTGGAGACTTACTGAGTCTGATGGTGAGATTACTTAAGCATTATCAAATAACTAATGAATTCCTAAATTTAAATTAGGAATGGAAGTGCTATACTGAATTCTTATTTCACTGTCCAGAATTTAAAATACAAAAGATCTTTGCTATATTTATGCATAAAGTAGCATACTCTTTCAATGAACTTATTTCTAAATACAAAACATTTGCAAACAATCATTGTATACAAAGTCTAAATATTTAAGAAACAAGTGAAGGAAAATCACTTCCCTCTTAGCTGTGTTAAATTTGTATAGAGAATTTAGGGTGTTCTTACAATTCCAACAGTTCTTGTGATGTAAAAATTTAAAGTTTTTTTTTTTGTTTTCTGTGAAGAGGAAGAAGTAGGAAGGCAGGAGAAAGGAGGTTATTTATTAGACTTTTATGATCTTTGCAAAGCAGGTAGTAAGCAATGCTTCTATTTTACAGACCAAGTTCTAAGTACTGCCTCTCTTCTTGGTTCCTGAAAAAACAGTATCATCATGGCTTTTAAAGAAGTAGGGAGGGCCTGTCTTTTCAAGAGTACAGTATTGTTAAGGTATTTAGTAGTAAGTAAGCACCTTTTAAAATTACAATCTACTGTTAAAAATACTGTTAAACACTGTAAAATGATGATAAGTATTTTATCACGTAGAATGAAACTTACAACCTAGAAGTTAAAGGTTTGTATTCCAGAGTTTGTAACTGACTTTGCAGTAGTAAGCTTGGAGTTACGCTCAAGGAAGTCTTTTAAGTCTCTTTCAAGGCTCCTATGCCTGTTGCTCATTAGGGAAAAAAGATTACATTTTATAAGAATTTAATTAATATATGTTTCATTTAATAAAGTGATACACTGAAACCAAGTATAAACTGTTTGTCCCTGAATTCCATGTAGGAATGCTCATCAAAATTTTTTCTGCTTTTAAAGAAGTGCAAGCTACTGTGTAATGACCTCAGAGAGGTTTAGTGATGTTGTTAATATTGCCTTTAATATTGAGGTCTATTATGTAAATTTGTTAAAGGTAGAAATGTATTTTAGTGTAGTGAGGCATTAGGAAACAAACCCTTTGTACATAAGCTCACCTGAACTGTTTCTCTATAGAGAAAACATTTCTAGCCTTATATTTCAGGTTTATAAAGAGAAATAATTGTAAGACTCTGCATTCCCATTGAGAAACTGACTGAAGTCCAAATGCAGGGGAAGTTTACCAGGTGAAAAGAACCCATAGCAGGGTGGAAAGAGTAAGGCTCTTGTATACCATCATCCAGGTTATGACCTTTCTAGGTCTGTGTGTCAGGATTTTTATTAAGCTCAACTTTTCCCAATTGCGCTATGACTGTCGTAAAAAACAGTGCTTATTTAGAGTTCCCCTGTGGCTGACCAAGTAGCAGCTGTGAAGAGTTCTGTAATGTGAACTGCAAACTGTTTTATTAAATAACTGCCAGTTGTTACACACAAATCACTCAGGGTAGAGTGCCAGAAAAGATCGAGATCTTCCTCTACCACCATATGACGGACAGCCCTCGCCTGAGAAAAGTTTGGGGACTAAAATAGCAAGGGTGGGGCAAGCCAGGAAGTAGGAATTATTATTTTGAGGGGAAGCACATGCTGGCCACTCACCCTCTGCCTCTCCTAGCTGAGGATGCTAGTCCCTTGCATTCAGATGCTGCTAGAACCTTCCAGAAAGTTTTCACAAGAAAAATAAATTCGGAAGTGCTTATTTTATTTTAGGCAGATGATTATTTTAGCAATATATTTAAGAAGAAAAATACTTGCTGCTACCAATACACAACTGCATGTGCCAAAATTCAGTTCACAAAATTTGGGAGTCTCTTGATGCAGTGAAAGGCACGAAGTATAATCTTCCCAGGTGGGCAGTAGTTGTTGCTGTGTGTTCTGCTTGTGGAGCAGGCAGGTGACATCTCAGCATGCTCTTCTTGCTTGAAGTATTTCTGGTGTACCTGGAACTGTGCTGCCTAGAAATCTTATTAGACCAGCAGGTAAATTCTGCTTGCAGTTATATTAGTAGTAAATGCTGAATAAGTCACCTGATGCCATAGGAGTACTGCAGATTTTTCAGCATTTGATCCTAAATACCTCATTCTTTGATATTTTCTAGGCTATGTTATTTGTTACACTTAGCATAAAGAACGTCTACTAAAATTGCTTATTACTATTGTAATAATTGAGTAATACACCTTGCTTGCTCTTTCTTTCTCCCCCTCCCCCTCATAGTTTTGCACAAAAACAATGAGAATATTTTCTAGTCAGCTCAGGTGCCAACACATGAATAACTGTATGACCTAAACACTGGTCTTACACATACAAACATGAAATACAAAGGCTACTCAAAGGTCAAGTAACATCAAAGGTTGAAGACATGGATGTCTGCTGCTTGAACTGTGTTCCCAAGTCCACCTAGTAATTTAGATCATAGCAGCTTTAGGCTGACTCAGCCCAGCCTTCGAGGGGCACAGTTTTTTCTTAGCACTTATTGAACGACTGCCAGCTTATTGTTCGCGACTATTGTTGTCTGAAAAGACAACATGTACTAAAGATGAGAAACAGGAAATGTTCATTTGTCCTCTCTGTGGCAGAAGAAACTTTCCAGATTCCATGTGTTGAGGTAATTGTTCAGAAGAGTATTTTTCTTCAAAATGCGCAACAGTTAGATCACTGGAACAATGGTGACGGCCAGTCACAAAAATATATCACATAATTATTTTGTAAAAGAAAACACTACTCATTTTCATCTGAATGCAGAGGAAGGTATGCTTCTTACAATGTATAAACTGTGAAATCCTTTATTTAAATGACATATTAAGGAATATTACAGAGTTTCTCTTTTGGCTTTTGCTACATGCCAGAATACATGGCTCTTCTGAGATCCTTACTTTCCAGTAACTTCTGTTTCCTTTTGCTTCCAACAACTATGTCTTTGTAGCTTGTTACTTTTCCTCTCTTAACTGGTTCTTGGCAATCTATGATCTTCCTTCCTACAAAGGGTCTCCTTCACACTTCGTTCTGCAGCATGGTTGCTTCCCTGCATAAGCTGTTGGTGACACCACACACAGAATACAGGATTTTCCATGTACAATCCATGCCAATAGGCTTTGCTTCTGAGGTCAGGTCCTCATCCTAAGCAAATTGTTCTGGTTGGTCTCTTGTAAACCCAGTCCCTGCGCAGCCCTCTCCTCTTGCCTGTGCAACTCAAAGATCATTAGTAAAGAAACAGGAAAGGAAGTAGATTTGTGAAAGAGAAGGTAGTCTCAAATCACCAATAAAAATGACCTGATGCTGACTTCCACTATGCATTTTCATATATTTCTGCAAGTCCAACTGCAGGTAGGGCAGACAACTGCTCCATGCACCCTACTTCTTGGGGAAACATAAAATACATAGTAAACTATTGTGCCAATTAATGGCAAAATGCTTGTGGATTAATATCTTTCACATGTCTTGTAAAACTGGTAACTTACATCTGTCTCCCAGAAGCAGTGATTTTGCTCATCTTGTATTTTTAAAACAAGAGAAAAAGTATTTTCATTTATCAGTTATGTTTTCTAATATATGTACTCTCAAGGTTTTTACTAAAAGTTTATTTCTATTTATCTAAGGTTGAATACCACCCTTTCCAAAGACCCCAGGAACTGGTCGGTTATTGTAGGAGCAGAGATATTGTTTTTGAAGGCTACTGTCCTTTAGCCAAAGGTGAAGTACTCACTCATCCTAGTATCATTCAGCTGGCAAAGAAATATGGCAGAACCCCAGCACAGATTTGCATACACTGGAATACACAGGTAATGGAGGGTGGTAATAAAAATGTGTCTCCTCTCTCAGGGAAAAAAAAAATGCAAATAGTTTGGGGTTTGTGCATCAAACCAGAATTTATACAGAACATATTTTTGCCTTCAGTATGTTGATATCGTGTGAACTAACTGTGTACTAGAAATTTGGAATGTTGTACGCAAAGCACAGTAGTATTTTAAATATGCAAATAATCTGATTGTAGAGAATAAAAAGCACCACCAATAAAAGAGATGTTTTCAAACTACATGTTACAAGCAGTATGGTGCATCTTTCCATTTCTGTCACTCAACACAAAGTACTAAGCAGTGAAATAGTGTATTAAGTTGACATAAACAACATAATCTGTGTTGGAATTTAATGCAATGTATATAACTGCAATTGAAAATAGCATATAGAAATGTCAGTGTCCTCTGAAAAATGAAATTAAAACCTCAGAAGACATGAGAAGTGTCTTGAAATGTTTTGGAGAGAGATCATTTTCTTTGAAACTATGTAAATTTCAATGACGAGAAGTATTATGTTTTTCAGAATGGGATTGTCACTATTCCAAAGTCCACAGAAGCAGAAAGGATAGAGGAAAACTGCAAGGTAAGATTTGGTTATGCACTCAAGTCTGACGAACGTTCACATTACTGTTTTTAATACTTGGTTTGCCTTCCCATTTTCCTATACCAATTTTATATTGGGGCAACTCAGTTAAACCTGCAAATTAGAGTACCATAAAATTACTACAATATATAGTAGAAAACCATAATTTACAAACGTCAGAAATCACCTGGAGAGCTAATCCCTGTGTATAAAAAAGGTATCCATAGAAAGACCTTTCATAGTTGATTTTTATTATTAATATTTTTATTTTTTACTTGGTTGATTGCAGAGCATCCTAATCTGGTTATGGTTAGGTCCTTCTTGTGATAGGCATACAGGTCAAACACAAGGAGTTTGCATGCTATGGATAACACTGTATGAAAGCTGTAAAACTCCCTTGGGGATATCCCAGATAGAGACCTTCTAAGGAAATCACAGTCCTGCCAGAGCTGACTCTTCCCCTACCTTTTTCATTCTACTCGACTTGCAGAGAAGGTCCCAGCATGAAGGGGATGAACAAGGAAAAGTAGGGAACGAATGAGGATTAGCAGCATGATTCCCCCCACCCTTTTTTAATTTCCTTTTCATACCTAATGTTTTTAATTCATTACTACTTCATTACTACTCTTCATGCTTTCTTTGGGGGAGGGGAAACCACAACAACTTTATTGTTACTTCCAAAATATTGTAGGGGTATGAAGTGTTTTGGCAAATGAGGAAGAAAGTTTGCACCTGCTAGTTAAATCTGTGTGTGTGCGGTGTATTGTGAACCAGATCAGAGAACAAAACCAGGTTAAAAATCCTTCCTTATTATTTTTATTTTATTGTCCTTAATGATATTTTTAAATCCAGATTAATTCTGGTTTTTACAGAGTTCATTCTATGGCCCCACAAATACATTTTGCACAACTGAGGGAATGCATTGTAGCAAAACTTAAAACACTTAGGCAGGAGAGGAGGAGGGGAGAACTGGCACAGTTACTGAGTGTTGTTTATCACATCTCCCTTGTTTTTTCTTTCCCCTGTGCCAGTGTGTTGGCCTGAGTCTCTACTACCTCTAGTCAAGTTGGTGAAAGCATGGGTCTCACTAAGCCCTCAGTATCTAATATAATATATAGTATTTCTAGTTCTGTGACTGGTCCCTGGTTTAGGTTTAAAAAGCTTGAGCACTGAGGTTTGACTACAAGGGTCATTCCAGCAGACAGTGATTGCTGGATAATGCAGGATGGGAGGAGCTCATTTGGCACAAGTTCAGGCTCCACAGGATCTTTTTATTGAGTATGGAGGAGCTCTGACAAAGACAACAGACCAGCTTAAAGCAACTTCGGTTCTGAAGTGATGATGTCTGAATAAGACACCTGCTAAGAAAACACTGACGCTGTCATTCATGTTGCAGGTCTCGCAACAGGAGAAGTCGGTGGCTGTAAGGACCTATGCATAAAGACAGGTGGTTGCTTTCAAGTTAGTATTGAGGCACTATAGCACTGTATCTGTTTCTGTATTAGCTGATGCATGAGTGTTTTGTCTAAGTACACATGGAAAAGATAGATATAACCTTTGGTTTGCTAGCTTTATGAATGTCCTGATACGTTCTAGTAATTCTCTTTGGCTAAAGTTCTGAGGAAAAGAACTCTTAACACTCAGAACATTGGGATGTAAGTGAAATACTGAGCTCAGGTTTCCAGAGGGATTGCAGTCAGGGTATTCATATATCTCTGGCAGTGACCATATAGAGTGCTGTCAAAAACAGCTTTGATGCTACCATTTTCTTGGACCCTTGCCTGAGGCCAGAGTGGTACAAAACCATCTTAACAAAGTCTACCAAAAAAAATTAGTCATAAAAGGAGCAAAGGACCCAGTGGAGCCCATCAGCTTAATGGAATTATTTGTCTATGCCAAAATAGAAGAATTTCCAGAAGGAAAAACACAGAAAAAGTTCTGCCTCGCATTTAAATGAATCTTGGTCAGTTTAAATAACAGAAACACTCCTGATTCTGTCTGTGTTCATGATGTTAACTATATATGCATTCCCATAGGTGTTTGATTTTACAATAGCAGAAGACGATGTTGAAATTCTGAATGGAATGCATGATGGGAGACATGTTTCCTGGGACCCAAGCCTTATCATGCAAATGAAGGTTTGAGCTCTTTCCTTTGTCAGTGATCAGTGAGTCACACCACGTAATTTAAAATCAGGGAAGGTTACAATAAGAATATAATCATAAGATTAATGGCTGCTATTAATCATAACTGATTTGAAATCCTTAAAATTGATAACAGACAAAAGGTATTTTTGAGGGTAGCACTTTTGTACAGACATCTTGCATTTCCATCTCAAATCCTCATCCATAGTTCATTGAAGCCCATGTAAAGCCTCCTATTTATGCCATTGACCCTGGATCAGGCCATTTAATCAAAGAGCATGAGGAGATCTCCCTTCTTTAAAAATGTAAGAAGAAATGATACCTACTAGTGTACAACACAGGTGTTAAGGATGAAATAATTTTTCAAGTACTTTGTTAGTGGGATACAATGTACAAAGAAGAAAAAGCTGGGTGAAAAAATGTTAATATTATTATTACAGTATTTATACTGTACAGTATACTGCAAATCCCCATCAAAAATACAATCTCCCTGTAATAAGTAGTATCTGAGCATCACCAAAAAAAAGTATTATGCATATTATTGCATAATAATAGCATTGACCCAGAGAGTTCTATGCATATTATTTACTAGCCTGTAGATATAACAAAGTAGAAATGTCTCCAGAGAAGTCCATGTACAAATAAACTACCTGCATGGCTAAGAGTTGAGCAGCAAGTTCTAAGAGCCAAAGAGGCATCTTTGTTATTACTGATCTTTATCTCTTACTGGAAATTCTGGTGAGTTTTGTGTAGCTTTTAGTGAGAATTAGTTTAGCTTTCATTTTGGATTTGTCCAGGAAATCTCATTAAGAGACCATACTGTTCCTCAGATTTCCTTATAAAATATGTATGTATATAGAGAGATAGATATAGATATATGTAGTTTACAGATCTGTTTTGAGAAATATGTCTGCAGAGTCTTTTATCGGCTGGGTATTCAACTTCTAGTCACATTGGTTTGATATTTTAGGAGTTCCTGTGTCTAGAAAGGTATGGAAAATCTGACTATGATTTATATTGTGTGTGGACTTCCTGAGGCAGTTTTCCCAGTGCTGTTCTGCTTTACTCACATTGTGAAACAGAGCTCCTTAGTTTTTTATCAAGAAGTGATTTACAGCAATCATATATTCTAGCCTGCATTGTTTATCCTCAAAGTAGAGCTTCTATACAGCTTGGCTAAAATACAGACAAACTTACCTTTTTGATAACAGCTCCTCAAAATAATTGACTGTTTTTTTCCTGGTAAACACTTTGGCTAAAATTTGTCTAGATTTGCCTCTGGAATAATTAATGTGTTATTATTTAAAATACAAGATATTGTATGAAATGCTGCGCTCACTAATACCTGTACAATGTACTGTTCCAAGAAAGAGACACAATCTCCACATTAAGGTTATTTTCTAGAGTTTCAAGTGTGGCCTGCAGTTTGGGGTGCTTCAGTATCCAGTAATGCCACTTTAGTATTCTAAAAACAACTACATACCTGGCTTCACTGTTGTGATGAGGGGTCCAATAGTTCCAAAAAGTAAGGCTTACTTATAAAATCAAGGTAACTTTTAGACTTTTTTTAGCTTTTGCAGAAAATGGTGGCAATGACTAAGTGAAAATTGGAAAGATTGCACAGAAATAAACCTTTCTACCAGTGGTATTAGCTAATCCTGCTTTTGAAAAGTCACTTTATAGAGCAATACCTTAGTAATATGAAAAAAACCTGTTACTGTGCTGTTGAAGGACTTCTTGCTACACAGCATTTCTGAATTCATAAAATGAGGACTAGAAGCGAATCATGTGCCTAGTATTCACTCAGTGTGGCTTTTTGGCAGTGAAGACTTCCTCGAAACTACAAGAGAAGTTGGAGTTTTACCTCTAGTTCTCCCTAAAGAAACAGACATCACATCAATGTACTGTTTCCAACGCAAAAGATGTATACAAAGTGAACCAAATCTTTACATATGCTAGCAAATTCTAGCTTCAGTATTACCAGAACAGTATCACTTAGGACTAGCTACATGGCTAGAAGTCCCGTGTTGGTTAGAACAGCTGTTTTTTCTGCACTTATTTCTGACTGATTACCTCCCTGTTCTGAGCTAAATACAACTAAACCAGATTTTCTTGCTAATCCCCCACATAGATGACTTTAGCCTACAGTGAGGATGGCTTCCTAATTCATTGATATATTTCATTGTTTCCTCTGTCAAAGAGATTATACGGTGGTTTTTGTATCTGCATCTGCTTTTGCTAGGAAGTCGAGCCACCATTTTCTCTGATCTAAATCATGGTATCTAAGCAGTACAATGAGTAATGAAAGGAATAATCAGATAAAAATAGTATTACTAAAAAAGTATTCTTCTTAAGGAGCAGTTGTGGCAAGTTACAGTTTTAATCTAATACTGACCTAACTACCTTCAGACTTAGTAATTGTTGTTTCAGGACTTTTTCTGGGGTTTGGGTTGGGTTTGGCTTTTCTAGCAATACCTTTGCTACCAGGTAGTGGCTTTAGAACTGAAGAGTTTAATTTAACTATGTACAAAGTCAAGTGTAATTTCAGGCAGTATAGCTTTTTAAGTGCCAGAACTCAGCTGACCCATCCTATGGTGTAGCATGCAGTGTTGCACATTGTGCCATCACTAATAGCCATTGCTTTCTGCTAGAAGCTGTAATTGCCCCAAGAGACTGGAACCCTGTTATCTCCTGGGAGCTTGGTATATGTCACTGGAGTCTCTTCCTTTGAATACAGTGTTCACAAGTTTTATGCTACGTTAGTTAACTTAGAATCATTGAGCAAATCCTTTTTTGCTTTTGATCAGGTTGCAGAAGGAAAAGCAGACTCAGATTCATATTTTATGCTCTTCTCTGCGACTCAATTGACATTACAGATGTGGTAGATAGTTTTCTTTTTAAGCAAAGGCGCTGAAGAATAAGTCACATCACCTCATCTAAATGAACATTTCTGAAGTACTGACAACTTTGATCATAATATAAAGAAATAAGACAACTAATAAGAAATTAGAAAGTGAACAGTTGTGAGATTTAGGGGTAGCAGTAAGGAGCGATGTTCTGTAATAAGAGCAGAACTTGAAGACCAAAAGGATATAAAAGTGCTGAACATACAAAATCAGGAAGTTTAACTCCTTTTTTTCTTTATTCTTTGGTCAGTTAGCCTGCAGGTGCTCATTTTTTTTAAGACTTTTTTTTTTTTTTTTTTAAACTCAAAATTCATCCCTCAAGTGAATTCTTGGAATTATATGCATATTCTTCCCCAGGGCTGAAATTGTTCCCCTTGTCCATTTTTCTGTAAGACAAGCTTTCTCTAGAGAGAAAACTTTTTTCCCTTTCTACAGTGACCATTTTTAAGATACAGCAATGCATCCATTTTATCAGTGTAACCCATCATCTTGCCAATAGGAACAGGGTATACATCTGAAAATTGAAGGCACTTTTTCTTCCATATTATGTAGGTCATTTATGGTAGTGCCTGATTGGGGCACTCCTTTCTAGTCGAGATAAACCATTATTTAAAATAAGATACAATTTATCAGTGTTATCTAGCTAAGTGCAATCAGCTGCCTTTGCAGGAGCACTGTGACTCTTAATTGAAGGGAGCTCTCTTGAAACAAGAAAAGGAAAAAAATAAACTGAAAGTCAGTGGAAAGGGTGAGGCCATTTTCTATGCAGCTAAGTAGCTTCCTGTCTGAGTGGCTCCCTCTCTACTTTTTCTTGCCTATTTCTGAATTTAATCTTTTATGTTACTGGAGATGAAGGCACCTGAGAATGCTTAATTGAAAAATAATGGGAATAGTTTTGTAAAGTGCATACTTGAGAAAAATTTTTTTTTTAATCAGGCTGCAGAAGTGCTTCTACCACACCTGACCTGCAACATAACTTTCAAGACATTATTCTTCTGACTAGCACATGTAATAAACTGCAATACTAGTAAGTTCACAAATCCACTAAGCCCAGCAGACTGCATAATATTCACCCTTCTTTTTGCACTGTGGTTAACACTAGCTGATTTTTCTTTTTAAAATAGCTATGCTGAACTGTTCTGACAGGAAAGCTGACGTTAACCCTATGTTTTTGAAAATGGGGACAAAGATGGAGTGGGTCTTGCTGACACTGATTGAATCCAAGCAGTTAACTCTTTCTATGTTGCCACACCCCTTCCAAAGCTTTGAAGCTCATCTCTGACTATGGTGCATTGGGTAAAAACAACAGATATGCCAACCTTCTGGCAATCTTTCATGTTGCTGTGCTGGGAGTCTTTCTGTGTACTAAATCTTTTGGCACATTTTGCAGCCTCCATTAAGATGTCTGCACTTTTGAAAGAAAATGTTGAGTATTTACACTGCCTTGTAGTAAGCCTATGTTATATTTATGATATAAATGATACAGCCTTACTATTTGTCTTTATGAATGGCTGCTTATCCATCTGCAGCATCACATAGGACTAACTGTAACTGCCAGGACATTACAGAATAGTAATGACTTCTAAGGGACCAGAGCATGAGTACTATCTCCAAAACTGGCCACTACTCATTGGGGGGGGGGGGGGAAGAACACAAAGCCTGAAATTAATTTAAATCAATGACGCTGATGCTACTTCCCAGTGATACAACATGTATCACTGTGTAAACCATTGTAGGCATGACCAACATTATGGGATGTGCTTCTCTAAGGAGCTTTGCACAGATGCATTTTACCAATCTCAATCACTGTGCCCAAGAGGAATATTTAATAGTGGCTTTGCTAGCCGGTGCCCTTTGAGAACCATTCTGTAGCTGAACTACTAATAGGAGATTCAGGAGTATGTTAGCAGCATTATCATCCTATTAATGATTGTTCTATTTTTTTTTTTCTCCAGCAAAATAGATTTCCAGGACTTTCTAGATGATGCTTCAAAATTCCAGTATAATGAACTAGTGCCGAGTTCATAACTTGGCTGTGAAATTTGGAGGGGGTGGGGAGTGTACCATTAGTTTCACAATTTTCTGGTAACAAGGAGAGCAGAGATTGTTGGGTTGTTTTGTTCTGGTTTGTTTTTCTTTTTTCTATGAATTCATTTTTTCCTAATGGTTCTTCATGACCTGGATTCATCCCATTGAATATCCATAAGTATAATGTTGCCAAGGTGAATTTACAGTAAATCACTTGCTTTGGGTGCAGTATAAAGGTGGTGGAAGATTAATCTGAAGCATAGCTGTCAAGGTTATACATATATTTTGGTATAAATTCACTTTCCTGTTGTTGAAATATATATATTTGGTGGAGTCTTTATATTCATGAAAAGGCAAGCAGCTATTTTATATCACATGGTTTGTGAGATTTTTTGCATGATTATCATAAACCAGATAGAAATGCCTTTGATTAATCTGAAAAATTATCACAGGTGGCTTTGTTTATTTTTTTCCAGGAAATGATTATTTTACTACTTCCCACTTTCCCCATGTTACTGGTAAGTAATATCTATAATCTGCCAAATAATTGCAGATTTTCCATCTAAGACTTCTGTTTCTTCAGAATAGCACGTTAAGTTCAGTTTTGTCCATTAATGTCTTTACGTTTTCTTCTAGGGTGAACTAGAGTAGGACTTTAGTTGACTGATGCATATCACTGGAATAAAAAAATTAACCTTCAAAAAGTTTTCTAATGCTGCGTTATGCAGTTTCATTACTGTAGAACTTCTGCTATATTTTAATATATATGAAAAAAACATGTATCACGATTAGATATACTAAAGTGTGTTATGGTTTAGGTGCAGTGATACCCAGTAAACCTATTGCATGTCACTTTCTCAACTACTTCAATTCTTTCCACTTGGACTTAAGCTTTTCCTAATGTTATGTTCAGCTTAGTGATCTAAAAAAAGTACAAATTCTCACAAAAATTAATATAGCAACCTTTTTACAATAGCCTTTTAAAACAGAATAGGCCATTTAATATTAATTCATTATCAATAACTTAAAATAAAAACAGACCACCTGAATTACAGAATGCTAATACTAAACAAATATGTGTGCTTTAGTCTTTGCAGTGTTCTCATCAGTTGTTTTTTTTTCTTTCCAACCCAGGTTTTTGATTTTAATCTGAGGGAAGAAGATATGAAATTTTTGAACACTATGAATATAAACAGAAAATTAATTCATCTAACCTATCCACTGTGGAAAGGGTAACTTAAAACCAGATTGTTCTATACATCTAGTGATGCAACTGAAACATTTATTAATTTTAAACAGAACAACAAATCTAAATTGTTTTCTTGGGTACTCAGAGTACCTAATAAATATCAATCAAAAAAATCAGTATCAATGGCTTATATATACTGTTATGTTAACAAATTAATAAAATCATTCATTTACTCTTTTCTTTGTTGATTTCGTACAGATACAGAAATGCTTACTTCCAGTATTTTCTCTGCTTTCTTGGAACTTTCTGGCATATTTTCCCAGTACGGGTTGAGCTATCTCACAGTATTATCATTAAGTTTCTTTTGCCTGCATGTACTTCATTTAAGGTGTCATTTTAACCCATTTGAACAGATTGGGGGGGGGGGGGGGAGGGTGTCCGTGTTACAGATTTTGAAAAGTATTTGTTACATTTGCACATATAAGAGCATGCTACAATGCATGTAAATCTTGAAAAATTATTCAAAATATGGAATATTTGTTCTGGGATTGCAGTAGAAATCTGAATCTGACTTTTTACACTGTGTTTTACATTTCATGTAGTCATGAGAATTTTGGGGAATTCTGCAGGCCACTCTTGGTACTTTCTTGGTGAGCAAACCTGTTCTGTTGGTACTGTTTCAACAATCTCCTGTCTTGACCTAGCACATCCGGGAGGAATGGCTCTAGTTTGTGGCCTAAATTGTGTCAGAATGAATAAAAGCACTTTTTGCTTATATAGATAAAGATTTTTGAAGGTGCAGAAAAGTAATGTGTTGGAGAAAAATCCTTTGCTAATATGTCTTGCAGGGATTTTTTTGTGTCTTTTCAAGATGGATAATGTTCAGACACTCCTCTGATGCAATCATGAGTTGTCCAGCAGTGCCAGCACTCAGAGAGTAGGGTCTTCTGGTGGTGTCAGAGTCCACTGATCCATTAGTATCCAGGCTTTGGGAGTACCCCAGCTTGCAACTTCTTTTCTGACAAGATCAAAGCATTTTCCTGCAAGGAAATTGCCCTGTGACTAGCCAGTTTTCTGAAATTCCCACTGCACTTAAGTTCTGATAGGAGGTTCCACAAGAACTTTGGTTGTCACAGGCAGTCAATTTTTTTTTTATGTTGCCATGCCCCAAAACGTGAGTTTCTGCTCATCCTAAAAACTCAAGTATCTAAGAGCACATACATATAAGATCCCTGTGAACAAAAGTGTCTGCTTCTTTATGCTTGTGGACATGTTGCGGAAACTTCGAGGGTTTTTAACCGGTTTACCCAGGTCAAGTTTGTTATGTATCAGTTTGGTGTCCTGATCTGTGCAGCCCTCCTGCTGGCATTCAACAGAGACCTGCATTCTGGTTATTTCTGAAATGGTGTGTGAATAACATCGTGTTGTCCTGTCTCCGTATTCTGACTGTAGGTAATTCCAGAGTCGATTTTTCAAAGGAGCTATATATACCTTGGATTTCTGTAGTGTATTTCACAGAAGTACAAGCTTCCTTAACGCTGGACCTGGCAGTTGGGGAGGTACTGAGAAAAGAGTTTTTGTTCTGTTGGTAGGGATGAAGTGTAACGCTGATGTAAATCACCTTACCGAGACACCAGCATACTTTTGGTAGAGTTGGCTGGACCAACCTGACTTTACCTCTGTTTGTGTTTCAGCCCTTGTAAGCAGGCTACAACCTGTGCAGTTGAGCCACGTTAACCTATCATCTCTGAGGTTTTGGACAGCCTTCAGTGCAAATCCAGCTGATCTGGCTTCATTTGCCTGAGAAGAATGAAGCTATATTTCAGTTTCCTCTCTGTTGAGATGTCAAGAGGGCTATAAATGTCTGTGGTCCTCTAATTTTAATGATGCTTTTTGTGATACAAATACCCAAATATTTGGAGTGGAACTGAAATTGCCCAGGTATTTTACACAGCCTCAGACAAATAATTTGTTGGATGTCACATCTCTGAGTTGGAGCCCTCTCAGTTGGTTAACCAATAACCTAAACATGAAAGCCTGTACATCTGACTGCTGAAACCCTGAGTCATTCTATCCTTTAATTAAAGCATGTTCCTTTAATATGTTCCTCTTGCTTAAAATTATGTGAGAATTGTTTCCTAGAGGAAAATGCCTAATGAATGCACTTTTATTTAGTATTTTCTGTAAATTAGCTAAATAAGGGGGAAAGCTTGAAATATCTAGGGTATGTCAGGCAGTTGCAGGGGATGCATATGTCAACCTCAAGCGTGATTTATCTTACATGCCTTTTCTGACAGTTGTAATTTAACGGCTGTATTTTCCTCCAGGCTCTCAGGAGGCTAAACATCTTTTCAAGTTTCTAGCTTTGTGGTAGAAGAGTAAATGTCTGTTTGCCAGTGTAATTCATCTGAGTCATTCTGGGAGAGGCGTGGAACAATTCAAGCATGACTATTGTAAGAGGGACTCTCTTCCTGAGGGTAGAGTTACTCTTGCTGTCTTTCAGAGGAAAGTTCCCCATAACAACTGCTACTGCTAATTGACTGGTGCGATGCTATGAACTGAAACACCTAATATATTGAGCTCTGGTCTATTATGATATTCTTTTGCATTTCAATTTGACATGGAGTTAAAGAGAACAGAGCAAGGAAGGAAGAAGAAAAATTACCACCAGAGTTAGCATTTCACATACACTGAGGTGGTTTTTCTTTAAAAGTTTGAAGAGAGAAGGAATTATAAAACCTAAACTCACTTCTTTCTCAGTCTCCCTGTAATAGTACTGTTCTTGTAAGTAGTCATCATTGCCAGTTTTGTTTTAAAAAATGAATTCAAAACTTTTTTCATATTGTCAAATGCACAGGTTATCTTACAGCCCCCGCTGAAGATTTAAAGACTTTTTGGCATGTGGAAACACCAGCGCAGGGTCGCGTTTGACAAGGGCCCGACTTGGGTCCCCCATCCGCCCCGGGCTGGTGCTGACTTCTGCCCTCCCCCCGTGCGGGCTGGCGCCCAGCCTTGCCCCACGGGGCTGGTGCCTGCTCTGGGGCAGCCGCGAGTGCGGGTGACACCCTGCACGATCGCTCCCGCAGACACCGGGCCTGCCCTGCCAGGACAGCAGCACGCCTCTGCACGGCCCCACCTTGGTACAGAGGGAGAAGGGAAGAGCCTCTTCCACGTATTCCCTTAAACGTTCCTTATCGCGTCCCCTAACAGCAAGGACTGCGGTGGCACCGCTCGGAGGGGGAAGACAGACGGGGGGCGGGGGGGGGAAGGTGCCCAGCAGCCCCCCCCGAGGCGCGGGGGCCGCGCTCGAGGCCAGCGGCGCGCCGGCCGTGGGAGGAGGCAGCGGCGTCCGGGGCAGGGACCCGGGCCGGGGCGGGGACCCGGGCCGGGGCGTCCCCCTCCCCGCCTCCCGCGGCCGGGCAGGGCCAAGCGGGTCCCGCGGGGGAGCTCCCCGCCTCGCGCCTTCCTGGCCCCTCTTTCTTCCCCAGGCCCGCGGGGTCCATAAAAGCCCCCGCACGGCAGCGCCCGCGGCCGCTCCCTTGCCGGCGGGCGGCGGGCAGGGCCGCGGAGGGCCGGGGCGGGGCGGCGGGGATGCCCCGGCCGCCGGCGGGGCGCTGCCAGCTCTCCCCTGTGCAGGTCCTTCGACCCGAGCGGCCCCGTGGCGGCAAGCAGGGAGGAGTTAGAAGGGAATAATCGGAAACGGGGTGGAGAGCAGCAGCTGCAGAAACATTAAAACCACCGAGCCCCCGGCCAGGCCGCTGGAGTCGCTCCGCGGGCACGCAAGATGCGCAGGGCCGACGGGGGCTCCGCGCCGCGCTTGAGCGAGGTAAGGCTGGGGCAGCCGCGGCCGCGCACCGCACCGCGCCGCACCGCAGCCCGCGCACCGCCGCGGCGCGGGGCCGACCCGGCCGGAGCCCGGGGCCGCCGCGAAGTACCAGCGCCGCGGGCCGCCTCTCGGCGCGACCCCCGGAGCTCCCGAAAGAGAAGAGGCGAGGGGGCTGTACCCGGCCCCGCCGGGCCCGGCTTGAGGCTGCGTCCGGCGGAGGCGGTGCGGGACGGGAGCGGTGCGCGGTAGGGACCGAAGCGGAGCAGGAGCGGGCCGGGCGCGGTGCGGGACAGGAGCCCGGGAGCAGCGCGGGGAGCCGAGCCCACTGGCCTCGCACCTCCTGCTTTGCTCCGCTTAGGCTGTAATTTAACGACTCTGCCTGTTCTTTCCCGGTGTGATTTCATGTCTTTACTTTAAATGTCCATTGGGAAATGTTTATACGTAAAGAGGGTTTCCTCTATATCTGTATTCTTTAGTCACGCCCGTTTCAAAAGCTTGCAATGCTAATTATTCAAATGCGAGGTATTTTTTTGCCATCCTTTGTTTCAGACCCACGGAATGGGCTTGCTGTCTAGCTTATCTACATATTTTTCTTGATTTTCTAAACTTTTTACTGCTCCGGGTTTTGTAAAGCACGTTCTTTCTTTTATTTAGCAAGGGCACCCCTTTCCTGTTTACAGCTTTGAGGTGATCTCTTGCTTATATATACATCAGTGAATTCACCACTCTTCGAGATGGCCTCAGTAAACTGCGTAACTGCCCCCTTCCAAAGCTTATTCCAACTTTATTAATGGAGGAGAATACAGGTCTTCTGCCAAGTCATTTCTGTGCAGGCTTTCATGCATTTGCAGTTAAATCAAATGAAGCCCTTTCCCTTTCTAAATCTTTGCCATTATATTACAAGGTGTGTTTCCTATTGAAGAAAAAGATACACTAGAACTTATTGCTGGGGAGCTTTGAGATCTTTCGCCTTGGAAGAAGTCCAGTAACGCAGCCCTTGCTGACTCCAATTTATCTGTTCAGCTCTGCATGACAGAACTTTTTTTGTCTTATTAGCTTTACTGATTGAATATGCCTAACCATCTTTTAAATATATTTTAGCAGCTGAACGAAACCGATTCCTGTGTGAATACATGGGTGACTCTTGACATACAATTAAACTAGCAGACTATTATAAACCGTTTATCATTTGTTACATTGTTTGCTTGCCTTCTTTTAACTGTGGGCTTTATGCCTCTTGTTCTCAGGGCTGTGGTTTCTGAGGCTGTGCAGCAGCGCCAGGCAGGCTGCGGGGCCAAGGAGCTGCGGGACAGCCACCGGGTTTGCGCTCAGCATCACCGACCGGTGGCCGCTGGGGAGGCGGCACCCAGCCGGGCACCATGAGCTCCGGCACCACCGCCCCGCTGAAGGTCGTCGGCAAGCTCGCCAGCACCGATGTCAACTATGTCATCAAAGAGCATTATAATTACACAGGAAAGCTAAATGAGAACACGGACAGTGGAATAAAAGTGACGTCGGTGGTTTTTATCATCATTTGCTGCTTTATAATCTTAGAGAACATTTTTGTCTTGCTCACCATCTGGAAAACCAAGAAGTTTCACAGACCCATGTACTATTTCATTGGGAACTTGGCTCTTTCAGACTTGCTGGCTGGTGTGGCTTACACTGCCAACCTCCTGCTATCTGGACACAAAACCTATAGCCTCACCCCCTCCCAGTGGTTTGTAAGAGAAGGCAGCATGTTTGTTGCCTTGTCAGCTTCTGTGTTCAGTCTGTTGGCCATTGCCATTGAGAGATACATCACCATGTTGAAGATGAAACTCCACAATGGCAGCAACAGCTTCCGCTCCTTCTTGCTGATCAGTGCTTGCTGGGTTATCTCCGTGATACTCGGGGGACTCCCAATCATGGGCTGGAACTGCATCAGCCTCTTGTCCAACTGCTCCACCGTGCTGCCTCTCTACCACAAGCACTATATTCTCTTTTGCACCACTGTTTTCACTGGCCTCTTGCTATCTATTGTCGTCCTCTATTGTAGGATCTACTCCATGGTGAGGACTAGGAGCCGCAGGCTGACATTTCGGAAAAACATTACCAAAGCTACTAGGAGCTCAGAAAAGTCACTAGCGTTGCTCAAGACAGTGATCATAGTCCTGAGTGCCTTCATCGCCTGCTGGGCTCCCTTGTTCATCCTGCTTTTACTGGATGTGGGGTGTAAAGTGAAGACCTGCCCAATCCTCTATAAAGCAGAGTATTTCTTAGTACTGGCCGTGCTCAATTCAGCCACGAACCCTATCATCTACACCTTGACAAACAAAGAGATGCGGAGGGCTTTCATCAAGATTCTGTGCTGCTGCAAATGTCCCCCAGCAGATTCTGGGACCAAATTCAAGAGGCCGATCATTGGAGGGATGGAGTTCAGCCGGAGTAAGTCTGACAACTCCTCCCACCCGCAGAAGGAAGAAGGCGACCGTCCTGAAACCATCATGTCTTCGGGCAATGTTACCTCATCTTCTTAGGAGTAACCATGGGGGTGTATTTCAGAGCTTTCCTCTGAAATCAGGGAGCTGAGACGCCTCCTGCTCACGGCAGTAGCGCTGGGCTAAGTGAGCAAGTAGCATTAGTTCTAATGAGGCAAACGGTGCACTTGTGAGGCTGGAGTTCAAGAAATGGGACAGACTGTTCTGGCTCGAAAATCTTTTTCCCTGGAACATGTTTTGTCTTTGCACTGAGGCAGCTCAGGATTGTCAGGCGCATTCATATCCTGAAATCTCCTTAGTAACTCTGAAAGACTGATGCCTTGGTGAAATGATGCCTGGTGTGTGTGAGAGAAAGAGAGAGGGGGAGGAGGGAGAATGAAGCTTTTTTTTTTTTTTTTTTTTTTTTTTCCCATGTGAGAAGAATGTGAAGTTATTTCTCCTTTACTTGCAGCAAACCACTGACACAAAGATCTTTCTGTACTGAATTTAGTGGTGGCTCTTGTATAGTTGGTCAGAAGTGTTCATTTAGCATGTAACAAGGAAAGAGATCACACAAATATAACTTACACCATGTACAACCATAATTTGGCATCACTTTCCAGAGTTTTAAGTGATAAGGTTTTATTTGCAGAGTCCAAAGCTGTTGGGTTTTATTTAGCAAGATCATAGTTATGAATTTTTGCTGTCAGTCCATATTACATTTTAAGACCATGAGCCAGACTCTGCAGTAACTTTCACCTGTACAATTCTATTGACTGCATCAAATTTTATGGAGTAGCTCAGAGCAGCATTTAGCCCCATACGTTGATTGCCTTGTTATTCTATAGCATTAAATAAACTGCATTATCATGACAAATGCAAGGTAGAACTAAAGGTCATTTCTCTTTAAGATGACAGAAAGTAAATCTAATGGTATAAGATACTATTGACAACAGCAGGATTTTTGCCTAAGTAGGAAGAGTTAAACACTGAAGGGGCATTTCAGTGTCAGGTTCATAGTCTTTCCAAAGGTAAAGATCAGTTGGAAAATCTGAAGAGAGTCCCTTGAGTTTCAGAAAAATAAAAGGAAAGTTGAAGTGAAATGACTATAGATAAATGCACTTCCATAACAAAATGCAATACATTTTGGCACATTTTCTTAATGTTTATAATTTCAGCAAAGATGTCTGTATTTTATCAGTTCATGGAGAAAGTACCTGTCATTAAATTGAATGTATTTGTTTTACAGCATCATTTTTACTCCTCTATTTTTCTAACCTGTGCTAATGGGGTTGAATGTGTACAATGTAAATAAGTTAATAAGATGCAGGAGTCTTCATGTGCCTAGAGTATTACTATAACAAAAGTGGTATATCTGGGATAGCTGAGAGCAATTGATTGATTTACAGTTATTGGCAATTCCTAGAAGTGGTATTTTGTAAAGAAAATTTATTGCCTTTGTAGTAAAATTTCCAGTGCAATTAAACTGTTTTGTTTTGGGTTTTTTCTGGTTTAAAAAATAGTATTTAAAATGTTTCTGACTTTTATTGTTCAATTTGCACATAGCTTTATTGACTTCTAAACATTAATAAACTGATTTTTTTTTAAAGATTCTGTTATCAAATTACTAGTAGTTTTGCAGTATTGTGGGGGTTTCATGCCAGGTGTGGTTTCTTGTTGACAGAAGCCAGCGAAAGAATTCCTTGATTTCAGTACATGCTGGGATTAAGCCAATTCTGTGGGGACATAAGATGCATAATGCCACTTATAGGATCATGTAAAATACAAAATGAATGCTAGAATATAATTTTTCATCAGCACATGCTGTATCGATGAAGTGCCATTAAAAGAATCTCTACAGTAGCAGTTCTTCTCCAAGAGCTAATGAAGTACAGAGGAAAAGACAGATGCCTGCCAGTTTTACCATGACTGTCTAGAGTAGAATAGGTGAAATAATTAATTTATATCACTAACATAATTTGTAAGTTTAATTCTTAGCTTATTGCAAACATCAGGGAAGTTTATGAAACGTAGAATGGCAGCCTCAGCTACGTAACTGCTGCAGCTCTGTTGGGTCCACCAGTGAAGACTGTGGCAGCATAGTTGAATACGTACTGCATTACTTCTTCCAAAGGCTTGACTTCCATTTCCTCTCTTGCGGCCATTCCCTCTCAGCATTACTTTTAAGTTCCATGGAGCTTGTACAGGATGCAGTTGGAGTGTGAAGATAAACCTCACCTTCTTGTGCTGTATGTCATCGCCGTGCAAGGTTTACTGTGGGAAACAAGAGCCTACTCACTGAGGAAGGCTCTGGGTCATAACCTCACTTCCTGAAGGAAATACCAAAAATGCCCCAAAGACAAAAGAGTGGAAACAGGCTGGAATTTCTCTCCATCTGTCTGCCTATACGGAAGGAATGATTTCATGTGTGCTCACTTCCTAAGCTTTTAATTAGTGACCTGAGCAGGGCTGGAAAAAATGTCAAATCTGTATTTACGCAAAAGATAAAGTCTCTCTTGGCTCAGGCCTTCATTTGGCCAGGGATGGTTTATGCTGGGTGCTGACAGTCATGAGGGAAAGCACTGCTTTGTCCCAGGGATAAAGTCACTTCTGTGCAGAGCACCAAAAGTATATAAACCATGAAAGTCCAAGTTAAGCCCTCAATGTGCTACCAGTGAGTAAATAAAGGCGATGTAGGGGGACAAGGCAATGTACAGGGATGTCTGAATTTGTAAGGGTGTTTTTTATCCAAAGGACGAGGGCCCTTCCACTCTTGAAGCCTTACGGGCATTAAGGTTGTTTGTCCCACATGGGTCTGTGGCAAGGGACGAGCTGTCTCACAGCATGGCTGTCTCACTGGCCCCTCATGACTACCACCAGCCTTTCTGTATTTGTAGCTGATAGACCACAGGTGAGTCACTTCCCTTCCCTTTGCCTTTGTTTCTGTATCCCTCACTTATCTATCTCATATAATTGCACTGCGGGCCTTTGCGGAAAATGACTGTTTCCCCTATGGAGGTGACTGTGTGATGGGAGCCCAGTTTTGGTAGGGGAATCAAAGCCCTATGTAATTCACGCAATAAAAGAAATGCAAATGCCAGAGTGTGGCACTGGGCCATGGGAAGCATTTCCTATGCTCTTGATCATGATGACTGAAATCTGTTTCCTCCACAGACAGGCCACATGTATGCATGCAGACAAGATTCAGACAGAGAACAATAACTGTAATAAATAATAACAATAATAAAAGCAAAGGTTCCTGCTGAGAAAAAAATAAAAGGCCATTTGTACTGCTTTTCACTTCCTATGGGGGAACTCCACAGCTCCTTGACCACGGACATGCATTACCATACACTAGCAGGTTAGGCCAGATGTGTAGTGCACAGTTTTGCAGTGTGCGATGTAGAAAGCATCCTTCCCAGGCCCTGGACTGCCTTCTGTACACCCCAAAAGGGAGTGCGGCTTTGTTCTGTTGTTGGACATGTGACAAACGGGCAGAGAAAATGAACTGAGAACTGAAAAGTTGCATTATACCAAATGTCTATGTGAAATAAAATAGCCTGAATTATCTGGAGTAACCTGGCCCTTTGATTCTTTTTCCTAGCTGTTCTTCCAGTGTAAGGAATAGAACAGGGATTGAAAATGATCATAAAATCTGTCTGTTGCTTCCCTGGCAACTTCCTGACCAGGTATGCCTGTGTGAGACCCAGGTATAGAGGGACGTATATTGGGCAACAGAGGGGCTGCAGCCAGAATGCCCTACAGACAGCTCAGAAGGAACAAACCTTGGGCTTGCTGTACAATGCAGGCAGACAGGACCAAAACTAGGGGACATAAAAATGTAAAAATACTGTTATCGATCCTTTTCTTACTCTGACAACTAAGAAATATAGGGATTGCCCATCTGTAACATTTCCTAATTCCTAATTTGGCCTGGAAGATCTCAATACTGACTGCATTTTGTATGGGCTGAGGCATTATCAGATGTTGTAAAAAGGGTCACATTGACAAAGCATCCAAAAATGTGGATATGTAGATCAGAGCTATGTAACCTACTCAGCTCTGAAATGCTGGAAATTCCTCAAGGACAGGCTTCGTCATTTATGGGGTTCTGAAATTCCCCAGGAAAACTTCTATTGTATTTCAATAATTCCCCATACCCTTTTTCTTAGAAAAGGAAATTAATCCAACTGTAACTGAACCTTCAAGGATTTAAGAAACAAACAAACAAAATCCATCTAAATTCAATTTCCACAATCAGCTTTCACAAACTTTTCTAATCCCATCTTTGCATTTACAGATGGAAAGAGTTCGCTCATTCACTATCATCTAATTTATTCTGATAGAACCTTATTTCTTTTTACACAGTCTGCAAGAATCACATTTGGTCAAGAAATCTCCCTTCAATTATTACTGTATGCACAGGATTTTCTATGATAATTAACAGTAATCAAATTCACCCTGCACACAGGAGCTAGATTTAAGAACATGTGGTACAGCTAACTTGTTCCAGTACAAGTTTTCTCCTGAAATAAGAAGTGCCTAGAGAGATCTGAAACTCAAGCATCTAATATAAGTTATTAACAAAAAAAATTGTGGATTTTTTTAAGTTGAGAACATAATTAGTGTACACTTATGTGATCCACTGAAGAGAACTGCAATGTTAAGGACCCTCTCCCCTACAGGAACAGGGTGACACATTCCTTGTGTCCCCCCTGCTCCCCCAGGAATTCAGAGAGACATTGTATCAAACCAGCAGTTTCCAAACACACGCGCGCACACACACACACACACACACCCAGCACAGAACGCTCTGCACAGCCACATCTCTTACCCTACCAAAAAATCTTACGTGGGAGTGAAGCGGGAACCATTTCCTTGCACTTGGACCTTCTGTGCTACCTTCACAGGACAAAAAGGCAGGAAATCCCAGCAGCCACACCCAGGAATGCTCCGGCATGGAAAAGTCCTAATAAAGCAGTGCTGACAAAGTTCCGTCAACCATCTGTGAACCTTCCACCAAGCCTGGTTTAGTAGTTGCATAATGGAAACCTGATACAAAGGCCAATATTTATTTTGAGCTTTTGTGAATGATTGTTTGGAGAAGATCCATTGTTAAATACATGGTACAATAACTATACATCAAAACGGCTCATCAGAAACACGCGTGACCAAAGCCACATTAAATATTAACATGTGTATGTAGCATTTGCAGTGTTTATTTGGACTCACTCTTCTCAGCTGGAAGCAGGCTCATACAGACCACATAATTTTTGATGACTAATGAACATTTGGAAAACACAGGCTACAGGGAAATCACTGTATAAATACTGGGTTAAAATTATCTGCTAGGCTCCACGAAATCATCGATGAAACCTGTATCACTACCTGGGAAAAATCTGTGGTTTGAATCATAGCTGACAGCTGACACTTTTTGGTGCTGACCTGACCTGTCTGCTAAAGGTAGTTTTGCTCTCTTAAGCATAGGTATGCTTGACATAAGCCAAGACTTCTTGGCTTAGCAGGACACTGGTATAAACTGCTGGAATACTGTCTCAGACAAATTCTTACCTATATTGAGCACCTATGGTTGTATAATGTGAAGGTGGGGGCATGAATTGCTATAAGCAATAGAAATAGAATTTATATGGTTACAGAGAAAGTACAACAACAATTTTCACAACATGAAAATTGAATTTGGCATGAGATTGTGATTGAGAGTGCACAGGAGAACAGGCTTCAGGGACAATTTGGGATTGGTGGGGGGCTGGACTACAGTCTGATATTTTCCACTTGAAGGCAAGGAATCCTCTCTGGTAATATAGACAGAAAGCTGAGGATTTTCACTTGTGAACTCTATCCTTAGATCTGCAATTCTTTCCTGAGCAACTCTGGGCAAGGTCTCATGAATTCTCACCTTCCCACAAAGATATATATCTAATATATACACAAGGATGTTTACAAATGAATATTTTGAATTTTGTGGTACTATTCAAAGAGCTGGTATCTGTGGCATTTTGAATATGGTATATGGTCTGCCAGGTCATTTATTGCCCAGCTACTTGCAATATTTCCTTGTGCTTTGATGAGTTGAATGCTGGTGTATCACAATTACTGTAAGGTGAGGGGAAAAAAATAATTTCTAGCAATATGTGCAACTCTATCCTTATGGTTGGAAGAAGGAATTGAGATCTTGGCTGAAAAACACATTCTGAAGAGGTGCTATTATAGAAAAACAACTCACCAAAGCCTGCATTATTATCTTTCTGGCTTTCAGGGAAGACACAACTATGGTCTAACGATTTCTTCTAATCTGGTGACCATTCAGATGCCTGTTGCACAAGGAATACATGTGAGCCGTTTCCCAAACACCAGGCACTTTTAGATGCTTTTTATTTCTATCACAACTCCCACTTCTACTGCTGGTTTAGGCACAAGATAAGAAATTGCTTGCAGCTGGTGTATAGTTTCTCTGCACCTTTTGAACAAATCCTTAAGGTTGGCACAGACATTCCTTCAAAGCAGCCTACACCTCTGTTCCAAAAAGTGTTAACAACTTTCCCCCCCCCCGGTCTTAGAAATTCAATACATTTTGCATTTTATCAGCTCTCTTACTGTTTTTATACGTCATATTGCAAAAGTTTCTTGAGCAAATCTTTAAGATTAACTTTCATCTCAGAGGCTGTCCATTTCCCATGCAAAAGTGGTTGCATTTTATTTTTCTAATAAATAACACAGGTGTGAGAGAGAACTTGTCTGCACAATGGAGGTGATAGTGAAGGAATATCGAATCTTTTAACTTGAAATGGTTCATCAGTGGAAGCGGCTCTAGTCAGGACTCTTCAATGATACAGGCTGAAGTTTCTCTTTCCACTAAACTTGCTGAAAAATGCAGAGGCATTAAAGAGGGTTCAGAGGACAACAAAGCAAGGCGCTTTAATAGGATGAACTAACATAAAAGGCTCAGTGAGCAAAGCCTTTTCCCACCAGCGATGAGAATGGGGAAACACAATACTCAGCCTAGCAGCTACGCTATGGAAGTGTGCTGGGAGATACAGAAAGAAAACTTTTTAAAGCTCCAGACAAAAAGCAGACTCTGCCTATAGAGACCAGAACCAGCTGAAACAAGTAAAGTATTTCAGATTAGGATTTACCTGAATTTTGATGTTTGAAGACTCAAAGTACCTTACTATTTCAGAATATAATTAAGGGCGGGAAGGTGGGGTTTTTGTTAGTTTTTTTTTTTCCTTTTGTTTCTTTTAGGAAGCACGACTCCCGTATTTGAACGTGAGGTCTTCCCTACTGCACCCGCAGTCACACACCACCACCTCCCACCCCGAGACAAAATGTCGGCGGGCGGCCGTTTGCCCACCGCGGCGGAGAGCGGGGGCTCCCGGCGCCCCTCACCCGCGCCACACCACCTTCGGGGAACGACAGCTCTCAGCCGTCGGAAAGATCAGGACTGGCTCCGAGTTGCTTATCCGGAGGCAAAACCCACCCTCTTTTCCTCCCCACGCCCTTTTCGAGGCCACTGAAACCGCGGCCCTCCCCCGGCCCCTTCCTGTGTGCCGTTCCTGCGCTGCCCCAGGTTTTCGGGCTCTTCCCGCGCCGCGTTTCCCGTCCTTTCCGCCCCCCGCCCGCCGTGGTCTGTCTGGGTTTGCCGTCGGTCCCGCGGGGAGGCGGCGGGAGCCCCGAGCTTTCCCCTTCCCAGCAGGGGAACAGCAACAACAAAAAACCACAACCAACAACAAAAAAAAGAACCGAAAGACACTTTTATCTTGGTAATAAGTAAGTGAATAAAAAGCGTGTGCTGTAACGGGGAGGGTAAGTAAGTTTAAAGGGTCCTGCAGTAAAGTGGGTGCGGGTGCCGCTGCCTGCCCGCTGGCGGGCCGCCAGAGGCAGAGCCACCACCCCCGCCTCACGGCCCCCACCCGCCAGCGTTCGCAGCCTCAGAAAGCGTGAAATGCCGCTCGGCCTCCATGAATGCCGGGTTAATGGGTGTTAAGCCTGAACCTTAAAGGTGAGAATTTTAAGTGCAGCAGCTGTAGAGCAGGCCAGGCCTTCACCGAGTCAGTGTTTCTGTTGGGAAGCACTTAAACGCTTCTATTTACTGCTGATTATTTCACTAGGAGCATTGAATCCACCCACCTTGAAGCAGATACAGCCTTTAAAGCGTGGTGAGGAAACCGGTGGCCTGAGGGGACAGGTGTGTCCTCAGGAGAAGCTGAGGCCCAGCCACAGCTCCCTGTGGGCCCGACAGACCCCGCTGCTCCTCAGGTGGTAGCAAGCTGTGTCCCCTGCCGCCCCTGGACACCTCCAGCTCCACCTGACAGCTTCTCTTTGTACAAACAAGCCACCCTGGGTGAGCTTTTGGGGCAATGTGAAAGCAACCAGAAGTAAGGGTTAGTTTTTATTTTGGCAGAAGTGCCTTGCAGGTCTCGGATGGTTTATGAAAGGATTTTTCTTGAAATCCCGACTTTTATTTTTATTTTCACTTAGCTGAAGCAGCACTGACTCTGCAGCCAGCTGTACGAGGTAGTATGGCTGAGGGCCTGCCAGAGAGAGCCCCCAAACCTGCCACAGTCTGGGCATAGCTCAGCATGGGTGCTGCAGGGAGGAAGATGGGAGCCGAGAAAGCCTCTGCCTGAGGTGCAGGGCAGTCAGCGGGGAAAGCTGCGCCCCTGGGGTGGTAAGGAGGGAGAGCAGGTAGGGCTGAGGCCCAGCACAGGGAAGGTGGTGAGGAGGGGCAGTGTCCCTTGGGTGTTGTGCCCAAGAGGAAGGAGGACCTTGGGTCTGCTTGATTTCTCCCCCCACACTATGGGGGGCTGTGATGTTTGTGTGGGAACAGTGTAGACCTACAGTAGTTGTGGTGTGTTTGTGTGCTCGTGTAAGTATGTGTGGCTGCAAGATACTTCCCCCGCTGAAGTGCGATAAGAATAGATGATGCTATGTGAAATTACAGCCCAAACTAAGAAAGCCTTGGTTGCTGGAGTTTAATTACAAAATCCACTGAGCACAGGTGCAAAAGCTGTGGCACAGATCATAGACAAAGTCCTTATTTCAGTTTTTTTCTTTACTGTAGTCCTCTAAACTTACCTGAGTACTGTCTGTGATCCACCTGTGGGCAGCCTTTTGGGAACAGGTTATTAAAGACACAAGGCACAGAACAGGTTGGTACCACCCCAGCTTGACACCTTGGGAATTATCATACAAATTAATGCTTATTCAGGCAGAGGACGCACCTTTCTCACACAGGTTATCAAGCAGCCTTCACACTGGCATCTGTTGGTCTTGTATGTGTTTATGCAGGTACTTTGTTGATAAAATAACCTGAGTTTTGATCTTTCTTCCTGAAGAAGCTTCCTTGGGACTTGTTCATTTCATCAAAACGTTTATTTGCAGGGATAGAAGGGACTGCAAACAAACAAATCTGCTTAGGTACACTGGAGAAAGCATAAGTATTCCTAGAGGTTATGCTTTTCATCCTGTTTGACTGTGTCCCTGCACAAAATGAGGCTAGTATGGCTCTGAACCACACTTGTCTTCAGAGCAAAGTGGCACAAATAGCAAAGCATTTTTAGCTGTGTTTAAAGGCATTTTGATATGTGTCATTTGCAGCCTTAGCCTGCAAATGTGTGTGGCCTCTCTTTCTGTTATGGGAAATCAACCTAATAAAACTTCTCCTTCCCTTCTAAATGAATGTCATTGTTACAATACAGTGAGTCAGAAAATAAACAGTATTAACCACAAACAATGGCAGTCTAACCACCAGCATGAGTTCTCGCTGTCCATCAATCAACTGCAATGCCTTAGCTGTGTTTCCTCATTGTGATCATAATTTGGCAATAATTTAATGAAACTGAAAGTGGAGGAGTTCCCACAAATCAGAAGTAGGATTTTCACTGATACAATCATGTGCATGAGACCTCCTATTCAGAGCCAGGGAACTGAAAAAAGCTTGTCATCTATGAGCATTGCCTGTATACATCAAGCAGGTCCATGTCTGCCTGGGTTTTGGAGGTAGTACAATGACAGCTTTAACATGTTCAGAGTTTTGATGACAATGAATTAAACTGTATTAAGTTTGTGTGGCAAGGTTTGGGGGGGGGCCTTACAGGGGTGGCTTCTGTGAGAAGCTGCTAGAAGCTTCCCATATGTCCGGCAGAGCCAATGCCAGCCAGCTCTAAGATGGACCCACTGCCGGCCAAGGCCGAGCCAATCAGCGATAGTGGTAGCGCCTTTGTGATAATGTATTTCAGAAGGAAAAAAAGTTGAAGTGGACACAGAAACAGCAGCCAGAGAGGGGAGTGAGAACATGTAACAGGAACAACCCTGCAGACACCAAGGTCAGTGAAGAAGGAGGGGGAGGAGGTGCTCCAGTGATTCCCCTGCAGCCTCTGGTGAAGACCATGGTGAGGCAGGCTGTCCCCCTGCAGCCCATGGAGGTCCACGGTGGAGCAGATATCCACCTGCAGCCCATGGAGGACCCCATGCCAGAGCAGGTGGATGCCCAAAGGATTCTGTGACCCCATGGGAAGCCCACGCTGGAGCAGGCTCCTGGCAGGACCTGCAGACCTGTGGAAAGAGGATCCCACGCTGGAGCAGGTTTGTTGGCAGGACTTGTGACCCACAGGGGACCCACGCTGGAGCAGTGTGTGCCTGAAGGACTGCAGCCCGTGGAAGGGACCCACGCTGGAGCAGTTTGTGAAGAACTGCAGCCCGTGGGAAGGACCCACGTTGCAGAAGTTCATGGAGGACTGTCTCCTGTGGGAGGGACCCTGTGCTGGAGCAGGGGAAGAGTGTGAGGGGTCCTGCCCCTGAGGAGGAAGGAGCAGCAGAGACAATGTGTGATGAACTGATCATAACCCCCATTCCCCATTCCCCTGCGCCGCTTGGGAGGGCTAGGTAGAGAATCCGTGAGTGAAGCTGTGCCCGGGAAGAAGGGAGAGGTGGAGGGAAGGTGTTTTAAGATTTGGTTTCATTTCTCATTACCCTACTCTGGTTTATTGGCAATAAATTAAGTTAATTTTCCCTAAGTTGAATCTGTTTAGCCTGTGATGGTAATTCATTGAGTGATCTCTCCCTGTCCTTATCTCAACCCACAAGCCCTTTGTTATATTTTCTCTCCCCTGTCCAGCTGAGGGGGGGGTGTGTGTGTGTGATAGAATGGACTTTGGTGGGCACCTGGCATCCAGCCAGGGTCAACCCACCATGTAAGCCTATGACATTTTATGTCTGATACATAGTTTGCATTGAATTTAGAAAGCTTGCAAAACTTGCAGATTCAGGTAACACTGTAATCCCTACAATTTGTTGTGCTCTAGGAGACAAAGATTGTCAAAATATGAACTTCTTACATGAACGCAGAAACAAATATGTCTTAGCTTTCCTCTTGGTTCTATCCCAGGGCAGCTGGCTGCTGAGCTGGCTTTGGTCTGTGACTGTGACCCTCTTTGGCGCATGGCATGCTGGCCTGGAAATACTCTGTTTAAAATGACAGCCCTTAAAGGTTGGCAATACTCTGCTCTTAGCCCTGCTGTTAGACTTGGAATTTTAGACAAACGTGGAGGTAGTGGAGGACTCAGACAAGCCCTGCAATTTAAATAAAGTTTTGGTCTAACAATGATCAGCACAAGCATAATTCATAAGGGGTTCATGAACAGATTGCCCATGTTGTCAGAATGATATTCAGGGGTTCAGTCACACTCCTGCAGGTTGTATGTTACTGCTGTGTCCATTACAAAGAAATGTCTGGCCTGTTTGTCTAGTTGTGGTTGAGATACAGCAGTTTCTGTCACTGATGATACATGAGAGGAGAATGTAAGCAGTCAGTCGTTTGCCTTTGACTCCTCCTTCTGAATGGCTGTGTGTGCGTTTGCATTTGAGTTAAATGAGTGTGACCTGGAGAGTGGTTTAGGGAAAAGGCTTGGCCTTGCATCTGCCTTGACCCTAGCAATCTTTAAAATGCTGCCACAGTATCATGTGAATTTATTAGAGTTCGCAAAGGTGAAGTTTGTTAAGAGTAAGTGAGATGACAAGCAAAAGGAGACCAGAAGAACAGGCTGCCCTACTTGTTTCCATTTGTAGCTACACGTTTCTGGAGGTTTGTGTCTGATTTTAATTTACTTTTCACATGGAAGGTATGTCAAGTACTGACACATCTCTATGCTTTGACCTGGTCATCTGAGCCTGAAAGCTGTATAGCTGGGTAACCACAAGGCAGCCTAAGCTAATGTACCATATTTTGTGTGGCTTGCTGGTTTCAGCAGTGCTAACATGGCTAGCTGGTGGCTGGACTTGATCTGTCTTGCATCCTGCCAGCCCTAGATACTCTAATTTATCTGCCCCCGGGCATGCAGATGTACCCAGAACTGTTTTGATTGCAGAGACATTACTACAGTTCCGTTTGTGGTTGCTGTTATGTATTTCAAAAGAGACCTTTTATTTAAAGTGCTGGGGAAGCTGAAATTACACTGTTTACTTGTCTTCTCTGGAGAATGATGAAAATTAATGCTTTTTGTCTTGCTTAAGTGTTTTGTTGTTTTGTTTTGGCTTGTTTTTTTAAGCAGGTCAGGCATCATTCTGCATTACTCCTTGTTCAGTGGTCTGTCACAGGATCCTGCTGATTGGTCTCTAAAAGGCACGTTGGCTTAGTCTTTGTTATTATACAACAGTTAATTAGCAATGGGTCTATGAATGGAAAGCATTGTAAAGCAGAAAGGAGACTGCAAGAATTGTACAGGGACTATACTCTTTTAATGCAGGTCTGTGCTCAGATCAAATTTGTTCTTGGCAAAAAGGTGGTGCAAATTCTATCAAAGTTGTTAAAAGTTCATCCCACTTATACCAGACCTGCATCTGACCCTCTCAGTGGTCACAGCCTAATACATTGATGCTGCCTCTGAGTCAGACCTTGAACTCTTGCTGTCAATGAAAGATTTATCATCAGTTTGCATGGGAGTGGTGTTGGAACTGTGGTGGAAAATGAATGATTTTTGCACTTCTTAATTTTTCCTGTGCTGCTCCTTGCATGCTGGCTCAGTCATTGCTCCCAGCATGAAAGGGAAATCCTGCAAAGTTGATCACGCCTGTAAGTTTCAGAATGACAATATGAGATGTTTAGAAAAACCAAACTGCAGCTCCACCCTGCCAGGCACGGTTGAATGTTTATTTGAGCAAACCCAGAACGTCTGTATCAGCAGAAAATAAACTGTTTTGTTCACCTTTTCTTGAGAATCCAGAATAGTGCAAAACGAGTGAATGGCAGCTGTGTGAGTGTTTATTTCTGTCCATGAAATGGAATTAATGTCATAGTCATAACGGTATTTTGTGAAATAGCATTTGCCCCAATTTATGGTTCAGAACATGCACTGCAAATGGTGTGCTTCTTTCTCTGAAAGTACGAGTATTTAACAATTAAGTCCTGAGCTAACTCAGTCTCTGCTAACTCAGTTAACTTGCACAAAATCATAACCTGAAGAATGGGTTGATTGAGAGGGCAGGGGGGCTGCTGGGGAGCTGAAAGATACAGAAGATCAGAAGAGAGAGCTGCTTGGTCAGGACAGGCTTGGAGGTAAACTTCCCATGTTATCCACACAACTAGAGTGCACTTCTCTGCAGAATTACAAGATGTTTTTTAAATAGACAAATTACTGTATTTTGCATATGAAGCCATGGTTTCTAATAATGTCTGGGTAATCAGTGCTATGATATGCTGCTTCGTCCATGTACCTTAAAAAAAACATAAAAAAAGGTGAGTCCAGGGTGCTCACAACTCGCACCTTGTGGGAGAATAAACGCTTAACCTAATAGCAGTTTAGGAGGTGCAGTTGAAGGTTTTCCTGTGCGTCAAGGGCATCTGCACCCTCTTTCTGTGCCAGATAGAATTTTTCTGTCTCAAGTCTTCACATATCATGTGAATAATGGGAATATCCACTCAAATACGTTTTAGTTTTCTTTAATCTCCAAGAATGTGCTAGCATCTTTGTTTGAAGCTCAGGTTTTGGGGAAGATGATCTACTGAGTCTGAGTTTTTGCTCATTCTTAAACATAGGTGATTCCTGGAACTTGGCTACTGTTTTTCTTTCATTTTTTTGGAACCCGCCTCTGCCTTTCTTGATTCTGCCAGGTGTGGAAGGAGAAATGGCAAAAGTCCATGAGAAATGAATGTTCCCATGGGCTTATAGCATGACTGGACATAGGGGAAACACTGCTTTGTGTTCCATTAGGGATCAGTCAACATGACCTACAAAACTTGTATGTTATGAAACTTGCAATATCACAAAAATCTTAGTGTTGCATAGAATCATGTAACAGAAAAGATGACAGAAAAGTTGTCTAATATATTGTTGTACCTTCAATCATAATGAGTATGCAAGGTCATCCTAGAAACATTTTTAACTTGTTTCTAAAGATCTTTCTGGGTGAAGACTTGCAAGTTCTTCAGGCCATCCATCCTAGCACTTCACTATCCTTACCACTAAACCCCCTAAAATTCTCTTTTTGCAATTTAAGTCCATCACTTCTTATTCTATCTACTCTGCGTACAGAGCTTAGTCTTCCATTTGCACTTGCAGAAAATTTTTATGTATTCAAAATCTGGCAGACTGCCACCTCACTCTCTTAGTCTTTAGACCAACTGTTCCCAATTAATGTAGTCGTTCCTCAAAGATTTTTTTTTCTAGACCTGCAGTGATTTTATTTTTTCCCTCTGGACTCTCTTTAATTGGATAATATTTGTATGTGAGCATGCATATACATGTTTTAAGAATAAAATGAAAGGTCTTACAGCTTTGAACAGATAGCATCATGCACACCAACTAACAATGTCTATGTGAAGACAGTATGTTACTAGTTTTAGAACTGTCTTTAAAAATTAATGAGTATGACCCCTTGCAACAAACAGTAATGATCAGAGTATACGGGATTGTTCCAAATGTTGCAGATTTTTCATCAGCTTATCAAAAGCTGTTATAATTGTCCATTCAGGTGAATGAGAAATACTGGTTACTTAATGGGGACAGTTTTGTAATAAAAGCAGAAGAAATGTTCCAGACTGCATGTGGATTTGTGTACAGATGCTCTCTTAAAGGTTTGTCTGGTTCTTCTCTGTACTTGCAAGTGAAAACTTAGGAAATTCTTTGCTAGTCTGAGCGAATCTTCTCTCTTCTTTGGTACTTTGCTTGCAGCCTGTCACCTGTAAAGACTGCAGAGAATTTGTTCAATCCACTCAGCTTATGGCAATTTAGCAAACAGGAACTTTTCCTGTCTCCATTGTTTTATGCCCCAAAATCTAATTTAAAACCACATTCCTCTGTGACTGCTGAGGGCAATGGAATGTGTTTTCCTATGGATGCATGCTCTGTGCCTACCTAATGCGATCGTTTCAGCTACCCTCATCTTTGTTATGGTCTCCCTGACATCTCAGTGTTCCCATGGCAACCAGGTTAGGGAAGGGCTCCTCCAGGATTGAGCAATAGTGAGAGCCCTGGAAAACCCCACTGCTTCAGGATCATCCTGTTCCTCCCACCTTCACCACCAGCCTGCACTCACCTCTCTACTTCGTCTAGTCTGTTCTGCTTCTCATTTTCCATTAAAAAGTGCTTGTTTTGTATGGTAGAAGGGAGCTGTCAGGAAGGGATGCTTACAGAATTGATTTGGGGGTGTGGGGGGTGTGGGGGAATAGAAGGGAAGTGCATTGCCATCCTGGAGAGGGGAAAATAAACGGTCCTACCTGTCACGACCCAGACTGGACAGACCAGGGAGTTGTGTTTAATTCGAAATTCCCTCGGGCTAAATTAAGGTGAAAGGACACCAAACGATCAGTTAAAGATTTTATTCATGACAGAAGCAAACTGAACTGGGGAGCCGTGGTAGTAGGTGGCAGGGTTTCTCACAACAGGAGTTGGCATAAGACTGCTTCTGTAAACTGTGTAACCATATACATCGATTCAGGGAATAAGGAGATCCCTCCCCTTGAGTCAGGAGGTTCAGAGCAGACCCCCTTGCTTTCCAGACTCCTCCTCAGAGAAGGGTCTAGGGGCAGCTGGATCCACTCTTAGTCCCAGACTTGGTCAACGGTTTATATCTTGAAACGGACGAGGTGTAGGGATTGTGGAAAAAGAAAAGGAAAGAGAGAAGAAGACAGAGAGAGAAAGATTTCACCGGTCCTGGGTCCAGCGTTGGTTCAGTCAGCCGAGGGCTCCAGTCCCGGTGGGCTTGTGCACCCGGGGCTTTGGTTTGTGTCCTTTTATCATCCTTGCCCCTCCTTCGGGCAGACACCCGAACTCCTCAGGTTAATGAACAGTTTGTGAGCCTTTGGGCTTGGGGGTCGTTTGTGGAGTAACTTCTCCTTCCCTGCAGACGTGGCCATTGTTTGATCTTTGTATCAGAACAGCTCATCAGAACAGGGAGCTGCGCACCCTCCAGCACGCCCTCCCCCTCCTGTTGCTGATGTCTGAGCTGATGGGCTTTTCACCTTGGTTCCTTGCTGTGCAGGGTCTGTCTTTAAGCAGAACTTGCCCCACCACAATGTTTGAGACATTAACTCTTTCAGTCTCTCAGACTACCCTAGAAGTTCATTTTCCCATGAGCCTGAAACCGTTGCTGGTGGTCCTTGTCCCATTTCTATTGTATCGCTGGTTTATCCTCCCACACCTCCTGAGTTCTGTCTAGAAGTAGTGTTGAGTTTGACCTTGCTTGGATACCAACCTGCCAATTTATACAGCCAGCCAAAGAGAAGAGTTAATTACCGAGCCTGTGATTAGGTAATGTGTAATCAGGTAACAAGCGACTACTGGATGAATTAGTTCACTTCCAAGTTAGTATCCCTTGGAGGTCTCAGGTGCTGAGGGAGAGGGAGAGGAGAGGAAGCCGAACTTGTGGCCGCGCATCGGAGCGGCCCCGCAGGCCGGGGCAGAGGCCCCGCCGCGCGGTCGGACCGACCGGTCGGATGCTGGAGTCAGGGGAGCCGTGCGGGAGCAGAAGTGTTTCGGGATATTTCCCAGCACACCTTCCAGCTCTAACGAGAGACAGCGGTGCTCCCTTTGTCGCGAAACGAACTCGCGGGCTGTCGCAAAGGAGCGGAGGGCGGTTCAGCCTGCGGCCGCCCGGGCCGGGGCCGGGGCCGGGGCCGGCGGGGGCTGCCCGGCCGGCGGGGCGCGAGCGCCACCTAGCGGCTGCCTGCCCGGCCGCCAGCGGGGAGCGGCGGGAGCGGCCGCGGGCCCAGCCCGTCCGCTCCCGCCGCGGGCGCTTGCTGAACTCGTCACGGAATAGAACCATGTCGGTTGGAAATGACCTTCAAGATCACCGAGTCCGTCGCCGGGCACGGGCGTTTTAAACTTTTCCTTCTCCTGGCTCGCGTAGTCGAGTACCGTTAATGCTGCGGGCAAGGAATCGTGTGGCGCAATGAATTCTGGTCAAGAAAGCGGTGCGGTACAAAATGGAATGTATACGGTGAAAGGAGTTGAAATAGTCGATGGGTCACAAACTGTCGTTGTTTACAGGGGAAGCTTTCAGGCTTCTGTTCTTGGACTTATGGTATTTAGTGTTTCTGTTATTCTGGCTATTGTGAACTAGTCAGGAAAAGAGGGAGATGGGAACAGCAGAGAGGATTCTGTTACCGGATTTTTGTTTGTAAAGGCAATAGAAAAGTTGAGACAATAGTTTTGATAAATGACCTCTGGGGTTGTGTCTGCAGATCTATTTCTAGATTAGCCAGAACGTGCCACTGAATCTTATGGAATCTCATTGGAGATAATAACTGTCCCAGATTCCTAGCTTTTTATGGAGACTCTGTATATGGTACCTAGATGCAGTAGTAAACTGTTAAAAATATACACAACAGCTTTATGCCTCTGCTAATGATGTTTCTCAGTATTGCTACGGACCACTGTCTTTCTTAAAACAAGTAATGTTCTCACTGGAAACAGCAAGAAATAGTGAAAGCGGCAATCTGTAGTGAAATTGCCTGAAATTAAATTTGGCGGCTTCATCTGCTGGAAAAAAAACCAAACAAACAAAACCACAAAAAACCCCAACCTTAAGCTATGTAGAAAATTGATCAATTATGAACAAGTTGCTTCTGAATGTTACCTAGATACACAAGTTCAATGACATGTAAATACATAGAAGGGTTCTTCAACTCTTATTAAAACCCGGGCAAAAATAGACATTGAATTTTATAATGGATTAACTTCAATTAACATAATCTCCAAATTAGTAAGGGTATAGGAAGCTGATTAAGTGAAAATAAACCCACCTTATTGTTAACCTAATTGCAGAACAAACAGTCTTTTACACTGGAGAACAACCTATGCATAAAGAAAGATGCTAAAGGCAAACAATGAAGGAAAGCATTAAAGATGTCAGATCTTAACCAGTTTTGAGGAGAGCAAAATGTAGTCAGTGCAGATATACAGCAGTACAAAATCCTGTACACAGTATCCTTCTACCAGCACACCAAATTCAGGGAATATTGATATGTAACAATTGAAAACAGAAAGGGTACACTAAAATGCTAGCCTGAGAATTTCACACAGACTAGCAATTATGCTAGGCTTGCTGTGTGATTCTGAACCTGTCTGAGCGTCAGGTGCAAGGTGTGACACTGGGTCACTTTTTAGCCTGCGCTTAGTCAAGGTTGGCTGATGACTGGGGAGACTGCATCCAGCTCTACTCTGTCTCTACAGCCTCTCCGGCTCCGTTGTCCACAGAGGAGAACTGGAGGTATGTTGCCTACTGTGCCTCTGCAGAGCTTCTGGCCTAGAAGCAAGTTGCTGCTGCTGCTTTCATGTGCCTGAAAGAAACAGTTGGTGTCCTGAAACTGTTGTCTGTCCCCTCCTACTAGAAATTTTGGATAACACCGCAGTAATTATAGCCTGTACCTGAGAAACATAAGACTTCACTGTCCTGACATTCTCTAGAAGAGTAGATGCTATTTTCTCTGAGACCCTCTGTGTATGCACTCTTTACTCTTTTAAAACCTATGTACATTAACAGTCCTTGATGTGTACAGCTTCTCTTCTCCATGTGCTGATACATGGAAACTTGCACATACACAAATAAAGGACGATGAAGGTCACAGGATGAAATTAAAAAGGGGAAGTTTAAGCTGAACACCAGGAAAAATACCTTGCCAGTGAAATGTATTCTGTAGTGAGTCCAACCTCCCCATGGGAACAGTGGAAGCTCCATCCACTGGAGTATTTAAAACTAATGTAAAAGTCAAATAAATATGCAGTAGGAACAGTTTTGCCTTGGCAATGAAATAGAACAGATGGCTTAGCAGATATCATCCATCCCTAACATCTATGGTTTTGTCTGTAAGATGTTAAGTCTCTAGAATTATCCTGCACAGGGCTTGTGTCAACTGAAGCTGTATAAGCCATTACAAAAATCTATATCCTTCTGGGTTTTATTTAATTTTCCTTTTAGAACAACAATAACGGTTAAAGTGCAGGGCATACACTGGAGATAAGTAACTGGCTGGGATTAATGATGCTTGCTTGTATGCTGTGCCATCAGTTTTCATCAGCTGATCACGAATTGAAAGGGTATGACTTCTGCCTCAGTCACTATTACTTAAAAAAATTTTCCTTCCTTCACCTCCTGGACGCAATCAGCCTGTAAACCTCATATGCTCACTTTGGTCCAAAACTGTCAAGTCATACGTTGGACACCTGTTGCCATTTATTTATGTAATTTGATTGGCCCAGACATGCTTGGCAATAGCTTAGAAACGTAGTGCTATAATAAACAGTCTTATCAAGTATTTCGCAGCATTGTCCTAATGGAATAAATCCTCACTAGACCCCCAATCTTCTGCTGAGCCTCACCCATCAGTCATATCCTGCCTGGCTGCAGAGAAAAAGACAGGGTTTGCATTGCATCCCGATGGCTAATGCATTTACACTGTTACAGACTAAAATGGGGGGAAAAGCTCCTCAAAGGTGAGGAGCTGTGCTCCAGGATGTGTCACTTGTGTGCATTGTTCCTTCTGTGAGGAATTTGTGTGTGTGTCTGTAGCATTAACGTGTGCAGACAGACATGTACAGTCTGCAGTATCAAAGATTCAGTAGAGGGGTTTGCTGCTCTGAAACAGTTGTTAACCTGAAATGTTTAATTTTGTTATGGCAAGGTTTTAAAGCTTTACACTGGAAGCGACCTCATAGTGAAAGTAGTGATAATATGAAATGTTTTCGCAAAATGCATGTATGTTTTCATGCGACCTATATTGCTGTCATGTATTGTGCAATTACATAATAAAGGCTACCTGGATGTAAAGTTGTAAAGCCAAACACTCAAGAAGTCAGAAAGCCCAGAGTACCCCTTGCACCACAGGGGACCCTTGACTTTGACAAGTGACTCCTGGGAAGTCCCACCCCGGGGGTGTTGCAGCCTTGTCTGTAGGTGGGTGTTTTTATGGTTTCTTTACCTGGTATGAAGTGCTGGAACGTGCTCAGTGGGAGACACTCCTCAGATAATTCAGATCCCAAAGTCCATTAAATTTTTACTGAACTAGCACTGGTTAAGATTCTGGGAGGATTTAGGCAGATTTTGGTGGTGACAAAGCATAACAAAAGTATACTACTCAGCTGGACCCACTTCAGAGGTAGACATGTTAGAACTTCCCAGTAAATGTGATAAATTTGCAGTGATGAGAAACGTGATTTTGAGTGTTTTTGTTTGGGTGTTTTCTCCCCCACTTTTTCTTCTTTTTTTCCCTCCAAAAAACCTTAGTCTCATGCAGACAGCCCTGTGGTGAATGAAGGCAGAATGCTTAAAGTTTGGCAAATGAGAAATAACAGGAGAGTTTACAATGAAAAGACAACTGCTAAGCAGTGTTGGCTTTATATTTTGTCATTTTTCATTTATGTATTATGAATCATGGACCTTATCCTCTCCTTTTTTGTAACAGAAATCTTCATTCATACAGAACAGGATCAAACTATATAGCAGCATAGCTAGCTGTTTTTTCTTTTTTATACTTGTATGTTTTAAAACAAATAAAATGTTAGGAGGAACTTTCTAAAATACATCTGGTAGACGGATTCCTAACTGTTCTTTGCAGCTTTGAAAGCTTCTTGTTTAATACAGAATCCCTTTCAGCAAGCCCAGAAGGCAGAAATGGATTGTAATCCAAAGTGCAGCTCAACTACACATCTAGGAGCTTGTAAAAAGGAAGATCATTGTGGTTGAGGCTGATACCAGAGATAAATGTGAATTAGAGGGCTTCTAAGGAGCAGCTTTGGCACTGTGTTTAAATTGCCCTTTTAGAAATGCTTTTAACAGTACATGATAAGTGTATGTTTAAAGGAGGAATGTATCTGGGGTAGGAACTGATTAAAAATTAATTTACAATAACAGCATGAAAGGTAGAAGAGGACAGGCTAATGTTTTATTTAAATGGCGTTACCATCTTATGTTTCTCTAGTTTGAGTTTTGGTATGAAGGAGAAGCCCATAGGATGCAATTTAGTCAGAGCCTCCACAGGGCATGAAATGTTTCTTTGAGGAAAGCAATTTAAAAAAAATAAATTCTTTTATAGATATAAGACTAGCAGGATCAAAGCATCATGTAAAGCAATAAAATCAAAAGACAGTTGTGTTAGTTTTGAATATGATGTCATTTTCCATCAGTAAGAAAAAACCACAAACAGTGAAGGCTTTCACTAGGTGAAGCCAAGCTAAGCCCAGAAAAAGTGCTGCATGATGGCCAGTACAGTATTTTTGCATTTTTCATTATGATAATATACACCCTCTGAATGCTGAAGATCTGCTACCACATATGGACTAACCAAATTAATGTAAAAAGCATATATAGTGAAGCACAAAGAGCAATGCTGCATATATGCCTTATAATCCTAAAGGTTGTCTTTGGAAAAACATCTGGGCTCTTTGAGGTTTGACTGGTCTGAATCAACTTGGAGGAGAAGATGGGATAAATGCAGAGCAGGCAAAAGATGCAGTGTGATTTTTAGAATATAATCTGCATGCTAATTAGTGGGTTGTTTCTGTCAGTTTTAACTAACCATGCTTTTTCCTATTTGTTAGCTAGAATTCTAGGTTAGGATGATGGTCTAACAGATAACATAGCTGCACTTAGGTTAAAAAAACCCTGGTAATACTGCAAGAATATCTTCTGTCTTGTGACTCCCATCACTAATAAGTTATTGCAGAACTGCTGGAAAAATGCATGTTTCACTCAGATGCTTCAATCCCTCTATGAGTCTTCCCTGAAGAAAAAAAAAAAAAAGAAAAAGAAAAAAAAAAGAAAGCTAAAGCAACTGATGGAAGTCAAGAAAATAGAAGCAAATGCTTAAGGAAAAATAACATTTTCTGATAATGTTGATTATGGGGAGGAATGACTTCAGAAGAATGGTAAATGTGGTAATGGGGCTGGACGTGTTTAGTGGTTTTGGGAGGTCCTTGCTTCCTCGCTGTCCTAGGGGTAGCTGGTATAGCACAGGCCTGTCTACTCCTGGTTTTGATTAGTAGTGTCAGTTCCTTTCTGAATGTGGTGTTGTTGAGCCCTCACTCTTCTTGTGATCTTTACTTCGTCTTTAAATCAATCAGTCATTCCTAATGGTCCTGTAAAGTGTACGTGGCAAGCTCTTGTGAACAAGCTGGTTAGGCTCAGACACACACAGTGTCTGCAGATGGTTTTTAAAAAAATTCTGCTGAATAATAATCAGATTTCTGGCAACTTTTTTTTTTCTAAATTTCAGGTGACTTAGGATTTCATCCACTTGGATCAGTACTGTATTCCCACAGACATGGACTTAGTATATGTAAAGTGCCTCTATCTGTGAATGTGGCAGTCCATATTTTACCGGGTACATTTCTAACAGTATGATTCAGCTTTCATTTAGACAGTTTTGTAATAGTATAATTCCCTTGATTTCCACAGAGATACTTTTTATTTACTCCAGTTTAAGTGGGATTAGGTTGGACCCCAGCAATTGGACTATATATACTACTTATATAGTAGAGTGAAGTCAATACTGGACAAATAAGACAAAGTTTATTTTGACTAGGTACATTAAACAAAACCCAACCCGCGTGTAACTGCTGAATTCACGATAAAGTTGGTCTTCTGTATGTGGAGGGGGAACCATTTTTGCACTGTGCAGGTAAGACAGTGCTGACAGTGCTGTATTTTTGCTGTGTGTTTCCAGCAGAGGGCAGATAAATACGCCTTTTCCAACCTCTGTAATATTTGTAAAGGAAAGTTCCACTGTAAAAACATGAGCAGCAAGTTTTATATATTGCAGCAATAAGTGATGAATCTGTACAAAGAAGAAGAAATAAAATCAAACCAAGCTTTTCATGTAAAAGCAAAGACAAACAAGAGCCAAAATTTGCAACATCAGCTTTTCAGTTGATGCTTTAGCATCATCCTTTTTTTAACCTTACTCCCATGATATATTTAACCTTACTCTCATGACATCAGCTGTTTTCTTTCCAGTTTTTCCCTCTTGGGTTAGTACTATAATTTTCTAGGATTATATAAATGATATATAAGGAGGGGTAAATTATATCTACTGTCAGTGTTGTCTAGTATGCAAGGTCTACTCTTTATTTTTCTTAGCTGCAGATCCTGGTTATCCACAAGTTTGTTGCCAGATTTCTTCCAGCTGGTACTGTGGTACTTATCGTGTGACCCAGGCACAGCATATGCTTCTCCCTTGGACTCCCATTACTTCTTTCCTGAAGCAAAATCTGAGTAATCTCTGGATCTGAGAACTTCAGTTTGGTTAGTTATAAGCAATTTATCTGACCTGCTTTTTCAATATCTCACCAGACTGACTGCAGGCCGTGGTATCTTCCAAAATAGAATCTGTGGCTTCTGGGAGAGTGGGAGGATGTCACTCGCAATGAAATTAATTTGCTTCCTTCAGAAAACTGATTCCCCAGCCAGGGAAAGCCCCTCTTCAGGACATGACAGAAGAAAAATTTGTAGCTACAGGAATTTCACAAGCCTGTAACTGTCATGCAGAGAAATTTCAGACGTTCACTTCAGCCCAGTGATACCTGCTGCTTATGTCTCAGTCTGACTCCTTGTCTTTTGTATACAGACCACTTTCATTTTCCTGTCATCTAAGGAGAAGACTATGCAACCTTCAAGAATTTGCTTTTAGCTCTGAGAAAATATTCTGATGAAGTGTTCAACTGAGTAAATTTGCTTTTTTCTCTTATTCAGGTGTGGCACAAATGCATACAATGTGAGCACTATGATTTTTACTATGTCATTGTAGTTTGCTTCATATGTCCTGAAGTGGACATGTCCTATAATTTCTGGGACCTAAGTCAGTATAAGAATGCCTATGTGATTATTTTGTGTATTTGAAATAGACCTGAATTTCCTGTTGGTTTTTAGCTAACAAAGTTCATAAAAAAGAAGAAAGATACTTGACTTACAGCTCTTTAAATGTCTAGATGCAATATAGTTGTATTTTCACTGCATTCCACATCTCCAAGTGGTGTCCAGGGACCCCAGATCGAACTATATTTTATCACATTAAAGTAATTCTGTGACTTTCTGCAAAGTGTGTCACATCAGTTAATAGGTGTTGTTATAATATTGATAAATGGGGGATAATTCCAAAACCAACTGGGCTTTGCCGTGTTTGTCTGCATGATGATGTCACTATTTATTTATACCATTATAAGGTCTACAAATTCCAGTGACAGACATCTCTGTCTAGGTGCAGTCCAGTGAAGAACTACAGTCTAAATCAATGAATAACTACAGATGCAGCAGAGCATCCAATGCTACTCTGCTTGGATAATCAGAGGCTTTGACAACAAGTGGATTATTTTCCTGATCAAGTATATAGTCCAAACTCATGGGCTTTGAAAGTCATGACTTCTCTCTTGGAAAAAAGTGGCATATCTAATCAAACTCCCTTTGTCTTTGCCTTTAAGAGGTACTTATTCAGCATATGGAGGGAAAGGAAAAGGGCTTGGGCTGCATTTTCCACAGCTGGTGGTCACACAGGATTGCTGTTGAAGGGGAGTGTAGGCTAAAAGTCACTGTGTGATTGTACTCTATGGTTAGGTCAGAAATAGTATCACTGCAGGCTTCTCAGTTCCCCTCTTTTGTTAAGCTCTAAGGGCATAGTCAATGAAGTGAGGAGAATCTAAAAAATGGCAGTTTTTTCTTTTCATTTACCCTGCTGTTCTGTTTCATGTAATTATACACATAATACAAAAACAATTACAGCATAAATTACTAGCCCTTTACTGACGATTTTGTCTTTCACATGCTATTCTTTTCCCAAAGGCTGATGCCCTCCTGCATCACATTGGATTGCTCCTGGAGCTGGCAATTAGGTTGAATATGAAGGGTCTAAACCCACAAAAGGAAGTTGGAATAGAGGATGGATGCTGGATCTGGCATAGGAGGAGGCTGTATGGCTGGCTGCAGTCCTAGGCTGTTGTCCAAGGAGAAATTAGACATTAAATGTTAAGAAAAGCACTCCCACCCAAATTGCTCCTACAGCAGTTTTGCTTTGCTTTCCTCACGGCTCAGTTTAGTGTCACGTCTGTCCAGTTTCATAGCCTGAGAGAGCTGAAACTTGAATAATTGCATGTTTACAATTCCTAAGGCATTCTGACTGTTTCTGTGGAGATGGGAGAAGAGCAAGATGTATTCCGTAATAGAAGCAAACTCCTTCAGTAAGAAAAACAGAGAATATTTTTATGGGGCAATAGAACAGTTGGACATTAACTCATAGATGTCAAGTGATGTCATGCCTGTATGACAGAGACAGGCTGTTTGCAAGCCACAGTGCTGGTTCTTTTTTTCACATGGGACGTGTAAGGCCGTTTGGATCATTTTGTCTGGCTTCCAGCAAGGGAACGGTGATTTCTATGCTAAATGGGACAGGGTTTTGAACTATTTGGAACAGATGGAGAGAAAATTGGACTGTTGTGATAAGAATGGCAAGTTTCAATGCAGATGGATTAAGAGGTCACCTTTATATTCTAAACTGCTTCCCCCTCCTCCTCCAACCCCTGTGCCCATACAGCTAAAATTCTGCATAATCTATCCTAGTCATACTCATTGTTTTGCCAAACCAAATAGTTAAAAAAACCCACCTTTTCTATGAACTAATAACACCTTCAACATTATCTTTCCACTCCGTCATAACTAAGAAATACTGCTCTGCAATGGAGGATGAAGATATTTTAGGAAAGATTATAAGGAAAAAAAAAGATGTTCCAGTAAAAGAAAACTTCTTTTGTCTAAAGCAAATAAGATGATCTAAAACACTTCTAATTGCCCTATATTTCTGTGGCCTATGAATTGTAACTTGGGTGTAAACCTGTCTTCCTCTGGAGCTATTAGGGGAACACAGCTGCTTACCTGGAGTGTTAGGAGGTTTGGTCACTGTTATGCATTCTGTTTAATGATTTACTGACGCTGTTATTCTCCAGTTACAAAGAACATAAAGTAAAGGAAAAGCCATAAACACCTAACCTTCCTCTCAGTTAGCAGTGCTCTTTGGCAGCTGTTAAGCCCTCGGGATATCTGCTTTTGTGGTATTAACATTAATTACTGCACTATCTATAGGCTTTTAAAATATTAGCCTCAGCTAAGTGGTGGGAACTGAAGAAAATTTGCTGTTGTTTTAATTGCCTCTTCATAACTGATTATAGATTTCTGGACATTTCCTGTAGCCTTACAAGATGTCCCTTGCTTGTTTGGTTTTTGGGGTCAAGATTATATTTTTTTCAACAGTGTTTCCCATTCCCGAGGCTTTTCAAATTTATCCACAACAACTGGTAAATATTTGCATGTGTTTGTGGAAATTGTAGATTTGATTGTTTGGAAAAATTTCAGGGGCTTTTTTAAAAGCTTTTTAGTGTTTCTCAATCTGGTTGCCTGGGAAAAGGCCAAACAATAATATCTTCACATATCAGCCTTCGCAGTAGCACAAAGTCCTACTGTTTCTATGACAACAAATAGCTTTTTTCATCTCCCCCAAATCAGTTCTATGAAGTAGAGTAGCCTATACAACAGATCAGTTGGAAGATAGAAAGCCTTCTGGATTTGAAGGTGTACAGGTACCTATAAAGGCTCATATTTCTCAGACTTTGGTTATGCTAATGCTATAGTAACAAACTGACTGCAGTGCAGCATGGAGATGCCAGAATAAGCTTCAGGTTAGGTAGCTCAGGTACAGACAGAAATCTACCCAGTGCGTAAAGAATAGAGAGTTCATTTGCTCTGCTGAGAAGTGGCTTATGTGTGTTGGTTTGTTTTGTTCAAATGCTTCCCACTGAGTTGCAAGGAAGCTGTAGTACAGAAGGAAGTTTTTCTTAAATAAAAAACCTGTTTGATTAGCTCCTTCCTGTCAGCATTCAACAAGCTCACATATCACACTAAAAGAAATTACTTCAGACTAGGAACAAATTTTCACATTTTTCTCATGTCTTCTCATGGTTTTGCTTCCCCATTTCCCAGAATGCTTTATACAGCCTATTCCTCTGTTCTTCCTGAATCTCCACTGAACATGTCTTTTGCAGTCTCACTTCACCAAATTTGCACTTCACTGCTTTTAACGATTGTTTTTAAATGGTCAAATTCCAGGTTGTCTTATCCTTCCAATGCCTTCTCTGCTACCCTTGATCCTCACTTTTTCTTTCTCACTCACCTTTCAAAACTCAGCATTTTTGGTTATCCCTCAAGCCTGTTTCTCAGCATTTTCACTGGCTGTGTCTGCTCTCATTGCCAAAGCTGTGACAGCAGCTTGTGGGGAATTCCTGGCTGTCTTTTGCACCGCCTGGCAGGGGGACAGGCAGCAGTGCTGCTGTGTGCTGATAGCATGGGCTTGCTGCCCTTCAGGTGCCTCCTCTAAATCTAGTTCATGGAGCTGCCAGAGTGGTAGCCCTTTGTGGCCTCTTTCTAGATGCCAGGCTCCTTGTAACTGTTTAGAGGAGAAAAGACTTGCAGCTTGCCTTCTCTGGTGGCAACAGCAGCAGTCAGTGAACATGGCTACATTTACCTTCATTTTTTATTCTGCATCCAGGACAAATGCACTTCTCACCCACCTGTTGTTACAGCTTTAGAAAAATCTTCCTTTGCTGCCTGACTAGGCCGAAATACTAATAGTTGGCAGCAGGAGACAGTCTTTTCTTCTGCATTGTCTATTGAGATTTTAAGTTTCAAAGGGAACAAATTGTATTAAAGATGATGCTGAACAAGCTGTTGTCCTTACCCAGTTGTTAGTACTGTGTACTGTGGACATATATCTGTAAATGTCATTCTGTGTTTTATGAAAAGAAGGCCTCTTTTTCAATCTATTTTGCTTCAGCACTTCATGTACTGTATTTACTGAAGACCTTCCAAATTGTAAACTAAATGAAGAAAACAGCTTCCCTTCACTGTCTTTTAAACAAGCACTCTCTTTTATTAAAATATGATTACTTTACTGACGTAAGTCATGGAGGGACAAAATGAACCAATAGCAGAAGCCTTTTCATGGAGGAAAAGCTGTTAAAATTCCAGCAGGGTGTGAGTTTGACTCTAGTATATATGATATTTTCTTAAGGGCAAATGTGCCAACTGTACTCTGCATTATGTCCTGGATTTTGCACCTCATAATGGTGGATATACTTATCAAATGGTCTGGAATACACACAGCAAAAAATATGAGTATCCCAGAAGTAGTGATGGGCCAGGGTTAAAATGCCCCATTGTTCCTCAGGGAGCCCCAAAGTCATGTTAGCATTCTACTGAAATTCAGGTCAGTTATTTAGAGCTAGAATATGAAATGAAGACAAAAAATGAAGGAGAAGGATGGGGATTTCAGTATTCTTAATCAAAGTAGATGAATCTTCTCCTAGATGAAGCTGGGTATGCAGTTTCTGAGGAAGAAAAATAGTGTTACAGGCTCCTGTAGCAGACTTGATGTTTGAAAAACCTTTGCCCAGACAAAATTGAACTACCTGGAAATGAGATGAGAGAAACTGAATCACAGTATAAGGAGGAAAACTTTCAAAATCTCCAATGTTGTTTGCTGTTTTCCTGATGAAAGGCCTGGAGAGGAGTGTGTGGTCATAGGCTGGGGATGTGGAGGGCAGGTGAGGTAGGGGTGTGACACAGACATAAGGTGCAGCGAGTAAAGCACCAGTCAGTGAGACTGGAGTTTGCTTTTTTATCTCCGCCTCTCAGCTAATTTTCAGAGAAGGGGACAAACAGCATTTATGCATGCTGGGGATGCTGGTGGTTGGTTGCACTCTTGAAGACCGGTCCAGATCCATTGGTAGGACTGGAAGTATTTCCACAGACTTCAATCATGCTCAAACTTCAGGAGCAAACCAGCAATGTTACAGACCTTATGTATACTCTCTAATCGCTCTGGAATGGGATGGACGCTTGGAGGAATTCCATGGCCTGTTTGAATGCCCTAACCGCTGAGCTATTTGTGGCTTATTTTTTAGGCCATATTTTCTTCTATGTTTTTGTGGAAATAGATCCACAATGCACACTCCATGAAGCTCTACTGTATTGATGTGAGTGGAGGACTGTATTGTTTGTCAATAACAATGCATTTGGTCAGTTCCTACTTGCCCGATGACTGTGAGATGAGAGCTGGGCTCAATACTTGGACTTTAAGGTTACAGTTACATAAACCTACCCATTAAGTTGTAAAATAATGATGTGTTGAAGATGAAGACCATTTATTCATGTTGTTTGTTTTTCTCTGACCCAGAAATGAAGTCCATTTGCTTTTAGGTACAAGAGAAGAAATAAAAGTTCTTTAGTAGAATTAATTTTAAAAGATGTCAACCAGAAGATGTCCTTTGCTGCCATGTCAGCAAATTTCAGGGAAATATTCCAGGACAGGAGGATTAATGGAAAAGGAATTGTCAGGGGAAATGTAGCAGGAGTTTAAAGAACTGTGTGTGGTAGTAAGCATATTATATTTTTTTATTTGCCTTCTGCTCAGAGACTTACAAAAAATCAAAGCAATTTTCCTGGCTGCAAGCTAGAACTGTAAACCTCATGAATACAAAGTATGTAGATAATCCGAACACATTTGCAGTCATGGTTTGTACAAGCAGATAGGCCATTTCTGTGAGCCTCTTGAGGAAATCTGCAAGTGCTGTGGCAGGGTTTGACCTTGCCAATATTTTATACCAAAACAAGGAAAGTTGTAATTAGAAGGTGCAGACTTGAGAGGGGAAGGTCAGATAATTCACTAAAACCACTATTTAACGTACAGTTCTCTGAGCACAAATGCTGATGTATGAGAAGTACTGTTGATTAAATCTGGTGTGTTAAATCTCTGGTAATACCATAACACTTAATGGATTACAATGGAAAATCATAAGCAAGAAAAACCACAGGAAGAACAGCGTGATTCTTTAATTACTCAAGCAGTAAAATGGTCGGCTGTTTTTTCCTAATCAAAACTACTAGCAGCTAGAGAAAATGTGAGTTGTTGTTGTTTTATATGAAAGTAATTCACCTTTCCTTTAAAAAATATTTCCTGCTAGTGACCAGTACATGACACTTAAATATTCAGCAAGCCAGTGTTTGTGGGGATAGGGCAAATGCTGCTACCTAGCAGCACCTGCCTGAGACTTGGTTAGTGGATCTTGTTGGATTTTCTGCCACAGATAGTGTTAATAAGTAATAGCATGATATGGATGCCAGCTTCAGCCTCCACTAACACTTTTGACGTACTTTTTGTTACTTAATAAATTAATAATGACCAGTCAGATCTGAACTGACAGGTTAGGATTTGAGCCAGTCTGTTAAAGTCACTGCCATATTCCGGGAATCCCTTTGGATTTTGCTGCTCAACTTGTCATCAGAGAGTTGAGGAAGGGCACAGAGAAGTCTGCAGCCCACTCATTCAGTCTGTCTGTGCTTGAATGGTATGTGATCCCTTGGAGCCAGCTGTGATATGACATAGATTAAAGCAAGCTTTAGCTGCACTGTAAGCCTGATGGAGAGTCATTGAGCTGTACATCCTCAGTATATGCCCCATGGTATAGTTAGTCCTGTGCTTATAAGTAACTTTGAGACAAAAGCTTTGCTTGAAATGTAAGGCTCTCCCTCAGGGGCCTCTAGTGAACCCCCAGTGCTGCAGGAGGTGGTGTGACTTTCCTTGTTGTGGAGTTTGTGGCATTTGGCTAAACATAAACCAGACAAAAAGCATGTTTTTATGAGGAGCAGTAGCCATTACCTCCTCTACATTAGCCCCAGGTGGAGATCAGCCATCGGTCTGGAGGCAGGCTAGAAACACCGTAAGCATCTGTTTCCCAAAGCACTTACCCAGGAAAAAAGCTGTGATTTCATTATGATAGGCATCTCAGTCCCTGTCTCATGTCTCATTCCTGTCTCCAGGAATTTTATTCTTAGAATACTATTCCCCAGCTCTGCAGCAAAATTATTAGATGAATTCTGAAACTTTTTCCATCTTGCCTTACTATTGCATGAATATTATTTTGCAAGTAAACATGTCAACTTGCCCTAGTTCTTTCACAGTTCATGGCAAGTGGGTTTTGCAACCTGAGGACTTCCTATACTCGGATCTCATCGTGGCTTAGCAGATCCTGTCATTAGGTATAAAGCTCTTCAGCTGCATCATACAGATGGTAAGGTCTTTATAACAAAGTCCTTGTTTTCCTGTTTGTATGAGTCTTTTGAGGTAGAATTGCATCAACAGCAAGAATAGATCATGGGGGCCTTGTGTCCAATGGTAAAGGCCTATAAAGTGTGCAGTGATACAAACAGAGCACTGATTCTTTAGACATATGGATGAAGAATACTCAACAAAGTGAAAATTTCAGTGGTTGTGTAAACCACTGCTTTCTCTTTTGGTTGACGGGTTGGTCTCTTTCTGACCTCATCACAGTGTCAATCTGAGTTATTCTTTGGAAACAGAATAATTTTGGATTTGCACTGGCTACATAAAGAACAAAAGACTTGTATGTAGTTTTAGGTGCTCTTTTACTCTGTGGAGCTTTGGAGCAAAGTCTTCTTTCCTCCTGCTTTGCTTTTAAGTTTTGGTGAGAATAGAAAGACATGTAGCACAGTTTCTCCATCAATTGCTTTTAGAAGTATTGTTTAGGACTGATGTAAACTTCAGGGGTTCTGAAAGCAAGCTAAACTTTAACTGGAATTGAATTTTAAGCTTCTCTCTCCATGAGATTGCATCCTGTCCAAAATCTATTCTGTTATGCTTACACACTAGCACAGCAACCCTTTCTACAAACAGGAAAAAGTGATGAAGACAAATGACCCAAAGCTACTGTTCTCTTCCATGTTGCCAACCCTCACTTTTTATGACACTGGCAGCAGCAAAGAGGCAAATAGCAGAAGGAATGCCCAGTTTGTAAGGGCATCGTTTTATAAGGTGAGGAGTTATACACAGCTAGTTTGTTCCATATGACTGAAGTAACAGTCCATTGGAATGGACCCTTCAATCTCTTGAAAAATTTGTGAACCCTAGACAGTATCCCAGGGAAATCCTCCACACTTGGGATTTGTAGGGAAACTTGAAACCAAGTAAATTACATGTGGGATTTCTTTGTTCATAATACTTGTAGGGCCTTGCCTATTAGCACATCTTTTCCTTATTACTTTTCTTCACTAACTCTGTTATGTTAGACTGGAGACACAAGCCTAAGGGGCAAAGGATCCCATTTTTATCCATGGCCCTCAAATATATATATATTTTTTAACTTGCATTGCATCATTTAACAGTTGATTTTTAGCCTTTTCCTATTTCCATTACATCTATTTTCTTCACATCTATTTTATTCTACTTGGCATGCTAGAAGGTCACACAAAGAGCTCTGACAATCTTGGCTCCTCTACTCCAACATGCAAGTGTTCCAGTAGAACTTGCCTTAGGGAATGGAAAGGGGATATGGCCACAACTCCTTTCTGAATCTTGTATCAGCTAGTAGTTTAAGGCTGAGCAGCATGCACTAAGCATCTCAATCCTTGCTGCCTCCCAAGCACCACCACTCCATTTTTCAACATCTCAGAGGCTTTCTCTTGATGTTACTCAGCATTTCACAGCCAAATGTTGTGTAACTGCTGCTGCAGGGTGATTTTAATCCCTGCAACAGATGTGGCTGTTTAAGCCATATCACAGGACGGCATTGTTGAGGAACCCATCTCAACATCTCTTCATGTGTGCATATTAAACAGGATCACCACTTTGCAGGGAATGCTCTAGAAGAAACAGACATAGTCTTTGTGGGCCCTTTGTCCATGTAAACAAGCACTGTTGACTGCTACTAGAAGATATTTGTAAACTCCAGAAGTGAGAATTTGAGCATACAGTTGTTTTGAACATAAACTGACAAGAAAAAAATAGTCCTAGCGTGGTTTTGGAGAAATGCCTGCTATTGTCTTAACACTTTTAATTCTGACATTGACAAAAGAGTCATATAGTAATTATCCAATTTTAATTTTTGAATCAAATTATAGGGGAATGGGGAAGTAATGGCTTTGTTCATGCACTAGCAGTTATCTTCTGTTTACCACCACTCAGAATATCCCTGAGTAATTTGTAATATCTGTCCTCCAACTGTGTTAAAACTAGGACAACATTGCACTGAACTTTGCATGCAGACAATTTGGTTGCTTTGTGCTAACTCAAGATATGAGTATGGTCAGACTAAAATATAACTGGCCAATAATATGTGTGAAATTAAAAAAGAAATAAATGCTAGTTTCAATCAAAAGTGTGCTGGTAATAAATACTGTCTATTAAAAAGGGCTATGCAGAATTTAAAAATATGTTCACCAAATACTATAAATTTGCAGAAAATAAACTGATTTAAACATCCAACCAAAATGAATTTTCTTCCATTTGTAACACATCACTTTCAGACACAACAGTATTTTGCAGATAAATAAAAATCTGCCTTCAGTAATAAGCCAAAAGCATTAAAGAAATAAGAACTGTTGGAAATGTGTTAGAGCTTTTAAATTTACTACCGGTTTCCTAACTGGGAATTAAAAATATCTTTTAAATGATTATTTCATCATTTGACTTCATTAGAAAATCATACATGAGTTAGATCATAATTGATCTTAAATTACAAGCACTTGTTTATAAAATGTTCTAAAACTGATGAGCTGTGAAACTGTCTGCACACTGTGTCATTTCCAAAACACTGTGAAATAAACTGTTACTCTGAGTTAATTGCTCCAGACTCTACAGCTTTAAAAAGCTGAGTGGTGCTAATGCTTGTATAGGTTAGACTAGTCCCTCCTAATGTTCACAAAGTTTGTCTGCTGTGGAGATTAAAAAGTCGGAAACAGGAAGAAAATTGATTTTAAAAGGTATTTGAAAGTCTAGACTACATTATGCTCAAATCGAATCAAATCAAATTATGCAAGGGATTAAAGATAGGCTTTTTGTGCTAAGAGAGTTTTGGACTAGGTTTTGAAATTATTCCTCCTTTCTTTGCTGTGGTAGCTCACCATTTGCAGTCTCTCCAAATGGCTCCAACAGCAGGGTTCAGAAAACACACAAGACTTAATAAGGTGACCTTTATCTCTGGCCCCAGTGGGATAGCTTGGGTCACTGTTACAAATGTGTGCTTTGCTAGAAACAGGGCAGGAATCACTATGTATTGAATGGTGGCCATGTTACATTTGCTCCATTGGCTCCAAGAGCCAATTCATTTTACTTTTACTTTTTACTGAGAGCTGTGCTGTCCTTTGAGCAAAATTCTTTCCACACAAATACTGTGGGCAAAGAAAAAAAATCCTAAAATATTAACAGAGCTACTAAATTGTCATGGAGAAAGGATTTAAACAGACTGAGAGATACAAGAAACTTCATTTGCTCCATTTTCACTGAAGATTAATTTTCTGATTTCCTTTAATGATACAATGATGAATGGGAGCACTAAAACCAGATTAAGATTTATTCCTCACTAGCTGTAGTTCTTTGGGGTGAATGATGTGCTTCTTCAGACAGTGAGCTTCAACAAAGCAGCATCCCGCTAATTTTGAGGAACCACCTGTCAAGTGCCCTGAAGCACTGATAGGCGTTAATGGCCCTGATGAGCCTCACCTGGGGCCTGCCAGCCCCACCCATGGGCCCAGGAGCACTATTTAATCTCAGCCCTGGGCCACTAGTCTCTGTGAGCAGCGTTGTAGGGGTGTTGGTCTCTAGCTTAGCCGCAGCTATGTTTGTCCCTGTCTGTGGACCCTGGCCCATGCATGGGCTTCCTGGCTTGGTGGCAGAGCTGTCCTGCCACTATGGGTCTGTCTGGCAATCTCTGGAATGCGTCCGATCCTGGTGGATTGACCATCAAGCTTGGCCTTAGACCTGCCCATCACCGCAAACTTACCTGAAGGATAGAGATTGTGGTTAAAGCTGGCTGCTGTCTCTGGACCTGCCCTGCTGTTGTTGTCGGGTACTGTGGGATGGGCCCTGCTGTAATCCCCAGTTTCCCTCTCCAGCTAGTTTGGGCTCACACCTTTATGTCTGTAGACTTAGCATCTCCCACTACTTAGCTAGTTCACATGCATATAAAACCACATTTATTAGAAATCAAGACCTCAGGAAAGTAGTTCTTAATTCCTTTTTAATTTAGGAGGAAAAAGAAGAGTTTAGTATGCACAAATAGCAAAAGAGACCTGCAGGATATCGATGAGAATTTTTTCTGCTCTGCCTCCATTTTAAAACTGTAAAAATTTTAGCAGTAAAAAAGTTCTATAAATCCAATTGTTTTAAAGCTTATGCCAGTTTGGTAGCTGTGTTGGATTTAGGGTATTTTATTTCTCATATTGGAGCAAAAAGTTTCTTCCAGTTTCTCCTAAACCTAGTATCTGTTTCTAATTTGATCTTCAGAATACTTAACTCATGACTCTGTATGGCTAAAAATAATAATGTGTCCAAATATAAATCAAATCACTAGAGGCTGAAATATGCCTTTATCCATCTAGTTTCCTTGGTTTAATACTGAGAGAAGCATAAGAAAAAAATACCACTGCACGACTTCATAACTGTACCACAAACTAAATTTAAGATAACTTTGCCTAAGCAAAGCATCCACAACAGAAATATGATTTGGCTATAAAATCAGAATGTATTTTGGTGCAGGGCTTTAATTTGGTTTATTATAAAGATGTTGAAAGATGTGTTAATTTAGTCAGGAAAGACCTATCACTTGTGACTGAAGAATGAGAGTGAGTTGTGTAAGTATTTAATTTTTTTTAGCAATTGTACTTATGCTTACCCATGTGACTTCCTGTCAGAATTCAGGTTATACTGGACAGGGCTGGAACTAAAAACTAACTAGAGCTGGAAGAGCGGCTATGAGAAGATACACTCCAGAAAATGCCAAGGGTTCTTGAGGACAATGAAGCAATGAAAAAACTAGTGATTTATTTTTGTAGCTTCTGCTAGTCTGGTGAGGTTTAGTTGTCCTAGACTTGCAGTTAAGATCAAAGGATACCTTTAAAATGTTGGCATAGGGAAGAGGAAACATTGAGCAATTTGCCAGGGGCTGCCCCATGAGCCTCTCACAGGGCTGATGGGAATGCAAAGATAAATGAGAATGACATCAAGTGAAGCAAGCAAGCTGTCTTTGCCCGTGGCTGAGGTGGCTATAACTGGGTTCAATAAGACTTAGTAGTACTTTCAAGGAAATATTAAAGTTTAGGAAAGGGTCAGTGTGCAGAATATGAATAAATACCACAGGAACAAGTGCAAGTATAATTTGAGTTCAAGGCTTAGTTGAACTGACTAGTAAAGCATGTTTGTGTCAGGATAATTCCCTCCTGTGTGAGGGCTTTTCAGTGACCGCTCTCTTATAATTGCCCATCTTTATTTATACAATGAGTATTTACATGTGTTCACTGTCTGTCTTTCTTTACCATTTTTTAATTGGCTCCGACTTCTGTCTAGAGGACCATTTTTCTCCAAACAGAGAGGAAACCACCCATGAAAAGGTGGTGGAGCTTCTTTTCTGAAGGTTTATTTTTAGACTAGATTAGACAGGTATTTGTCAGGAATGATGTACATATAGTTGATTATTTCTTGAGATCCACTTCCAACACTGTGATTCTAGATACATTTGAAGTTAGAGCTACAGACACATTTTTAAATTCAAGTTTTAATTTTTTAAGAATCCTTGCTTTGTTGGCTTAAATAACATTCTAAGTTAGAATTGATAAGTTGTTTCAGCCAGACCTGCCCCCTGACATGCTAGACTTGGCTCAGCACCATAAGTGCAGCTCTATGCGTTGTCCATGCATGAGGAAAGAGAAGTGTGGGCTTCCAAAGCTGCTGGAACTTGGCAGCCTATTTCATACTGAATTCTTGTGGCTTGTACAGACAGATAAGAATACACGTGGCCAGAAAAAAACAAACCCCAGCCCTACTACAGTCAGTATTTCTTTTCAGATAGTAGGCCTTCCTGTATTAAGTGCTTGATATTCTTAACAGGTGTCTTATCCTTCTCCTGATCTTTGTGGGTTATGCTATTCCCCCCCATATCCAGTAGAAGCCACCTGCAAGCTGTTGGTTTTGCACATGCAGGAATCTCAAATTCCTATGATTCTTCCTTTGTTATCCCCTGAGCACTAGCTTTGTCTTTTTGATTGACTCACTGGTACTGCTTTCAGCATGACTGAAACAGTGCGATGGAAGACTAGCTGAGGCAAATACAGACGCTTGCGGATATGTACTTGAAATTCCACTGAGATGGCTATGGCTTGCAAGGCAATCCCTTTGCAAGCACTACACAACAATTTTTGCAGCAGCCCTGGCAGTTGCCCCACCACAACAACAGGACGTTGAGATGGGGGAGAGACCGTGTTATTCAGCCGTCTTCCTCATCATGGTATTGTATCTGGATTCATGAAACAAGCATCACATAGCATTGGAGGATTTGTCAGCAAATGTTTAACTCTGCAGAACTAATGCAAACCAGTAGTGGTTGTGGGATGTCATATCATCGAGACAGTTTGGTAGAGATGTGTGGTGGGTTGACCTTGTACTGCAGCCAAATGCCCACCCAGCTGCTCACTTATTCCCCGTCAACAGGACAAAGTGAGAAAGCAGCATAAAAAAACTTGTAGGTTGAGATAAAGACCAGATCATTTACCAATTATCATCATGGGAAAAACAGATTCGATTTGGGGAAAATTTATTGCCAGTTAAAGTAGATTTGGATGGTGAGAAATTACAGGAAGTTAAAGCAACACAATGATGGAGGGGGAGGGATAGGGGGTTACAGTCAGTCCATAACAGTTCCTCTCTGCTGCTCCTTCCTACTCATTCTTCTCCCTGCTCCTGTGTGGGCTCTCTATGGGCTGCAGTTTCGTTCAGGGCATCTCTACCTGTTCCAGTGTGGGGTGCCCCGTGGGCTGCAGGGGAATACCTGCTCCAGTGCCTGGAGCACCTTCTCCTCCTCTCCTCTGACACTGGTAGTTGCAGGGCTTTTTCTCTCACTTTTTGCCTCACTGCCAGGCAGTGTTTTGCCCTTTCTTAAATGTTTTTCACAGAGGCACCACCAGCTTGGCCGAGAGGCACAGCTGTGCTCTGCGGTGAGGCTGTTGTGGAACCGGCTGGAACCGGCTGTGCCCAGTGCGGGGCAGCCCCTGCCCCTCCTCACAGAGGCCGCCCCTCCCGCCCCACTGCCAGCACCTCGCCACAGACACTTGGCACCAGATGTCTGACAACTCGCCCCAGAGGGGCATTGACCTGAGGCTGCCCAGACGTGTTTGGAGTGGGGGAATGTCACCACCCCGAGACCTGCCTCTGCCCGTGGCTGCCATGGCTGGCTGACTCACGTGGTTAGTGTCATGCGGGGGCTCTGCCGCTCATGTGGGTTGTTGCCTTGTAAATGTTGGGAGCTATTTGGAGTTTAGCAAGCTATTCCCTGTTGCATTGTGACAGTCAGCGAAGCTCCAGCTTTTAGCACTGAAAGGAAAGTCCTCCTTGATGAAAGCCCTGCTTCTTTGTCAAGGAAGGCTTGTGATGTTGGGGTCCAGCACGGTCTTGTTTATGGGTTTGTTGCCCTGGTCACCACAGGTATGAATGTTGGTTGTGGCCCGTATTATTCTGGGAGACTGATCATCTACTCCACCACTAGTCTTAATTGCTTCCTGCTGACTTCGGTCATAGAAAGAAAACGTGTGAGTATCTAAGCTGCTGCAGAATAAAAATGTGTGTTGGGGGCTTGGGGAAGGATGGTTTTGGCCTGTGACAAGAATTAGGGGACTAAGGTCTGGAGAGGCCAGGGCTCTATAAGCAGGTACTGAGACAACCTTGTCAAAACTATAGTGACCAAGGACACTTGCCATGAGCACAGGAGCCAATTTTTGTAACTTCTGGAGTTGTGGCTATGGTATGTATTTTTTTAATGCTGTAAGAAGTTATTTAATGAAAACAGGAATGTTTCATGAAAGCATTTTGGAATAATATGTCTTGACTATTCTTATGAAACCATAAATGTTTTTGTTACATATGAAAATTATATTTTCATGTTTGTGAGCTCTTTCTGTGTGAAAAGTTTGTGTGTGTGTTTTTATTAGACTTTTGACTTCAATTTTTTTTTACTCCATTTATATTGTAATAAAATATTATTAAAGTTGCAAAGATAATGGGGATGTAATCTGGTGAGTTCTTAATGGACATTTTTCATGAACTTCATGAAATATTTCAGGAAAAACAGTTAGCTTATGGTTTCGTGTTGTCTTAAATATAATTTTGATAAATATTAATTTGAGTATTTTTCCTCTTTAATGTTTCCACAGAATATCAGAAATAGTTAATGAAATGTCAAGGATGATGTTATGGAATGATCTGTTAATATCTTTTAATAAATTTCCATGTTTTGTTTTGTGTTTGATAACTCCAGCCCTGTTTTGGGAAGTCTGATTTTTGTTGAACTTGAATCAAACATTTACACATTTTCACAAGTATGAGATGTGTGTATATATACGTATAGGCATCTACACAAATACACTGAAGTTTTAGTATTCTTTAGTTTTACTGAATGGAATTATTACAACTTTTGTGAAAGCTTTGAGATAAAAGTGCAAATGTTTGAGTCCAATCAACAACAGTCAAAATCATGGAAGCTGGAAATAAATAGTATGAGGGCTCACACTTAGTTGCATAGTTCAGGAATGTGCTGGTGCTTGGAAAAAAAAAAAGATGCATTTACATTTGGTCTTGAAGTTGCCACTGTGTAATTGGCTTTCAGCTTGGCCTTCTGCAGAGAATATAGGACAGCTGTGGCAGTAAGCACCAACATGTGGCTTGAGGCACCAGAGGTGCTTTGGGCAGTGCCAGGGGCTCAGGCTTGCAGGAGGCACCAACTCGCTGGGGCTGGCTGTTTCCAGTGCCGGGGGGCTGCAGCATGCTGCTCTTGGAGAAGCAGAGTCCCTCTGCCTGGAGCGTGGTCTCAAGCCAAGCGGTCTTTATGTTCATGAGCTCCTTGCTGTTATTTTTCACTGAGCCTTGGCTTGCAGTAAGCCTCTCTGCAGTGAGCTGTTGAGTAGTCAGGCTGATTGCTGTGTGGTTGTAGTTGGGGTCCTGCTGAGTCACTTCACTACTTTCTTGGCAGGTCCAAGGACTCTCCCTTGCTGAGCTGTTTGGCCCTCGGGGCCAACTTCAGTCTCATTTCTTCCCTCCCCCTCTCAGCTTCCCCTACAGATCCCTGCATACTTTTTGAAGCTCTGGAAGGCAAAACATTGCATCATTCAATACAGAGTTCACAAGAGAACTGAAAGGAGCAGATGGTTGTTATTCTTTCCAATTTCTATCACAGATTAAAAAAAAATTATTTGAACCACCATCCTTATGGATTTTTCCCAGTGTTCAGACTGGAGTTTTCTTTTAATATCCCTTCTCTTGCAACTTGTATTTGAAATAAAATTTACCCCTTGTGTCTTCATATGGTGTTGTCATGGTTTAACCCCAGCCAGCAACGAGGCACCATGCAGCCACTCACTCACTTCCCCCTGCCCCCCACCGAGTGGGATGGGGAGGAGAATTGAAAAAAAAACCAAACAAAAAAAAACCCCAAAACTTGTGAGTTGAGATAAGAACAGTTTAATAGGACAGAAAGGAAGAAACTAATAACAATAATAAAATGACAATAATAATAAAAGAATTGGAATATACAAGTGATGTACAATGCAGTTGCTCACCACTTGCTGACCAATGCCCAGTTAGTTCCTGAGCAGTGATTCCCCCCAGGCCAACTCCCCCCCAGCTTATATACTGGACATGACATCGCATGGTATGGAATACCCCTTTGGCCAGTTTGGGTCAGCTGTCCTGGCTGTGTCCCCTCCCAACTTCTTGTGCCCTTCCAGCCTTCTTGCTGGCTGGGCATGAGAAGCTGAAAAATCCTTGATTTAGTCTAAACAACACTTAGCAGCAACTGGAAACATCAGTGTGTAATCAAGATTCTTCTCATACTAAATACAGAACATAACACCATACCAGCTACTAGAAAGAAAATTAACCCCATCCTAGCTGAAGCCAGGACAGGTTTGTATGTATATGCTTGTGTGTGGCTGTTAGGGGAGTTTGGCATTGAGATGGGTAGCAGGGCTGCGGGGGGCTTGTTAAGTGGGAGAACAAGCGTGGGAAGGACTCAGTAGTTTGAATTAACAGAGCTGATAATAGAGTAGGTACCTATTTTGAAGAATATATTACCTTTTTTTTGTGCCCAGGAAGCTGGAAGGATGTTTGCTTAGATGTCAACAAAGAGCACAAAAAGATATACAAGGAAATAATTTGCCAGACTAGTTCCCCTGAGGTACAGAAAAAGCATAGCTGTCTAGTCTAAGCCAAACGGCAGGGCAGTTCTGCTTTGTAATGTTACCACCATTATAAAACACCATTTGCCAAAGACATAAAATGGAATTTTAAGAAACATGGTAAAATACAGTTCTGCAAGAAATGCTTTGAACAGGAGGAGGTAAGTGTTCTTGGCCTCTTATTCCTGCCACACTGATACCTCTCTGCTTTTGTGAATTCTCAGGTAAATGCAAATCACTGCTGTATTATGTTATCCCGAAAGAATCTCTCTTGCCTGTTAATATGTTATGCAACCTGAAATATTCTGTTAAAATGCTATGAAATACACTTGTTAAAATGCTGAGATGAAGTGCTGTGGCCTGTGCTTCATACTATGGTAGGGTGCAGTGCTATGAAATGCTCCCCCCCTGCCCCAATGTGCAGTAGAACCTGTCTCAAAATGCACTCAACAAAATGTTTCCTAGAGTTTAGACTGCCTCTGCCTCTTGCGTTCACTCCAGAACTGAAGTAGCAGTTGAGATCTTCCTCCCCACCCCTCATCAGTTTGGGAGTCTCTGTGTCCTCATTGACCTATGTACTGTGCCTCTCAGCTGGGAGAGGTTTTCATCCCTGCCCTGTAATATTGACAAGTAGCTTCGTTGTTGCCAGAAGTCTGTCTTGTTTTGATTTGTTCTTGGCTGTGTTGCAAGTGTCCTTAAGTTCTTTGATCTGCAGGATCTCCTTTCTGTGACCCCTTCCAGCTCCTCCGTTAGCAGTAGCTTGGTATGTGTCCTTGTGTTGGTATTTTTCTGAAACGCTTCTCTTTTTAATCCCACAGGGTAAGGAAGACCATTGTTTCAGCCTGGCTCCAGTTGAGCAGGAGAATGTTGCAGTGTTGTGATGATGACCCTGGGTACAACCAATTGCAAATTTGTTTCTCCTGCCTGTGTCAACATGACTATGGAGCAACAGCCAGCCTAGAGATACATAGATACTGAAGTTAGTTGCTGTAGGATGTGGGGTACTACGTGGTGGCAGGTGTGGGTCTAAACCATCATAGCTGATAGTCTGTGGTAATTTTATAAGCAGAGAATTTAGTCTACTTGGAGAGGAGTTTGAGTGACAATATTGTGGCAGATAATCTGCCTGAAGAATTGCGTTCACACATAATTCAGTGGAATTACATTGAGATGTATGCAAACTCTCTTCCCCCCCCCCTTGACCTCAGTAAACTTTTTGAATCGTAGCTAAATCAGCTGTGATGCTAGAAAGTGACCCTTGTTTTATGTGTTTCTACGATTGTGTTCTACATTGTTCATAGGACAGATGTATTTTGTCTTTTTGATGTGGCTTCTACGTATGCTGTTGTCATTGAAGTAGTTTCAAGAGGGATTATGTTGGTGCTTGCATATGTTGTAAAGGAGGAAGGGCATGCAGGTTTTTTTCTTTTATTTTCCTCTCAGAGAGGATATTATGCTTGTTTTGATTGTTTGCACAAGGAGAAGGAAGCATTTTGTAGGGAGACACTGCTGTGAAATATTTAAAAAAAAATAAATTATTCTACAGAAAGGTTCCATAGGAGACTGATATCTGTGGAAAGTTGTGGAGAAACAAGTCTCTTGTATAGAGTTGTCTTTCTAAACAAACAAAAAAAAATTAGCAGTGCCTCAGGTAAGTTCAGATAAAACACAGTAACAATAGCTTATCCATTTGTTTATTGCAGAGTCAGTGGGTAGCTGCTCTCAGCTGTGGGTTGGCTGTTGTCAAGGCCATAGTAATACCATAAGCCAGAGGATTTGTTCTGCTTTGTCAGTGTGACTATTGGCTTCTCAGCTGTTCATTTTCAACAACAGAGAATTTTTGTCACTAAAATAATTTTGTGAAAAAAAACCCCAAACCCAACCAAACAAAACCCACAAACAACTTTCCTGTTTCCAGCACCCATTATGTGATGTTCACAATGCTCATTCAGTGTTTTTGCTGACATTTCCCATAACCTGCAGGCATGTTTGCTAGGCTGGTTGTTTCTGTGACCCCAAGGATAACCTCTTCTTGTGCTGTAAAGCCATACCTTTTAATTAAAGGATACAAATACCTGAATAAAATCATATTCTATTCTATATAATTCTAAATCCTTGAACAACTTGGGAACTCTTATTGGAAGTTTTAGGGTGTTTTCACAAATACTGAATAGATCTAAAAGAAATGGGAAGCAAATGGGAAGCCAAAGAGTGTGGCTGTATTCATAGTTACTGATGTCAAGAGGTCTCTCAACAGTTTGTCTGCTAATAGACTTTCTCTGAATGTGAAAGTGTATGTCATCTATTCAGTGTAGTAGCAATGACTGCCTAATGAGACCAGCACTGAAATACCATATCTCATTTTGCTGTGAATAAGGGGAAAAAAGCTTTTAATTATGAGGGTTGTTATTTAATAGAGAATAGAGCTATTCAAATTATTTAATGAATATTAATTAAGAAACCATTTTTAGTTAGTGTACCATTTGCCAACCAGTCCCAGCTTCTATAAATCTTGTAACATAGTGGTTACTACTGAATAGATGTTTTAACAGGTAACTTTTAGACTTCTGTTTGTGCAGGAACTCAGAGTGCCTGACTCAGTTGTTTTTTTATTAAGTATGATTGGTCAGCTAAGTAGTGTAGGACTGGACTTTTAAATGTGGTTACTAGTTTTCAGTGCCACAGTATTTGAAACTTCTTTTTTTCACAGTGGTGTTGCGTGTTGTCCTGTCCTCCCCCACCCCAAAACCCCCATGCTACCTAAGTAGTTCTGATAGGTGAATATCCACCATTTTGATGAAATGTATTAAAAGTTTATTGTTTGGCAATAGAAATTTATTTTGCAATGTCATAATTTGAAAATATGGCATAATTTCCTCTGAATTAATGGAACATGAGGAACAGAAATTGTATTCCTAAAAGCATCTTCATTTTATGTCATATCTCAAATTTGGTTCACATTGTCCTGGAAGTACTCATGCATGCTTGAAAGCTCTGTAAAATTCAGGGAGTGTTCCTGTTTTCACAAGTGGCATGATCCAGCATGTGCCTGTTGTGCTTTACTGTACCAAATGAAAATTAAGAATACACTAATCTTTAAAGAGATCTGGATATTGCTTTTGTGCTACTTTTCATTGAAATCTACACTATTACATGATTTGTGAGAAGGGCAATTTTGGGGTCTGGGGAAGGTGATGTTTAGAGCTGGTTATTCTTATGGTAGTTTGGTAGCTTAATACGCTAGCAGGCTAAATTGCTTTGCAAATCACGTGGGGCCTGTGAGCTGTAAATTAAGAAATCCTAGTCTAGATGATCTCTGATATTTGTTCATCGAAGATGCTCTTAGAATTGCCCATGTAAAGGCATTCTATCACCTCCGTAAATCCAATTTTCCAATGTTTTACTGTTCCTGCAAGGATAAATATTTTTCTTTCTTAAAATGGAATTAACAATCCCCCCCCACCCCGGCCCCAGTAAATGAAGTCACTTGTTACCTGTTTGGTGTTTTCTAATTCCAAAACAGTTGTCGCTAATGTGGTCAGCAGGCTTGGACAATCACAGTTTTCTTCCTTCAGCTGTGGGGAGTGTGTGTGTATGTACACATACAGCTGTTTCCAGCTGTCCTGGGGAAGGCTGCAAGGCCCCTTGGTAGTGACCAGGTCCTGGGCTCAGGATGTGTGCACTTGTGGGGCAATTGTCATTGCTGTAGCGTCATCTGATAAACCAGAGCCCTGAAAGAACAAAAGAAGGTCTAAAGGTTTGAAGGTAAAGGCTTTAAAAGGCTTAGATGGGATATCTGCAGTGGGATTGCTTGCTTGCAGTTAAGGAAGTTGTAGAAAACCTGACTGGCTTCATGGCTTACTCTTTGTCAGTGGATAGCTGTTGCTTACAATAGCTGCATGTGTGAAGTAATTTGAGGGTGGCTGATGCCTACAGTGTGTTGGCTTTTAAAAGCAAACCATTACATTCTTTGGGTATCACAGGCAGGAGCACCAGGAAAGAAATGCTTGATTATGTTTTAAACACAGCAATCACCTGTTTGAGTACTGTATATTTAAGTCTTAATGAGAAAATGGCTGCATGTTAAATCACATAAATCCAGTAAGTAAGAAAATTATAAATTGAGGATTATCTTTGAAATGGATGTCTATTTGTGAATTACAGAGATGCTACCTGAAGTTAAATATACTTTATCAGACAACCATTCTTTTACTGTGGTATTTTAACTAGTTGAGTTACTGTTTCCTTGATTGTGACAGCTGGCAGATATTTCATCGTCATTAGGAGTTGCAGGATATGGAGACCCATATATTTCTTAACAAGAATTTAACCTACAGAATCCTTAAAATTCTTGTATCTGTGCTTCAGGTTTGACTGTAGTTCAGTTTTCACCACAGCTTAGATCAAAGTCTCAGATAAGGCAGGTTAGATCTGACAATGGGGTAGGTCTTTCCAGTGAAATCTGAAGTGGATTGTAGAAGTGATTATTACACATTTGGTAATGGCAGCTTTCTGCATGGTTCAGAGTCCTTTCATTTATTTATAGCTTTGTACTAAAAAACAAAAAAATAGTGATAAATTTTATTTATCAGAGACTCTGCCCTGAGTTCCAGGGCATGCTGCACTGAGTGGGTAGTATAATGTACTATGCAAAAATAATTGTATGTGTTTGAGATGACTTTGTCCAAAGTGGTGCTACATGCCTGTATTTAGACAACTGAATCCTGTTTTCAGTGTCTGAAGTCAGGAAAGCTTCTTAGTAGATGGAAGGATTGCTAATTTGAGTGTTGTAGAATGGAGCCCTATAAATAAATAGGGAGCAGTAGTTGGTGGACACTAGGATGATAAGCTAGATAGGCTTAAATATATTGCCTGTGGTAATATTCTTTAAAACTGTGACAAATAGTGTCAGAAAAAGATTCCCCCATTGTTTAATGAACATTGTGATTTCTGCATTGAGAAAATTTTTATTCTGTTTTCTTCTGCTTTCCTAAGACCTCTTGAAAACTTTCCTTGTCATAGAGAATCTGTTAGTAACAGGTATTCAAATAAATAGTTGACACAAGCAGTCCCTAAACTACAATTTATGCTATTTCAGAAAGTTGTTTAGAAACAAAACCTGTTGATGCAGTCTGCAGTTCTGTTCGGGTACAGTACATATTTCCATTACTTTCCACTGGTGTGAAAGTGAGCAGTTTAACAGAACTGCTAAGCCTTTCTGCATTAATAATGGGATAAAGCTGAGTTATACAACGGTTAGCTGTACAATTGTTAGTATTATGATGCTGTAGGAGTTGACTAACACTTTAGTCAGCATTTTGGAAATAGGATGGCAATAGGATCCTTCATCATAAAATCATAGTTTTTCATTGTTTGCTACATATTAAATAGATCTAAACACCAGCTGCACACTTAAGTGAGAAGGCTGCATTTTGAGTTCTCTTTATTCTTGTGTAGGTAACAAAGTAGAGTTTATGGATCCAGCCCTGTGGAATATAGGTTATTTCTACTTGCCTCATAAGGTTGCTAAAACCTTTTTATGAAGCAGGCCTGACTTTGTAGCTTTTTATTCTTTTTTTTTTTTTCTTCTTTCTTTCATAACATAACAGTAGGACATTTGATAAAACTGTTTCTGCCTTAGGATAGATCAAAAGTCCTATGAAAAGATTCTTAGTCATTCTCCATCTCTAGGGGTTTGTAGATGAATTTCTGTAGAAGTCTATGCCTAATTCCTACGAAATTTCACAGAATTTGTCTGTTTGTGTCCAAGTTGCATTTAGATCTTCAGCCAGAGAAAAATCAGTGTACTTGTGTTGAGTTCAGTGAAGCTATATGGATTTCTACCAAGTAAGGTTTAAATTTAGGCAGCCTAATCTTTTCAATAGCTTTAGTGGTTTTTTTAAGAAAATCCCTACTGGATATTAGTTCTTGTAATCGCTCGGCATTCTGAATGTTTTTCTTGGGCTGGAACTTGCTCTCTCTCATGCTTATCAGAAGCTTCAGAATTTTTCTCACTGCCTTCCTGGATTTGTGACAGATGTAGTCTTTCTAAAAGACAAAAAGGAGCAAGCTTCACTTCTGAGCCTTCTATGCTGCACCTTAAGCAGCTTGCTGGGTTGGTGATACCTCTTTGTTCCTGAGGGTGTGGACTCTTGCTGTGCCCAGCAGTGCAAGTCAGAGAGTAGTGCTCGTGTTGAACATTGTGTAGCTGCAAGTTGTATGCTCCTGTATTGTTTTAATACCATGAGATTTAAGCTTAACAGATCATAGGAAACATCCCTTTGGCAACTGCTAATATGGAAACATAATCTAGTAATGCTTTTTCATTTAACTTAGGCCTGTCATACACCTGCGTTCTCCTGCATTCAACTGTTTTTTCTACCTTGGTAGACTTTATAGATGGCATAGCCTTGCTTAGAGTCTCTAGGTGTCTGGGACCCTAATGGTTTGGATGCTACCAGCATACACACAGCGGTAACATTGGGATTTTCAAACCAGTAGCAGTCCTCAAGTGCTACTGCACTTGATGTGGTGTGGTGTGCTGTGCTTGATAGCCATGTGCAGAAGGCCAGATGCAGGTTTCCTATAAAAGCACCTTACTTAAGATCTGTCCAAGGCAGAATGCCTGTCAGATATTTGGGAGCAGGAATTTACTGCAGAGAGCAAAAGCAGAGGAATTGACTCCATGAGTCTGAGCAGCTCTCCATAGACCACTGCCAGTTTGGAAACTTCTGACATTTCCTTGCAGTTTCAGGTATGCAAATTTCTAACCCAAACAATTATCTTTCCTTGGCCTTTAGCCATTCCTAATCTATTTTGTTAGAAATGTATCCTTTAAATGCTTCTTATTTTTTCAGCATTTCTTGTGATCACTTTCATTGTGCTTTCCTAATGCTAAACGATGTAATTGTATATTAAAAATACAAGTGATGTTTTCAAGTTGGCAACCTAGAAAAGGGACTGAAAGGGTGGAAGAGTTGACTTTTTAGAGTTGCTTCTTGAATGGGTTTTGGTGTCTGATCAAATGTAGTTTTTTGTGTGTAACTGTAAGCTTCTTATTATGGTCTAATGTCCCAGAACTAGGTCTTAAAGCTTGACATCCTTGGTGTTTTTAATATAGCTGAAACATCTGTTAAAGGGTCATGACAACCTTTTTCTACAGTGTTTTATTATGGAAATAGATCTGTCTTTCAGGAAGAAATTAATGGTACTATCTCTGGAATCAAAGTATTTATTTTCTTGATTTAGATCCTCTTTTTTATATAAAGTCTGGTCTCTACTTTTCCATCACATATGTCTTTAAACTGTTAATTACATTGACCTTTTGCTGGGCAGATGGCTAAATGGATTGCAGCAATTGTAAACCCTTCTGCTATGTGGTGTTTTCATTATGTTCATAAAGCCATCAGATTATATGGTGCTTTTTTCTACGCAGTCCACATTTGGTCATTTCAGCAGAGCACTGTTATCATTCCTATTAAAACATTATTAAATCTTGAAGTGCTACTGATCTAGTCGGAAATGCCTGCCTGTGTGTCAGTTACTCCTCATTTATAGCATCCTTACAGGTGCTTTTGCCACTGAGTGGTTAGTTACAAGAACAGCCATTTTCCCTGTCACATGAAAGTAACTAAGGATAGTGACTGTCAGTCCTTGTGTATAAGCTAAAGTTCATGAGAAAGTACCTCATGTCTCTATTTCATATCCTCCTAAATTAATATTGCCATTGATAGCTCTCAAAGCTTTGTCCACCTTACACCTGCTTTAGAAGTTTATTTACTGTGCACTAGCTTAATGATTACTTTTCCTCCTCCTGAACTTACTTTGTTCAGAGTATGAGTTTAAAGTATTTCAGAGTTTTATGACACTTCTCAAAGGGTTTACTTGCTTGCTACAAATCCTGGTAAGAGGTGTGTCCGATAGACTTCTTTTTATGGAAGAGTTTTGAAGTACAGGCTCACAACTAATTACTGTGAGGGCACAGAATACAGTGGAACAGCTCAAACCTTTCATTTTGCCATGAAGTTATTCCTTTTGCAATGGATTTCTTAAAATCAATTGGGAGACAAAATTTCATTGCTGTAAAAGACACTTTAAATTTCATTTGGGAATTGGAACAAAATGGAAACCACCTTATCTTTGAAAGAACGGAATTTCTGGAATCACTTGTTTTGGAATAATGAAGATGTATGATCAGGTTATAGGTGCCAGGCACTAAGTTCAGTTTGCACTCCCTTGTAGCAGACTGAGGTTTTGACTTTAGATGTGTTTAACCTTGATAAGCATCATTGCTATCTGAGGTAGGAAAGCTTTCCTGAATTGTGGCATAATGTCAACAAGACTCAGATCTGCAGAAGGTGCAAAATTCTGCAGGCTATGCTCAAGTGGCTGCTAGAGCTCTGCTGGGATGCCCTGGGGCTAGAAGGTGGAAGAGGAACCTGGCCTCAGCTGTAACACACAGAGCAGACAGCACAGCAGGACTGTATCAAGTGTTCAGCATCAGTGAAGGAATATAGCCTTTGTCCATACCCATAGACCAGGGCTGCTCTATAACTGTGCTGGCAGTGGTCATGTACTACTTGTGCCTGCCAGAACACAGCTTTAGAGTGATGGCCTTGACGAAGCTCACAATCTGATGGATCAGACGTCTTGGAGTCTCTAGACTCCTGCATAAGAACAGCTTTCCATACACCACCCTGGGCTTCATGTTTACATGGTGCCTGAACTCATGTGTTGTAACTGGATATGCTGAGGTCCCCTTCTGGGTGTCAGGCAGACTGAGGAAGGCCAGCACTTCATTTGCTAAAAACTGAAGTGTGTTGCACTGGTGGTCATGTAGGGGTTGTGGTACCTTGTATTTTGAACTTTATACTTCAACAAGCCCATTCAAAGAGTGTCAGTGATTTATCTCCCTGTGAGAGCATGGTATGGAGTGAAGAACTTGGTGTCCATCTCCTTGTCATGATCTAGGCTGCAGAGTCAATAACTCTGGCACCTGGAGGAGGCTGGTTGTGCCTGTGGTTCCCATTTTACTCAGTTCCTCCTTAGTATTATTTTCCTTTTGTCATTTTGGATAGTATTGTGTCTAATTCCTTCAGAGGCATGTTCATATAGATGTGCAGAAAAACTGTCTCTTCACCTTCTAATTTCTTGAGTAAATAGTATTAAGTACACATAATTTCTGAACCTAGGACAGTTTCCAGGATGTGACACACTTGTTGCAGTGGTCTTGTGGTGCTCTGTTACACAGTGCATAAAACCAGCTTAACCTTGCAATTTCAGCAATACCGATGCTTGGGGAGATATAGAAAATAAGGTCTCCTAGACTTGTCAAGGCACTTCAAAGATAATTTAATGTCCTTTTATATCTTCTTTTGTCTTCCTTATTTGAATTATATACATAAACCTGTACTGGGTTTGTATTCCATTATGCTATTCTATATTAAAATACACCTGTATAGGTTTACAACAGTATTTTCTACAAGTAGCAGTCTCTGATATTTAAAAAGATACTTGAATTTGAACATACAGCTTATGTTAAAGTTAACTGGATGCTATTACAGAATCAGATTATGCCAACATTGCCCAACACTGGCTGAAGATGATGGGACATAAGCAGTGATACAATAAGTTATGGGTTTTGTAAGTTCTGTTTACAGTGATGATCAAAAAATCTGCTTTTAAAATGAACCGGTACTTTTTTTCAGAAAATGTCGTCCTTGTTGGCTATCAAGTTAAACTGGAGCTGAAAGGAAGCCATTAGGTTTGTGGTCCCAGCTTCCCATCTAGTTTCTTTTAATAGAGGAAATAAACAGCACAGGGGATAACAATCTTTGTAGGAATTGTTTACTATGAACACATGTAATTCATTGGGAATCAAAGATGGGAGGGGGGGGAATCTAAGTCACAATAGCTCTGACTGTTGTTTTAGAGCAAAAAAAGAAAAGAGGGGAAAAATGAAGGTCCTATGGAGATAATTGAAGCTGAAACATTTCTTGTGCTCTTGAGAAGAGAGAAAACAGAATTGTATGCAAAGAACAAAGGGGGGAAATGTCATGTGTCAGCCCTCCCCATTTTCTTCTTGGCTGCATGCCCAGTCTCTAAACTCATATTAAGCTTTGCCATAGCAACGATATCAGTGAGGTGTTTTCCAGTCCAGAGTGTACCTCTTGCTGCAGGTTTAGGGAGTAGAGATCTTGAAACTGTTTGTCTGTAATCTTATACTTCACTAAACATGACCCTTTGGAATAAGTGGGTGACCAGAAAGGTTAAAAAGAAAAAAAAGTATCCACTTTCAAAAAAGGAAATAGACACAACTCTGCAATAAAATGGCTTTACACTTTTTTCTCTCAGAAAAACTAAGGTGATGCCATGCTTGGAAGGGCATGGAAACAAGACTAAGCTGTGAGCTGATATTCCCTACTGAAGAGAAACGCAGCAAAGCACTCTTGAGAGCAACAGATTGAGGATCACAAGGGTAACACAAATTCAGTAAGAATACAGGTGGTACCAAAGAACTTAAAGCTATTTAGACACATGAATTTTTGATGGACAGGGCATTGTATAATCTTAAACCTGGATTCTTGCTTTGAATCACTCTATAAAACCTGGGAAGTCAAACTTTGAAGAGGCAAGGATATAGCTCAATACCTAGAAATGAATTCATGCTGAGATCATGATCCTGTAGAATTACTCCTTTTTGCTGGCATGTCAATTAATTGAGACAAAGCATTAGAAACCAATGATTTCAGCATCAGATGTTCTGGAATTTTGTAGAAACAAATACAAGATTCATTAAAGTTTTCAATTTGTACAACATTGTTTTGGTCACAAATCCAAAACATATCACCATACCAGCTACTCTGAGGAAAATTAACTGTATCCCAGGCAAGATCGGTACAGTCCTCTTCCCCCCCGCCCTCCCCCCTTACCAGTTGCATCATTTTAATTATTCAAGGAAATATTTAGTGAATTGAGTTAGGCAACTAAATGATGTTAAAAAAAAAAAAAAAAGCCTTTTTTACCTCATGAGCCATCTCCTTGTGCGGTTTGCAATATACTGTCATGAACAATTGTACCTCCATAAATGAGGCAGGACTGGGGTGGAAATAAGTGATAAGATGTAAGGGGTTGTTTATGCTGATGCTGCCACTGGAAAAACAATATTCAAATTATTCCTCACAATTTTAGGTCTAATATGAATGAATCCTGTCTTGAAGGGGAGTGCAGGAGGATAAGTTGTGGATGGAAACGATAGGATTTTTTTGGGGGAGAAAATGTATTCAGTGTTTGCAGTGGAATATGAATGCATATTTTATTGAGCTAGTACATATTGACATAAAATAGCAATTTTATATTAATTTTGAAGTACACCGTCTTGGTAAGAGGAAATTGATTTTCAAGCTTTCAATACACATTTAGAAATCCTAACTGTAGTTTAGAAGTTGCCATCCTACACATCTAGAACATATATAATAGGATGCAGCTGAGTACAGATACATTGTTTTTACATCTGTGTAGTGTTATTTAATTGAATATTCAGGGATTTTAATTGTTAGCAATCAAGATTTCATGCTGAGATATATATCAGTTCTAGCTTACTAATGTCAAGAGCAAGCTGCTCTATTTAGGGCTAACTGTATTTTAGGGGGCAAGAGAGTGAGTGTGCCCCTCCCACAGATCTTTTGTGTCTAGTTTGGTTGCCAGAGAGAATAGGTGGCTGCTTGAATAATGTTTGTTCACAAGACTGCCTCTGAAGAGCCCAGAACAGCAGAAAAGGCTCACAGGATGGCTGCAGGTCTCTCTTCCCTATCATCCCATCAGTTGTGCCGTATAAGTGCTTGTACAACTTGGTGGTGAACTAGAACAGATGATTTGCTTTGAGTGATGTCAATATTTTAGTATGCCTGAGGCAGTACGTAGGTACTGCACAGTCTGGATCAGGTGGTGATGACTGCTTTCAGTTGCTTCTATTTGGATTAAGGAAGGTTCTTGTCATCTCATGAGTTGGAGCCCTTGTATGGCTGCTTGGCAGCAGCAGTAAGGTTTGAATATGAAGCATATGATATTTTATACACTAAGCATCCTGTTGTATCAACCCAAAATCTTCTGGCATTATCCATACCCTTGGTTTCCAGCAGTGAAAGAGTAGATGTGCAAGGGGCTTAAAGCTTTTTACCATATTGTGTGGAGGCTATGTGTAGTGCTTGACCTTTCCTGTAACCACAACCTCCTCCTCAGAACTGCATCAGGCTGTGTATTCCAGGAACAAGCTTTACCTGGCATAAATGGTACTTGTTCAGTGTGGCTTGTCTTGCGGATGACCTCAGTCTAATTTTTGGTTAATGCTAATTTGGGAAAAGACTGTTCACATTTTATAGTTTGACAGAAGTTCCAAAACCAAGTGAATTAATAAATTGTTCTTCCACTTTTATAGGGTGCTTTTAAAACATAAAAATATGAGTTATTCCTCAGTACTTACCATGTATGGCTAAGACAGATTGAGGAGTTCTAGGACACTGGTAGACTGCTCTTTGGAAGAATCCCACCCCTCATTACCTCTGTAAAAATCCATCTTCTCTGTAAATTAAGCCTCAAAGTGTTTTTAAATTTCTCTCCTTGCATTTGCAAGCTATGCTTTTTTTTGTTTGTGTTTTTTTTTTCTTTCTTTATATTTAGGATTAACACTTAAACTTGTTTTCTTGCATCTGAACTCAGAATGCTGTGCTGTGTTGCCGAGTATTCCCACTTCTGACATGAAAATAGAAGTTTTTTAATATTTAACATCTAGAAGGGAATATTCCTGTTAATGATACTTATTCACCAAAAGAGCAGACCTGTTTTAAGAGCTCTGGATATGGACATGGGAAATCTGGTTCTTATTTTGAGCTCTGTCATGTGCTTGCAGTGTTTCCAAAGGTAATAATGCATTATGCTTGTTTGAGACTCAGTGTTCTGAAGTGTAAAACAAACAATAATATTTTTCCACTTGTTAATCACTTTGTGATCTACTGGTAAATGATGCTATTTAAAAGCTAGGTATACTGGCATGACTCATTACATTAAAAAATTATTCAAGCATAAAGCTATTTTGTTCTATAATATGCTCTTTCTAAGAACCCATGAGTGACTAAAGTTACTTTGAGTTAAAATGAATACCTATTGACATTATCAAAACTTCTTTAAAATACTCTTCTGCATCTTTATCTTGATCCACATCGGTATTGATCTCATCTCTTGACTGAAATCTGCCAGCTGGGAGAGATTTTGAATTATACACAGCCAAGTAATAGAATAGCTGTATCTGTGTTGGAGGGCAGATGCACTCTCCTGTGCCTTGTTCTGTCTCGTTTCTGATGTCACATCCTAACCCATGTCAGACAGTTTCACATCTCCCAGCCAACACTCCTTTCCTTTGGAAAGGAACCCAAGCATTTGAGCTGAAAGATGATGGGAAATGAGGGATGTACCTCAGCTTGCTGGTTTGTATCATAGAGACAGCTTATCATATGAGACCATTTAAATGCATTTTATTAAGCTCATAGAGTCACAAACATCTTTGTCACCCTATCAACTGTTTCTGTTGAGGCAGCTTGTAGAGGTGTTGGTGGGTATTAGGGCTTCATATGTTTAGCAAATAGAATTAAAAAGGTGCTATATATAGCCAGTAGTTCAGGCTCGGACCTTTCCAGGTAGCAAGCTCCAAATAGAGCTCAAGCTTCTTCAAAATTGTAGTGGCATTTAAAACAAACAAAAAAACCCCCACCCCAAACCAAACCAAACCCCACACTTTTTACTTGTGTGTGGTTGCGTGCACATAAAAGGCATAGTACTGCACAAAAACAGTAAGAACAATACTTCACTGTATGTTTAAAACTATTATATTTTCTGGTATTTAAAGTTTCATTCTTACTGTACTAGTTTCTTTGCAAACCTGAGCTAATTCCCTCCAGGACAATCAAAGATGTGTTCATGGCAACAAAGCATAATATAATCAGTGTGGCCATAACAGAATGAGACAGTACCAAAGCCAGTAAACCTGAATTGATGGCAGAGCTTAGCGTGGGTGCAGTAGAGTAGTATAAGGCTTTATGATGCTTCACTGCACAATATATATGTCCCAGCTAGTGCTTCTGCTAGTTTAGATCTCTGCATTGCCCTTCATTTTGAGATACAGACATGCCTGGAAACATATGATAGTCTGAGGTGTTATTTTAGTTGCATGTATTTCAGTCCATGATGCAGATAGTTCTAGCAAGGAGTACTTTAAAATTTCATATTTTGGTGCTGCTTCCTGCCTGGAGGAAAAAACCTTTTATTATTACGGTAGTTTTAACATGTAAACTTTTATTGATATTTTAGAATTAGAGGAAAAAAAATGAACAGTTGAGATTTTATAGTTACTCCAGGGCTGAATGAAGGACATGGAGAAGGCCAAATGGTGAATGGAAGCAATATTTTCTTTAGATGAGATCATTCCACTCTAGAGATTATTATTTTTTTTTTTAAACTTCTAGTGTTAAAAGTTAGCCAATCAGGTCTGTGCCAAAGCATCTAATTAAACAGTTTATTTTTCAAAACTACTGAGGCCAATAAGAGCAGATGGTACTCAGCACTTCAGAAACTCAGGCTGTTTATTTCAAGTCCTCAGTGCAAATGGAGATGCGTAGCTTTACAGCCTACATTTGAAAATATTGATCTTGCCTATTAAGTATAAATACTTTTTTAGTCTTCTACTGGGTATTTATAGATAAGGCTGTAGTTTCAGAGTACGGGCCACAAAACTTCTAATGCACCTTTCTGCATGAAGAGACTCAGTGGCACTGAAGAACCTTCTAAGACCTCTGTGCTGTTTCTTTGTGGCACTGGTTCTTGACAAGGTGGGTATGTGGCTCAGGCAGCACTTGGTAATGATGGCCCTCAGCTGCTCTGACAGCCCGGTGGAGTTGGTTTCCACAATTGCACAAAGTAAACTGTAGTGTGTTCTAAGTGGCTCTCAGACTATGTGTGTGGAGCCAATTCTAGGTCTGTAAACTGCAAAGGTGGTATAAAGAAAAGCAAGGCAAAAGCAGCAGAAAGGAGTCCTTACCTCTAGGATCTGTGCTTATTTCCGCCTCCCCTAATCAGTAAATTAATTTACTCTTTTTGACAGACTTACTTCTGTTAGATCCAGCCTTCCTGCGCAAGCAGAACACTGCGTTGAAGTTACCAGACAGAGTAAATGCCGCTGTAGCAGAATGAGTATCAAATTTAACCCTAAGGCCAAGGATGTGGTAATTTATTTCTAGCTTCACGTGTCCTTATTGTTGGGTGAGTACTCAACAGAGAGTATTCCCTTGAGTGGTCTGGTGGGGTCACTTGTATGACAAATCATCAGTTAGTGCAGTTGAGTAAGAGCAGGGTGTTCAATGAGACTGTCTGAAGCTGGCATCTCAGAGAGAACAGCAAGAGGCTGAGAAAAGAATTGAGCAAAACGGATTTCAGGGTGCTGTAATGAGCAGTGAGGGAAACAGTTGGGGCCTGTGAAGAGAAGGCTTAGGAAACTGCCAACAGGCAGAAAATGATTAAAATTTGTGGGCTGAGCAAGTGACTTGTTCACAAGAATATAAAAAGAAGTAGTAGTTGCAATCAATTTCAAAGCAATGTGGAAAGAAACAGGGCTGGAAATTGGCTCCTAACTTGGTGACGTTGCTGTGTATAACCAACTCCTGTTGTTGAATCCTTTTGAGTTCCACATTTACAAACTGTATTGATGTTGTTTGTATGCTGTATGCACTCTGAATGTGTGGTGATACGAAATCTGTGCACCATTAACATGTCACAACAAATGCAAGTGTTTAAAGACCATTCTTAAGATTGCTTGGAAGTAATTATAGTGCTTTTGTAGATCTTCATAGATGTAGATCTCCAAGTTACTATTGGTCTTTGCAGCTGTGTTTTCAGATATGCAAGCACATTGGCCACAAAAGTGTCATATTAAAAATAAAGTTGCTTGTATGAATTTGTTAGAAGACCTAACGTGATACTGAACATCTGTATTAACGTGTTGACTCATCCCATAACACACTTTTTAGACAGAACATTTAAAAATGTCCCTCTAGTGAAGAAAATATAACAGATAATTTTAGTTTAAAATATCAGTAATCATTTGTCACTAGTATTCATCTGTATCATTTCTGGCAACAATGTAGTAGAACTTTCTTTTACTGCAGCTTTTAGAGATGCAGCTAGTGATTGCAAATTGTAGTTATTTCACTCTAGTGTGTTCCTCAGTTATAAATGGTATCTCTTCTCCAAATACACTGATAAAGCATTGAGAGTCACAGTGCATCAGATAGATTATTTAGATAATTTTTTCTGCCAGAAAAGAAGAAAAAAAATTCATCAAATGCTGCGGATAATGTTCTATGATTCTACCCTTGGCGCTGATGCATTTCCTGATTATAGTTAACATCACTTCAGTGATGACCCCAGTTTTGGCTTGGAAGATTGCTCTCTATCTCTGTACTGCTGCAGTCTTTTTATATATACACTGACCCCAGTGATTCAGGTGTGCTGATGCAGGGAGGAGCAGGGTACAAAAATTGTAGTCTTGCATTGCTACTGATGAAAAAAAGTTCTGTATTGCATCAGAACTTGAAATAATATTTTTAAATTAAGCAAGAGGCAACTGAATTTGTAGTATGCATACCTTTGAATGTAGGGTATCCTGAAGACAGAAGATTATATTTTTTTCTAATATTTCCTTGATATCTTGGTAATACCTTGATAGCCAAAGATATTGTCCACTGTTTAGGTCACACATAAGGAATCACAAACTTGGCATTGCTGGATCTGGTCTATATCAAGTGAGAGAGAACTTCAGGTTTTATTGACTTTTTTTTTTCTTCTTTTGTGTAACTTGTGCTGTTACTTGAGTACTTTTCTTTGGTTTTATTGCAACAAACCAGAGAGAATTGTGACAAAAACCTCCCAGCATCTTAACATTTACAATCCTTTCTGCAGTTTTTGTAACAGGATTAATAGAAATCTATAGCAAAGTGCCAGGAATACATAGTAAGTCCCAGGACTGTCTATAGAGGCAGATCACTTCATAAATGCTTGTCATTGTATACAACGCATTTTAATAAGCTATCTGGTTTGCACAAAGTAGCCTAACAACTGTGAATTGCAGTTGTTCATTGCTTGTTAGTAAAGGAGGCCCCTTGCTTCTAGTCATTCTTTATTATATCCCTAAATAGGCTGCATTCGTTTCACTTTCTTAGTAACTTTTTAATGCCTTTTAAATAATAAAAGGTCTGCTACTTGGCTGGTGATGTCAGGAGGAGTACTTCAGTCTGTTTTGGAAAAGGACAAGAGAGCCTAGGGAGTGGGGTGGAGAGCAAATCACTAGTACGCTTACTCATTTAGTGTGAAAAATAGTCTCAGAAAAGTTCATCTTTATTTACATTATGTGCCTATTGTGCTTTGCAGCTTGCAGGAAAATGTATTAATTTCGTCCTAGTTCTATTTCCTCTTTCCACCCCAAGAAAGAAGACAAAATTAGGTTTTGAGCCTGGATGGCTCCTTAACTCTCATCTCTCAAACGTTTGCTGTTAACAAACATGCACTGGTTAGAATGGATCTCTAGTACTACTGTGAATGGCACACATTATCTGGGCTATGATGGCTTCTTTTGCATCAGCTTTGGCTTTTACTCCGTAGCTGCATTCTATCATTTCATACATGCTGCATATTCCATCAAGCTAATAAAGCAGCTCTTTGCTATGCATGACCTGCTCTGTAGTGTGACTGAATGATAACTGCAGTGTTTTAAACCTAGCACTATATTATTAGACCTGCTGCCAGGCCCTTGGTTGTATGTCAGAAATATTTCTTGCCACTGAAACTTTAGACAGATGGAAAGTAATTTTACAGATGCAAACTTGTAGGATGTGAAGTGCTGGGATCCATCACAGCTAAGGCATTAGCTACCAAACTTATGGGTGTGGAGATGTGTGTTAATACCAACCCCCCCAGGAAAACATATCCCCCATGGTATTGTGTCATTCTGTCTGTATTGGGTAGGGAATCACTTCAGCTTTGCTCTTTGCTATAAAGAAATGCATCTAGCTATAGAGTGACTTATTTTTATTTTTTAAAATATAGATATACCTTAATGTAAGGCAGGTAAGATGCAGTTTGGGGAATATAGGATGGCTATATTCCCAGACTGTGACAAAAGTGTACGATTGCTTAGGAACTTTCAGTGGGAACTCAGTCCATTTGGCGCCTTCTGAAGGAATAAGCCTCTTCAAAGGTAATCTTATGAGTCTTTATGATAAAGACTGGACTTTGTAGGTCTGATTTAGTAGTGCCTGTTAGAAGATGTAAACAATGTTGAAAATGCATTGTTGCTGTACCAGGGCACCTTAAGCTAAAAAGGTATGGTCTCTTCCTACTGAAGAAATCACCTTTTTCCTCTGACATACTACCTCAGCTGAGATCCCCAGAGTCTGGGTTCCCTGAAATACAAAAGAAAGCGAATGTCTGGTAATATATTCTACATAGGGAAATACGTCTGTCTCTTCCAGTCTGAAGCAGCCAGTCTGATACTCAGGGCACACTTGTTTAGAAGGGCTTGTGAAGTTAAATGTAGTAGTTACTGGTGCATGAAGGAAGACAACGGTGAAGGAAAAAACATTTCTTATGGGAAGTATATAAAAATGTGTGTTTATCTCTTTCTAAGCTGTTTATTTTCTGGTATATGCAAGTATTTTAAGAAATATTTATGGTAGTTTCCTTGGAAGAATGGAACCACTAACTCGGACTTCACCAAGGATGACATTTTGGAGTATGATGACCTTTTTGGGTATGATTGCTAAGGCACGCATGTTGAGGACAACACAATGTTTTAGTAACTTCTTTCACTTTCTTCATTGTCTCAACGTATGCAGAAAATCAATAAAACAAGAAAAGATAGACTAAAAACAATGTGAAAAGCTTACATTGATGATCTGTGGTTAGTGGTAAGAGGTTTTAAGTAAAATTTTTTAGTTTTATATAACTGAAGAAAAGGACCTGAGTATGTGTCACATGAAACACATAACACTAATTGAAGCAATGAAAGTTACCATGTTTCACCATTTGTTTTATAGTCAGTGTACTGCTTTCCTAATAATCCTACATCAGCCTAAGCAGGCCCCATCTCCACCAAAAGGTAATTTTTTGTAAGGTCAAACAATGTATCAGAAAAACTTCTCTAGAAATAAAGTGGAGAAAGGAACATGGTACAAAGCTATTATGGCACTGAGAGATCTGTGGGGAAAATCAGCAATATGCTGAAGCAGGGATGCAGAGGTGACTCTCACTTGATTTCTGTATTGTGACTTTTTCTAGTCCTTCACTCACTATGTTATAATGTAAAATAACAAGTTTTGAAAGGCAAACTTGAAAAATGGCACATTGTTGAGGGAAGGTGCCAATAAGTAAATAGCAGAGTAGATTATACAGAAATAGAAGCTATATTTGTACATGAAGAATCTACTTATAGGCATGCAGCCTAAACCTCAATCAGATTTGACCTGCTTGTTCTGGATGGCATGTACTTGAATAGGATGGAGAATAACACACTGACAATAAAATAATTCAATCCTATGTTCCCTGTAAATACAGGTAATATTATAAGCAGTGCGTGTCAAATACTGCAATTCAGAAGTGGTTTGGTTGCTTTGATTTCTGAGCATCCAGTATCACATACTTGAAGTCTGTTTTATTTTCAGGAGTGCCCAGTGCAGAGATACATCTTTTTAGTTTTTTTTTTTTCTAATTTGTGATGCATGATGAATTTTGAAGTTCCAGCCAATATTCATCTCACTTTGCTGCAGGAACCATTTTCATGTTAAAATGGTACTCCAGTTCATGCTATTTTTCATTACAAGCTCTTTGAATTCTAAGATTTGCAGTGCAAAATAATTATAGTAATTTGAGGAGTCCTATTTCTTAGCACGTGGAACAATGGCCTTCTCAACTGCTTCATGGTAGCTGGGAAAATGAACTAATTAATGAATCTACTTGAAAAATATTTTTATAGAATGTGTCTGACCATGAAAGAAAAAGTAGGAAACAAATCTCACTTCTCTTTATTTAGACAATAATGTGTCTACATATTTTTTTTTTCTTCAATGAGAAGTTAGTTTGTAGTCAGTTACTAGGTGGCAGATGTTGTACAAATATAGAACAAAGACATGATCCCTGTCCCAAAGACTTTATAATCTCTGTATAAACAGGCAGCAGGTGGGCACAGCAGATGTGGGAAAACGGAACAATGAGATGAGAGGGGTCAGCATTGGGACGATCAGAGCACAACAGCTGCCTGTGCGTTGTTCAGGTTTTAGATGGGTATCATGGCAAATGGCTGTTTGGGGAGATTTGGAAGAGTATAAAGAGTTGTTTTGGAGAATCATTATTTACTGTGTTACTTATGCTGCAAAAACATTATTAACAATTCAAAGCTGAATTCAAATACAGGTTTAACATTCTGTTTAATCAGAAAAAACTATTTGTCTCGCTTATGTCTTTGGTGGTTTGAGGTAGAGCTTTGTGGAATGACCTACAAGATTAACCATCAGTCTTTCAATTCTAGCAATTATATAGATAGGATTGGAGTATGTTTCTAATATAATAATGTAATTTGCAATTCTTACCTGCAGCTGTTCAGAGTTTATCTTTCTGAACCGTGGGGTCATATCTTATTATGATCGGTCATGCAAAGTTTGTGTTTCTGAATTAATATACAATAATCTAGTCAATATATAATGGAATTAAAGAATATCACATGATGTTTAGTTATTCAGTTATCATGGCCAAAAATTATGCTTAATCACTTATTATTGCATGCTGTCTTTTTATGCTGATATTCCATGACTCATTCTTGGAGGTTTCATCCTCTTGTCTGTCTTGTCACACTTCCTCCTTTCTTTTGCCATTAGACCTCTCTTCCATTCCTTGCTGTCTTGAACTTCAGTTTCCCTGTAAACACTACCCATACCTTGCATTTCTACTTAGCTAGTAGTGTACTCACAACATTTATTTTCATTTACATTTATAGCTAGAAAGCTGTCTATTCCCTATACTAAATATTTGTGACACATCTTTAATAGTTTATAAACATACACTTTCCAAAGCAGCTGCACAACTTGGTGGTAATGCCTTTCAGTATTAATAGGGCCTTTTAGCTTTGGATTTCCATACTAATATATAGAATATACATGTAAAAATCAAGCTATGCAAGGCAAAAAAGAAATACTCTGCTACTGCCTCAGAGTTGGATTGATGTCTTTTTAAAGTTGCAATGAGTTTACAGTCTTATTTTTCCATGTCACATAATCAGTGTCACCACTCAACACAGTTAAAGCTGCCTATTGCAAGATACTCTGCATTAAAGTCCCAGAACCACAGAGTGTTGGAAGTTGAGAGAGTATTCGGGGGAAGTACCACTGCACATTTACTCCATTTTAATGCTTTTTCTGGATATGTGTTGTTGGCTACTGTTGCAGAGGAGATAAGACTAAATATGATCCACAGAGGCCGTTCTTCTATTCTTAATCTGTTCAAGCTGACAGGAGCAGAAGTGCATTTTACAGCTCTGTGGGAATACAGAGATAGAAACTTTCCTGCACTATTTTAATTTGAGAGTATTAGGGTTACCCTCTCACTTTACTAAGCAGTAAGGTTTTTTGCCAAAACAATTACAAATGAATAAGCAAATTTATTAAATGAGAGAAAACAGGGGAAACTAAAGATTTCTTTGGGTTTAAAGCCTTGCTCTAAGGCTCGAGGGATCTGATGTTAGTGGTGAGCTCTACAGTACACTTGGGGAGTTCTAATTATTCCATGCTTCAGTTTCTCATCTGTAAAATATGCATAATATTATTTCCTTCCTCACTTCCTTTGTTTATTGAAAATTTATCACATACAAAGCTTATTTTATTAGCTATGATTTCAGCTGGTGCCTGGAAGCTCAAGTTTAGTATAAGCAGTTATCATGAAAGCAAAGTACTTCAGCTGTTGTTTAGGGCATACAGCATAATCTATGTAAAGCAAAGGAGTCTAAGTGCATGTTTTCAGTCCCATCCTTAATTTAAACGTCAGGTATTTTTACAAATATTGAACCATATGCTATAATTCTAATGCTAAGGAATGCTCTTTTCCTATGAGAAAATCCAGGTATTCAGGTCAGGTCAGCTCAATGGGAGCTTTATCTGAATAAAGACTTCAGCACTAAATCCGAGGGGACATTTCCCAAGATTACTGCTGTAAACAAAGGTTGCAGGACCAGGACTATTAAGTGTGACCTGCAGGTAAAGGTAGTCAGACTTTGTAGTTGAAATGGAACAATAGTTTTAATTCTGTCTTTCTGCACTTTTGCTACTGATTCTAAAATTTAATATTTCCTCAGTGTAAGCTTTTGGTGTTGTTTATTAAACATGCTCACAGTCACTGCACAATCTATTCTTTTTGGCCAGACTGCAAATGCTCACAGACAGCAAGCAGTAAAGAATGAGTGACTGCTTTTTACAAGTCTAACAGCTGTAAGAAAGAAATAAAAGGTGGTAAACCTCTTTAAGCACTCATTTACACGCACTTTTAGCCTGTGTGGGAGAGGTTTTTGTATTCTCTCTTTCCTTACCTGTGTACTTTTGTATTTGCACTTAGAAAAATGAATTCCCACTGAACCCAGTGCCAGGGTTTTAAATGTATTTGCAGTTTTGCACACAATCGGATATATCAGTATCTGATGTGACATTAAATTATTTTTAGTGAGAGGAACAGCTGAAGCAGATTGCTACCATGCTGTGATTACTGAGAGGTTTTTAGTTTTTGTTTTATAATAGTCAATACTTAAAGAGCATGCCAGGGTCTGTAGCAGCCCCTTGTCTATAAAATAAGATAGAAATCATATAATACCTTTAAAGATTTTTTTTTTCAGGGTTTCATTAAATATTCTTGTCACCTTTATTCTGGGTGGGCGCATCTTATAATGCGTTTACAGTGGTAATGGCACATGATATTTGTATTCCAGTCAGTACCTACAATACACAGTTGTTCTGGTGCAGCTGGGGATACTGCAGAGGAATTATTTGGGCAGCAGGCTGTCAGAAAACCTGGCTGGGGACGTGGCAGGAGAAAAAGCTGCAGTCTACTAGGGATTTTTGGTTTTGTGGTGTTGTTGGAGAGAGCAGTGAACAGGTCTTAAGAGAGCTGGGCTTTTGATGTGCAAAATAAATAGGCAAAACAACTGGGAGAATGAAAGCGAGGATCTCAGCTGGGAGACATTTCTTCTTTCAGTTTCCCCAGCTACCTCCCCCAGCAGCAGTGCTACTTAAAGGAAGTGGGATGTTCCAAGGTTGGGAGGAGAAGTGTGTAATGTGAAGACAGAGGCCGCTTACTAATGTGGAAGAAGCTGTCAAGCTTCGTAGATTTAAATACCTCTTCCCAGTTCTGGTTAACCTTCTACACACATACATTTATAATAGTCATGCAGCGTATGCAAACAATGACTTTGTGAATCTCATGTTCTATTCATACATAAACATAATATCTTCTAGAAGAACTGTTTTCTTGTGGAAAACATCACTCATTTGATCTTTATGCTTGATGTTATTCAAATTGAATGTAATGCTACAGTTTCTTCAGAGGGCATAAACCTGTAACGCTTAAAGAGTGAGGGAGGTATTCTCTGCTTGAGACAAACATACAACTGTCATTGATAGCAGCATGTCCACACATCAAGGGTGAAGAAGAATAGATCCTGGAAATGCTGGATTATATTTGTATGATCCACAGAATGCCTCATTTGTTTTACAAAATGGAATAAATTACAAGCTGTACTTATTTGGAAGGGAAAAAAACCCTGAAAGCAGTGCTATTAATTGAACAGGGGAACAAGAATCAGGGTTCAAAAAGAAGTTCGTTCAACAAAAATTGATTTACCAACTTTGCCATTTATAGTTTGAAATTCCACAGTGAAAGTCTTCAGTACTGTGTGTGTAGTCCTTTAGTTTATTAGGCCAGCAAGCATTCCTGCCTTCTCTGAAAATACTGAAGAAAAAAAAAAAAATCCATCAAGTTTTGTTTATGCTTTTAAGACATTCACTGGGATGGAAGTTAGATCTTTAACTGGGGTCCATGGCATGGGAAAAAGGTCATTAACCTTGACATGAGATCTTCTGCATTTCAGTGGGAAGAGCTGTAGTGTGATGCTAGGTGTTCCTTCTCAATGTTTTCAGAAGGAAAGTGAGTTTTTGTGAGAACTGTATCCCTTGCCATTCTTAAGCAGCCAAGGAAGAGCTTTTATTTTGCAATGCTGGTAGCTTTGTCAACTACTTTACTCTCAGGGAAAGTGTTGGTTTTTTTTTTTGTTTTTGTTTTGTTTTGTTTTGTTTGTTTTGTTTTTTTGTTTTTTTTAAACTGAGATCCCAGTTTTTAAAGGTATTTGGGTATTGAAGCTTCTATAGGACTGGTTTATTTCTTTCAGTAGGGCTTGTGCACCCAAATACCTTTTACAAACTTGGATCCAGGAGGCACTTTTATCCTTCAAGTGTCTGAATGCCTTTACAACTAGGGTTTAAAATGCCTAGCTAGTTTTGTTCTGTTCCCATCTTTAAGGGTGGAAGCACAAGAAGCTACTGGAGTGCATGCTCAGGGAGACTGTTGTGGCTGTCTCATCACAGATACCCTAGAGCCCAGCTGAAAACTTATTGAAGTCAATGGAACAAATCTCTTTAACCTTGTAAGCTTTTTATTTAGGCCATGAGCTTGTCAGGCCTGTAGCTGTCACTTTATTTTACGTTTGTACAGTTCTGGGCACCACAAGACTATTCTCCATTCATGTCTGAGCACTGTCACAGCAATATACAGTTATCTTAAAAATATATTTATTAACTTTTTTATTCATTATTTATCCCTCAGTTGTGTTGCTGTCACTTTGCTGTACTTGTGTGCTAACAATTTAGAGGGACAGGCAGCAGAGAGGTTCAGCTTTGCATTTCCACTTACTCTGGTGATTTTTAGGTTCTAGAAAGCATTTTTGACATCACAAGGTCGCACCAAGGTTTTGGAATGAAACCATGGTATCTCCTTTTACTATATGCTGGAATAAAAGCAGACTTTGTAATGTGTCTGCTGCCTTGCAGTGGAATGGTAGTTAGCTCTAAGAAATAGATGTATGTTGTGGGAATCTCCTGGAGGCAGACATAGGTCAGTCTCCTGGTCTGTGCAGCAACATCTAGAGCAATGGGTGTTTGGTCATGGCTCCTGGACACTGCTATCAGATGTGTATTATTCTAAAGAAGTATTATCTTTGTTGGTGACAGTGTCCTGCTGTGGAAATGACTGATATTTAGAAAGCTGTTGTCCTGCTGCTGCCCTGCTCTATAACAGGAGCAAAATACTTCACCTCATGGTACCTCAGTTTCTCTGTTACAGTAAGGACAAATGCTGCTTTCCCCACAGACAGCAGGAAAAGAGCACTAGAGCTGGGTGCTGTTGAATGATTAGTAGAAAATTCTGAACTCCCTCATGTTTCAGTGAGCACTCTGCAGTGGTGAATGCTGGTTAGGGTATTTGAGGGAATGAAACAAAACAACGATGGGGGAAAGCCAAGTTTTGTACCCATGCTGCTGTCAGCTTTGGCAGCTTGCAGAGGAGATACATGTCTGTTATACTGTGTAGTAAGATAGGGAGAGAAGAATGAAAAGCTAAGAAAGTGAAGAGGATAAGTTTAATATGCATAAACTCTCAGACAGCTCTGGAAGCAAATGTTTTGGGGCCAGCTAAATGCTTAGTGTATTCCTGGGCTACTTGCTAAAATAGCTGTACATCAAGCTGATTTGACATGCAAGACTGTGACTGAGGTTTTGACATGCTGGCAGATAGTAAAGGCCCTTTCATTGGCTCAGCTGCATCCTGACAATGTGATAAGGCTGTAAAGTCAATAAGCATACATACCTGGACAATCCAATCCTTTGGAGTATTGAGGCCTAGGCCTTCCTTGTAAGCTGGTAAGACTTTCTGCACGGATGAATTTTTGGCCGTCACATCTTATCCATCTTATTTAGGCTACTGTGAGCATCCACAGTGTTGAAAACATCCATGTACCGAACCATACATGACTAAGCAGGTAATACAAAAGGCTTGCACTTCACTGCTGCAGTAACTTTACAGTGCCCAGCATCTATTTGTAATTTGTTTCTGGAACAATCCCTTATGCATAATAAGAATGTTTCTGTAACACCTTAAAAAAAAAAATGCTCAAAGTACTGGAAAACTTTAACACGTACCTCCAAATAACACTGTTCAGCAAGCGAAAAGAAGGGGAAACTGAAACAGTTCCTCAAATCTTCCAAGAAGGCTGTGATACAGTTCCAAATAGTTGGAGTTTCATGACCCTTGGGGTCTGCTAGCAGTGGTTTTTGGATACCAGAGTTGGCAAGAGGGTTAAACAGCCTAGACAGAATGCCACACTGAGGTAGTTATACTGCTTCTAAGATGTGGACTGTCTTTACCTGGTCTAATGTACCTTCCTACTTGTGGGAGGATTTCTATGGCTAGTAATGTGTGTTGATCATTAAATTTCTAGCTATCTTTCTCTTTGCAGGTGCCACATTAATTAAACACTTCTGTAAATCAGTTTAAGCTCAGGGACTGAGCTTGTTACATACTGAATTGTCTACACTGTGCTTCAACAGACACAATAGTAAAAAGCAGCTGTCCTTAATTCCCTAAATTCACAGCTATATTAAAAGTAGTGTTAGATTTTGCTGCTTATCTCGGAAAATGGAAGTTAATTTACTTTTTGTTATTTTTGCCTCTCCCTTTATATTTATGAATACCTGGTCACAACTAAAGGACAGTTAAAACTACCACATTCTGCCTTCTATTACCTTCATCCATCTTCTGCAGGTAATGATATTCTTGGGGCAAGAGAGGTGAAAGCTTTTACATAAAAGTGAATGGTAAAACACGCCTGAAGATAGTTCTACTTTCGGAACGGTAACAAGACATAATGTTGGTGGATCTGATAAATAAAAGCATGCACAAAACCCCACTGCAATGCCCACTGTCGCTTCTTTTTTCCACTATAAAATTCCCCAAACTCCAGCAGGTGGCAGTGAGCAACAGTCTGAAATTCGAACGCTGCAGAAGTGAAGAATAATCTCCATCGCTGAAACTGAAAGGATACTGGACTCGTTTAGGAACTAAATGACACAGATATGGCAGGTACATGAAGGCATCTAAACAAATGAAACGCATTTTTCATAGGCTGGTAGCTTCTAAGTCAGCCTTAGAAGGGGACATCTTGATCCCTACGTTGCTGCTTTGTACCTTCTCACTGGGCAAGCGCTATAGCTTTATGCTGTGATGCAGTGCTGTGCAGACAAGGGTTGTTAGCTTTCCAGTGTAGAAAACAGTTCACTCTGTTAGATAAATAGAAATGCAGAATGTGTTTTTGAATAGCTCATTTTACATCTAAGCCTTTTTTCATGGAAGTCAAGGTGAATTGAAGTGGGATAGGCAATTTAATTTATTACAACTGTCAACCAGTAAGCACTGCTGCACTTGATTTGTTTCGGTGCCTCTTGCAGGTTGCTGCCGAGGTGCTAGTCATTACACTTCATTTTATGAACTACTCAGGTGGTGAAAACATATAAAGGAAAAGGTTACTGGGCAGAATGGGAGCAGAGCTTCCTTTTCCATAGATGTGAGGAAAGCACTGGTAAAAAAAGCAAAGTTATATGCTAGCCAAGCCCTTGTGCACTGAGGTAAACATTAAGCCTTTGTTTAATTATATGACATTGGTGGTTAAAACAAAACCTAAAGGCATCCTGTTGTCCCCTGGTATAGTTTACCTTGCTCTGAAGGGAGGAAGTAAATGCTTTCTGAAATGAGCAAAATAGAACCTGAAAACCTAGGTTTACTAACAGCATTTGTTATTCCTTTACCTACCAGCTCAAATATAAAAATCTATGTCTTGGGTGCTACTGACAAAAACTGATCTGTGAGTGTACAGGATCATTTTCTGTTTCTGCCTTTCTCTACCTAGGGCATCTGGTCTTCCACTGAAGTGAAAGGGACTTTTGTGTTTGAGGTGTTCTGCAATGTCACTAATTTTTAAGGATCTGCACAAACTCCTTGTGTCTTAAATGGAAAGAAACTGCAAGGTGAGACAAACTGCCTTGCAGATGCAGAGGGTTGAGAAGGTCCCTCTTGCCAAATTGCAGTTGGACTAATCTGTCCTTCAGAAAAAGGAGGTGTGATTATTGTCCCTTTTGTCTGGAGCTTTCCTCAAAGTCTCATCATTGTGTCTGTCAGTGTGAATGTGCTGGTTAGCTCATGTCATAAAATGAGCCTACCCCTGTAGGCTAGAGTTCAAGTGTGTTTGAACCACACCTGTCCTGGAAGAACCATGAGTAGCTTCAGGATTTAAAGGTGAGGTCTAAAAGATAAAGGAACGTGCTTCCTTTCTTGCATCAAATTTAGGGGGGAAATGGTGGACAAGATGTGGATAAGACATGTTTAGCATCAGCTGTATGTCACATGGTAAAGGAAATGCTGCTGCATAATGATGCTGTTAGGAGAAAAGTGATGTCCAGGAAACCATATCAACAGAAGGTGGCAACCATGGCTGGAGCTCCTTTGAAGGCATGGTATGGTGTGTGACTGAAATACATGAGCTTAGCCTAAAACTTCCTGAAGTGAAGAGGATAATAATATGTACTTTGCTTCTTGAAAAACCTTATTCCTCTGGGTTTTTTGTTCCCTCCCCCTCCCCCCTCTCTTTTAGCAAATACATCACTTCAAGAATACGCATTTCAGACTGCTTGCAGTGATTTGTTGTAGCTTCTGGTCTCCTGTGCTTGGTGGAAAAGCTCCGCATCCTGTGATGAAAAGAACAACCAAATGTTATGTTAGAAGAAATTTTTGTAGTGACAGGTGTAGTCCTTCACCTAAAGAAAGAAGATTTGAGATGTGATTTGAGGTGATTATTGTGAATTAAATAGAAGTAAAAAAAATTTTTTGGCTGGAAAAAAGAGAAGAGGGGAATTAAAGTAAGCCTTTTCACTTTGGTGTGCTTGAAGCATTTTTGATATTCAAGTTTTACTCATTTTTTCACTTGTGTGCAAAAATGACAGAAGGTGCAAAGGGTAAATCACTCTTAAAATGAAACAAAAAAACTTATGGCTTTATTTGAACAAAACCTTTCAGATTAAACCAGTTCTGTTTTTTTTTTTTTTTTTTGTGTTTTTTTTTTTTTTTTTTTTTTTTTTTTTTTATACTTAAGAAGAAGTGTTGAAAAGTCTTGGTTCAATTTAAGATAGTGTGCTTTGGGTCTGTTACCTAACTATTATCATGAAAGGGAATAAACATAAAATACAACAAATACCTAACCAAACAGTCTAACTTACTACTTAGCAGTGGATTTGTTTTAATCAGGTTAATTTATTTATTTATTTTTGAGAAAGATATCATTACTGTGCAGAGTATTTAAAAACATAGATAGTATATTTAGTGGCACCCTAAGGAGATGGTTATGAATGTTAGAGGAGGGCAATCCTGCTGCTTCCAAGTGTACATCAAGCAGTTGGTCCTAAGGACGTAACCAGGGTGGGCAAGTATCAGAGAATTTAAGGTACTAGTAGTACCAGAAGTTCTTACAGCCTTTCTGTAGATATACACACCTTTCCTACCATGATTGATTGCCAGTGCCTTGAAGGAAAATAAAATCCTCCCTTTTCAACTCCTCTTAAAAGTCTAATTATACACTGGGAACCCTTTCTTCTGCAGTTAACCAGCAGGATCCCTGCCTTTGAGGTGGATTAAGTAGAAATAAAGTGCAAGTAAATGGTCACTTAATTTCTATACAGTCCCACCTAGATATCCTGACACTCTGGATATCATAGAATCATAGAGTCATTTAGGTTGGAAAAGACCTTCAAGATCATCGAGTCCAACCATCAACAATTCTCACTAAACCATGTCCTGAAGTGCCTTGTCTACACGCTTTTTGAATACCTCCAGTGATGGTGACTCAACCACTTCCCTGCGCAGCCTGTTCCAATAACTGACAACCCTTTCAGTAAAGAAATTTTTCCTAATATCCAACCTAAACCTCCCCTGCCACAACTTGAGGCCATTTCCTCTCGTCCTATCTCCAGCCACCTGACAGAAGAGACCAGCACCCGCCTCACTACAACCCCCCTTCAAGTAGTTGTAGAGAGCGATAAGGTCTCCCCTCAGCCTCCTCTTCTCCAGACTAAACAGCCCCAGCTCCCTCAGCCGCTCCTCACAGGACTTGTGCCCCAGGCCCCTCACTAGCTTGGTTGCCCTTCTCTGGACACGCACCAGCACCTCAATGTCTTTCCTGTAGTGAGGGGCCCAAAACTGAACACAGCACTCGAGGTGCGGCCTCACCAGTGCCGAGTACAGGGGAACAATCACCTCCCTGCTCCTGCTGGCCAATAAGAATAAACTTACTTAGACAGAGCCAAGCTCCTCGCCGTTACACCTGTGTGATTCTGGCAGGGCAGTAGTGAAATGAATGCACTGTGCATGTGCTAATCAAACACAGAACAGAATTTGTACTGTATTACACAGGGAGGGACGGCAATTTATATGAACTCCAAACACACCTAGGTAATCTGCGTTTGACATTTAAGGGATTCACATATTTGGATACTGTTGGGGAGATGGCAGGCTTTATCAACAACAGGCCAGGATGCCTGTATATCCAAGGCATCATGTCATAAATAAATCCTTAGTTAGTGCCCAGGGAAGACTGTCTCTCTCTCAGTAGTTTTAAGTAGTCATTGAAATGGAAACTGAAATCCAGGTCTTATCCCCTCTCTAGACCACTACCTTAACAGCTAGATAATAAAATCCTCTATCTTACCTACCTTTCTCCCAATCTTCCCCCTGACCAAATAGTAAAAACTGTTAATGTATGAATTTGAAGACATTCAAGATGACGGAGTACTGCTGCTCTCAGTTGCTCAAACTGCTCTTGTGAGAGATAGAGGCATGAGTGTGGCTGTACTGGGTCAGGCCAAGGCTTCCTCAAATCCGTTGTTGTGTCCCTGACAGTGGCCACACCTGGTACCTAAGAAGCAGCATGAGAGCAGGGCAGGCATGTATGGTGCTTCCTCAAAGTGCTCTCCCAATTCTCAAACATTTCCATGATTTACATTCCCCTAGGATGGAAAAGAAAGCTGAGTCTTCCTCACTGTAAGCCTCTCTTCTTCCAGTTATGCTTAGTATTTAGATCTTGCTTGACTCCAGCTGAGGATAATTCCCAGTGATGGCAAATGGAGGGCATCAGTTGGATGAGACTTGCATGTTACTTCTCTCCTTGAGGCTTCCTGTGGTCTAGCCCTTGTTTAGCTAGCAGGCTTAAATGGTAAGTGCCAAGTCGTCAGATGGAACTACTGCATTATCCAGTTTTGAGGAACGTATTACTTTGCAGAGTATTCAAAAGCACACAAAATGAGTTTATTAGCACTGTGAGCTGATACAATCTGGTTTCATGCTATGGGATGAGAAAATGACAGTGCCTTAGCTAAGTTAATTCCAGATGCTGCTTTTTCTGTTGACAGAGAGCTGGCTGCCTCAGTGACCTCTCCTACCATCAGTAATGTATCCTCCTGAGTGATGGATTGAAAGGTGCAGTCTGCATCTTCACATGTCAAAACAAATGAATGTTTCTGTCTTTGAATACAGCAGCCACTCTGAATGTAAAGAGAAAACTGAATTATAAGAGATGATTTATGTCACTAAGGTCATCACGGCAAAGCAGGACTTGAATATTCTCTTCATAAACTGGAATACTGTAAAAAGTATACAATGAATAAACTTACTTATACAGAGCCAAGCTCCTCGCCGTTACACCTGTGTGATTCTGGCAGGGCAATAGTGAAATGAATGCACTGTGCATGTGCTAATCAAACACAGAACAGAATTTGTACTGTATTACACAGGGAGGGACAGCAATTTATATGAACTCCAAACACACCTAGGTAATCTGCGTTTGACATTTAAGGGATTCACATATTTGGATACTGTTGGGGAGATGGCAGGCTTTATCAACAAGTTGCTATGGATTAAACCAAAACACAAACCACAACATTTTATTGTTAGATATGCTGTCCTCTACAACAAATACCTGATTTATTCAGTCATACACAAGAGCTGTTCCCACTGCAGTAAGCGGGAATTCTTCCCTGGAATTTACTGGTAGTCCCCCACAAATGTCTTGCCTTTTGGAAGCTGGTGAGATTATACAGGTGGTATTTTGGTCTTCTGAGAAAGTGGAAGAGTACCTTTTTTTTTAACTTAGTTGATCAGTGGCATGGCATGTGAGTAGACTGCAAGGTGATGAATGCTGTGAGAAGGACTAAATCCAGGGAAAAATGTAGAGCTGGGTAGAAAGTAGATATTCTTTTTGCCTGTTTTACATTCTACAAGAAAACAGAATCAACACATTTTAAAAATTTCTGATTAAAAGCTTTTAAAAATCTTTTAGACGGATCCAAAGCTTGCATTTTCAGAAAAATTAAACCCAATTATTTTCTTTGTAAGCTTAAGAAAATGTTTTTATACAACAGCTATACAGGTATTTTCTAAAGGGGTGCCTAACACTGTTGAAAAAGCCAATTTTAATTTTCTTCCAAAATTAAATTAATTTAAACCCATGATTTTTTTAAAAGATGCATTGATTTTTTACTAAAATGTCCATCTTGCTTCTGTCCCTCTAATTTCAACTACATGTTTCTTACCCACAGTAGTCAGTAAACAGAAACCTGTTCATCATACAGAGTAAAGGCATTTGAAAAGAAAAAGATGAAGAAAAATTAACACTGAATTCCAGCAGTATAGATTAATAAACTCCTAGTCATCAAACTGCTACATTTTCAGCATGTTACAGTGTATTTATGAAAACAGGAAATTTTATTTTAGCAGCTTCATGAATTAGTATTTGAAAGACATAGGAGGTTAAATAATATTGGACAAAATATTTTTTTGGCCGTGGTAACAGAAACTACACGTTTCATTGAATTTAATCTTGAGACTGTTTGCAAACAGAGACAAATTATGTGAGTAATTTTTGACACACTCACTGCTAAAGGAGGAAGCCTGTCTTACTGTACTCCCATAAGCAGCCATGTCCAGATGACGGAGACACAGATGCTTTAATTTTTGAAGGGTTTTAGACTGTTTATCCAAATTATAAGAGCCCTAAGCACCAGAATGTGTTTGGAGATGCTTCCGCTTTTTCTAGTATTTGAGAAATAGAGCGAGAGGGCCAGGAGTGACCCTGAAGCTTTTGGCAGGGGTACTAATTTAAGAGCTGCTTGGATTCCAGTCTAGTGATAAATTACTTACACATCAAGCAAAGATGTCAAAATTTGAGGGTATGGGCTCCCAGCTCATACCACTGGACAGGTTGACTTGCTCCCTCAGCAGGTCTGTACTTTAGATGCAAACTGACTTAGGTCAATGAAGGGAGAAGGCAGAGCTCCGACACCACCATGTATCCTCTCCTCATTTCTCTTCCTTTCCTTGGAAATGTCTGAAGCAAAGGTTCATTCAGTAATGAATGATATATGATCACATATTTATGTGACCAAACTAAAAAATTATTAGCTTCTGTTTAATTGAGAAAACAGAAAATTAATAAATTTTATAAGACCCATACTATGTTTTTGCTGAGCTGGAACTTTGATTGTTCTTTTTTAATGTTTTGAATGCAAAGTAGGAATGTTTTTTAAACTCTTAAGCAAAATCTTTGTACCAATCTATCTTTATTGCTGTTTCACAATTGTATATATTATCTTTTGTTTGTTTGTATATAGTCCTTGGTTTAAAAATTAAGAAGTGGAACACTTGTGGTCACAAATAACACAAACTGCTCTTTAGAGAAGGAGCTATGTGGTTTACTTAATTTATCTTTTAAGATGGGAATCGGTATGTAAGTGTTGGTGTCTTTCTGGAGCTAGCTGCAGTAGCTGGAGTCTCTCTGAGGCACTGCTGAATTAGCTGTTCAGTGCGTAAAATTACAAATATTGTAAAATGAACACCTAAGAAAGAATTTCATTACTTAAGCAATCTCATGTTAAATACTTTTTGAATGGCCTGATAAAAGGCTGATTAGGCTCAGTTATGTTCTGTGAAGAAATCTGTAGCACATGGCAAGATTCACTATGCTATCATCCAGCTACAGAAGTAATTTAGTGGCGGGTTGAGAAGGTGAGGAAATAGCGTGAAGAAGTGTTGAATATCAGAAAAGGAAGTTGAGGTGAATCTCATTAGATTTTATTTTCTGTCACTCACTGTTTTGGCCCATTTGCTACTCTCTCAAAGAGAACAGGTTGGCTGCAGATGCGTGTGTTCCTACAATTAACATTGCAGTGTGATGTGAAGAACTTAGTCAAGTGCAGCAGGATGAATGCCAGTCAGGCTTGGTTTTCTTGGCTTGCTGAGATCTTATTGTAAGTGACACTTTCATGAGCTCATTTATTGCACCAATACTTCTATAAGTGATTGTCAACTAGGAGATTATATCAGGGTGTTTACAGCAACAAGGTGAGTCAGGATTTTTCAGTCTTCTCCCCTTTTTTGAGCAATGGCTGACAGTCAGTCCAATTCAGTATCAGATTGACGGCTGCTCTGCAACCATTTCCTGTCACTTTTGAACTGATGTGGCCGGTTGGTGGCTAGAGGCTTGAGTGGGCACAGTAATTGACAGTACTAACACTCTAGTGGGGTTTGTTTATGTATTTGCAGATAAGCTGTCTGTTGACTGGTTTTAGGAGTAATTTTGTATCTCATGTTTAAATTGCCCAGCTGCTTTTTGCCAGAGGCTTTTTTCCTGTGGTTAATTATAGGATTATAATTGCCAATTAAGTGATAAGCCACAAAAGAGCTTGTATTCCTGAACTACTGGTGCATGCATTCAGTGTATTGTGCAGCACAAGTAGCATAGGAAGTGACACAGGATGCTGTTTTTTATATGACCTAATTTTTTTCCATTATATATTTTGAATTAAAAAAAGAGACAAGATCTGAAATGGAGGTGGGATTTCTTTGTGGATCGTGCAATTAAAAATGGTAACAGAAATAGGAGGAGGAAAAGAATGAATTTTTTTCCCCCCCAAAATTCTCCTCCTTCCCCCTGCACTGAGTCAGTCCTTATAGTTTAGTTTCAGTGTGGGTCAGCCTGGGCTCAATTCTGTTCAAAATACTCTTTTTAAGTGGAGATTCTATGTCATTCTTAGCTTAGCTTATAGTGAAAGTGAAAGCAGTAGAGACATTGTCTTTAAATTGTTTTTTGAAGCTCTGTTGCCACAGCCCAGCTGAGGTGCTCCAGAACAAATAAAAAGTGACAGTGTTGTCTAGCATCAAAAACAAAGTGTAACTTAGCTGAAATGTTAACTCTGTATTTGTTTCTTCTCAGAGGCAGAAGAGCAATTTAAGTACAGCATTGGAGGAACATGGCATTTGTCAATTACGTTTGCAGCAGGAGGTGCAATAATAGCTTTCCTGTCCTTTAAATCTTTTAGACTTGAAAATGTGTGTTAATCTGCATGTTGATCATAAATGGATGTTTTGGCTTGACAGAAAATGATCAGGGAAAATTTAGTTGTGGGAAGTTTGACATAAATGAGTTGCATTTTGTGTGTGTGTGCATTTATAATAATGAGGGCTGAGGTGAGGAGAAGCTACTTTGCCATCCAAAAATAGTAGAAACGTTCTTGTCTGCATGAAAGAAAAATAGGGATGCAACTTTTGCTGAGGTGGAATGCTTCAGTTGTTTGCACTTCATTACTGAGCAAAATCAATCCTAACGAAGTTAAGTTCTGGTAAGAATGTGACCATGGTAATGTGATAATAAAGTCACATCCCGATTTAACAGCCAGCCTTCAAAGACAGGATACCAAACTAAATATCTCTCCATTTTGTGCAGACTGAAGAAACGTACTTGAAGCCAAGAAATTATTGTTAACCTAAGTATGGTGTTAACCATCTAATCAAAGAATTGTTATTAGTTCAGTCACAATACTAACATTTAATATCCAAATTATCTAGTTATTACAGCTCACGTGCAATGATAACATAAATAAGTATGTGTAAACTTTGTCATCTCTCCCCATTTTTGGCATTACCCTTTATTCCCATGCTGCTTTGGCTCCTAAATTTCATGAGCTAATTTTCCTTGGAAGGAAGAGGAGGTGGTTTTACGTGAGTTGTCAGCATCCCGAGCCCTTTGCTAAGGTAAGTGTAATGATGGTTTCTTCCTCCATGGTATTGCATCGTGCTCATGTTGTTTTTGTGTGATTGCTGACACAGTCTGCTCACCTGCTTTTCCTCCATGGCTTCATAATGTGACATTATAGCCAAGATCTGTTATTTATGTTATTTTTTACATATGCTGGATATTTTTTCTTTGTTACTGCTAAAACAGGTTTTACACAGCTCCCAAACTTGCGTGCATATAGTGACTGTAAATCAATCTTTTGTGATTTGTTTTGGTAGTTCTGTGGTCTCTGTTATCATCCTGTGCTTGCTATTTCAAGGCCTCTGTTATAATTTTCTGCCTGTATTTTCTGGGGCTGCTGTTACAGCATCTGTTTTTCTTAGATGTCACTCAGGCTGTGGTTAACTGATGTTTTCTGAGCACAAGCTAGTCCTGTGTTTCAGTTCTCAGATCACTAAGAGTTCACTCTAAAAATAAGTGATCCATTAAAAGACACACAGGCATACAGACACATAGAAGCACAATGTGGTAACTCCTTGCTACCAGTATCTTCCAGTTATGGCAATATCATTGGTATGTTATAGAAACTGCAACAATAAGTGATTATATACATTTAATAATAGTGGCTAGGCAATAAGAATTATTATTATAATAATACAATTGTATGTGTAGCATTTGCTACATATCAAGGTGCCACGCTTAGATCACTGGTCCGGGCTGACCAGTGATCTAAGCGTGGCACCTTGATATGTAGCGAATGCTACAGTATGCTTAGAAAGTAAGATATAAAAGAAGATAATTCATATCTGAGGATGTGGGTCTATGGAGTATTATTGAAGGTGATGTGGATGATTTTTGCCATGTCAACCTTCTTTCTCTACGCTGCCTCAAGAAAAGTAAGATAAAACAACCCATTTGATTTTAGCAATAAACTTTAACTCTACTTCTTGACTTAATTTTCAGTTAACCTGTGATTCTGTAATATTTTTATTGTGACTGGTCAGAAACAAGCCTTATAGAAGTAACTCTAACCTTAACATGATACCACCGTGCTTCTGCATGAACCAAGAATTTAAGACTCTCACAGGACAAAAGTGTCCTGCAATAATTACAGTCTATTGAAAAGAACATTCACTTGGGATCTGGGGAGAATGCAGGGGTAAAATCCACAATTTGATTCAGGCTGATCAGGGACTTTATCTCCTGCAGCTCTTTGCAATGACCAAATGCAACTCTCTCTTCAGAGAGAATAGTTTTCCTTGGAATTTTCACCAACGTTAATATATTTTTACAAAAAAAATTCCTTCACTTCCCATTAAACGTTTGCTAGACAAATGTTTTACCACAAAATTCCTTGTCTTGCTTAGCTTTTTTTGCATCTGGACTCGGTTGAATTCCTGTTAAAGGTGATGCAAAGACATCCACAAGCTTCAGAGAACGACTGAGTGAGCATTTGAATAAATTGGGAAGATGGATTTCAAAGGTCATAAACATGTACCTTTGTTAACTGGGCCACAAAGCTTTACAGGCTTTTGGGTCTCTGCTAAACAATACTGTTTCACAGACAGGCAGATAAATGCTTTCTGCATTAGAATAGTTAAATCTGGGTGTGGAAAGCTCAGCACAATTTCTGTACTGTGGAACAATGAAATGGTATAATTCCTATTAGACTAAGAATTCCTTAACACCAGTTCTGAGACCAGGATTTTAAATCAATATGCTGCTGGAACTGAGAGAGCAAGGCAGGCTTGTGCATTTTAAATGTCTGGAGGAACCAGGTTTGGAAGACAGTATTGATGCAACTTATTGATTAGCATAAACGCAATTCTACTGTGGGAGCATAATCATGGACTCAACGACAGATCAATATGATCATAGTTGAAGACCCTTTACTAGAGCATCAGACATAATTTTATACATTGGTTACATCTGTACATACGTTTAGCTATTTTACTGTTGGTTACACACATTATTCACGCGCTGTCCACGTGCCTAGTTACACTTAATGATTGGTTATATCAACACTGTACACACGCATAAACATAAGACATAATTGGTTATACTAACTAAAACATGCGAAACTTGTCTCAGTCTAATTGGTCAAGATAAACTGCCAAATTGAGGTTCTTTGTGCCAAGTTCCCTTTATTGTGGAATGAGCACCTGTGTTCTTCTAATTGGTATCTTTCTTTTTTTGTCTTCTTGTTTATTCTGTTCAAGGCCTTCTAAAGGCGTCTGGAATGCTCTTGCGACCATTAGCTAAATATGTGTCCACATTCTACAATGAGAATGAAAGAGAAATCACAAGTTCTATGACATCTTAAAAAAAAAATAAATCTGTTTTTCTATACTGCCTACTTTCCTTTTGTTTCAGAGGGATTTTTTCTTGTTGTTTTTTCTTTTTTGTCTGATTAATCATGTATTCACTATTCATACAAACCACATGCTTCCTGAGCAGGTGGTGTGCAGTTTGTCCCTTAGATTGTAAGGACTTATCTTCAGGACAGGAAATTTAGGACTCGGATCTTATCCATGTCTTTGTATATTTACATGAATCCCAAGTGAATTTGAAAGAGCTAAGAAGTGTTATCCATCAGATCAGGAAGTATTGTTCATCCCCTTGCACAGCTGAACATTACTGCAAAAAGGGCCTGTTCCTGGAGAACAAGATCTCCTTCTTGTAAGGTGTAATGTTGAAGCTGTAGCTCTGTCTAATAAATGGAAGGCTATAGCCACGGTCCCTATCATGAGATAATATGAAAATTACTTGAATTTCATTTAGAGCATGCCAATGAGTAAAAAAAAATAAAGGTTAAGGCAACTGCAAGTTTATAGACTTTCTATTCTAATGATCCCATCTTATTTCAGTCACATTGGATGGGACAAGCCTATATGCCCAAAGATGTATCTGGTATTGCAGTCCATGTGAACTTATTTTTGTTTATCAGAAGAGAACTTTAATTTTGCTACTGACTTTGGTTTACACGTACGTGCTCTACTTATGAGTATTCCTTATAATGTCTAAGATGACCTGAGCAAGAGCACTTGTAGTTTCAAATTAACTGTTGCATACTCACATGTTTCAGTTCTGCAAAGCAGTGATTCCCATTGCAACTTTGGCAGAGGCCATTAGTGTTGTGAGCAATAAGCAGTAAGAATGTGTTGCGTTTGACTTCCTGCTGTAGGGTACCACACCACTGTGGGAGTAATAGATTTCAAAGCCAACATGAAACACTGATTATCTACTCCATCTTGCATGACACAGGCCACACTGTTTAAAAACTGAGAAATCACGTAGGGAGAGAAAAAACAAGGGCTGCCAGTCCTGGTGCTGGTCTTGCTCAGTTGATGCACTAGGTCACTTACTAAATTCCTTATTCTTTGTCCTGATGCTGCATTGCTGCTTTCTTGAGCCAATGGCTCTGCGCCATCTTCAGGCATGTGAAGGGTAATAATATTTTATATTCCTAGTATCTGAAGGGATGAAATAAATAGATGCTTGGTTGGTTTGTCATTTTCAGCTTTCCTGTTTCAAGTCTCATTTTTGCCTCTAATTTGATTCTGGACTTTTTTTATTCTAGCAATAAACTAATGACATAAAAGAGTAGTCAGCTGGCATCTGCTGTTGGATGTCACGCAATTTGCCTTGGAATAGGAAAAGGTTGGTGGCAAACTTCTTACAATGATTTGTGAAAATACTCAAACCTTTTGTAACCAGTGCTAGTAAGAAATACTTTCTTAAGGATGTTATGGAAAATCACTTTTTTTAAAGCTGTACCTCCCTCCAAACAAACAAACAAAAAAGAAACCACCAAACCACCCCCAACCAGAAAATAAAATCCTCCAGAAAGTTCGTGTTTGATGTATTTTTTTTAATATTTTCTATTATCAGATAAAAAGTGCCTTATCAGATTTCACAGGGGACCTACACAGGTAAGAAGTCAGATGCTTAATGCAAATCAGCATAGCATCACTGACATTAAAAGAGAATGTTTGCTTTACTCCCTCTTCATATGTTATGCTAGGTATATGCTTTGGTATAAGCTGCAGAGAGCAAGATGCATATATATGGGATTCAGCTTATGTATTGATACCGAGAAATTATTCACTGATGTCCTTTTTTTGGTGTAAGCATCATATCAGTTACTCCAAAAATTTGCATAGAGCTATGTTGATTGTGGTGGGGATCTGGCATGGGCAGAGGACCCCACTTCAGTGGGGCCTATGCTTGCACTTAGTGCAATCTATCTCAACAAGAATTTTGTTACAAACTTGAAATGAATCACAATCATGTCTTGGAATCAGGGACAAGTGTGTTGATTAAAGGTAGCTATAGTTTGTAAATAGTGTTCAGTATTGTCAAGCAGGCAGCATTTATCGGCCAGACGTTTTCTTTTCTGTGCAAACTGGACAAGAAGTCTTATGTGCTGTATAACACATCTAAAAGGGATTCACTACAGCAGGGAAACAGATGGCCAGAACCTAGTAGGCTTGTAATGCTGTGAAATGAGTGGTGTGTGCTGGTGGAACAGACAATGGGGGAGAGAGGCAGTAAGAGACATAGCAAGTGTTGGCTGTATTTGAATGACAAGCAATTGGTTCCTGATCATGTTTATTTCCTGAATAACATTGTTCATATTTCTTAAACAAGAATTACTTTGGTAGGAAGTTTTTGTTCTAAAGCATAGGAATGTAAAGGAATTGAGGCATCTACAGCTGCCACAAAAGAGTAAAAAGGCATTATGTCATTGGCATGAATTGTGAGTAAATTTATTGCACATTTATAGAATAGTGAGAATTTTTTGGCTGAAAATATCTCATTACCCCAAAAGAAAATTGCACAAAAGGTGCAATTTTGGTGAGAATTACTTTTTGTCAATAATTTATTTTTTTATTTCTTAGTTCAGTTTCTAGATAAAATGTTATTCTTTTACATAATTTGATGTCCCCCTTCATTAACATGATTTCCAAGTTTTTGAAATAACCAAATTAAATATTTCATTTGATTCTTAAAACACGTGCTTTGTTTTGTCAGTAACATAAAAAAAAAATTTTATGTCATCTTTGAATGAGAAGTATTTTACATGTCAAATTCTTAGAAGATTGGGAGAAAATTTCCTGCTTGTTCCTGTTGATTGAGTAAAGTCTGAAAGCCAGAATAATGCGATTATTTGGTAAACATGTTAATTTAGCAATAAATATAGTTATATGAACAATCATGACCTACCCCGCTTAAAAAAAATTAACCTTGTGGTTGAATTACTCTAAAAGTGTTTAAAATCTAATTTGGAGATCAGTGACACTCTGAAAACTAAGTGGAATGGCTTCAAAACAGCAGTTGCTGGTACTTAAAGATTGCAGATGCCTGAAAAATACTATACAGAGTCTTGAAACAGTTTTTTTTCTTTTTTCTTTTTTTGTCTGTTTGAAAATGGAAAGTGCTGTATTGTAGATCAGAGTTAAATTGACAGCTAAATTGGTGAACTGCAGAACTGTCATCTTACATTCAGTAGTCCAACCAAAGTTAAACATCTTCTTGTGGCTATTGCCATCAGTTGCAATGCTAAGAATGACAGTATTTTATTTTTATGGCTTTGAGGCTCAAGATAAACAGAAAAATGAGATGTTAGATATTATGGATGAGGCTTGGATTAGCTTCTTGCTAAATTTGTTATATTCAAGGTTTTTTTGTTGTTATTAGTCCTGCTAAGCTTTTAGAGTCACTTATTCTGAGTCACAGAATGTTGTAATTTATTTCCATTAATCAATGTTACACCCATATATGCAGGGTCTGAACAATATAAAGGGGTAATGAGGCTTGATGTTTACTTTGATGCATTTTGTAGGAACACTCATCTCTGGAAGAAATGAACTGAAACTTCTCTCGGGGAGTACTTATTAATGCATTTCACTGAATATGCTTTTTTGTTTTTACCTCCCTTAGGAGAAAGTTTTTTTCCTTTGGTCAATTGAGTATGGCACAAGGGTAATAACAAGTCTAATGGGTGCTGTAAACCACCACTTTTTAATGCATAATGTAATTGAATCAGAATATAGTGTCTATACTGATGGAGTCCCTGGTGCTTTAACAACTGAAATTATGATTAGAAAGATCCAGATAATGCTGACTTCTCATACATTAAGCCCCTGTTATACAATTTCCTTTCTACAGCACATTCACTTTCACTTTTGAATTATGCAGTGACATCTTAAACAGTTTAATATTACATTGGAATCAAATTCAAAGCTTCAAGAGGGCTTTATAATTTTTGTGGAAATACATACAGAATAAATGTGTAGTGGTGCTGTATGACTAATATTTCCTCCAAACAGCTCTCATACCAAATTCCCCATTTAAAATTGCATTCTTTGGCAGAAAGTTTATTGGAAAGGCAATGCTCCTCTGTTAGCCAGCCATTACTGAACAGAATGTGGAACAGAAACTGGCTCGGTGTTTTGTGCTGAGTGTGGGTGAGAGCGGCTTCTGCAGACTCAGAGATAGCTGGGCTCTTTTGCTTTTATCTAAAATACAAAATCTGAAGACTCTTTCTAAACAGAAGTGAATTGGAAAAGCTGCTTTTAAGGCTCCATAGCTCATCCAACCAGTAAGCTGCACATGAAATATGCTGTGCTTTCACACTTAGAGAGAAAACTCCTATATTACTATTAGCTGACAAGATACTTCATATAGGTGCCCAAACCAGGAATTTCTGTTATGTTAGTTTTGCCTGAGTTGGTTGAAATATTAATTTTCAAAATGGCTGAAAACAATTCTATTTGTTATTTCTACTGTCAAACAAAAATGGTGTTCAGATGAACTTGCTACTGCAGTTTTGGCCATGCAGGTGATGTAATCACCAGTGCTGAGTGGGAGCTGCCTACAGGCTTCTCTGCTACAATTAGCTGGCTGAGCTTATCCTGCAGCCAAGGGATATGCACAGCACAGGCTTGGTGGCCAAGCTGTACATCCAGCATAGCACAGCACAAGCTCACGCCCACCCAGGTCAACTGTGAAGGTGAACATCTAACTCCTTGATGTACAACAGGTTTTTGGTTAGGGTCACTACAAGAAGACACACTTCAAAAGATAGTAGCCAGAATAGCACAAATTGTGTGGATAAACTTATCTCTGACTTGCATATAGTTGAGGCAAATGCATGCCAAAGGACAGAATATAATATCTGGGAAGATCCTAGTGAAAACAGGCTAATCATCATCTCTCTCAGTTCAAAGCCTTCAAATAGCCATTAGGTAATTAAAATTATTTCTATTCTCTTAGAATAGAAGATATGCCTCTTCACTATTAATGTGGTCAGTGAAGATGTAGTGTGATAAAAATGAAGTATGGGCCCACACTGACTGCCTTTCAAATCAGCAAACTGGCTTTTTGCTGGCACTGCAGCTTGAGAGAAGTTGAAGAGTTTGGATTTACATGGTAAGAAGTGCTGTATGTTGAAGGGGATCAGGGGATCAGAGGCAGTGTACAGCGTTTAACCTTCAAGAGATGGAGCAAAACTGTGGGAGTCTTCATGTGCCAGAGCACATAAATTTACAGTGAATTCCAATATGAAAAGTCTATTGTCTCTGAGAAGGTGGATTTAAACTAGTAACACTTAGTGTTACATATTCTTTGAAAATGGGCATAAAGGGGAGAGGCTGAAACTTTGCTTTGTTTATTCTTAAACCTTTGTGGTTTTGATCTAGCATTTATCCAAGAAATTACCTTCATCATCTCAGTGGATAGAAACAAACTTCTATGAACCAAATATCTATGTTCAAGTGAAAGCCACCAAAAGTTGCATGAAAATTTGAGGTGGCTGAGAATGTAAAAGAAAGTGGTAATGGAAAATGCTATGAAGTATAGCTGATGGCTCAATAGTTCTTCATCACTTCATATCCAATAGGCATGTCCTATTAATTAAATCTGCATGTTTGTACATGAAGAATGCTTTAATTAGGACTGTGGACCAAGTAAGATTTTTCTTAAGGTCTTAAAAAGCCCTAAGGATCTCTGTATTGACAACAAAAGCAGAAAGTGTTGCTGAGACAAGATATGACATAAATTGAGCCTGACAGAAACTGTCCTTTATCTGATTAAACTGTCTTGAGAATGTGGAGGTCATACTTAATTTTCAGAGGCTCAGATGGAGAGTTTCTTCTTTTAGAAAGGAATGATGCAAAGACACATTATGATTCCAGATAGGAGCAGGCTCTATTTCTATGATTAGTTTAGCTGAGATTAGCAGGCAGCCCACAATTTTCAGAGTTAAGTGAAAAGGGTAAGTATCAGGTATGCTCTGGAAATCTTTGCGTTGCTCCACTATATTCATAGAGATCCAGAAGTCTGTGACTAACCCTATAATTCTAACTGTGCTAGATGTCACAGAAATGAAGCAGAAATCCAGTGTGAAAAATAAAACAAAATACACCTTTGCTTCAATAGAGCAATGTTTTGTGAATGAGAGTCTTTTTATTTTAACTGATCTGAATGACACAGGTCTGCAGAAGACCCATGCCAAAAACAATCAGCCAAATAGCTTGGCACATGCTCTGATAAATTGGTCTTGCTGGCAATAGTTTTGTAACTTTAAATGAGTATTAACTGAATGACAGTCTTAATTCTTCAAGTACTAGCTGGAAATAAAGGTTTTTAACTACATTGCATGTTCAGTACACAAAACCCTAGGACTTCAGTAATGATATGTGTGTACAAGTAGATTAAAATCACTGCTTAGTACACTTGGGACCATAAATCCCTCTCCATGGACTCTAACACCAGCATCACATAGCACAGATGATCTTGTCTCTGTTTTGATTTCTACAGGATTGTTACACATTATAGAATATCTTGGGAGTTTTTATAGTATTCACAGTGTTTAACCCAAATTATTCCTCTTGTAAAATCTTGTTCATTCTTGTTTCTCAGCAGCTTTTCTTCCCTTGTAGTAACGAATTTTGCTGAAGTCAACTGTCACAAGTATAAGTTTTATCTGCAAGGAAATGTATATACCCTTGGTGAGATTGCTTGTGGCTTTCTAGGCCTCTCACAAGTCTTAAATTGTTAATTAAACACAGGTGGAAAAAATGAGACAAATATTACTTCACGTTCAGGAATGAGAAGCAACCTCATGCTTGTGTTGCAATTTATGTGCAATCCTTATTAACCCAATTAGCATTCTATAGTCCAGCATGCTCTTTACATACTGATCTGTTGGAAGCTTCTCTGTTTTTTCCTAATGGCTCTTACCTGAGATGTGGTGATTGACCTGCGGTATCCCGTGCTTTGTCATTTCTATCGATGCTAGACTTCTCCTAACAACCAAGTACATAAACCAGGTCACAGGATATTTGTAGAGATGGTAAAAATTACTTGGGTCATTATCAGTATTAACCTGAGAACCAAATTCTACTAACATGTTATGCATAAAAAATAAGTAGCAAAATCTATGTATTTTCCTTTTATTCAAAGTCATTGGGGAAAACCCTTATATAAGAGACTTTTCAAGTATAGAAATAGAAAACCATCCAGTTCAGAAGATGGCCAGTAATAGGTACTTCTTGTTTCCATGTTTCATGCAGTTCTTACTTGGTGGGCCTTTGTTCAGCAGTGATATCTCTAACCCTAATCTAAAGCCCGTGATAGTTAATGAGAATGACCTATGTTGAAACTAGCTCCATTTGGATGAGGACCTTTCAATGTGTTAGGGACCAATGTACTTACATGCCAAATCTTGAATGAATGTGACAAAACAGGCATACTTAAATTTATTTGGGAAAGTTTAAGCCCCGTAAACATACTGGTGAAGGACAAGGTAAAGGTTGTTTAAATTTGCTTTTGGTTTCCTGTGTGATTAATTTCTCTCTTGAGAGTAAAGTTAAATTTAAGGCCTAATCCAGTTTCTACTAAAGCCAACAAAAAGCTTCTGGCTGACATCAAGATAAGGCTAGTGGTAAGGGTTTTAAAAAAACCAACAGCCATACACGCAAAATGAAGGAGGTGGAGACAGAACTGAAGAGTACGCAAAGAATGGAGAAAATTTTACTGAAGAGTGGTCTCTGAGCGCTGTGGCATAGATTGTACCCAGCTTGCAATACTGTGAAGATTTGCTTTGGCAGTGGAACACGTTAGGTTTGCTACATGAGAGTTTGAGTATCAAACCTGATAGTTTGGCAAGTTCCCATCTTGGGTGCTGGGTGGGAGAAGATGGGAAGCATCTGTAAAGTTCTACTGGTTTCTGTCCCTTTTCCTGAGAGAGAACGGGAGACTAGTTTGTAGAGAGCTAATCTGTAACCTCTTTGCTGGCTGGGAGGGACAATTTTTTTTCCCCACCTTCTAGTAGAGATCCCTGGGTGTATCTGTCTTTTCAGATGTTTCCCTATAGAATGGGTTATTTGTATCTCTTCCTGTGGGATGGGTTGTGTGAGTTAGAATAGTGGAAGGAACAAAAATTGTAGTTAAAAATGCATACACCAAATTGTATAGCATCATAATTGCTCGGAATTGCGCCTGTGCACATAGATATCCACATTGACTGTGTTTCTTGTTGTTTTTAAATATTATCAGTAACTTTTAACTAATGGGAAATGGCTGAGGGGAGTACAGCCAGGGTATTTTATTAGATTCTGCAGTGTGCCCTGCTGTGTTGATTTTCTGTACAGCCATCTCTGACTTTGTTCTCACCAGAGGGATGCATTTTTTACATTCTTCCCTGAGTGCAGTAATCCTGTGAAGTTAGTATATGTTCTCAATCATGAGGAGAAAAATAGGAAGAAAAGAGTGAGGAAAAAATGGGATGCCTGTATGCATGATGTACACTCTCTGTCTCTGAAGTTCCTTGGGGCACTTGTATGAACACTGAGTTTTATTTTGGTGTAAGACTCGGTGAGCAAAAAGTTACGCTCTGCAGCAATCCAAGAAGCAAAGTTTCCTTAAAAGTTCTGTTCAGCAACACAGGCATTTCTTAACATCCACAGCACTGCTCAGGCAGCAAGTTTACAGTTACAAGTTAATGAAAAAGTACAGGAAAATTTTGTCTTTTTTGATGCTAGTCTTTAGAAGCTTAATACTCAGTTTTTTAGCATATTGATTTTGAATGTAATGTAGGTCTGTAATATGCCTATCAACAGTGCTGAGATTTTGACTCATTAGTGGTGAGGTGTCTGATGATAGCATTGCTTAGATGATATAGTAAAGATAATAAAGGAGAAAATCTGCACAGAGAAATAAAATAAAAATATCAACTCTGTCAATCATTTCAAATCATAAGCCATCTCAGGAGATGGCAAGTAAGTAGGGTGGGTTATAAATGCTATATATGATTAAATTCATTAGGTGATCTTAAACAGTTGACCTATATTCTTCTCATTATCTCTTAACTGTGGTAGTAGAGACATATCCAAATTGGTGTAAGACTATATCCTTCAAGACCTGCTTTGTATTAAGCCTATGAATAGCACCTTTGAAGTTGTCAGGGTTACTCACATACATAGTGTTAAGCAACTGTTTAAATATTTTGGTGGACTGTAGCTATAGATTTTAAACTCAAGCTCTAGAAATGATTATTCTGCATGTGAAAATATGAAATTGCAGGTATGCTTGGTTACATGTGTCTTTACTGTCTTTTATTTGAATAATGAAGTTTCTTATTTGTGACTCATCCAGTAAACTTTGTAACAGCTGATGTTCCTAGGGATGACTGGTAATAGAAATTCTTAATATTTTGGAGTTTTTCCAAATACAAACCTTTTTTTCTGTGTATGTATGCATGTATATATACACATAACTCTGCGTGTATTCTTCAGCTGAGAAGAGAGTTAAGATCTCTATGCATATGAATTGGTTGGGGTCATAGAAGTGAGCAGATATTTGCATTGGTGCAGAGCACATGTAAATCCTTACACCTACAGTTCCAGTTCCAGACTAACAGAGCCCTGAGATCAGTAAATCTATTTTTCCATCTTGGGTTTCTCTTGAATTATGTTAATTACATGATAACATGGTGTTTAGTGATAACGCAAATGTGATAACAGTTAATATAAGCCTGTAGCCCAGATTAATCAGTATAGATTCTAAATTAGGCATGTCTGAAAATCTTGGATTAAGGTTTTCAACTGTGCTGGCCAACAGTTAGATTGACACAGATTCATCATATGCTCAGAGCTTGTCTCCATTCTACCTGAGCTGCAGCCAAACTAATTTTTCACCAGGATACCTCCTTTGCTTTGCCATTTATTTTGTCTGTGTCTGGGGCCCACATGCTTTTGTTTAGTGTGATCTTTGGTTGTGAAATTCAATCCCTATTTGTATGAAAACTGTAGAACTGTGTGTTTCTAACTATAAAACAAAGTTATTTGTTTGGCTTGACTTATTAATATTCAATTGCATTTATTTTTAAAATGAATTTGTTCAGTGTCCTAGAATGTTGCACAAAGACTGCTTTATAATGTAAATTTGATTTGATTGAAAGTTCTGTAGAAGCCAGATGTATTTGGCACTGATCTCAAAGTCACGGATACTGAAGTTAAATCACAGATGACATAAAAGGAAAACTGCTATGCTTGTCTGTGTGGATTGGAAAAATCTTCCATGGGTATGAAAACTAGATACATTCTAATTCTCTACTGTATTCATTTGCAGCATATTAAGAAGGACATCACATCCTTTCTTCAACTTTTTAATTAAGAAAGACTATGATGTTCTCTAGAAGTTCTATATTGTCTGACTTCAGCAGCCAGTTTTGTTTCACATAAAGCTGTGCCAATATCACGCAGAAGTGACTGCAGATAGGAGAGAATTTAATATGACACTTTTCCCTTTTTCTCTTCTGTATTTACTTTTTTTGAATAATCTACATCTCTGAAAGTGTACTCTCTACCACACAAGCTGATTAAAGAGAGTTAAAAAAAAATAGAAGTAATTGAATAATAAGAAACTGTAAAGGAAACAAAAGAGCTGATTTCATTCTCAGGCTCCACAGTGTCATCAGCCTGAACTAGAGCAGTCCTAGTGATGCTTATGTTAAGCATGTGTGATCAGCACATAACATATCAGCAAGTAACTTAATGAGAAGAAGAATAGTGTACCAGTAAGAAATTACTATCCTGCCTGAAAAACAGTGTTTGCAGTAGTAGTGGTGCTATTGGAAAACTGTTAGGTATACAAATGTAATGCATACCCATATTCAAACACTGTTGGTGGTATGGGAAACACAATAGAATAAGGTATTTTACTATATGATGCAGGCCATGATCTACTGGGGAAAACTAAGTCTTTGGATGATTCTGCTACAGTTCTGCTGTATGCTATTAGGGCAGGCAAATGCTGAGAAGGAACAATATCACTGTATGTGGCAAGTTGCTGTAACACTCCCAAGCTCTAAACTTCCTCTCAGGGAATGATGGTTATTCCTTCCCTCACCAACAACAAGTTTAAGGGTGTCAAGCAAAACGTTATCATTATGTTCTACAGATAATTGAGACTAAGACATAGAAATGAGAAACTTCTAGTCTAACACTTAACTTTTACCCAGAGCTTCAGGGTACTGGAGTCCCGGGGGAGTTTTTATGAACAATTATCTATTGGACAACACATAGCAGCAGCACGCAACATCAGTCTCCACTTCTTATTTTTAATATGTCATTCAGTCCATTTACTAAGAAAGCAGATTTTTTTATTCTTTCTCTCAAGAGGTAAGGCCTAAAGCAAGGAATTAATAAGTTATAACACACTGACTGCATTATCTGGTCCCTAGAGGATTAATTGTCAAAAATCAATTATGCTGAAGAATGCTTGAGAATCTGAAAAGAAACCAGAATTAAAGTGTAAGAAACATTTTCTTTGGATAGGAAAAAAGCAGGAGAGGCAAGCATCAAGAGAGGTTCTGAGGTGAAAAGCAAAATACTAGAAATAGGAAAAAGAGAGGTCACCAGGTGTGAATGCTTATCCTCAAGAAGAGACAAGATAATAGATTTTATAGTCAAAGCATGAAGCTTCCAGAGTCATTTTTAGATCAGCTGATCAGATCCTGCAGTTTATCTCTCTTCAGCTTTTCTCCTGTGATTTAGTATGGGTCCTGCCTGTTTCTCGCTCCCTCTCCTTGCCCTTCCCCCACCCTGCACTTTGGCTTTCCCTTCTCAGCAAGGGAAAGGTTTTAATTTTTTTTTCTAGAGCCCAATTTTTTCCCAAGCATAACTCTTTTGATTACTTCAGCTTTATAACAATGTCCAGATAAAGTTCCCGAGCATTGTAATGTTTGGTTTTAGAAACAGTGATCTGTGTGTAGGTTTTTTTATACTTTTACTGCAGTAGCTACCTGCAAATACATTGGAAGAAAATGAGATGTCAAGTTTTTTGTAAGACTTTGTCAGATGGAAGATTCCCTTCTCAGAAAGATAGATAGTTGAATACACATTTTAAAAATAAAACTGAATTGTTTGGGGACAGTAAATGCTGTCTGTGGCACTCAGAAAATGGAATTTGGGAGTAAAGTTTCTTGAAGGCCTGTGCTCATATTTTAGCTTCTAGAATCACAGATTCATTTAGGTTGGAAAAGACCTTCAAGATCATCGAGTCCAACCATCAACCATTCTCACTAAACCATGTCCTGAAATACCCCATCCACCTCCAGGGATGGTGACTCAACTACTTCCCTGGGCAGCCTATTCCAATGTTTGACAACCCTCTCAGTAAAAATTTTTTCCTAATATCTAACCTAAATCTCCCTTGCCTCAACTTGAGGCCATTTCCTCTTGTCCCTCAGTACCCTTGGGTGGATCCCATCTGGCCCCATAGACTTGTAATGCAGTTAACCCTGGAGAATTGAATTCAAAGTTACTTTGAGTAACACAGTTGTGTCAAAAGGCTGTTGGCTATTCATGGGGAAAATAGTTAGCTGTATTGGTAAATAACAAGTTGTAGCCATTCTTCCTTTCTTGACATTGCAGAGAACAGCTGAGCCAAAATTCTTCCTGGACAAATGGGAAAACTGCATTCTGTGGCCATGGCTCTGCAGAATATAGTAACGTACCACGGGTGTGGTGCAACTGGGCTGTAGCTACAAAATTTGTATATTTAAGGTTTTGCTTTTATAGCTTGTGAACTATGTACATAGTTTCTAAAATAAACAATGAATATATTGATTCTATTTCTAAAGATATTAAGAAGATTACAAACCAGAGATTATCAGTCCAAATTAAAAAATGGAAGGTGTTTTAAGATATTATTTTGAAAAGAAAGCCTTTTCTTCTGTGGAGTGCCACCTCCTACTCCCCTGTGCAGTTTTGGCATTGCAGAGGATTTCTCTTGGGAGAGCCCGAGTCATAGTTTACAGATTTTGCAGCTCTTATATTTGTTATTTTCTTATTCCTAACGAAGCTGGAAGTGTGCTTTGGCTGCTGCAGTAAACCTTTCATTTGATTAAAACAGATGTGTGAGAGACCATGTTTCTGGATTCAGAAGTTGAGTGAGGTAAAATTTTTGCATCTGTTGTTGATTTGTATTCTTACTGTTAGAAATAGTTGATTTGCTCAGAATAGTTATAATATCAATTTAGTTTAAATATTTTTGTTTGTTTGAAAATGGCTATTGATTTCTAGGGATCTATTTGTAATTTACAGGCACTTGCCAGACAGCTCTGCCAATACAGTTCCATGATTAGGTTGTTTAGGAGCTGCTCATTTTGAATTTTCATGGTGTGTGACTAGTCACGTAAGTTGCACATTATTGCTTCTTTTTCATTTTTCAGCAGCAAGCTTTTAAAAAGCAGGTGAATAAATGGAGGAAGGGTTATAACACATGCACAGAACACATTTTCATGTAAGCTGAGATCTTCTTGGATACCACCTGTGAAATTCTTTAGGCTCAATATTTCTATGAATAAATCCAGGATCAGGAACAATGAATAACAGAGCAAATGAACAAAGTTGCTTATATTTCAAAAACATCAGTAACTTACCTCAGGAATTGCTTTTCCCAGATGAATGGTGAGATTGGGCATATGAACATATGTCTGTAACAGTTACGTATTTCAATATTCTCTATAAATTTGTTTATAATAATTGCTGGAGCCTGTAATGACCAGAACTACTGGACTGGCCTGGAGTCTTCCTGTGTGGATAGTGCAGGCTAACACTAAGATCTTAATCTTCCTCCCCAAATATTTGGTATTAGTTCACTTATTTCTTGCTAACTTACTTGGGAAGTGGAAAAGAGCTTGCTTTTTCAGAATTAGTCCAATTTGTGAGATGTCCTGATATTGCTGTCGTAATAAACACATAAAATAGTGTGTAACTTGCCACAAAAAGCTCTGTCTAAAAGCGTCTGTGTAACTTCACTCTTTTACTTGAGAACAGATGTTTTGGCATATGTGTGTTTATTGTCAGCCTTCCTTTACAGGTGAGCTCTTAATAAAAAAGATAAAAAATGAATCAACAAACTGTTGTAAATATGGAATAGGTATGTAGATTACACTAACTAGAATAGTGATCTATTCCTGTATTATTTCTTTATAGTAAGACACTTGTACTCGTGACAGCATAGTTCACCAAAAGAGCTAGTGCACTGGAGTTCATATTTTTAGTTCCTGTATTGGCATAGATCTACCCTACAGACACTTGGAGTGTGGGTTAGTGGATGTTAGATAGTCTTTGTCTAATTCCCTCCAAAATATGGCATTATAAAATGCCTGACAGAGAAATATAATAAAATAATCTATAAAATTGCACTTTTACCTCTTTTTGTTTTCCCTGTTCTTCTGTACTTCCTATTTTTGATTTATTGCCTCCTCGCATCATATTTTTTCATACTTGTCTCTCTCATCTTCGTTATCTTTTCTGTTTGTCTCCTCTTCTTGTCTGGTTCTTTCCTTTTCTTTGAATAAAAGTATCTCTTCCTCTCAGTCCTTCTCTTCCTGAACAGATGACCCATCCTTTTCTCCACTGTTCAGCTGTTCTGTCCTTTCTCCACCTAGAAAGCTGTAACCAGGGACCTGGCAGGACTTAGTGCCTGCTCCTGCTTGAGGTTTGTTTTTTGATACCCATGGTAGGAAATACCACTGTTTCTACTCCATAGTCTTAGTTTGATTTACACAAAATTATAACCTGTGTTTATCTATATAAATCTGCATTGTTATATTCATGTCAGAATTTTGTTGGTATAAATTATTTGTAAAATCTGTTACATAAATGGTTATACACTTATGTAGAAACACCGAAATCTCCAGATAATACAAAAAAGTAAGCAGCCTGTCAATTTATTGCAAGTGTTTTTGGATGAGTTGGGCCCTAAATCTAGTAACAAGAGAGCAAAATTCAGTAGACTTGCTAATGTGCTGCAAATACCACAAACAGGATACGAAAGTCTTATATCATGGAATTGAAAAGATAAACTCAGCCTATACAGTCTTTTTCATACTGTAAAACAAGTAACTCCTGTCCTTTGTTAAAACTATGGGGGCTTTTTAGAAGCGAAGGTGGTTCCTTTCTCTGTAATGTTGCTGAGGCTCCACTTGCTTCAGGAATGGTGGTGAAAGGCTAGCTTAGAAATCCTACTGGTCACAATGGCATTGGGCAGAGCTGAAAAGGAGGCCATGATTGTGGATGATTTTTTACCCAAGATACTGGACATGTGAATATCAGTAGCTTATTAGTGATGCAATTATGTATTTACATAATTTTTTCAAGCATAGTCTTCAGTATGGAGCAATCAGTTCCATTTTCACGGCTTCTGTTTTGCTGCTTGAAAATGTAAAGGTGTACACATGCTGCTGAAAAGTCTTGTGTTGATTTCAGTGAGAATTTTGCTCAGATAAAGACTATAGATGTATCATGATATTTGATTTTTGTCTCTAGGTTATATTTTCAAATAGAAAGCAGGAAAGAATTATGCTTTTCTCTGCTTTATTTGTCCTGATTCTTAATTGTCCCTCGTTTGTAAATGCTCAGTTTTGAAGATGCTCAGTGTGCTAAGAAAATATCAGTCACGACTTAATAAGGAAAAAAAAAGTGTATTCCTGGCTATGAAAAATTCCTACTCACTATACATTAATGTGAAACATGATTTCTTTTTCTTTAATGAACTGAGCTCTGTGTCAGTGAAGTTGCCTAACAGTGCTCTGATACAAAGGGCTTATAGAGACGATGAGCAAAATCACAGCAAAATTGCATAAACCCCCGTTAACTCAGTACAGTTTTGTGATTGATGTGGCAGAAGTTTATTAGGAGCGGATAATAGTTTAGGAAAATATATGATTTTTGTGTCAAGTAGATGTCATGGAGAAAAATCTTGGGCTGGCTTAGAAACTGCAACTGCCATGTCATTCCCAGGATTGACACAGGCAGAGTGTGTTGCTTTATGCTGATGAAATCTGGATACTTCACAGAACTGCAATCACGGTAAGCAGTAAACACGGGAGTCCTACAGATCCTCAGAGAATTCCCAGTACTTAACGGAGACCTGCTCAGCAAACAGGAAGCAAAATCCCATCTTGTACTAAATTAATTATAGTCTTGCAGCAGGCGGAATCACAGTCAAAACATCATCAGGACTTTATTGCAGAACAAATGGGTATAAATAATGTATTCATTAATATGCTTATGTAGGAAACTGGATGAATGTTTCTAACAATCAGAGAAACTAGGTCCTGGAAGAACCTTGTAGTCAGAGTAGTAGGGGCACCATCCTTCCTATTAGATAAAATTTCTTTGCTTTATGAATAGGACTATGACTTTTGCAAACTGTAGCAGGAGACAGAACTTAATGCTTCATTTGGTCCTGCCTGGGAATAGTTTTAGGGCAGGGCATAACAAGTTTGCAAATACATGATAATGAATGGGGTTGCTTAAATACTCTAACCATTGCCTATGTGAAAATTGGGAACAAGCAAACTTCTGCAGTCTCAAGGCTGCAGTAGTTGTCACGCAACTTTTCTTGCCATTGCTGTATGCCATGTCAGAAGAACCTGATGAAATCTCCTTAGGGGTACTGAAATCAGTGCTGGGGAGAGCTCCACCTGCAATGGATCACTGAATGTACCTGAAACTCAGTAAACAGCTATTCCTCATTTTACTGATATTTATTTTTTTTTCAGGGAGGCATGGAGAGGAAGCAAATGAAAGCCTTTAGTGCAGATAAAAAAAGGAGAGTTTTGAAGGCTCAGCAGTTTTGCTCTAGGATATTATTCTATTAGTTTTTATTATTTATTAGTTCACCATCAAGTTCTTCAACTAAAGAGGCTTCTCTGCTTGCAAAGTTGAACATTATGAACGGGGACTTCAGGGACAGACAGCAGGCTTTTAAGCATACACAAATGGGTCAGTGCGTGTTCCAGATGTTGGGTCTTATTCTTTTATTTGCATTAGCTTTAAATTAGTGCAATTCTGTTGGCTTTGTTGCCACTGCCCGTGATTTCCATCAGTGTGAATATTAGAGCTGGACCAAATGATGTGCAGTTTCACATGCAAAATGGAATGCTAATTACTTATCAAACTGCAATGCCTTCGCTCATGTTTTTGAGCTAACTTTTTTTGTCACAGCTACTGGAATAAGTCTGTAGTGTCATATCTGGACTGTTGTTACTATAGACTGTAAAAATAACTTTTTTTCTGATCAGACCACTGTAATTGTTAGAACAGGGCTTTTTCAATGCAAGGCTTGCTTGCTCTTAAGTATGCTTCAACAAGGGCAAAGGCCACATCGGTGACATGCATCTGACCATGAAACACAGCAAAACCTATACCAATGGCACAATCTTTCCTCTGCCTTTTGCCTCCTTGGCTTTGCCATTAGTTTAAAGCAAAACAAGAAGTGGTGTGAAATCGGTGTGAGGTCATCTACAAACAAGAACAGTTATTAACAATTTTTTTCATTATTTTTCAGAGATATTCATTATAGTGCTTTGGTCTATATTCAATCTAATTTAAAGGAGTTGCTTTAAAACAGGAATGTCTGCAATTCTGTGTGAGGATTGATGACGATCTAAAGTTTTGTTTGGTTAAGGAAATCTTGTTAAAGATTGTTTTATTGTGGAATTTTAAGGGAGTTTTTCAAACCTAGCTCCTGTTGAAATCGATAGGAGTTTTACTACCAATTTCCATGGGATTGGAAAAAAACTTGAATACTTTTGAAAAATCTCAGCCATAATGTTCATATTAAATATATTCATATTCTGTCTTTCTGTGTATTTTGAAGTTGTGTGCTTGATAAGTTACTGATTAATAGCTTAATTCAATTATCTATAACCACTGAGGAACAAACATGCTGGCATTACTTTATGAAGTTCAGTAAGCGTATCTGCTCATTGCTTATCCTCTGTTACAGTCACAGAAGATGTTATGTTTTATTAATAAAAAGCTACAAATTAACCCTGAAAATACAGGGCTATTATATAAATCAGTGATATCTTGTCACCTTGAATACTGTATACAGGTGTTTCATTTTGTCTCAGAAGAGACATTGTAGAATCTGTGAAGGTTTAGGTTTAAAGCAGGTTCAGTGCTTAGATTGGAAATGTAAACTAAGATAAAATGAGAGTAATTTTTACCTCGGATTGAAAAGTCATCTAAGTATTTCTAATTATTCCAATTCATAAAATACAAGAGAAAAGGGATGCTAAATGAAATCTAAATGCAACAATTTGAAGCCTGGTAGAATACTTTGTGGCACATATTAAAGTCATATGATAAAGAGGAGGCTCAAAAAGGTGTAGATTTTCATAAGGGTGATATGTTTGTGATTAGATGGAAATGTAAGAAACTAAAAGTTTAGCTTCGAGTATGTGGGCATAAAATTGATGTTGCATTTAATAATTTGTTGTAAGATACGTGATTCCTTGCGTAGATGCAGTAATTAGACATCAGAAGAGTTGTACATGCAAGGAATTAAGTTCATAATGTTTTCTTTGGTTTGTTTTCTTTAATCAATCTTGTATGAGATGAAGCATGTATCTTCTGGTTCAGGTTTAAAGTTTGGTGGTAACTGTCTGGAATGAATAAGAAACTGAGGTTGTAGAATAGCTATTGCATCATTATTCTTTGAATATTTTAAGCTCTTTCTTCTCTCCATTTTCACTACAGTTCTGACATTGTTTAACATCAGAAATGAACTGGACTTAATGACCCCAGTACGATTTGTATATTTTCAGGTATTTATTATATTTGTAGACCTTTTTTTGAACAGAATTCTCCAGTCTCCTACCAAAAGAGAAGACTTTAAAAATTCTCAGAGGCTATTTAAAGAGTTTCTTAAAGAGACTCTGAAAATGATGTGCTTATTTCCTTTTGTTTTCCAAGTCTGTTTTGATATCTTTTTCTTAGGCAGACCACACAGACACCCAATTCTTATGTTTCCATGTGTAGTACTCTGAGGAGGAAGTATTAGACAGGAGCAGAATCTTTCCAACTGGCTAGTGAGTTACTTTTGTAGAGGCATCCCTGTATTTGCTTGTGGATACTGGCAGAGTGAAGTTGCAGCAGGACTTGTTTTTATGTTTGTTTGTGTTAACTGTTAACTTAATTATATTTAAACTTACAAAAATTTAGTTTCTGTTTTCCTGTAGCTAACGTTCTTTAAATGATCCCCTAATGTTAATACAATCAATCAATAATGGACATGTTTCTAGGAATTAATTGTTGTCAGGAGATTTATTTAAGGTGATATCAAGTTCATTGGCTTAAGCAACTGATTAAGTTTGTAAAGAAAAAGTGCTACTGATCAATGTTAGTCTGGGGTTCCAATGGCTAACAAGCTTTAATCCCAGCTTCCTCACATCTGCTTTATGCTAGTGTCACTACTGAGGTCAATGGATTAAAAATGTAGGAACTGTGAACTCTACAGACTTTTTTCTCAATGGATTGCTTGTCACAGGTGTATAAGGCCATATTAATTCTTTAGTCATGTTTATGGAATTTACTGAATTTTGTGGGGATAGTACTGGATATACTTCAAACAGGAATTAAAGCCATGTATTTTCATTGTCTGAAAAGGAAGACTCCATTCCTTTCTCTGGTGTATTTTGTAAAGAAGCATTAGACAAAGAAAATAATATCTGTGCTGTCTAGGTCTAACTCTGCTGCCATTTGAGTCAACAGTAAATCTGTTACTGAATTTAATGAGGGTCACTGGGGACAAAACAATGCCTGATAAAAAAATTATCTTAGGCAATTTAATAAGAAACTGTAATAACATGTTGAAACAAAGCAATTATTTGGCGGCCACAAATAGAAGTTATTGCTTATATGTGCAGGTTTTAGAATGGGTTTGTCCCACTTAAACCATATAAAATTAGGCATCAAATCAAGGGTAATCATCTGGACCTTCCTTCTGATGCCACAAAGAAGGTGGACACCCTGAGTGGGTCTAGGCTAATTCCCTTCTCTTCACCTCAAGAAAATTCCCTTGCAAAAGTGTTGACAGTCTTTCGTTAATTCGTAGTCAATGCAGTCATGATGTTACAAAGATGTGCAAGAATATTTGGAGTGGGACCAATGTTTTTAGCCAATTAGTGCTGTAGATTGGGGGATGTTTTACAAATAGTATTCATCGCAATTTTTTTCTTTTGTAAATCCATTAATTTCTTTACAAATAAATATTTCCATTATTTAATGCTCAGTCTAGACAAAAAAAAATTGAGGTGTTTGAGAGAGTAACAAAATGAGCAGTACAAGGTGGTGTTTGTCCTGGTACTGTCCAGAGATGGTATGGATTAGTGTGACGAGCACAGTAAATTATGCTGAAAGGAAAAAAGTTGATAATCTTATGCAAATGTTAGGAATAAACACTTATGTATATATGTGGTTGGTTGACTATAGTAGATTACAGTAAGAATAGTATTTTAACATGTGTGATACATTAAGCCAGGCACTGTTGCAAAGCAGAAGTAGGAAAACATGATTCACTTTTTCTGGCAAGTGAAGTCAATTGGCTATGAATGCCCTAAGTATCAGAGATACAGTCTGTACTATATAATTGTTAGATGAAAATGACGTCACGCAACTTTGAAAATATAATGATTATGTACAGTCACACTCAGGATGAAGTGGTTGACAGTTACTGTTATACTAGATGGGAAACTACAGTGGTTAATATTTAAGCTCATACAGCAAGCTTAGCTATCCTTCCCAATGCTGCTTCCATCTGTGTGTATTTAAAGGCCCTTCTTTCTTTACTGTCATTTATTACCGGACCCTGTAAACACAAAGACAGAAAGAATAGCAAGGAAAATCCATTGTGTTGTATTTAATAATGTCCTTATTTCTTCAAGTTTTGTGTGATTTTTTTTTTATTAGTTCCTTTATCTCTATATTTACAAGGTCCTGTGATAAATGGCAGTGAGGAAATCAATAAGGACATTATTAAAGACTACACAATAATTTTTTTTCTTTAGAATTTCTTTTTTTCCATATTTAAAAGATCCTGCGATTAAACTCTGTTCAAGGGAACAATGTGACATTATGGACACAGAATATGAGTCATGCTGTCAACTTGTATCAATCCATGTCCATCCATCTATCACTCGTACTCATATGTGATTTGTATAACTCTGGGAACTGCAGTGGGAGTTGATTATAAACAGAAGGAAAACCAGCCCCTTTTGTTTGTAAGGAGTACACCATTCAACAGCAATGAAATGGCTTGTTCAGCCTTTTCTGGAAACAGAAGGAATGTCTGATTCATTTTAATTTCTTGCACTTCTATTTGGATTTACACTGATTACTCCAGTTAGCACTCTCAGTATGTGATGTGTGATATTTCTGGTGTAAAATATGGTCTTTGTTATGATTTTTCTTCACGCTGAAGAGCTTTCTTTTTTCCTCCCAGTGGCTGTTTTGAGGCTACATCATTCTCTGCAGCATTCTACAATGTTCACATTTATTTTCTTCTGCATCCTTCTCCTACCTTCCCCATGTTTTTTATTTTGCTCTCTTGCTTGACAGTTATTTTAATTTCTATTTTTTTGACTCACATGTAGACAGATTTTTTTTTAATTATGCAAATATCTTACCTCAGCTTTGAAAGACAGTAGGAAAAGTAGGATTTTCTTCTTTCTTGCTGTTAAATCCTAGTGACGTCTTTCACAGCATTGCTGCTGTCTCATGTTGCCCTAGCAGATCCTTTTTTTGTCTCTGTTACACAGAAATTCTTTTAATGATCATAAGTGCCCCGTGTTGATGTCTTACTGGTTTCCAAAAAATATTCATTCAAAATTATTTGGATTCTCTGAATAGTAACTTAATATGTGACACTGATTTCATTTGGAAAGTCAGTGTCAATAGAAGTTCTATTGAACCAGTGCTAGTGGTTATTTTCAAGTAACATCTTAATTACCTCTGACTGAGTATGTCTCTCATGTCCTACTCCTCTGAACTATTTGTAGAGTGCCTCATCCATATACTGTTTGAATGCCACACTGTATTTGGATTGCAGATATTCCTGGAATTCGGTTCCAGATGTTCCTTTTCCATCCTTCACTGATTTTCTCCGATTGCCACTGTGGCCACAGCACGGATATTGGGACTGCACTTTCTTAGACATAGTGTCTGACAGAAGGTAGCAGGGAGTTTTCAAAGATGTTCAATGCTAAAGTTTCCTTTCTGTGCTGGCTCAGTTTAGGCAGAATCTTCAGAAAATGCAGTTTTATTAAACTGAAACTAGTCACAGGATTGCATAAAAAGTCAAAACAGATGCTGCAAACTTGTTTCATTTTGATATTGTTGAAATAGTTAAATATTTTTTCCATCTTGACCCCTTTCTAAAGTATTTGTTATTAATATACTACTCCTTTCACCTTGCACATGTTCGATATCACAGGTATAGCCTGTGAAGTTCGGTAGTTTTTCCATGTTATTGAGGTACAATGCCCCAGCATTAGATAAAACTAATTTATATTAAAATGTGTGTTTTAAAAACTTTAATTCCGATTCTAATTCAAAGCAAAATGAAATTAAAGCATGTTGGTAAATTCTGGAAAATACAAATGTCTGGTTACAAGCTTTATTATTGAATGTTATGGTATATGGCCAGGGCTGTATTTCTGACTTTCGTGTTTATTCTGCTAATTTGACATTGTGCCTGGTTTTAGGGAGCTTGTGACTGAGGTTTTCAAATGGGGTGATATAATATTAGAAAGATAACCTATATTTAAGGAGATAAAACGAAATGTTGACTGCATCCCCTCTCTCTCACTGTTTTCATAGGCAATAGCTGCTTCTTAGAACTTCAGGAAAATCTAACAATGTGTTAGTGCACGGGTTGCTGCAAAGTCTTGGGCAAACTTGAAATGTTTGTGTTGGGTTTTACTTTAATTTTGCATATATGTCTCATTTGGTAAAGTATGCCTTTTTGTCCAGCTGTCATGTAATTGGAGAAACAGTCACCATAAATGCTATTTCTGGGTAGAATTAGTATTACATTCAAGAATACCATGGGGGAAACAAAGAGCATCATCATCATCTTTTCAACTGATGCCTACTGCAGTTCAGTTAAGTTTATTTTTATCAGGCAGATAAAGATTGATTTTCGCCATCACAGGCAGAGATTACTGCATATTCAAAAGAAGTCTCATGTAGTGAGATTCTTCCTGTTTATCTTTTCAATTTATTTTTAACATTTGATTTTAAAATAGCAGGAGAAATGTGCCATCTCTCTCTGACTCCTAGTCAAATCCTGATCTGACTGAAGACAATGAACTGAGCTGTTGTATTTTGCCCATTTTTTTTGGAGAATTTCATTGTCCTTCTTCAGCACTGTGTCAATCTATAGTGGATCAAGACAGTGTTTATCCTGTCTATGCATAAGCTAACTAAATTCTCCAAATAAGCTCAACAGACCTGTTATTTATCATCAAATATGAAGAATTAAGGCAATGAGGTGTAGAACACAAAAAAAAGATTAGATCTTTAAGCTTGTTTAAGTGCCTGGTGATATAAAAAAAGCATCAAAATGAGCTTTTCAAAACCATCTTTAACTCAAGGGATTTATATGCATGTGTCAATCCTTTCTTGACCTTGTTTTCATCTTTAGATATGTAAGCACCTTTGAAAATACAGCTTCAAGACCACTAACAAGTCAGAGGTAAAGTGGACAGACATAAAAATACCAAATGATTCTCAAGTGAGGCAGTGGTTAAATTTAAACATATCCACGTTCCAGTGTTATACCTATGCCTTAAATTTTTTTTTTTTCCCCCTCCAAAAATCTGCTCTGGCGCTTCATTATTTGCTATTCATTGTTCATTGTTTGTTATTCTCTTGTTTAAACCGTTTTAGTCATCCAATCAGAGCACTAGAAACATTGTTATATAATCAAGTTGGCCAAACATTCCAGAATCATGGAATAATTTGGGTTGGAAGGGACCTTAAAGATCATCTAGTTCCAACCCTGCTGCCATGGGCAGGGACCCCTTACACTAGACCGAGTTGCTCAAAGCCCCATCCAACCTGTCCTTGAACTCTTCCAGGGATGGGGCATCCACAACTGCTCTGGGCAACCTGTTCCAGTGTCTCACCACCCCCACAGTAAATAATTTTTTCCTAATATCTAATCTAAATCTACCCTCTTTCAGTTTAAAACCATTGCCCCTTATCCTTTCACTACACTCCCTGATAAACGGTCCCTCCCCATCTTTCCTGTAGGCCCCTCTAAGTACTGGAAGGCTGCTATAAGGTCTGCCTGGAGCCTTCTCTTCTCTAGGCTAAACAACCTCAACTCTTTCACTCTCAACTCATAGGAGAGGTGCTCCAGCCCCCTGATCACCTTTGTGGCCCTCCTCTGGACCCGCTTGAGCAGGTCCATGTCATTCTTATGTTGAGGGCCCCAGTGCCGAACACAGTACTCCAGGTTGGGCCTCACGAGAGCAGAGTAGAGGGGGAGAATCACCTCCCTCGACCTGCTAGCCACTCTTCTTTTGATGCAGCCCAGAATGTGATTGGCTTTCTGTGCTGCAAGTGCACATTGCTGGCTCATATTCAGTTTTTCATCCACTAATACCCCAAGTCCTTCTCCTCAGGGCTGCTCTCAATCCACTCATTAGCCAGTTTGTATTTGCACTTAGGATTGCCCCAAGCCACGTGCAGGACCTTGCACTTGCCCTTGTTGAACTTCACGAGGTTCACATGGGCCCACCTCTCAAGTCTGTCAAGGTCTTTCTGGATGGCATCCCTTCCCTCCAGCATGTCGACCGCTCCACACAGCTTGGTGTCATCAACAAACTTGCTGAGGGTGCACTCAATCCCACTGTCCATGTTGCTGACGAAGGTGTCAATCAGCACCGGTCCCAATATTGACCCCTGAGGAATGCCACTTGTCACTGGTCTCCACTCAGACATCAAGCCTTTGACTGCAACTCTTTGAGTGCAACCATCCAGCCAGTTCCTTATCCACTGAGTGGTCCATCCGTCAGATCCATGTCTCTCCAATTTAGAGACAAGGGTAACATGCAGGACAGTGTCAGATGCTTTGCACAAGTCCAGGTAGATGATGTCAGTTGCTCTTCCTTTATCCACCAATGCTGTAACCCCGTCGTAGAAGGCCACCAAATTTGTCAGGCACAATTTGCCCTTAGTGAAGCCATGTCGGTTGTCACCTCCTTATTTTCCGTGTGCCCTGGCATAGTTTCTAGAAGGATCCATTCCATGATCTCACTGGGCACAGAGGTGAGACTGACTGGCTTGTAGTTCCCCAGGTCTTCCTTTTTTAAGTTTCTAAAAATGGGGGTTATGTTTCCCCTTTTGCAATCAGTGGGAACTTCCCTGGACTGCCATGACTTCTCAAATATGATGGATAGTGGCTTAGCCACTTCATCTGCCAATTGCCCCAGGACCCGTGGATGCATCTCATCAGGTCCCATGGATGCATCTCATCAGGTCCCATGGACTTGTGCACCTTCAGTTTCCTTAGATGGTCTTGAACCTGATCTTCTTCTACAGCGGGTGGTTCTTCATTCTCCCAGTCCCTGCCTAAGGGACCATACTACTAAGTAGTATGGTACTGAGTTGAAGATTTTACAAGCATTCCAAGGACTGAAATTTGTTGACATAAAATATTCAGCAAATGCTTGCAGGTAGTGCATGTCTGAATAAAATTATGGTCAATTCCTGGAGAATTTGTGATGATTTGTGATGTCTAAATTCACAAGAATATAATTCACAATGAATAATACAGTTGAAGCAGAACTAACATTTGAAAGTTTGGTTTGCTTCATATTTCACAGATTTCGTGTCTTATCATTTATTTACCAAGAGTTAATCTCTTTAATTAGTTTTCTAAAAATCTGAGGACTTATCAGTTACACAAACTTAGAAAGTTCCTTTACATGGCTGTTGTTTTTCTTTGAAGTTCGTTCTGTGTTTTCATAAGTATGAAAACATGGTTTAATTGGTCCTAATGAGGTGAAAAATGCTATTTGCATGTCTGCAGAATGAATCTCTGAATATGTTAAATAGTAAATTCTAGAAATTCTGGAACCTAGATGTCTTGTTAAACTTAGTTTGGTGCTTTTTGATGTTTTTCTCTTTTGTTGAATGGAAACACTGTCAGTTTTCTTGCAGGAACAGGAGGTTACACTTGAGTTGATGTTAAAATTATATCCTTTTTTTTGGTATTCATGAATTATTTGATAACAACTAGAGACACCGGTGTTTTATGGTGAACACAATGTATTTTGTGTATTTGTCCTCTTTTCAGCTTACAAATTACCCATGAACAGGTTAGTTTATTTGTATTTTTAATTATTTTCAAAATAGCCTTCATCTGCAGAGAAATGAGGATTCAGTGTTCTCAGACTTCCTAATAATATATTAGATACCAGTAACATTTATGGAGTGGGAGTTTGCTTCATAAAAGCAGGATTCTGGTACAAATTATTTCATGGCACTTTCAAAATTAACTTTCAGAAATATGTTGCATTATTTATAATTCATTGTCAATGTTGCTCCTGCCCCTTTTCCAGTTTACTTGCAGAAGATGATCACAGAAAGAACATGGATGTAGTTGGTGAGAATTCCAGGCTGTGCATGAAGTTGTTTGATGTAAACTTCAGGTTAGCCTTTGACTAGCTTTAGATAAAAAGATGTGAGTTTGTTTTAAGTATGACACTGGTGTGTATCAGCAGAAAAATGTTGAAATGCTTTCTGTAAAACATATTTAACAAGATTGGTAATGAAAAAAATGGAGAAAATAATGAAATTATTGTATCATGAAGCATATAAGCTAGAGGCAGCTTTTAAAAAAAAGTTTGCTGTAATTAGTTTAACCGTAAATGTCATAAAGCCTTGTCATCTATGTGCTGTATGACAGACTGTACGAATAAAATTGTAGAGATAGTGGTTTAGCAACTAACTATTAACTACAGCTTCTTCTGTGTAATACCAGATTTTAATTAGCATGAATTATGCAACTGCTTCCCAGAACTGGCAGAATTATGTTATTTCTTTAGTTTCTTTTCTATAAACACAAAATTGCTTAAGTTATTCTCTCCAAACTGACAACTGCAGTGTTGGCAAAATAGGCATGCTGCTCAGAGGTACCTTATGTTTCTCTAGCATTTGTCAGACATGTAGGACTGCATCTTCACATAAAAAAAAAAAAAAAAATGCTGGTAAGGTCATTAGTTCTGAAGATACAACAGTAATAACAAGGAATACTGTAATTATGTATTAGAAGAAAGCAGAAAAGACTAGCATTTGTTAATTCAACAAAGGTGTGAGACTTGCTTCCTGGGAGCTTTTCCAAGCTTGGAAATAGCAATTTTTGCTGCTCTTTCCCCCCTGTAATTTTCAGCTGAATTTCGTGGAGTTTTTGGAACAGGAGAACATGGGCTGATGGGGAGATGGAGCAGTTGAGGAAACACCGATTTAAGGAACACCCAAATTTTCACAGCAGTAACTTTGGCCTAATGCATTGCAGTGTATTGTTAGGTCTATTTCTCTTGTATAACCATGCAAAAAAAGGAAACTGAAAAGAAATTGAGTGGCCTTAAATTTGAGGACTAAAGGATAGACTCCAGCTAGGGCTGATCCTTATTCTGTAATTTGTCCAGTAATGATGAGTCACTCAGATAAATGAATACAAAGCCTACTGTTATATAGGGGTAAGAAGCAATTGTTTTCTTCAGAACGTTCGTCCTGGAGTAATTTCTACAGCCTCCTCTGTATGCTTTTCAGGTCTTTGTGCCTCTAGTTCTGATTTTTTTCTAATTGCATATCAAGATAATTTGTCACTTTAGCCAAAGGTCTAAAATAACGTCTTGTAGAACAAATTTCAGTTGAACTCACTGAACATTAAAAATCTACTGAACTGTCCATGAAAGGAGTTCAAGTTGTTCTGCAAGACAGAGTCTGATTTGAAAGCTAGTGATGGCATCAGGATGCTTTCTATTTGTTGCAGCAGGTTTTGGATTAAGCATTTTGTATGCAGACATTTTAATGAAGAAAAAAATTTTTTTCTGTCCTTTGTATGTACCAGTGGGTAGTGGATAATTGAGCTGCACAACATATTAGAATTCATCACTGTTTCTATTTGGGTAAATCACTTGTCATATATTAGTAAAGTTTTAGTCAAACTTAAGTATTCCCAAGAGATAATTCGGAAGAAGGTATCAAAGTACTACATGCTTGATAACACAAATTTTAATTTCTCCAAATACATAATATCTAATCATTAAACAATTTCTATTTTATGAAGCTTTGCTTTTGGAGAAGATAGGGACTAGTGGATATACAAGAAGGGTTTCTGAACATTGAAGTAAAAAATTGTGAAGTCGTTACTGCCTGAGGGTTTGGAAAAAACAGACAGGGAGTGATATTTTGGACTATTCACAGTTTCCAGCATCCTCAGATAAGGTAAAGTAAATTCCTTGATCCTCAAGGAAGATAATTACTAATTCTCTATAATCCCCCAAAGGAAGTCTTCTTATTATAATGCTAGATCATATACCAGTTTGTATCTTATCTAATATGACTGGCTAATTATTAAAATACTCCATTTTTCTCCAGCTGTTGTCTTCCTGGGTAAACAAATTGCTAAGTTCAATTGGCCTCTATTTGCACTTCATTGCTTCTTGACAGCAAACACTGTAAAAATGAGCTGCCTCAGGGTGTTTATAATCTCCAAGGGAAGAAGACACAAATGTATGCATAATTACTCTAATTTTTTAATATTGGTTTCCACAAAACATAGCACTTCAGTTTTGAGTGCAAAACTGTTTTTTCAATAAGCTAATATCAAGGTTACAATATTACCCTTTTTGTAGGTGGGAAGGCAGAAAGAGTCCTTCATCAGTGTTTCAAATCAGTTCCTGTTACACTGCAAATTGTCTTCTGAGAAGTGCAAGGTAATTAAAAGGTCAAAATAAGGGCAAGAAGTACATGATTTTACTTGCATGAAGTATTTCATTTAGAAATGGCTCAAACCAAGTTAAACAGTGAACAAACTCTGCTGAAACATGTACTAATCAAGTATTTGGTTTCTTTCCTTTGTATTAGGGGGCACAAGTCCATCAGCGCATCTGTACCAATACCCTTCCTGTAGGGATTTATACTGTGGGCCTTCTAAGTCATATTTCTGCTACAAAATACTAATCTGTTACAAGCTTTTCAGCTCATTTTGTTTCCATGTCAAGTCAGGGGTAGATAATTACTAAGTAATGGGTGTCAAGGAATCAAATTCTTTAAGAAGGTTCCAGAATCTCACACAAGATATAGCTACAGGCTAATAGTTGGAGCAGTGATTTTACCTGCCAATTTTTAAAGGTTCCTTAAAAAAAGGAAGAGAGGAAAAAAAACCCCTGCATAAGTTTAACTGTTGAATTACTGTCTATTATTTTGCTCTGTACTCCATTTTCCTTTCATGTCAGTTTTCATGTGAAAAAAGATTTTGCGAAGTAGCAAGAATTAACTTCAGAAAACCATGATGCTAGGATTCCACTTTTTCTGGATGTGCAGGCAGCATGAAAATGAGTGGCAATAAGAGAAGCAATTAATATCCAGGGCGCGTAATATTTTGTGCCTTGTGAAATCTACTGGAGTAAAAAGGGTCTCTGTGAATTTTATGACTGTATAGTGCCTGTAGGATTGAGGGGAGGATGGCAACAAGTCATCCTCCAGTTTGGACATATGAAGTCTATCCTGCAGAAAGATCAGGGTTGTGAAGATATTCTGGTCATTATATTCTTCGATGTTGGGTAGCACACAAATTTTGATGAAATACAAGATTTTCTTTCAATAAAATATTTAGAGTAGTAAGAATAGCTTAGAAGTAATCAGATTGTTTAGTGAAATTTCTTAATTAAATACTAATAAAAAACTCTAGAGAAGTACATTAATTCACGTTTTTTTAATAATATAGATAAAAGAAAATTCTTTTGCAAAAGCTGATCAAAAGTATATGAGATCTTACTCTCATATAATACTAATGCCAAAATTAGTACACCCAGAGCTAATGACAAACCAAATAGCAATTTCCGGAAGCAGAATGTAATGTTCAATCATACTGGCACTTGTTAGAAATCCATACATGCGTTCTCTTTATTTTTTCCCTCTCTGTATAGTGCCTTCATGTTTGGTCTCTCAACCTCCCTTCTGATCATAAGCCAAGACTTCTCCCTTATTGACTAGTGCTTATTTATATACTCAAGTTCATACACATATATTAAAATATATGTAAATACATGTGCATATATTGTTCTTCATTCACATATGGGGAATACTTTTGCTGTTGATGAAGTCTGGAGCCAATGGTGATGAATTTAATTTCCAGTAGTAGGTGTTAGCATCTGGTTTATGACAAGGATGGCACAGATGTGGCTCTGGATGAATCATTTAATTGCTTCACCTGGGTTTTCTGTGCAATCATATAACTTTTTTTTTTTGAAGGAAAGAAGTTAGTGTTTCATGAAGATGCGCAAGCATAAATTAAAAAAAGGTCTATTAGTAAGAATTGATTAATACCATATAAACACTGCATGAATACTGCAGCACCTTCAATATTGGAGTAACGTGGAAGGAGACAGTAGGAAAATGTCCTCAAATCTAACTTCTCAAAGTGAAAGATCATTTAAAAAAAGCCCAAACACCAGAGAAAGTTGGTAATATGCTACAAGTATAATCCATGCCATTCAAGAAGAAAAAGTATCCTTTATTGAGGAGCCAAATTGGCTGAAGTAGTATGTGAACATCTGTAGGTATTTGACTCAGTCTGTTCTTGTGGTTCCTTTATCATACCAAGACATCTTCCCAGGTTCTTGGTTTTTGTGGCTTTTTTTTTTTCTTCTGTAGAATTTATGAATATTATAGTCTATTGGCAATCTATAAGATAAAAAAAAGGGAAAAAAGAAGAAAGCACATCATATTACCAGTCTGATGTATTCTTTTTGCAGAGATCCCTTTTGCCATCTGACTGTACTCGCTATCTTTATATTACTACTAGATTAACAAACAGAAACAAAAAGCCAATGATGTAGTATAATGTTATAAACTCAACCTTTTTGCAATGTCTGAAATATCTTTTTTGGAACTGGTTTGATTTATGTGGGAGCTACCTGGAAGACTCTCATTAAGTAAAATATATTCAGGTCTAGCTATTGTCCTTGATTTTCTTTCTAAACAAACCAGAAACTTTTACGCCAAGGACACAAAAGAGCGAAAGATAGTGATCACAAAATAAATGCTAGCATGAGGGGTAGGGACCTGCAAAGGGACAGCCATCTCCATGACCTGCCTGGATTCCTGTGGGGAAAGGACCTGGCCTTCTCTCATGCCTAAGCCAGGTGTCTTAATGAGAGCACAAGGGGCTTGCTGGCTGCCCTTTCTTTAAGACAAGCTCCGCTCTTCTGACTGGGCACTCTATCCCAAACCAGGGAAATTCTTGCATTGAAGTTATTTATAAAAGGTACAAATGTTGATTTTTGGGAAATTAGCAAATGGTAGAGAAATGGCAGATTGACCCAACCAAGTCAAATGTATGTATCAACCCAGTTTTAAAAACACTCTCAATACCAAAAGGTAGAAGATAAATGTCAGTATTGATAGGAGAGAAACAGTGTGCTTTTACCGTTCTTGGTTTCATTGAATCACAGAATGGAAGACATGGGTTCTCCAGTTTAATTATGCAAGAGGTAGAAAGGAAATTAAAAATGAACATCTCTTTGGGGCCTGTTAAAGAAAGAGTGCAGGGAATACCAGAGACTAATGAGATTGCTGTAGCACTGAGAAAGAAGCAGAGAATAACTGTGATAGGAACTGGCAACATAAGAGCAGAAAGAGTTCTTGAGTATTTCAATGCTGCTGTGGGCACTCTGGGGAAAATACTCAAGAAGCTAATGGAAACAATAATTCATTAATATTTTATTTAAAATATTTATGAAAGTCATGTGTTTTCAGATATTTCCAGGATAATTCTATGAGGTAGGAATATAATGAAGCTGAAGAATTAAGGAGAAATAACATGACTAAATGACACGGCAAGGTTTGCTAATTGTGCTTGATCCAGATTGGCCTCTTCAAGCAACATAAAGTGAATGGATTCTTGCTGTAGCTTACTGTTTCTTGCAATACAGGCAATCTCTGCAAGTCATATCCAAATGATGCCACAGTTCAGAGGAGGGGAAGAGCTGAGAGATTCTTGTGTTATGCAAGACATTTCTGTGACAGGTATTTTGATGGAAGTTAATCATTCAGAAGCCTGTGCAGAAGATTGTTGCTAATTGTCAGTGATAAAAATGGGCAAAACCAGCTACAGCAAACTAAATTGCTGAAGTGCTCTGTGCTTTGTCAGTTGTCTGAATTCTAGATCATAGTAAGCTTAATATTTAGGAATGAACAGTAGACATATGTGGTAGAAAAAAAGAGCTGTGCACTTTTCCCCACTTCTGCTTGTCTCTTCCGTTTTAGAGCAAGCTGTCATAATAATGGCATGGTACATGCTCAGCCTTATGTTAACAACTTTCCGGAGATGATATACTATTCCCTTTGGGCAGCCTGCGTGCCAGCATTTGGCATATGCACAAAGAGAGGAACTGAGAAAGGGAAAGTGGATATTTCTGTGATCAGCAAATACCTGGGAAAGTACAAGACAGCAGACTATTTCATATAGCTTAGTGATAGCCTGATATTTTTTCACTCTTTTCCTTAAAAAGATGGAGAACTGAGTAGAACTCAAATACTTTTTTCATTCTATTTAAAAAAAGAAAAAAACCCCAAACCAAACCACCACAAACCCCACCTGAAACTGTATCCTACCTGCTTTGTTTTGGGAGTGTTTTGTCACAATGGAGGTTACCCAAGGTTTGGAAAAGACCTCTGCAGACTAAAGACTGATACCCTCAGAATGGTAGTGGAGTGTCTAATAGACAAAGGCAGGGTTGTCTGAACTGCACTGTAGTACATGTGAGAGTAGTGCTGGCCCACAGAGCAGTCTGCAGAACGTGAATTGCTCAGTGCTCTGAGCCAGCCTCCCTGAAAGCTGTAAACACTAGTGAGCTCACATACAGAGTACCCTAGTAAGATAATTAAGTATAATTTTGTTTCATTTACAAATATGGGTATATAGGTCAGCTCAAATTTAATTCTGATTTTTAGCTTTTGGGTGAAGAACAATGGTCATCCAGTAATCTGCTATTTATACCACAGTCATCATCATGCCCTGTTTAGAGTTTGTTTTATTTTACGGTGGATCATTGAAGACATGGTTCCTAGCATAGCTTTGCATTGTAAATATCTTCTATGGATTTGGAGACAGTCAGTTGCTGCCTCTCCATCAAAAAGTAGAGATTATTTCCTCCACATACTCTAGGAATGGCCAACCCTTCAATTACTTTTAGCCAAAATTTTCATTTCTGGATTTAATACTCAAAGTTCTACTAGCTTGCTCTTGTCCAAAATACTTGGTCTTTTTCCACATAAATATCTGAATAGTAAGGAAAAAAGTTCAGTTTTGTTGTACCAAGCACCCTTCTGATACAGTCTCTTGACAGTATATGAGCACCACTAACTACGCTCACAGTCAATAAACCCAGTTTATCAAAGACATTCAGATTTCGGACATATCCTTGTTTCAGTGTGAGCTGTATACCTTTACATATCTTTAAAGCTCTGACCCCCAATATATTTCAGTGTGCTAAAATATTGTTTTTAACTCAGTAAGGCAGAATATAAACTCTAGTAAAATAGCTATGCTTAAATTCCTTAAATACTATTTGTCAGGATGTTAGGTGGATCCTAATATCTTTTCTTAATCTCTCCTTTGTTTGTTTGTTTGTTTTTGTTGAACAAGATTTCAGCAGTTGCAACTGTTCTTTGTCCTGAGCCAAACTATTAGCTCAGGGTTACATTGTCTAAGCAAATTTAAAGGACATACAGTGGAATTATATGAGGATTTATTCCACTCATTCTTAAATTCGGAAGAAAGTGTGTTACTTCAGAATAAATTTGGAAAAAAAAAAAAAAAGAGCAATCCCAGTGTATTTAGTTGATGTTTCTGTGGTAATCTATAATATGCAGAATACAGTTTTTGGGAGAACTTAAAGTGAAATATTGTCTTTCCTCTAGTGTTTGGCTCACTCTATTATTAAGAATTTCTTTTACCAACAGACATCTAGAAACAGAAATATACTTTTTTCCTTGTCTTGTTTGATTCTGAGGAATTTAACATTTCCAGAATAGCAACTCTTGAAATAATAGGTATTTAAAAAAAAAAAAAGGTGCATGTGTGTTTGTCCATCACCAGGTAGCAACAGCTTATTCTCACAAAAACTGTATGTAACATGCTTCATGTGTTACTCTGTGTTATGTGTTTCAGTTAGATTTGAACTGCTGTGGTTTTACTGTTTCAGTCTTGATTTATACTGGTATTAGTGAGGTCAGAATCAGGCTTACTGACTTTCAAGATAAAACATAACTCAGAGTACAAAAATAAATTTAAAAGTTCAGAGTAAAGTAGCACACTGTAGATCAGAGTTACAAATGTAGTAAAAGTAATGTCCCAGTAGAGTTTTAGACTGCCAAGCTATCTGTTCTGTTACCTTGTAGGAAAAGGCAATAATGCATATGTGAAAGTAGTGTAATTGCAGTTGCTATGGGAACCTGCCTTGGGCTAGGAAGTTCTGAGCTGTGTGGATTAAAATGTCTCAGCAATGCATCAATATAATATTTTGAATAATATCTCTCTAAATTATCTCCCTGAAGATGATGTTAAGATTGCCATAGACAGTATTCAAGATAAAATAATCTCCTCTGATATAATTCTTATTAGCATACAGTTGTATGCATTGTCAGTTGATCTACCTAAAAGCAAAAAATTCCACTGAGCCTTTTACACAAATATTTTTTTTGGTTTTATTTTTTTATAAATTTATTTTTATAAGGAGTGTTAAATTCTAAGAAAGTCCAGGATACAAGTCAGCTTCCTGACTTGCTGCTTTTTGGAGAGCAGCTTAAGCTGTTGTTATTTTTGAAGACTTCAGATAAATTTTCAGATTTATTTTCCCCAAATAAATCAAATCAACTAAGAAATATGTTTTAAAAACAATTCAGAGGGATTTTTTTGAAGTGCTGTTTCCTGAAAGTAGTGATATATTTTTAAAAGCTTTTGGTTTCTGAGATTTTCATTAACATTTGAAGTTCAGATTCTTAAAGTAGCTCCCTTTTTTAAGTTCTGCTTACCCACAACTTGGGCCAAAATTTCCAAACTAAATCTGCGTTTTCATGAATACTTCTTAGTGGTAGTCACGTGAAATATAAAATGCCAGCACACAGTAATTCCCATCACAATTCTTACAGACAGTTTTTTAAAACAAGCCCTTTTGAAGATTCACTTGTGATTTCTGTTTTTTTCCTCAAATCTAGTCCTCAGAGGTTGTGTTGATATGTGGTGAGGTGTGAGTCTGTGCTATTGGCAGAAACGTGCTGTGCATAGAAATATGACTGTTCACTGGGTAAGACCTCTGTCCAAGAACTGCGAATTTCATTAGCTGTCGTTCCACTCTGTATTATTAAGGGGTGGCAGCTGGTCCTGTCATATCCTGTGTTACTGCATTAACAAGGTGACCTTCACAAAAGCTTTCCTAATTTATTATTCTAGAGAGAAGTCATGTAAATATAATCCATTAAAAGTAATTATGTGCGTGCTTTCTCCATTACATTGCATCATGGGAAGCTATACATAACACAAAGTAATAGAACAATGTAGGTAAAAATGAGTAAGTTATCTACTGGTTAAGCATCTTGCTTTCTCTGATTGCCACTCTGCATTGTCTTCCCCAAGGCTACTACATTATTTCTTCATTGTTATTGCAGAAGGAAGTTAAAAATATCAGGAGATAATCACCAGGAGAAAAAGATGGAGAAATGAAAGTCAAACAGCATGTAAGAGAAAATGTGATCCTGGAGAGTAGGGACATGAGAGTGCGATGGCAACTCTTATTTTCCTGACTAGCACAACACGTGATATTTCACACTATGTACCAGCAGTCCACTGAGTTTAGCTCATGCCATTGTTCTCAAGGCAAAAACAACTACTAGGCTTGTTCCCTTCCTTCCTAGTGAAAAATCTGTGGTAAAGATGGCCAATAGTCCGTATTTTGCCACGGAGTGCAGTTTGAAAATAAGCAGCAAGGGGTTTGCGACATCTAGTGCTTATAAATTCAGCAAACTGTCAAAACAATGGCGATAACTTTTCTCCTTTGACAACTTTGAAGGATTTAATTTGCCAGCAGGAAATACATATGGACAGTCATATCCAGTAGTAGCAGCTGCAACATAGCCTTTCCTCAACAGTTAGGCTTCTTGTCAAGATATGACATTAAAACCTAATGATATAATAAATTGTATTTATTTTAATGGCAAAAAAGCCTGGCCGAAAATATTTTTTCATCTGTTCCTAGCAGCAATATATAACACAGATGCAGTAACATGTACATGGGGATATATACTATGTGTTAAAATACAGCAGACTTGGGTTGAACTGTACAAATACTTCAATTTCAACACAATCATTTGAGGAATAAGATACTGCTCAATTTGAGTAAATTAATCAGAATCTGGTCCAAAATGAATGTTCACCAGCCTGAGGCTTGAGTTTTCTGGTTGCTTGGATAGACTAGTATCAGGATTCAGCCTGCCACTTTGTGCTTGGAATTTTGTATTTTCATTTAGGATTATGCATCTGAGATGTGGCAAGCAGCACTAGTGCATATTTTACAGCACGTGTTGTTTGGACACTTCAAAGACTGCATTTTGAAAAGATCAACATTCTTCTGTAGAAATAATCAAGCTTGGCACAATTTTATGAACTCAAACTTCTTCCCCATGGAGCATGATTAAAAATGCTACAATGCTAACTTTTCCGGTAGATGTGATGAATTAAAAGTAGACTGTTTGTAAAAATGGATATTTCCCATGTGAATTAAGAAAGAGCAATCCTGAGCAATAGGTCTGATACTGCTCACAATTCATCCTTTTGGAGGCTTACCCCTGCCAGCTTCCTTGGAGCTATATTGGGTCCTATCAGAAACTGAGAAAGATGAAACGCCTAGGTCCTTCTTCATAACTTTGATAGCTAATCCGTACTATGGGATTTCAGCCAGGCAGAATCCCTAAAAGCTGTACTCTTCATTGCTCCGTCACTACTTTTGTATTTGTGGAGCTGGGATAACCTGGAAGCACAGACTACAGTCTCTACAAAAGATTATCTAATCCTTTACAAAGGATTATCAAGATAAATCTTAATTTCTGGGGTTGCTGTGAAACACTGTAGAAGTGGTCCAAACCTGTGTAATCAAATCTTTGTGGCAATCTCTGTACAGGTGCTTTTCCACCCAGGAATGGTTTTGAAACATTTCTTCTGGCTTATTACAGTGTCTCTTCAGGAGTCTGAAATGAACTATGGACCATTGCACATAGCCACAAATGCTAGACAGGTTTTTCCTAAAGAAGTTAGTGCAGTCGAGACTGGGGTGAAGTGATTCCTCTTCACCATGATCTAGCATCTTTTAAACAAACTGTGTTCTATAGATCAGTGTAAGAAAACACTCACCATGTAGCCTTTTATCATGCTGTTGTTAAAAAACAAATTTGCACGTACAGGACTGCTAAATTACACATATTCAATGTATTAAAAATGAGAGTCTAGAAATTGTTCTAATTGGGCAGCTAAGGTTGCTTACTGGTAAAGATAAATCCCTATGCAGAAAAAAGGCAGCAGGTTAGCTGTCTGCTCTATTCTTCATTCTCAGAATATACTGTATTGCAGCAGCCTCTGGCAGGCATAATTTCTCTGGCTTTTGCAGACAAAGTGGAATTTAGAGTAGCTTTGAAGCTGCTCTAATTTACATCAGAGAATAAGTATGTTCAGTGTGTCCCTGAAAGGCTTTTTGTTAGTGGGTCAAAATAATCCACTTTTTCTGACCTCTGGGCAAAACCTTTTTAAAACCACGATAATTTGAATTCTTTGAGCTTGGTCATAATGAATCTCTCTCAGAATCCGTAAAATTCCTTATAAAAATAAAATATGAAGTCACCCTCAAACATTATTCTTTCACTTACATTTTTCAAAACAAAATACTGCAAGGTCTCTGCATGAATGGCATATGTTGAAGAGCTGGAAAAATGGATATATTGACATGGTCATCTTTACTGTAAGATACAGCTGGGACCAACCCAGTTTTTAGTTTTACAGTTCAGATTCTGTGCCTGTGTCTTTATAAGCATCAGAGAAGGAATGAAACTCTGGCCTGAGTTGTTCAGATTGTGTGCGCACTTACAAGCGCCAGAGAGGGGATGAAACTATCCCCTGAATTGTTTTCCTTTGCTATGCAAATGATAGTTCATTTATATTTTCTGTTTGAGTCTATATCCTCAAGCCAAGACTTTGATTTTCAATACACTGCAGGTTTTGGAACAGTCTTTGAATGAACTCTGCATATCAATATTTCTTTTAAGGTGTCCTACTTTGGGCTTCCACAAGTGGAGGTGGATGAAGTCACTAATCACTTTCTAACCTAATCATGGACTGGCATGTCTTATCCCTTAGATATATCTTATCTCTAGTAAAGTATGACTTTAGCTGTGCCTGTGGCTTCAGCAGGGGATATTTCCTAATACACTTGTGTAAGAGAAGATTTAGTAACAGAGGAGAGCTGGCTGAGTCATGATTATAGACCTATTAATTTTGGATGGGCTATAGCATATAGCACATGGATTGCTGGGTGATTCTCTGTTCCAGCAAGAGAAGGGGTGAAAGGAAAAATCCAGCAGCCAGGATATCTGATCATATCTGCAATCCCTATTTTAATCTGTTTTTAAAATATTGTAGCTAAAAACATCTTGCAGAATTTTCATACCAAGTGGTTTCTATTTTTGCCAGCAGCACACTTTCTTTGGCACATTTTAAAATTTTCTGATCTCTGTATCATTCTGAAGGCAGCTGAATGTCACATTAGAAACCAGTTATTTACATGTTGCTGCTGACATTGTGTGAAAGCGTTTTGTCAACTTCTTTAATTTGCTTGTAAACAAGTATTTTTATCAACATTAGAGTGCTGTTATTCATGTCAAGTTGCACCTGCCTTTCCATCCATTTCCATGCCTGCAATATTCATGGACAATTAACTATCCAGCAAGCAATTACAGTCTCAGGTGTATTCTGGGTCTCCAGTGAAAACTGGGCCATTGAATCTAATGAAGCCAATATTTCAGACTTACCATTTAAATACTAAGGACCAGAACGTGGTCTCTTTGCTTACTCTTGATTTGTCCCTTCCTCTACTTGTAATGCTCCAGAGAGACGTATCGTGCAACAGTATAGTTGCTAAAAGTATGACTAGAGAAATTGCTGTTTCTATTTAACTTAATTCCCTCCACTTGTGCAGGGCATCCAGAGAAAGAAAAAAGTGCAGAACTTGCAAAATGTTGGGTATTGAAGGGGTGAGATATGTTCTCATCTTCCTTTGCCTCGAATGAGACATAGGAATGACCAGAGTCTCCAAGGAAGCATTCTGTACAGGTATAGTGGAAACAGTGGAAACAATATTCACAGAATATTATGCCTAAGAACTGAATCAATTTTTCTTTGACATAAGCTATAGCAAAGCATAACATACCATCTTCTTTTGTAATATTTTTTATACCATTTAATAAGTAGAACTCATTAGCATTATTTGATTAGCTATACAAATTGTTGTATAAAGGAGCCTAAATAGAGAAATTTGGGAGCAAACTGTACAGGATTTTAAATCATATTTTAGTGCCATGTTACTACATTCCATTGAGAAGTATTGATAACAGTCAAATTTTGCTGAAGTTAAAGGCAGTTGCAGGCAGTCAGTATCTGGAGAATATACAGAATCTGATTCTTTACACCTGCTTTTATATATCTAGCTGTTATGCTGGGAGGAATCTAAAAGGCCAAAGAGGCCCTGCCTATGTTTTAAAATCTGTGATTTCTTTTAGCATATATGTAGATATGGTGTTGTCTGCTTAACTGAGTGCAGAATTAGAAGTTTCTCATCCTTATTCTTACTCTTAGTTTCTTGGCTGAGATCTGCCTTTGTAAAAATCACATATCAACCTGCTCCTTGACTTTCACCGTTTGTGCAGTAAGGGTGAACTTAAATATGCTCTGTAGACTGCAATGGAAGTTACTTTAGTCCTTTCAGCTTGAAAGTGTTAAAATAGAGAGGAGGTAGACTATAGCATCGTGCCCTCTCACTAGTTACCTGCAAATTCTTACCCTGCCTGCAAGGGAATATGTAGGTAGTAGCACAGCTGACAACTCCGAGGCATCTCATCCTGGATCCAGCTTCTGCCAGCTGCCTCCTACTAGCTGGTCTGCACACAGGTCTGGTACAAGCCTTGTGCTCTGCTGTCAGGTCACTTTGTTGCAAAGGGAAGGCATTGTTATCTTATGAATATACAATCATTCTCTATTATGCAGAATTCTTGGACCTTGGAGATAAATAAGAAGAACTTAGTGCTAGTATAATACTAACTCACAAAATATTTTCCTAAGAGAACAAACACAGGTCTAACATCTTGGAATTTATCCATGTTGCTTCTGCAGTTCTGAAGTTCCTACAGCAACTTTTAATCTTTAGGTTCAAAATTGTTTGGGTGTGCAATATATCCTGGCAGGTACTTCAGTTTATTTGTGGTATCATTTAATTTATGGTTTATCTAAATGCTATTTTCAAGTCCCACGGTTAGGATTACAAGTTGGGGACATCTTTTAATGGTCTGAAACTATTGCTTCATAAACATTTCAGGATGAAAAGCAAGGGTATTTTCTGGTCCATTGTTTGACCCTGTGCTTGCATTATATTTAGTATTACTTTCCTCAGCTATCATATCAAATATATTTTGATTAAACATCTGATTAGAAATAAATTAATCGTGTTCTTGGTAGTAGAACTGACTCTTATTCTTCAACTGAATTCAGACTAAAGCTATCAGATCATGGAAAGAGATATCCAAAAGCAATGGAAACAAATCCATTAGTGTCAAGTATGTGTGTATTTCCATAATGTTATTGCAGCATTAATTATTTCTAACACACAGTAACAAAATGGCACTTCAGTAAGGAGATAGATAGAATATAGACTACTGTTGTGGTTTAACCTCAGCTGGCAACTAAGCACCACACAGCTGCTCACTCCTCCTCCCTGCCATGTCACGTCCCCCGCAGTGGGATGGGGAGGACAATTGAAAACAAGTAAAACTCGTGGGTTAATATAAGAACAGTTTAATAATTGAAATAAAAAAAATAGTAGTTGTAATAAGATGGAAGATAACAAAAAGAGAGTGAAATATAATGCAAGAAAGACAAGTGATGTACAATGCAGTTGCTCACCACCCACTGACCTATGCTTAGCCAGTCCCAGAGCAGTGATCTGCCCCTCCTGGCCAACTGCCCCCAGTTTATATACTGGACATGACATCACATGGTGTGGAATATCCCTTTGGCCAGTTTGGGTCAGCTGTCCTGGCTGTGTCCCCTCCCAACTTCTTGTGCCCCTCCAGCTTTCCCGCTGGCTGGGCATGAGAAGCTGAAAAATCCTTGACCTAGTCTAAACACTACTTAGCAACAACTGAAAACATCAGTGTGTTACCAACATTATTTTCATATTAAATCCAAAACACAACACTATACCAGCTACTAGAAAGAAAATTAACTTTATCCCAGCCAAAACCAGGACAACTACATATAAACCGGATGAATGATATATAACTACAGAAAATCAAATACCTTTGAATCAAAAGTATCTTAAGTTTAAATAAATTGAATAGATTGGCCCCATGTCTTCATAATTTATTGATTAAAGAAGCAGGCAAAATACACTGAAGACCTAATGAAATGCTTAGTGTTGTATATAGATATTTTCTTTATTGCCTGAATTCAAGAGAATTGTTAGATGCATTTTGGCAATATTCACTAAAATCTTTTTTCAGAGGCGTATCTCCTCTAAATGATAAGCTTTGTTACTGTCTTTGCCAAAATTTTGTAACAAATGTAATCAGCATACAGTTGATAGCATAATGAAATAAATGACAGAGGTGATGCTTTCTGAAGAAATGTTGAAGATGCAGTATTTATGTTGTCAACATGAAGAGGCCTGTCCAGTAAAACTCTGTAAATTCATGTCATTTCAGACAGGCAGGAGGAGTTTAAGTTTTACAACAGGGTGGAAATGGAAATACAGGTGAAGAGTGGTGGCAAAGGGAACAAGTTCCCCAAGACAATTTTAAAATCTAACCTTCGATTGCAAGCAATGGGAGCTAGGTGTGAAAATGTACTTGCAGAGACTTTGTTATGTATAAGCAGACAGAAGCATATATTAACCTGAAATTTGATAAGGTCTAGTTCTCAGCAGTAATTAACAAAATATGTAGATCTAAATGAAAACCTGATGTGTTTGTTATGCTTACATAACATCTGCAAGCATCATTCTCTTGCTCTGTTTTAGCATTCAAAAGTGCTCTTTGTAATCCTCACACATAATATAGAATCATCACTTATTCACCAGTAAAATATCAGTGTAGAGCAGCGTAACTTAAAGGTGGTCTAAGAACATGATAATTGGGGTGGAGAGGTGAGCTTAAAACTGTGACCCCAATGTTGCAGAGGCTTGTACGTGTATTTGTTTGAACTCTAGAATCTGCTAATCACTCTGAGTGTTATACTTTCAGAATAAGTTCAGTGAATATAAAGTCTATGTGGAGTTACTCATAGGTAGCCTCAATACAGCGCCAGTCCACAACACAATGTCACTTCTCGCAGCAATTGGTATAGATGAGCACCTGTTGTTGGAAAGAGTGAGAAGAGTCAGAAAACCTGATCAGTTAGAAAATGTAATGGAAACAATTATCTGTTGCCAGCTGCTGCAGGGCCGTTAGACCCACAGGCAATCTTGGATATTGCTTCCATGCAGCCCACCCTTCAGAACAGGTTGCTGTCTTGGCAGCCACCACAACATCGTTGTCTTATGAACTTTAAGGAGGAATGGATGAGTCAGAATCCAATTTTGTCTTGGTTTCACTGGGATGTCTGCTTTGTGAATAGCTACAGCAGATTAAATACAGAAATACAATCAGTTCAACCTTTTTTAATTCAAACTGATATAATAAAATAGGTATAAATGGAAACCATTTCACTCATCAAGGTTCATTATGGAGTCACAAGGTTTCAGCATGTTGCTAATTTTTTTGAGTGCTTGATCAAATATTTAGCTGTGATATTTAAATATCCTTTGTTACTGTTTTTTTGAAAGTCTCCAACCCTAAAGTTAGTCAATTTATTATCTAAAAATTCTTTGTACTTTCAAAATAAAAAAAATATATATATATATATAAAAAATTCAACTCACAGTACCATAGTTGGCAATGTGCATCTAAATCTGCTCCCAAAATGGAGGAGTTTTTTCTCCTTATAAATTCAGAAAGACAAGTAATTGAAAATGTTTTGTAACAAAAATCCCATCAGTTTTGAACTGATAGGCCACATACAGACTTTCAGCTTGATTTGATTTGAAATTGCCTGATAGTAAATGTAAAAAATTGGGGGCAAAACTGTTAAAAGTTCGCAGAGCATGATTTGAGCTCTTGTTCAAATAATTCTGAAAAAAGGTGGTTTTTCACCCTGTATTTTTGCCTTTATCTGTAAAATATTGCTCTTGATGTAACTGCGAAGACAATTATTCTGTAATGCCTTGTATTTGCTAGACAAGCACAGGGCTAGGATTCATATCTGATTCACTCAATTACTTTTTTCAACAATGTTCTTAACCAGGATATTGCTTTTTGGGCACTTAAGAAAACTGAATAAGATTGGATTTTATGCAAGACGAACCATAAAGGAAAAAAACCACACCACCAGCACATGGTTATTGGCCTTAAAAACCATAAATTGTCAATTTAACACTTGATGTTTCTTGAATGTTCTGATTTTTTTTTTTTAGTATCAGGAAACAAAGGTGTCTGAAAATGGTAGCACAATCAACATGAAATCTATTAAACAGCATAGTAACTGCCTTTTACATGTTTCAAAATACAGCTGTGGTTCTAATTTTAGGAAAAAATAATCCCATTTGTTTGAAGCACTACAGAATCCCTCTTCATGTACCACTGGCTAACACCCACCCCCCCCCCCCCGAGTTCTGCAGCCACTGCTACTAACATTAATTTCTGCTGTGGAGATCATACACCAGTAAAATATTTCTTGCTCTGTCTCTTTTTACACATACCCAACTAGGAAAGAAAATGCAAATAAAGCCATATCAGCATTGCATTTTCTTATGGGAGAAAATCCTGAACCTGTAGAAATTGATGGGTTTTTTTTGCTGTGGTCTTTAGTGAACTAGGCACCTTTTTCATGCCTGATATTTTTTTCTTTTTTTTATTAACTCATACACTTCACAATATGTAAAGGGTGACCACATATTAAATATATTCAACTAACAGAAAAATAGATTAGAGTTGAGACAGTAGTTTGAGCAGCTTATCTATTTAGTAAGAATATTTTACATAACTTAAATCTCCTTCTGCAATTTAAGCTTGTTACTTGTCCTGCCCACAATGAACATGGAGTACAGTTTACTTTTTTCTTCCCAGCAGTCTCTTATAAGCACCTATCACTATGTGAATCCTCAATTTTTTCTCCCATACAGTAAAGAAACCTCTTTCAAGCAGAGGTCATATTTTCTAGATTTCAGATGACCTGATGATCTTCTCTGGGCTTTGTCTAGTTGTTTCTCACATTTCTTGAATGGGATGCTGTAAATCAGCTACAGCATTATAGCCTATGTGATGAATTTCCAGAGCTTCTAAGATTTAGTTCACATATTTATGTCTAACACCTTTACTTTTATGTGACATGTGCCAACATGTATATTAGTACAGTTGATTTTTTTTTTTTTTTACAGCAGGAGAGTTTTAATTTTGCTTTCAGCTGGAGGTAAAGAATAACCCCATATTCTTTTTTTTTTTTGCAGAACAACTGTCATTGCTACCTTGTGTTTTCCTATTAGGCTGAAAATAACACTTTATACTCACAGTTATTGTACTATATTGCATATATTTCAGACAATTTCTTTGTTTTTTTCCAAGACTTTTTATACCATTTCATCAGAAATAGCTTCATCAGAAGAGCCTTACACTTCCCACCAGCACACCAACCTTTTTTTTGGAACTGCAGTGCTACCAACAATAGTAAAAAATTTAGAAAGTCTTAGTTTGTGGCTCTAGGCAAAATAGAAGTTGACTTGGAATTGAGAAGATAACATTGATTCCAGCTGAATTTTTCTTTTTAACCATACAGAAAATCTGCTAAACAAATGGAAACTCTCAAAATGGAGCATGGAAGAAAACTTCCTTTAATTTTCAAATCCATCTTGGCTAAATAGTAAGGCTAGTGGCAGGGACTTGTCCAGCGCTTGCTAGGAGACTGTCAAGGAACTGTTAAGTTAGCTGATGACTACATTAGATTACCCAGAAAAGCTACTGATTCCCAATGACACTGTGCATTCAGTAACTGAGCTGCTAGAGGAAGAAATGGTACAGATAACACAGCTGCTGTGTTTGCCAGTTCAGGGACTGTTACTTTTGGCATCTGAAGGGGCTGTAGATAGAGAATTAAGTAAATTGATAATTCCTTCTAGAGATGCACTATAAATGCCTGGTGCTTAACAAAAGAGAAATGAAAGCAGAATCGAAGAAGCATTTCATGATGAAGATAGGGGCTAGAGCTAAGGCATCTATCTAAATGGCCATTGTTTCATTAGAAATGTCTTTTTCCTCAGGCACAAATAGGAGTGGGTGCTGTGTGCCCAAACTGGTGCTGGGACCAGGTGAATGGAAAGCAGTGGAGGAAAGTTTGGTGGGTCTTAGTAATTGATAGAGAATGTCAGGCAACTGTTGAATAGTTCCTGTTTATACATTATTTTGTAGGAATAATACAACTTATATTATGATGTATTATATACTTATGTCTTCTCTTTAGCAAAATATTATGGGTAAATTTTCCCTTTATTCTTTGATAATTGTATTATTTTCATGAGTAGTAAAATATACAGTGTCCCAAGTTGAATGTGAACAGTTCTCAGCATCAGTTTCTTGGTGTTTGAAATAATTCCACAATTCCTTTCAAGGGGGCTAGCCACAAAACATGGACACCAACAGACACCATGACTGAATATACATACGTGCCCTGAATCTTGCACTGATGCAGATGGGAGATCACTTAAGACCACCTATTCATAGGCAGGTAACTGGAGCATCAAAATTGGGATTAGAGCTCCCTGAAGTTGTTATCCTGAGGGATTAGATGAGTTAGTATATATACATAGTTTAGGATCACCACATTTCTAGGTTCATTTTGGTTAGGTGCTTAAAGAGGTGGAATGGATCTAGGCAGAACTGGCTAAAATAATTTTACTTTGATGAGATGCTGTCAGGCTGCATTTGGATTTGGCAATTGTTAAGGGAAAAGCCACTGTCCAAGCATCACTGGTACAGGCTGCACCAATCAAGGAGTTGCACACACACCACTTGAGACTTTAACTGCTAGGACTGGAGTCCCTTCGCAGTGGGTGTCTCCAGTGAGCCAATGGGTGCCCTTTTCGACTCCACACACACACACACTCACTCTTGGGTGCTGCTTCTTCCCTCAGGCTCGACCCTAGGTTCCCCAAAGCAGAATCTCTAGTCAAGGCCTTCAACATAAAAAGTGTGATTTATTCTATGGTGCACAAATTTAGACAGCTTGAGCTGGGTGCCTCTGGAAAGGGACCTGAAACTCTAAGTCCTTGGGCAATTATACCCTTATAATCTAAATTCCCACCCCTCACACCATAGTCTAGTCCAATAGTAATACTCGGGTCTGGGGCAGTCTTCTCTCTCATTGGGTCCTTTTTCTCATCTCGAGGCTGATTCTTTCTCTTTCCTGGTTTATAGGTTAGCTCTTACTCTATCTCCTTTTCCTGGCTCGAACTGGCTCTGGGGCTTTCCAAATCTTCTTATTTCTCCAATCAGAGAATAGGTCATTCTTAAGCAAAAGCATTAAGCAAGCTGAGTTCTGCTTTATCATGAATGACTACTTTTAAGCAGCTGAACAAAGTCCTTAAAGCCCTCCAAAACATATTAACAGCCTCTATAATTTATATACATTCCTGTGCTATTATAGCTTCCCAATCTTATCCCATTATTGCCATGTGCTGTTTAAGTCTCATTTGGGTGTGGTCCGCATGCTCAAGTAGCTCAGCTTTGCCACCTTCTGTAACAGCAATGTTTAGTGGTTTTACCTCTTTGAATTAATTTGTATGCATGCAGTCTAGGGTCAGGAATATTTTTATGCTACCCATTATGCTTGAACTAAAGGCAGAAAGTCAGATATAGGTGCCTTACATATGTAGGAAGATTTTTCAGCAATAGTGCTTAATACAAATCAAAAGTGCTGTACAAAAGTTGTTTTCAGTACAATCCATGATTTGATAGTATTAACAAGAATGGGAAGTATATGTCCAATTCACTTCAGACATTGTTAAGATGTCTTGGTAGTACAGTTTGCCGATATTACTAGTTTTATTCATTTAAAACTTGTCTGCAAGGAAATGTCAATGGAGACTGGCTTCAGTAGGTATTTGAAAACATTAAGTTCAAAAAATTTTCCCTCATTTGCATCGACTCTGTCTGTGGGATATCAGTAGTAGGACAGATTTTAATGGAATGTCATGCGTGATCACTACTATTCTATGTATGAACATATCAAATTTTAGAGTTTTTATTTGCTCTAAACATGTTTTTTTAATATATGTCACTACTCCAAGAAACAATATATGCTGCAACATTGATTATATCCCTGTCTTTGATTTGGACCTTGGATCTACCGTTCTACTTCTTTTCTAACTCATTGTCAGCCTATGATTTTCCAGACTCAGAAAAATGAACAGAGTTGTAGAGAAGCACGATTGTGCTTCTCTACACTCCTGCATCCTGAGGGAGCCTATGCTTGTATGCTTGTGGTCTCATCAATGGGACTGCCCTTACAAGCTCAGAATCAGTTTGGCCTCTTAAAGCTCAGTACCTGCATGATGAACAAAGAACATGAACAATGAAATATACAGTGCCTGCATATGTGGCAAATGGGCAGATTTAAGAAGCAGAGTAGTTTCAGGGGCAATACACTGGAGATGAGGTGTCTCTGAAATACCTTGTTAAAGATTCTCCTTTACTTTGTACTTAAGGCAACATGTTTGTCTGGAGCTTTGGAACAATTCTCATTATGCTTGAAACTAATATTTCGTTCAACTATGCAAACTGAGAGGAAATGAATAAACATTGACTAAGAATGAGATGAGTGTTTTGTGTTATATCAGGCACACAGGAGACACTGTATGTTGCTGAAATAATTAGTGTTGACATATATACATATTTGAGGCACAAATGGGAAAAATTTAGAAAGCCCTAACTAGAGGTTTCAGCTGTTTGCTAACAATGTGGCTGCAGATGTCTCTCACCCTTAAAAATGTTCTTTACATTCTTAACGCTAGTGGATTTTTTTTTTTCCTATGGAAAAGGTAATGAACTGTTTAAATTAATGAAACCGTCAGGCTGTTTTGTTTCTTCAGATAGCTACATTAGTCTTATAAAATACCTTAGCACTTTCCTTGGACCCTTGTATTTACCCTGTTGAATTATTATTTGTTAGATATTCTTGAAAGTTTGTAAGCTACTTTGGCATGGTTAAATTAAGAGAACTGGAATCCTTAATAGTTATTCTGTACAGACTGAACTGTTGTATAGTTGGTGAACCAGCTGAATGTGGTCTTTTCATCTACTGAGGGATGAAATGGAAAGGATTGCTATAGAAATGTGAATGTTTCTGTCTTAAGTTGAAAATATTCTAATAAAAAATGAATAGTAGGCCAATTTTGGCACTCACATAAACTTTAGAAAGTCATAGTGCATTCAGTGGGTAGTATTTTTTTATTAGAATTTGCATTTTGGAAGCAGATATTTAGCAACTATTTTTTTTTTCCCATTTGATTACATACTGTGAATTAAAGGCTCAGGAACTTGGGGGAGGTAAAGTGACACTATCATGATACTGCTCCTTTGACATCTATAGACTTGTGTTAATTCCCACCAATTAAGCATTTGACATAATGTGCTCCATGGAGTTCAGCACTCATCACCAAAAATTAGATGTAACACTGGATGCAGTTTCCAGAAGTCAGATTTGAAAATTTTAACAACTGAAAGCCTTGTTTGATTTGCTATTTGAGGTTTAGTTCCTGATGAAGTGCAATTTATTCTTTCACCAGTAAGGGAGTCAGTATCTCCTAGACAGGCATTAGGATAAATGCTAGATTCAATAATTAAGTGAATAGTAAAATCCAAATTTGTCACATCTCTGCTCCCACTCTTGTGTTCAGCCATGGCAAGATAGCCAGAGAACTTTCAAACCAGTTCCAAAATTGTTATAATGTTGCTTCTCAGTGTCATTAAAAAATTAGTATTTACATATAGTACTTTTTCTGTACAAAAATTCTTACATCTATTGTAAGAACATTAATGATATTGCTTTGCATGCTCTTAGACTTGAACAATTAGAAAAATAGCATGAGTATGCGCAGATGTGTGCAGCAACAGAGATGCTTCTCCAGAGGTACCAAAACAGTGCTTTTTATGTAGCTATTTATTATGGATCTGATTCCTTTGCAAGGTAACCGTGCCAGCTTAAGGAGTCAGTTCTGTATTTTTTCTGTATGTATCTGACAATTATTTTATGCAGTCATATGTAACTGTGGCTTTTCTTTGTGGAAAAAAATTTCCAATATACGGTATTTGAATTCCAGAAAAAAGGTTTGACAACTGAAAAAACCCCTCTGATTCCTACACAGACAGAGTGAGGGATTTAAGAGATTTCATGTGGAATACTTCTCGCCAAGCATCTCTGCTCTTTTGTGTGCTGTAGCTTTTGGCCAGTGTTATCGGTTAGGCACTCTCATAATGCTGTAGTTTGAGCATACATCTGAACATAAAGTTCATGGTCTAATAGGAAAAACCCATGGTCATGTAACAGAAGACATGCTTCTCTTGAAATTATGCTTTAACTAATATGCAGATACTGCAATATTTATGTACAGCGCTGCCAGAAACAAAAAAACCAGAAGTCCTCAAGGACTTGCTGTGATGCAACTATATGCAGTAAGATCTTTTATAAAATAGCTGGCTTTTGAGTCTGTCAACATACTTACAGGTATTATTCTTAATGGCTTTGAATTTTCAAAACACTTCAGATGCCTGTGAAAATAGACAATATATATCAGTCAAGACTATCTATCCAAACAATATTTCAATCTCTCCCTTTTCTTCTAAATGTTATTGGGGAGGGATCAGAATTGAAATTTTTGTTAATTTTTGCATGGACTGCTTTCCTGTTGTCTTTCAGTCATGAATTGGATGAGTATAGAGCTTCTATAATGCTCAATTAATTACTTTGTTTGCAAAACCTGGATATTAATTTCAATCTGTATCTTAATAAGCATATGTATAAACAAAAAAACACATTTGCAATTTACATTTGAGATGTCATCATTTAGTAAGTGAATTTGAAATACAAGTCTATGAAATGTAAAGGTAATTTGCCAGTACGAATGATGTCTGTTCTCCTTTTTCAATTAGGGAATCAAAACATCAGATGTTGAGTTATTTATTTTGTTAGAAAACTAGCGTTGGAATTTTTTTGCCACAGTCCACTCAGGTGAAGAACTTCCATTGATTTTTTATGGGATATAACTTTAATAATTCCCATCTGCTGTAAGAAAACTTCTGTAAGAGATATATAATTACAATAAACTATAACTATTTCCATGGGTCTGTTTCTGTAGACTAAAGATGATCTGTGTAGTATATCCCCAAAGTTAGTAAGTGTACACATGCTGTATAGCCACAGCTGTGAAATGTAAATATAATTTCAAGTCCCAGAAAACAGGTAGGCATTTTTTGAAGTTTGCCACATATTTATTTTTAATCCATGCTTAACAATGTGCTGTGTTTCACAGACACTTCCAGCATCTTCACACCATTTGATGAGGCATAACAAAATCTTTCACTGTCTACAAAAAGTGCCTTTATCATGTAGAACCAGAGATGTGCACAGAGGCTAACAGACCTACTCTAGTGACTGTAAATCAATGTTTAGCCTTAGGGAAGCAGAGAACAAAGAGTCTTTTAGAGTCTTTATTGATCTACTGAAATATGAATGAAGAGATAATGATACGAAACTGTGTATCATCCACTGCCTTCCCAGGACAGGAGGAGCAAGAGGCAGTGTCTGTGGGAGGAGGTGTGACACAGCACATGTATGTGGATGGCTATCCTTTGTTAATTTGTCTGATCTGTTTTGCCTTTTGTAGCCTTCAGGTTCTATGTATAAACAGGAATTAAAGCGAAGTGAAGGCAGCATTTATTTTCTCCTCTTTCATCCTCTTATTCCTTTCTTCTCAACAATGACATGGGAATTCCAGGTTGTAATGTTTAGCATACGTGTGTACTACTTCTCACTGTGTGCAAGGAAACCTGCCCTGGAGAGGCTAACCATGGGTTAGGGAAAAACAACAGGACTCAGAGTAGACTGGACGTCACAAAGGAAGAGAGAACAGAGGGTAACCTGCCTGATGTCTTCAGTTTGCTGTATGAGGACATGATCACAAAACAATCCTTGTTCCATAGCTAAGGCAGATACTCATCCTCTGTTATTTTGCAGAAGTGAATTTTAAACTGCCAAAGTCTCTGTTGTGCGCTCTATATCAAAGCACAGAAATGCAGGAAAGACACCATGCAGTTGCAAAAAACCAACCTAGTGCTGGCAGTCTAGAGTGCAGGAAAATCTGGTTAATTAGAAATGGATTTTGTTAGAGAAAACATTGATTGAGTCTGGATTTATTCTGTTTTTTTTTTTTTTTTTTTTTTTTTTTGTTTGACACACAACACTGTAACTACTAGCTAGATTAAAAGGAATCAAAGTAAACCTTGCTGAATATTCCTCCTTGCAATTTGATCAATACAATAATTTTATTGTCTATCACCAAATACTGTATAGCTAAATAACACTTATTTTTCAAAAATATTTAGTATTTCATAGAGGGAAAAGTAAAGAATACAGGTTGTCTCTCTACCTACTCATATAGATACTGTAAATTTCCCTTTTGTTCTTCCATAGATGAAAAATGATTGTGACACTTTGACTCTTCAAAATAATTTGCATGTAATCTTCCAAAGAAAGCCAGGTATTTTAAGTGTGTACAGCTACTGACTCTTCTGGTTCAAAGAAAGGAAAAAGAAAGCAAGAAGGGAAAAGAACAGATACAGTAGGTGGCATTTTTTTCTGACTACTCTTAATACATCATTTTTTCTTCATGCTGTGACAGTTTAAGTTTATGTATGGTTGTACTGTCAATGCAATGTCTATCCATCATAAATGCTGTATAAAGGTCAGAATAGAAAAATGTCACAGCTTTAGGAGGGGAGGATTATAAACATTTATCTGAGCCTAAGTACTGGTGGAAAAAATGTAGATTTGCTGTAGTCACAGTCAAAAATACTGTCAATTACAGTTTAACTATATATTTTGATAAAGTAATTTCATTTAACAAGACACCTTGTAGAGTAAATTACCTATATTAATGGAATGCATAAAGTAATCATAGCTGATGATTTTACAGTGCATTGAAGTGAATGAATGGACTTCAGTATTAGTTAACCTTCAGTGGACTTCTCATTTTATGAATATAAGTGACATTACAGTGCACATTTAGTTTATTTGTCTTATTTATCCCCGTGATTAATGCTGTTCAAGGTATGGAAGTTCAGGTTCTCATGTTTCTATCTACACTATGATGCTTCCTGTAGCTATCAGACTCTCTGCTTCTCCAATGCTTGAAAAAGGCTTGAATAAGTGCTAAGACATATTTATCCTATATAGCCAACATTTATCTGATAGTTGTAAGATTCTGCATTACTTCCTGGCAGAAACTAGAATAGGTAGAAGGATGGAGACAGTTGCTTTAATTCAGAAAAAGATGGTAGGCATTAAATGTTGGTAGTTTTTAAGTCTAATACATCTCCATGGGTGTTCTATTCAGGTAGTGATTCCCCACATCATTGAATCCTATGTTGCGTTATTTTTGGCTGTTGGGTATGGCAAAAAAGTAACTTATCCACAGCCAACATCGGGTCCCTCCAGGTCTAAATCAAAGGTGTTTGTGGTGCTATTTTGCAACACATATGATGCACAGTAATCAGAAGGTATTAATCCCCTGCAGTTTTCCTGCTGAGGGCAATGTAACTTTTATTTTCCTTATGCATTAGGCATGGGTGTGGGTCTAGGAAGTACAGCTTATGTTGGACTTGGCAAAAGCAAATTCTCTTTGCTGCATCCTAGTCTTCGTTGATTTGCTTTGAAATAGCCTGTAAACTATACAGTTTGCTGTATCTTATCACCTAATTATCTTATCAGCTGCTGCACTTTTGTTTTTTAATAGTCTTAGGAATTTGGAAACTGTTGAAGGAAATGGTCTAAAAGCAGGTCCATCTAGAACAATATAAGGCAAACTCAGGAAGGAGGAGGGCTGCACTTGAAATTACACACACTGGCACATCTCTGTTTCATTTCTCATTTAGTACTTTAGAGACTAAAGCTCCATTTCCTTCAGGGTTTTAGCTCCAACAGCACATATTTATTGAATTATGTTTTCTAGGCTAAACAAATAATATAGGTTTAAACTCAGGTCTGATGCTTTTATGCTGCTTGAATAATCTGATTCATTACTGTACGTGGTGTTCCTGTGTGATATGATGTGCTCTCTTTCATTGTAATTTTCAGTCATGTGTAATCTGAATTCCATAGAAACACAAAAATCCACCATTTCTGTCTTATCAATACAGTCATAAAACCAAACTAAAAATCCTCCAAATATTAATTGAAAATACTTGTTGCTAGCAAATGTGAAGAAACCGGGAAAGTTTGTCTGAATCGAAATATAGCCATATATAAAGACAGAGCATTTAAAATTGCTATAGTATGGAGGAAAAGGCTGTTAAAGTCAGCTATCAAAATGGAACTGCAAAGGTACATTAAAAATATAAAATATGAAACCTTTAACTATGGGAAAGCCGGCATAGAAAATGCCATAAGGAAATTCTTCAGAAAGTTGAAGACTTACACTAGACTTGTTATATGTACATCCACTGAGATTTTTTTTAACCTGCAGTCTCTGTGAACAAGAAATGTATTTTCTCCAAATGTTTGTCTTTATTCATGCAGCAAAGGTAGACTGTGCAGCTACCATCACTGCATTATTGGAGACAAAATGCTCTTTCAGTATTGGTACTGGATTGAGTATTTTCTAAGGCCACTGAGGTGAGCAAATATCCTTAGAGAGAAGAAAGAATAGCACCAAAGCCAGTATTTTCTTTCCAGAACCCCTGAAGTCATCAGTGTGTGTAGCAGCACAAGTTCTGAAGCCCATATCAGACTAGAAAATGGCTAAATCAGAAAAAATTGCTTTAGGTGAGGTAAATTAACTTTCTCTGAGGGTTTTCTGTCATTCTGATGGGCAATTTCCATGAAAGTATATTAAAGATCTCAAGTCTTAGTGAAATAAATGCAATATGTCAAAATATAGATAAACATAATGACATCTGAATATTGAGTCTGCTCCCTCTGATTCTGAGAGGTGATGAGTAAATCTCGAACTGTTCTCTTTCTTTGACAGCCAACAGGGAATATTTTCCTGGTTCAGGATCTATCCTGAGTGTGTACAGGTTTGGCTGGCTAAAGACAGAGAAGTATGCCAGGATTAGGCACGCTCTTCCCTTTGGCCTTTGAAGGAAGCTATTGAAATAGTAATTAAGGTTGAAGTATTAAAGTAGGTTATATAGGCTCAGAGGCAGGACTTATGATAAGATAATTTTAAGGCACCCATGTGCCTCAAAGGCACTCTCAAGGACTTACCTTTCTCTTAGTGTGAGCTATTGCCAAGTTTGATTGTTGAGGAGCCAGGACAGAGGGTGAGTTAATCCATGACTGGTCCCTGAAGTGGCATGCGAGTGACATGAATGGACTAAGACCTCCTGGGAAAGTGCTGACAAATGGGTTGTAAGAATGGATGCCAACAGTTTGTTGCTGGTAGTCCAAAAATGGAGTGTTGCACTTACCTTGATGGAAGAATCCCTGTGGATGCTTAAGTCAGTGACTTTTGCAGTTGGAAAGATAGCTCTCTGCTGCTTATCAACCTGTGTCTACCAGTTCCTGTGCAATTCCCAGTATGCTGTTTGTGTTGCATCTAATTTCTGCCAACCAATGCAATTGTTGGGTGAATGACATTCTTCATAAGGTTGAGAACTCACTTTCATCTGTAATGGCAAAACAGATCTCTCTCCCTTACATTAAGTGAAGTATGTTAGCTTTGCACTAGTAGTTCAGAAGCAAGATATTCAGAAGTATCATATTATTCTACAAGTTAAATCTCTGTGTGCAAGGATGTTGGGGGTAGAAGTGCCTTTTCATGTTTGACCTGGATTTGTTTTAAAGCTATTAAAATATTTTACGTCTTACATCTGCTTTCTTCTCCTTTCAAAAAAGTGTTTCAGAAGAAATCTTCCTCCCTGTTGGATAAGTTCATACAATCTAATCCCCCCAAAATATTTTTTTCTCATACATCTTTCTATGTTTATTGACATCTTTCATTTTCCACCGATGTTCAGAGTATTTTGGGACAAATCTGACATAATCCCTCATTCTGTATTCCTGACCATTATGCTACTAACATAGCAAGTTACGGTAAGAAAAGTGCTCATCTCCAGCAGTTTTTCTCATGGTTTGATCTTGCTAAAGTTCTTAAAGGTACTTAGGTGATTTAAAATAGTGTTGTCAGTAACCTCTTGATTTAGGGAGATTAAAACTAATTTTTTAAGATTCATTGTTGTTTTGTTGCTAAAGAATGAGCCAGGAATGATAGCTGATAGTTCTTTCACAAACATAATACCTTATAGAATTCTTTCTATCTATTTATGCACAGAGCTGCTGATGACTGAATGGAAATAGGATTTAGTGGGATTTAATAATATTCTTGGTAGAAAGGCTTAACTTAATATGCAAGTTCTAGGGGGAATTTTATTTCCCAAAGATATTTTTATTAGCTTTTAGATACTTTAAAGTGTACAAAATAGAGATCCAGCTCTCAAGCAGAGAAACCAAGTCCCATCAAAGTATTATTGTATTTAAACGTAGACCTTTATAGAAGCTGTATACTAAACTCATGAAGATAAAATGTGGGCTTACTTCTTTTAAGGCTTTGAAGTGTGTTCTTTCTCTTGTTGTTGACTGCATTTAATACAGTCTTTGAATTTATGCTTGTTGTAGTGCCAGTAAAATAGAATGAAATTATCCACAACTGGTCAATGATAAAGAACGATGAATTAACCATCAACTACTGGGCACTCATCCTCATACAGTCTGAGCCTCCTTCATATGGGTATTTGTTATCAGCAGTGATCCTGAGAACGTCTTCCACTTTCCATGAGTAATGGATTTGATACAGCTGCTGCACCCTGGTGTGACAACACAGATAGAAACTTAGCTGTAAAATGGACTAGTTATATAGGTTTATACTACCACAAGGTAGCTGTGAAGCTGGTGCACCATCTTTTCCCCCAAAAAAGCCTCAATGATTGTGAGCAACACAACTGATACGGTCTAGCAACTTCAGCTTCTGTAATAAATTATTAGCCTGAGAAAACCTATTTAGTACCTCTGGAAATTATAGCTGAATGCTAGGATAGCATCTCAGACAGTATTTTTGTAAGTGATACTGATGCATGGGTTCTGTAAATTTGAAAGAATGGAAGAAGTTTTAGAATATTAATACAGTAAAAACTATGTCTGTCAGCTGAGTCAGTGAAACAGCAACAATCAGTTACTTAGTGCAGGTTTGGAGATTCTTGAAGATGGTGTACTGAGCCAGAAAATTGTCTAATAAAGTGACTTTTTGTATAGATGTTTTGTGTAAGTTTATGGTTATCTGCTAAATTACATTCCATGTAATTTTGTACAGTTTGAAAGGTATTTATATCAGCCTTTTCTGCTGAAGTTAGATGGAGGGGCCTGGATCAATTAGTCAAGAAAATACTTTCTGAAGGAATGATAGCTATTTTAAAAAGAAGAGAACTCAGATACCTCAGAAATATTCAGAAAGGTGAGGCTCGTGTCTTCATATATTCTCTCAGAAATATTTCTGTCCATGGCTGTTTTAGGGTGGTTTCGAGGATTTCCGAGAACATGAACACACACACACACACACACACACACACACACACACTGACTATAAGGGAAAAAGTAAGCATTTTATTAACTATACACATGCGTTACATTAAGGGTATTTTACAAAGTAAAAAACCCCCAACTATTAACATACCAATCCAAGGATTGTGAAGAAGAAGATGAACTATCCGTACATTCTGTACATTCTTGTGTTGTCTTGTGTTGTGAGTCTAGCCCAGCAGTCGGTAGGTGTCAGCTTTATGTCTATCTCTGTTTTTGGGATACCTTGCTCCAACAGCTGTTTAAACAAGCGATTTCACTTTCCGGACTGTCTTCGCTTAAAGCGTGTTTCTTTTGTGATTTGGGATCGGGGAGTATTATTTTCTGTTGTTGCAATGCCTGGAAGGTCCCCCACTTGACCCAGCTTTTCAATTACCTGAGATATGGGGTTCCCCTGCTCTGCCATAAAAAGGGGAATCAAATATGGTCTCCAATCCTTTGGACAGCCCTCAAAGAACAGGTTACGACTCCCAGGGAGGAGTGGCTGCTCAAGCTAAACACTGGATTCTCCCATACTCACTGCTAATTTCATACCCTCTGCCTTCAGGAGGGTGATAGCCTGCTGTAAAGTAGCCCAACTTTTTGCACTTGGCAGTTACACCCCATCATTTGTATGTCGATCTGCAAGTCCTTCGGCTAGTATGGTAACTAAGGTGTGGTTTACACCCGGAGTCATCCGCCACAAGGCTGAATGAACATATGAGTCTGTTGTAAGTCCCAGGAATTTATTAGTGTCTACACTGTCTATCAACACTGTATCCCCTCCTTCTTCCATAAGCCATATCAGCCAACGTTGTGGCTTTTTCCCTGGTTTTTGATTCTATTTTGTTTAGAGGTTTTTAATGTCCTCAGGGGAATAATCGTCCATCTGGTCTTGTCGGATAAATATGCCTTTGGGATTTTGTACTGCCTTTCGCTTTACTATGGGAGTGGTTTGCTTCCCTGACTCAGGCACTGCAGAGGTCGGGGGTGCTGCCTCTTCCCCCTCTGTCTCGATGGAATCATCGTCACCGCTTTTTGATATATTATTGTTCCATGTTTTGGGATTTCACCCAGGGTCAGTTACAATTGTCTGGACGTGATGACGGCCCTTCAGCTTTTGGGAGCCCTTTTGCCTACGACAGGCTGCTCACACTGCAAATCAGGTAGTGAGATTGGCACATTTCTGCACCAATTCCTCCTGCTGTTTTGTTTCACTAAGGAGGGCTTGTTGTTGTAGGACTGTAGCCTCTCTAAGCTCCCGCAACTGATTCTCCAGCTGTTTAACTTTTGCCTCCAATTCTTGTGTTTGTCTTCATTGTATTTCATAAGCAAATAGGAGGGCACTCCCCATCCACCCAGCATGCTTAAGACGGTCCTTCCTCTTTGTATGTGAAGTTTCTATGAACCTTTCCCAATATTTTAAAACTTCCATAGGGGAGTCATTAGTTTATGGTTTTGGGTATATTTGAGTATAGGTTTTTCACTTGTCCCAAAGGGTATTACAGGGTTTTAGGGTCCAACTTGGTCTCTCAGTTGGGGGTGCCAACCCACTGGTACCTGTCCCAGATTTCCAGGGTATTTTTAGAGTTATTATATTGACTAAGTAAAAACTTCTTTTCTATATATTATACAAAAAGTAAACTACTGTGTGTCAGAGGTGTAGTACACCCGCAACGGATACAAAAGAACCCTAGGGATTTATTCAACAGTAGATAAAATGTGTTGTCCGCACCAACCACAGTCTATATTAACAAAACACTAACAATTCTTACACAAGCAACAAGGCCTCCGTCCTGTGGTAGACCTTGTTATCAGATTTCTCTCTAATCCTTCATACAGAGAGCTTCCCGTTCACTCCCTCCACAACTGAGTGGCGCAACCGATGATAGCTACCGGTTCCACTGTCTGCGTCCCACCCACTTGTGTCTGTGTGCCTCCTTCTGTACAGGAATCCCATCGTCATCACCAATTTATGTTTTAGGGTGGTTTCGAGGATTCGCAAGAAGGTAAACACACACACACACACTGACTATGAGGGAAAAAGCAAGCATTTTATTAACTACACACATGCGTTACGCTAAGGGTATTTTACAAAGCAAAAAAAAACCCCTATTAACATACCGACCCAAGGACTGTGAAGAAGATGAACCATCCATACCTTCTGTACATTCTTGTGCCTTCTTGTGCTGCGAGCCCAGCGTAGCAGTTGGTAGGTGCTAGCTTTACGTGGGTGTCCCCACGGAGGCAATGGTGACCTTGCCGTACACAAGCCCACCGCTCTTCGGAAAACTCTGTTATTTCATACATTTGTGGAGAAATGGGTGTTGACACTTGTGGCCAATGAGTGCTGAAACACGCCTCAATTGTAACACAGGGAGCCTATGGCACACGCGCCAGCTGGCCAGGCGCACTGCACATGCCATAGCCATCCCTTCTCTTGGTTCATGGGCTCTGTGCACACGGTAAATTACCATCATCTATCAGTCACATCCACTATGCTCTAAACAATAGTAGGATTTTTGCAAGGTAAGCAAAATTATGTGTAGTGTCTTGTATTCCTCCATTATTGCATGTACTACCTCCCCTAATATTGCTCAAGTTCCTTATCCCCATGGTTAGCATTTTAAACAATAGACAATAAACCATCTGTTCCCTGTGCTGACTGCATTTTTTAGTTATCTACTTCTTACTCAGTGTTCATCCATGGACCAAAATTCCATCTTTTGTCCCTTCTATACACAATGGCATTTTAATATACCGACTTGGAAGCTGAGTAGACAAAGAAAATACTCTCATAGGACTACTACTGCATCTTCAAGGATGAAAAGCAAAAAAGTACAATGACAATATTTGGGCTTCTCTCTCTGATAATAAAATTAAACGGAAATATGGAGGCCTCTAACTCACTCTTGTATATTTGTAAAATAAAAGGTGGTGGTTAGGAAAGATGGCTGTTATTTATAAGCATCATCTATACATACACCACAGTATTCACTGAAGTGAATAAACAACCAGTTCTTGACTCATAAATATGTAGAAGTAACGGTCAGGTTATCTGGTGGCTAATATCTGCCAAGATTATTTGGCATGTATTTTTCCAAACTGTTTGGGTTTCTTTAAGCCATACCGAGACAGGCTGAATTCCCTCAGTATGCCTGAGGTTTGTTTTTCAAATGCAGACAATCCCTCTAACGCTTCTCTCCTTACCCAAAGAGGTTTACTCAGTGAAATCCATCAGTAGCTCACCATGATCTTCTATGTAGCTATTGTAACATGCTTTTGTTTTAACCAAGGCAATTTTTAAAGTTCATCTTAAATTTCTCCAAAAATAGGAGTCAGTTTGCTGCATCCTGCTGTTTGTGGTTGGTGCTTTTGTATTTCGTGCTTTAACATTTATATTCCATGTGCAATGTTAACTTTACTACAGTCAAGACAGAGGTCTGGAAGTGTCCGTATTTTGTTACAATTCAATATCCAATTTTGTTATCATGTTCTAAAATGTAGTGGATACTAAATCTTTCTTTTTTGTTTAACTTAATTTCTAATCCAAATCAATGAGTACTACATTTTTCTACCTCATGAGACGCTTTTGGCTATTTTTCCCAGTCTATGTGGCAATATCTATCTAGTTGTCTATATCTCCCCCCCTTTTTTTTACTTCTTAACCCTGTATTATTCCGTTTATCAATTTTGCAGCATACCCCACAAACAGTTGTATTGTCTCAAACAGGCCGTGAGTTGCAGCAGAGAGGTGGAAGAAGGGACAGGGAGAGAAACATAGGAAGCTCTTTAACTGAATTTACTACTACTGAAAATGAAATGTAGAACTATACTCTTTGTAGAAACTCGTGGTTGCAGTCTTGATTCATGCCAAGTCTGTAACAGTCATTGACAAAACAGAAATCACTGTACAATTTTTTCAAGTAAATTACTTATCCAATAAAACTCCAAAGTTAATGATTTTTGTGTTAAGGACAAATTGTTAAAAATTGATTAAATGCTGGTATCTTACATGTATTACCAGAAGACAGCCCAAAGTAACCATTGTTTAATATTATCTGCTTTTGAAAAGCACAAAGTCATGAAGGGTTATTCATAACAACTTTCATAAATACATGTGACTTTCTAGATCAGTAATTCAATAAGCACAGAAAAGTGTGAATCAATGGGACGATGTTTTCATGTTGACCTTTTTATGTTTCTTGAAGCATTGCTATGTTTTTATTCAGTCTTTATAAATCCAAATGGAAGAATGGACTCAAAAGCACTGATAAATGCTTTAGATCTAAATATGTCAAGAGACTCCTGCAGTCAGAGTTTAAGGCTCTAATGAATAATGCATCACCTAATCTGACCTTTCCTATTTCACAGACCATTACACTTCCAAAACTGACTCCAGTATGGGCTCCTTGTTGAGTCCGATAGCTTGGGAATGACTGAAGCAAAACTGAGGTGTAACTTACGACGGTTCACACATAGCCAACATCGCTGGGTACAGAAATCTCCTCAGTCAGTTCTTTTACAACTCTTACTGGTATTAAAATGTTTTCTCTTTAGAAGTTGTTCCTTAATGCCGCTTTTAAAATTAATGGACAGTATTTCTTATGTAAGAATGGAAATGGAAAATAGAGCATTTACTAAACTGGTATCTAATGATACCTAATTACTTGAAATGCTAAAGCCCTTTGTCTGTAACTTAGTGAAATAACTTGTGAAAGGGCTCAGAAACTTTACAAGTGTGGGCCCAGTAGTGTCAGTGAATGATAATTCAGCTGATAATATTGATAGGTGGATTCAGACAAGATCATATCCAAACATGATAGTGGGGCCAATTTGTATGTCAATGTATGTAAATGTATGCTAATTTAAATGGGTTATTTGGCAGGCCAGAGGAATCCCTATTTAGTAGCAGATGAGTAAGGTATCCCAAAAGAATACAAATTAGAAAAAAGTTGTAAAAAGCCTGATTAGCCTTTCTGGGCCTGCTATAGATGTCTGCTCATTTATCAAAATTTCTGTAATAAATCTCTCATTTCCCTCACCTAATTCCTGGGAGGCCAGGTGGCAAACATGGAAAAAAATTCCCTCTTTCTGAGTCTGTGCCACCAAGTGGACCAGCTAGGCAGTGGCATGAAACGTTGGCAAATGGGGCTTATTCTGTCAGACAGAAGCTGTTTACACTAAGATTGTTTTCTTACAAAGCTTGTTACACTGTACCATTTGCTTCACTTTATTTAAAAAGGTTCCTTTGATTATTCAGGTGAGCAAAGGAGGGGCATTTTGATTTCTCAGGACCATCTGCTGAGAGCTGTACAGTCTATATACGATGAATATATTGCTGTTTGTACTGCACAGTGGTAACTGCCTGGGCACTGGGGTCCATGGCTGTCCATCTCTAGCAGGCTGCAGCCCCTGCATGGCATTACAAACTTTGTTCCAGGTAGAAGAAATATCTCCATTTCAGGGAGTCAGACTAACATGGGGGTAGTTTTCTTATACTGCCTGTTGTTGGATTTTTTTCTGGCTGTTATTTCATCAATGTGTAAGTGATTGCCCAGAGATGCTATATTCTCTCCAGGCATGGTTGTATATACCATGTAGAATTTGGGTACAGTCATGTATCTGTATTTACATCTGCATCTATGTCTATATTATCTGTAAAATCAGTTCTGTGCTTTTTCTAAGTGTAATTTGGAAAGGAAAACATAAAACTGAAATTTCTGTAGGTCTTTCATCCAGACATATATGATGCATTATATATACTGATTTCTAATTTATATCTTTAAGATAAGTATCATCTTATATTGTGGTGTAAAATATTTCTATTTCCATATGTTTTCTTACTCTATTTTAGTATGGCAAATAAGCAGTGTTCCATACTCATAATTATAGGATTTTCTGGATTTTTTGTGAGCCAGTTAAATTACATAAATCTCCATTGTCATATGGTACATAAATATCCAATTCCATAATTATCTAGGCATATGTCATGCATATTGACATTCAGTAAATACTAATAAAATCAACTGAGTTGGTATTTATTTAGTATATTCTATTGAATAACTATAACTGAGTGCTATTAAGCTAGAGGATGTATTGTGAAACAGTCCATTGGGATAATTTTATTTATTTTAATATGTTACATTTTACAGTGTTTATTGCCTTTCAGATAAGGGACTCTGCTGTCTTTGGTGTCATTTTTCTGTTTTGTTTCATGATATTGCCATACTATTAGAATAACAGCGTATTAACATTCACTGTAAGAATGCAGTTTAGTCTTTCAGAGTGAAATTCCTTCCTGGGCATAGGGCCAAGATGAGGCCTGTGAATCTCCCAAGTCCTACATCAGCTCTCAGATCAGTGTAAAAACATATAAAAATCGCCATGATTTCCTCGCTTATTTGGCCTGGTGAACAAAACTGCTTTTGTGTATACTTTGATGAGGTTCATGTCTGAAGTGAAGAGAGCTAGTCCAGAGATCTAAGAGCCTAAAATATGTTTAGGTAGGTACACACCGTTCTTTCTGAATGCATATGTGCACCACTGTGGGTCAGTGCAGAGCTCTGCTAAGGGCTATGTGCGAGGTTATACTCCATCCCCTATACTGCCCTGCTGCAGCAGCATCTTGAGTTGGATAAAATGCTCTGCACTATGGCTAATCCTCTTCATGACCAAGGGAAGCTAGTAAAGTCTAGCAGTATTGGAGTTACTGTAAGTCAGTCTGTAGGAAACATAGACCTTTGCAGCTATGCAGAACATGGGCAGCAGAAAAGTAGTCCCATACAGCACCCTTTGGATTCCTTCTCCATGAAACAAAGTACCTCCTTATAGAAGTGACATTTTTTCCTCAGAAATCATTATAGGTGGTTATCCATGACAGGCATGATGTGATTATGAATTAACCAGCCACCTCTGCAATACATGCCACCGAGGCTGAAACTCTTGAGTTACAATTAACATCTTGCCAATGAACAAAGGCCTCCTTACTAGGTTGAAAACAAAATAGGAAAAGCCATTAAAAAATCAGTGTAAGAGTGTGGGAACTGAACGTTTGGACACAGATGCTTGCTTCTGCAGGAGAGCTAATGAATGATATACTGACTTGAGAGATTGGAAATCTAACATCAACTCCTGGTGAGCCAGTGAAACCCTGTTGGGCTTAAGCTGAGCTGTTCTTTGTCCAAACTGCTCAGCCTGAAGAATGAAATTTGTAAAAATGTCCTTTCTTTCCTGACAGAGTGGGAAACTGTGTTAATTAGTGTCTGTAAATTGCCTTGCAGTCCTGAGGAAGTAGCTGCTACAGAAATGTCAGGTGGTGTGTGCTCTTTCTCCAGGAATAAGCTACTGTTAGAGTTGTAGTAATGAGTTAAAGCAGTTGTGCTGTGTACTTTAAAAGACACTTGTACCTCGAAGTGCTACACTGACAGTGATGGTCCTGAGTAACCATTAATCTGTAATGTCCTTCAAGGTGACAGTAAGCCCAGTGTACCCAGATGAGGGAAGCCTAAATAAATGGCCTGTCTGCGTGGTGTGACACAGACTTGGAGCTTAACTCAAAAGGCATAAACACCTTTGACAGGATGCACACTCAATTACTGTGATGCCTGTTTTCCTGGAGATGGAAGTGTTGCTGACCACCTTGAGGGTGTGATCCAGAAGGGAGAAATGGGTGTCTAAACCTGCTCTGGACAAAGATGATTCTAATTTAATTTCTTACCATTGCAGATATGAAACAAAATATTTCCTTAAAAATAAATAAATAAAAGGGAAAAAAGTTATCCTGAATCTGTTTTAACTTATTTCTGGAGAGCAACCCATGATATACAATCAGTACTGCTTGTAGGCAGTTTTATGGGCATACTAGAGCTAAATTTTACATAACTGGGAAAATAAATTTAGGCCTTCTCCAGATGAAGCTTGCTGTGCTATAAATCTGTGCAGTTTGAGTTCTGTCTGAACAGCCGTTCATTAAAATTCACACTGCAAGAAAGAGGGGTTGGGGCAGGTTTAGGTGAAGATCAAGAAGATTAGAATGAACAAAAGAAGATAAAATGCAAAGAAAAATAATCTGGAGAGGTTTGTACATATGCCTGATACTGTGTGAGGGAAAGTAAAGGAATGACTTCAGGAATCTTAAGAAAATCAAAGGAACAACACAATTCAGTAATACAATATGGTTCATTTCTTTTAGATTACTTTAAAACAACAACTGTGCTGTATAGGTATTTTCCTCTCCAAATATTTTTCATGTGGTCACCTTACAAACTAACTTAATGTATAACTTTACATAAAGCATGTATAGCAGTTGACATTTATTTGCACAAAAATCCATTTTCCTTATTCTCACAGAAACTCAAAGCAGTGGCTCAAAGCCAACAGGTCCGTGGAGTAGAGGAGTTCTTGTCTATGTACACCAGATCACATTGCCTTAGATTGGAACTGAATGGCTGCAGATTGACTGCACCTACTTAAGCACCCCAGTTTGGACTCAGGCCTATGCATCTGCAGAAGGGAGTAACATCCGTTGGTTAGCAACATGCAAGTACTCCATTCCTTCTGGCTGCAGATAGTTGCCCAGTACCCTGTTCTTGGATCCTTGTCTGTCTCTCCTCTACCTCCTGATGTACTGGCTGGGATAGTAGCACTCACTAGAAACCTAAAATAAGCTATTCCCTCCACAGGGACCAGACAGGAATAGAGAATACTGGGCAAGTACTCTTTACAGAAGTCTGAAATTAGTGGCTTCTTTGATGCTTCAGTGGCTCATATTAACGGTAAATGTTTTCATCTTGAAGGACTCCAAACCATTTATGTAAAAAAAAAAAAAAAAAAAGGATATGGAATCAAACGTAGTATAGAGTAAAATATGCAGCAATCACTTTAATCAATTTATAAATGCCACTGTAAGTGCAGTTTTAGTATTGTGAGTTCTTCTGAACAACTAACAAAAATAATCCTAAATTATACAAAGCATATAAAGCTACAGATAACTGTACCTGTCAGTAGGACCTTTGAGTGTAACAATGCTTGAAGATACTTGACCCGTCTATAAATAAGCAGTTGCAGCAATGTGGAGGGCCTCATGAGCTCATTTGGACTCTTTCAATGGAGAGCTGTAAGTGCATGTACCCCAGCGTGTTCTGACTACCAGATCCAGAAGAGTCTTTGGCTTACCTTTAAGAGCACCATGTTAGGAACATAATTTCTGCTGTGAGATGAATAAGGCTTAAAATACTGAGCTAGTGTAAAGCTCAGAAAAACTGTTGGTGGGAAAGATTTCATTAGCTTCAGAAAGATGCAACTGGCTGTGGAGAGTTGCTGCTGGCTTCGATGTAGGATGTCTGAGGAGGTATTGACTGTGTTTTCTGCTGGGAACAAATGTTGGGAATATCTGCTCAGGGTACGGAGCCCACAGCATGAAGCACTGCACTATGTCACTGCAGGGTGAATAAAATGAGTATTTCTGACCTAGTGGATTGCTACCGTTCACGTTCACTGTAAGAGCTGTGTAAATATGAATTCAAGCTTCTGTATAAAAAGCACAGTAAAATGGATTGTATTTTGAGATGCCAGATCTGACCTGTTAGCTGTCATTTTCATGTGTCTTCATATACTTTTCTGTGCTGCTATGATATATCAGTTGCACAGCTTTCAGGTAAAATGGGACTTCTGTATGGTGGACTCAAAGGTGGGGGCAGAATGCAGCTGATCTAAATATTATCTGCATTTATAGTGGGTTGTGTTTAAAACATTGCCATTTTTGAAACAAAATCCTGAAGAAGTTTTGTTTCACTTGGACTGCTGAAAAGTTTCTGCAATGTAATTATTTTAATTGAGTGTTCTGAAGCAGTACAGGAAAACTCCACAGGCTCTGCTGATGATACTCAGCTGGCAAGCTGCGTATGAGTCTAGCAGAAATTTCTGATTCTAAAGAAAATATGAACTTTCTTCCCTGCCTCCATTTCAGAGATATAGACAAATATCCTTAGTCTTGAAGAGGCTGAACACTTTTATGAGAAGCATGTACATCTGCTGTTGATATAAAATCAATAAACATGATTTGTATTTTAAGAGTGAGGATTTCCTCCGCATGGTGGTTTCAGAGGAAATACAGAGTTTTGATGTCCAGGGCCAATCTCTACATTTATGAATAATCCCTTTTGACTTGAATGAGAGCTGCAGAAAGGATGTGTCCCTTGCACTCATCACCCTTGCAGCTTGTCTGACACAATGTGTGCTACTTACGTTAGAGGCCTCTGAGGAAAAAGAGAGAGATGTGGAAGGCTAGAAGTTGTATTGAAATGCTTACTCAACGCGCTGATTGATGGCAACTGAAAGTCTACACGAGTTCACAGATTATAAGAGTAGTAATTAATCATGATACCAGAATAATCAGGTGGATGATCTGTTTGCAGTTTGGAGAAAACCCCTGCACATCTCGGTTTTGTGAATTGCATCAAGGTAGTATGTCTGTTTTCTAGAGCCCAGCAAAAGCCATACTGTACAAAACATTCATTTTTATATAGTCTTCACAACGTGGTGCTGGGTAACTCTATGTCTCCTCAATTTCCCAGTAACTGAATGTAGAAACCCCGGTAGTAATGATCTTTGCATAACTTAAATGGTCTGCTTTCTGTGGGAGAAATGACCTTATTATTTTGTAATTCTAGGATTAGTTTATAGTTAATTTATTTGCTTGCATATTGATGTGCATGTATATGGTCATGTGTGGGATAATTACTGTGGAAAGCTCAGCTTAGAAAAGGGGTTTTTCTTTTTGTTTTGGGAGTAAGATGGACTCTATTCTTGGTTTGGAAGTGAGTTTCAGGACTTGGCTTTATGATCTGTGGAGGTTAGCCTTTGCATGCTTGAGTCCTTTTGAGTGTAAGCTTCTGGTGGGATGCAGTTGTTACAGAGTATCACAGAGAAGGAGTTGGTCTCCTCAGAATTAGTGCAGTGGGAAGCTTGTCAGCAGAACAGGCTGAGATGCAGCTCTGTGCCAAACCTCTGCAGCTGCAGCCCTCATCGGCCTCTTGTGGAAAATGCTCAGCATTTGTTCCCGAGTGCCACGGACATAGAGTAAGATTCGCAGCAGGGAATGCTTGGGTGATTTATAGGAAGATACATGCTCATCCAAATGATTTCCAAAACCATTGTGACTAGCATAAAAATCAGTATGAATCAAGACTGTTCCCTGGCAATCCTTGAACTGGAAAAGGATACAATTTACTGGATGAATAATTTGCTGTGAATGGTTTGTTCATCGCTGCTCTAGTGTTTTCTATGCAATTGTTTATTATGACAAATTATCAGGTAACAGATTTATTCAGGCTGTGGTTTGAAACAAAGATCCTGTCTTCCTTTGCTGTGAATCTAGCCTGCTGAGCTGAGTGACAGCTAGTGCCCCTGAGCTTGTCTGAAAATGAATATTGTTAGATATAAGCAATCTGTGATTAAAACATTGTATCACTCTGTCTCATTCAACTGTTCTCTTTTAATTTTTCAAATTGAATACCATCTTTTGCTAGCAGTGACTACAGTGCCGAGTAGGCTTCACAGAGTCAATCTGCTAGTGGTCTGCTCAGCGCACTGTGACAGATATGGTAGGCTGAACAAGCTATGTGCATAACAATAGACTTGGTAGTTACTCACTGGAAAAAATAACCAGAAGGGACTATAAAAGATTATTACTGTTCAGGAAGCTTTCTCTGGGGAGGTTTGTTCTACCTGTTTTGTCATGGGGAATGGTTAGCCCGTTCCAGGGAGAAAGCTGTGGGCTTTGCAGCGTGCATCGTTCATGTTCCTTAGGCTCCCTCAGGAGAGGCATGCCTGATGGATTGGCAGACTTGTGTTCCTGTGCTAGACTTGTGGTTGTGTGCATCCCTCTCTGCTGGCAGCACAGCAATGATGTGGTCCTTTTATATGTTTATCCCTTGAAGCAGGAGGTCACTAAGATATTAAAATAGGCTCTACAATTAATTTTCTCAGGTTTAAAGGGAGACAGGTTTTTTCCCCTATACTACCAGTACCTCATCATAACAAACAGCCTATGCTTCAACTATAAGAATAAAACTTTACCTGCTGATATGTATGTAGGTTGCTGCTATATTATGAAGATTTTCTGCTTGTGCTGCTCAGTTATGAAGGCAAAGCTTGTAACACAAATTTGCTTATATTGAGGCATGGTGTTTTCAGCCTTTTGGGAATATGACTTTGGAATTTCCAGTTTGGAAAAGACAAGTGATCAACACTGATTCACAGAAAAATGAATGCTCCTTAGTAGGAAGTAATGCTACTTAATAATGTCTCACCAGGTTTTGTTGTATTGATGCTGTGCAAGCTGTTATTTCATGTTTAAAGGTACTGGAATCCAACCCACTGTTACAATTCAGAAGGGCAGGATTTATCTAGGTATGACTTCTATGCTTTAGCACAGTAGCTTCATCAATAAGACAAATCACCCTTCAAAGGTGCCTTTCCTACCCCTCTTAGCCACCCATCTTTAGCATCCTGTAGTAGTGTCTCTTTCTTTCTTTCCTTTGACTAATAGGAGTCTGTTACCCTTTAAATGGCTAACTAAATGGCATTGAAATCAGGTAAGATTAATCTTACTGTAAGAATTGTTATCAGCTTGTATTAATGTATGCATGCTAATTACACAGTATGAAATTCTTATAAATATGGTAGTAACCATTTTTTTCAGATGAAGTGATCCTCATGTCATGACTATTAGTCTAGTTTATGATGATACAGTAGAAAGAAGTTTAATTTCTCAATCTAATGACTAATGTTTTTAAGAATGCTGTGTTTGTGAAAAGTTCTATTTTGTTGAAGTTACTCTGTGTGTGTGAAAGTTTAGGGTTTGTTTTAGGGCTTTTGATAAAAATCTGAACATACTTTGTTTTCATAAAACATTCCTATATGACATAAAATACCTTTTCTAATAAGTAGTCATATACGCTTTCACATGTCACAGAGGGGGTTTCATTGTCAATGCAGGAAAGCTGGTTACAGGAGTGAAGTGGTTTAATTTGTTTGTTTAGCTGAACTCAGTGTCTCCAAATCCTGTGTAACTGATTGTAAGAGGTAACAGCTATCATTTCAGCTAGGCAGGAGGTGGGAAATGGAAGCAAGAGAGTAACTTTTCTCTGGTCATGTTGTAATGTAATTTGTTGTTTTTTCCCCCTTTATCAGTTCTTGAAACCTAATTAGTAGTTTTCTGTTCTGCAACCAGTATGAAAATAACACATTTTGTTGTTCAGCTTCACATGGGCTTATATTGTAATAACTTGTAAATGTATGTAGACAAATATATTTGTAATAATGAAAACATTCATGAGACTTAAGGTGGTCTTGGCTGGTATGTTGGAAGAATCAGTAAAGCAAATATCTTCAAAATAGATCTGGCAAAATGTCAGTGCATTTAATTTTTTTTTCTTGTTCTTAAACAGGAACATTTTTGGAAATGTTCTTGTTTTTCTGTGAGCCCAATTTCAAAGGGTATCGAGAGGAGAATCTCAAATTTTGTGAGGAATGCAGCTTTCACACAATATTTCAGATACCTGTCTTTTTGCATTATGCGATAGCCCAGCTTAATAAAAAGTCTTATACTAGTTCTTAATGTTAGTTTCTTTCCATTGATGCCAAAACAGATAAATAATACCTCATTCCTTTTTTTCTCAATAAAATATGCCTCCTCCAAAATTTCTAATGAGATAGTGTAGCAAGACACATAGCTTTCAAAAATACTTGTTTCTTAAAGGCGTCAGTTTTGACCATAAGTAACAATACTACTGCTAGCAACCCCCAAACTTCTTTGCAAGAGGTTGGCCTCAGTGTTGTGGCTGTTTTCTAGCAAGGGCAAGCAATAGGGTGGCTACCAGGTGCCACACTGATCATTTAGGCTTTGAACCTTTTCCTCTGTATTTTCTCCCTGATTACTGTTATCCCAGAGAAGAGCTTTGTCAACAGATAAATGTTCTTCTATTATGAGCAAGAAGACAGGCAGATTAAGGAAAGCAACTTGACTTCTAACATTGCTCCTCACTGCCCCAGAACAGTGCAAATATGGGATGCACTCACACACTTGGGCTGGAGGCGTGGGCAGCAGCCCGCTTTCAGATTCTCTCCTGTAAAGCCCAGATCAGGAAGTGAGCATAAACAAGGGAAGTAAAATGGTGGAAGGAAAGAGAGTAGGAAAAAAAGGGATTGAGACAGAAGCCAGCAGCATGAGATAAAAATTGGGCAGGGCAAACCATTGTAAAGCTGGGACTGGTATGAGGCTTCAAAACTGGAAATTTGCCAGTAAGCACCAATGGTGAATAAGAAGGGTCTACCAAGCAAAGCTGAGAATAGGGATCATGCACCTGAGAAGCTATTGGTCTTTCTCAGAAGTAACAACCGTTTCTCAGATTTTTACCACTTTCAATTGACCCATAGCCAGGACTGCAATTAAGCTTCAATATATTTTATAAAAAATAGTACTTGGTTTACTTTCACATAAATGAAGAGATACAATTGCACAATGGTGGTTACAATGGTAGAAATACATACTGTCAATAAAATGTTTGCAAGAGATTTAAAAACATACTGTACAGCACCACATCTGAAATTGGGTGATGGCAAAATGAATCATACTCCATGTCCAAATAAATTAAATTCCTAAATCTTCCTTTTGGAATAAATAACAAAAAAAAAATACAATGTGCAATATGTCTGACACTACCAAAATATTTCCTGAAGTTAGGCAATAGATTAAAAACAAAAATGAGGTAAAAAAAGACATTCATGCATTTAAGCCACCATTAGTCTCTGACTCTAAAATAAGGCAGATCATAATCTTTTAAAAACTGTCCTTAGCCACTTAAATCCTCCTTAGTGCTTTTCAACACAAGGTCTTGACAGACCTTGTAGAATCAAGAGTTTAGATGCTTTTATTTCCAACAGGTCATTTTTGACAGGCTCAGCTGTATTTGAAATGCATTACATGGTAGAAAATGTTTCTTTTCTGTAATGAAAAAAGAAATGTAAATTAAAAGGAACTGAGAGAAATGGATGCTCTTAGAGTTTATCACAAATGACACTGCTTTGAGGGAGGGAGGTCAGGGAAAGGGAAGGGAAAGAAAATTATGTGTCATCTTCAGTTTTAATGACGTGGAAAAGGGTGACGTTAAACAGGACTTGATGTCCATTATTCCAGGCATAGAGAGCTCTATCTCTTGCATTGTAGTCAAGCATGGATATATGAAAATACTGATTATGGAAAGGAATGTCTGTATACTCGTAAGTGGAGGTTTTTGTGGAATAAGAATAGTAGACCTTGGCTCCTGTTAAGTGAGAGTTAGTAACATACAAGGTGCCACAGATCATGAAGGATTCTCCAGCACTTCTCTTTGGGTAGCCTGTGCTCCAGCTCTTCAGCACCTCCAGTGTATCCTGGTTTAACTGGCTGATGACAATGTTGCCTGCATTCTGGTTGGTGGCATACACAGCCCATAGCCCAATTTCATCTGCCATCAGGTCAATATCAGAAAAGCCACCCCAGGTGTAAGGGTAGACATTGTGAAAGCCAGCATACTCAAGACTACGCTGTGCGAGCACCCGCCCACTGTCAAAGCTGTATTTGATGATGATGTTGCTCTGATACTTGTTGAAATAGAGGGAGCCATTGTAGACAACATGGTTGGTTCCTGCCCATTTGAATGGAAGGTTGTATGTCCTTGATTCAGCCCCACTGACAAAGTCTGCAATTGATTTATATTCACGGACAATTTTATTGTTAGTGTAACTATCCATGTACCAGACCTGGAAAGAAAACAAAGATTGGGAGTAAACACCTGGAACACAATCCATGGTACATGATCATGATATGGCTTGATGGATACATTGCAGAAAAAGAAGCAAAAAAGGTTTTAAGTGTGCAGCAGGCTATCGAAGTACAATATTGCCCACATTCCTGTTACAAAAGCATGAGGAACTCCTGAATTTCTGAATCAAAACTTACCTATACAGGTGAACTCTCAAGAAGACTGTTACTAACGACAGTGTCTGCATTTTCAGAGAAATTTAATTTTGGTTTATTCAGTGTTTGGGTCTCTGCTACATGGGGCTTGTTCAAAGATATTCCCAGAGACTAATAATCAAAGAGAGAGATGGGAAATGGCATGTGAGCTAAGCTTGGATTTATGCTTAGGAATAAATTTGGTTGAATTGTCTTCAGCTGAACCTCTAATTGGTGAAAAATAGTGTATTAGTAAAGAAACTAAATACAATAGCAATGAAACCAATAAAGTTTAGGAACCATTTTTTCCCCTTAGAACAAAAGAAAACAAAATCAATTTTTTTTTTAATGTTCTGTATGCCAACTTCCATTCCCCCATTTTTTCCTTCATGCATTTTGCCTTTTTTTTCCTTTTAGTTTGTCAGGGGACAAATCAAATCCTCACTAACAAAAGAACAGAATAGTTTCTGGAGATATTTTTTGTGCTGGTTTCAAAACTGGCATTAAGAAAATATTTATATAAACACCAGTTCAGCTCCCTATCTTCCTATTAGTTGAGATGCTGTGAGGGATATGGTTTGTTCTAATTTGCATGCACGCGGCTAGTCTTTGTGTTTCTTTAAGAGGGTGGCAGTGGGGGGAAAGTAGAGGCTGTCTGGGGAGGGGGTTGCAGGGCTGCAGGGTGTGCAGGGAGTGGGGCCACAGTGGGGAGCAGGTGCTGGTGGAGGCGAGGGGCCATGGCGATGGTTCTGGAGATGCCACTGGTGCTCTGAGGTGTCAGAAGAAAATTCCTCAGGACAAGATGGGGCTGAGCAAAGTTTGCTGCTCTCCTAAAGGTAATTGAGATTTCTGGGGCCAGTAGTAAACCTGCTTGGACACACCAGGCAGGGGTGAGCTGCATGCAAATCTTTAATTATTACCATTTGTATGTTGCCTTTTCTATTGCCTTTGTTTTTTTCTGTATTCAAAAAATTAACCTTGTGGGTCTCATACAAATGAAACCTAGTGTTTTGATGTCAAAAGTCCTGTGATGGAGAGAGCACCTCCTTAAAGCTGTGGCCAGTTTGAGATCCTATTGCAGATCCAAACAATAACATAACTTGGATCTGAGGCAGCAAATGGTCTGAATACAGCATATATGGGGCCTAATCCTGCAAATTTTGACTGCTGCATTATGGGTTATGCTCTTGGGTAAAAAGCATTGATGTTTGTGTTTTATTACTTGGATTCTTAACGACCCAAGCTCTATTAAATGTGGTAGGAAGAAAAAAAATTGTGTAGTCAGTTCAGACTGAAACAGTTGAAGGAAATGGCACAAAGGTGCTTAGCTAACTTTTGTCTTTCGATATTTTTGCCCAAACACTGTTGCTTTTTCTCTGAAGATGTTTAACAGTGAAAATGATGAAAGTAGAAGAAACATGCTTGTGAGTGTAACCTCCTAGGGGGATCTTTTTAAAGATTAAAATAAAGCAAGTAAAACTCCAGAAGGACACAAAGATATTCAGTGCCTTAACATACTCGGTTATTTTTCTCTGATGCTAATGGATCTGTCATCCAGGCTCCAAATCGGGTTCCGGATATCTTGACTGTAATGGGGCCTGTAATTTTCATCAATTTGCCACAAGCTGAAATTAGAAAAACAAACACATTAATGCAAATAATTACACAACTCTCCTTGACATCAGTCAGAGCACAAGACCAATTGCTCTAAACTAAATTGTGGCTCCAGGGGATTCAGGCTTATGTTGAAGATGGATTGTCATCTTCACCATACAAACTTTTCCATATCAAGCAGTAATATAAATATGTAGAAATATACAAATAGAAATTTATTTGTATATATATTTGTTTTTATATATTTTAATGCACAGTTATATTTTCTGGGCATAAAGAAAAATACAACCTAGTAAAATATCTTCTGAGCTGAAGTGAATAGCATTTAATAAGAAATGAAAAGAAGACATAACTCCCCCCCACACACACACTTTTGCCTTTAGAAAGTTCAGTGCAAGGCTAGGATTGATGGATGTTTCAGTTTTCCATTGACCAGGGTAACAAGGAGGTTAAGGGCAGACAGGAAGAAATGAGCTTGTATGCAAAACATATAGCTGTGAACAAATACCTGTGTCTGACTGCCCTGTGGTTACACACACGTAGCTGTTCCAGTACTAGGGGCCTGTCTGAAGCTAAGAAAGTGAATATGAGAATTATTCAGCAACCTTGGCTGTATTGGTTGGCTTCTAATCCATTAGGCTGTCTCATATTAGACTGTCTGGGAGGAAATAATGAAAGTCGATATGATCTTGGATGCTGACCTTCCTAACAATCAAAAAATCCATATTTTAGGGGACATTAATAACATACCTATTAGCAACAAGCCCCTGGTGGAATTCATATGTTTGCCAAGAGGCTTAATATCACACAGTGGTGTGTAGGTGATTAGGTGAAATAGCATGTTTTTGAAGAAAAGCTATTCCATAGGAATGTAAAAAGAAGTGACATATTAGGGTTTTTTTTCCATTTAAAAATAAGTGCTTCTCCGTGATACATGGTTGTGCTATATTGTAGAACCCCATCTATCTAGGAAATGTGGAAAACAAACTGTATGTGGTGTTGAGAGTGAATTTATTCAGTCCAAAAGAGAAGGTCACATCAAGCCTGGATTTTCTACTTTATGTAACCGGCAAGGAATGTATTGTGCAACCCTGTTTCAGTCAATTAGAAGGGGGTTAATGCTGTGGTGACAACTTGGGCTGCTCACAGGGATTTTGTTCACAGCCAGCGAAGTGGGGTGTAATGGAAATGAAGATAACTGAGTACACGCTGAGACTTCAGTGAGCAAGGTAGGCTGTGTCTGTTTTCTGGGTCAATTGAAAGGCATTATTATTTACATATCTCAATCTATGTACCTTACAATCTTTTGAAGATATTTTGGAATTTCCCATTTTAAAGAATCTTCTAGATTTTCTACAGTTGGTTATCATAGTACATAATTTTTTATTCTGGAATTTTTTGTAGATAGGCTGCTAGTATTTTGTGCTGACTGCTGTTTTTCTACAGCAATGAACTGCTATTAGCTTGGAAAGTAGAGGACTATACCCTATCAAGGCAAAGGCTTTTATTTTTAGGTGGTATGTTAGTAAATAGTCTCAGAAATGGGCATGAGGTAAACTCAAACCTTCAGAGGGGTTTAACTTGGAGTTTGGAATATTTAATTTGGAATAAAATTATCAGAGAACTAATAATGAGTAGAACAAAATCAGGAAAAATTAACTACTCCTGAACTGGTAGTTTTTAAGATAATTAATATGCAGTGAATGTACGAGTTAAAGGGTATACTAATCGCTGCCTTTAAAACACAGTATTCAAATAAGTAAGAAAACTAATAAGCAAAGAATTTGGAATTCTGAAACACTGGCCTGGGTAATGCTGTGTATTGGGGTAGGCATGGGAACGTGCATACTGTGAGCTGAATTTGCAAAACTATCTGCTGGCACAATGACTTCTGCTGAGGCCAGGCAGAGCAGCCACCCCACCAGGCAGTGTGAGCAGCCAGCGCTCAGCGAGTGGAGTCAGCGTACGGGGGCAGCGAGCCGGGTCCCACGGCCAGGGCAGGTGCGTGTGAACTCCCCGGCTTTCTCGCCAGCGTGTGTGTTAGTGGCTTGTGGCGAGCAGCATGGGCGCACATCCAGCTCGAGGCCCCGCATCTCCAGCAGAAGAGGTGTAAAAGTAGGGGGTGTGCTTGTAGGCCGTGCTGGCTGTTGTGGGGGGCGTGCGCACAGAACTCCGTGCGTGTTTGTGCGCGTGGTGCGCCGTGTGGGACTGGAGCTTTTTGATTCTAGCTAGAGAAAGGTGTTCAGAAATTCGTAGGTTTATTAATGTTTCTTAAGTGTCTAGTACTGTCGTTTGTCTTTTGTATTACTTGTATTGATCCTGAATGTATAGTTCACCGATTGCCAGTTAATTACATGTCGTCAATAATTAATAAACCTCGTCAGTTTTGATTTGGTTTAAACTATATGAACTGAGCTGCTTTCCCCTGTCACAGGAGTCAGATGCTTTTAGAGAATGATCTTTCAAACTGTATTGAGATACTGTTCAATGTGAAAAAAGAGATGACATTGTATTTCAGCCACTAAATGATCAGCAGTTTGAGTCAGGGTATATTTATGTGATTAAATTTTTATTCCCAGATACAATGCAGTGATCAAGAAAGGAGAGTTGCTATATAGCTGGGGGGCAACTGACTCAAAAAGTGACAAAACTCTTTTCAGCATACCAAAACAGAGCATCTTGTAAGAGGCATGAAGATTTTTTTTTTCTCCTGCCCTCCAGTATGTCCCATCTTTTCTTTTCCTTGTTCACTAAACAGAAACCCATAAATACCTATTTGTGATATAACTTGATGGAACTGGTATTTAAAACTAAGGAGTAATACTACAAGTATTTTTTCCACATATGGTAAGCCATTCCCATTGTAGTGATAATTCACATCCCAGCAGCAGGTTTCTGCTGTAAAACTCAGCAGTACCTGAGGTCTGTTGGCCTACTTGCTGACAGCATGGGCAGTAAGAAGGAAGTAGCAGAGCTGTCAGTGCCCACTGTAATTCATTTCACACTTTATTCTGTCAAACCTTCAGACAGTCCTCTAATGCAGTGTTTCCAATATTTGATTGGAAGTTAAGAGAATCAAGTGAATGCAATTAAGAAAACAGTAAAACTAACTTTTCATTCTTCAAGAGACAGGTGTCATTGTTTTCCCCAGTTCTGTCTTTTGGAGCCCTATCTTCAAATATGTCTACCCATTCATTACAGCGGACCTATATAAATTGGCAGAATTGGGATCATTTATGTTTTGTTCATTATAAAGTAGCAAGCGTGCTGTCTGTGCTGAAGTATTATTGACTTACTAATACAATTAAATAATTTACTCCAGATGAATACCACAGCATTTTGATGACGTTACTACAATATGCAGTTTATCAATCTAACACTGAAATAATTAGCATTACTGACTTTATAAAGATAATTCCCTTATAGATTGCCCAAGCCTGATCTTGCATTTGATACAGAACTTAAATGAATGACAACTCTTTCAAGAGTGAAGCTCAATATAAAGTTTAACAGTTCACTGACAAAGCAAGGTGAGTTTTCTGTGTGGTTGTAAGCACTTCCAACTCTGCATTCTGTGCAAGAAATTTTACTCACTCCTCCACCAGAATTGGAGACAGCTGCTTCTTTTCTTCTTAAGTGTAAAATGTGTTGACCTAATCCCAGCCTATATTCTTAGCTGCAGAATGAACCTTATAATTGTTTGTGTGGCTATATTAAAATTGATCTGTCATGCTGAGGTTTCTTGCTAGGGAATGGTGATACTAATATACTGAAAGGCAGGATCATTTGCTTAACACTTTTGTGGCATGGCAAGTTTGGGAGTCTGAAATTAAGAAGATTCCATTACTTTCCAGTTGAGACTTTTGTTTAGCCCATTTTATATGCAGGGAAATAGAATATAGACAAATGTCATGTGAAATGGGAAACACTTCTGGGCTATGAATTTTCCATAGCAGTGAGGTAGCTGAGGATTAAAACTGGCCTATGCTTTTTTTTTAACATGGCCAAAACCTTGTTTTTTTCTTTTTCTTTTTCTTTTTCTTTTTTTTTTTTTTTTTTTCTGGCAGAAGGGAACATATGAGGATGTGGAAATAACTCTTGTGATGGTGGGAAGGCTTTTTTTTACTGGTTGAAAAGTTTTGGTTTATAGCAAACCTCTGCTTTTTAATTCTGTGACAACAGAAGGACCAGATGCTAGTGAGAAGGTAGTTCAAATACATCTCCATACTAGCAAATGTCAGGAAGTTCAGGAACACCAAGGAAAAAAAAAAGCTATTTCTAGGCATTTTTTCCACCACGAAGAGGTTCAGATGGGGTTACACAGAAGAAGAGTGGGATTTTTAGAAGCACTCAGTCTCTTTCCCTTGACTTTGAAAGAACCAGCTGCCTACATTAGAAAATCCCAACCATAACTGATTGTGGTAACTGAAAAATCAAACCTCTGAGTGTTTATCCATCCTAAATTGAACTGTACAAGGAACATCATATCATGCACAATCTGGGTGTTTTTTATGGCTTGATTCATCTCTTGTAACAGTTTTGTACTGTGGACTCCAGCAAGTCTGTCTGTGATTTCCTGTATTTAATTATATTAAGGAAGAAGTTGAGCACGAAGTGACCATTAAAAAACAAAGTAGATGTACTACTCCTGTGGGCTGGGAAAGCCTATGGGGCAGAACGCATCTGAAAAGCTGCTCCGAAGTGAGCAAATATCAGGAGAAGGTTGTGATAGACCAATTGGACAGGAGCTGTTTTGAAGTTAGCTAGGAATAGGTAGTTGATAGTCCCAGTCTCTGTGATGCAAATGAATATTGATAGCTGCTATATATACCAAGTGAGTGTATGATTTATAGAAGGACTTGCAAGGGAAAAAAAATCAAAACATTATCTCGAAGTGTTCATAAGCATCATTATTCTATTTATTGTTGGTAATAAACGGGAAAATGAAGTGAATATTTTTTTCAGTGGTTGCACGGATTACTTCCAAGTGTTTTACTACAGGCACTTTTCTGCTTATGGTAAAATTTGTCATAACATTTTAATGTGAGGAAATGAAGAATTAGTTCTTACTTAATGGGTGTATGTCTGTTGTCCTGCATACTACAAATCCAGGAAGCACTATAGTCTAGTTATTAGAGCTTGCTGAGAGGAAGCCTCTGGATTCTTCTGCACGTGTGCAATGACTTGCCATGTAATCTTTGGGAAAGTCATTTATCCTCCTGGGCTGCTTGTTCCTTTGTCTACAAAATGAGGATAACAATATATATTTCTATTGCATAGCTTCGTACTGAATGATATTTGTAAAGTTCTTCAAATCCCAAAGGGAAGGATGCTTTGGAAGTACAAGTACCAATGCAATCAGTAAAGTAATCTCATGCCTGCACTAATACCTCTTCTGCCACTGATGTAACAGCATTTCTTTGGATACATGGAATACTCTACTTTTGAACTTCTAGCAAAAAATGTTACTGTAAAATATTGTTTAGATTCTACTTTATAATCAGATGTAGCTACAAATGAATCCAATGTGTATCTACTCTAATTATTTCTTCATATTTCATAAGCAACATTTGACAAAGTATTGGCTTCTATGAATGCTACCCATACAATTTTTTTCCAACTTCATAAACACATTATGACAAGAATAGGAGGGTGTGAGAGACTGAAAGAGTTAATGTCCCAAACATTGTGGTGGGGCAAGTTCTGCTTAAAGACAGACCCTGCACAGCAAGGAACCAAGGTGAAAAGCCCATCAGCTCAGACATCAGCAACAGGAGGGGGAGGGCGTGCTGGAGGGTGCGCAGCTCCCTGTTCTGATGAGCTGTTCTGATACAAAGATCAAACAATGGCCACGTCTGCAGGGAAGGAGAAGTTACTCCACAAACGACCCCCAAGCCCAAAGGCTCACAAACTGTTCATTAACCTGAGGAGTTCGGGTGTCTGCCCGAAGGAGGGGCAAGGATGATAAAAGGACACAAACCAAAGCCCCGGGTGCACAAGCCCACCGGGACTGGAGCCCTCGGCTGACTGAACCAACGCTGGACCCAGGACTGGTGAAATCTTTCTCTCTCTCTGTCTTCTTCTCTCTTTCCTTTTCCATTCCCACAATCCCTACACCTCATCCCTTTAAGACATAAAACTGTTGACCAAGACTGGGACTAAGAGTGGATCCAGCTGCCCCTGGGCCCTTCTCTGATGAGGAGTCTGGAAAGCAAGGGGGTCTGCTCTGAATCTCATGACTCAATGGGAGGGATCTCCTTATTCCCTGAATTGATGTATATGGTTACCCTGGGTTACACAGTTTACAGAAGCAGTCCTATGCCAATTCCTGTTGTGAGAAACCCTGCCACCTACTACAATGCCTCCCCAGTTCAGTTTGCTTCTGTCATGAATAAAATCTTTTAACTGATTGTTTGGTGTTGTTTCACCTTAATTTAGCCTGAGGGAATTTTGAATTAAACACGACTCCCTGGTCTGTCCGGTCTGGGTCATGACAGAGGGTCCCAAGCATCCTGGGCAACCTGCATTCTCTTATAAATGCACGTGCCTTACATGACTGCCAGCAAAGGACCCATACATGCATAAGTATATGTGAATTTGTGGTGCTTGCAATCATATGCATTCTATTCCCATGTGTTTAACTGGATGCACCCTTTTAAAGTTTTGTGGACAAATTTCTCAGCAGCTTCAGCCTGAATTGTCTCTTATTTCAAAGAGAAGGAGGAAGTTTCAGTCATCACAACTGCTGTGGTAATCATTAAACCTCAGTGGGAGTAAGATAACTGCTTACTGTAAGTTAATGAGTATTGAAAGTGTTGCTAGTGCAGATGGAAGATCCCTTTTAAGTGGCCAGGACAATATAAATAATGCATTATATTGCTGAAAAACACCTGCTAGGGAGAAGAATAAAAAACAGCTATTATTACACACACTGGTTAGATAATTATATTGTGAAATGTAACAAAATCTGTGAAGAGTCAAGCCAGATTCTGTGGCACATTGGGGCCAGTCTGCCTTCTGTGGCCATAGGCTTCTGGCCATCAGATTGGCATGGACGGTCACAGCTGGATCATCTCCAGTGTGGTGAATGTGGCTGGGGAGAAGATGTAAGCATGAAAGCTGTTTTTCCTTTATGCTTGTTGATCTGAACACACAGCACCACTTTCAGGAGTTACTCACAGTAAGCTTAACCGAAACTGTTTTTGCTTTAAAAGCCACACAGGGGTAGGCCAGAAATATAGCCAGTCCATTAGTAGGCAAGCATAAAAATCATTTAACCATCTAAGACCAGGGAATAATGCCAATAAGGATGAATAAAGCTGCATTAGATCTTGAGAAGGCCAAACTCCTTTTAATAATGGATGTGCTTAATAATCTATTTCATACAAAAATTTTCTCTCTATTGTTAATGTACATAATTTTAATAGTGTTTGTTTTGTTTTTTTTTTTTACATTAGTACATCAAGAGAAATAGAATGTGTTGCAGGAATTCAGGATAGATAGGAGCGGAAATGTGGATGAAAAATAGGGAAATAACCCCTGTGAATACACCGAGTCATTCTGATATATAAAATGTATCTTATACTGCAGTCACTTCACTAATCAATGTTACAAGAGTATGCCATAAAAGCAAAGAAAAACAAGATCCTTGTTAAAGATAAGTTGATGATCTTTTGGTGTCTAACAAACTTACTGGAACACTCACTATCAGAAAATACTGTCTATTTATATGAATTTTCTTGCTTGCTGTGGTATTGCAATGCAGCCATTTTCTCCTGACTGCCTCCTGTCAATGCAGTAATGTGCTATTATGTGTGTGTACTGAGGGGAAAACAGGATCATAAGAAATTTCTGTTTGAAGAAGTCTTTAATGTATTTTAGCCCAACATCACTGTGTTATTTCTAGCGTAAAATAAAGAAATTGAAAATAAATAATTTAAGGGGCTAACCTAACCTAGATTTTTCTCATTCCATCGCCTCACAAAAATGAAGAGGCACTGCTTGTTGAGTTAGTAACATATTTCATGTCGTGTGTAGCATTTAAAAGTAAACATCCCACACCTGATAACTAAGATACTGACTATAGGACTGAAACCTGGAATTTCTAGTTTATTCATGTTCAGTGTTAACTTACCAAGTGTTTATTTCTCATAGAGGGGCTGGAATGTTAGCTGTAGCAATCCAGATTGCAACAGTGATCCATTCAGGAGTCTCAGAATGCATGGATAAGTTGGGGAGAAGGGAGACTGCATTGTGATTGTAAAACAGGTAGGTACTAATTATCCCTCTTTGGGTAATGGAAGTTAAGGCTGACACTTCATAATGATACTTCAGGCTTTTAGTTTTGGTAGCTGATACTGACCTAGTGCTGATTTTCAGAGGTGCTCAACATTTGAATTTTTTTAACTAAAGCCAGCATGTAAGCACCCAAGATGGAGGCTGCCTGATTTAAATCTAGTGTAGTGCTCACAATGGATTGTTGCTATGCTTCCTACAAAAATCATGCTTTGTTCACTTAAATTAGGTGTAATGCTTAATTATGTTGTATTGCAAATTGGAGAATGGCACAACTCTCTTAATGCTAATATTACAGGTCTAAAGACAGTACAGTCAGAGTGGCCTCTCAGGTGTCATAGCAAGATGACAAGGTTGTGATGCAGACATCTCAGAACTGATTCTAGTCTATTTCTCACTAAATTTTTTTTCACACTGACATCCTAAAGATGACCCAAGTAGCAATGCCTGTCTGACGTTTTTCAAAAGAATATTTGTAGCTCTCCAACCACTTGTAAATCTCTTAGATTTTAAAGTTGCTGTCTGTTATAATTTTCCATCTTAATTCCTTCTGTATGCAGTAGGGCAGATCATGACACAATATACACTGGTGCAAATTTAGAATGTTATGACTGACCTTAGGTTGAGTAACTCTTGACTTTTATTAGGGTAGCACAGATCAGAATTTAACGCAGTCTTTCATCAAACAAGAAAAAAGAAAACTTTATCTTTCTATAGAGAGACAACTAACAATATACAGCCAAGAGACCAAATTTGCCATTAAATTGTTAACTTACTGAGCTTTTTCATGCAGTCTCGAAGCCTGGTTTCTAAACTGAGTACGCGCTGGTGTAGTTCCTCATAGTCATAAGCACCAATTTCTTCCTGAATCCCAGTGAGGACAGTAGACAGATTCCTAATTTCCTCCTTGAACTGCGTGATTAATTTGGCATCAGTTTTGTATTGTTCCAGAACTGGGATCAGTGGCAGGAGCTCATCCATCTTTTCTTTCAACTCCTGTTAAAGGCAATCGAATGTGTATTAGAGCAGTTTAAAGGAGTTCAATCCCCTAATTCGCTTTAATGTAATATTTATGCCTGATTATTAAAATGACTTGAAAATGATTATTGATTTTAGTTACAGATCTATTATTAGTGTATTGTGAAAGACTTAGAAACCCCAGACTTAATGGTAGTAAGCAGTAGATAAAATGCATGAGAATAGTTTTTCTACTGAAAGTACACAATTACCTTCCAGTGATCTGAACCAAACCTGCTGAAGGTCTGACTTTCCATCCAGAAGATATAAACCTCTGCTAAGTGCGTCTTTCTTGAGAGAAGGTGATTAGGCCTGAACACACAGTGATGTTCAAGGAGGTCATACCTGTTTTACAGTGCTGCCATTGTGGGTGAGCTGCTAATTTCTATTTCACTCCTTAGAAATACTGAATTCATTTTTTTTCCTCAATGGCTGTTGAACACTGTTTAGTTCTGTTCTAGCCACAGTGATATATACCTCTTTCTTCTGAAGTAAAAAAATCCATGGTTCTTAACTGCGCTTTGTATTTGTTATTCTGCTACATCACTAGGCTAAAATAAAATAAGGCTCCACTTTGGAATCTTGGATCGCCTCTTTCTCAGACTTTTGCCAAGTCTCATACTTTGAGAATTTGTCTGAATTTGGCTGCTCATCGTTCATTTCTTAATTACTCTTCTAAATGCACTTATCATAGGGACTTTACTAAATTTAAACTAATTGTTTGAGGTTGTTTTTTGTTTGTTTATTATTTTGTAGAAAACCTCAAAGAATCCTTGCAGTCAAAAGGTTTTGCTTTACTGAAAAGCAGACGGGTTTGTTCCTGATGTATCATCTGTATATAGAGATTTGCATATCTTTTTATAACTTGAGGAAACAGCAGGACTTCCATGAGCAAATGCCAGAGGGAAATGAGGAGATGCAAGCCTGGACAAAACAGAGCAAAGGATGGAAATAAAGATTTGTTAGGTACTAGCATTAGGTGGTAATAGAGATTGGGAACAGATGAGGACACAGGGAGAGGCTATTGAAGTGGTTAAAAAATAAGTTCTAAAGAATAGCTGGAGTAGTCAGCAGGTTGAAAGGGAAAGCAGAAGAGAACTAAATGGAAGCCCAAGCACAAGAAAGAGGTGCAGAAGGAAATGTGGTTAGAGGTTAGTGTAGTCACTGAGGTGTGAGAAGACATGCATGTATAGTTTGTTACGTCACTTGTATTAAAGGATGCAATAAACAGGGTAGGACATTTCCAAAATAAATAACATGATGATGCCAAATGCATTTTTGCTAAGGAGATGTGAAGGAAGCTGATAGGCAGGGTCAGCATTTGAGCTGCTTGAAGATCTACCTCTGAATTTTTGCCTCTCAAACATGTTCTAAGACAGCTTGAGAGTTCTGCAGTATCTCTTCATCACCTAGCTAATATATCTGTACTGTTTTAACAGTTGCTTTCATATTGGAATTACTATTTACTCAAAATAAAGACTCATGTATTGTTAGGAGGTATATTTTGCACATAGGTCATCTTAATAGCTAGAAAATTGCATTTTAAATTATAAGCAGATATATCATTATAAAGGGACTTGAGAGTATTGGGAGTTCTATTGGTTCTGTTCTCAAGGGGTCTTCCAATTACATCATAGTAGCAGAATTACTGAAATGTACAGAAAGAAGTGGAGAGTCTTTTTGTCTACAGTAAAAACTATTTTTATTTGACTGTTTTTAATAAAAACTTAACTCGAGCCTACTTTATACCTGTTAAACTGAATAGTTATTTTTTCCTTGATGACAAGGAGAGTAGACATAGAAAGCAGAGCTCCCGAAGACAATTTTTTGTTACTTCATTTTGAAATTATGAACTTGGTCTTTGGTTCTGTGGGGCAGTGAGCCGCCAAATGTCATGGGTAAACCATGGTGGAAAAAATGCAAAGCTTGCAAAAACTCAGGAAGACAAAACGTGTTTAAGAGAATTACTGAAGGTAACTTATTCCTGGTAGCATTTATGCCAGATGAGATATCATTTGAGCAAACTGCTGGAACTTTTTGAGGCAATCAGGTATCTCTTGACTGGCATAAATGCTAATTTGACCGAAGCATGACTATATGCTCAAGTGTGATCTGGATCAAATGTGTACTCTTTGGTTCTCATCAACATGGAACCACAGCATTAGAATATCTCGCTTCAGTAAATGATATTAAGATGTTTTTCGTATTTTCATGATAAAGAAAATAATTTTATTGGTTTCTGCTGACAGTCCTAGCTTGTTGCTATGATGAGTGGTACAAGAACTAATTTGTATTGCAACAGAGATGGGTGGTAGACATATTCTGGCACTTTGTGCCTGCTGATATAAGGGGTTATGCCATATCCAGAACGAGTTTCTTTGTCTCAGGAAAGATAAAGCACTGGAATTTTAGTAGATCAAATTTCAGAAAGCCAGCAGCATATTGTATTATGTTGACCTTTTAAATTACCTATAACTTGATTGGCTGGAAATCTGTTTTAAAATCCTGGCAAACTGTCAAACTGAAGTTAAATCACTGGCCAATACAAATACCGAATATTTAAAAGGTTAGGGTACTGCAGAAATCTGCTACCTTTGACATCATGTATCAAACATTCAAATGTTGATATTTTGTTCCCAAGGCAAACTATAATAAGAATACACAATATATAATGGCATTATACAAATGTGTTGTTGTTGTAGCAATGAGTGATGAAGGGAAAAAAAGTGGAAATGTTTCTTACTACCTGAAAATAACTGGAAGTATGTACTCAAACTCTAATCTACACTAAGAATGATGACATAAATAAAGTTTGGTAGTCAGATCATTAGCGTACTTAATTCCTGATATTATTAAGACCCATTGGATATTCAGTGTCTCTGAAAAATAAAGTAGACCCCTTAGCTATGTAATTGTTTAGGTATCTAACTTTAGCAGCAGTTAGAAATTTAAGTCCATTTTACATGAACTTTCATAAACACTTTAAAAATATATATTTGGTTAACATAATGTAATCCTCAGAATGTATTTTCTAGATCCTATTTTGCTGTCTTGCAGTCTTGAAATATCAGTTTATCAGACTTGATATTTAAAGAACTTAAACATGCTCTGGTAACATTTTTTCCTTAAGAGTACTTCAGATAGTTTTTTCAGAATACACAATGCTATTTTGTGATCTCTTCAACCCTCCTTCCTCACAAAGGATTGGCTTGTGGTTTTTGTTGTCATTAAAATTCCTTAGAAGTCTTTTTTTGATCACACAAATGTGACTGGGAATGATTGCCCTCCTCCCCATCCCAAATTCAAAATAGCAAACCTTCAGACATGAAATTAGATCTTAATTGTACTGGATAAAAAGTACAACAACCTGATTTATTATAGGCTTTCTTCCTTTCAACTGCAGTAAATGTCACGCAACAGTAAAAGTGCAGAACTCTCTAGTTGCTTGCCATTAATTCCATCAGATCTTCCCATTTTTCACTGGAGCTTGAATGAATATAAATTTCTCAGTATGATATACACATTGATACAGAAAAACCAGGAATCTGTTTATAGTGACATTTCTCTAATGACTTAATAATTAATAGTTACTCCCTCTCACAATTAAATTGAACAGAGCAAAAGATTATCATCATAAAGGAAGATTTATTATGCTTTTCTTTTTAATGCTGCTCTTGTATGAGCATTTCAAGCTGAGATCTTAGCAGTCCATGCATTGCTGCTTAGTACATTGCTTCCAGCAGGCTTTCAAAGTTATTGTTAAAATAAAACCTACCTGAAAATGCTTTGTCATTAATGTCTTCCGATCATCTTCAATTTGCCGAAACTTGGCCTTCAGCCCTTTCATTTGTGTTTCCATTTTTAAAACGTACTGGAAATCCCTCTGAGTCCGTAGATTTAAAACTTCAATAGATTGGGACATATTCTGAACCTGTTAAAGAAGAACACTCTCTAAATGCACTTTTTGTTGCTCTACTTTTTTTTCCTAGTTATATAGTTAAATGTCAGGCAATAAAATGTGCTTATGTCAATGCTTTAGTTATGAGTCATTTATACCACGGTATAGTTTTAAATTCCATAATTGCATGACAGTACAAAAATTTGGAAACAGGGCTAACAGAGGACTATCAGCAGCAAGACCTTGAAGCCATTAAATGATTTGGACTAGCTTTGAGGTAAAGAGAGAGATCCTTTCAGCACCATTATCAATGGGTTCAAAAAAGGCTGTTAAGCAGTAGAGTCTACCTTGACACTTGTAGTAGATGCTGACTGTTCTTCAGGTTGTGCTGTATAGCACATGTTTTCTCCCAAGAACTTCAGAAGGGACAGGGCTGAGATTTGGAGATTTTGGTTAGTGTGAACAGCACGATTTTTATTGCTTGTAGGCATTTATATAATAATTCAGTATAAGGAATTAATAAGACTATCCAAAGATAAGCTTGGGTGTGCCCATCATCATATAGGTGTTTGCTCATGATTTTGTAGGTAGATATAAAATTAGACATTTTATCCAATTGTCTCATTGGTAGAAAACCACATTTTTTCACAGATGAGAAGTAGTGAATGTTCAGGTAACTTTCGTAGAGCAAGTGACTTTGTAGCTAAAGCGAGCACTTTCACCACAATGAGGGAAGAATAACTGTCAACTAGAGTAAATTATACATATTTTTATATGTATATTGTTATACATTGTTATATACATTGTTTTATATATATATATATATGTTATACATTATATACAATATACATTGTTATAAAAGCAATGTTTTTGCCAGTCATAAAAATGACACATTTTGCAAGTGCAGTTATTCTATTTCAGCAAGTGTTTTGTTTTCCCAAAACATGAAAAAAAGTAGACTACTGTAAATGTATTAGGCACCATATTGAAGTTTTGGCTCAAGCAAAAAAAAAACCCCAAACCCCAAAACCTACCTTCCTCATAAAAGACAAACCTGGCAGTATTCCTGTTGTTTGCAAGAATATGCAATGTTTGAACTGATATTCATGTTTGAGACTAATACATTTTGACGTACAGAATGTGTGGATTCAGGAAATACTCTTAAAAATAGTATACTTTAGTTATTGCACAGTTCCCATTAGGAGTTCTTAGAAAGGATTTTTAATGAAAAAAAAGTAATGTTTCTTTTTTCTTTGCTTTCTAATTATTGAAAGCAGGTAAATAAAGTCCTTCAGGTCTTAGAAGAACTTTGAGTATTTCCATTTGGCAGAAGATGCATTCATGTAGAGGCTCTAATTGAATGACTGCATGGACTTTGTGAAGCAAAAATATGACATTACATACCCATAATTATGCAGTTCTAATCATAAGAAAATAGCTTTTAGAAACTGATGATTTAGGTTCTTTTCTGTGGCAGCTCAAAAACTGTTGAGATCTTAACACCACTCCAGCTCCCACCCCAAAAGAAAGTACGAATTTTTTACATTAATATTTTAGTGCTTGGAAAATATGCTAGAACAAAGACTCTGGGACCTGAAGTCTTTCCTCTGTTAAGTAAACAGACAGCCTGAGAGGAGGTAGTTCCTCCTCTGTGTGCTGGTTCATCAATGTCCTCTTCCTGCATCTCATGCTATGGGCTCTGTCACAACCTGGAACTAAGTCCCTGCTGAAGTTCATGGAGGTTTAGGGAGGGAAAATCTGTGGGGATCTGGCACTATATTAGCACTGGAGTGATTTTTCTATAGCTAGAAAAATACTGGAAATTGTATGCTAAAAAATGTATTTTTAAGTTTACATTTTATGTTGCTTTCTGCTGCTGTTCAAACACTCTCTCAGGCATCAGGTTCTGTACCACTAGCTGTGATACAATAAGTATAACCTTGGTTACTTATACAGGGAATACAGAACAATAGTTTCTGTTTTCATGGTTGCAGCATTTTTTCCATTGTTGTTGCAAAATAACACTTCACTGGTTTTACTATATATGCAATAGTGGATAATACTGGAAATAAGAATGGGATTTTTTGGGGAAAATTTGCACCGCCAGAAAATAAATAAATAGTACTATTTGAGGAAAGAACAAATGAAAGAAAATTAGAACTGTTTCTCTTATGTACAGCACGCTTTGCAGATGCTGTCATGTCTGTATCTTGTTATTTGTTGATAAGAGACAAGGAATGACCTTCAAGAGTCTCATATGATTGAAGCAGAAGCTGTAGTTTAAATCCCACAGCAACTAGCTAGTTTGAGGTAGAATTTGTAATTGTTTTTACACAGAAGAATCAGTTCTGTCTGTCTGTAAGGAAGAATTTTGGGAAGAGTGAACAAGACAGAAGATGCACCTTCAGTTTGCTAGATAAGTGGCTTGGGTTGGGAAAGGTGTGATATAAGAAAAATAGACAAATAATGATCAGTGGTGAGAACACAGGTAGGCGATGTACCCTGAAGAAATATTTTTATTAGATAACTTCAGAACTCCATTATATATATAGGGAAAGGAGTGGATTTCCATGGGAAGTTTAGTGATCAAAAGGAGGAATGTGTTGGCAAGACTTACCTTCTCTAGCAGTTGTCTGAGTTGCCTGCTTTTGGCATCTCTTGAACATAGGTTTTGTTCAGGTGCAACAACAGTGCAAATGCAACGGCCATCAGGATCCTGGGCAGAACTATAAACTTGCCATCCTTCCTTGGGGCTAATCTGAGTCTGTAACAACAAAATAATAAAAATAAAGGGAACTGAACTGATTTTTTTGTTGTTTGAAAAACCACTACCTCAGAATATTTTTTTTTGTTTATTTTTGCAGTATACGTTTGCAACGAGGTTCCTCCTAGTCAACATTTCTTACTCTCTTAACTAATTAGACTGGTGCTTTCACACAGTTTTGTCATATCTTACACCTTCATAATAGTTCTCCAGTCATATCCAGCACACACTGTTTCCAGGGTGGATGAGAACAGTTTTCTGCTTGTGATTCAGCACAACCTAGTTGATTTAATTCTTTGCAAAGGGATGTTACAGTTTTTCGTCAGCAGAGAACAAACATGTCCTTTCAGCCTGAATGACTTTTACTTTACACTAATGGAAACAACAAAGACATTAAAGCAGAAATATAAAACCTCAAAGAGATAGCACAGTGTATGTGACTCACGCCCTGGGAATTGGCTCAGAAGGTATTCGGGATGTGGGTTAGCAGGTTTGCTCTTAAAGATGCAGCACACAGAGAACTGTTTTCCATTGACTTCTACTGCACGCACACCAAAGGGAAAAGAGGCTTGCTGCAGGGTAGTACTGAAAAAGTGTCTGGTTAGTCTAGGTGAACGGGGGTCATGGCAAGCTTGACACAGTGCAATTAAGACATTGCACGTCCTTCACTGGGACAGAATAATTCTGGAAATTCCTAACCTGTTCTTTTTTACAGCAACCACAACCAAGAAAGAAAAGCAAAAAATCATGTTTGCTTGCAGAGCAGGCTAACAGTGTACTGCATTTAAAGTTTGTGTGATACCTTGTAAGACCAGGTATCTGTCTATTTAATAGGATGTATAGAAATACACAGCATAAGAATGAGGGAAAGTGATATAATTAGATGATTGAAAAGATCCAGGTGATGGAATTAAAAGTAATGAACAGAAGTAGTAATTTTTTTACTTTCTTTTTAAACTGTAGTTTAAAGTTAATATTATGCATTATTCTTTTCTAATAATATAGTACTGACTACTGAATTTCATAGTGCAGATGCGATTGAAGTAATTTTGGTCTGGACACAGCTAGAATCAATTACTAGTTATATTATAAAATTGTACTCAGTGTCAGCACAGAAAGCAATTATTTAAACTGGCAAGCTTTGATATAGATGCTTTACTGGCAGCTTAGTCCAGAATAAGTTGCAGAGTTCCTCACCTCAGAAGGGGTGCAGTATCTCTGTAGACTGAGGTTAGAAAAGAGCACAGACTTTTCACAACAATGGCTCTTCTGAAGAAGTCATTGAACAAAGCAGTGACCTCTTCTACTGCAGTTAATTGAAAGATCAAAATTCTATTGTTCCCCTGTTTGGCAAGGAAAAACAAACTGTCATAATGTAGATGGCTATAAAAAGAGTAATCTCAAAAAAAAGATGAAATTGCCTTAGAGTTTGCTAGAAAGGCATATCCAGAGTTCAGTGCTAAATTATACTGTCTCTACGGCATTCTCTTCACCTTAATTTTTAGGGCAAAGGGAATCTAGTTTAAGACATGGAGAACAATAAAACCTAAACAAAATTATATCTGCAGAGACAATTTAAATTGGTTTTGAGCAGCTACTAAAATTGTGAGCTTGAACAAGTGAAGTCTATTAAGGCTGGTAACTCTTGTGAAGTGTAAGCTCTACTCACTACAGTAGTTTCCATGACTCTCTGTAGAACTTATGCCCAGACAGTGTTGTCATGCAAGAGCAAGGAAACCAAATTTTTGTTGAAGTTCAGGAACACGTTCAGGAACCTGGAATTTGTGATTATAATTCCTTTAGGACAGAAATACTTAATATGAGTTTATGAAAAATTGTGATATTTGAGCCTTATACCTGCTACATTTAGATCGGTAGCAACTGGTTTTACTGCATTCAGGTAAGTTTTCTACAGTGGAGAATGTATGAGATACCAGGATCATGCACAGTCTATAGTAAAGCCATTATAATCCAGGCTGTGTTATCAAAGGTATTTATGTGTTCTAGTGATGTCATGAGTGCATGTCTTGGCTTTATCTAAGGGGAAAAAAAAAAATAAAAAGAAAAGAACCTTTATTGATTAACTTAGATATTTTCTTACAGAGTCTAACATATGGCTTGATTTTAAAAAGTAACTGCTAGTTGGGAAAATATTTCTCATAGTGAGAGACTGCCAGGCCCAATACAAGTGCATGGTTATTGGCGGTCCATGCATAAATAAGCACTCACATCGTACTCCTACAACTTAGGCTACAATTCTTTGTGGTATTCTGTGGTTCCCTGTATTTGGGCCATTAGAGTTCCTTCATCAATTAGGATGGGTCATATGAGTTATCACAGAGAAAAGCAAGCCCGTGTGTGTAGGTGCACTTTGCTTTTTTTTTTTTCCCTTCTGTTATTTTTGACATTTAATCCCTACCTCAAGCAGAAACTGCTGTGCCGTGCAGGGAAAGAGCTAGAAGGCATCAAAACCTTACAAAAGCTACTGAATCTACTCTTCAAATGCAGGCTTACTGCTGACAGGCCTTAGTAAACAAACAAGAAAAGAAATAACAAGCAGAGAACAGCAACGATAATAAATTATGCTAGTTCTTGAAAATCTGGGGAAAACAGAGGAGTCCCAACAAGACCAATATTAAGCATTGCCCTGGTAGGCTGCTGTGCTACAGACTCACTTCACTTACCTCCAAAAGATTTATTTTGTCATTTGCACTTTTATATATTCTGATAAAACTGTTAATAGTCACCTCCACTGTTACTAGTGACAGGGCAAATGGCAGTACAGTTGCTTAAATATAAACAGTATTTTTTCAGTTTGTCTTGCAATTTCAATCCTGGGTCCGGAACAGAGCTCAAAAGAAGAAGCCCTTTCCCTGACCCTACCTCCTTGTACAATTCTTCTAGCTGAAGGGAGTAAATTGGGAGGTTTTTTTTCTTTTTTTTCCTGGTACAATATACAAAATTTATGAGCTGTGTATGTGCTAGGAGAGAACTTCTGGAGAAGTGCATGTGCTGCACTGTTCACTGGACAAGCTGCCAGTGGATAACTCTTGATAGCAGTTAAAAACCAGTCAGTGATGACCTCGGTATTACTGAGCACCTGGGACATAAAGTCTCTCAGCCAACATCTAAAGTTTAGAGAACAGTAGCAGATTTGCAGTGCTTGGTTTTATGCAAAAAGAATCCCACATGATTGAAGTTCATTTTTTTTTTTACTTGGCAGATGTTGCCAAGCTCAGATACTCAGGTTTTTATGATTGTTTCCCCAGCTCTACCGGCACTCCTCTTACCCCTCTTGAAACACAAAATATGCATATACCTCCAACTCAATGAGTGCAAAGAGCATTATTGAAATAATACTTAGGACGCATTTAGATCAGCAGTGCTCTGTTGTAGCCAAGGGAAGCATGACAGTTTACACTACTTGGAAGCTGAACATGTTAATCTATATAAACACACTGTGTGTGTGTGTGTATAAATAGATATATGTGTGCTATAATAACTAGTGTGCATCTCATAGTAACTCAGCTGCAACTTTAAACTTGGATTTAAATGTGATAGGGAACTTTATTACTTGTAATATCATATTACCACAAGAACTAGCAATATATACTGTAGTTCAATGAGCACAAGTTACATTTAAGGAAAATAAAATAGAACTTTTCCTTGTCTTCTCACCTTCTTGCTGCTCTAAAACACAACAGAATTCTTTCTTACAACATCTTTTAATTAGTTTTAAAGTAGTAATATTTAAAGTCTAAATGCAGTGATTTTCTGCAGTAATGTTTTTCCTGCATGCATATATTCAATTAATTAAACTTTGATTAGTAAATGCATCTTTAGTTACAACTAAAAAACAAAGTTCTGAGTATAGTGAACTACTGTACAAATAGTTAAATTTACATTTTACATAACATACTATTATGTAAATATCTGATTGCAGTTACACAAAAAGATACAGAGAGAAGAGTGTTTTACTAAACATTTAGGAAAATAGTGTTCTAGTTTAATTTATGAATAACAGTATAGTGTTCCCTCTTGTCCAATTAAAGAATTACTTTCATTTTTAGGCTTCTCATGAGTAGTTAATCACAGCTTTTCTGTAGGTCTTCATTAACAGAGGCTGCTGTATATGAGCATCAAGGATACAAAGTGATACTTGTGTCATTTGTATTATTCCCATATCAGCCTTTCTAAAATTCTGGCACCCAACCTCCTAGTACCAATTTTATTTTGTTTCTAACAGCTGTTTATTTGCTTTACTGTATGCTGATAAAGAAAAATAGGAAAGAATCAGACCCCTTGCATATTGTAGTGAATAGCAAATATATAACGTTATTCGGACAAAAAGAAACCTACTGCCAGAGTTTTTTTTTCTGAATAATGCAATACATTTTTCTGGCACAGTAAACAGGAAAAAAAGTCTAGACAAATAAAATGACATTGCTGTACTATTTTTAGCATTTCATGCTCAAGATGAAGGCATTTATTCTTAAATATTTAAGGATGCTATTTTAAAATCTTTCCTTTCATAGTAAGACCACAACATGCTCATTAATGTGCTGTTTTATGATGCCCAAAGAGAAGCATGCATTAAGTGATGATAGGAAGATTAGTAGCTTAAAAAGAGATTTACAAAGAGGCAACAAACTAAAGCTTTTGCTGCCACTTAAATACTACTTCAGCATTAAGATGGCTTGCAACACATCACAGCTACTTACTAGAGTATCTGAAGTGGTTATTCTGGTGGTATTTAGTCCTACCAGAGATGGGAGAGTTTGGGACATCCAGTTAGAGATCATTGCCATGGTACTAAGAACAGCACCAAGCTTCAGCAGTGGAGGACTCATTGCTGTGGAGCTAATGAGTTTTCATAGTGACTGATTATCAACCCAGTGCAGGCTGGCAGTGAGAGGCGTGACTGCAGCACACAACATCCACAGCATGAAAGGAGATCAAGCTACCCAGATTTAATCATCCATTAAAAACACTCATATCCTTATTTGCCCTCTGTCTTTCTGCTCTTACTAACAAATACTTACGACTATCTTATGCTGACCACTAAATAAACAGTCCTTTCTGTGCTAATAATCATTGCAGTTTCTGGTGGGAGATGGCATGGGTGAATTACCTCTTTTTAGGTGCTAGAGAGTCAATTAGCACTTAATTAGTTCAGTCCTTGCAGAGTGGTATGTGTTCTTGTCTGAAATGCAAAAGCTCAGTCACAAACCCAAACACAAATAACCCCCCATTCCCCATCACTGCTTTGGTAGAAATATGCTCAGGTCTGTTTCTAAATGTGATACTATACTTGTCCAAGTGGATGGGGAAGAACTGTCAGCCTGCCCATGAAAACACCAGAAACCTTTCTGAACCTTCCTTGATTTGTTGATCTCACATAAATTACAAACATCAGTGACTTTCTAATTCGCACAGCTTGTCATTATGATTTTTGTTGTTCATAAAAGAACATTGAAGCAGTAAAGATTCACATTTCTCAGTGTTCTTATTAGTTTACAAGTTTTTATACTGAGAATTACTGCATTACATCCAGGGCTGGCAGACTCAGTATGTCTTCATTGCTGTTTGGATGTGAACAGAAGACAAATTGTGGGTTGCTCATGTAGCTTTTTGAGGCTTCTTTTGGCTCTAATCTGCTTTTAAATCTACTGTTGTCTAGTGCTGTAGAATGATCTCCAGGTTCAGTAGCAATTTATCTTATTCATAAATTTAAGAAGTGTAGGGAAAAAAAAAAACCACACCAGAAAAAAAGAGTGTAGAAATCACTGTGCCGTTGAGGTAGTTTTACTTTCTTAGAATTATTTTAAAAAGAAGGTATGCTGAGCAAGGGTTTCTAACAGCAATTATTTTAGTGAGAACTTGCTTAAAAGTTTGCAGAGAGATAGACTACTGTATTTTTCCCAGAGGCAGTTATGCACTTTGTTTCTGAATTTGCTTCCAAAAGACTATATTTTTCTTAAGGAATTTTGGTGGGTTGTATGAAGGAAATCTGTAGTGAAACTGAAGGGGTGTATTTTTATAGGAGTGTGTGATCATGAACACATTTATTAAAGCTACTAAAACCCTACAAACAGTTTTTCAGATTCTCAGAGCTCGTACACCAAATTTAGGCTAGACTTTTCCAATATTCATTCAGCATTATTTCAATAAATCTCTGCAGTTTAATGAAGACACATGGAAAATTATTTTTTTTAAAAAGAAATTGAAAAACACATTGAGAGCTATTATATAATCTTATAAGGAGTCTTCCAGCAATAGAATACAGAGAGAAATGCTGTGTATTCAAGTATTATATATTTTCTGGGAATTACGCAGTAAGGTGAGATGTGAAATGTTTCAAATACTCAAAAAACCTAATTCACTGAAGAGATGCATTTGAAAACAGTGAAAGAATATGAGTTTGCTTATATATGGCTTCTGCACAGAAAAATAAGCTTTTTGCTGGTTTCTCTGTACATATAGATATTGTAGTAAAAGACCTAAATATGAAAATGATAATCAGTTAAATATTAAATGTGTTGTAGTTTTATTTACCTGTAGCCTGTTGAACACACACACTTGTTTGCATGCATTTTGACTTATTTCACATACTTTGTCTAACTGATACCAAAACTCCTGGACAAAATAACACAAAAGGGCCATTTTAACCAGAGAACTCCGATCGGTTTCAAAATATGAACTGATAGTTGATTATGCTGATGTCTGAATAAAAAAAAACACAGTTTTTTTTCTCAGTTCCAAAAAAGTGTCCCAGTAAAAAAATGCTGTACTGGGTCAGTCTCCTTGATCCATTTAGCTCCTTTCTCTAACAATGGCCAACAGTGGATGCTTAAAAGAGGACTGTAACAGGAGAACAAACATATAGTAATACTTTTCTTGGTGTAACCTTCCAGCAAACTGTGGTACTTATTGCGCCAGAGGTTGTAACTTTGTGTTCAACAGTCTTTCATGATGCTTTCTGCCATGAATTTCTCAAGTAACTTTTTAACTCATATGTACTTTTAGGAGGCACTGGCATGGAGTTCCACAGTTTAATTATGTCTTGTGTGAAAAACATACTTACTAGAAGTCATGATTAGATTGCAAATTTGAGAAATGCTGTGTTCAATCCAAATCTGCAATTTTCCATTGGAAAACCTTTTTTTTGAAAATTATAACCTTCATCTACTTCCAACAACCAGAATTGCTTTCAGCTACTTAATAGAAAAAACCCTTCATCAGTGCATTTGGATACTGCAAATATGGTAATCAATCCCATGAAACAACTCCGTTTTGTTAAATCTCATACCACTGTTGATACCTTTGAAAGCCAGTGGTGACTCTACTTTCTGTTGTTCTATTGACTCCAAAGGAGAAAAGTAAACATAATCACTCCCCTCCTGACTGTTTTAATCTTGGAGAACTTATATTCAAAAGACAATAAAAGGCTTTTCTGAAGTCCAGGTGAATAATTACTGCTGATTATCCTTAATCTAGTGTATTGTCAACTCCTGCAAAGAACACTGTTTGCTTATTATGATTATTCCTAACAGATGACATGCTGTGTGGTTCTTGTGATACAGTATTCATTAATGTAGTTTAGAACCTTATTTTCTTCCAACTAGTTCACCTGCTAAAGAGAAAACCTGCTGACATGTGATTCACAGTATCACTGCTAGATACATCTTTAAAGAGCATAGCAGGAGATAATCCTCTAGTACTCTTGGCTGGTTATATAAATTAAAATTACCGTATAGTTCGTATCTGGTTGATATCCCCATGGTGCTGAAGTTAGATTCCCCTATAACTGCACAAGGGCTTTAAAGTGCATTTGCACTGTAGTGCAGGGATGATGGCAGGTTGTAGAGGTGTTTGTGAGACTTCTAATGCAGCCCTAGCCTAGGGACTAACAGTAGTGTAGCTTACACTGGAAAGCTGCAAAACTGTTCTTCTAGGACTGTATGTAAGTATGTGGCAGCTGTGTCCTATACTGCTGCAAATTTAATGCTAAACTTGGGTTCGCTTACATAGGCTACAGCTTTCCCCTAGATAGGGACATTAGTTGTTCAGTGTAACGTCAATCTTCTATGTATCTAACATTCCTCATCTCATGCACCCATTTGTCAAATAGATGGTTCAGAGTAGTATTGCAAGAGAAGACATATGTGGGAACAGAGACAGTCTCTGAAAAGTGGAAATAGTCACTGGAACTATATTTTGTTTGTGTTCTTAGCAGAACTGTAGAAATGTCCCAAAACTCTTTCTGTTAAAGAACTAAAATTTTAAAATAATTTTAGCTGTATTTTGCCATAAATATTTGGGTAGATTTAAAAATGGCAAGCAAATAGTAGAAATTTTTTGTGAGAGCAACACCTGAAATCACATACACAAAGATCTTACCAGAAGCCACAGAATAACTGAATAGTTATTCTCATCTTGTCTCATTAGGAAGTAGAAACAAAACCTTATGATCTGTGTTTCATTTCAGCTCTGTGTTTTGCTTTTGGTTTTTTTGTTTGTTTTTTTTAAAGGTGCAATTTCACATTTCTAGTCTATGGTAAACTGCTGTGAAGTAGTTTTCTGAACAAGAGCTAGAAAGCAACAGCAGTTCTAAAATCTGAACATTATTCTTTATTACTGTGACATTTCTACTGGTATAACTGCTTCTTTTCATAGCTAACTACTCCTAAACTCAGTAAAAGCTAAAATATTTATACAGAATAACTACAGATGCCATATTTTGATCTTACATAAAAGTATGTAAATCTGTAATAAAGTTGGTGTTGTTAGCAGAGTTACTGTATACCAGTTCTATAATATTCAATTATTATATTGTAAATTATTAGGGGCATTAAAGGTATTATTAAGATATTGTATGAATGGCCTTATTTATCGTTATTATATAAGAAGTTGGAGACTCTTCTAGTCTCTGATATTTACTTTCACTTTGAGATCCTGTTGCATTTTGATGTGGGTTAAATAAAGTCTAGTGTATACAGCCCAATGCTATCACTGCTGAGGTATGATAATCTCTGTATTATAAAAAGTAATTAACGTCAGTATTAGGAATATCAACAAAACAAATGTCCTGAGAGTTAGCAGTATGTGAACACACACACATAAATGCATGAAGAATGTCTAATTATCTCCTGGCTGGAGGAAAAGAAAAAATGATTGTAAGAAAGAGGAAAGAGGGAAGTTCAGCAGCAGTCCCTTAGCCCTCATGGCAGCTTTTTTAATGTATGTAAAAAAAAAGTTACCTTATTCCCAAATATTTCTTACAATTCAAAATCATGGGCATAGGTAAATGCTATAAAGCCTTTGCCTAAAACCTTGCATTTTCTGCAGATAGAGATCCAAGTGATTGCATACTCATGGCTCAGCTGTCTTACATAGCTTCCTTTGAAGCAGAGCAAAGTCAGGAATCTTAAATCTCAGTAAGTTTGTACTTTGACAGGTTAGGTTTAGAAAGTAAGTTCATGCATAAAAGTCAAAGCTTCCCTTGTTATAGTGTTGTTCTATAGTGTATAAAGTTCTTTTTCTTCATGTGATATATTCTAGTGGTAACTCAGTGGTACCTTGATTTTAAAAATGTATGTCAGTACATTAGTCACGTTCCTGAGCATTATTATTTATTCACATAAGGTTAATGCATGTATAAAGCAAAGTTCTCGGAATTTGAATAGCAATTAAAATTCAAAGAGCTGCAGGTGGACTTAGAAAGTACATCTTTGCCCTTTCAGTTCAATTCCAAATCTCTGACTTTAGAAACACTGAGAAAACATTAGCTTCTTTGTCTAACTCTATGTTTTTGTTCAACAAAAACCTCTGCCTTTGCAGTGTTACTTGTGAGTAGTAATATCCAGGTTCTTTGTAAGAGCAGATTGAGAGGTATGTGCCCTTTCTAGAGAGTATCTTTTCACCAGCTCATCTGTGCATACACAGTGACATTCTTCAGTTAGGCATCTCCACTGATAGAAAAAAGTACTGAGCAAGGAATTTTTAAAGTCTGTTATCCATGACATGCTTCTATACCAATGCTGTTGAGGTGACATTCTTTCTGAAGTAGTCTTAACTATCTGCGTATTAATTTTTCAGGCTTCAGGGAGCTTCCTTTGAATGAAGGAAGACATTGTTCTTAGAGAGCATTTTCATGTTCTTTTCCCACCTATTCTCTTGTGTTCTGCTGTTAGCAATACCCAAGTGTACAGAGTAATAAAATAGCATGTCTACAGTGGGCTTAGTTCATGATGAGAATTGCCTGAACCTAGAAGCAGGCTGGGCAGTGTGCTTTAGGAAAGTTTGCAGTTAATTGAAACAGCTGGGGAAAAAAAAAAATGGGAAGGGAAGGACTAACTGAAATGAAAACAAAAACTTCTTCAGTTGATTTCCTGCCATTTTAATTTGCAATAACATTTATATCAGATACTCAGTAAAACCTCATCACTTTTTCCCTCAAATGTGTGATATGATGATGGATCTAATGGGAGAAAAAGAGTTCAGTGAAAACACCCTTTTCTGTTCTGTCCCCTTTATTTCTCTGGGTGATCAAGGTTATTCATGCTTACTCAGAAAGCTTCTTTTCTAAAATATAAAGAGATATCTACTTAGTAGAGAGTGACTAAAGATTGTGCAGAGTCCTTTTCATTTCAACACTGGCTGGGAATCTGCATGCTTTTGGAGGATCCTGGGATCCCTCCTCTTGCTATGAAGATCTATAGAATGGCAGGGTGCAATGTTCAATGGTCCTGGGTCTGGAATTAGTTGGGCATCGCACAGTAATGCTGTTTCAATGTTCTTTTGAAAACTGTAGGGACTGGATATAAGGATTTATGAATAATTCCTCCTGGACTAATCCTCATGCTTCAGGTTTCTAACTATGTGTAATTTTGTCTTTTTTCCATCCTCAAAATACATACTATTCTGTTGAGGGCAGGTGAGGCAGAAGAGCTGGCTTTCACTGAGGATTAATTTAGAAAGAAACTTGTTCTTCTAAGATGTCTAGAAGCTGAAATTCACCATGAAGTTAGATCATATATAATCCTGGAGTAGAGCTTGAGCCATGAAAATCGGTGAATTCTGTTGCAATTTAATAAAATAGGTGGTTTCAGCTGGCTCTGACTGCAACTAGATGTCAGAAAACAGATGTAAGATAGAACAGAAGTCCATTTAGACTCTCTGAAAACGGCCAGTATAACTTAACCTTCCTCTGGTTAATGTATGCTTACAGCTTTTGGCAGTCAGTGGTTACAGACCCCTAAACTGGAGGTTGCCTGTGGACTGTCACATTTAATAGCCACAGGTAAATTTGTTCAGTCCCTTTGTAAAAACTCCTTGAATCTTTGTAAGAAAGAAAAAGACAAAAATGAAGAAAGTAAAAATGGTTTGTACAATGAAATTCCCTGTAAAAGGGGAATTTTGGCTTTGGGAAAATACTAATGGGCTGTGTTTGTACTTATAAACACAACAGGGTTGGGGCATGGTGTTGGACACTGGCCCATAGCAAACCATACTGTTTGTTGTTAACACACACCCTGATCACCTTTTCCTTTTATGCTGGGCATGATTCAGAGTTAGATGGTTTGGAGATGGATGCAGCATTTCAGGAGGGAAAGAGAGTAGTTTTGGTGTATGGAAAGGAGCTGTGCCTGGGGGTCCAGAGTGCAGCTCATCTCCTTTTTATTTAGTAGCATAGTTGTATTGACATTTGGCTAAGTGCTGTCTTTGAACTAAGAGCAAAGGAACCATCTACTGTTGTTTGATTTCTGCTGTATTCTTACAAACAGGCCTTTGTATGTCCTTCGTAAATTAACAGCTTTGCATTACAGAAACATGGCTTTATCCTTTTATTTCCTGATGCAGATGTCAAGACTCTATAAGCTGATTAATGAAAAAGTGAAATGGGGAAGGTTATCCTACTGACTTGCTCTTCATCCCACCATGTTTCATACGTTCTTTTGGCAAGTCTCTTCTTAAATTGTCAAGTCATACTGATTCCCTCTGCTAACATATCCCTGTCATATCCTCTGTAAGAATGAAATAAGGAAAATTCTTCAGAATTCTAAGCTAGTGCTTACTGCCAGTGGTCTGGCAGCCCACAGGCTACAGTACATGTAGATACTAACAAAAAATGTATACATTTAACCAGCATGGCACTGATAATGGCATTTAAAGGCAGTAGCACCTTCCTGTTAGGATTGGCTAACAACAGTGGCATTAACAATATTTCCCTTCTGAGATATGAAGATCTCTTTCAGTAGGCGGAAAGATTGAGAAAGAAAATTATGTGGCTGTTCAGAAAGCACTGCTTGTGTTTCCTGCAAAATCCTCAAAACCCAAGATTTTGTGAGTGTGTCTCATTGCAAGTGAATCCATTTTTAATGTATACTGTTTCTCAATGCCATTCTGGAAGGACTAGTTTACTTTTAATCAGGGATGAAAGCATACAAGGAATGTAAGTGAATACTGAGAAAATTCCACGGGTGATCTTTCCTGCAATTCAGAGGTGTTAATCTCAATGGTATGGCCAAATTCCAGTAGGGTTAGCTATGTTTTGTCTAGTAAAATGCTTCCTGTGGTTTCAGCTGGATACTGTAATCTGTTCTAAATGCTGTATAGTGCTTTGAGTGCAATGGAACAGGTGCTGTGTTTCACCTCAGAGATGGCTGCATTTCAGTAGTGGGTAAAATAGTCCATGTATATGCCACAAAGCATGATCTGAGATCAAAGATGCTATAAAATACTTTTGTGTTTAAATAAGGGTATAGAAAGCAATCACTTGCTATTTTGTAAGGCTGTAACAATCCTGAAAGTTTCTGGTTTGAATAATGCTGAGAATAACTAAAGATATTTATTTGGAAATTAATCAGAATTGTATTACTTGCAGAAAAATAATAGAGTATCTCATAGGCCTCATTGAAATGATGACGTACTATTTTTCTAGCTGCCTTTCTTATTTCATATACAGAAATAAAAGTTTTAAAACATATTTTACTTACAGGATTCAATTGCTCATTTTTATGAATCTTGCCTTTTACCCTGTTTTCTGTTTTGTGGTTTTTTGTTGGGTTTTTTTTTTTTCCCCCTTACTGAAATTATCAAAATGGGCATGCAATGCTCTGGGTGGCTGAGCTAGGTCCATCCTCGTGAGGGATGGGTGCCACAGGGCTCCTGAGGGCCAGAATGCTACTAGAAACTGAAGCTTTTCATGGATGAGGAATTTGGATGTCAGATTTGAAGGTCCAAGGTTCTGTTCCCAGCCCCTAGTGAGTGAAAAGAGAAATTTATTAAATTGGTGCTGTTGTCTGAAGATAGTACTGTGAGAAATGCACTCCTGTAATGCACAGCAGTGAACAAAACGAAACATAAATATGAAAAAATCCCACAAATGTGTTCCCGATGTTGTAAAGATCAGTGCTCTTACCTCTCATGTAGTAACACTGGCTTGTACAAATAAATAAAAAACTAAATAAAGTGTGGTTTAATCTTGGCTACCATTTTTCTGAAATGACAAAATGCCAATTTTGTAAGTTTTGATATGGATGATTGAGATTTCTGCGTATGGGTGAGAAGCATGATTGTAAAAGCTGGTTTTAACATGAGAAGTTCACAATAAACTTGTAAAACTTGTAGTAGAAAGGAAAAGAAAGCTGCAGGGAAGAAGAGAGAGGGGAAAACAAATGGAGCTGCAAGTACTGAGACATACTTAGTGGTGAGGTATTAGGGACTGCTACCTTTTTGCTCCTAACTTATCACTTGAATATAACAAAAGAAAGATACCTAGAAGACAGAAAACCCAAAGCATCTTTTTATAAATTTAGTATTTATGCATGGGATAGTGGCAGTCATGCTAGTGTGCCCATTGTCAGCATGGTCATTCTCTCACCTCAGGTATACCTCTCAGGTATACTCCTTGCTTTGTGAGGGTTGATATCCTTCCTTGAGAACTAACAAAATCTTGAACTGGTTAATATTCTTAGTATTGGAAGTTGCCTCTTTTTTGGGACATAGAAGGCATATAAGGCTACTGTAGTTCATACAGCTTATGATTTTCCAGGATCCCAGGCTCAGCAAGTGTGCTGGACAACCACAGATATCCACATTGTTTTAAAAGAAGTAATTTGTATTCTGACTTTCCTTCCTCCATTTCTACCAGCAGTTTGACTTAGGTGTGATTGATGTACCACTTTGCAGAGTTTTAATATTAGCACAATGCTCAGAAAAATCCATATATGCAATAGTTAGCAACTATTTGGAGGCCATGTCCTTTTGATTAGAAAACAGTGGTGTATGCTGAAAGTTGTCATAAAACTTGGCACAGAAAACTGTGAGCCAATGTAAACACTGAGATAAATGTAGAATATTTCTTCAAACTTGTGCAAAATAAAAACTGGAGAGACAGTCTAAATGGCTGTGTTCATAATATAACTATGTGGCTTGCATGGTGGTACTTAAAGGTTAATCATTTCAGTGCTTGTGATTCCTCACCCTGTAATGTGTTATCCTTTACCCCATTTTTCATGTGTCTCTGAAACAGGCACTGAATCCTATTCTCTGAGTTAGAAAGCTGTGGTCTTGGACTAATAATGAGTGATTTTTCAGGGATTACAGAACACGACTGCAGCAGTTGAGATGGTGGAAAATGGCTGGGATTTGTGTTGCTTTGCAGTCATGCAGTGGAATGTCTGATACTACAGGCTATGGCAGTGAAAGAGAACAAAGCTTTTACAGCACAGTAAGCAGTTCTGACATCAAAACTGATCAATGACTTATCCCACACAAAAGGCTCAAATTCTAGCTTCTAAATGCGAGGTATTCTAAAAAAATAACTGTACACATCATGTCACATTACACTTACTCTTTTATAGTTGCATTTTATGACCAAAGGTAACAAGGTGATTCCCAATTTATGAGATGACTGGAATTTTGCAGTTTTGCAGGGTTCAGTGAGCTGACAACAGAGGAGTATAAATGATGAAGACTCAGGCAATACCAGATCAGAAGCCTTCTGTTTACTGACATTCTATATACAGTCTGTAACCTATATTTTCAAAATGTCTTTTCAGCAGTTTAAGGTTATTTTTTATCATCTCCAGCACTTAACCTCTGTGTGCAGTCATAATCCTCTGTTTACAATATCAAAATTAAAAACTCTAGAGATGACTATTATCTCACAGGAGAAAAATATGAAATGTGTGAGGAGTGGGCATCAATGAATAGCTTAGAAGCAAAGATTCCATTTCCAGAGAAAAAGGTTTCTGTCCACAAGAAGTTCAATGCAGGCATTTTTCTTTCTACCTTGAATTAGGGGGAATTCACCAATTAAGAATTGCAAAGTCAGTGAGTCTTTAAAGGACTGCTTAGCAATGTGATTGTGAAGAATAAAATTCATTGGAAAAGCTGGTGAAGTTTTACATAAGCTTTTAGATCTACTTAAAAAAGGGCCAAGATTTTGGCTAATGAATGCATTTACATAACTTTCAAGATTTGATATTAATTTTACAGGGAAATTTAACTCATTAGCAAATGAAAGAGAACTTTAATAAAAGATTTCTACTAAATCTTGTAATTTGTTTCTGCAGCTTGGCTAACAGTGGTGCAGAAAGTGAAGGAACTATTTGCACAAAAGCAAAAAATAACTTTGGACACACAACTTGTGCTGGAGCTCCTGAAAGGTGTTTTCAATCCAAAAAGATCATTTAAAAAACATGCACAAACTCATCTCAAGGATTACAAAACAAGAAAAGGAAATTTCAATCCAAACGACTGTAAAGGTCATGAGGGTAAGACCTCCCTCCCTCCTCCAATATCAAACAATACACAGCATTTTGAAAGCAAAATCACTGTATTCTTCAGGTATGTTGAAACCTGAAAGTCTGCAGAGGAAAAGTTTTAATTCATTTCTCTGATATAACCATATCTTAAAATGGAGGTGACTAAACTACAGCTAATTACACAGTTCACCTGAGATGCATATTTGGTTTTTATGAATGTTAAGTTCCAGACTATCTGGTATGCACTCTTCTGTAATTTAAAAGGAAAAAAACCCCCATCAGTCCTAAAACATAGTACAGAATACAGTACTCAAGATCCAGATACATAAACACATTCCTCTTGCACCCAAACCATTCATATATCAGTCCTTCATACACTGGAAGTAACTGAGAATATTGATACTTTGGTTGTCAAGACAGAAAAGCTGTTGAAATTGAGTCATCATTATTGCTGGAGCTAAAGGTGAACTTCTTTAATCATGGGAAAGTATTTTGCTGTATGATTTCTGTGAACCATCATTTAGTATTATGCCTCATAATAATGTCTTTCATAAACAAACAAAGCATCATAATTTTGGTCTTCATAGTGAGCAGAAACACTTTGATTTTCACCTGGAAACCCAGTATGCCCTTGTTCATAAAAACATCAGAGACACGATGTGTGCTCTACGTGACATATTGCTTAGAGGGGTGAACTGTCTTTTTCAGCATCTTGATAGCAAGAGAGAGTAGGTTGTAAGTAAGTAGAGCTTACATTTTCAAATGTAGCTTGGGAGGACAAAATTATGAAGTATGGAATATTTCCAGTAAAATCCATGTGAAAAAAATCTGGCTGCTTTTCTCTCAAAATCTTAATCCATCTTGAGAATACTGGAGAATAGTGCCTCAGAACTGAACTAACTTTTTCAAAGATCTGATTATACCATATCTGGAATTTTATTTCCTACCTTTTATCCTGAGCTAAGTAAAGCATATTAGAGTTATATTTTTTGAATCATATTTGAATCACTCAGTACTTCAAAATATCCCATAGAGAAATGATTCAAGAACACAATGAAACATTCTTTTCAGGCACTTCTAAATATAAGGAGGTTGATGATTGCTGGTGGGCTTAAAATATTTGGTATTTGAAATATAATAAAATTATTATAGCTTTCCTTTCATTATTTGAAGCCTAATAAAATTACCTGCAAGTTGCAGGCAAGGTGCTCTTCCTGTTAAGGGGTGTGACTTCACATTCTGCTGCTTAAGAGGTGTAATACAGAAATAATTATGACTATACAGTTCTTTTCTGTATTTTACAGCTGTCTGTCCTAACCAAGTGAAAATTCTGTTCTGAGTTTTTGTCTTGCATTAGTGTCTTCCCAGCCAAGGTTCAGATCTCCTGGTGTTGAACACATTACCCACTGCACATTGACTTTTAAAAAGCACCAAGATGTTAAACCATAAAAATAAAAACTATTAATGTGAAACTGGAAAAAAATCGATACATCTTAGCCAGTTTGTCAAAGCACTGGTGGTGTTAAGGCAATTAACTAGCAATAAGAAAGCATTAAGGTCCATCATTGTTAGCCTTGGAAATCAGTTTTAAATTTATAACTAGAATAAAATAATTTAAAATCTATATAAGAAGAGATGGTTTGACAGAAACAGGAGGATGCTGAAGAAAATAATGCAGAGGTCAAAAGTGGGAAGCTGAAGAAACTGCATTTCACATATATTTCTTTTTTATTGACTTCTCACTTTTGATGGACCAGCAAATTATTGTTTATTTGTTTTCTTATGAATGTAACACATAGTCAAGCTGTCACAAATAAGGAGAAAAGTGATTCCAGATGGAACCCACCTCAGCCAATGCTTAGGGAAAATACTTGATTTTTTTGAGCCAGATGGGATGCCATAGGGCTATTTGCAAGAATTAGGTGTTTTTTTTCTTTAATGTAACATATAATGTGGAAAAAAAAAAAAGATGAAAATATATTCTCTAGCCTGAAAACATGGTTACTGCAGGGAAATGCCTGCTGCCTGTGTTCTTATTTCTCATAAGCTTTCTTGCAGTTAAAGGGGAAGGAAAGGGTCAAAGGAGCAAGGAAAGTAGAAATGTTAATGCATGACTTTAGCAGTGTGCAGTCAGTGATAACAAGAAAACTTGCCTAATGCATAGGCAGTAACAGATAATTTTAAAGATGTTGGCTTTGTCAATAGAAATAAAACCCAAAAACCCAATAATTAGCTTGTTGCAGCTTCTTGCCTATTTTAGACTGTTTAGGAAACAGACTTCTGCAGATCTTAAATCTGATGCAGGGGCTGACCACTTGAGGCTGAAGACTCTTAATAATACTTTTCTAAATTATCTCCATTGGGAGCTCTTTTTCTTTTACTACCACATGCACATTTTACAGATAATACATTTCCTGAAGGGCACTTCAACAAAACCCAGCTTGAATTTATACCATGTTTTCCTGGAAGAATTTAAGTGGAGTTTTAAAATAAAGTGCTAAATTTTAGCTCTGGAGTAACTTAATTCAATGACAGTCACTTTGTAAATGTTTTTTGCTCATTATAGTCAAATAATCAAAATCAGTTTAAAGGCAAAGCATGACTTGCATGATTTGCACAAGAGGTATATCACAATTCTTTTGGTCTGGATAGATTACCTTTGCTCACATTGTTAAGCTCTGCTCTGGACTGTGAGATTTTTGATTCATTATTCTCAGTGTACTAAGGATGCAGATGAGTTATTTCACGAGTTAAAGTTAGTGACATTTTTTCATCTGTAGTATGATGAATTAAAAATAGTCTGACGAATTTAAAATATTAAACTTACCACTGGAGATTTTGTTAAATGACTTTGATATAAAAAACATTTTGGAATGCTTCCTTTTAATCAATGGTTAATATATGAAAGAGACAAGTCCCTAGGCTGCAAATGACTTTTTGATTCACAGAAAGCTTGTCAATCAAGTCACTTTACATAAATTCAATGGTTTATTAGTAACGTGAATGGATATTTTGGGCTGAACAACAAATTCTCATTTCAAAGGGTTTAGAATAAATACCAGCTTAGACACTTTAATTCTTTTGAAAAATTGATAGAGACTTGAAATATACTTACTTTGTTGTTTAACAGGGTACTGGATATATATAGTCATAATCTAAAAGCACAACAGCCTATGGGAATGATCTAGATCCTGGGAAAGCAGACCACAAACCCACACTTAACTGGGGACATTCAAGCAATCTTGTTTTATTCTGAAATCTAACCAAATGTTTTGCTGTGGCAGTCTTTCATGTTTATTTATTGTTAAGATACATGTCTGAGTGGAACAGAAGAAGCTGTTTGCAGTTCTTGTATGTTTTTGATTCTTCAGAACTCATGGTTATGGTTTCTTAAGCAATACAAATTGCCAAATTTTTCCCTTAGCAAACCATTTTCTCTAACTCTATCAGTTGTTTTAATAAATGATAAGACCTCTTCCTAAAAAGTTTATATGGCTTATGTACATACATGGATGTAGAACACTCCCTTAACATGTATTAGTTTTCTGTGCTATATTTTGCTTTCTGGGTTTAGAACAATTGATTTCAGAATCAGATTCCCAGATCTGGATCTCTTTTCAGAAGAACTCTGTAATCTGACTCTAGATTTTCCATCTTTCCTTGCAGGGTCAAATACTTTCCTAGGTGGTGTAGTTTGAGGGTACCTGTATAAAGAAATTGAGGTATCGGACTGTAGACTTAGATTTGCTAAGGTCCAAGCCGTCCTAGGATGGACTTCCCTAGTAGTTCCTTGAGGGTATGATTAATTGCCTATAAATAAATCTTGGACCGTGCAGTATGTTTAGAACAAAGTGCAAAACACAAAGCAGTATCCCAAGCAGTCTTCCCTGATGACTTTCATTCCCACTGTGAACTCCTAGATGTATGGGAAATGTCACGGCTATAAATCCCTTAGGCTGATCAGCAGTCCCAGAGACAAACAAGAATATATTGGATTTGTAAATATTTCTTTCAAAATGTAACAAGATATCATATATAAATGAGCTCATTTGTCTGATGCTATCCTTTTTCAATGCATATCGTTAACTTGAAACATATGGAAAATTAAATGGAGGTAAAGGTAAGGTTCAGGCAAACTGTTTCAATTGGTTTAAAATAACAATGGCCTGATCATGAGTACAGAAGAAACTATGTCTGACTCCTGCAGCCTGAATGGAGTACTCCTCTCAAGCCTGAAATGTGGGATCATAGACACATTGGATCAAGGAGGCAGAGTGGAGGAGATAGGAAAAGACTGGTTTACATAGAAGATGAGAAACTCCAGCTTTCACCTTGGTTGCATTTTGCTCTAGAGATAAAGCTGGAATGCTAAGGTTGAATGTATAAAGGTTACAAATACTATCTAGATATAAATACCATTTATTGTTTTTACTCTTTCTCTTTGCACTTTGGGCCTTGGAGGACTTAGTGTTTAATTCAGAAGATATTGTTCCTGTTGCTGCAAATTCACCTTGTCCTGGACTTGGCAAGGGTGCGAGAATCTCATGACACCAGTATGGGAATGAAGGTTGGGAATCAGGCGGTGCAAGAGATTCACAAGAAGAATGGCAAAATCTCTTGCTTTGACTCAAAAGTGAGGTATTAGAAGTCAGATGATTAAGGAGGAAGCAAATGGAGTCTCTAGTGGAGCTTACTTGGCAGTCAAAAGAATGTGATTATAATAGCTTTTTACTGGGGTGGAAATATCCAGTTTCCCCAGAGACCAATCTGGCTTAGCAATGCAGACTTTCTGACCTCATATTCTAATGCTTACTTCACAAGATGCCTCATTTCTCCTTATGTAATGAATCGGAAACAAGATTGTTTCAGAGCACAAAAAGCAAGTACTGCTCCATTAGACAAAACAATTCTCCAGGAACTTACCAAATAGAAAAAGAGAGAAAACTGGCCCTACAGTCTACATGGGAAAAATTTCAAATTTTAAATATTAAATACCTGTAGAGAAGATAATCAAACATATTACCCATCACTGAGATAATCTGGAGAAAATAGTGTGGCTGAGATGACTATACAGACCCTTTAAAAATGAAATAGAAACTGAAAGGGCTGACAGTTGGGAATACCAGTATCTTGGAAAAGAAAGAATGTGGTTTATCAGATGTTGAAGGACAGATGATAAATTCCATATTACTTAAAGCCGTTACTTATGCCAAAGGCATATGAACTGCAATGTAGCTATAACATAGCATACTGTTTTATGCATTATGAATGTAGCCATTAGGATAAAAGCCTTCCAGCATTCCATGCAGACAGTTATGTTGCTGCACAAAGTCACTTGTTAGTAATTATGAAGAATCTAAGGCAATTCACAATCTATATTCATACTGCAATTTAAGCCTTCTGGGTTGGGAAACAGTTGTCTGCAATCTATTGTAAAAGAGGAAACAAGCAAAAATACTTCATAGGCTAATACTTACAAGATTAAATGAGAAAGTAGGGAAGAAGAAGGAAAATAGGATTATACAAATAAAAATAACAGATTAAAACAGAAGGAAATGTATGCAGTAACAGAATAACCTGAGCTGTAATGGATAATTCTGTCTCTCTTAGGCTAGGGGCAGTCAAAGTAAAGAAAAAAGAGTGGCAGTGGGTGTTTGGACTTACAATGGTCAGTCTGGAACGTTGTTATGGAAAGCTGAATGACCTAATATTCTTTATTCCTTATTCTATAGTAAGCCTTTTAAATATGATTTTTCCTCAGTCTAGTATGGTGTTTCTGCTAGGTAATATGCTAACAATCTACCAAAAGAAAACTACTGTAGCTGAAAATTGAGCTCTTTCACAGGGAGAATGAAACAGAAGAGTAAGAACTAAGGCTGACATAATTCAAGAAACAGATGCTTTCTGGTTTCTGTTAGGATGCTTTGGAATTCTCTAGCTGTCCTGTGCTGGCTGAGAAAGGATGTCTCAGCATGAAGAGATCTCTGGGTTACATGTCTTCCCGGACCTCTGAGAGAATCACTTGTTGGCATCATAGGCTTCAGTCAGCTCTGATTTATGTTATGATGAGCAGGTTCTCCTGGCAACACCAAGACTGCAGTGCTGCACGTGATTTATATCAGAGGCTGGTGCCATCGGTGGAATTTTGGGTATTTGGATCAGGGGGAGGTTTACATGGCACAGGGCTTGCTGGAAATATATGGAGTCCAGCTGTCTCAAAGGGGGAAAAGGATCCTCTCTCATGAGATGGCGGGGCTCATAGAAAGGGCTTTAAACTAGGTTTGAAGGGGGAAGGGGATTAACCTAGGCACACCAGAGATGAGCCTGGGGGCAGCATGCCAACGTTGGGGGTGGATTCGATAGCCCAGCTCAAGTGCAACTATGCCAATGCACACAGCATGGGCAATAAACAGGAGGAGCTGGAAGCCATCGTGCAGCAGGATAGATATGACTTAGTCGCCATCACAGAAACATGGTGGGATGACTCCCATGACTGGAGTGCTGCAGTGGATGGCTACAAGCTCTTCAGAAGGGATAGGCAAGGAAGGAGAGGTGGTGGGGTGGCTCTCTATGTTAGGGAGTGTTTTGATTGTACAGAGCTACACAATTCTGATGACAAGGTGGAGTGCTTATGGGTGAGGATGAGAGGGAAGGCCAACAAGGCAGATACTGTGCTGGGAGTCTGTTATAGTCCACCCAGCCAGGTTGAAGAGACAGATGAATCATTCTACAAGCGGCTGGCAGTAGTCTTAGAATCGTGTGCTCTTCTTCTCGTGGGGGACTTCAACTTTCCAGACGTCTGCTGGAAATACAACACGGCAGAGAGCAAACAGTCTAGGAGGTTCCTGGAGTGTGTGGAAGATGATAACTTCCTGACACAGCTGGTAGGTGAGCCAACCAGGGGAGAAGCCTTGCTAGACCTACTGTTTACAAACAGAGAAGGACTGGTGGGTGTGATGGTCGGAGGCTGTCTCGGGCTTAGTGACCATGAAATGATAGAATTCTCCATTTTTGGTGAGGCAAGGAAGATGGTCAGCAAAACCACCACTATGGACTTCCGAAGGGCAAACTTTGGCCTCTTCAGGACACTGGTTGAGAGAGTCCCTTGGGAGACAGTCCTGAAGGGCAAACGGTCCAGGAAGGCTGGACATTCTTCAAGAAGGAAATCTTAATGGCTCAGGACCAGGCTATTCCCATGCACTGCAAGACGAACCACCGAGGAAGATGACCGGCCTGGCTGAACAGGGATCTTTTGCTAGGACTCAAGAAAAAACAGGAGAGTTTATCATCGCTGGAAGAAAGGGCAGGCAACTCAGGAAGAGTACAGGGATCTTGTTAGGTCATGCAGAGAGGAAATTAGAAAGGCAAAGGCTCAGCTGGAACTCAATCTGGCCATTATTGTAAAAGGCAACAAAAATGTTTTTACAAATATGTTAACAATAAAAAGAGAGCCAAGGATAATATCTATCCTTTATTGAATACAGAGGAGAACACTGCCAGCAGAGATGAGGAAAAGACTGAGCTACTTAATGCCTTCTTTGCCTCAGTCTTTAATAGGGAGACCAGCTATCCTCAGGGTACTCCGCCCCCTGAGCTGGAAGGTAAGGATGAAGAGCAGAATATACCCCCCATAATCCAGGAGGAAATAGTTAGTGACCTACTACGCCATCTGGACACTCACAGATCTATGGGACCAGATGGGATCCATCCAAGAGTACTGAGGGAGCTGGTGGAGGTGCTTGCCAAGCCACTCTCCATCATTTATCAGTGATCCTGGTCAACAGGGGAGGTCCCAGAGGACTGGAGGCTTGCCAATGTGACGCCCATTTACAAGAAGGGTCGGAGGGAGGATCCAGGGAACTACAGGCCTGTCAGACTGACCTCGGTACCGAAGAAGATTAGGGAACAGTTTGTCTTGAGTGCGCTCACATGGCATGTGCAGGACAAACAGGGGATCAGGCCCAGTCAGCATGGGTTCATGAAAGGCAGGTCCTGCTTGACCAACCTGATCTCCTTCTATGACCAGGTGACCTGCCTAGTGGATGAGGGAAAGGCTGTGGATGTTGTCTACCTGCATTTCACTAAGGCCTTTGGCACTGTCTCTCATGGCATACTCTTTGAGAAGCTGGTGTCTCATGGCTTAGACAAGTGTACTCTTTGCTGGGTAAAAAACTGGCTGGCTGGACGAGCCCAGAGGGTTGTGGTGAATGGAGGTAAATCCACTTGGCAGCGGATCACTAGTGGTGTTCCCCAGGGCTCAGTATTGGCACCAGTTCTGTTTAATATCTTTATTAATGATCTGGATGAGGGGATAGAGTGCACCCTCAGCAAGTTTGCAGATGACAGCAAGTTGGGAGGGAGGATTGATCTGCTTGAGGGTAGGAAGGCTTTACAGAGAGATCTGGACAGGCTGGATCGATGGGCTGAGGCCAATTGTATGAGGTTCAACAAGGCCAAGTGCCGGGTCCTGCACTTGGGTCACAGCAACCCCATGCAGCGCTACAGGCTTGGGGAAGAGTGGCTGGAGAGCTGCCCGGCAGAGAAAGACCTGGGGGTGCTGGTTGACAGCCGGCTGGATATCAGCCAGCAGTGTGCCCAGGTGGCCAAGAAGGCCAACGGCATCCTGGCCTGTATCAGAAATAGTGTGGCCAGCAGGAGCAGGGAGGTGATTGTTCCCCTGTACTCAGCACCGGTGAGGCCGCACCTCGAGTGCTGTGTTCAGGTTTGGGTCCCTCGCTACAAGAAAGACATTGAGGTGCTGGAGCGTGTTCAGAGAAGGGCAACCAAGTTGGTGAAGGGTTTAGAGCACAAGTCTCATAAGGAGCGGCTGAGGGAGCTGGGGTTGTTTAGCCTGGAGAAAAGGAGGCTGAGGGGAGACCTTATCGCGCTCTACAACTACCTGAAAGGGGGTTGTAGTGAGGTGGGTTCTGGTCTCTTCTGTCAGGTGGCTGGAGATAGGACAAGAGGAAATGGCCTCACGTTGTGGCAGGGGAGGTTTAGGTTGGATATTAGGAAAAATTTCTTTACTGAAAGGGTTGTCAGTTATTGGAATAGGCTGCCCAGGGAAGTGGTTGAGTCACCATCCCTGGAGGTATTCAAAAAGCACGTAGACGGGGTATTCCATAACATGGTTTAGTAGGCATGGATGATGGTTGGACTCAATGATCTTGAAGGTCTTTTCCAACCTAAATGATTCTATGATTCTATGTTAGCCCTTCTCTTCTGGTCTTTTACTGGATACATGTCAGTGGATCCTGAAAAGTGAACCTGTAATCTTTAAGACATTGCAGAAGAAATGCGAGGCTCCAGTACTGTGATACAGTTTTAAAGGAAAAGGACTGGTGCGTTACTGTTTCTTCTGAGTTCCTTATCAATAGTAAAGGAGTGTGCATGTATCAGTAAAAAATCTCATATACAGTACGGCTTTTGGATGGTCTTTATTCCATGCTGAATTAATCACACTGCCCAAGTCTGATTTAGTTTTACTGAAACACGAAGGAATGTACATGGGAATAAAAATTCCTATGACTAGTACCCAGTGAAATGTCTTTAATTCCAATCAACAACTGGAGAGAATTCCCCACTACAAGTTGACTATTTAATCAATGAAATTATGAAGCAAAACCTCTTATTTCACCTTATGGAACCACTGATTGTTATTTCAGCACTTATTTTTTCCTGCTCATGACACAGATTCATGGATATCCAGTAACTAAAGGAATATGCACAAGAATGCAAATATGGGTTCTGCCTCTGCTCTTGAAGTAATATTTAAATTAGTGGTTACTCACAGGAATTGAAAAGAACAATTAGAATTAAGGAAACTGTACTGCAACTTTTTAAAGAGTTTTGTAAAATATAATATGAATTTCTATAAAATGTGTCATCATTTCCATCAATTAGTACATTGTTACTTGCAACGTTACATGATCGAATATCATTGACTTCAAAGATATTTAACTGTGCTTTAGTGGATTTCTGAAATAGGAGCACTGAGGTAAACCTTTCCAGGCAAATGTGTCCTGTCCTATGCAAAAGAGAAGAGCACTTCCAGCGGACAGCAACACCCACCACTTTCTGACCAAGACCTTGCACAGTGCTGTAGGAGGGAGGATGCATCAGTGAGAATGGCTGAAGTTGTTTTAATACAAGTAACATCCTATAAGTTGAAATATAAGTACTCTAAGAAACTTTTCTGGGAAACAGAGGGCAAGTCACTGCTTTGTACTATGTTTTTTAAAAAATACAGTATAAGCTAGTGTCTTTTGTAATTAAGGCAACAGTAGCAAAGAAATTAATGAACTAGAAGTGACTTAAAGCCTAAAGGGAACATAAGGCCTGCCACTTATGTTCAGAATAACATTCTTGAACTACAGGCCACACATAATTGCCGACACTTTTCACAGCACTGACTTGATCACTTTTTTCCTTTCTTTTCCATAGCACAGTATTTTAGATCTGCTCAATCCCACCTGCACATTCCATCAGGTAGCCCAATGCATAGTTACAAGTTACGAGTGAGAACTCTGTAATGCTTAGATGATAAATTCAATAAGTGATTTTGAAGACTTTAGAGCAAAAGTGAATAGCTGCATGGCCTGAAGTCTTTGTTAGTTTGAGACAAATTTGTTCCTTGCCCATTTAAGAAAAAGGTCTTATGGTATCCTCTGTCAGCATAAAGCACTCAAAGGTAATTAATTTCAACTGTATTTCTAGGATGATGCAGGGCTGAGATTTTATGATGCAAGTATGTTAAATTATGCAGTTTGGGAGGAACAGATTAAATGTTTTTTTGAGCTTCTGTCTGTGGTTTATTTTCTATGATTGATTCTGTGATAGTTCTGATGAAGGCTGGGAGCACAAGATTTGCTTCTGGGTAGAGGGAGTGAACTGGGAAGGAGAAAAGTTTCTGAAGTACCTGAGCGAATTTTCCTCCTTTCATATGAGATAAAAGGGGGGGGAGGGGGGAATTTCCCAAAATACCATTAAAATTAGCTATGTTCTTAGAGGGCAGCAGCGTGACAGAGAGTGAGCTCTTCTGATGCAGCTGACAAGCAAACAAGACACAAAAGTCAGAAACTATCGACTAGGCTCTGGTCCACTAAAACCAGTCAAACAGAACAACTGTGGTATCATAGTATAGATAAGCTAGCTGTGACTCTTAGCTTCTTCTTAAATCAGTGGTTTGTTGGATAAATTTTTAATCTTTTTTATGATACTGGTTCATGTATATCTTTTCTTTCTGTTTGTATGGGAGCTCAGACTATGAACTGTAGAGGTGGCATAATGAAGGTTAATGGAGCTCTCAGGTTCATTTAACTCATATGAGTTAGAAATAACTTACTAAAACAGAGGAGGATCAACAAAATCAAATCTAAAAATACTTCATGCAGAGTTCATAACAGACTAAATAACACTTCCACACAGCTGCAATGTAATTTTGCCAAACTGAGATAAATGCCAAGGAAGTGTCAGAGTGAACAAAGGAAGGGTCCCTCCTGTGTCCCTTTACAAATATTTTTTCTGTATTATTCCTTTAGTAAACAGGGATGGAGTAAGAATGGAAAGAGCAAGAAACATTAAAAACCAAACTGAGCGCTGGACTACTCCCTCCCTCCTACAGTTGATACAGGAGTACATGTTCCTGAAATCTCTCATAATTTGTAGTCAAACACACAAACAGCATTCTCTCCCTTGTTTTGGTAAACACTGGCAGCATTATGGACTCAGCATTATATTGTGAAATCAGCCCTGTGACTGCTCAGGAAAATAAGGAAGAATGAGTCCTATTCTTTTGTTCTTCCCACAGAGAGCTATGCAGAATTTCAGGGCAGGGAGGAATACAAAAACAGATATAGGATTGCCTCTTCTCTTCCCAAGATAATCTGCCATTGCAAACGAGCCAGTGTGACAAGAATAGTAAATACTTTCTTATATTAATAGCAATAATTAACATCTTTGGGAGGAAAGGGGGAAAAAAATTCTTTCTTTGTGCTGTTCATGTAATAGTAAAACAGTCTAATGCTCATTAAGAATTGTATCCCCAGGGCATAATTTGGAGGTAGACGACCTATATAGTTTCCAAAGGCTTAATCTTATAAAGAGAGGAAGAATGGTCTTAGATCATTGGGAAAGGAGTTGTACTCTACACACTAGAAAAGCTTGAAGTGTTTGGAACACAATTTTCATTAAGGACAAGGGATCAATTTGTGTCACTTGGCAAATAATTCTACTGCACTTTCATCTTTTCAGGTTCAGTCAGTAAACAGTAGACTAATTTTACAGTGAGGGTTTCTGGATAGGCATGCTGTGGAAACTCTACGGAGGTGGCAGCTGTCCCAGCAGCACAGTTAATCAGCCATCTCCCAAGTGCCATAGGAACTCCTCAGAGGGACTCCACAAAACTATTTCATACGGGTTAATTGTAGATTATCCAAGCTCAGGTTCTTTGTTCAACCAAATTTTAATTCACAGAAAGACATTAAGTATTTAAGTCTGGAACAAGTCTGACTGAATTCTTTTCCACTTCATTGTCTTTCAAATTGCTCCTCAATTTCTCTTTGGTAATAATAATGATTTTAATTTAGACAGAGACTTTCATCTAAGGGTGTCATAGTATTTTAACATGGTCAGTCCAGCCCAGCAAAAAAGAGGAGTTCTAAAATCCTGTTACCTCCCACACGATAGGAACAGTGTGTGTTCTTGTCATGGATATGAAACTACAGTTAAATTCCTAAAACCCTGGAGTATCTGCAACAGAGGTAGAACTGAATGTAACGTCTGTTGTTTGTAGTTGAATATGCCTCTGATAAAATCGAGTCCCTAAGCTGTAGATTTGGTATAAAAAGGATACCCTATATATGCTATAAATATACCTTCTGTATGATTCTCAGTAATATGTCTACATACTACTTCACAATGTACGGAGAATATATGTGCATGTGTGAGACAACATCACATAAATGCACTTTGTTTCTAGATTATGTACAATAAATACTGAACACTAGATGACAACATACTATCTCACCATTAAACATGGTAAAGGTAATCATGTATTAAAATAATGTGAAGCAATTGTTATGTAGAGCTAAACCCCTAAATTCTTATTCAGTTGGACAGGTTAAGGATTATGGATTTTGCTCCATATTGTCTGTTCACTAAACATAATTACTTGGTTGCAAGTGTGCATGGTAAAAGAAATTGTGTTGTCTGTCACTGTGTACAGAAACAAAAGATACCATTCTGTTTTTCACACTCTGCTATCACGCTGTTCTCAAAATGGTCTCTGAAAATTGAGCTGAAAAAAAAAGACATGAATTCAAAACTGCCGTATCTGTGTTTTGTAGATTTCCAGTCCTGGTGTTAGCAAATAATGAAACAGCATCTCCATGATAACTAATAGAAAAATGATGAGCAAAATCCTTACTGAGTATAAACGATGTTTAGCTCCATAGGCCTTGCTGTGTATGAAATGCAACTCTGACCTTACCTTAAGGTGGTTGTTAGTGGTGACTCTGGGTATTAAATGTCAGTGTATTATGTAGGTTTAGCTGTCTTCTCAAAAGCACTGAGCCCCATTGTGTCTTTTGATATCTAGGAGTAAACCTGAAGTGACTGTCTTCAGAATAGCACCTTGTTTACACCAGTTTAAGGGATGTCAGAATTTTGTTCTCTGCTTTTGCTCATTGGTTCACCAGATAAATGGAATGAAAAGGCTTAGGGTGATCTATCCTTTCTAAAGCATAATAATTCTGTTTATTGTCTGGGGGGAAAAAAAATCTTATATATACCTGTAATAAGGGATGTGTTTGTTGGAGTATGTTGATTTATTTGAATATTAAGGTCTTACCAGAATAAAATACTTATGCAGTGGTTTTACTTAGCTAATGATGGACAGGGAGTAAATAGCAGCATGAATTTCTTTGTTAAAAATCTTTCAAGCAGAGGAGAAAAGGCAATTGAGAATTCTACTGTACATAAAGCAGTCAGACTTCTCTTTAGCACTTCTGCGTTAGCACTAGCTTCTGACTCAGCCTGACCTCTCTGAGAACCTCTGGTGACAGAAATGACTATAAAAAATGTCTTGTTATTTCAGCTTAGGGTTCCTTTAGTGAGGAGGAGGGAATGGGAAAATGGGGGCAAGGATGTTAAATAATGGTGGTCAGATTCTGTCTCACCTCCCTAGCTTTTTAGTGCTGTGTGGTTGTCAGCCCCAGGCATAGCCAGTAATTACTGGCTTGGGGATGGCAGGATCACTCTAGGACTCAGTAACACCACAAAATTACAACAAAAAATTTAGTTAGGGTCAGATCCTCAACTGGTATAACTCTGCCTGTCAGACTTCTGACAGTGCTCAGGGGCTGCAGCATCTCTCAGTTAGAAGTAGAGACCAGACATATAGTAATTTTATGCTATCCTAGTGCACCATATACAACCTGAATGGCCAAAGCAAAAGGGCTTATCAGAAGGGTTACAAGTTCTGGGATCCTCATTGTAATTCTGTTTCGTTCTTTAGAAATATCTCAAGTCAATAGAACCATCCAAGCAATATGCTGCCTGCATTGTTTTGCTGTGGATGGCTCCTCCCCTTAAAGTACAATCACTTTGTGTGGTATTAATGAAGAAATTAACTTTAATTCCAATTCTGGCTTTCCTGTAGCTCATATATGGGCTTTTACAGTTCTCATCTTCAGAAGTTTCTTTTTCCTTTTCATGAATCTTTGGAAACAGCAAAGCAAAAATATCTAAGAAATCTAAACTTGAAGAAACTTTTGAAAAGGGTTGTGTTTTTTTTTTCTTCCCCAGGCAGTAAAAGAAAGAGTATTGAAACAGGAAAATAAAATCCCCAAGGACTTGATTTGGAGTGCAGTGTGATTGTATTTTTCTAATAAAATGTCTTTATAACTCTGCAGCATGAAGAAATAAAAACTGTAAACCAGTTCTGTAAGACAGACCTTTTAGGATCAGATACCTCTCTGATACTCTTTGGTCTCAAGTCAATCCTTGGTCTTTGCCTCTGTTTCCCTGCTGCAGTGCAGGTATTGTTTGCAACTATGTTGATCCTTAAGCAGAAACATTGACCTAGGTGTCCTAATGCTTTTTAATTGCACCTCAGACTAACTTAACTCCAACACATCCCTTTTCTAGCTATAGAATAAGGAAATTTATAGCCTTGAGATTGTGCTTGTGAACCCCATAACAACAGTAATCTTGTTTACTCTGTTTACTCTTTCTCACATGGAATTTATCTGTTGTTTCTTCTGCCTACTGTATGATTTCCTCAAAAGAAAAAAATCTGGACAGAAGCAGAAGAGGATGGCTTAGCAGTTCCTAGGAACACAATGAAAGATTTACTTGAATAGTAGAGTTCAAAGCAAGTCCATACACTGGATCCATTCATAATAGGCCTACAGAACAGTATTTGTTTCCCTGATAGACAAGAAAATGTGGACATTACCTTGAGAAGTTTTAGTAACATTTTTTATATTACTAAAAGGCTATTAGGTCTCATGAAGTTCTGGAAAGCACCTTCTGGACTCATTGTGTACTGTATCTGTTACCTGTCAGAAAGACAACTGTTGGAGCTGGGTGGACTGTCAGCAGAAAATATCATCTGGTCTCCTCTAACCACAAAGTAACTGATACTAGACTGATGTCCTCAAGTGTCTTTGGCAAAAGCTCCGGTATTGACCCACCTGAAACCTTGCCTTGAAGTTCTGTTACAAATCTGTCTCTGAAAGCATCTGCCATCCCTACTTATATGGATAATTTTGACTGGTCAGGTTAGTCATATGTGCTTATTTCTGAATCCTGACAGGACAAGTATTTCTAGTGTAAATACTTGTCTGAATTTAGGAACATGACTTTCTGAAAATACTTAACCTCACAACTTTAAAATTGTATGTATATCTACCCTATTGAAAATCTAATAACAAAAATGGTCTTGAAAGTGGAAGTATAAGTATGGATGATATTAGGGTTTTTTTTTAAATCTTAGTGGAATATCCTGATAATATTTGCTCTAGTCTTAGTACAATGTGAGAATACTAAGAGTTAGACATGCTATTTCTGGTCTTGGTAGCAGCATACAAAATGCAGTCTCACCTTAAAATAGTATCGATATTTTCATTTATGGTGACAACTTATAAGATGACTTCTATTCATGTACATCCATCTATCTATCTATCTAGACCTATCTTGCAAAGATCTGTATGTTTATAGTAGGAAAAATAAGCAAATAAAACTGAAAAATTATTTTAAAATCCAAGTATGTAATTTTCTCCCTTATTGTTTAAAGTGCATTTAGGTAATTGTGCCCATTATTTAAAGATATGAATAAATGACTTCAAAATGTAGTAAGTGATGTTGCAAGAAACTATAAAACTAGTAGGAAAGAGCTTTTTTCTTTGTTACAAACTATTTGAGACTGATGGCCAGCTAAAGAGTGATAACACTTGGGAACAGCTGTAAATCCCATTGCGTAGGATTCTGTTTCAAATATATAGTAGCTTATTCTTTGCTTTGTTTGCTTTCTGACGTATTTGTGACGTATGTGACGTAAACACATTTCTTAGACGTATGTTGAAGGAAAATCAATCATCTCTTAGTCTTTTACTCTTCCCTGCTATTGAATAGTACTTAATATTCTTCTGTAAGGCTTCAGTGACTGATCCCTTTCTTTCCCTTTTTAACCTTGGGTCTACACAATGAGTCAGAGATTCCTTGCCTGTTTTCTCTAATTTTTCATAATTTTGTGGAACTACTTTTTAGAAAGTACAATAAGTACAACAAAGTGTGTATTTCTCCTCCCCAGTGATCAGTAAAACAGATACTGCTTTCTAAGTATTACTTAACTCCGACTGGTTTTGTTATAAACAACAGTAGGGACCGAATCTGAGCATGAAGAAGTGGGAAAAAAATGGCAGCAGTGGAATGTGTTAGGCTGTCTTATACTCTCCTGAGAAGTGCCGAGAGCCCCATTGCATAGATATAAATAGACTGCACTGTATACTCAATAATAAGGCTAAGCAGATAATTTGATCTAAACAATTTAACAAAATTAGCTTCCTCTTTTACTAGAATCAGTCTACAGACAGAGTACTATTTTCAGCAACATATCTATAAATAGTTCCTGGTGTGTAGCTTTTTTATGAATAATTCACAAACCTAAATGCTAAAATTTGAGCTACTTTGGACTGATAAGCCATAAAATAGATTGGTATTTCTTAAATAAGTAGGCAAAATTTGTTATCCTGTACAAATGCAAGTACAAATTATAAACTCATATCCAAAAATATAATACAATATTCATCTAACACTCTGCTCTGTCATCGATTTTGCTTGCTAGAAAAGGAGTACAAACAATTTTTAACCTACGCTTGTTTAAAAATTGGAATGACTATTTGTGGAAGATTTTATTCTGTTTTCTTTCCTGTCTACCAAGGACAGTGCGTTAGGAAAGAAAAATATTGAATCATTTGATCTTTTTCATTCTCATTTTCTTCATAGGCATCTCGCACTGATGTGCCTGTCCAGCAAGAGAGAATCTTTGATGCGCATAGGCCTGTTGACCTAGTCACAGGTATGGTAACATTCTAACTCACAACTGAGTGATGCATGAAAGAAATGAACCTAGCTTTGCTGCTGTGGCCATTGCTTTTTCTTTGGAGATCTCTTGGTTTTGTCCTTGGTGGAAGGCAGAGGGACGTACAGCCATAGGGCTTTCTTTAGGCAAACAGCAGTGTATTTTTTTATGAAATATATCCTAGTCCCAGTCTACTTTGGTACTGTTAGTGTTATTTTTAATATGCTCTATTATTAATAGGTCAGTATCTTTATGAAAGACAAAATAGTCCTCAGGATGCTATCATGTTTTTTCAGATACTTCCATTTTCAGTGTTTCCAGGATGTTCCCAGTAGAATTATTTATTTTAATCTCACATCATATCATTTGGGTTTCCCGTTACTTTCCCTTCCTAAGCCTGTTCTTTCCACTTTTCAGAGTACCTAGTACTTTTTTCACAACCTGCCCACTATTTAGCACATTCTGCTAAGTCCTTATTACTGCCATCCTTCTTCCCATCACAAGCTATAACTGTATCACAGTCTGTTCATTTGAGACTGATTTTGTATTTTATCCCATAAGAACAATATCTCATGCATTCACCATTTATAATATAGGCATTGTTCCAAACAACACAATTCAGAAGAAACAATTTTTGTGCCATGTGACAACTGAAGTAGCAAAAGAAGTATTTGGATGCATTTATCTGCTCAATTCTGATTTTTAAAGTTTGGGCTTTTGAGAGTGCTTGCAAGCTATTAGCTCTGCATACAGGCTTTGGCTATAAGCCCACATAAGGCTAGTTATGGGCATCTAACCAGGTTCCCCCATGCCTTGGTTTCAGTGGGAGACAAACCCAAGAAGGAGAGCTGCAAAGAAGTCCCAGTGCCCACTGACCCTGACTGGAGAATGAGCAAGTCAAGCCTCCAGATGTACCCTAGCATGTATCTACTGCTCACTCTAGAGGCAGTCTTTGTTACAAAGAGATGTTTCACTTGTAGAAAACAGATTTTGTAAGGGAAATGTACTAGAAACTATACCTATCATGCTGGTTCTCACTTCAGAATCAGTGGTGCAAAAAATTAATGAGAAGAAAGGCCCAGTGAAAATGATGATGTGCGTGCCTCTCAACAAAAAAAGAGTACAGGCCACCAGTACATATATATATATATACAATTGTTCTCAAGCCTGTATGGCTCCCTCTGTGCTACACCTAAGCTACCTGGTTATGGGAATGCCCATACTGCAACTGGATACATGACTGTACAATGGTTTGCTGGAAAGCTTTCCCTCCGGCATGCCTCAAGGTAAACAGTGCAGGTGGTCTAGCTTGTGGGTTTGAATTGGATTTAGAGGTCACTTTTAAAAGTCAGCAGTGGCATAGCCTTGTAACCACAGTTAGGCATTTAAGGGTTTATTCTGAAGTTCCCATTACTTCCAGTGTTATCTTTGGTCTTTCAGCCAGTTACTCTTCAAGGAAGTTAATCTTCAAGTAGAGTCTTGTAATGAATGGACACCATGGCACTCACTTATACTGAGGAATCAGCCTTGTCATTTTGTCAGGTAAGAATTCCCCCAGCATCAACGATTGTAGGTCTGAGCACACTGGTCCTAATGAAAACAGAAGTGCAAAGCCTTATTAACTGAAAATGGGGAGGACGTGCTCTGTTTGGTGTAAAAATGTCTCTAACAGGTTGTTGCCAATTTTAAAATGCTCTGAATTCAAAGAAGAGTTCAGTAGTAAAAGCAGAGACTCTGAAGTAATGTGCCTGATCTCCAAATGTGAATTGTCTGACTGGATTATTTTTTTTTTTAATTTAAAATAACCAAGTAGATTATTTAAGATCTTTCTTAAGCTTGTGTTTAAATTGATGGTGATAGGTATGCTGATCATTAGCTCCTCCCACTACAGTCAATGCTTTGTTTGAGAAGACTTGTGTTAAAAAGAGGCCTCCCCAAAACAACCAATACATAAAAAAGGGTACCTTTAGGCAGTGGTGGTCCCTGCCCACCTCCACCCCCCCCGCCGCCATGAAGCACTTTAGTTAAACTGATACTAATGGGAGTAACTGTTCCAGAATTTGGATATATGCCATTGGAAGGACAGCTGAAAGTCTTGTCTAATGAACAAGTTACTAGATCTGTCTGTTATGGACTTTAAAGTAAAATCAAACATATATGGTGCATGAACCATAATCATGTGAATTCTTGTAATCTTGGGATGTTTTCCTTAGGTTAACAGTGCATTTGGCTTGAAATGCACTTTTTTGTAGCTCAGAGGAATTGGTTTCAATTATTATTAAAAATAATAACAGAAATAACAAAGTTCAGCATATGAAGTGATATGGAAGGGACTGGAGGAGTCTGTCAAAACTTAGCAAAACTCTTAAGAATCTCTCAAACGTGAAAAATATCAAAAAAGTTTCCTCGAAAAAGAAGCCATCCTCTAAAGACAACTGAATATGGCAAAAGCAAATGCCTAGCAGTTAAGGGGATCTGTAAGGAATATGGCTAGTCAGAAAGCATTCCAAGATTGCAAACAAGGAGTGTGTGGGTACAGAGTAATAGCATTTTGGAGGGAGAAGAAAGGAGAAGCCTAAGGACTTTGGTATGAAAGAGCTAATAGTAGCATATTTTCCGCAGAGGAAGCAAAAATATTAGAAAAGAAAGATATCACATTTACTAGTTTCTTAAAAACTGCAAATGTTTGAGAAACTAATGACGACATGATACAGTAAGTCTTTAGAACTGTAACTGAAATTTATGACAATGGATAAGAAAAGGGTGATATTTTAACATGAAAAAATCTGCCTAAGAGATTTGTTTCTGGAGGTAGAGGTCCAGAATAATTAGAAAGTGAAATGAGAATAAGTTGTTCTTAAGTGTTAGAGGCTATTAAACCAGGAAAATCAGAAAAAACAAGTAGCATATACATGTTCAAAAATACTAATGAGAAGGGGAAAGCAAGTGTTAGACAATATCTAATTGTACGTGGTTCGGGAAAATTCTAAAGGAGAAAGAAATTGCAACCTCGTTTCTATTTAACAGAAAAACTAGGCAGGTAGGGTTTATCAGGAATTTTTTTCAATAACTACCATCACTATTACCATTCGTTTAGAAGGTGGTTTGTGGAACCATATGAGAAAACATGAAGTGGTCGTGTCCCTTGTATGGAGATGGACTCAATGACCTAACCCATCTTAACCGTATTTAATTTCTGTGGCATTTCTAAATGGGAAAGCTATAAGCAAGAACAATTTATTGTATTCCTGACAGACACCAGTGAATGTAACATGAATGCCCAGCAACATCTGGGTAAACTTTTCTTCTGTATGAACAACAGTGGTGAACCTTAGTCATTAGTGTATCTTTCTCACTTGACAAATCTAGAACTGGGCAAATTTGAATACTACAGCTACTGCCAGTATTGCATCAAAATCCCTCTTCTTTCATTTTCTTAAAAAAATTAAAGTTCAAGGCTCTCAGTATCACCTAGTGGTTTCTTGTACAGTGGCCTTATCAGAGACATCAGAGAAGCCATGTCATTCTGTTTTTGGAGAGTATTTTGAAATCGCTGAAGGAGGAAGAGTGTCTCTTTGCTTCTCATTCAGGCCAGAGGAAACACAAATTAAGCCAACATATACCTTCCCTCTCCTTGTGCATCATATCCATCAGGGATAATTTCATTGTCTAGTCCAACAAGAAGAGGAACAGATCTGCTTGTACATCCTTCCAACACAGACAATCTTGAAGGATTTGGAAAAGCAGATGAGTAGTGTTTGTGTTCTTCCTCATGTGCTGCTCTCCAGACCTGGTAGCTCAGAGTGGGAGAAGGAAGAGGGGGAAAGCTACTGCTGATTGCAGTATGAATACAAGCATTTTGGGAGAAGAAATTGTACTCCAAAATTCTACAATCTAGTCCCTGGTGGCACTCACAAAAGCAAAGTTACCACTTCATTAAATACTTTTTAATGATGATTTTGTGTTTCCGCCAATACAGTTTTTCATTCTTGAGTCCCTGAGGTGAGAAAGACCATCTTAGAGAAGGGAGTCCTTAGTATTTAAAAAAGATAACCACCATGGTCTAAATAAATAGGACATTCTGAGAACACTGATTCAGTCAATATTTCCATTCAAAATTTTCTTCACATGCATCCTCTTTTTCATTGAGAAAGAGGAGGAGAACAAGCATATATGTCCTCAGGCTAAAGTTGTATTTTGCTGCTTGAAACAAAGTGCAGAACATTGCTGCTACTGTGAATATGATTTATTGTCCAGCAGTGTTTTACACCAAAGCAAACACAGTGGACATAATGGAGGATGCTGCACTTCTGAAACAAATGTTTCCCATAGTGGACTTCTGACTGAAAGGACTGATACAAATGTTCAAGGATTAATTTATAGAAAGGTTATTAAATCAAAACAAACCAGCCACTTCCTCTGCCCTTAGTCCTTAATCCTAAATCCTCCACACCCCTCAACAGAAATAATTTTATAAGAAATGAGTATTTAAAATAGAAGCTATATCTTTAAATCAATAAAAATAGATATAGTGAATTAAACACGTTTCATAAATGAGCAGGAAATAAACATCAGAAATAATAAAGATAACTTGTCCCTGGAAATGAGAGATCATGAAAAAGATTGATTGGTGGCATAGAGTGCATAATGTAAAATGAGATAGAGGTCTTATTTTCTTTAAGTAAACATTTAGCCTTTTCCAGAGAAAGGGTCAGCATTTTTGTCATTGCATTTTTTTATAATAAAAATCACAATCTTGCAAAGTGGTTTGAAGTCTAACTTACAGCTGGTAGTGAGAGACGTTGCTGAGGGGTTGATACTGTTTAATGTCTTCAGGATGGTGGAGCAGAATGACACCAGATTAGTGGAAATTGCTGAAAGTTAGAGCTGCTGTTGAGAGGGGCTCTGAAATGCTGGAGGTATGGACTAGAAGACCTCCAAAGGTCTCTGATTGCACTGATGATAAAGTTTCATGACCTGTTTTGTATAAAACAGCTTCAGACTATTAAGGAGTTCATGAAAAGGTTTTTGTCATGTATTTAAGGATGCATTTGCCATGAATGAGCAACTACCAAGTATGATTTTAATTTGGTATTGACTGACTGAAAGGTTAGTATCATTCCCTGTGTTTGTCCTCAGGAAAACTAGTTTTATTACACTACATTTCACTATGATTTTTTCTTTTTGAGTTGCACTTAATTTTTTTTTCCCATTTAATTTCTGTATATGCATGTCTTGAACTACTAATTACCAGCAGGGGTAGCCTCCAAAGGAGTTATTCAAGGTTCTGATTTTGGCAGATTTTACTGTACTGTTGTCATGAAGACATCCTGATTGGGTAGCCAGAGCCATAGAACAGATCCTGGGAATGCACTGAGACCAGTACTGGGGGAAGTCTGCACAGCCCTTTACTCCTCTTAGTAAATTCATTCCTGAAAGTATGTTAAGTCACTGCTGTTCAAGATAAATCAGTTATCAGAATAGAAATTATTTCCAGGCTGAATAAAGTGAATATAATGTTGTAACTGACACCTTGAACAAGGCTTTTTGTGTATCTGAAAAATAGCTACTGATTTAAAAAGTAAACCACTGAGTGTATCAGAAAGGCTAACTCAAAAGAAAATAATCCGTTGAATGATGCCAATCCCATAAGAAATGTAATTTTACCTTGAAGCAAACAACCACAATTTTGAACATTCTTTGAAACATATATTTTGAAATAATCCCTTGGCTAAGTTGAGGTGACAGAAGTAACTTTCAGGCTTAAATTTGCTTTTCAGAAACCTTTTCTCCGAATAAGGTATCTCCAAAAAGCTTTCAATTCATTGTCAGTCTGAGTAAAATATGTGCAGAGCATATTATAAATAATTTATAAGGTCAGAGTTCTCCAGGAAAACTTAAGAACTTACCAATTCTGATTTCATTAACCAGTATGTTGTCATTTATTTCTACAATGATTTTATTGATGGAATAATTTGAATAATACTTAATATCTGTGTTTTTTATTTAATATAGTTGTGGACTTTTGTGATGTCTGAGCTTATTTGACCTTTTTGTAATAAGACACCAGACATAATTGGTAGTTGATTTCTGCAAATATGAATTAGTTACTAAATAGTCAAAGTTCCCTACTTTATGCTTCAGAAAAAGCATATTTGTTGTAACATGCTCATTTGCTACTCTCCCTGACATGCACCTCTTTATTCTTTATGCAAGTGCCCAGAAATACCTGTGATGACAGCAAATAATATTGATCTGAGATCTCATTATAAATTCAAACCTGTCATAGACTTGCTTTGAGAACTGAGAGTGCATGTATCTACAGCTGTATCTACATTTTTCATACCATCATCTATTCTATGTACTGTTTGTTATTACACTAGCTCAGGGTTACAGCTATGCTGTTTTCTATGTATTTTCTTGAAAAGGTCTCAATACCATATATTGAAAATGTACAGAATCTTATTATAAGAAGGTAGACTTGTTAGAATAATATGTAAGAGATTATACAAAATGAACAGGAAAAAAATAATTGCAGTAGGGAGGCTAAGACTGAAGAACCCCGTTTAATATGAGTAAGCAAGTGTGTGACAGGTTTGCATTTATGAGAACTCAAATCAATAATATTTGCTGTAACCACATGTATTCTAAATGTACTGAAGTTCATATTTCTGTAAATCCAATTTTAAAACTGAAGTCCAAATTCAAATAACATGTCCAATTTCATATATAGAAAATTATTTAAGTGCTTAGTTATCTCCTTGAAAAGGATACACTGAAACACATTTTAAAGTATTTTCCTAAGGGAGTGGTTCTAAAAAAGGAGGTCAATGAAAATCTCTATAAAACTCTGTTTTTTAATAACATGCACCAATAATTTAATAATATTATTCACAGTGTTGTGATTGGCACTTAATAAGAGAGTTCATGAAGCTGCAGTCCTCTGAACTGAGCAAGTCTTTTCCAATTGTTCTGGCTCCCCCCTTATAGGTTACTTTAGAGCTTCAGGAGAATGTAAACACTATTTCCCAAAACCATAGGAGTGAAGAGGGCTACTTGCTTTCAGAATTTGCTTAAGCTGCTGTTATGCTGACTGATACATGCTTTTCAGTGAAATAAGTAAACAGAAATATTAAAGCTGCATTCACAGTTACAAGGATTTGTTTGGTTAGAAGGCAGTGCAGCAGACATGACTGTTCTTGAGGGGAATGCAGGATAAAAAATTACATTTGTGTTATCTGGGGCTGCTTTAGGTTAGTTATTTAAGTGATTTAAAAGCCTGAGAAAGGCTCAGAAGGGGTCAGAGTATTAAAATTACTTTTAATTTATCTTCAAGAAAAATGTTTAAATAAATAGGACTGCATATCTTGTGAATAATTACATAATATGTTTTTCTTTCTTGTGAAAAGACATAGATACAGAAGCAGCTGGGTAGGAGTTTATGAAATTCCCTATCCATAGGCCTCATATTTCCTATTCAACCTACTTTTGGCTATAACTCAAGTTCTAGTTTATGATTGCTTACTGAGTTGTGAAGAATATACCTAGTTAGTTATTTCTTTTGCTTTTCTGATAAGTAAACCTCTGTTATGAAGTTGAAGAGGGCACAGGGTAGTATGAAAAAAATATATGTAACGGTGATACCACCATGAAACTTTAAGTAAGCAAATTATTGGGTATACTTCCATATCCATTAATACAGTTACTTCCTCAATGTTAACTGCTTGTATGACCAACATGTTGTGCTCTGTGTTTCCTTCCCTAAGCATGCACATTTTGTGGTGTATTTAGTTCATTAATATGAATCAGTCATATTGTCAGAAAAGGTAGTTATTAGGAGACTATTTCTAGAAGCTGGCCAGTAAAGAAGACTAGAGATCATTTAGTTTTAGTCAACACAGAGCTAGCTAGACAAATGGTACTAACTTTCGTTGATACATAGGTTATTTCCTATTTATTAAAACATCTTTCAGTACTGTTCCCAGTGAGATGGTCTTACGAATGGGGATAAAATAATCCACATGGGGGGCCTTGTTATTTTGCATTCTGGTGTCTTGGTGTCTCTTTCAGACAGAAATATGAATTCTCCAATTCCAAACAAAACCAAGTCTAGACTTTGAAAACCTTTAATGACAGGAATAAAACAATGACAATAAAAATAGTAATGTTTTTGAAATAGGTTCAAGTGTTCTGATAAATTATGCTGCTGATAGGAGTTCAGTTGCCTTTAAGATTGGAGTCACTAGTGAAAAAATCTGAAGGTCCAGTCCATGCTTACAGTGAAGTGTCACTGATTCTTGGAAGTAATGCTGTGACGTAAGAGGTTATGTCCAAGATCAGTCTTCCTTTTTTTCAGAGACATTTCTTGACACCATGTTGTGCACAAGATTAAGAAATAATCTCAGAATTGTCTTTGCTTCACTATCACGCAAACACTGTAATATGAATCTTAAATTCATGAACAGAGATAAATGCTCGCTTAACTGAACTACTCATGTTTGATTCCTGCATCTTGAAATAACGGTAACTCCTTTATTTCAGACAGTGAAAGGTATCAAGTGGCCATCAGTAGTGGATGGGTGTCCTTCAGATAGCTAGATAATAATGCGCCATAATCAGAATTGTTAAAGTTACAACTTTCTGTCCGTTTCTAAATTAGAGTTCTATGCAGCTTTCACTCAAAACAGCCACCTTTACACTTCTGTTTCACTTATATTCTTACTTGGATAACATGCATCGTCCTTTCTGGTTAATATTCAATGTGTTCCAGTGCAAATACAAAAACAAAAGAATGAACTATCTGAATTGGTGGTAAAGATAACTTAGTACTGAAGTAAGAGGAATTGTGCCCTCTAGAAAATGAATTTCTTTCCAGTGTTAGGATAATGTCCCAGCTGACTCAATAAAGGAATGGTTAAGACACGTGCCGCCTGTTTTTTCTTTTTGGCAAACTTAACAAAAAAACATCATTAATGCCAGGATGAAGTACAGGAAGATTGATGCTGTGTACTTTGAGAGTTCTTAAGAGATCTCCCTGTGAATGCATTAAGAAAATTTCCTCTTGGAAAAAAAAAAAAAGTGAGTAAAAATACTGAAGGGGGACAGATTTGGTGCTGGTTTTTTTTTTTTGGTTGTGGGTTTTTTTTTGTGAAAGAACTTCATTTTGAAAAACAAGGTCAGATCAGGTGAACAGTAAATTGTTCTGTTCTGCAGGTGAACCAAGTGCACACTTATTAGCTGACCATGTGGGAAGTAGTGCACACTGTATCCTTATATTAAATGAGTACAATTTAAGCTCTTTTATCTTCTTTCAGAATTCTCAAAATACAAAAATACGTTTAACTCCTGAATGTTTTTCTGTAGACCATTCAAAGTATTTTTAAGAGTAATATGTATTGCTACTGTATTTCTGTTTTTTACTGGCTTGGAGGACTAAGAATTCTGCTAGCTAGGTTCTTAGGTGGAACATTTAAGAAACATGTGCTTGTGTCACACATCTTGGTTTAAAAACATGAATAACAGATCTGGTCTGGAGTTCTGAGGTATGTTCTTTCTTTCTGTTTTTATCCCACTTAAGCTTAAATGCAAGAATTTCTGAAATATTCAGTTCATTTCTATAAATAAGAGAAGTTTTCCACTTGTTCCTGAATGCTCCCTCATGAAAAGAATTCTGTATTCAAACTCAGGCACACAAAGTCCTCACTTTCTCTAGGTTTTATCTTAGATGAGAAATCCACTGCCTTGTGGAGTGAAGCAGTAGGATAGATTGCTCTTCTTGTGAAAGATGGTCTTTGAGAGGACTCCTCCCAGATTACTGCTTCAAAGACTTACACAAGGCTTTTGAATTTTACCTGGCTTTCAGTGAAGATCCAGTAAGAATGTCTAAGTGATGCCCTGAAGCATTTTTGTTATACTACAGTATTGAAAAGGGGGATTTCAGTGCCCCAAATAGACTGGACCCTCTCTGAGGACTCCCTGATCTTTTCCTAATAGGCCCCTTATGAACTTCACAGATTTGAACTTGAAATTTGTAACTGTGTTAAATCTGTAGCCAACTAGAAACACCACTTTTAGAGTTATAGCTGGATGTTCTTTTAATAGCTGTTATACTGCATTTTCTGTTCCTGACAGTCACCTTCTCTGCTTCAGCTTTTTCTTCTTTGCATATTTTGTGAATTGTTCCTCCTTTATTGGCTTATGACTGGACCAAATATAGAAGAAAGGTGGAAGCCCGGTTGTTTGAAGGCAATATGCATCTAGTGGGAAATTGTTTCCTGCAAGAAAAGAATTACTTAGTATATGTATACACATATACATATATAAAATTTTTTTTAGAGTATATATAATGTATATAATCCATCTATATGTGTGTGCAAAGAAGTAGCAGTCATATTAGTAGTGAACAACAGAGGAATCTGGTTTTAGCTAGAGAAAAAAAAGGTCTCTTCACATACCATCAACAGTTTTAAAAAGCCCTTCAAGACTATGTGATGTCTGATAGCACCAGAAGAGTTAGCAGTCATGCAGATGTCACTCGTGTGTTTTTGCATAGTCTCTTATAGTATCTTAATATATGTTACTTCTGTGATTTTACATAACATATGGTGGATGTGTGTCATTGAGTGCCAATGAATAGGAAATCTATGAAGCGTCTTTTTTTCCAGGACTGAAAGGTTAGAAGTCATTGTATTGACCATTGCAGGAAGAACCAGTAGTGTTAACAACAGTCTTTGGTCTTTACCCATTGACTGAAGTTACTAGAGTGAGAGTAACATAACTGGAATGACATCTGGGAGAGGGCCCATGATATATTGACCGACATAAGATGTCCTTCAAGGGCTATTGAATCACGTTGCTCAGAAATGGGAAAGCAGACACCAAGCGAGAGCTGATCCCGTTCAGCAATTAAGGATTTAGAGCATTCTTAAATCATGCAGGCTAAATAATTATATACGATTTTCATATTGACTAACTACTAATACTATAGGAAATGGAGTAAATCAATTTCCAAGTAGCTAATGAGATTTCCATTTAATTTTGCAGTGTATTGTAGTACTATGAGTCATATTTCCAACAAAAATAGTGTATTGTGGTAACCCTTGTTTGTACATAGTATTCTTGTTATAAAATCTCACAACAGGGATGAATTAATTTGTATTTTGAAGCAGCATTAAAGCAGCACACTCTTCCTACTGACAAGTTCTTGAAATCTGGGAAAAAAAAGATTTTAGTGGCTAGTTGTGTAGTCTGATTATGTGTGAAAATTTTAGGTTTTTGAAATCTAGAAACACAGCTATTCTGAAGAACAAAATGCAGAATTTAATTAACTATTCAGAAATAGATGACTGGTTTCAAATTTGCTTTTATTTTTTAATGTTAATATTCCCAAACATCCTATTATCCCAAGCAATGAATACAGATAACAGTTGCTTTCTGTGACTGTCCTTAATGATACTATACTTAGCTTCTGTTTGGGATTGTACTTGACAGTCTGCTTCTGAACCATTTTTTTGTGAAATTCAAATAACTGAAACCCAACAGATGTAGGATATACAGCCATTATAAAAGTTAAAGCCATAAAGTTCATTAACTGCATTGAAAAAAGAACATATTTTCCAGATCTATTTAAATTTTCAAAATGAAACTTAAAAAAGCCATCTAGACTTTGAAACCTGCTGAGCTTGATGTCTATGTGGAGCAGCATTACATCACTTGTAAAAGGCTTACTTGGTTATACTACTGTGATTATCAAATGATGACCAGCAAAAGCAACCCTTATAAAAGAAGTCCACTTTACATACTATTGAAGGTCATTAAAGAAAACTCCAGGCTTGTAGAAAAGCAGCACAGAGATGCCATCTAGCAGTAACTCTTAGAATATTTCTAACGTTTAATAGTTCTTTCTTTTAAGATACTGCACTTAAGTGTAGGAGAAAGGAAAGATTTTATATTCCAAGTCCTTCCCCTATAGCTGGCTTCCTGCTGGATATCTACCCACCCTGCTGGAAATAAGACTTTACTGAAATATATTATCATGAATAATTATATTTTCTTGGGTTTTTTTTCTATGTAAATACAGAGAAAAATTAGAAACAAATCAACAGATATAACATTTAATAAATATCTTAAAATTTATATTCTCTAATTAGCACTAAGAGTGTTTAAAGTTAATCAGTAGTGAGCTGTCTTCTACTTGTTAAAGAATTTCCAGAGCTGGTCAATAGTCTATATTGTGTTTAGCAGGAAAAACAAAACAAACACACACACACACACACACACACACACACACCCCAAATACAAAAGCATGGGCAATGAATTACTATGGTTGAAATAAAATCTTAATGTGAGATGTAAGAATAAACTATATATATATATACACATATTTTGTTACATATTTTACCATAAGATGGCGACACTTAAACACTTTCCTATCAGTAAATAACCTAGTGAGTTTAGCATAAAAGCCCTGTCTTAGTAAGAGTGCCTGTGGACAGCAGTTTTAAGTCAGTGATGGCCTGGTACTAAATCAAAGCTTTTTTCCCCAGGTATTATTTTAAAGTAGTTGATCAGTAAAATAACCTATAAATTGAATATTAATTATGTAGGACATGAATAGGAATGTATTGTGTATACTTTGAAATGTCTGATGTGATTTATTTTCATAAGCTGAATACTTTTGAGTGTCAAGGGCATGTAAAAAGTTGTCTGTCTAGTCATGAGCATATTGCTCAATTCTTTCTGGAAAAGAAAGAATTTAACATCCCCTTGTTTCCTACAATTAATTTCATATGATATATTTGCTTCCCAACCTGCAGGGCAGAAAATTATTATTCCATTTCAACTTAGCATAAGGCAAGATAAATAACTGAGCACTACTTCTAAACTGAGATTTCAATCACAAATTGTACTTATTTGCTAAATAATCCTGAAAACATTTTTACATACATCATTTTTCACAGAAATATGAAATCTGTTGTTTGTCGTCAACAAAACTAAATGGTTATCTGCTATGTGGCATCTTTTTAATGCTTAATGTGGTGTGGCACCTTAAGCAAGGATCTGAGTAACCACTTGATGTCATGTTTTTATTTCTGAAAACCCAGTTTAGCTCTGATAAACACCAGACTTTGATTAAGGACTCTTATTTTTATATAATCTTAAGGACTTTTGAGCTTTCTGGCTCATGACCCCTTCACAAAGTTAAAAGAGCCTGCAATGAACATTTTAATATCCTTGAAAATGTCACATGCAGTGATGAATAAAAGGCCATTTTTATGCCCTCTGCACAGTATGCCACAGAAAAAGGGCTAGAAGCAAAGTTTCAAAAGTTAATTCATGCCATTTCATTCCAGTGGCTCATCCTACTTTTCAGTGCTGGATGGTGATGGGCAAGTAGGACGGACCATTTCTTCCCCCTGTTATTTTGGAGCATATCTCTGACATCTGAACTAAAAAATTAATTCTGCCAGCTGAAGCTTGTTTGCTTCATTAATGGTTTTACTCTTCTGTGGCTAGACAGTGATACAAATTTTGTTTTTCCTGCTTTCATGCAGTCTCTTTAAGTCTCTTAACTTTAATAGATCTCGCTAAGTGTAACAGAAGATAGAAAAATAAAGAAAACGAGTGTGTGGAAACCTGCAATTATAATGTGACCATGTCCTGCTATTCACACAGATGTGGAGGTCCTGTGCATTGACTGATGAGTCTCTTTACAGACACAGCAATAGCCGATACTTTCAAATAGGTCCTATTTAATAACATTGATATAATTAATTATTTAGCTAATGTTATTAATCCTATATCACCTCCTGCTTTTTTAAGTTGTCACTGTATCTTACTGATTAAGAAGTGGTCAGAATACTGCGGCTGTAAATCAGATTTCCACTGAATTGCTTTTTAAGTTCTATCTTTATATTTTTAGAGGAACATGCCTTCCATATTGTTGGAAATTCAGTACATTTTTGTATATGATTAATTTACGTGATTAATGCTTTTATTTTAAAGGAAAAAATCTGCCTGAAGAACTGAACATTTCCTCATACGGTAGTCTGGTATCTAAATGGTATCACTAAAATGACGTTCAGCAACATACAATATAAATTGTGGCAACATGGTAGGGACTGCTGCTGGTAACGGACTGCAATACTGTAAGAATGTTTTCTCTCTCGTTACTTTTTTATGATGCTCACAGTTACAAGAGTGCATGTCACAAAAAGACAAATGAGCCAAGTTCTACATCTGTAAGATGCAGCACTACAGACGTCTGCAGGCCTAGGGGGTTTCTGTCATTACTGCTCTTAAGCGGTCTAGCGCAGTTCTGATTTTTTTAATGATTTAATCTAAACCCACCTTTACAAGGCAGGTTGCGCGGCTCAACCGCGTTGTTTACTTTTATCATTATTTTGGTATCAGACGTGATCTTTTGGTGACCTGAACACACTTGAAAATAACGAAACTCTACAGCAGCCCGGAGCATGCCTCTAGTACCGACACCAGTGTCTTCACGTGACGCCTCCGGTTCCACTCGAAACAAATTTATTCCCAGTCGGAGGCTGTCGATCCCTGCTTCCAGCGCCCAGCTGCTTCTCCAGAACCGGTGCAGTCACCGAGCACCGTCCAGACCTCTTTGCCCTGAGTCGGAGAAGTCGCTGTTCCTGCCGGCTGGACAGCTGCCGGCCTTCAGCGGGGGATGAGCCCCGCGCCGCGCCGCCCTGCCCTGCCCCCGCCGTCCCGACGCCCCCCCGCTGCAGCCCCGTCCAACTTTTGCCTGGGGCGGTGCCGGGGGGTCGCGGGGAGATCGGGGCTGCGGGGGACGTGGGGTGCGCGCGCTCTGCGCGCCGGTGCCGCGGGCCCCGCTGCAGCGTGCCCGCGCCCGCAGCCCCTCTGACGGCTGCCACCGGCGCGTCCCCGCCTCGCGCCGGCAAGCCGGTAATCCCGGGACCGGGGACAGCCGTTTCCGCCACGGACTCCCCCGCCCGGCCGATCGGACGACCAAGGACGCGCGCCCGCCTCTGCCCGCAGCCATCCAGCCGCCCGGCAGAGCCGCGTCGCCCGCTGCCGCATACGCCGCCTGCGGGCCGGCACCGCCCGCCTCGCTCCGCCGCCGCGGAGCCGGGCGAACCCGCCGTCCGCGGGGGCGCCCGGGCCGGGCCGGGTCGGGTCGGGCCGGGCCGGGCCGGACCCGGGCGCGGCGCCCGGCCGGCTCCTACCTTGGTCGGGTCGAGGCCGGCCAGCAAGGACAGCAGCAGGAGGTTGAGGATGTTGGCGGGCGCCCGCATCCTGATCCCGGGGCTGCCTCTCCGCGCCGCTCCTCTCGGTCATTCACTCCGCTCCCGCTGCAGCGACCGCGCCGGCAGCCGCGCTCTCTGCCCGCCCGCCGGAGCCCGACTGGAGGCGGCAGCGGCAGCCGCCCGGGGGACGCTCATTCCGCGGGCAGCCTCGGCGCGGGGAGGGCGAGCGAGGACGGCGCTGCCCGTGCTGCCGGAGCGGCTCCGCTGCCCCGTCCCACCCCCGCCCCTCCCCTCCGCCCCGGGCCAGCCCACCGCAAAAGTTTGGGCCCGGGAGACGGCGGCGCGAGCGCGGCAGGACGGGCGCGGGGCGCGGGCGGCGGATGTGACATCACCGCCGCCGTGAGGGAGCCGCGAACCGCTAGCGGGGAGCGGCCGGGGAGGCGGTGGCGGGCTGGGCTGGGCTGGGCTGCGCTGCGCTGGGCTGGGCTGGGCTGCGCTGCCGAGGGGCGCCAGCAGCCGGGGGGCTGAGGAGAGGCGCGACCCGGGCCGCCAAGGCGCGCCGCGTCCCGCCTCACGGCGCGGCTCTCCGTGGCCCTTCGCTCAAACTTTGCCTTCTTCCCCCCCAGCGGTGGCTGACGGAGGCTCTTTTCTCCGCGGAGGGCAGCGTGCAGCCAGGCACGGCTCTCCCGCTGGCTGCGGGCGGGTAGGTGCGGCTCTCCGGAAAGGAGCACCCCTGGCACCGTAGCACTGGGCAAGGGCGGGCTGTTGGGGGCAGCTGCGGGTGCCGCGGCGGGGAGAGGAGTTTCGCCTGGGGAATCCCGCCCTTTCACTCCCCCACCTGGAAAGTTAAGTCAGGGCTTGCCTGAGCCCTCCACTCTGCTTTCCAGCTGGACCGTGGGCCGGTGAGGGACTCTCGTGTCTCCTTGTGTTGGCCGATGAGCTGTGGTGGGGAGGCCTGTTAGGTGAAGGTTGGTGGAGGTCATTGCTTGGAGTCCTTTGGGATCCCTCCCAAGGACACGCTGCAGCATGCGGTCAGAATTTTCCTTTTCTCTACTTCAACAGGCATGTTTGTAGTCGGGCAACACTGGTTTGCTAGCCAAGGCTCTGGGTGGGCTCCTGTCTGCCTATGCAGCAGCTCATGGTCACTCTTCCACAGCTACAGATGAGGAAGTACAGGCAGGGATGTGGTTTGGCCTCCTCAGGGTTGCACATTTAGCACAGCTGAATATGGCCCAAATGTAAATCACACTTACAACAGCACCATCCTGTTGGCATGGGCAAAGTATGTCAATGTTTCAGTTATTTTCCAAGACTCAAGCTCATGATCTATGGTCAGGGTAACCTTAGTTGTAAGATTATGACTAAGATTGTCCTAGATTAGTTTTTCAGCTTTACATGGTAAAAACGTATTAGCTTTACTGTTGGCATTTCTTTTTGTCTTGATTAGATTCTCTGGGGTCTACATCGTGTACTTTTTCAGCAGCTAGCACAGAAAGGCCAAAGCTGTTGTGGATGTTTAGGTGCCATGTAATCTTAACAAAGAGAAAAATAGCATAAAAGTATCCTTAAAGAAGGAAAACTTCAGTATAAAAAATAAAGCAAAAATCCAAGCTTGGGAGGGTGTTTTGGTTGAGTGTCTATTAGGATGAGTATGGTCAGGGCGTGGTCTTCTAACTTACTCTCTCCAAGTCTACAAGATTGGTGCCTTTCTTCTTCAAGAATTAAGACCACCGCTGAAAGACAAATGGAGCAGAAACTGTTCTGCCCACATACTATCTGAAAAGATTGCATATTCTTGCATAATGTTCCCAGATCAAAAGTGCTAATTTTCCCTACAGTGGTTTATTATATTTTTGAGTTTTACATTTCTTCTAGGATTAAAATAACTAGATTTTCTTTTGTGAGTGAATTAAAATTTATGGTTTATGGTAAGATGACTTAGAGAAGCCCCCTTTTGCTTAGCAGTATCTTTTACAACGATACAGACTTTCATTTCCATGGAAGGTAGATCTACAAAGTGTAGTTCCTTATGACAAGAAAAGGAAATTACAGAATTTGTGAATGAGCTTCCAGTGACATTCCAGGGTCTACAATGGAAAGAGAATCCCCTCTGATACAGACTCTACTGAATTTCCTTCTACAAAGAAAATATAAAAGATACAGAAAGGAGACTAGTTTAGTTAATTTTTTTTCTGTAGAAAAGATATAAAAGGTCTATTTTCTATGAAGTAATGATAAAAAAATGTAAAAAGGGACAGCTGCATATATTAATATGGATACAATAATAAGTAAAGTAACAGTACCAAAGCATGGAAAGTCTGAGGTTCTCCAAGGGACAAAGTGAATGGTGTTTTCAAAAGAAACAATTTCTTATGAAAAAAGAAAGATTGTAAAGTCACAAAGGCAGGTATGAAGGTATTTAGATCTTTTCTAGTGTACCTCAGTGACTAGTTCTCTTATTTTCCCTACCTTTATTTTCCCCACACTTTTCTCCCCTTCCTTTTTTTCAGTTGATCATAGATAAAATTGGCAAAATATTTGAATTATTAAAACAATCATAGAATGCAAACTTTTTGAAGAGCTTCAGTGATGTGGTATGTTTGTCCACTTCCTGATGCTGCTTGGAATATCTGTCTTTGAAGTCAGTAAAATATTGAAGACTACAAGTTAAAAATAAAACAAATGGTTCCCCAGGCCCCTGAAAAAAGTGAGACTTCAGATATCCTGAACTCCTCCGATACTTTTATGTGTTACAAACTAATAATTTTTTTGATATATGAAAAGGTACCAAAATGTGTTTCAGAAGGATGGCATAAAGTGACACAATTCATTTCACTCGATTTTAACATTAAGAAGAAAAAGAAAATATGTAATAGACTTACTTTTCTACCCTCTAGCAACCTGACAAGTCTTCTTTTTTCAGAAAAGGCTGTCTGAAGAGTGGTGAGAATCACTAGCAATTAGTACCTGAAATAATTGTTTTTTTTAAAATGTACCTGAAAAATTAAACAAAATTCAAGTCCATATGAGAAGCTTTTACTTCTGCTGTATGCCCCGAAGTGGCAAGGGAATACCTGATTCTGAGGATCTCTAACAAAGCTTTTAATCATCCTTAAAGCCTATGAAATTCTACGTGAATTACATTTCTTCTTGAATTCTTTGCATGGAGATGGCTGCAGTCAGGGTAAAATACTCAGTCATGAGGGAGAAGAAAAGAGATATCAAAAGCTTTCTTGCAGGCATCAGTGACAGAGTATTAGCAAAATGGAGACACGATAGGTACAGTTTGTCTAGATAGTGAAGGATATTCTCAGTGTGTGGCTAAAGTTATAACAACTTCTTTTTCATACCATATTGCAAGACATATTGCTAGCAGTTGGAATAAGACAGATACTTGTTCACTTGGGTACACTGGAAACTGAAGTTGATAAATTGGATGTAGGTACTGAATTATATATACATAAGTTCCAAGTTCTGCAATCTGAGTTTGACAGCTCAAAAGTACTGATGGGAGTTATGATAAAAGACAACATATATATGCATCTGTAGAAAGACACTCTTTATTTATAGCAGGTCACACCTGAAAACTGTATTTTTAATTGCAGTGCTATAAAATATTTTTTCTAGACAAAGAAATTTTTCATGAAATCAGTTTTATATGTACACTGAATATTTCATGGGTGTTGAATTTTCCACCAAGTTAGGAAGGTGGTCCAGATTTGGAATTTTAGGCATTTTCCATATTTATTATAAGAATGAAAAGCTTAGGGAATTGGGAAGAGGGGTTGAATACTGACCCTTGTTGACTTTAATAGAACTGAAATGTCCTTGGAGAGCATAAATGTGTCTTTCATTATGGAAGAGATTTTGATATTTCAATGAGAATGAAGAGAGAAAAAGATAAAAACAAAACTAAACTATCAATGATACAGAAGATAAACTTTTATGATAGATGTTATATTTGATTACATTTCTAAGGAATGTGAGAGAAACAGATTGCTTGAAGTGTTGTTAAATCAAGTGAAGAGAAAAATCGGTAAAATACTGATTTATTTAATTTAGCCAGTGAAGAGTACATAGATGTTAAATAAAGTACAGAGATATTTCAGATATGGGACAAAATTCAGGACTGCTGTAAATTATTAAATATGCTTATATTTGGATAGATTTTGCTATCTGATTGAAATATACTTTATAGTTATTAGTCTCATAAGGAGAGTCATCTTTTTTGGAATCTGTCAATATTACAACCTCACTTCCTAATCCACGTTGCTATATTAGTTAGTTGCAATATTGAAATGAGGTTTTAGAAGCATGTTTTTTCAGTGTAGCTGTCCTAGTGATGATTACTTTACTAAATAGAATTGTACAATTACGTCAACACTGAGTATTTTCTGAAATCCTACTAATACCTGAAAATGTATTTTATTTTTCTGTACATTATCAAAATTGAAAGGTGACTAAATAATTATTGAAAATAAATCTAGCAGTTGATATTTTTCCTACTCCCTGCTCTCTTAAAGTTAACCTTTTAAAATAATTTTTGTTACTCAGAGTTTTTTTAGGAACTTTTCTGTGAAAATTACCTTCCTTTGTGTATATATCTATAAGAGTGCACGGCAAATAGTTAAAATGCAAGTTTCTGAAGAACTGCAATACTAATGTTATTTCCCAATAAGCTTACTCTTAGTGCCAGTGTGAAGTGTACTGTAGATGCAAGTAGCTGTGAATCAGCATAATTGTTATTGGCTTCTATGAAGTAAGCAAAGTAGCCCATGACAGATGTACAGAAATGTTTAGGTACTGGATGAAGTGGACAGGTTTAATAGAGAACTAGTGAGTTAAGCACCTCCTTCAGATCTCCAGCTCTTTGTCTAAAACTGATCCATATTTAGAATTTACTTTTGTTGAAGTTTGACCTTAATTTTAATTGGTGAAGAAAGTGCCCTAGTAAAGTATTCCCAGGTGTTTATAGAGTTCGTATGAAATCCAACAAAAACTTAACTCTGTGGAAATGTAAGTTGTTTTAAAGCAAATATGAATATCTATTTGTAAATATTTCTATAAAGTGATTAAGTTAGCTTTGTTTTTCTTTCAGGTATCATTTATGCTTTTTTTTTATTCAGGACTTTATGCATCAAAAACTAATTAGTAAAATAAATTCTCTTTCCAGCTTGCTAGGAGTTAACATCATCTTTACTTTAGAGCACCATATAGTTATAGTATTTTCAGATTTACAAATCAGTTATATTTAAATTTCAATTACTGTATAAATAGAAATGAAGACATGTAATTAAAGATTTCATCAGTTTGAAATGTAAGAATGTCATTCTTCATGAAAGTGAGAGCATATATGAAGAATGCCTATCTACCAAAAATGCTTATCTTTCCTAGAACATCGTGGAACTCTGCTCACAAGCTTTCTGATATTTTCCCATTCCAATATGGACAAGTACAATACAGTGTATACCATCAGAGTGGCCTTAGAGTGTATTACTGGTTATCTGTGACTTTTATAATTTTAAATGTCATAAAATGTAAGGATTAAGATTCTCTTTTAAAAGATCACAAAGACAGTATATGTATTCTTGATGAACTCTTTGATGTTCTTAAAATCGCACGATCACATAGAACAAATGAAACTTGGAGAACTAATTTTGAAATGTTTTATTTCAGAATTCTAGTGCAGATAGTAAAATCTAGTCAGTTTAATAGAAATTTGATTTGGCTGACAGATTTTGAAAATAAAGAAGGTATGATTACTCAATATGAACAGGAATAATATAATTTTTAAACAGTAGAATATTCAGTTGGCATAATTTAAAATTGAATATTACCTCTTAAAATAGATAATTTGCAGCCTGTCAAGTCCCAGTTAAAGTTGAGCTAAGTAGCTGATGATCAGAAAATTAATTCCCCAGCTAAGTCTTAGGAATCTCTAGAATGTTTTAATATTAAATATTTCTTCTAATTTAGAACATAATGTACTTTGCAAATACATGCTGCAAAAGTGACAAAGACAGAGCAGTATGCTGTATGATGACACATTTATGAATTTATTTTGATAGTAATTTTAATTCTCTAAATGTTTATATGCAAGCAAAACTAGTTTGTGTCTCATTGCATATACGTAGATATTTATTGACCAGAGTGTCATAGTAAAGAGGCTGCTTGCAATAACACTGTGTAGCAACATGATGTTTGTGGGAATTGAAAGGACCTGAGTATCCTCAGCAATTGATCATTGGGGAGTTCCTGGGCTCAGCATCCTACAGGACTGGCTCTCAAAATAGTAAAAGTAATAAGGAATTACTACTAAAAGTTCAATTGCAATACCAGTGTTTGTCATAATCACTTAAGGGCACAAGTACTTAGAAGAAAGATTAGGTCATGATTATAAATTATGATGCAAACATTCTGATGGATTTTATGTTCTGTTCTATTTTAAGGTTGTGAATGTTGCCTTCATACATGATATTTTTCCCCAAATGAAGAGTCAGTGTATCTAGTATCTCATGTCTGCCTTCTGTGCAGAAATTTCTGCTGGAATGGAGAAAGAAAAGTTTGCATAAGAACTTGCCACAAGGACAAATGAGCTTGAGAGGTGGGTGTTTTCTGTAATGCAGTAGTTCATTGCTTTGATTTTTAATCAGTTTCAGTTTTTAAAAGAACCTGGTAGTATGGTGCTATTTGTGGTATTATTGCAATATTCGTGGTTCTGTCCCATATAGCCAAGAAGGATGCTTGTTATAGCTGATGACATAAACTCAGGCACTGTTATGATAATTTTTGTTAGTTGACTGTCGTGGTTTAACACCAGCCAGCAACTAGGCAGTACACAGCCGCTCACTCACCCTCTCCCCCCCCCAGTGGAATCAGGGAGAGAATTGGAAAAAAAGGTAAAAATTGTGGGTTGAGATAAGAACAGGTTAATAGAACAGAAAGGAAGAAGCTAATAATGATAATAATAACAATAACAAAATGACAATAATAATAATAATAATAATAAAAGGATTGGAATATGCAAAACAAGTGATGCACAATACAATTGCTTGCCACCCACCGACCGATGCCCAGTTAGTTCCCGAGCAGCTATCCCTCCCAGCCCCACTCCCCCCAGTTTATATACTAGACATGGCATCACATGGTATGGAATACCCCGTTGGCCAGTTTGGGACTGCTGTCCTGGCTGGGTCCCCTCCCAGCTTCTTGTGCCCCTCCAGCTTTCTCACTGGCTGGAAATGAGAAGCTGAAAAATCCTTGACTTAGTCTAAACACTACTTAGCAACAACTGAAAACATCAGTGTGTTATGAACTTTCTTCTCATACTGAACCCAAAATATAGCACTATACCAGCTACTGCGAAGAAAGTTAACTCTATCCCACCAGAAACCAGGACATTGACACATATTTGATATTTTAATTCCAGCTGGATGCTAGAATATAACTAGTCTGAAAAAAAGTAATCATCTAAGCTGATGCTTGCTGGCATTCCCCTGGTGCTTCTGTAGGATTAGATTTTGAATACTGATGTGGGATTGTGGCTGTGAAAGGTATGTGTCAGTATTCTTCCTGAGATCAGTTTAAGTAGGGCGACAGCTTTTTAAAAGGCAAATGTTAGGAAGAGAAATATTTAAAAAAGGTATATTGGTTTACTTTGTACAACATTTGTCAGATTCTAAAGTAAGTCTTTCTAAAAAGCAAGTTGGTGTGTCTCTTGGCAATTATCAAATGGTATCTGCTCTTCTTAATCTGTAAGGAGATTATCCAGGTTATACACTAATTGTCATGAGTGAAGAGACCTCCAAACTAGCTCCAACCAAGTCTCGAAGCTCACTAAGAGTTGCGCTGGGTAGGCTTAACAGCTCAGTGAATTCTGCATTCCAGAATGTACAGTGTCACTCGTTTTCTATTTTCTCAACGCAGTATCAAATTCAGGAGACTATAACTTGCATGTGGGACATGATACCCCTTTTTTATCATATTCCATTTGCACAGTGTTACCCCAAATGCTTGAGAGTTGGCTCTAGTTTTGTTTTGATTTTACTCCTATCCTGTTGCACAGCAGCAACAGAGGGACTGATAAAATGATTCCATTCATTCCAATTCCACTCATTCATAGCTTTGGCTACGATACTTGGTCAAAGTAAACACAGTATCCCTTCTTTAGAGAGGAAAATTTATAAAGATTTTCTTCAGTTTTCTGTAGGATATCAGCCCATTTGTAAATTCTAGAGGGAGTAAGTGGATTAAATCATCCATAATAAATAATTGTAATAAAACTATGCTTTGAAGCAAAAGGTCTTGTTTTTCCCTCATACTTTGGTTTACATTCCAGTAATTTTTGGACAGCTACCCCTCATTTACAACTAGTGTATCTGAAAAGTGAATCATATCTACAATATCTGATATTCAGGAAGCATAAAAGCTATAAATACCACATGTTTCAAGACATAAGGAAACCCCTTTTAACCATTAGGACAATCAAGCAGTGGAACAGGTTGCCCAGCAAGGTAGTACAGTCTGTATCCTTGGAGGTTTTCTAGACCAGATTGAATGAAACTCTGAGTAACCAACTCTGACTCCACAGCTGACCCTGCTTTGAGCAGCAGTTTGGACTGGAGACCTCCTGAGGTCTCTTGCAGCCTGAATTATCCTATGATCCTGTATCAATGTGAACAGTGGTGAACTGGCTTGCCTCTTCTGCTGTGTGTGGGACTTGGAGCCACCTATCTTATCCCTCAACATATCTGAGAAAAAATAGGTGGTGTATTTCCTATCAGTATATATTTTTGGACCAATATGATGTATATTATATGGTTTTATGTGTGTGTATATATATTTTTTATGTGTATATATATATATAGTTTTAGACTCGTTTGATGTATATTTTTATTTACAGGAACAGTAGTGTACAAATTACTCAGTTTTCTAATTTGATGCAAAGAAGAAAAAAAATATATGGAGTTTTAGTATGCCTCTGCTTTTTTTCAGAAGATAGTTGTAGTCTTTGTACAAATGGTATGAAACTTTCTCATAATTAATTTTTTAAAAAAAGGTACTCCTTTGTGCTGGCCCCTGACCATTTTTTTTCAGGAACTTTGGTTTATACATTATTGCCACTTTTTTATCTCAAGCCAGAGGAGAGCTCTTTAAATCAGGGTAACACTGAGTCTTGACAGTTTGTTACATGAACTATGAACTCCCTTGCCCACATCTGCACTGCATGAGTGTTCACATAAACCTCATGATCTTCTTGAATATACCCTAGTTCCAGCTGTTAAGCAGTGGGCTCAAAACCAAAGCTTTAATGAATTCTGAGATAGTCTCCTTTTTCATTTTAAACCTGTGGATCAAAGAAATGTGAGATACTACCAATTCTCGCACAGAACCTGAACAGTGTTTGACTTCTAAAATAAGCTATGAATGAGGGGTTTGATAACATATTTCTTGGAAAGCTCTACACAGCTTTTCTTTCAGAGAGAGTAGTACAAATCCCTTGCTGTCATATTCAGCAGATGGCAGCATGCATGTTAACTGCCTGGGTATCTGCTCAAACCTTTAAGCTGCCATGCCATATTGACTAGCAAAATAATTAATTTGTCTTTTTGGTCAATTATTTGTCTTTAAGGTCAATCACAGTGGAAGCTTTCAGTGTGTTAATGTAAAAAATCATCTTTACCCTGAGGGGGCACTGTCACAGCAGGTAAGAATTAATTGTGGAATTATATTGCTTTCTTCCTAGAATACAGCTGTGTCAGAAGAAGGAAAACATATCAAACCAGTAGAGTGCAGTTCAGGACCCTGGTGTTTAAAACATTAAAGCACAGATTTAACATTTCCACACATGCATATCTGAATGGTACCAGGATCAGGGCTTGGGGATTAGGTCATGAAAGGTCATGCAAAAAAACCCCAAACCAACCCAAACCAAAAAAACCCCCAAACATGCCCAAACAAATGTTAATGTGTGACTTTTCAATAGCAATACTCATGTCCTTTAAATTTGGCCATTTTTTTGTATAATAGCAGATCAAGTGTGGTGTAGATGCCATATTATCAAACCCATGAATATAAACAATGAAGGCATATGATAACAATGTAAGACAAATTGCCGTGTCAGGTAGAAAAAACCCATGATTTTCCAATCTACACAGGAGATTGCAAGGATGGTGTTTTCCATTGTAGTGTTCTTATCAGACTTGCAGAAGCAGGAATAACGGGGTACTGGAGGCAAAATGTAGAATGCTATCTGAATTTTTCAGCTATGCTGAATTTTGGCCAGAGCTGTTAAGGTGAATATGGATGAAAATTGTGATAGACTTTTGATTGTTGCTGAATATTGAAAATTTGCACTTTATCTAGAGATAAACATATTGTAAGAATGGAATTTGCCATTATTTTCAATGTCCAATTTTATCTTTTTATTCTGTTCTAACTATTCAAGCAGCATTTCTTTTGTTTGTGTGAGTTTGTAGAAACAGAATTTTAAGGCCTATTGATGTTATTTGTGTAAATATGAAGAGAAATTGGTATCACTATCTTACATTTATTTAAGAAATGTTAATGAAATATTGCATCATCTACCAAAAAAGGATCATTATCATGTGATTTGAAAAAACAATCACACAGGCTACTATTAATTTATTAAGTAATACAAAGTACTGCGTACCTCACAATAAATCTCACAGCTAAAATTTGTTCAGAAAACTGTGAAAATTTCCCAGTGAGTAGATCTTATTATCTAGTTACAGATAACTGGCAATATAGGAAAATGGTAATTTTGCTCAGTAATTTGCTGAAAAAAATTGTTCATTGCAATTTAAGCACTTTCTGCAGCAGCCTAGGTTCCTGGAGAGATTTATATGCATAGTTACAAATGTGGATAAAATCCACTGAAGTTGGTAGGAATGTTGTCTGTCTGTATTTCCATCAGTGTGAAGCGGTGGCATTCATTATGTATCAAATGAAATGTGTTTGTAGGTCTTTGGAAAAATAGGGTCTTCATTTAAATATTTTTTTCCAACCCTTAGACACACTTAGTTCTATGTTGTTTGTGCAACCTTATGAAAAAATAGTCCACATAAACTTCACAATACTTTCTTTTCTTTAAACATAAAAAGTTTTGACTATCTTTTTTTTCTCCATTTTTAAATTATTTTCTGGTCTCAGACAAAAAGGTTTTTGTTTTGATCTTGATTTATGTTCATCCTAGACTCTTCTACACTTGTATAAAGTCATGCCTGTCTCATAGTAAGTTCTACTTATGTTTAGCTTGCTTTGTCTTTATATTGACAACTGGCTTTCTCCAGAAGATTAAGGAGCCCGATGATAAATACAAGTCTACTACTATAAGGGTCTCTCTCAAAATGTAGGAGGAACTGTGTAAGGTAATAGACTATAAGATCCCCATTCTAAACATTAAATATCTGTAAAGAGCTACATGTCCCTTAAATCCAATTTAACATGTTAGACAAGAAAGGTGGCAGGTGAATAGTTTACTGAAGAGTTCATTTTACTTAATAAGACATTTTGAATTCCACACCCACTTTGTGTTCACTTGCTCTTCATCTCTAAATTTTTTGCTGTAGTATGGAAATAGAAGATTGATGTTGCAGGAGAAAATATGACCCCCAAATGACCCTCTTATTCTTGTTTTCAGGCATGGTTGCTTCTTGCAATATTCATGAAGAAGTATGTGGACAATGATGATGAAGTCCTGATGAACAGGGTATAAACAGATTTTGTAAGTTTGTGGTTGTGTATGTGTGTACACCTTTAAAAAATCCATTAAGTGACATTTTTAACCCTAACAAAACAAAACCAAAAAGTACTCTACAAAGTCCGAGTAAAACATGTATAAAATGGAAGTTAATACTGAAAAAAAAAAAAAAGCTAAGTAATTCATTTGAATATGCATTTTGAAATGCATATGATTTTTCCCTGTATTTCAACCAATGCTAAAAGATAAGCACACTGACGTTGGAGTTCACCGATTCAAAAAGTGGGATAATACTGTAGTGCCTTATATCACTTAGAACCATGGTAGGATCCTAACCACTACTGTAGTTCAAATAATGGTATAATCTTGCTTTGTTTTGGAACTTCCTCTCAGTATCACAAAAAAGAAATAGGGTTTGGGGTTTTGGGGGGGGGTAGTTTTGTTTTTGGTAGAGACAACCATTTTTGTCATGAACAGCCTTCATCTTTGTGTTGGCAGTCACCTGCATCTTGCAGATTCTTTATGTTAAGTATGGATGCAGAAGATATTTGCAACTATAATGTATTTTCCCACTTGGTCACTCTTGGTTCCAATTTGGCAGTGCAGTGGCTCAAGTAATTTGCTCACTGATTCACATCTCTCCTTATCTAGCAGACAATCTAATGCTTAGGTTGGCTCTAGCAGATGTACAGGCCATTTAAATAAACAGCAGGAGAATTTCTTCAGCCATCTTTTTGTGAACACTGCTGTCCATGAATACAAATACTGTGAGGTTTTATTTTATCATTATTTTTTTTTTATTCTGATGCTTTATTTATTGTCTTATTAAAATATTTGCCAGTTTGGTAGAGTCAGTGTAACATGGGACTGTTTTACACCTTACACTTTTGTAATGGAGAAAAGCCTAGAACTTCTCAAAGGGATGTGTATAACCTTCAGCAAGGTTTTGAAATCAATGGTGATGCCTTGTGAATATATCTTACTACAGTTAAGGCCCTTGGGATGTTGTACAGAGCTGGTGATGTCCATCTGTGCACATGTAGAATGTGCATGCATTAAATACTGTTTTCTACTGGTTAATATCTAGAGATAAGCCTAGAATTAGGTACTGCTCTTGGCTAGTACTTTTAGTGTGATCCTTTGTTGAGCTCCAAACCTGTTGGAAATGACATATATTCTAATTTCCTGGAGAAGATACCCAAGCCAGAGTGTATGGTGTTCCTGAAGTTACGTTAAACAGCTGAAGTCTCATCAAAATTTTTCAAAGTATTTAAAGATCAGTAATTAATAACATAGATGATGACAAATTTTCAGTGACATATTTGTTTACAAGAGGAATGTGGGAGTGGAAAGGTCATTGAATCCTGGCTGCAGTATTGCATGTGACCCTTTTGTAAGACAGTTAAGCTCCATCCTGAAACTAGCTGGAGAATTTATAAAGGTAGATGTCCTAAAGCTTCATAGCTGATCTGTGAAGCAGATCTTTGATCTGACCTGAATGGATATTTGAAACGTTCCAGGCAAATGACCAAGAGGGTGCCTGTGGACGTGGAAAATATTTTTCACAGCAGAAAAAGAACTGTAAGTCACAGTGGAGGTGAAAAGCATTTCTCACAGCAGAAAGAGTACTGTAAGTCACAGTGGCTAAGTAGGTCAGATAGAATGGTGTAATAAACAAGCACTTAGGCTAGTAGTCTGAAAATTTTAAAAGGGCTAACTCTGCTTCTGGTGTTACTTTGCTTTGCAGCCCTAGAATGTAATTTCTGATGACTTCATATTCCCCACGCTGTTAAGGAAGCATTGCTAATTGTTTATTAAATGTTTTGTAAAAAGAAGTACAGAATTTCAAATCTGTTAGTCCCAAGAGGAGAAAAAAACCAAGCCAACCCACACGTGATGAACCACACATCAGGAATGGGAACATTCTAGAATTTACCTTTTAAGCCTAGGTGATAGACACATTCAAAGGCTCAATGGCAAGGTTTCTGGCGTCCTCTTTTTTAATACCTTGCTGAATGTGCTAGTTATAATTGAAGTCTTCAGCTTGAATCCAAAGAAAACCTGATGTTACTGCCAGGCTCTTATAATAGGGCCTCTACTCTCTTGCCATCCTCCAGTAAAACTGGCACAGTCATGAAGGAATCGCACTGTGTTTCCATTCTGTGTTTCATATTGTGGAGGCTTCCCTTCTATACCTGTCCTTTGAGAACTTAACTCCTGTAATACAGGATATAATGTGGTGGGTTTTTTTTCCCCCCAGCTAATTTATTTCTGCAGTTAATATGGAGTGTGAGTTCAGGCGGATCTGGTTAAATAATCTGATTATCTGTTAAATAATCCAGTTTCTATGTATAAATGCTTGGAAAAAGAGTATCTGGAATTTATCAGTTTTCAAATAGATAGATGCCTTTATGTATACTATGTAGGTCTGTGACAAAATATATTAGAATTTGGTACTAAACTGTATTACCTTATAGACCTGTAGCTATCATTTGTGTTCAAACACTTTTGAGTTATGCTTCAGATAGAAGAGTAATATTACCTTTGAAACAGCAGCCTGACTGGACTAGCATATGGACATTTTCCCCTTACTCTGTTAGATTCTATAGGAATGTGGTTAGCTATGTTCAAAATGTAATTTCACAATAAATTGTCTTCACCTAAATGAAATTACAGGCCTTCTGCGTATTTTGATTGTTTGAAAACACTGAATTTCTTGATTTTATTATTTGGCCTTCTAAACTGAGAAAATGTTTTGCCTAAATAGATTTAGAAAATTAATTATTTGAAATATATTGACATTACTCTAAAAATTAAAAACTACCTCTTTCAGTCAAAGCTCTACAGAAGTCTTGCTAAAGGTTTTTTAACAGTCTTACTTTTTCCAAACTATTAAATGATAGCTTTAAAAAACATGGTAAGGATTTTAATGTGACTTGAGTCTCATTCTGTGAGACTGACTGAAACAAAAAGATAAAAGCAGGATCGAAGGCACTCATATAAGACAAAAATCAGATATAAGCACTAGGTGTTTTCTCAAGAAGCTTTGCATAAGTCAACAAAGATTTTTAAAGATGGCAGATATTTATTAATTATACACATAGCAGTGGAAGGGGAATGAAGGTAAGAGAAGGGGAGGGACTGTGAACAGAGGTATAAAAAGAGGGAAAGTGACTAAAACAAAAATGTTGAGTGACAAAACAATACAGAAAACAAAACAAATCCAAAACAGTTACTTAAAATTTTCTTAACTTCTCATTATCTGCTTAGGTTAAAAAGCCCCAACCTTAAGCACATCATAAAAACAGGTGCTTTGCTAAATTTGTATTATTTTGAATTATGTTACGCATTTTGAGTTTCAACTAACTAAAAGTGAAAATGCAAAAATACTCCTGCAGCATTGTATTTATAATATTTCTGATCAGCTCTTAATCAGCAAGAACTTGCTGTATTGTGATATAACCCTATATAGAAAACTCTATAGATATAGTTATTTTTTACAGATAAGGCATTTAATAATTACAGATGATGAACTGACTTGAAATTTAGGAACCTTTTGATAGTCACCTGCCATTAATTTGTAGAATGTTGTTCCCAAGAGTCTTGGTTTGCTTGTATGCATACACCTATTGCTGACATTTAAGTCACCGTCATTCAGTGTAATGACATATATAACATGCATAAATGCCTAAGAGAGCTCTGTCTATTGTGTAAGTAATAGAGAGCCTTAGAAATGTTTAATGTCACTTAACTTTCAGGCAGAAGAAAACAACCCATAGGATATGGTTGGGGTTTTGGGTGGTTGGTTTTTTTGGTTTTTTTTTTGGTTTTTTTCCCCCCTGCATAATCTACAATGATCTTAAAAGTTAGTTTAATTGCTCAGATGATAATTAAGTACCCCTTATACTGGAAAATATTCCAGTGTTGATTTTTTTGTTGCCCCTGTTATGTCTCAGCATCTGAGTCATAGTCAGAATTGAACAAAGACTGTCTCTCAGGGTACAAATGCTGTTTGAGAAGATGTCTTGAAGAAGCAGTTGCTCTGCATGAAGTCATACCCGCTGTATTGCTATCATAAAGTAGCACCAGAAAATATGTATGAGCTAAACTGGATGGAACCTCAGTTAGGTATAGCAAAGAATAACTACAACTAGTTGGAATTTACCCATGTCTACTTAGGCAATGCAAAGTTTACTCGGTTATTACTTTTTACTTGTGGTGTGAAGCTGATGATTTTATCTCTCCATTTTTAATTGTGTATGTAAGAGCTAGTGCAGTTTTGTCTTATGGTTTCTTTCCTAGTCTCAGACTAACAGCTATCAAGCTAATATTTTGGGAACATTGAGACAGAGTCTAACTGTTTCTGATAACTTGGGGATAGTTTTTGCCAGTTAAAAACAGTGGGGTGTGCCGATCCTGGGTATCATTTTGTATCTTCTATTTATTTCAGAAGACTAATTGATGGAAAAATGTTAATTTCCTATGAGCCCTGTGATAAGCTGCCCATATTGTGTCCAGTCACAATTTATATGTGGGTGAGGTCAAACACAGTCTAGTTGATGTGGCAGGTGCACTGTATGTACTCTTTTTCTGATTTTATATGTTGGTGTTGGTATGGTACTCCTTCAGATCACAGTGGTCTCGATCATTGCAAATTAAATAAGAGATTAAATGAAAGCTCCTTATTTGTATTCGCTCTGCTCTCTAAGTGTGGCATATGGTCTTGTGCAGACTAGGAGTAATTTCTGTGCCAGATTAAATACCCTAAATACAGACAGCACATGAAAACTAAGCAAAAAGAAGCATCACAAGCAAAATCAAAAGTTAAGCACGAAAGGTATCCATAAGCTTAAGCATATAGCATTAGGGTCTTTGTGTTGGCAGATGTGTGAAAATCCATATAATTTTTCACTCTTATAGATGTTTAACGGCCCTAGGGGAGCCAAGCTTTAGCTCATGAATCACTTGCAGCTCTGAAGCAGTTCATATTTCTTACCTGTTCCAACTGTGCTGTATATTAATCACTGCAGGGCTATGCTAGTATGGGATCTGCTAAGTAATACAAATTCCTATGGGAAAAAATGTGTCAGAAATGATAAATCCAATGTCACTTGGTTGTATTAGACCCAACTGTAGACCCTACCTATTCTTGCCCTGTGTATTCTTGTGGGAGGATGCCAGGGTCCTTTGGAAGATGTTGCCTCTTGCTTGGGAACCAGTCCCAGGGGCTCTTATGCTTTCAGAGATAGGAAGATTTTAGTGTGCACCTGTAGGAAAAAAAATGTAAAGGTCATTGATGTAAGGTGTACATAAGGAATGTTCTCTCCATCTTTTTTCTCTGAGTTGGCAGGATTTGGTAGTGTGGGGAAGCAGAGTAACATTGATGATATATGCAGTAAGTTTCTGCACACAAGATGGAGTGTGTACAAAACCTGTACACACTCTGGCTTGAGATCTATCCCACACCAAGAATGCAGCTTCCACACTTCTTCCTTTTGATTTAGTATGTGTCTGGGTTTTTTTCAGCTTCAATTGTCTTAGCCTCTCTGGGGAATGGGAAGGTTTTCCCCTCATGTCCAATTTGGTGCAAGTTGGTAACTTCACACCAACCAAAGCACTATCTTGTCTGGTGAGAAGATAGTTGAGAATGCCACAGTTCATCAGCTAACAGATGGCCAACACAGTTTGGTCAGAAGGGATCTGGAGCCTTAATAAGCCACAAGAGCACAATGGCATTAAAGAAGATGATAAGTGGACTCAGTACACTGATGAAAGAATTGGGTAAAAAGTTGCAACAGGAGGGCTGTGCAGTCTCAGCAGTGGATAAAGGGACTGATGACAATTCTCTAACCATGGGAAACAGTCAAGTAATAAACCATGATCTGTGCTGTATGAGGCAGTGCTGAGTAGTTCCCAGATGAATTAATAATGTTTCTGCTTAGCTAAACCATATCCCTTGCATATTGCCCTTCTTTCCTCATGTCTGGTTAACAATTTAACCCCAACTACCCTTTCTTTAAACTAGTGCTTATTGAAGATTAAAATAGCTCAGCTATGGAAATAGCCATGGAATTAATTTTGATATTATTTGAAGTTTGGAAGACTTCAGAAGCTCCATCAAACATTTCAGACATGGAAGTGCCACAGCCAAGACATATACCAAAATGTGATAGAAATTGCGTCCTCATAATTTAGAAGAACACAGTTTTATCTTTATTGTTATACTTATCTAGGCTTGAGCGTATATGAAAGCAAGAGTACGGGAATATCCAGGAATTTATTTCTCTTAAATATTATAAGCAATTATTTAGTACTCTAAATGGACACAGTAGTATAGTACGTCAATATATAGACCTTCAGTTCTGAAGACAGGCGATGAAATAGAGTTCAGTTCACCAGTAGAATATGGATAAACTAGGACTTTATATGCAATCAATTACTGAGCTGAGATCCAAGTTTTAGTATTATGTATGACAGTACCTGATAAACCCTCTGATCTTGCACTATGCACATTAGCTTTTTAAGATTAAGCAGAAAATAATAATTTAAATTGTAATTAGTCTTTCTGAAGCTTAATGGACCAAATATTTCCATGATTTCTTTTAAGTATATAGAATACATTAAATCTCAGTCTACCAGCTATGAAAAGGTGACAACAATGGTTAAAAGACTGTGCACACATATTTCACTCAAAGCATTTATATGTGTAAATCTGGTGAGTAATGTTTTATTACAATGAAAAAAAAATCTGTAAACGAGTTAAAAATTAAAACAGAAAAACACTAAAATAGGATGTAAAAATGTTTCCTGTCTGAAAACAGCAAAAGTGGGTACCAACAAAGAAAATTCAATATCTTTGATCAATAATTTCATTATTGATGTTCTTTAGTTTCATTTGCATTTATAAAATTTCTTTGAAAATCTTACAAATCAACTCAGAATCAAAATCTCATTGTTTGGATGAACATGAAAATGCTTATCTAGTATTCTCATCAGTTTGATAGTAACCCTCCAGAAGTACAAGCAGACCAGGAATCCTGGCCAATGTCTAATTGCTATACATTCAAAATGATGGGGATTTGGAGAGAATGAGAAAGAAAACAACTTACTTATTATGTGAAAACAATAAATTAAGATACGTCTGGTTTTGTATTTATTGACTGCTCTTCTTAACAGCTCCATAACCACAAAGGAAATTGCTTTCATTTAAGGCACTATAGAGAGAGTACTATCTGAAGAGGGCTTATTGCTTACTATTCTTCATAAAAAGATGTGGCTTTTAATGAAATATGCATAAAAGTCATTTTAGATATGTGACCTACATAATCATATCCATCCTGAGAGGCTAGGATAGAAAATTATTCTATTCGGAATAATTAAACTCCCCCTTTGTATTATTTCTCATTAATTCAATATGCTTCTAAAAAATAAAGCTCCCACGACAGTTTTAGTAATCAGCCTTTCAGATTTATGAGCTATTTTTATGCTAGTATTGTTCTATAAGACAAGGCTCCTTGATCAATTGCCAGGTAACTGTTTCAGTCTTTTTCCAACACCCTGCTAAGCCAGCACATTAACTTATTTTTAATTGAGTGACTTCATTATTCAGAAAATCCCCTTTGTCATACTTCCATAAACATTAACAGTATGTTACACAAACAATTATTTAAATATAATCATGTTGCTCCCTTCATCCCCATCTCTGTCTTGTGCAGAAAAAAAAAGTTCCCAAGCAGAGAAGGAATATACTGGAAAAACTAAAGCTTATCAGCATTAGAATTATTCCCCAAAGTGCAGGACCATTTTATTCAGAGGTCCAGATATAGGACAGCTCTAAGATAAATTTTTGAGAAGCTTAAAAGTGATTTCAGTATACTTTTATGAAAAAAAATAAACAGTTGTTCTGCTTGTCTGCAAGGAAATGTTATATCTGAAGCATATCATAAGTACACATACAATGAGAATGTAGAAATACTGACTGAAGAGAAGTGATGCAGGTAGTAACATTTTTTTCATTGAAATAATGAAGAAATTACAGTGACAGTTTGCTTTAAAGCAGTATGTTTTATGTTACTCAAAATTATGGAATCACTGAAATTAACATTCATGCATTCTTAGTTACCTAGTTACTGTGGACCAGCTGCCTCCTTTTCAACTGAAAGAATTGCTTTTGAGTTAGGTGCTCTTCCCTCAACACTTAATTATTCCAGCAAAAGTCACAACAATGCCTCTCCTAAAAAAAAAAAAAAGTAGTAATTGAATGGTATCTCTGAAAGAATCAAGAGGCACTGAGTGAGGGAGGTGGTGTGATTAACTTACTAGCTGCCTTTTCTACAGAATATTGTTGGCTCTCACAATGACTCTAAAATGCTTGACATTGATGACAGACAGAAGGAGACCACAGAGAAGAAATTTTTGGTTGCCCTCTGTAATGAAAACTTTATGTTTTATGAGTCCTTGTAAGAATCCTCTCACTATAATAATATCCTTATTTTTGCCAAGGGTGAGAAAAAGGTATTCACATCATCTGACATATATATTCATAGTGTGTTCCCTCAGTCAAAACTTAGACATCAGTATCTTGCAGCACATTAAATAATCTAGCTATAAAAGATACCCAAGCTGCCACTATAGTTCATTTTTAGCTGTACATGCCCCTGAGGGCCAATCGTTATTAATTCTGTTCATTTTCTACCTAACAGTAGCTCACATAGTAGACCTCATAGCACTGTTTTCTGCTTTCTGTTCGCGAACCATGCTCAAGACAGCGAAGACGGTATCAGTTTCTAGTCAGGCTTCAAGCAGACCAGCTACACAGCAGCTGATCAGAAAAAAACCTACTGATGGAAAGAGGAACCTGCACAGGACTTTAGGAAACAATATGGTGTAACATCAACATTAAGGAATCCAGACATCTGCATGGATGATTTAGAGTCTCTGTAGTAGGTGATCGGAAGTTGGCCTGTATTAAAGGCAAACTTGTGGAAATCAGCATAAGGAATAACAATCTGTGCCAATCTGATTTTTTTTTTCTATAGTCCTCTGGGGGAGTCTTTTTGTACTGGATAAATATATACATGAAATTTGGAGGCTAGCCTGCTAAACTGTGTACCTAATATAAGTATGTAAAATTAGGCAGTGCAACTGTCCCCACTTCCCTAAGTATCCATTGACCAAATACACCATTAAATGCTGAGATCTCATATGAATTAATGTCTATTTCTTCTAGTAGTGTTAAGGACACTTTTGCCTTTGATTGATGAACTTTTATTTAATTATTACGAAAATGCATCTGGTATAAGATGCAAGTAATTCCTGACTAAAATCTTGATCTTCTCCAGTCAAATATTCAGTTGTTTTTAATTGATCTTGCAGAAGAAATTCAGTTCCCAATATATGGTTGCTACTCTGAATGCAATTAGAGAAAGGGTTTAAATAATGAAGCAAGCTGTTTTATTTCTGGTAGGTTTTTTTATCATTTAGTATTCATTTTTTAATCTAAAACTGATTCATCATTTCTGTATTTCAACATGAAGGTTTTGTTCCTAAAGGACCATATTGTGTGCTTGCTAGCTAAGCTCTCTGCCTAATGTCTGCAAGTGCATATTAAGGTGTTGAAAGTGCTTTTTATGTTTGTTGATTAGAGTGATCACAATTATGCCTAAGAGGTCAACTGAAGGGTGCCAATAAGCAAACAGCAGCCTGCACATTGATTTAAGTAGATGTGAGCAAGTGCTGAAAACCATTTACTCTACAAATATTATGTTGCAGAATCTGAGTGCAGTATAGTTCTTCAGCTTAGTTGCCATGTGGTAGTTCAAGTTCAAATCCATGCATGATGAAAACCTGACTGAGATTGTCTGCTACAATATACTAGTACTGTGCTACTGATACTACTCCTGCTGCTAATACTATACGCTAATACTCCTGATACTGACTACTGATCATGCAGTCATTTCTAGAATTCTACCTGCTGACAAAAATTACCCTGCTTCCATTTACTTCTGTCATTCGTATTCTTCTACATTTCTGATGTGCCGTTTGGTAGAGTCTTTTAAGACTTCTTTAAAGCTAATTCAGTCTTGCATGGAAAAACCAATGCCATATCAATATATATATGACTGTTGCGCGTTTTTTTGCTTCTCAGTTCTGCTTTTGTGCAGAGTTATACCACTTTGTTCATAAGGGATGTTTGCATAGAGTTGTGTGTAGGGGTAAATGGTGGTAGAAAATTTCTCCTGTGGGAAATTGCCTTAATATCTCCATGTGATACATATGTGTGATGGGTTGGGTTTTTTCAGTTTGTTTTGTTTAGGGTGGCTTGTAAAATGAAATACATAGTCCTTTGTATATTTTTTTTCTCTGCAGACAGTTCATTGATGCAAAACAGGTTCTATCTTTCTAAGTGGATATCTAACCCCACTAATTCATAACAATTAAAGACATGAAAAGTAACAAGGCATTTGATTCATTGCCTGTTATGACCCATTCAGAAATGCATAATTCATTAGATTTTTATTCCTACAGTTTAACAGATTAAAAAAAGATTCCCCCTCCCCCCAGAAGTATGGTATCATGCATAATAGTGTGCCTGATTTTCTTTTCCAGGAAAGTTTTGTGTTTCTTGTTATTCAGTGTTCTGAATCATCATTTCTGTTGGCAGTGTCTCCTTAAATACATTATTTTTTTAAAATTGTAACATATCATGGGAAATGATGGAGGTTAGAAGTGCTTTGGAGGGGTATATCTCAGTGTATCAGAGATGGCTGTGAGGAGATCCTTTCTTGGAGTGACTAGTAGTGTTTATCCTGAGGAAGAAGCACTGTGTAATATGAGCGATTTGTGCAGACACCCCAGAAATTACATTAAAAGAAGGCTAAGACTTCAACTACTTAGTATTCAGAAGTTGCGAAATGTCAGTATTGCTACCTGACCGCCTTAACAAAAGTGTAATAACCTGAACTATATGGTTGTGTGATATACCTGCCCATTATGCTCCTTCATCCAGCTGCAGAGCACACTCCTTGTTCAAGGTGCAAGATGGACAATACTCACTGAGCATCTATGTAATATTGTCTCCAGTATTCCTGGCACCTCTTTTTTTCCCGCAAAACATACATGCACACTACTTAAACATGGTATTTTTTATTAGTGATTTATTTATGAGCTTCTAAATGATGTTCATAACTCAAATATGAGCACTTTAAAAAGTACATACATTTCCACATGCTTGCAGAGCGGGGTAGTGCTTGTAACCTCATTTTTGTAGAAATACAAAGAGAAAATACAGAAATTTGAAAGTAAAAAATTTGTCCTCACTGTAGGTGCCTAATTGGAATGTCTAGAGTCTTACTTTTCAGACTTATTATTATATGATCACTCAATATGCTTAAAGCATAACTCCCATTAATTTCAGTTGCAGCTGTGGGAATTTGGCACTTGTGCAGATCCCAAGACAGGGCATTTAGATACCCAGAATATACAAAGTATGCAGTTATTAGCCACATGATAGTCTGTTTTAAGTGACTTGCACATTCTCACATATGAGCTCTATCCACAGGGGTAATCCATTGTTCCAGAATTACGTTCATCCCCTAGATTTATTCTCTTTCCTTGACTGCTGCCTAAGTTGTGTCCATTCCTGGGCTCAGTCTTCCTGGCTAACCACATTTCTTCCACTTGCTAGTGCCTGAGTTCTAGTTTTTCTTCAGCTCCATGTTCTCTATCTGCTCTGGTTTCCCATCCCACCATCTCCCTGGATCCCTGAGTCATTTACAATGGCAGCTTGAATAGATACAAAGCCAGGCATGAGGCCAGGTCTGTTTGCTTGAGGAGTGTTCTCTGTACTAGCTCTGGAGCAACTCAGCTGTTACGGAAGAGAAGGTCTATTCCCAGTTTATACAAGACTAAGGCACCATATGCTTTACAGGAACAATGTTGTGGGGTTCAGGAATACCTGAAGTTACCCTAGGCAATTCCTATATATACTATAGTGTATAAAGTGTGTCAATCATCCCTGCATTTCTCAGTACATGCCCCTGCTGTATCTCCCTGCCTCATTCACTTTGTCCAAGTATTTCCAAGTTTTTGTCTCTGGCAGTTTCCAGTCATAGCAACTGACTATGGTGTCCGTGCTTCAGTGTCTTCCTTCTCATTTGGCCTCTGATATACCAGACTTCTGAAATACAATATACATGTCAGAACAGTTGTCTCTGAGCTTGAAAATAATTGGATAAGTACTAAGAATGTTCTTTTTATTAAATGCTGTTCTGTTCCTCGTTTTGATTTTTTTACTTCTATGTTTCTCATGATTTCATTGTGAACTTAATTCTGTGTTGGTTGTTTAATTAATTTGCATTTGCAATACATCTTTTCTTTAATTTGAATATTGGCTACTGAACGTCTCAACTGGGAAAACTTTCCGGGATGCAAATTGTTTCAAATTCTTACTTTTCTCCCATCATCATTTACAATTATTAAAATAATTTTTTACTTCAAAAGGAAGAAATAAAATCATGTATGTAACATAGATAAAACAATAGAAGATGGAGGAGATAAAGTCATACATCACTGTTTTTATTGTATTCAGTCATTTCTTTGTACTTGATAGGAACAAGGGAGCATCAATTCCAGTGCACAAAATTGGAGGCATAGGCACAGCTTCAGGACCAGTTTAAAAAGACTCAAAGGATACTTAGGCTGCATGCTCTGAACTAACTCCCTATAACAACTCCAGTACTGTAGCAAAGATCAAAGATTGTAACTATAGTGTGCTACAAGAAGAGACTGTGGATACTAAATGAGCCTTGTAGGTATCTCAAAATACAATAAATTAATTAAAAAGCTGCTAGATTTACTTATGCTTCACTGTCTGTAGGATGATAAGGAAAATTGCTAATCTGATGTGGAGAGGAAACCCAAATACCTTAGACTCTGAAGTTGGCAACTAGCATGTGAATGGAGCTCCTGAAGGATGTTAATGAAAGCAGGAACAGGGCACCCTGTTTTGCCTCCCTAGCGAACTAGTGCCAACATTCTGTGGCTCCTTGTTATCATTTATAAATTTCCTGCTTTTCTAGCAAATGGGAGTGTCGTGGTACTGATGTTAATCCAGAGCTTTCAAGTTTTGTGTTTTACTAAAGGAGGGTTGGAATTAATAAAAAGTAGAGTTTATGAAGAAGATGAAAAGCTAAATTTGGATTTGACCTTGCATTTGAAAATCCAGGAATGATTACCATTAGCTAGTTGTTAAGCTTTCTGCTTGATGAAGCAATTTTATCCTTTCCCTCGTTTGCTTTTTTGAAGAATATGGGGTAAGGTTTTACATACACCAAGAATATACTTTGCTTTACAATATCGATTTATTGTTAATTGGACTAGAACCAACTCTGAATACAGATCTTTCTACATACTCTTCTGTTACCATCTATAAAATAAAAGAAAATTAGCTTATGGGAAAGTGCACTTTTGGATTGGCCCTTTTTAGAGACAGAAGCCATGTGATAAATTCTCATGTCCAGACCTCTTTTCTCTCGCATACACTTCTCTTGATGTACATACATGCTTCTGCTGCTTCTAGCAGAGGAATAGGACTTGCCTAGTCCTACATGAGAGTCTCTTTTTTGTGGATACTAGAACTGTGTTAGTCCATTTGCCCAGGGCATGATGGTTTATAGAGCTGATTATTCATCATGAACCCCAAATTCTTTTCAAAACCACTGCTTTCCAGAATAAGTAGTTCCTTTCATCACCTGGCATTTATTCTGTGATTTCTAGATGTAGGACTTTTTGTTTGTGATGCAGATGATTTCATATTGATTAACCTGTGTCTGTGATATTTACAGTTTTTCTAATGATTATGTCATCATCCAACTTTCCCAGTGATGATTTTTGCATTTTATTTTGGATCTGAGATATATATCTTAAAGTGTGCTGCTCCAAATAGGGCACAATATGCCAGTTCAGACCCAGGGTAAGCAGATACTTGGCACATCCCTTCATTTTGACAGCTCTGACTATCGTTTCCTGACAGCTTTGGCCCTGATTTGGAAGTTCTATATTGCCACTGTTTCCCAGCCTTTATTATAAGGATGTCATTTTAACCACTCAGAATTTGAAGGGCCCAAGGTATTTTGAAGACATACTGTCTTCCACTCTTGTCCTTCAACTTTGTTGAAGAATGAAGGAATTGAATGAGCTTGGGTTGAATAGTCAGGCATTTAAATTTGTGCTGAAATAGATACATTTAGCCATTCTTATTTTCTCATATGGTTCCAAAGAAATTATTTCTAGAAGCTAGTATTACTACTCTTTGATTGATTATCAGTTGGAATGCTCAAGAAGAATCGGAGATTTCATTTATGTTAGAGACTTCTCATTGCTCATAGAAAAGTCTCTTACAACTTAGTCTTGTAGTTGTGTGAGCAGTTGAGAGCTATCTAGCATAGTCAATCTTTTTCCCTTTCCATTGCCTACCATTTTTATCTCTGGTTCAGCTCCGCTGACATTGCTGAACAAGCACAGCAGCTGTGGTAAATTTGAGAGAAGGGAATACCTGGTAAAGACAAGGTCTTTCTCTAAAATCTATTTGGAAGAAAGAGTCTTCAGTCTGATAAGAGGTAAAACTGCTTTATTACGAGTCGTTTAATCTCCCACAACCTAGTTCAAGTCTAATTAGGGGACTGTTGAAATTTACTTTTCGTGTGTTATCATCAGTAGGAAAGGCCAAGTGGAAAAGCTTCTTAGCACTCTTACAACAATACAAACTATGGGTCACAAGTTAAATATTTATGTCGCCATGGAAAGGGAAAAGGAACAGCTTGGTTACAAATTTCAAGACTAGACTAAAACGAATGAGCTTTGAGATAGTTACATTTTGTAAAGTGCTGTATTCTATGTACTGAAATGTTGGTTTTTATTATCCATCAATTTAAGATCTATTGTTTTATTCTTTCTAGGGCTTTTAAAGAAAGCTTTCTAAGTAATAGGTTTGTCCTTATAGGGGAATTGATTTTTCTTTCTTTGAGCATTGTTTTTGATATCTATTTCACCCTAGCTTTCTACCATATCATTGGGAAGCTGATCACAGGGCTCCAAGCAATGTGTCTGCCTATATTGAAATTCAACAGCTATCAGCTTAAATTATTGTGTCTAAAAGTTTATTATAACATAAACCCATTCTTTTCCTCTTTTCTTTCCTGTCTCTCCTTGTCTCCTGCCTTCTTTCCTCTTTCATTAACAAAGGCTGAAAATCTTTGGAACTTAAAGGTAGTTTTAAGTTTCCTCTATTTCCATTCTAAATAAATTCCATTTGCTTATGAAATTCATTTTAGATAGAAAAAGAAAAAAGAGAAAAATTCCCTTCCAATTATATGTTTATAGTAGTGTAGTAGTGGTTTTGTTCATCAATCACAGAAGCTTTATAAAGCTTTAGTATTGTAATTCCTTGTGTATTTATGGATGTAATAATGTTAATTTCAAACCGTCTCTTCCATTTGCAAAACATAGTTTCTCACTGTAAGCATTTGTTCCTTTTTCTTCTGTACACAGGCTTTAAAAAGCTTATAAAGTATTGCTTACAGATGAAGGTCACTCTCTTGCATCGGAGATATATATTTCCTAAATAAGCAGGCCTAAATGGAGCAGGACAAAAATGGTTTCAACACCGAAGGGGCTAAAACGATACTAAACGATCACTCGGCGGCGAGGCCAGCAGGGGCAGCGCTCCGAGCGGGCCGCCGAGCGCCGGCCTGAGGCGGACGGGGCGGTCCCCGAGGCCGGGGCGGTCCCCGAGGCCCGGGCGGCTCCCGAGGCGCGGGAGCCCCGGGGCAGAGCGGAGGGACCCGCCCGCGGCCGGCGGCTCTCGCGAGAGAGGCCGACGCGGCGTGGGCGTTGCCGGGGCAACCGCGGGAGATTCGAACGGCCCCGAGGAGCGCGGCGCCTCAGAAGGGGCGCGCGGGTAGGGCGCGGCCCCGCCCCTTCCCGGCTCGAGAAGCTACTCAAGCGCCGGGCGTCGGCCTCGGAGGGAGACCCCGGTATGGCTGCCGCTCGGGCGACGGCCGCTGCTCGCAAGAACGTGGCGACGCGGACAGAGCTCCCAAGCAAACGTGCAGCTGTCCAGGTCTCCGGCTGCGGGGAGGGCCGGAGCCCATCCCTGGGGCCGGAGGGCAGCAGGGACAGCTCCTGTGTGCCGTGTGACCAGGCGGATGACCTGCTCGGCCTGGTGGCAGAGGTGAAGGAGGAAGCGGAAAGGGCATCAGGGAGCGTGAGAGGGAGATCGATTGGTGGGCCTGCACCCTGCCATCCCTGAGGAAGAGGCAGCAGACGGAGGCTCCGCAAGAAGCGGAGGTTCCCCTGCCCTCTTGCCACCAGGCAGGAGGGGACCTAAGAGGTGGAGGGGAACGGATACAGGTCCCTGCTCGGGGAGGCAGGCGAATCCCCCCCCCCGGTCTCCCTCACCTTCCCAGTTGCCCCTGCACAGCAGGTGTGGGGCTCTGGAACTTGAGGACCAGGTCAGTGGAGATCAGGCTGTAGATGAAGGCCTATCCAGGGGGGTGCCTAGGCCCAGTCGGGCAGCCCCATGCATTCTGAAAGCCTCTGTTAAGAGAAAAAGGAGGGTAATTGTCGTAGGCGATTCCCTTCTGAAGGGGACAGAGGGCCAAATATGCAGGCCTGACCCATCCCACAGGGAAGCCTGCTGCCTCCCTGGGGCCTGGCTAAAAGACATTACTAGGAAACTCCCTGGTCTGGTTCGGACCTCTGATTATTACTCGCTATTGGTCGTGCAGGTTGACAGTGATGAGATTGCAGGGAGAAATCCAAAGGCAATCAAAAGGGGCTTCAAGGCACTGGGGCGATTAGTGGAAGGATTGGGAGCACAGGTAGTGTTTTCCTCAAACCCTTCAGTGGCAGGGAAATATACTGAAAGGAACAGGAAAACACACCTGCTTAATAAGTGGCTCAGCAGCTGGTGCCATCGGTGGAATTCTGGTTTTTTTTGATCATGGGGAGGTTTACACGGCACCGGGCTTGCTGGCAACAGATGGAGTCCAGCTGTCTCAAAGGGGGAGAAGGATCCTCTCTCATGAGATGGCGGGGCTCATAGAGAGGGCTTTAAACTAGGTTTGAAGGGGGAAGGGGATTAACCTAGGCACACCAGAGATGAGCCTGGGGGCAGCATGCCAACGTTGGGGGTGGATTCGATAGCCCAGCTCAAGTGCAACTATGCCAATGCACGCAGCACGGGCAATAAACAGGAGGAGCTGGAAGCCATCGTGCAGCAGGATAGATATGACTTAGTCGCCATCACAGAAACATGGTTGGACGACTCCCATGACTGGAGTGCTGCAGTGGATGGCTATGAGCCCTTCAGAAGGGATAGGCAAGGAAGGAGAGGTGGTGGGGTGGCTCTCTATGTTAGGGAGTGTTTTGATTGTACAGAGCTACACGATTGTGATGACAAGGTGGAGTGCTTATGGGTGAGGATGAAAGGAAAGGCCAACAAGGCAGATACTGTGCTGGGAGTCTGTTATAGTCCACCCAGCCAGGTTGAAGAGACAGATGAATCATTCTACAAGCGGATGGCAGTAGTCTCAGAATCGTGTGCCCTTCTTCTCATGGTGGACTTCAGCTTTCCAGACGTCTGCTGGAAATACAACACGGCAGAGAGCAAACAGTCTAGGAGGTTCCTGGAGTGTGTGGAAGATGATAACTTCCTGACACAGCTGGTAGGTGAGCCAACCAGGGGAGGAGCCTTGCTAGACCTACTGTTTACAAACAGAGAAGGACTGGTGGGAGTTGTGATGGTCGGAGGCTGTCTCGGGCTTAGTGACCATGAAATGATAGAATTCTCCATTTTTGGTGAGGCAAGGAAGGTGGTCAGCAAAACCACCACTATGGACTTCCGAAGGGCAAACTTTGGCCTCTTCAGGACACTGGTTGAGAGAGTCCCTTGGGAGACAGTCCTGAAGGGCAAACGGTCCAGGAAGGCTGGACATTCTTCAAGAAGGAAATCTTAATGGCTCAGGACCAGGCTATTCCCATGCACCGCAAGACGAACCACTGAGGAAGATGACCGGCCTGGCTGAACAGGGATCTTTTGCTAGGACTCAAGAAAAAACAGGAGAGTTTATCATGGCTGGAAGAAAGGGCAGGCAACTCAGGAAGAGTACAGGGATCTTGTTAGGTCATGCAGAGAGGAAATTAGAAAGGCAAAGGCTCAGCTGGAACTCAATCTGGCCATTATTGTAAAAGGCAACAAAAATGTTTTTACAAATATGTTAACAATAAAAAGAGAGCCAAGGAGAATATCTATCATTTATTGGATACAGAGGAGAACACTGCCAGCAGAGATGAGGAAAAGACTGAGCTACTTAATGCCTTCTTTGCCTCAGTCTTTAATAGGGAGACCAGCTATCCTCAGGGTACTCCGCCCCCTGAGCTGGAAGGTAAGGATGAAGAGCAGAATATACCCCCCATAATCCAGGAGGAAATAGTTAGTGACCTACTACGCCATCTGGACACTCACAGATCTATGGGACCAGATGGGATCCATCCAAGAGTACTGAGGGAGCTGGTGGAGGTGCTTGCCAAGCCACTCTCCATCATTTATCAGTGATCCTGGTCAACAGGGGAGGTCCCAGAGGACTGGAGGCTTGCCAATGTGACGCCCATTTACAAGAAGAGTCGGAGGGAGGATCCAGGGAACTACAGGCCTGTCAGCCTGACCTCGGTACCGAAGAAGATTAGGGAACAGTTCGTCTTGAGTGCGCTCACATGGCATGTGCAGGACAAACAGGGGATCAGGCCCAGTCAGCATGGGTTCATGAAAGGCAGGTCCTGCTTGACCAACCTGATCTCCTTCTATGACCAGGTGACTTGCCTAGTGGATGAGGGAAAGGCTGTGGATGTTGTCTACCTGCACTTCACTAAGGCCTTTGACACTGTCTCTCATGGCATACTCTTTGAGAAGCTGGCATCTCATGACTTAGACAAGTGTACTCTTTGCTGGGTAAAGAAACTGGCTGGCTGGACGAGCCCAGAGGGTTGTGGTGAATGGAGGTAAATCCACTTGGCAGCGGATCACTAGTGGTGTTCCCCAGGGCTCAGTATTGGCGCCAGTTCTGTTTAATATCTTTATTAATGATCTGGATGAGGGGATAGAGTGCACCCTCAGCATGTTTGCAGATGACACCAAGTTGGCAGGGAGGGTTGATCTGCTCAAGCGTAGGAAGTCTCTACAGAGGGATCTGGACAGGCTGGATCGATGGGCCAAGGCCAATTGTATGAGGTTCAACAAGGCCAAGTGCCGGGTCCTGCACTTGGGTCACAGCAACCCCATGCAGCACTACAGGCTTGGGGAAGAGTGGCTGGAAAGCTGCCCGGCAGAGAAAGACCTGGGGGTGCTGGTTGACAGCCGGCTGAATGTGAGCCAGCAGTGTGCCCAGGTGGCCAAGAAGGCCAACGGCATCCTGGCCTGTATCAGAAATAGTGTGGCCAGCAGGAGCAGGGAGGTGATTGTTCCCCTATACTTGGCACTGGTGAGGCTGCACCTCAAGTGCTGTGTTCAGTTTTGCACCCCTCGCTACAGGAAAGACATTGAGGTGCTGGTGCGTGTTCAGAGAAGGGCAACCAAGTTGGTGAAGGGTTTAGAGCACAAGTCTCATAAGGAGCGGCTGAGGGAGCTGGGGTTGTTTAGCCTGGAGAAAAGGAGGCTGAGGGGAGACCTTATCGCGCTCTACAACTACCTGAAAGGGGGTTGTAGTGAGGTGGGTTCTGGTCTCTTCTGTCAGGTGGCTGGAGATAGGATGAGAGGAAATGGCCTCAAGTTGCAGCAGGGGAGGTTTAGGTTGGATATTAGGAAAAATTTCTTTACTGAAAGGGTTGTCAGTTATTGGAACAGGCTGCGCAGGGAAGTGGTTGGGTCACCATCCCTGGAGGTATTCAAAAAGCGTGTAGACAAGGCACTTCAGGACATGATTTAGTGGGCATGGTTGATGGTTGGACTTGATGATCTTGAAGGTCTTTTCCAACTTAAATGATTCTATGATTCTAAAAGAACAGGGGAGCTGATAATTGGCTGTTGAAGCTGGGTGTTGAGTATTAGATTTAGGTTTTATGTTAGGATTCTATGTCTGGTGGATATACTTTCCCTAGTCACTATTATTTAGTTTGCTCCTTGAGTCTCCTCTTTGTTTTCTGAGTCTAGAATGATGTAAGTATTTGATGTCTCCAGACCACAGTTTTCTGCTGTTGACATTGGAGTGAAGGCTGAGGAAACGGTTAAGCTCAGAGTATGACAATGGCCAGATTATGCCCACTAGACTTCCCCTTCTGCTTAAATGCCTGTATGCTTCTGAGGACATTGACTTCTGGCTTCCTGAAGCTCTTTACTTTCTTGACAGTCTGGCAGTAATGCAATTGTCATGCTAAGTATGAAGTCATTTGGTAATTTACTGAACCAGTTAAAGATGCCAAACCGTTATGCCTTAGAAGGAGGTAATTTTCTAAGTGATCCTGAAACTATATAGATATATATATAGATAGATAGATAGATATATAGATATATAAGTTTTTGAAATAATTTGTACTACCTCCACCTTCTAGTATTAGCTGTAAGCAGTATTGAAAATAGCTACTTGGTAAGGATTTTAATAAAAACCTTATGTAACTTCACATTTTGCATAACAAAAGATCACAGCAGCTGAGAATAGAAAAATGTGCTATTATCATAAATACTCCATGATGAATATTTAACTTATCTCTTCAATCTAAATTTAAGTACATTTTGTTGTTTATTTAATTTCTTCTTCCTTTGTCTGATTTTGACCTGGATGGCTCTTTTTTAAAGAGGCACAATAAAGAAATTAATAATGACTGAATGTTACCTTGGCTCAGCTTAAAAACAGTGCCAAAAGGTAATCAAATGTTAATGTAGGTCAACATCATCCCACTAGTCAGCACTGACATACAGCACTGGATATTTTTATGTGTTCAAGGTCAGCATCAAGTTCTTCCTATTAATATTGTTCATAGTATTCAGTGAGGCACTGGCTTTGCTCCTTGTATTTGTATCAAGATATTTTCTTTTGATACCATATGCAGACCAAGAGCCTTCTGAGCTGGCGTATCATTTCAGTTAAATACGTGTTTTACCATTTGCAACCTCAATAAATCCACTTTATAATATAGCTCCTCCTCAGAGACTTTTTTTTTTAAAAAGCATTTTGATAATTATTATTGTCTCAGAGATTGTTTGGGAAATGGAAGGCAGCAAGTGTCACACAAATAGCAAAGCAGTACAGGAGTGCATGCATTTATTGAGGTGTTCCTCATAAAATATCTCACTATAAGTGAGGATTCTCTTAACGGTATTCAGAACACAAAATAGTTTTAACACTCCACTATACTAAGGAATTATCTAATTCTACATTTTAAGGCAGACCTGGAACAAATTTTTGATTATAATTAGCAAAAGAAAAAATGCAGATCTGTTAAATGAATCAAAGGGCTTGCATTCTTACCCCTGAACTTTGAATTAAACCCCAAACACTGAAAATATCTGTAATATCAAATGTAAAGATTCACACTGAAGTACTTCTGAAGAGTCAGTTTCTTGTGGTTCCTTTGTGAAGAAAAAAAATGCCATTTGGTATTTTTAGATTCTTGTGATTGAACATTCTGACTGATCATAAATGTGCCACTAAATAGCATATGGCAAAGTAAACAAATCCCAGAATGCTAGGAGAGATGTTAAAAAGTGGTTAAAACATTGTCATCCTATTGTATTTATTATTGAAATATGGAATGCTGAGCACATGCACATAAAACCACTTGAAAAGACAGCTTGTCATCCTTCTGGATGTATTTGAGAAAATAACACATTTCAATGAAATGCCATAGAAGATTAACATATTAATTATGTATAAGCTGACCTCCTATATCCTTGGGCTCTCAGTGCTATCTCAGCCTCTCTCCATGCAACTCTGATATGATTTTAATTGGAACCACAGCTCCTTATGCCTGTTTGAGTCTGGGTTTTGTTGTTTTATTGCTGCTGCCTTACATGGGGAGGACTACCTCTAAAAGCAGGAAACATGCATTCTCTTTAACAGTTTTTCCTTTGCTTCAAATAGAAAACTGAATTCTAAAGGAATATGGAATGCAGAAACTGCTGAACTCCATATCGGCATTGGGATTAAACAGAATTTCTCTGCAGATTTATCAAAAATAAAACAATAGCATTCTGTAAACAGCATTGATTGAGTACATTACATGCAAGAGACATTTTAGAGAAGAGCAGGTGCAAGAAATAAATGTCATCTGTTCAGCTAGTCCACTACACTGCCAGTGTAAAGCTTTTCTGCATTTTTTTCTTCAGTGTTTAGGGAGCCATTTAAAAATGAATCAAGTGACGTAGCAACTCCCTGCACCTAGAAGAGAAAAGCATCAGCAAGCAAAGCTCTGCTTTTTCTCCACTGAAATTCTCTCTTGCTTTTGCTTTTTCATTAATTTTATTCATTTAGTCTCTCTGCTTCTAATGACTCTTACTATTCATAACATTTGTCATTAAAATATGATTTGCACAGAAGGATAAACAATATAATGATCAAATACAGGCTGCACAGGCAATGGCATAAGCGATAGTGCAAACTTTTTAAAGCCAAAGGTCCTTGAACTGTTTACTGCTTCATATGTTCTTCCTTCACTATACTGCAGGGATCTAGAGGCCACGCTTGTCAGAACAGTGTGTCTGAGCCACAAATAGCCATACCATGTAGCCCAAGACAGGAATAATAAGTCAGCTTGACCTTTCTCTTTTTTGCTACCACTGTAGCAAATTGAGTGACTGCTGTAGAAAGGATTATGCCTGCTGTACATTGAAGAAACGTGCTCAGGAAGTGAAGAGGTGAGGGTCACAGTGGGGAGGGGTAATACTTGTTATTTTACAGCAAGTGTGTACTGGTGGTGCAGCACGGAACAAGTCTGGGGTCTAACTTCATTCTCTAAGGAAGCTCCTCTATGTTGCCACAGTTGCACATACATTCTCCTTTTCCCTCGTGGTAATTGCTCTATTAGAAGTTCAGCAGCAAAGTAAGCCGGTGTAGAACAGCAGATATCCTATATCCTGCAAGCTTAACCTGTCTTTTTGAGGTTAAATTAACACGCTTGTATCAGTAATAATCTTTTTCCTCTTTTTAAATTCCTTGGACCCACCTGGTAAAAACAGAATCTGTTCCCACAGTGTTATTGATCCTTGCCTGAAACAAGATGGACTATTACGTAAAATTTCTACTTTATGCCAAGCTATAAGGCAATACTTGTGGGGAATAACAGCACAGATACTTGAATATTGTGAATCCAGTGCTTTAGACTCTGCATTTTGGGAGGAGGTGTGAAGGGAGATATAGGTGCCCTGGATTGTGATAGAGAAATGCCTGAGGAAGGAGATAAGATTGTTTGGTGGGAAAGGGGTGTGCTTTCCAGCAAAGCCCCTCTGGGCACAGACTCTAGTGGGATGCAGAGTACTGTGGCTCTGGGCTGTGGCTATTGCTGTTGCATGGAGTCCCAAAGCAGAAAAGACACTGCTGCACTCTATTACAGATTCAGTTGATGCCATTATTGACGGTACAACATCAGAACTCTGTAGAGGTCTCTTACTGACAGCTTGAGACTTGACAGAACTGCTGGTAAAAAAGGTCAGTATTTTCCTTCTAAATTCTAGAAATGCAAACTTGTAAACTTTGATGAGAGAAAAATTTGTTTCCAAGCCTGCAACTTCAATATTTTCACAGGTTATTTTGCAGCAATGTTTTTCTTACCTGCTCAGCTGCAAGTGATTGTAAATATATGCAAGTTAGAGAATAAGAGTGAGAGATTGCAGCAATGAGAATATTTAGAATCTGATAAATTGGGCCATTTTGAAGCTTCAAAGCTGAACTATACTACACTGACATTTAGTAACAATACATATTGCCAGTGTTTTTTTCTTAAACATTATTAATCATTAGCACCACTTCAAAGCAGTCAATTCTTATTAACAAACTTATCCTAAATTAATGGTAGTACCACAGAGCTGTGTAGTAGCAGCCAATGGATGTGGTCCTTGGTCTTAGTCACTGAGGTTGAGATGGTCAGGCTATAAAGCTCTTTGCTGAGGGAAGATGGAATCATTCTTCCCTATTTTTCCTCTCACACTGCTGGTGTTTCTATATTCCTTGCCCCTTTTGTTGTTATATATTACACTTAACTGTGTTACAAAATGCTTATACACAATGGCAGTGTACATTTATGTTAATTTAGAATACCTATGCCTCAATTCAAGAAAAGCAAATATTAATTGTATCCTGCTTAATATATTTCTACTTTATGAGTGCGACAGGCCTCTGCTCTTGCTACAGCACTGTAGCATCTTTTTCTTCATTTATTTTCATAGCTAGCAAATGTAGTCTGTGAGAAAATTTTTATTTTCCCTCAATCTAAGCTTTTCTAATGTAAAATTTTTAGATACTTGTTCTTTAAAAAATGGTACATACTCAGTTCATGTCAGTGTCTGGGAAGAGCAGAGATTGCCAAAGGATTCTCTATAATAGTTAGGGGGACACCTCATGGGAGGTCTTCATGGGCTCCCTGGGTTCAAGCAGAGAAAGAGCTTCACTCCTGAAGGAAAAAATATTTCCCCTCCTTTCTACCCCCCGTCAAGCAGAGGCTGTTCAGATGAGCTGACTGGGGAGGGCAAAAGAGAAAACTGAGGCCTTGAGGATCACTGGGTGCTGCTAACTTCTCATTGTAATTTGAATTCTGGACCTTCTTGTTCATTACGTCACAAGAAAAGAATGGCCATTTTGTCTTCTCTTCCTGCATATTTCCTACCTTTCATGATCTCATTAAAGTATGAAGTATTGCATTTTTACTTTCTATGGGCTTGTACTAAGTGCCTTACACTACTGAAGTTTTGGACTACATGGCTTTAACTTGCTGGTGTATGGCTTTTGGAGCATCTAAGGCACTATGATTTCAGCATGGGCTGGTCTGTTGGCATTTGAATCAGCCTCCTATATCCTTACAGAACAAACAGCTACTTTACACCCTAGATGAATAATAATAGAAACTAATCTAGTATATGTTTCATAGCTAGCAAAAGCCTTGCCTGGATCCATACAAAAAGGGCTTCCCATGAAACAAGTGTGTATTTATGGATACAGAGATAAAATTCAGAACCAGATGTTTGTTTGAGCTCTGTATATTTCTAATACAGATGTCTGAAAGCATCACCTCTAACTGAATATTTTAATACTCTGAAACAATATTCTATTGTTTGCCTTACTGCTTGTTTCATTGTATCTCACATGCAGTGCTCTTATTTAATAAATACAAATTACTAGCCTTAGGCTCATCACTTATTTTACTTAACTGTGTTGTAAGCTGGTAAGATAGTAACTGTTTTGACTCTGCTTGGTTTGTTTTAATTACAACCTCTCCTAAAGCACATTATAAAGATATTTACATAGAAAGGAATGGTAAAGACATAGGGAAGGGGCTGCTCCACAAAGGAGTAGAAGTATTTTTTATCTGCTTAGACTTGTTCATCTGTATCTAACTCAAAGCTTCTTTAAACCATGGAGTGTCCTGAACTCTGTCACATTTTAAAATGAGATCATTCTATATTCCTTTTGCTTGATGATTGCTAAATGAGATTTAGAGCAAACACAGCTTTGATATCACCTTCAGACACATATTTTGTGTCTAAGCACAGCAAATACATTTTTAGCTCTTCACCTCAGTACTTCCTATGACTAATCCTTGTAGCATTATTTTTTCCTCCCAGTTTTTAGTTTTCTTACCTACCCCCATAATTATTGGTAATTTTTCTGTTTCTCAGCTGGGCTATCTCATGCTGTGGTTTATATCACTGTCTTTTGAATAGCAGCTTTCCCAAATGTTTTGGGTTTTTTTGTTGTCATTGTGTGTTGTTTTTTTAAAATAATGCTTCTTTTAGCCTAAAAAAAGGGAATGAATACCTCAATATTATGAACCAAAAGCTAAAAAAGACAAAACTGTAAAGAGGCAACAAATTCCCTATTGCTTCACCTAGCCCTCAAATTCTTCAATCCTACAAATACCTGAAATCACAAAGGAAAATTTTCCTTCATGTGCTCTCAGTTTCTTTTTTTAGGAAAAACCCCAGAACACTTGGTAGCCACTTGCCGGTTAAAATCAGTTAGTTTTCAGTCACCCCTGGTTACAGTCATATGGAGTGAGTACAGGTAGATGTTTAGAACTTTCTGCTTGTCCAATTAGCATGACCTCAGATAATCCTGCTGGAAGACAGTGAGGGAACACATGTCCCTGTGAGCTCATTGCATACCTGACAGTGAGCTTTACTGCAGACAGATCTGACAATCAGACTGAATAGTATTCTTTCTTTCCTGGGGCTAATATGTCAAGGTATGGAACTAATTCCTTTTGTTGCAAATGCAAACAGGCATTCTCATTATGTTCTGTTTGTGAATTTCCATATTTTATTCTGATTATAAATTTCCCAAAATTTGCGTCGTCTCCAAGAGAAAGAGGATTTTACAAAAAGTGAAATATGTCAAAACCTGAGGGATACATACCTTATTTTTCCTGCTTCCTGAGGGCTCACTCCTGTTACTGGAGTGAGTGGCCTGCTCACTTGAAGCATCTTTTACAATCACAGCTTTCTTCCTTTTAGACGAATGGCAGTGTGAATAAGGAATATAAGTTGTTAAATGCCTTGAAATAGCAAGTAATTTAGGGTGATAACCAACAGAGTGACAAGGCCAAATGTGTCAGTTTATGATACAATATTTCCGACAAGTACATTTCCTACTATATAATGTTGTGTTATATCTAGTTATATGTTTATATGTGTATGCGTTGGTTTTGTTTATTTTAGAATATTGTGACACTGTCACTGGAGTCTGATGCATTTAAAAATAATTTTTGTAAATGAGCCTCTTTAATTGCAAATATTCAAATTATATGAATCAGGGTGGGCCAGTCATGGTAAACTGTGCTGGATTTTGTTATGTTTTATGAAGCATTTTCTTTTATGTAAGTGAAGTGTTTATTTAGACTTCTGGTTGGACTGAAGTTGGAATCCCGGAAAAGCAAAGCTGATTTTGTTATTCTAACTAGAAGTTTGCTTAAGAGTTGAATGGAAATTCTAGGGAATGGGGTGTTACTGTTTGGAGTCAGATGGTTGTGTGGCATAATAATGGTATCTGGTACGTTATCATCAGTGATGTCCTCAGAAATGGATGTTGGAATGCAAAGGTGATGTCTTCAACACCTCCTGGGTGATTCTAGTTCATGAGAGAGCCAGTGAGCCTGCTTGCTAGGAATTTATCTTGGACCTCTTCACTCCCTGTGTAACTGACAGGAAAGGCTACCGTGGAGAACTCTCAACTGAAAAAATCATGAAAGAAAATTCTGTTTAGTAAATCCCCTGCCCCACCTCAGTTCTTGATTAGGTCCATACTAAGCTAATAACCTTTTGCTTATCCTCTCTAATTTTTTTTTTTTCCTTCAGTGACACACATAATCCTATCCATCAGTCTTTCTCACATTGTCCTTCATTCAGGAGTCTCCTGTCTGGAAAAATAGCATGCTGTCATAGGTATTTCCCCAAGTTAATAAAACATCTGCAGCACTGATAGATGGATTAAATGTAGAAATTACTTTTGCAGACATCAGTTTAACCTACAGTTATTTAGATTTACATCTTCTCCTTCTCTCTTTTCCAAAGAAATCATGGGCTTACTGCTTGAAGATGATTACTTTAGTTCACCAAAAGACATTTATCTAATCCACCAAAGTTTTGGAGAGCTGATCTGTATTTGGGGTAAAGAATTAAAAGAAAACCACCCTTACACTCTCCCCCCAACTTCATCTAGGCAGAGCAGGCACATTACAACACTACACAAGGAACTTAAAAAGTAATTTTTTGAATCAGGTAGACTACAAAAGACTGAAACACCCATTATGGTTGTGTTCTGTACATCATTCAGGACACAAGACAGCAATGGGCAAGTGTCACTTTACTGCTCCAGTATTTGTTCATTAAAGAAATGGTAAGAACAATGTAAGTCATTGTATATGGCAGAAATAAAATGATTAAGAAAGAATATAGTCACAACATCAGCGTCCCCTGCTTTGAAAATAAACCTATTTCCTTGTTTTATATATCAGCTGGAGACAATCATGCAGTGACAGCTTAGTATTCTTTTGATGTTATCTACCAAATTATATAAAATAAAACAATTGTCTTTTAGGGTCACTATTCATTTTCATGAAATAAATTCTATTCTCAATTCTACTCTCTAGCATACTAGTACTGGGGATGTTTTAAAATTTTTAAAAATATGTTCTTATCTAGTCTTTAGGAGTCTTTGTAGGAAGCCTTTTTGAACTAGATGATAAAAGATACATTAATCCATTAGAATTCATATAGTCATATTTTGACTTTGTCCTGTAGGAAATATTTCAGTTGTACATTTCAGTGTCTACACACAGAACACAAATTAAGGTAAAACAAGTAAACAGAAATGAAGGGAAATATTTGAAACAAACTTTGATTTTTATTTTAAATGATAAATGCTTCCTTTTTGTTTTACTATTACTTCAAAATTGCAGTTGAATTGCCAATAAAATATAAACATAAAATGCAGTGGAATATTGTGGAGAAATAACTGGCCTGAAAAATAAAGATTGTATTTTTTAAGATTTCACATCAGATTATGTCATATTCTCAAAACCTTGCACTGATACCAACATGCCTTTCCTAATTAAACTTGCAGGACTAATAATAGTAGGGAATAATAATATAAAAGTAAAGGGGTAATCTAAAGAAACTTTGAATTATTTTTATTTTCTCCTTTTTGCTTGATGCTTATCTTATTTGGAATTGCACTGGCATTTATTTGCATGATCTAATTTCAGCACATTGTTTGGATCTGCAAAAATGTTATTTCTAATTTCTTACATTGTTTGGGCTTTTTTCCCTCCCTCTTGTTTATATTGCAGTGCATCTAATTTTGGATATGTTATAAATAATGTGTAGGTTTTACCATGGATCTTTGAACATAGGTGGATCTTACCCTCTGAGAACAGAAAGAGCAAATGAAATGGACTGTTGAGTGTCTGTATATAAATAATATCAGTTCTACTCACACTTGCACCTTGAATACAAACTCTGTTGTTTCAATGAAATGCACTTTAGATAAAACTAGAATGATTTAGTGTATCTAAGAAGGCTTTTAAAATCATTATGGTAGGGTAAAATCTGTACAAAATATAAGTAAAGGCTGTCGGTAAACTCCTTCCAGATTTAAGTCAGTTTAACTAAAACTAGAATACATCTTTACAGATTATTTGGTGGTAGAATGCCTGAAGAGTTAGCTCTGCAGGCTTTATTAGGAGAATATAAATGTTTATACAATAATGAAGAATTAAATTGTGGAAACAAATAGCAGGGAAATCCCTGACCACCATTGCTATATCAAGAGAAGTTTTAATGGAAATTTTATCTTTTGAAGTCTTTTAAAATTAAAATCAGTGCAGAATTACTTATCAGGTCTGTAAAAAACACTAGAAAACAATCTAATGGAAAATTTAGTGGTGGTAGTGTGCTTGCAATCAAAGTTTTGTTTTGTTTTAAAACTTAAAATATGCAACTAACATATTTCCTATGAAAAAGTTAGTTCAGAATAATAGCCAATGTTAGGTCACACAAAAAACTTAATGCTCCAAAGTCTATAGTGTCTCAGTTCTTTTGTAGTCTTTCTACAAATTGCAAAGCATTAATATACAATCTCTAAATCAGTCCTGGAGGAATTCATATAGTACAATGTTCTGTAAAACTGCATTTACCAGAAGTTCATCATGAAGAAAAAGATGGGAGGCAGCTTAAGTGGAGGATGTGGTTTATTTTTCTTGCTTGTCTCTATTGTCATGCTAACTCCAGTAAATTTCTCTCATTTATTTTAAAAGTTTGCTTATCAGTTAAGAGATGACTCATGCGATAATCCCAGAAACCTCTGAATAAAAATGCCTTCTGGTATAGTCTGCAGAATGCCTTTGAGTACCTCAGGCTCACTTCAACATTCCACTGAAACCTCAAATAAGCTCAAATGGCTTATTATTAAATGGTGACACGCAGTCTGTGCTAAACATGCTGGTTAAGCCATGTAAAAGTGTCTGTCCTCTTTTATGCTTTGTAATTTCTTAAAGAGGTACTGAAAAGATACTTTAACAAAATGTATTAATGTTAGAAGTGAGGAATACAAACGTTTCTTGTTCCATCAGTGTTATGTAATTGGTCATTTATGCAGCAGCTACCTTTCTCTTGTTATTTCTCATCACAGTGAAACTATACTAGAAAATGATGGTAATTGGTTCCTTTGGTAGCAGAATCCTCACTCCGAAACTGCCAGTGACATCACGTTATCCCTTCACCCCTAAGGATTTTCCATCTAAGTCAAAGTTGAGATGTCGTGGCAGGTAAAGAAAACTGTACTCCTGTTAGCCATGGCAGAAAGTGAGACTTGGAAGAAACTAGGAGAGGCAGATTGGAATTCTCTTGAACTTGGGAAGATAACAGAAAATGCTTTGGTGATCCCAGAGAAGAATATGCATAAATCTAAGCTGATAGGAGAATAAGGAAAGAGTGCCCGAGGTTAGAATGAGCCCTACAATAGCAAAAGACACTGGAGAGGGAAATCAGATAAAAGTGGATTGAAGTATAAATAAACATATAGCATGTTGTGAAGTTAAAGCCTGGTATGTGAATGGATCTTGATTTATAACTGTGGTATAGTTGGTTATTCTTGTTATTAACTGCATGGAGCTGGTAGGGGATACAAATAGTAACCCCCATCAGTCAGATGAACCCACTAAATCCACCTGTCACTTGCAGGTTGTTATTAAGTATCTATTTTAACTAAACACAGAACCAGGCTTCAAAAGCAACTCGAGACTTTGAAATTGATGCAGAGAACAGCTCACATTTTTGTATTGTCTTAATCCCTAAATATACATCATCTTTTTCCATTACTGTATGGTAGGGCATGTACTGACCTTGCTGAATGACTGCAGCAAGTTGTGAATAATGTATGAAACACACAGCTCCTGCCCAAGAATATAGATCGTGTTGGGCAATCAGGGCTGTTCTGAACTGTGTTCTCATGCTTGCAGTGTTCAATACTATCCTAAAAGCTGTCCCTGTATCAGAGCAAGGCCAAAATACATCAGAAAGTAAAATTATTTTGAAATTCAACTATTTGTATTTTATTTCCATTTTTACTATAATTTTGCAAATTTATAATTATGATAATAGTTTCTAATGCTTCTAGAACACTGTTAGCTACTATAATTTTGCCTTATTTTGACGTACACAGATGCTTTTGAAATACTGATATCCCATAGGCATAGCTAGACAGAGTTTTCATCTGGCAAGACAGTAAACGATATTTTACCAAAGATGAATATAGCAGCTAGTGATGGGTATCACACTTAAATTGACTGTAAACAAATTTCTTAATCAAATCACTTAGCTATAATAAATGAACTTCTTCCTGCAGACAGGTAGTACTGAGATTTGAACTCTTTTCTAACCCCATGTAACACATATGTTAAAAATGCACTTCATATACATCTGTAAAGGTAACAGTGAGTGTGGCTCATTATTAGCTCTCCTTGGCTCTTGATGGTTGGGGAGAGTTATCCTGTATTTGTTGGCTTCTCTGTCAGTTCCCAAAGACTACGTTCAACTTTATGTAAAAGAGGAAAAACTGTTCTGGGTGCTTGAGAAAGTATAGGTAATTTTAGTCTTGTTTCAACAGCACATAGTAAAATGAAACAAAACAGAAATATGTAATACCCTCTGGCAGAAATTTAGAGATGTATCAAGGAATGAGATGACCATCTCTGGATAGGTCATGAAATTGAGAAAGGTAGTGTTTGAAACTGGAAGGCACTGCATTAAGTTTCATAAGCACTTTTGACTTCATTAATTTGTTTATCTTCTTGTACGCAGTCTTCATTATTGTATGTACTGAAAAATGGGTTATTTAGATTAATGTTTTCTGTTAATAATTTCCTAGTTTGAGCAAGACTTTGAAACAAAACACTGTCTGGGGAGAGTCCTTCCTCAGTCTTTCCTCACAATATTTTCTCATTTTCTCAGATTCTGACTGCTTCATCTCTACAGCATTTGGGATCACTTCCATAAGTCACTGATGAAAAACAGAATGAAGATCGGCCACAGGTAGTTTATTTTCTCACTATTTTCTACAGGGCAGAACAGCTTTTGTAATACAAAGGGCTTTTTTTAAAGGGTTTTGCTTTTTGGCTCATCTTTTGAGAGCAAGGGTTTTTTTGTAGGTATGCATACTGTTTTGTGTTAGATAAGAGAATTTGTGGGGAGCAGCTTTCTAATCATGCATATCATACATGGCTTTGCAGCAGCTGGTCCCACAGCTTTAGTGTGACTCCTGAGAAAGTTTGGTCTCCTGCTTTGTTTATGGTGGCTGAGGATTAGATAGGTCTATCACAGCCTTCAGCCACAAGCAGCTGATTAATTGATGCATTTGGTCCAGGCTGTTGAATAATCTGAAGGCATGACTAGGCTTTGAAGTTGAATCTATGTTCTATGACAATCTTGTGTAGAGTATATAAAAAGATTCAGGATAGGTCTGGTGTGATTGTGCAGCCTGTCCAACAACAGAGGAGGATGACAGTTTTCCTGGATAGAATTTCCTAAGGGTTATTTGTGCCTTATTTTGGTTTGTTGAACTTCTGTAATCCAGATGAAAAATGACAGAGGTATGAGTAAACAAGGATCATCAGTCTGTAGGATAGGACTGTCTCCAAACCAACAGGAATATTAGAAAGGATAACTTAATAGTAATTAATTGTAACTATGCAAAACATTATGTCAGTATGGAATCCAGCAGCATTCCTATATTGTAGGTAGAATTAACAAGACCTACTAGGGCATATTGCAAGGGCTGTGTATGCATATGCATATATTTCAAAATTCTACCAACATTATCTGTCGGGTACTTAGTTTCAACTTCAATTTCCTGTTTGCATTCCAAAGTTAAGCTCCATTGAGCTCCAAGATGTTTTTGGGAGTAATATTCAGAAATAAATTAAATGATGACTTTGTCTTTAAATTTAGAATTTTTCAGTTTATAAAGCATAATGTATATTTATGTAATATTTCAATACCAAGAATTTGCTTAGGCCTGTGAGCACAACTACACAACTTGATTAAATCCCTTTTCTATGAAGAAAAGACTTTCATGTCTTGCAGTGTGTTTCTATTTGGAATGATTAACCATTTTTTGGAAAGTTTAACAGCAACTGCTGATCTAAGAATTAATGGGTATTTAGCTGAAGAATTTAGACAATCAAAACTGTTTCTTAATCTGATAGCAGGAATGAATGACAGAAAACCAGTCCAGCAATGACTTTGACAGCAAGATGGGTAAAATTTTATGTAGTGAAAGTGCAAGGAAAGCCAGATAAATCTAGTTGTGTGATGATACATATGTAACTTCTAGAGTTCTATAAAATCATGTTCCTGTTTTTATTCCTGGTACAAACAGGTGTGTTTCTATCCATCTGTCAAAGGGTATGGATCAAGTACAGCTTCTTTGGAGGCCTTGTACATATTTAAGCATCATATGCATAATTAGTAATAGATATGTTTATTACTAATATATAAGTATTATATATAGCTACATAAATATATAAATGTTCCACTTTTCTGGGAAGTTGTCATATGTCTATTTCTGATACATTTGGTACCTTGGAATTACAAGTTGTAAACTTTCCAAAGAAGGACGTGTCAAAAGCTGAAGGGACTTAGATAAATGTAGGGTATTATTATTAATTATATTTCTCACAGACAAGTGAAACTTGTTAGAATACTAGAAACAACTCAGAATTATTGAATGACTTTTTTTCCTTTTTTCCTGCTGGAACAAATTAGAAAAAAACATAACACAGTAGTTTATGGATGTAATAGGTTGAGATAGAAAAACCCTTTGTGTTCATAGCCAAAAAAAAAAGAAAAAAAAAAAGTGAATGACCTTTTAACTTTACTTTCCTCCTATTTTTACTCTCATTTCTGTTTTGTTCCTGAGAGACCAGACTTAGTGCAAACTTTTAGCCTCTTCAAGCTCATGGAAGGCAGGAGTTTCACCTAAAGCAAAGCAATAGGGAAAAAAGTGCCATCTTTGCATGGATTCTCTTCCATATTTGTTTCTGGGTTTGTTCCACTGCAGAGGCAGTTCTAAGAGGGCTGTTTACTAAGTGCCCTGCAGATACGGTTTGACCTCTGTGAATTGCTACTCAGGAAGTTGAAGGAAGAGCTGGAAAGCTTATCTTGATTTAATTTCCCAATTCAATGTATAAATCATTGCAACTACCTGCAGATCGTGCTGGTTACATGGGAAGAGAAGCAATTGTTTTCTGAGCTTCTTTATCAGGCACATTAGATAAAGGCCATGTTTCCCCTCCAGGTTGGACAGTTCATCAAAACTTTTGCACGTGCATGCCGTCTTTAGAAATCCTGTTACTATGATTATGCTGGAACTTGCATCTCTAGATCCACACTGAATAGCCGTCACCATTTACCAGGCAGACACTCTGACAGACAAAGTGCTGGTTAGAACATTAATGACACAAGATACTCCAAATGACAAAATGCATGAAGTCTTATAGCAAATGGAATTTGTGGGGCTTTAATATACTTTATCACACTGATAGCTGGATTTGGCATTCCTGAATATGAGAAAACCTCTTTACTAGGACTGTGTTTAATTTGCTAGTTTAATATGTCATGCCCTACTCTAGGCTGGACCTGCTATTGCTGTGACAACCTTTTTACTTGAGTGATAATCACCCTGGATGCTGCTGATGAAGGTGACAGCAGAGAAAGTATTGGCTGAGATTTTTATAGCAGTGCTAGGAGTTTGTTCATATATTTTTTACACAAAATAAGAATATGTCTTTCTGTGTTTATGCAAGATCAGGACCCTTGAATGCTACAGTAATATTAAAATTCTAGTCATAATGGTAGGAAGAAATCTTAACCCCTGACACAGGGCATTATCAGGCCTCAAAGTGCAAGAAGAACAATAATGTGATGATGTATTTACTTAATTTTCTAATGGATGGTGCCGAATATGCTCATAAAATCAAGGGATTGCTTTTCAGATGCATGGAGCATTCATAACTTCCACTGACTTCAAATGCAAGTGCTTAGCATTTCTGAAAGGAGAGGATGCTATGTGAAGATCCATTATAAAATGTGAATTTTCATGCTAAAACAAATAGTAAAATGAGATGAATCTATTTAATTAGCACTAATTCATTTTTCAATATCTAGCTGTATAATGGAGAAGAGCTTTAGAACATCACAGGTATAATACTGGCACCCAGATCAAATCAGATTTACCCCATACTTACAGCTTCAATGTGTAAGACTTTCAGAATATCAAAGTATAAAAGGAGCTGAGTGAGATTTGACTATCTCATAAGAACATATTACTTAAAAGTTTGAGGAGACAGGAAGAATGTCAAGGTAACCAGTATTGAAACCATATGTGCTGTAGTCTCTATGGAATGTTTTCTTTTCAGTTCTTGTTATTATATTGTGTAATAAGATACTCAATGTGGCTTTCAAGTAAGAAAAAGATTGGGAAGTTATTAAGACTTAGTAAAGTCCTCATTTTCAGAGAGAAACTATGTAGAGTAAGCTTTCAACTCTGTAGAGAACAGTATTTTGGAAGGAAAAGCAGCTCAGTGGTAGCTTTCTCATTTTAATTCAATGAACTTAAGAAAAAATTAGAAGATTTTTCCAAGTACACAGAGTAATACATACTTAGAATAAAATGAAAGGTACTGCAATAAAAAAAAAAATCTTGTTAAACCAAGTAGATTTTTCCAACCAGTAACAGAAGCAATAGCATTATGGCAGGAATTAATCATGGTGTATTTCTGAAGAGAAAGGGTAGGTTTAAATCCTGCCTTTAATAGAGAGGCATTATTTTGTATCTGCTTTACATTCTGTTCATTGGAAATTTCACAGGCAGTTTTGTTGTGCAGGTAATCTAATGACATGCATTGATACATCTATTGTATCAAATGCATACGAAGTTTTATTCCCATGGACTAAATTAAAAGAAGTTACATTTTGTGGGAACCATACAACTCTGTCTCATGAAAATTTCACAGCGAAGGGGTTTGTTTGTTTGTTTGTTTGTTTTAAAATCTTTTATCTATTTAGGCTAAAATTTGCAATGGAAACTAACAGTATTCAGCTACCTTTCCATTTCAATATAATTTGAATGCAAAAGTTTTACAGGTCTTTCATAATAAAGCTGCTGTTCCAGAAATAGTCCTTCCTGAGCTTAAAACTAGAATTAAGCAGCTAGTTCACAAGGGAAGAGTTGCAAGTTAAGAATACAGACATCCTGATATCCTCAGCCTAACTGCTGTTGGTAGTTCATGCCTTATTGCCTAAAGAAGCTTGCTGTTCTCTAACTGATCTTTTTTTTTTTTAATATCTTGGAGATGAAGCACCCTGTTCAAGTGTGCCTCTGTGCACAGGTTGGGATAGTTAGTCACTAGAGGCCTCTTTCCTGCCAATGTATGCTCTCAAGGCTTAATTACAAATCCTTTCAAAATACAGCCTGTGGTCTTTTAAACCAAACTTCTCACACCTTGCAGAGTCATTAGATGCTATGGGCCTTGCAAATAAAACCCAATCATAAGAGAAGAGAGTTTCTGTAAACTTGTAGGCATCCTTGCACATGCTTTGCCTCATCACATTGGTAGTAATAACTCTCCTTACATGACAACAGGAAATGTTATACTTTCACAAACCCAGAAGAATCCACAGGGAAGATCTTACTTGTGGAAGTTTATGGTGAGAGTCCATTAATGTTATTATGATTTAGGTAGTGAATAATATTTAGAGTGATGAAGTAGCATCTGAAAAATTTGTGGGAATGCCAGATCTTGTCCTGCAAAGTCCTTCTTTCCTTTCCTTCATCTCCTAATTTGGTCAGAGAGTTGAGAGTTCCTCAGAATGAGATCCTTGTCAGATCCTTGAAATCCTTGTCTGTGCACAGAAAATGAAAAGTCATGTAATAACTTGAATTACAAAACATGCATAATATATGTATACATATTGTGAACCTCTAATGTGTCCCCAGCAGAAGTATTCATGAGGAAGGTGAAAACAGAAGCATTTTAATAGCTTTTACTTATGGCCATATATTTCTCATATATGTTAGAAAGGCTATTACAAATGTAGTATTCTCAAAATTCAAAAGTCTATGGCAGATGTTTAGCATCATGCAGTCGAAATAGATTGTTCCCTAGAGAATCAGCAGTGACAACCTACAAATCATTTGTGCTTGTTCAAACAATGTGTTATGAAGAAAGGATTGTGGGATATCATATGAATCATAGTTCATATCCTCACCATAAAAAGAATTGCAATTATATTGGGAAAATTTTGAGTCAGATGCATGTTGTGAGAGGTGTTTTGTTTTTACACTCTGCAGCCAGAGGCATTTGCTGTAGCAAATCACTGACCAGTTTAAAGATCTACAAATTGATGTCAAAGCCTGTAATTAATCTCAGTGTCCTAAAAGTGAGCTGACAATTTGTTCTGAAAGGAGTTTTATTCTCCAAGTTAGCTTGGTAGTAATACTGATGCAGGGAATTACTGAGTCAAACTGACAGTCATGCCTGGAAGTGTCACCTAGATTTCTAATGACTAAATGCCTTATTCATAAGAAAGTGTTTATTGTATTTTCATGCATTTAGGAAACATAGGTCAAAAGCTGAATTCCTGGTGTAACTCCATGGACTTTGACTGGATTTATACTGAGGATGAGTTTGGTTCCCATGAACTTGCTTTATCTAAATGAATTATGCTTTATACTTGTTTAGTAATCATTGTAGGAGTGCATCATAATGGGTTCAAACTTATTTATTAATTTTCAGAAAAACTGTCTAATATTTAATCTTCCTCAGAAGGCAGTTTCACATTTTCTGTATATGTGGTACTAAGCCAGAGGCTGTTTCAGCTGCAATACTGAAGACAAAATGTTCCTAACACAAATGTGGTAAATTAGAAAGAGAAGGATGAATTTATGGCAGTGATGTTGGTTAGTGGCACCACTCTGCAGGAAAGGGGCAAATCTGTGGCTGAAAGAGTAAAAGAAGTTAAAATCAAGTTAATGGTCTGTATAATATAATGCAAATCCCAGAGGTCTAATGATACTGCTTTTAGCTCAAGTAGCTACTACAGTTTTAACAAAGATATCATAAATAAGGAGCTTAAGAAAGTGTTAGGTAACTGAAAGTTAGCTTGTCATAATATTCTGAGTTATCATTAAAGTAAGGTTTAATGTTGGTAAATGAGCTTTAGACACAAAATGTCAAAATTACTGTGTTTTTCAATAACCTTATTGGATCTTTTCTGTTAAGGTGTCAGTTTATAAATAACATTGTGCTTAGTTTTTATATTGCACTTCTCATTACTAGATGAGAAAGCACATAAGTATTGTCATTTTCTCACTTTGTGTGTGAGAATGTGCTGGGTTTTGCAGGGATGGGGTTAATTTTCTTCACAGTAGCTAGTATGGGGCTATGTTTTGGATTTGTGCTGGAAACAGTGTTGATAATACAGAGATGTTTTAGTTACTGCTGAGCAGTGCTTACACAAAGCCAGGGCCTTTTCTGCTTCTCACCCCACCCCACCAGTGAGCAGGCTGGGGGTGCACAAGAAGTTGGGAGGGGACACAGCTGGGACAGCTGACCCCAACTGACCAAAGGGATATTCCGGACCATGTGATGTCATGCTCAGCGTATACAGCTGGCGGAAGAAGAAGGGAGTGGGGGACGTTCAGAGTGATGGCGTTTGTCTTCCCAAGTAACTGTTATGTATGATGGAGCCCTGCTTTTCCTGGAGATGGCTGAACACCTGCCTGCCGATGGGAAGTAGCGAATGAGTTCCTTGTTTTGCTTTGCTTGTGCATGTGGCTTTTACTTTACCTATTAAACTGTCTTGTCTCAACCAATGAGTTTTCGCACTTTTGCTCTTCTGATTCTCTCCCCCATCACACTGGTGGGGAGTGAGCAAGCAGCTGTGTGGTGCTTAGTTGCTGGCTGGGGTTAAACCATGACAGACAAAAACTATGCTTTTCTTTATGTGACTCATCAGCAGAATGGAGACAAGAGCCCAAGTCTGTTAAGTCACCTCTAGTACACAAATCAATGCACCACATGTTCAATTAAGTTCTTTAGGTTATTAACATGATTCAATTCATTATGAAATTTTCTTTAATATTCAGGAGGAAACCTGCAGGCTATCCTTCAGAAGTGCTTATGCAACAGCTGTTAGAATGTATAAACACCTTTTATATTGCTTGATGTAAAAGCTTAGCACTCTTAATGATGTCCTCCCATATTCCATGCTGTGGGACATTGAGTAGGCTGCTCGGTGATTTGCAGATGGTTCATTTAACTACTTCAATGCTATCTTAAGTTTCTCTCTTGCTTCATACAGTCTTGATTTATTTTGTATTGGCGGCTGCAACATAAATCCCACTGGAAAATCCAGACATATAAATACAAATGGTCTAAGTGTAATGGAGTCTGCTCTAAACTAGGCAAAAATTAAATCAGAAAAACTACTGTTCATAATTCAATTAATTCATTTTTAGGTTAAATTCACTGAGGTACTTTCTAATCCCAGTTGTGCTTATTTTGGTCTACTCTAGCCTTTACTGTGTAGCTCAGGCTTCTCATCAGTGTGAGGAGGGAAACTGTGTTGCTCATACAGTGACATGGTTTGTATTTATCTTCAAACTATTACTTATATTTCTGTGTGCAGTGAATACAAACTGTACCTTTCCATTTAATATGTTGGAGTGAAGTCTGATTTTTGTAATAGTTTTTTTTTGATGGTAGCAATTCAGCACTCTTATTAACAACCAATCAAACAGAAAGCCTTCCTATAAACTTAGGAAGTTAATAAATGAAAGCAAGTGTAAGCCTTTTGAGATGTTCTTCAGTGCCAGTGTACAAGGAGGTCAATGACTGATGGTTTGCCACCTAATCAATCAATCAATCACATGTGCAGAAGTTATACCAGTGGCATTAATTTTTTTTTGTGTTCAAAAGAAATGTTTTACTGACTTTTTCAAGTATAAGAGTAAGGAATGGAAATAAAACTTACAGACCAGTGTGGTCACAATCCCCTTCTGTGTAGCACAGCAAAACTGAATCTGGAATAATAAGTTCTGTTTTGAGCAGCAGTAAAGCAGGAATATGAAGATTAATTGGAAGTAATTCATGGGAAAGCAGAAATACGTTAAGTTGCATTTAACATATACTTGAAAAGTGCATAAGAGCTACGTACATGGCCAAGATATGACTTACTGAGAGATAATACAAGAAATTCCAACCAATGTTTTATGAGAGAGAAGAATTGTTGAGAATGGTATTGGCAGCAGGAGGTGTTGGTACAAGTCAGCAAGCAGCACTGATGTTATAAAAAGTAATGTGTATGCACAAGAGGTATGCAAACTTTGGCACAAAGGGAAGGTAGTTAACTGCAAGTTGCTGTTGCAGAAAGTGACTGTACAATGCAGATTGGTCCAGAATAGTTGCCAGGGGACAATAGTGATCATTAGTCAACGATACCCAGACTCCTGAGTTGTGACTGATGTTCTGGGCAGGACAGAGAAGCTGCTTGGAGCCTAAAGTCTAGTTTCCCCTGGCAAGCTGTTGGACTGATCATTCCACGCTGTGCTTCAGAAAGATGTCCTATTGTTGTGTGTTCTTCTTGAGGAATCAAGCCAGATAACATGGTCAGAACTGTCTGGGAATGAAAAAAAGAGGTGCAACAAAATATGAGGAAATACTAAATTCTACCAGATTACATAGTATTTGCCTAAGGGAAGGAGTTAAAGCCATTGTAATGCAGTTCGTTGGGAGTGCTGTATGACTGCTGTATGAATCATTGAAGAGTGGAGTAGAAGCTGCTTGCATAAATCAAGCTTCAAAAGAATTGAAGAGGCATTTAGCTCTTTACTATGTAGCTGGTCCCAATTACAGGTCCATGGACAGTTCAATTCCTTGAGGGCATGGCTACGAAGTTTTCAAGTTTACATGTCTTTGCCCAGCTGTGGGCTGTGCCTTGTGCAGTAAGGCTATTAAAAAAAAAAAAAAAAAAAAAGCTAATAAACTTGTTGGTGTACATGAGAAAGGGATAAATAGTGTCCAGATCAGGAGTAAGTTTATGCATCTCTACTTATGTGCAATTCTTCTCGACTATAGCATTGCTTTTCTTTCTTTGTTACTTTTCCATCCATCTGCTTGCTTATTCTGTCAGTTGGGCTTTTGTTTGTTTCTTTGTAATACTTTCTTGTTATGAGTACTGTTTTTTGTACTTCACCCAAGATTTTGCTGAATGCTTGGGGTGTAAGAGAACTTTTCTCAAGACAGATATTGTTATGAGTAACATTTTTGCATTTCTTAGAGCATACTAGAGGTTCAGTGAGGAGAATTTTGAACTGAGATGCTAGTGACAGGAATCTAGAAGAGTCCAGAGAGGATACCTTGAACATATTTTTAACAACTACACAAACTCCTACAGCAATATTTCACATTGTTGTCTTAAGCCAATAGAATTTACCTTTTGTAGAGAGGGTGCAAAGGAATCAGTACTTTTTCCCAACTTAACCTCTAGAGAAGAATAATTTTCCATCTTCAGTTTCTCAGATTTTGTTAACAGATAGGAAATAAGAGGTTCTTTGATGTAAGTTAGGCTCATCATATGATTTAGGATTATTAAAGACAATATTTCTCTGTATGAACAATAGTGAATGGACACAGACTTGAGCACATTAATCGTGAGATTGTCTTGTGTTATGTGTCTTTGGCAGTTGGATAGATATTCTTTCGAGAGCTGCCAAATCACTTTATGTATGCAAGAAGAATGATGTCTTTGTAGCATTAGCTTTTTGGCTATCATCACACCCCTCAGCAGCCATCTTTGATCACCACAGTTACCACTGAGAGTTTTTCTAGGATAAATAGATCTGGGTTGTATACGAGAGTAAATCCTAATGCTAAGTAGATTCTTTTAATTTTCTCTTCCCAGAAATGCTGTCTTGTCAGATCTCCAGAATAGATGGTTGCCATATTATATCTCCAAGATATGTTGTGTATTAAATATTAGTGTTTTCCTAACTACGTATGTTCAGCTGTGTTCTATGAGATCTAAACTGTGTGTAATTGGTGAAGCAGGTACCTTTGTAACCAGTGAGTCCTTTCATGTCTCTCTATATGCATTTGTCTCTGCCTAGGAATGAAAGAGGGTTGGAGGAAGAAATGGAAAAAGCAGGTAGGGAAGGTGACCGTACAATTTTCTACCTTGTTTGTATGTTTAAATTAAAAAGTTGCAATCTAGCCCAAACTGGCACTGAAATCAAATATAAATCTGGGTTAAATTCTCAGACTCCAAATTGGCCAAAGCTACTCAGATTTCAAAAATAAGTTTTAAATTATCAGACAGAATTGTGTGGGGTATTTTTATTTTTGTTTTAAATGTGTGAGGGTAAACTCTTTTCCTCCTAGATTTAGGAATTATGCCCATGTGTAATCAGATTTAACACTGTATTGTTACATGAAAACTGATGTTCACCATGTTAGTCAGGGCAATTAATGAAGGATTTGCTGGTATTCTTTAATTATTAATTGCATATAACTTTACCATTGCTGACGATGAAATGGAGCTAACATAGTAACCTGAAGTGATGGAGTCAATTATGAATTATTGCATTCCTTCCTTTCTGGTATCAGATCACAGTGCAGTGTGGTAAGAAGTGAAGTCAGGAGCTGTCAACTGCATTTCCCCCAAGAAATTTTATCTTGCTCAGTCTACCCCAGTGTAATTCTGAACTAAGAATATGATTTCCACTAGCATATGAAGACTTCCACTTTCTTCAGTCATGGGAGCAGTAACCATGACAGTCTATGTGTAAAGTAAAAGTTGTTTACAAGTGAAATACAAAAAGAAAAATCCCTTTTTGGCCCTACTAATAGTGCAGAAAAAACAGACCAACTTTTGAGTGCTTGATTTTGTTCAGGTCACTGGAAATTGGGAGCTAGGTTGACTGGAAGTTAATAGGCTACAGTTCCACTTGGAATAAAGTAGTACCAAGTTCTAGGAAAACGTGCTTTTAGATACGTTGCTCTTGAATTAGTTTGATTAAGGGACTCTCTTAGCCATCAGTACTAAATTATCTTTGATCTGAGGGTCTAATGGGATTAATGATTGCTTGCAGAGGCCAACTGATGACTACTGACCTTTCAGTTCTTTCAGTTATGACTAGCAAGCAGACAGTTCACCTTTTGCTCTCTATAGTAGCATAGGTTGATTGCTCACACACGATTCAGTCATCAGGTGGAGTTTTATAATGACTTTTTAGTTAATATTTGTATAGCAGCGTAAGTATGTTATGTCTGTGGTAAGTGTTCCATGAATAGCATCTCATCATTGATACCTGCTTTTTTAGCTGGGCCAGTCACTACAGCACACAGACAAAAATAGCCTCTACTGTTGAATTATTCTGTGTATTTTTCTTTGAGACAGCAGCTGTGGTACATGTAGCAAGTGTCATACCCAGCTTTAGCACTTGGTTATGGTATGAGATGTATAGGTGCACTGCAGTTATAAACAGAGGAAGGAAATACTTGCCAACTAAGGAGAATATAACGTATCTATGTCCCTGGTATTAGTATCAGATGTTTTCAAGGCACTAAAGCATCCACTGGCCATTACCAGCTTCATACACAGGAATCTTTCCAGGGACTTGAAAGTGGCAGGCTCTCTGAATTCAGTTTAAAAAAAGAGTCTGAACTTTCTTTTGTTTCCCATGAAACCAGTGATCTGCTTCATAGTTTATACTAAAGCATGTGCTTAGGTGCTTTTGTCTCTGAGAGCCTGTGTGCATGAAAGCCGAATTTTAGATTTCAGGAATTGCTTATGCAAGAACACTAGGCATCTCACTTCTTGAGTATATGATGGTTTTCTACACAGAAATATTCAAATAGTTGGAAGAAATGAGGAACATTTGATTCTCCATCAGCCCAGGGTAACTGCAATGAAAGTTATTTTTAGTTATGGCTCTCTGAGTCAGTATAGGAGTTATCATTGACATGCAATAGTATGTAATTCGTAAGTGCTCTGTTAGCTTTCATGGATTAAGCAGAAATCCTTTTCAGTTTTCCTTTTGTTGAAGATTTATCTGTTTAACATTTTGACAAATTTGGAATTAAGTGGCACAAATTCCATTTAGGTCAGCATCTCCCTCCCCACAGAGACTGAAATAGTGATACTGGAAGTAGCAAACATTTTAGCAAGCACATACAGACAAAGTTCTGGCATAGGATGATTTGCTTGCACAGTCTCTTACCATATTTCCTTTATATGTAACATGCTATGAATTTAGCACAAAATACATAGAACGGTATCAACTCAGGTTAATTGCTTGCAGAGGCACTTGTTAAGATTTTGTATTCCAGTATTAAAGTTGTATAAAGGATAAATGGAGCAAGTTAGTAGAAAAATAGTAGATCTATAAATAATTTACATTCTTATTTATTTTAGTAAATCCATCTGGGACAAACAGATTCATGCTGCAATATTTAGAAAGCAAGCTGGATGAAAAATACCAGTTTCAGAACACTACCAGTACAACTGAAAATACTGTGCAGAATACAGAACATTATTAACAGAACAGAACGATTGCAGAAACAGTAAATTGTGGTTTTGTGTGTGTGAGACATTATGCGTTAATCTCCCCACTTTTTAAAATACTGTTTTAATCTTGTGCCAGCTAATAGCTTTTCTTGCTTTTCTACCAGCAGAGCTGAAGTGGATATTGTCCTTGCTTCCAGGTTGGTGGACATACCAGCTATGGTGATGTCAGATTATGCTACCAGAAGCTTTCCTCTGACTGGAGAGTTGGGCACTGTTTATATACCCAGGGTGCTTTGAGAAGGTTAACTGGTATACTGATTAATTAGAAAATGTGCTGATGAAAGCCGACACAAGGACCAGTGCAAATGTTATTATCTATAGACAAGCAGTTATTGATTCATAAAGAAATAAAGTCAGGGATAAATATTGATGGCTTTTATTCAGAGATACAAAGTAGTATTTTGCTAATGTAATTTTATTTTTTATACTACCTTTGTAAACTTTGTTTAGGGGAGATTATAAGTACCCCATATATGTGTTAATTTTCACAGTGTTTGTTTTTCATAGTCATGGAAAAAGTCAGATGTAGATCAAATATTTAGAATGCTAAATTCAAGCAAAGCATTTGATATAGCAAATGCAAACACACGTGGCTGGGAAGGGGAAGCAGAACCCTTGATCTAGAAAAAGTGGCCAAATTTGGACTACTAAGAGAGGGAAAGGGAAAAATGAGGAAGAAGTTGAAAAGTGTAGGTGAGAAATGTTATGAAAAGATTTTTCAGGTAAACTTCTGGTTGTGCAGGCTGATTCAGACATCCAGCAGAGAGAGCAGAATGTACTCAGAACTGCAGAGTACCATATTTCTACCTAACTGTGGACATGGTAGCACACAGTCAAAGTAACCTAGCTCTTATTGGGTATATCATGGGGCTTTAGGATTCAGCAGTAAATAATAGCAGCCAATCTGTCTTGGGATTTTTCACTCCAGTGGTACCTAGACTTTGGCTAGACAGCTGCTATATTTTTTACCCAAATCTTTCTAGATAATCACTAGATTTTTAGGAAAACTTCTGTTCCAAAGGATTGTTTTAAAATGTTTGGTATGTGGCACTTTTAATTTTCTGCTGTAATGCCAAGTTCTTGCAAAAGGATTGATTTTAGTAGGACTAATTATGAGCTTAAATTGATATATGTGATCCAAGGTGGTGCTGGAGGACAGCCAAATTAATGCAAAGAGCATTTTCAGGTAAAGGAACTTTATTTTCATTTACATGGGGATCTATTGCCTACAGAATATGAAACTTCCTTCCTTTCTATTATATGGTATCTATCCCATTGACAAATACTCAAACGAATTATCAGTAGTCCTGGGGTCGTCTTTATTTGGAGTGATGTTTTGCATCCTAAGTATTACCTAGTACTTGTTCCTATCATGTGTGCCTCATATGCATAATTCTAAAGAGTTATTAGTACCACAGAGACCTAATCAGACAAATGGCTCAAAATACCTGTGAAGACTGTCCAGAATATTACTGTGTTAGCCGTTCATGTCTAGAAATTTGGGTTCGTAGTAGTAGAGTATGGTTTGTGAGTGAAGATCACTTCTTTGGCAGGACATGTATCTGTTGGTCTTTAGCCTGTCTTCTGAAGCACATCTCCCTTTCTTTTGGGCCACAGGTATGGACAATGGCAGTCAGTGTCATCCCAACTGTCTTCAAGTTTTGAAATGGATGGTCATCTGCAAGGGGGGGAATGAGTAGGCTGTGAGAAGGCCTGAGTTTGGCACTAAATAGAGATCTACCTGTTAACTAGGATCGCCTTAGTACATCCTGATGTTAGTTCAAAACTCTTCAAACAGCAACGATTACCTAATTTTTGTTAAGAAAGTTAACCAATGGCCAGCTATTTTTCACATATCAGGTATTACTTATTTTATTGTAAGAACACTAAAGGGAAAACATACATTGTGGTTTGGTTTGGGACCAAACAGACAGGGTGGAGACTAAATGAGCGTGGATACCAAAACACTTCTAGTTACACACATACTCACTGAACAGTAACATATCTGCCCTGCTGGAGAGACAGCGCAGTGCAGGAGAGAAGCCAGGCACGTCAGCATAACAGTTTTTAACATGTCCTCTCTGTCCTGCAACAGAGGAGGTGGCAGGTTCCAGAAGGAAAGCCAGCTAGGTAATCAGACGGTGCTGGCTGGGCAGTGCACGCTCAGGGTGCAGGCCCATGGGCCAAGGCCCAGCCCTCCCCTCATTGCTTTTAGCCCTCAGGCACCCCCGGTGGCCCCAGGGCTAGGAGTGGCCAGGGAATACTTGATTCTGATTGGCTGGCATTCCTGTGGTGCCTAATGATTGCTTGTTGCCTCCTGTTGCCTCTCTCCAGCTGTCCTTCTGGAAGGTTCTCCACACCTTGGCAATGACGCAGCAATTAACAGGTTAGTTATAGGGGTGTTATTTGAAGGTAAACAAAGTTTAACCGGTCCTAACCGTATGCCAAACAACTGCATAAAACCATAAACAATTTATGTATGTGTTAGGTTCCCAGGCATCGCCCACCAGTGGCTGGCAAAAGTTGTGCCTGTGGCCAGCAGGAGACGATCAATTCCTCGTCTCTTTGGTTGAGTTTTGTCTCAATCTTTAGTTATCTAAAGGTTAGGTGTTAGACCTGAGCTCCTCACTTAGCCTTCCTCTGCAGTTGGTGGAGAAGTCTTGGGTTTTCCAGTCACAGAATAAGCTTAGTTGCAGCACGAAGGTGACCGGCAGTCTGCCTGCTTATTATAGAAGCATCCTAGAAAAAGGTAGCTTAAATTGAATGCTTGACTTTTGCATGCTAAAGTTATAGAAGATTAATTCCAACCATTGTTTCAGGTGAACATCCCTTTGACTGTAAGGTTGCTGTTGAAAAACTTTCACCCATTCCTGAAATGAGCAAAGAAGTAGATGGGATTTTCACCAGAAAAACCAATTTGAACAAATTATTTCTCAGTATTCCTAATCTCAGAAGATAACTGCCTGTAAAATAATTCCAGTGAACAGAGTCAGCAACTCCTTTTCCTTTGTTAGTGTAAGTTAGAATTCCCAGAAGAAAAGCATGGCATATAGTTTGTTTGCTTTTTAAATAAATGAAAGAGCTATTACTATCTGATATTTTTCTATGTAAATATAAACTTTAAAACAAATGGTATACATTTAATTAATTTAAATGTGCTTTTGAATAAAATCATAGACACAGTTTATTAATATCAATTCATATTATGCTAATTTGTATCTACTAGGTACTCACTATTTTCCATGCTTATATTAAATAAGGGACATTTAGAATTCGAACAATACTGAATTTCAGTGTTTAAATGATGACATTCTACTATGGGAATTAAAGGATACACCTAACAATTGTGATCTTGATCCTGCAAGATACATGGAAGTAATTTGTGGTAGTGATATTGTATTGTTAATGATTTCCAGAGTTCCCTTATTCAGTTAATAAAGTATATCAAGTGTAGTTTTGATGATGAGATATGAGTCATTCTGATTTTAAGAAGTTATTGTTTCTCTGCTTTCAGACTTTCTTTGTTTTGTAGAACTAGTGTTGTGGTGTGTGTGTGTGTCCCACTTCTCAGCTCCTGTGAGATGTCAGTGTTATAACTTAATGAAAGTTCTAGCACTTTCTCACACTTGCTTCAACAACTCTGGTATGAAAAATTCTCACTTCAGGGTTTCTCAGAAGTATTATCAAAGTGGAAAAAGAGACACTGTATTATTCAATTAAAAGTCTGAAAAATGTTCTGTTCCTTAAAACTACCTTTTAAGAGCAGAAATTCATCCTAGTCAAAAAATTGTTTTATAGCAAATATAAAATGATGAATACTTATTTTTGCTGGGAAGCACCTGCTGTGAGGTGTATCCAGTAATGCAAAAAAAGCCCCACAGTAAGAAGCAATTATGAGGCTAACAGGACTGATTAAGTTGAATTAGTGCTTGCAGGTACTCAAACTCTTTCAGGATTTGACTACACATACTCAAAATTCAATAAATGCCTGATCCTAAATAATTTATTAGGTCCAGCTGTGTCATGGTCATAAGGAAACTGATCAATTATACTTGAGGTTTGTTAGACCCCACTATAACTGCATGAAAGAGTGGGTTGCAATTGATTGTAGACTGGAAGGCTGTAGTGACAAGAATGCATTCATACATGTATTTTTTCGGGACTGCAGTGTAAAATCTTCCTGGAAAAAAAAAAAAAAAGAAAAAAGAAAAAGAAAAAAGTGCTGTTTACAACATATTGTTTCACTCTGCTAGAATTCATAGTCATACTGCTTCCTACAGACAGACGTATCTCACATAGCGTACTTCTGATTTTTTTATTAGTATACCTTGCAGACTTTAGGAAAAATAGCCAGGTGCATCGTTATAATCTCATCTTGTGCCATGGCAAAACAATGTGAAAATAGTTATTTCTTCTGGTTTACAGCTGAAACTATAAAGTATTCTGGTTTCTTTGGAAATAGTCCATGGATCACTCAGGAGTGGCCTGCTGGTCTTTAAACGTTTTGCAGTATTTTAAAGTGAAAATTCTCTGAGTTTATATATAGTAAATTTTCAGATTAGTTATCAATGTTTATCAAACCTTTAGTTATAAACATACTTGGCTACTGATCCAAAATCTTTTGCATTTTGGTTGTACATCAGGAACTTTACTTTTGGTGTTATGGGGTTGGCTTCTCAGCCACTGTAAAACCACATAACTTTATGAAGTCTACAGAGCTATGCTTCTTTATGCCATTTGAAGATCTAGCCATAAATCACTGTGGCTAAAATATTAAAAAATCACTTAAGAGCTTAACTCGCCCTGACTTTCAGTTAAAGACTGGCTTGTCCATGTCAAAGTCACTTTGAAAGAAGTAACTTGGATTCATAAATCACTTGGAAAATTCTTAAAATTCAAACTTTCCTGCTCTAATACACTGGACAATTATAGAAAATTGTGTTTTCTGAGAGTCATTACATCTCCAGTTATTTTATTTCATTGCTGGAAAAAGTGATATTATCCGACCATTCGTTCAATACCATAACACCTTTTAAAGTGATTAGCTTTAGTCAGGAATACAAAGGATTTTGATTCTTTTGATGCACTTCCTATGCATTATGCACACAATAACTTGTATACTACCATGGCTGTTTGCAACTTGCCTGTCTGATTTTTTTTTTTCTTTAATTATTATTATTTACTCTCCTCTGGCTGTTGACATTATTTTGGATTCTCATTTATTTATTCCTTCTCCAGCAACCTAGTATACATGTTAAATGGTGCATTTTGTTAGGAGTAGATAAATGCACACCACAGTCTCCAATATAAACTGAAAGCTTTAGCATGTATGCAGCACTCTCACAACTGGCATCCAGTAAGGGGAGAAACTCCCTTTCCCTTTTAAATTAAGGAAGAATTGAGTAGATCCAGCAATCTCAAGTTGTTTAGCTGAAGTTTCACAGTTTGGTGTGGGCTATTCCCAAAGCATATAATGCAATACAAAGTTCAGATGCTGTCTGTAGGATCTTTCTTAGCTTAGCTCATATGGACTCAAATTTGCCATGCTGTGATGCTCAAATTTATGCCATCCATATTCTGTAGAGACAGAACTGGAGTTCAGGATGGTCCCTATATATGTCTGAGTTTCATTGCCAGGCCCTAGTGAGGGTGAGTAAACCACTAGGCAGTATGGGCAACTGTGGAATTTGGTTTTATGTGTGAGCTAATGAGATGGTAGAGATGTACCCATAGATTCCATACCTAGCAATCAGTTATTTCGTTCTGTCTGCTTCATTGAAGGATAGTGCAGTAGAAAATGATACTAGTTAGGTAGCAGACAAAAGCAAGACTGAGAGGAAAAAAGCAGACAGAAAACCGTTGTAGAAAAAAAGACAATAAGTTCAGATGAGTATGTGCTGTACTTCGATGACAGAGCAAGTGTTAGAGGATCAGAGAGTGTATTTTAAAAAAGTATTGAGACCTAACAGCATAAAGAACAGGGTAAAGACCTCAGGACCCTTGGATGTGTTTCTAGTGTACATGGGAATATTTTTGGAACTTAAACTTGGTACTTTAATAAGCCACCTAAACTACATACTTCTATAAGTTATGGAGCAATTGAAGAAAAGGAGACTATAAAACAAAAACTTACTTATGTAAAAGGGGCGGGGGGGGAGTATAGGCCGTGAGTGGGTGTATGTATTATAACCCTTGGATTACAATACCTGTGAGAAAGCTAAATGTAACTTTAGGGCATTGATTATTTTGGCCTTTTGGGCTGTATTGGCTATTTATTACCTTACTGGTAATCCTCACATGAGAGATTTTTACTCTGACTTAGTCTGAGTAATGCTTGAAAGTTAGAATAGAAGTTGAGTGTAGTAACTGAAAAAATAAAATGATATTGTAATATACAGAACAGTTGAGAAGCATCAACACCAGCACAAAACATAGATCCCAGTTGGAAAAATACTTGAAGCTTGGTGGGTACTTTCCATGTATCATCACCCTAAAAGAAAAAACTTTTTTACTCTAAGCCTAGTCCCATGTATGTAAAATGCCCCTGAGTTGTTCCCTGGGATCTTCATAAGATTAATTAGTATAAGATGAAGTCTGAAGACACTTCTGACTACCTGAACTATGAGAGAGGCAATGTGAAGACAGCATCTTTACAAATGTACCATAAATCTTACTGGGTCACATGTTGCACAGAGGAAAAGAAAGTCTTATTCTGAGAAGTAATTTTAACAGAATGCTTAACCTTTATTAGATGCATATAAAAGTAAATAATTGAATTTAATAAGAGTCCATGGAAAATATTTTCTAATCTCTGTGGATACTAGCTTTAAAAATTGTCCGGAAGAGTCAAACTGATAAATAATATAAAAATGAATGTAAGTTCATTCTTTTCATGGTTTTCAGAGTGCTTCTTATTTAGAATTAATCAGCACTCTGTTCAAATCAAAACAGTGAATTGTTCAATTTAATGTTTGGGGTTTTTTTGTATTTTGTGCTTTGCAAATCTGCGACTTGAATTTCACTTGAAATTACTTGAGAATATGGCCCAGTGTCTTCATTAAAGATGTCCTTGTTACTGTCGTGGTTTAACCCCAGCCAGCAACTAAGCACCACGCAGCCGCTCACTCGCTCCCCCCCCACCCAGTGGGATGGGGGAGAAAATCAGGAAAAGAAGTAAAACTCCTGGGTTGAGATAAGAACGGTTTAATAGAACAGAAAAGAAGAAACTAATAATGATAATGATAACATTAACAAAATGACAGCAGTAGTAATAAAAGCATTGAAATGTACAAATGATGCGCAGGGCAATTGCTCACCACCCGCCGACCGACACCCAGCCACTCCCCGAGCGGCGAATCCCTGCCCCCCCCCTTCCCAGTTCCTGAACTAGATGGGACGTCACATGGTATGGAATACACCGTTGGCCAGTTTGGGTCAGGTGCCCTGGCTGGGCATGAGAAGCTGAAAAATCCTTGACTATAGTCTAAACACTACTGAGCAACAACTGAAAACATCAGTGTTATCAGCATTCTTCACATACTGAACTCAAAACATAGCACTGTACCAGCTACTAGGAAGACAGTTAATTCTATCCCAGCTGAAACCAGGACAGTATCCACCCCTTATTCTATACCATTGACGTCATGCTCAGTTTCCATACCTTTAGTTACATTCTGATCAATCATCACCACCTTTCCATCTCTTTGAGACATATGACCAATGATATATATATATAAAAAAGTATATACACACAGAGATATTTAGTTCATGGGTTATGTTCATAAAATGTTTGTTGAGTTCATTTAGTCTCCGACTCTGGGCTCCATCTGTCATACCAGTCTGTCTGGGCGGAAGGGATGGTGCAAAGTCCTCTCAGTCGGTAGAGCAGAATTGGGCTTCAGTGCGGTGTGATGAGCAGATGACATTTGACGCAGCAGGAGGATGGTGTGCACCGTTGGATTGTTGCATGCTGGAGTCAGTTCCAGTTCCACCTCTACGACGCTTTGCTCAGTTTTATCACAGTTCTTTCTTGCTTGATCCAAGTGATTCTTACTATAGTACTATGGATATAGCATATAACAATTATAGTAATGATAACATACAGTAGCAGGGTTATATAGCAACTAATATCATACAGTTTAATTCTGGCTATTTTCACCTAAAGTCAAATCCCCTTGAGGCACACATCGGACTTCTCCGTCTTTTCGCATCACCCACCAAGTGCACCCAGGCCCTTGAGCAAAAGCAATCCCACGAATGGGTTTACCTTTGCCTGAGGCAGGAGTAACCCAGACTGTTTTCCCTAACATGTTTTTCATGTGCACTACAGGGACTTTATCCCCTTCTACAGTATGTAAAAATTCTGACTGGGCAGGGCCACTCCGATTGGCAGATCCTCTGGTGTTGACTAACCAGGTGGCTTTTGCTAAATGTGTATCCCAATGTTTGAAGGTTCCACCCCCCATTGCTCTCAATGTAGTCTTTAACAGTCCATTGTATTGCTCAATTTTCCCAGAGGCTGGTGCATGACAGGGGATATGATACACCCACTCAATGCCATGCTCTTTGGCCCAGGTGTCTATGAGGTTGTTTTGGAAATGAGTCCCATTGTCTGACTCAATTCTTTCTGGGGTGCCATGTCGCCACAAGACCGGCTTCTCAAGGCCCAGGATAGTGTTCCGGGCAGTGGCATGGGGTACAGAATATGTTTCCAGCCATCTGGTGGTTGCTTCCACCATTGTAAGCACATAGCGCTTGCCTTGGCGAGTTTGTGGGAGTGTGATATAGTCAATCTGCCAGGCTTCCCCGAATTTATATTTCAGCCATCGCCCTCCATACCACAGGGGCTTTAACCGCTTGGCTTGCTTAATTGCAGCACATGTTTCACATTCATGGATAACCTGTGCGATAGTGTCCATGGTCAGGTCCACCCCTCGGTCTCGAGCCTATCTATATGTTGCATCTCTTCCCTGATGGCCTGAAGTATCATGGGCCCACCGAGCCATAAATAGCTCACCCTTATGTTGCCAGTCCAGGTCCACCTGAGCCACTTCAATCTTGGCAGCCTGATTCACCTGTTCGTTGTTTCGATGTTCTTCAGTGGCCCGACCCTTGGGTACATGAGCATCTACATGACGTACTTTTACAACCAGATTCTCTAGCCGGGACGCAATATCTTGCCACAGTGCAGCAGCCCAAATGGGTTTACCTCTGCGCTGCCAGTTGCTCTGCTTCCATTGCTGTAACCACCCCCACAGGGCATTTGCCACCATCCATGAGTCAGTATAGAGATAGAGCACTGGCCACTTTTCTCTTTCAGCAATATCTAACGCTAGCTGGATGGCTTTCACCTCTGCAAACTGACTCGATTCACCCTCTCCTTCAGCAGTTTCTGCAACTTGTTGTGTAGGACTCCATACAGCAGCTTTCCACCTTCGATGCTTTCCCACAATGTGACAGGACCCATCAGTGAACAGGGCATATTGCCTCTCATTTTCTGGCAGTTTATTATACAGCGGGGCTTCTTCAGCACGTGCCACCTCCTCCTCTGGCGACATTCCAAAATCTTTGCCTTCTGGCCAGTCTGTGATCACTTCTAAAATTCCTGGGCGACTGGGGTTTCCTATGCGAGCCCGTTGTGTGATCAATGCGATCCACTTACTCCACGTGGCGTCAGTCACGTGATGTGTAGAGGAGACCCTCCCTTTGAACATCCAGCCCAGCACTGGCAGTCGGGGTGCTAAGAGGAGCTGTGTCTCAGTACCAACCACTTCTGAGGCAGCTCGAACTCCTTCATACGCTGCCAATATCTCTTTCTCAGTTGGAGTATAGCGAGCCTCGGATCCTCTATATCCTCGACTCCAAAACCCCAGGGGTCGGCCTCGGGTCTCCCCAGGTGCTTTCTGCCAGAGGCTCCAGGTAGGGCCATTCTCCCCAGCTGCGGTATAGAGCACGTTTTTAACATCTTGTCCTGTCCGGACTGGCCCAAGGGCTACTGCATGAACAATCTCCCGTTTAATTTGTTCAAAGGCTTGTTGTTGCTCAGGGCCCCATTTAAAAACATTCTTCTTCCGGGTCACTTGATAGAGAGGGCTTACAATCAAACTGTAATTTGGAATATGCATTCTCCAAAACCCCACGACACCTAAGAAGGCCTGTGTGTCCTTTTTATTAGTCGGGGGAGACATAGCTGCTATTTTATTAATCACATCCATTGGGATCTGACGACGTCCATCTTGCCATTTTATTCCCAGAAACTGGATCTCCTGTGCAGGTCCCTTGACCTTACTTTCTTTTATGGCAAAACCGGCATTCAGAAGGATTTGGATTATTTTCTTCCCTTTCTCAAAGACTTCTTCTGCCGTGTTGCCCCATATGATGATGTCATCAATGTATTGCAGGTGTTCCGGAGCTTCACCTTTTTCTAGTGCAGTCTGGATCAGTCCATGGCAAATGGTGGGGCTGTGTTTCCACCCCTGGGGCAATCGATTCCAAGTGTACTGGACACCCCTCCAAGTAAAGGCAAATTGTGGATGACACTCTGCCGCCAGAGGGATTGAGAAAAACGCATTAGCAATGTCAATTGTGGCATACCACTTGGCTGCCTTTGACTCCAGTTCGTATTGAAGTTCTAGCATATCTGGAATGGCAGCACTCAGTGGTGGTGTAACTTCATTCAGGCCACGATAGTCAACTGTTAGTCTCCACTCCCCATTAGACTTCCGCACTGGCCATATGGGACTATTAAAGGGTGAGCGAGTTTTGCTGATCACTCCTTGGCTCTCCAGTTGGCGAATCAACTTGTGGATGGGAATCAGAGAGTCTCGGTTGGTGCGATATTGCCGCCGGTGCACCGTCGTGGTAGCAATTGGCACTTGTTGTTCTTCAACCTTGAGCAACCCCACAATCGAAGGGTCTTGAGAGAGACCAGGCAGGGTAGACAGCTGTTCAGTGCCCTCCGTCTCCAAGGCAGCTATACCAAAAGCCCATCGATACCCCTTCGGGTCCTTAAAATACCCCCTCCTGAGGTAGTCTATGCCAAGGATACACGGAGCCTCCGGACCAGTCACAATGGGGTGTTTCTGCCATTCATTTCCAGTTAGGCTTACTTCAGCTTCCAATACAGTTAACTCTTGGGATCCCCCTGTCACACCAGAAATACAAATGGATTCTGTCCCTCTATAACTTGATGGCATTAGAGTGCACTGTGCGCTGGTGTCTACTAGAGCCTTATACTCCTGTGGGTCTGACGTGCCAGGCCATCGAATCCACACAGTCCAATAGACCCGGTTATCCCTTTCCTCCACCTGGCTGGAGGCAGGGCCCCTCTAATTCCGGTCAGAGTATTCAGTATTCACTTCTCGTAAAATTGGCTCAGAAGTCCCTTCAAAAGGATCGGAAATAAAATCAGCCCTTCTACTCTGTTTGGAAACTGGAGTGGCATTTTTCCTGGTAGAATCCCCTTTTGTGGTGGTTTTTCCTCGCAGTTCGCGTACCCGTGCATTTAGGACCGAGGTAGGTTTTCTGTCCCATTTCCTCATGTCCTCTCCCTGATCACATAGGTAAAACCACAGGGCACCTTGCGGTGTGTACCTTCTATATTCTCTCTCTTGGGCAGAGGAACGCTCACTCCTAATAGCTGAGACATTGGTCCTTACATGTGTGGAGTAGGACATATCCTCTTTGAATTGCTGGAAATCCTCAGACAGCTTCTCCACAGCTGCAATGCAGGCTTGTAGGGAGGAGGAGAGATTTTCTTCGTATTGACGGAGTTGGCGAGCCACTTCCTCCACTGTCGGTGCCTCTTCATCCTTCCAGGCCATTATTGCCAATGCGTTGGCATAGGACGATGGTGCGCTCCGTACAAACTTCCGCCACATGGGTCGTGTGCATTGGACTTCATCTGGATCTTTGGGTAATTGTGGGTTGTCCGGGTCATGATGAATTGTCTCTAGCACAGCTAATTCCCTCAGATATTGAATACCTTTTTCCATGGTGGTCCACTTGCTTGATTGACATATAACGTCTTCCTTAAAGGGGTACCTTTCCTTCACACTTGGCAGGAGTCGCCTCCAGAGGCTGATGGCTTGTGTCCCTCTTCCAATTGCCTTGTCAATGCCACCTTCCCTGGCAAGCGATCCCAGCTGCTTGGCTTCCCTACCTTCTAATTCCAAGCTATTAGCCCCATTGTCCCAGCATCAGAGAAGCCAGGTGATAATATGCTCACCTATACAGCGGCCAAAGTCTTTTCGCAAGTCCCGCAGCTCACTCAAGGATAGGGACCGGGTTATTACCTCTGGTTCTGCCTCTTCCTCCGGTTCCCGTGATGACCCTGGTTCACCTTCATCCTTCGCTAAGCGAACTGATTTTTTTGTATATTTCTTTTTCTGTACGGGGGCAATTGATGCTGGTGCAGGTTGGTCCGCTGGTTCAGTTGCAGTATCCCTCACCGGGTTTTGGATAACCGCAGTGTCTGTCGCTGAGGTTTGGGTAGCAGCAGTACTCGTTGCTGGGGCTGGAGAGACCACAGTGCCCGTCGCCGAGGTTTGGGTAGCCCGAGTTCTCGTCGCCGGGGCTGGAGGGGTCACGGTGCCTGTCACCAAGGTCTGGGTGCCTGCAATGCTCCTTGCCGGGGCTGGAGGGGCCGCAGCGCCTGTTGCCAAGGTTTGGGTGGCCACGGTGCTCATCGTTTTGTTATTTGATCCACAGACTTTCTCTTCCCCTTGAGGGTACTGAGTGGTGTTGAACAGGGCTCGATAGGCATGGGCCAGGCCCCAGCACGTTGCAGTGATTTGTATCTCTCTGGAGCTGCCGGGGTGACAGCATACCTCTTCCAAATATTTTACTAGCTCTTCTGGATCCTGCACTTGTTCAGGGGTGAATTTCCAAAACATTGGAGGTGCCCACTTTCCTAGGTACTTGCCCATACTCCCCCACACACCCTGCCACTCATAATTATCTAGCCTTGGGGCACATCTCTGGGTGATCTTCTTAAATAGCTGTTTAACCTTAAACGAGAGCTGAACCACATTCAGAAGTATGCTAATTCCTAGCAGTAGGGCTAGGACCGTGCTACTCCCAACATTCCAGGAGTATTCAAATTTTTCAAAATTCTCAAACACCATTGTAACTGGACTGAAGGAGAAAGGAGAGGGGAAGAAAGGTACCCCACCCACAGACTGGTTTTCCATGGAGGAAAGGTAAATGGTATAATTATTAATAGTTTCCCACAGATGGCTCCCACAGTATAAAGGTGACAATGCTGAATACAAATAACGGATTAATCCCACAGCCGATGACTTTATCATACCATAAACCAGAGTTATACCATACATCAAAGCAAAAACCTTAATCCACCTCCCACGGATGATAAGCAGTAGAAGAGGAACTACATACAACAAGCGAGGTGATACATAACAGAGCCTTAAAAACCAGAGCAACAACTCGAAAAATACATAAATCAACATAATGAACGCTTAAAACTAATTTGTTTTAACAAGCTCTCGTCAGGTTTATCGTTATCTCAACCCTTCGTGCCCCACGTTGGGCGCCAAAAAGGACTGTCGTGGTTTAACCCCAGCCAGCAACTAAGCACCACGCAGCCGCTCACTCACTCCCCCCCCACCCAGTGGGATGGGGGAGAAAATCAGGAAAAGAAGTAAAACTCCTGGGTTGAGATAAGAACGGTTTAATAGAACAGAAAAGAAGAAACTAATAATGATAATGATAACACTAACAAAATGACAGCAGTAGTAATAAAAGGATTGAAATGTACAAATGATGCGCAGGGCAATTGCTCACCACCCGCCGACCGACACCCAGCCACTCCCTGAGCGGCGAATCCCTGCCCCCCCCTTCCCAGTTCCTAAACTAGATGGGACGTCACATGGTATGGAATACACCGTTGGCCAGTTTGGGTCAGGTGCCCTGGCTGGGCATGAGAAGCTGAAAAATCCTTGACTATAGTCTAAACACTACTGAGCAACAACTGAAAACATCAGTGTTATCAGCATTCTTCACATACTGAACTCAAAACATAGCACTGTACCAGCTACTAGGAAGACAGTTAATTCTATCCCAGCTGAAACCAGGACAGTTACCTACTTCTGGAAAGGTCTGGAGACATTTTATGGCATCAGTAATCTGAAATTTCCGCGTTAAGTCTAATTCTGTCCTTTACACCTTTAAAAACATCAGAATTGACAGTATTTGAAAGTAGTCTGTAGAACAGGACTCTTTAGGAGCTATGAATAAAGTTAAGGATTTGATACTTGGGGGTTTTTTGTAAGTATAAAACATGATAGTTTCTGTACACTGATTGAAAGCAGCTGATGTTATCAGTGAATGAACAAGTGTTTGTATGTCAGCTTTTGACAAAAATGTAATGGACTGACATGTTCAGGCAAGAGCTTAAGGATCCCACTCTCTTATGGAGTATGTTCATCTAGAACAACAGTAAGAGAAAAAAAAGGCAATTGCCTAGTAGAAGTAGATCTGTATATTTCTGGTATTTGACACAAAACACCATGAGCTGAACTTCTCTTTCTAAATCATTCCCAGTAGAAATAATTTCCAGTTTTTATTTGAAAGGAAATGGGCCATGGCTCCATTTGTATCTGCAGTCTGCATTACTTTTGTTTGCTTGTAAATGAATGCTGACAGAACTTAGCCATAATAGTATATGTTTGCCAATACTGCTTAGACTAAACAGTGAGTACCCAGGAGCTTGAGAGCTTTCAGCATCCACAAGGCATGTAATTAACCCCTCAGCAGCCTCCTACCACCGCTTACTCAGTTTTTACATACCACTAGCAAAAAAGTTAATTGTCAATGTTCTTATATTAAAATATCTGCACAGGGAACATTCTGCTGTGTGTAGTTGCCTAGTATGTTACAATTATTATTAGTCAGGTAGATTATGGTAGTGCCTAATGACCAACAGAGAGAAGGCACTGCCACACTATGCAGTGGACAAATACAAAAGTGTGCAGTCTTTGTCTCGGTTTACAATCCAAACTGGTGTGACAGACGTAATGTGGGTGAGGAGTGTTACTGACAAGCAAAGTGACTGCTGGGATGGAGCAAATGCATTAATGACAAAGTAAAAGGAGAAGAAAGGAATCAAGTGGTAGAGTGGCAATGAAGTGAATATACTGTGGAGAAAGGGACAGAGAAGAGAAGCTCAGAACAGCCAGTTACAAAACATGGGGACAGAGAACTGAGGCATAATCCTAGAGGCTCTCAGAGTGTCTGCTGTTGTTGCTGGGCTGTTTGTGCACCTGTTATTTTCACAGTATTTCTTTACCAGTCTTACCACTACTACCCCAAAACCATGTACAGCAGGAGGTTCTAGTGTCCCTGAAGTCCCTGAAGGATCTTCCTTCAGCTATTTGCTACTCAGAGTTGTTCATACTACAAATTGGATTCATGATAAGTTATCATATGAAATTTTACTCTGCATTATATCAGTATAAATCAGATGTTACTGTGTTCAACTTGCCTTCCTGTTCCTTTTCTCTACATGTATGTCTGACAGTATCCAGGCCAAATTTTCTAAACAAAGTTTAACCCCATCAGTTCCGAAGAGTAATGCTTTGTATTGCTGTTTGGGGATACAGAAATAAATTCCTGTGTTTGTGCTACCAGGTACAGTATGGATAAAATTACCGCAGGATGGGCCTTCAAATGAGATGTCACAAAGTGATGTGATGTGATGTGATGCTCAGGATTCTGATAGGGAAAAATGGCAGAAGGTGAAAAACAATGAACCATCTTTTATCAATTTACCTTTCATTTTAACTGCCACAGTCTGAAATTCAATAAAACAGCACTGAATTGTTTCATGGTCAGCAGACACAATGGTAAATTTATTTTTACTTTCTAAGATGCAGTGAACCTATTGAATGTAGCACATAGTACTGGAAAATTTTGTATGAGGATAATTGTAATGTTCACTTAGCAACCAGAATATGTGTCATTATCTGAACTGTTCATATTTTATATAAATTCATGATCAGCTTCAGAGAAAAAGTACCAGTTCACAAGAGGCAACTGTGAAATGGGTCATTAGATATATGAGGAAAGTACACTGAACCTTCCCGTTGTGAAAGCTCAGTAAAGGATGCGTATATACTTTGACAGGAAAGGGGTGAGACATGGACAGGACACAGTGAGCATTCAGTCAGCATAGTCTGGCACAAATACAGAACTACTGCCAGACAAGCATCAGACCAAACTAGGATGACAGGCATTTTATCATCTTTATGTCATTATTTACCCAAATACTTTCTTACTTCTGAAAGGCAGAGGAATAGCAAAGGAGATGATATACTGAGTTCTGTGCATGAATTAGAGGTGGCAGATGCATAGCATATTGTGAACCACTGTCTGGACTGTCTAGTAAGTCAGGGAAAGTAATTTCATTTTTGTCCTACATAAACCCATTCTTTGCCCTTTTCATAGTAGCCACTGGGTATTTCAGAAGGTAACAGAAACAGTAGATGAGTCAACCTTCGTTGCCCAGATGATGTACTCAATTTCAGAAGCAAAGAATCAGCCTCTTTTCTGCTCCATTAGATTCACTGGTAGCACAAGGACAATATAATTATTTACACAGCTCAGTGGGAAAGATTAGCTGTACTCAGTTTTGCACTGTCTCTGTTTCATATACGTAAGGAACAGGAACTTATCATTAAGAAGCACTTTCACATTGCAGATATACTAGACAGGCATGAGACCCCCCCAGAGACTAACAATCTAGTACCTAGTAATTTATCCTGGAGTCAGATTTTTGTTTCCTCTCCCAACTGAGATTGGGTCCTTGGTAAGCACATGCTATTGTAGGTTACAGAGCATTTCGTTGCAATGAAATGGTCTGTAAACCTTTTCTTAATTCCTACTGTATTACTAAGTTAATGCTATAATATGTAGAGCTTTAAGTACTAATTGTTGTATCTAATCTTCAAGCTTAAGCATGAAAAAGAAGGTAAAGGTTGTTTTCAAACTCCTTTCCCCACCTCAACTATACAGTACCCCCCCTGTATTAAAAGGACATTTGGGATATTCATAATATGCTTCAGATGATGCATGATGATTACATGGCATAGAAGATGGTGTAAAATATTTGTACATATATGTGGAATAGATATTTCATTCAATACATGGTAAACAGTTTGATGGGAGAGAGGAAGCCCAGTTGGTTTGGTGTTTGGTTTTGTTATTTTTTTTTTCTTTTTTAAGAGGAAGAAAGCTTTAAAACTTTATGCTTGCTTATATTCCATGTGTTCAATATCACAATGGAACTTTACAACCTGAATGTCATCTATCTGTTATGATAGAAGCAACACAAAATGGTGCTTTGCTGTCACTGCCAGGTCTTATATTGTCCCACACGTCTTTTTACTGAATGATCAATGCTTTCTCTGGTGAGATGTAAGAGAAGCAGATGTGGTATTGTGATTCCAAAATGTGGAATCCATAATGTTGATTTCATGTGAAGAAGCTATTTTTGAAACTGTAAATTAGTCTGCTTAAAAGACTTTGCACTGAGCATCTTTGGAATAACTTGATACTCCTTCTTCTGTAGAATTTTCAAGTATTTCATTCACTTTTTCCTCATAGTCCCACAGACGACACCCTCCTGAGGCCATTCACACCCCTCTTTTTGAATGTTGTTTTCTCTTAAAGTGAAATGTGGCAGCACTCTAATTTTGCCCAACTTTGTCTTTTGAATTTCATATTAATTTAATTCTGTGTTTTCTACTGTTTGGGTAATGGGAAGACATAGTCCACCCTTCTTAGCTTTCTTAATGGAATTTGCATATTTTATAGCGAACATTTCTCCTGTCTAAGAAATTTGACTGCAGTTGCATAAAAAAATAAAGAACTGGAATATGATGTTTCTGTTCTAAGAGAATGGAAAGGGTACTGGATGATACTAGAAAAAATAAAATGGAGGGAGCATGGACATGTAAGAAGATACTGAAATGTCTGTTAAAATTCTGAACCTGTACTGTACACTGCAAGAGAAAACATTAAATCTTTATCATGAAAAGTTTGGTAGTAGGTTGCCAAATAGCATTGTGTGGAGATGTTAATGGCATGAATGTGACTGACTTGTCTTCAAAACCCTTCTCAAAGAGTTTCTTTGAATTATACTGTGTTTGAAAGAAGCACAAGCTCTGTTTGCTTTGAGAGAAAGAAAGAGGGTGGGTCAGCCTTCTCACATTAAAGAAGGATGAGAATTCTGGCAGTGAAAAGGTAATGTGTAGCAGTAGAGGTGGGAGGAAAATAAGGAACATAAGATGACTTTAGACAATTGAAAGGCAGGTTTGTATTTTACAAAGAATGTCTGCATTTTGAAGTGCCTGAATGGTTAACTCTGGAAACTAATGACTTCAAGTCTAGCTACTTAGTATGCATAACGGGCTTCTTTTTACCTCTGTTATACATTTAGTACCTCCCTAAGTATCCAGCTGTTTCTTTGAAGTGATTTTAAGCTGTAAGCTCCTAGATTGTTATTCAGCTCTTCCTACTTTCCCTGGCCAACATTTTAAGGTTGGGGATTTCCTTCCACTATAGACTATCAGCCAGAAAAGAATAAACATAGCCAGCAGCCTGGGTGGTGCCAGACCACTAGCTCATACCTGGTAAATAGCTCAAGCCAATGTTATTTTAACTACTTTGAAGTTGTCTTCTATAAGTATCTTACTTCTTTCATTGTGCTCTTTGCTATTGATTTTCACCTTAACAGCCTTGCCTGATTTAACTCTTGGCTGTCAGATGAACTGATATCAAACATAACTTGAAGCAGCATATGCCCTTTATAAAAGCAAAGCGTAACTACCTAATTCTGCACAGAAGACTTCTGTGATACTCTTGTGTAAGAGAAATTTTAGAAAGATGAGATGTAAACCTGTTGTTTATATATGAATGGTGTTCAGTAATATAAACCAATCATAATTCTGTAACTGTACTGTTTTTGCATTAAATGAGTTCTTACAACATGCTGTTATTAAACTAAGCACATTCTAGACAGTATTTTAATACTGTAGCCTAATTAATACTTCTAGAAAGTGCTTTTTATAAGGTAGAAGTATTTAAATGCAAATGCAGTTCTGCAGACAAGTGTCATTTCTTGCATTTGGACAATGAAACAAAGCAGTGCTTATTACTGATTCACAGTAAGGGTGTAATTTTCCACAGTTCAGTCTGCATGACATAAATCTAAAGAACAAAAGCAAATAAGTGATTTAATAATTAAGGAAGGGAACCAATCTTAGTAGTATAACCTACAGTGTCTGTAATGCATAATGGGGTATAGCTGTGTCACATGCAGTATTAAACTCACTAGGAAAACAAGCACTAGAAGGCCATATGATAATGACACACATCAATCTTTGATTTGAATACATTGACCCATTTCCACTTCTGTTGCTATTCACTGGATATCTCTTTTCCTTAACTGATCCTTATTCTATTACTGCATCTTAGTATATATTCATACAGAGCCTTCATTGCTGGGATATGGGCTTGATTAAAAATACAAATTCCTGTGTATTTCAGTAAACTGTAGTGTAAATTTTGTGGATGTTGTATTTCTCTATCTTCCAGTGCTTCTTTTCTGCTTTTAGAAAGTCACTCTAATAATTTAGGTTTCCTACTTAGTCCTCCATTAAATATAAACTATTAATGGAATCTTAGTGTTTATAAAATTTATCTGGAGCTTGATCATGCATTACTTCTTCAATGGGGAGCACTTGCTTGAGTCAGATATGCAACCGGGGCCATTCATAGCACTTCCAATCTTCATTGCTTTTAGAATTCTTTGCTCTTCATTTGCTCTCTGCTCAAAATTCTATTCAGAGTAAAATGGAAATTTCAGTGCCATCCACCAAGCAGATCTTGCAGTTTTATTCTCCTGTCCCTAGTAGATGGCAGTTGTAGAACTAGAGCTCTTGAAGGTACACATATATGTGCATGCACTCTAGATAGGCTTATCTGCACCCTTAGAAGAGTGAAGAAAGAAGAACACAGAACACACGTAGATTTTGGGTTTATTCATGGTAACTGGTAGTTAGGATGAAATTCAAAGCCTGTTGAAAGCAACAAGACTTGATAGGTTTCAGTGAAAGTTGGTAAGGTCTCTCCAATGCCAAGTTAATGGACCATTACATGTTAGGTAGACTATAACTGTGAAGTAAAATTAACATATAACTTCTTTTATATTTTTTTTCTGCTGAAAATTTTTACAGTATGCGACTTGGGAGTCTTGACAGACAGGAGGCTGAATGTGAACTGGCACTATGCCCTAGTAGCGTAGAAGGCCGATAGCATCCTGGGCTATATTAACAGAACTGTAGCCAGTACAGCTAGGGAAGTGATTATCTGCCTCTACTCAGCACTCATTATTAGAACAAATCTAGAATACTACATCCAGTTTTGGGCCTCCCAATACAGAAGGACATCAGTCAATAGGAGTGAGTTCAGCAGAGGACCAGCAATATGCTTGTAAGATCCAGCATGTGCCTGTGATGAGAGGCTGAGGGAACAGGAGCTCGTTCAGCCTGGAGAAGAGAAATCTTCAGGCGAACGTAATATTTCAAACAAATTCCAACATGTATGATGAAGTGATCAAGAAGGTGGAGCCAAGGTTTTCACAGGGCTGTATGGTGGGATGCCAAGAGACAATGGAGATAAGTTGAAGCAACAGAGGTTTCAAGTGGATTTAGGGAAATCTTTTTTACAATGAGGACAGTCAAGCAATGGAGCAGTTTGCCCAGAGAAGTTGTACAGTCTTCATCCCTGCAGGTTTTCAAGATCAGATGGGATAAAGCCCTGAGCAACCTGGTTTGGTCTAATAGCTGGACATACTTTGATGCTATATGTGGTTTCTAGCATTAATTTGTGCAAACTAACTAAGCATTAATTAATAGTCTCTAAATTACTAGTTGATCACAGCACTAAAAAATCCCCGAGACCTTAACTTTAGAAAAAGCCTGGTCCATTAGCTATCCCAGCTGTGCTGTATTGATATCCATTGACTATAGTAGCACAAAAATTCTTGTGACTGTGATAACATTTTAAAATGTTATAACATTTTAGAGTGGTTGGATAGCATATGATTACAAAGTTACTTAAGTCATCTGACTACACAGAGATGAGCAGCAAATGAGAAATCAACACAAAGTGATTGCAAAATGCCATTGCTACCTCATTATGTAATAGTTGTGATCCCACAGTAAAGTAACTCATGCCCAATTACAGTAATTTGACTACAAACTATGACAATGATTCACATGTCTAGATAGGAGATTCTGCTTTGGTAGAATGACAAGCATATTAGAATAAATTACATACATGGCTATCTGTGAGGTATGATTATGGATAATTTGCCTGAGAAGCACAACATATGCTTGTATCATGGTACTCATGATCAAGCCATATAATATTGCATGCTATATCTGGTGTTCCACAGCCAGTGGGCTTCCTCCCTGCCAGTGTGTATTCCAACTGCTGTGACATCTCACAGTCTAGATCTCTCTGTAATCATTTTCATTTGCCATAGGCCAGAAGGACCTTCCCCCTCAGCAATCTTTTGTATCTGTCAAGATAAATCATTAGTTGCTATTCCAGAAGTAAAAACAGAAAAATAAGCATAGGATGAATAAGCCCTGCCATTTTAAAAAAGAGCAGAGTAGGACAGATTTATTCTTAAATCCCAAGAATTTTTGTTTTGTGTGAAGCTGTGCCTCTAAGTTGTATGGAACACAGGTAACAAAGATTAAAGAACATCAGCCATTCTCATGTCAGTATTTTTGACTTGGTTCTTTTTCTCTCCCAGGGGGTTCATGTCAGACTGCCTTGAGAAGAAGAGTTCTTTCTTTCAGGAAGCTGATGCCCCTTCTCTTGTCAAGCACTGCCTTTGATATGAAAAATTCTTTCTTTGTACTTTTCCTTCTTCCATGTAAAAATGCTTTTCTGCTGACATAGTTTTAAAGCATGGTTTACGTGCATGTTGGAATTAATTCTCTTTTTTTTTCCTTGGTATGTGTACCTGTGCAGAAAACTTGTTCTTTCTGAAAATGGCCTTAAATCAAATTTAACTAGAATATTAAAATGTAGATGGTAATAATTTATTTCTATGTGATTTGTATCCAGTTTTATCAACTGGATTTCTATCCAATTGGGAAAGGAAACCTCTATCTAAGGGATTCTATTTAGTGTTCTTTCTGCCATTCCCTATCTTTTACAATTCCATCTTCCTGAGGAAATGTAATATTACAGTCTTAGTGTTCTGTATTTTCTTTGTCCTTTGTTAATCATATGCTCTTCAGTTTCAATAGCAGAAGTGCACAGGTATGGTCAGTCTGAGAGGGGAAAACTGTATTTATTTAAATTTGATTGAATGATGAAGAATAATAGGGCTGGATATGGTTTCAGTTTTATAAAGACTAACCAAGGTTATCTATCTCCCTTGGGTCAGATTTTCAGAAAATTCAACAGTTTATAGGAACAGATTGCTTATTTCTTCATTCTTTCTGTAGTTTGACTGAGGTCAGAATTTGCACATACAATTTGAATGTGATTACAGATCAGACTAACTGCATCTGTATTGAAATAATAACAACTTGTCGTGTACATGGTGTTGAAAATCCTTTCTTTTGCATCCTTTTGCAACCACAGTTGATTTTTTGCCAATACAGTGTGCAGGCTTGAATTTTAGGAGTATACAGTCAGTTTCCATATTTACTGAAGATAAACATTTTGGGAAACTTTGAATCTTTGAAAAGCTTTCTCTTAGCATACGAGAGCTGTGACCCCAGCCTCTCCAGAGAAAAGGTCTTAGCTGACAGTGCCACTTCACTACTTTTCTGAAACGAGCATGTTCTGTTCAGTATTGTAGTGAATACCAAGTATATTTGTCAAGTTACATATCTTTTTAAGCATGTAATTAATGACTTGGTTTTTTCCCTTTTTATGAACACTTAGACCAGCAGGTCTACTTGCATGAATAAAAAACTTATATTGGTTACTAGTTTAAAAAACTTTCACCTTGAAAAACTGTCTTTCAGAATGACAAAAATGAAGCCTTTGAATTCTGTTACTAAGTGACAGGATATGTGGGACTATATGCCAATTCATTGTGAGGTCTATGATGGATTAACGGTAATATCAAGTCCAGTTTGACCTATCTTGTGTACTAAGCCACTCAAAATCTAGGATTTGCCCTCGTGATAATTAGGATGGGCCAGATTGAATTAATCTCTCGGTTGCCATGACAGTTCATTTTTCTGTTCTCATTTCACCCCTTTTATTCCCCCTTTCTTTTAAAACCATCACTCTTTATTCTTCAGTAGGAGCTTTTCACTAGTTAAGCTGGATTGGAGCAGAAGATTGAAAGGACATCTTCTTTTCTTTGTCACCTGTCATGAAATAGTGGCAAGGGCTTATGTGTATATTTTCCAAATCCTGCAAGCTGAAACTTTTAAATGTTAAGTGGGTTGATTTCAAAGCCTTCCAGTGACAGAATAGAAGGCTAATGCTTCTGACTGAATCTGCTTGACTCTTATCTGTGAACAGAGTGCAACAGATTTTCATCAGTTTCATCAAAACCATTTCTAAAAAATCTCCTTTATATTATTGTCCTGGTTTCAGCTGGGATAGAGTTAATTGTCTTCCCAGTAGCTGGTACAGTGCTATGTTTTGAGTTCAGTATAAAAAGAATGTTGATAACACACTGATGTTTTCAGTTGTTGCTAAGTAATGTTTAGTCTAAAGTCAAGGCTTTTTCAGCTTCTCATGCCCAGTCAGCGAGAAAGCTGGAGGGGCACAAGAAGTTGGCACAGGACACAGCCAGGGCAGCTGACCCAAAGTGGCATAAATGGGGTATTCCATACCATGGAACGTCCCATCTAGAATAGGAACTGGGGGGAGTGGGGGCAGGGGATTGCCACTCGGGGACTAACTGGGTGTCGATTGGCGGGTGGTGACCAATTGCACTGTGCATCATTTGTATATTCCAATCCTTTTATCATTACTGCTGTCACTTTATTAGTGTTATCATTATCATCATTAGTTTCTTCTTTTTATATTCTATTAAACCGTTCTTATCTCAACCCACGAGTTTTACTTCTTTTCCCAAGCGAGCTGCTGCGTGGTGTTTAGATGCTGGCTGGGGATAAACCACGACAATTATTCTCAAGAGTCAAAAGGAATAATACACATTTGGAAAGTTGGAATGCCAAAGTATAGCTGCTTTGCATGCACACAACCATTTACTGCCTTATGAAACGGATATGTCATGTAAACCCTTAGACAGATAAACCCCTTTGGAGATATTTATGAATGCAAAAACCCAATCTGTGTGCATGTATGTGGCTTTCAGATGTGTTTACTTCATTTCTGATTAAAGGGAATATTTAAGGTTTGATCAAGTGATTACCAGAGAACCAGAGAGTAATGAACAATCATTGCTTGCGTGTCTTATAATTGATAGATACCTGTATCTATAAATCCATAGTTTCTAGTGTTCTATTCCTGCACCTAAACTCATGTTCACTTTATGCAGGGTTTTGTCTTTGGGGAAAAAAAAATATTGAAAGATTTCTTGAAACAGAAATCTTTAGGAGACTCAGCAAATTTGAAAAGCATGCATTCCTAAGTTTGAGAGAAATGTCCATAGAATTTATTTTTTGTGCTCACCATCCGAGTCACTTTATACAGTTCCAGTACTTTCTTACAAATGTTCTGAAAACCAGAGTTTGAGACTCTCAGGGGAAAGACAGGCTATTTATTTAATTTGTCAGCTCTGGCATAATTCATAACCCTGTTGCACTTGATGTTGTACAAACAGAATTAATAAATGATCCTTGCTCCAGGTGCTTAGGAATTAAGTCTAAGACATAACATGGTGGATAGGTATGACAAATAGAAGAGTGAAGAAACCCAATAAATAGTGCTGGTTAGAAAGATAGATTACTTCCTGGCATATCAGCATCAAGGGTTTTGTAGATTTCCCAGAAAGGCAGGGTTTTCATAAAGGATTTAAAGGGGGACAGAAAGTATCTTTACAGTATTTATAGGGTAATCATTGCAAACATGAGGGGGAATATAAAAGAAAAGCTGGAGTTGCTTGTATGGAAGATAAACAGACAAATTAGCTTGTTAAACAATTTTAGGGCGTAATATTTCACTTGTGACTGAGGATGAGATGTAGGCTGCTTTATTAGTATTTTGCTCTAGCTTTAGGACATAGGTGGGACAAAAGTTAGTAGATGGAAGTGTTAACTTAGGTGCTCTGGAATTACTGAGGAAGAACCCAAAGGCTGTTATTGTTATTCCCTTCTTATTTTGACTGACAACACTAAAGGCTCTGTGTTAGAACACTCTTGATTTCACTTGAAATGTTTCACTCCAAACTGCAAGAACAAAGCATGATGTATTTGGAGTTTCCTAGTTTTGATATCAAGATGAGTTTGGTTAATTACTTGAATGAGTCAACAGATATATAAGTATATATGTATATATAGAGAGAGGGACATAGAGAGAGGGAGAAAGAGAAGCAGCTGACTATCCCATAACAATGCAATGAATTACTTCTTTTTGTTATACCAATAACAAAAAAGGAGCTAGTGGAGCATATAAAAATACAGAAATAAAAATAGCTGTAGTTCATCATTTGGAGGAAATTATCCATTGAGAAGTCTGGTAGACTGCCAGTGCCTCAGCCTTCATACCCAAATGCATAGGAAGAATAGAGAGACAATCAATGAAAGGATTTTTATTTTTTTGTCAGATACAAAGATTTTTTAATGGTTCTATTACAACCGTATTTATTTAAGAACAGTACTAATTCCAAACAGATATTTGGATATATGGGTAGTTCGTGCAGAACCCTCACATTTGTACTGTAGTACAAACAAAAAAACATGATAAAACCACATTTATTTACCAAATAACCAAAAATAACATAAGCTTTTAGTTCCAAAGGAAGATTATGAAAACAATAGAAGGCAACAAGATTATAAGAACTAACTAAATCATCCTGATTCAGCAAAGCTAACGGAAGTATTTATATGCTTTATGTTAAGCAATTTTTCCATCATAATGTGACCAGAATGAACTAGATAGACATAATCCTTCAGCAACCTGTAGTCACTGCAAACTGGAAGGAAAGGAAGAACACAAATGCTGAGGAGGGTCAGTGGAAAAGAGCAGAAATTTCATAAATAGGCAGGGATGGCTTGATATAGGTCAAGATAGACTGAGACGTCCCGGGTAGGAGGAAAGGTTCAGTATAAAATTTAAGATAAAGTGGTAAGAATGGTAAGATCAGCTGGGGCAGAGCAGTTTCTGCCTGAGTTGAACTGATCTTGTACAAATAATTTGTAGCAGAAATCAACTGAACAGACAAGTTACCAGTGTTTTCTTCTGTCTTGAACATATTGATGATTCAGCAACACCATACTCGAATAAAGTACAAATGTTAGGGTACTTATTAAATATGTGACTTTATTATTGGTTAGATCAGGTTAGTTAGGTTATCAGGGCCAAAATTCTGACAATGAGTTTTGAGAATGTTGCATTCTGGTGTCATTGAACTCAGTGAAAAACACCTGTTGATTTCAGTTAATGCTGCCTGCTGTGTATTCTGTAGTTGTTTTAAAGTCACTGGCAGTTCAATCCTGTAGCATATACTTGATGCTGAAAGGTTAACCTAGTGCTTTCCTGACTTCCCCTTCCAATATTGTATATGAGAGTGAACATTTTCTTTTTTAATGGTAGGTAATATTCATAACAATAAGTATCATCTTGAGTTGAGTAGTCAACATCTTTCATATATAAAGTCTGATTCTCTTTCTCATTAAAACTGAATTCATTAGAACAGAGTGCCTGATTCAGGTTGCTGCATATAAAATTTCTTTTTGGTAACTCAGCTAGCTCATTACTACCAGGACATGCCTGCACAAGTCATCATTTCTTCCTCTAAGAGAAGCAGTTACTATTTATATGAAATATTGTGGGGATGGGCAGGGGACTAATTTCACAATAACATTCTTATTTTTACTTTTCATTTTTACTACCAAGTAATCCTAAGAATAATTTATAGCTAAGTAACCTATAACCTGCTTCCTCCCTCTTGTTGTTCCCTCTCATATACACATCAAAAGCTGCACTGGCTTTTTAAGCCTCAAGACAACATAGCTTTAATTAATTTGAAAATGTTCTGTGGTTATAGCTTGTTATAACAAGCAGGTTAAGATAAAGATTTGCATTGGAACAGAAATGGTGAACCATTTAAGCAAGCAAAAAAACAAGCTTAAAGTTTCTTTGGAAAAATCAACAGGGAAAAATTTTAAATTTCTTTCCTTTCTCATAAAATAGATTTTTTCGGTACTGTCTTTGATGTGTATTCTTCTCTAGATATGTATCTTCTCTGGTTCCATTTCTGTCTTGGAAAACAACTTTCACATGAAGTATTAATGTAATTCATTATGAGAAAGTAATCAGTGATGTTCTGATGAAGTATTATAGTAGTATTAATTACATCACTGTTAGTGTGATGATGTGTTCTTCAAAACCTTGAACTGATGGGTTGAAGTGATTATTACATTTGCACTAAAGCTCAGAAAAGCCTCAGGGACAGAAGATGAGGGAGAAGCTAGTATTTGGGAAAACTGCAATGGGGAAGTGATATAATAAAGAATGGATGATCTGGAGGAATGTGGAAAAGAGGAAAAGAAGAGCTTGAAGTCTGGTGAGAAAGGAAAAGAAAGAGATGATGAAGTTAAAAAGAAGCAGTTTGAAGTCATAAACCAGCAAAGTTCACTCCTGAAAGTGAAGAGGGTGGAAGTTCAGTGTTGTCACCATCACAGAGAAATAGAAGCCAAAATAAATATTATATAAGGTTGGATGTTTCTCCCATTAGCATAAAACATCTCTGTGACCTGAAAACACAGATGTTTTCATGTTCTATTGGTAATATGAATCAGTTTGGTGATATTAAAAGAATTAACACAGTGTTTGTGTTTCAGTGCAAATGAACTTCCAGAGATTGTATACAAGACTACCTAGTTTTAGAAAAGACAGATCAATTTTAACCAATGCAATCCCAATTTTGAGTTTAAAATAAAAACGTGAATACAGTGTCTCTGAGGAGTTTTGAAAGAATGGGAGATCAATGACTAAAAGATACAAGCTTATTCTTTCTTCAGGTTGTCTTTGCTGAAATGGTACATGACTCTGCAATTATTCTGAGTGTAAGTAAATTATACAATGCAGTTTTATGCAAAGATACCTGAGTCAGTGTTTTTGTACTCCAGTGTTTTGCCTTTGAAACAGGGCTCAATCACCATCATTTATATAAGAAAGTTTTTGGAGTAGATACACTACCAAGTTATCACAAGTTGGTTCTGTCCCACAGGTTGCACATTGTTTGCATATTAGTGAGTATTAAAATGGCTTTTTCAGAACCATAGCAACATCTGAGTAATGATAGTGAGTAACATATAATGAATAACACTTAACTATGGATATATATCTCAGATTCATAATCCAAACCTAAAAATTATGACATTTCATACATATATGAACTGTTCTTTTTCTAGACAAACTAGGAAACATTGAGTAATATGACATGAGCAGAAAAACATCACATTCAGTCAGTTATTTGCAATTATTTCTAGAAATGAATCTAAAATTCACTAAGCTCTTATGCCAATCGGCTGTTTGTGGAATTACCCCAAAAGACAAATGACAAAAAGCAATACTGATGCCAAAAATTTTCCTTGGGCTGTTCTAAAGCTGAGAAATGCTACTGCTTAATATATTTTTTTATTTTTTCATTAAGTTCTATAATCACTAAATTTAAAATTTATCAGAAGACTATAGCACATTTCTTAAATGGGAAAAGCTGTCCTTTACGATCAACATTTCTCCTTCTCAGTGTCTGTATCTCTTCCTCCCCTTCTGAAAATTTTAGAAAGTACTGGCAAAAATACTGTCAAAGTTAGGTCAGATAAATCCTTGCTCTCCTTCACCCACTGCCTGTCTATAACACGGTGTCTTTCAATCATGCATTTCTTGTTAAATTAAGTCCACCAAAGTGGGGAATCTAGAGGCTGTGGCCTCAGTCGACCAGAAGAAGATGAATGTGTCTTTCGTCAGGACTTCCGTGGAGACTCTGCTGTCAGACATTCTGAAAAAGTCAGCCTTTTCAGGGATCACATTATTAAATATGTACTTTTTGAGCTGGAAAATAACATTGGCAGTTAATCACTTAGCAAAATTTCTATGAAGGGCCCTCAGCTGTGAGTCAAATCAGAATCAAAGAATAGTATTTTCTTCCTAACAACAGCTGTAAGGTTCTGCACCTAGAACAACAGGACTTGGAATAAATCCCAGGTGAAAATTGCAAGTTTTTTATTAGAAAGTCTGAATATGTGGCATGATGGATGATGGACCAGATGCATTTGCAACAATCATTTTGATAGGCAGCACTAGCATGACCTGTTACTCTAGAAGCTTTGGTCTGGTTGTTTCATACATCTTATCTGGGTTTTTTGTTTGACTCCAGTGGCAATAGTGGTTACAGGTCTGTAAAATTAGTTAAAGGAGAATCAAAGCCCAAACAGTCATTAATCACTGCTTCAGTACTGCTTGGGAGCTCAGGTGCCCAGGCAGTCTCAAATATAGTTCTACAGAGATATATGTGGTATTATTTCACATTGTATAAAACTGTATCTTGATTTCCAGCATAAACCTAGTTTGTTTATTTGACAGAAATAAGCAACCAATATTTTCCTTTCTTACTTAAAACAGTAAGTTTTGAGTTGCTATCACTTTGAAGTAAGTATGCTTGTGGATCAGATGTTCTCAGAGTTGTGTTCTGCAGTCCTGGTACTTCAATTATCCAAGCCGTGGAACTTGCCAAATATGTATCATGTATTCCAGCCTGTAAACCAAGATTTCCTTCCCATGGAAACCAAGATATGGAAGGGAGGAGGCTCTTGTAAGTGTCCAGGTCTTACCATGAATTTGAATGCCCCTAATTCCTGCAATTTAAGACACAACCTAAGTGACTATAATGAAGATTTATAGTTAGGTATACTTTAAAGAGGATAATTAATAATTCATATATAAAATCTGTCTTTTTCTCTTGTAGGAAACAAAGAGGCTTGATTCTGTGGGAAGGACGGGTGGTATCCTTCATGTTTCTGGTTACCTATGTTTTGAACTGAGGATTTAATGTATCCACTTGAAAAATCTAAAAATAGACATTTTACACAAATTAAGCATTTTTTTTCAAAAATTGTATTTCCTCTGCTGCAATACTGTTAAAAAAAAATTTTCAAAAAATTTTTCTTCTCATCCCTAAATATTTGACTTAGTGATGCATATATTTGTATACAAGAAAAGAAATGCTAAGGTAATTTTTGGAATCATACTCCATGTTAGAATTTGTAGGTCAGAAATATAGCATTTGAACCTGAGTTTCTTGTATGTCCTGAGAATTGCTCTGACCACTCAACTGCCCTTTTCTAAAAGCTTCTTACTTGATTGGATTAATTTTTTTAGTGAAAGTTTAATTGTAATCTCACCACCAACAGGTGTGATTCCAGGATCTTTGGATGCATGTGACCAAACACTAGAACAGGTTGCTCAGAGAGGTTGTGGAGTCTCCATTCTTGGAGATACTCAATAACCATCTAGACGTGGTCCTGGGCAACTGGCTCTGGGTGGCCCTGCTTAAAGAGGAAGGGTGGATCAGGTGACCTGCAGATGTCCCTTCCGACCTCAATCATTCTGTGATTCTGGCATTCATTCAGCCATTTCATTGGGTCTTAGCTGCTGGGATCATTGGTCTGTTGCTTATTTTAGTATCTAGCCAAGATGTGGTCTTGTATCTAGGTATCTGAGGGTCATTTGAATAAAAGTGAAGCACAGTGGACTAGACAAAGCAGCTGAGAATCATCACTTATACGAAATATCAAATTTATAGTTTGCTTGGTTTTGTTTAATCAGTAAAATTCATTAAATAACAAAATAGCCACTATTACAAAAGTATGCATTTGTCTTTTATTATATTTTCATTGAATTCCTGGGATCTAATATAACAAGGTCTGAGCCCAAAACATGGGAACCAAGGAAATTTAGAAGAGTTATCTTTAAAAGAACAAGCTTTCTAATAGAGGAGGTTTATTACTCCTACAGTTCACAGACTGTAAAGTGGTTGTGTGTTTTATTACGATGATTATTTTTAGTGTTGGTACCTACTGGAACTCAACTCACCTGAAGTTTTAGGGAGCGGAAGAGATCAAAAATCAAATGCTGATTACCTACTGAGTATTAAATTATCGAATGCCCACTCTCAGAACCTGTAATTAACAAAAATGCTTTTAACTGTTTAACTTTGTATAATGGTGACCTCACATTCTGCCAACAATTTTCACAAGCCATTACCTTTGCAATAAGAGTAGTAATTAAAAGTGTCCAATGATACCAATTACAAGCAATCATTTATAATATAGTTGAGTATCTTCTTTTTTTTAGAAATTAGCCAGAGAATATTTAGTAGTGCTGGATTATCTCAAGGAAGAGCATGAGAAAAAAAGTCTTGATTAAAATTGCAAACATCAACAATTACCTACAGTTATGTGTAGCAACTACAAATATATATATATATATATATACACATCACACTGCTCTGAAGAGGCTGCATGTGTGACTGCACATGTATATCTGAACAGATATTGTTGGTGTCTGTTACTTAAACTATATCTCATGCAACTGTTGTTTTCAGTGACAGTATCAGTGCCATTTTTCATAGACATTGATGAATTAGAAACCACAGTTTGTCCCGTCCTGCAGAAGAGGGTAATTTTCTTCTGATAGTTGAGTAGTGCTTCCTTGAAAGCCCTGACCACGTGATTTATTTTTTTTGCTTTACATTGAAACAAATTGAACAGCCTGAAGTAATTATGCTTTCAGTATTGTGGTTCCATGATGGAACATACAGTGTAATAATCATACCAATTTTTTTGTATAATTATAAGTGACAGGTGTCTGAGGCTCAGAGTCATTTTAGCTTGACATTTTCAATTATTGCAGCAGTATTGACGGAAAAGGATTAAGAAGATCTCAGATGCCAAACCCCATTATTTCAACTTTATGTAGAGCTGTCAAGTCCTAATAATTCCACAGGGATTTAGCTATCACAGCGTAAAAAGGCAAAAGATCTTCATAGCAATCTTAAAACTATTATGGACTGTCAAAATGTAAATGATCATAATTTAATGAATATCTAATTTTATAACTTTCACTTAGCAATTTTAAAATTATGCCCTGTTCTTTAAGTGACACAGTGGTCAAGAACTAGTAATATGCCTTAAATAAGACTTAAAGCTGTCTAATTATTTATCCTGACATCTTAAAATTGTGACTCATGAGAGTGCATAGCTTAGCCCAATGTAAATATATCCAATGTGCAATAAAATGGATTGGATATTTTTTTCTTTTCATCTGACATCTTCATGTCAACAATTTGCAGGCTGGTCTTTCAAGTCTTTTCAAGGGAGATAATTCATAAAGAGCTTCCCTGCTTTATTGTTAAGACAATTTCATGAAAAATGAGATATACTCAGTACATTGCTGACCTCTTTTATGTTATTGTAGGATACTTTAAAATAAAATTATTCCATGAAGAATTGATTTTTGTCTTTACCCTCTTGTCTTGGAGATTCTGAATATCTACCTGTAAAATTTTCTTTCTTTAATCCTAGTGTGTTCGGGAAGCTAATTCCAAGGTTTAAAATCTCAGATGAAAGGAACATATTCTTTGTACTTAGACCTAGCTGCTTTTCTTTAATGACATTTTTCCTTTTTTTTTTTTTATGTGGCTTCTATTATTTGACAACTTCTGCCAAAACAGATACTTGATTGTGCATTGAAGATGACCCCTCATATCTGTTGGCAGACCTCAACCTGAAGACTTTTCCCTACTGAAAATGCTATTTCTTTAGTAGCTTAAAGTTTCACAAGATGTCTACATGAAATTTAGCATTTTGATAAGCACAGTTATTTCATCTTTATGGATGAAAGAAGCTGATGTTTTTAAAGATAATGAATGGGCACTGAAAATGTATCCAGAGACAAAGTAGGCTCTTACGGAATACTGGTGTGATCCACTCAGTTATATTTATTTGTTAAAAATTGGATTGACTGTATTCTTTTTTTCTAATTAGATTCAGAGGTGTTGCTTTCATTCATTATTTGTAACAAAGAATTATAACAGTCTAACAGAGAAGGTGAAAAATATGGCATGTGCAGAGTGAGAGACTGCAATATTTCTGTTTGACTAAAATGCACCAAGGCTGTAACTACCGTGATAATGTGTTTGTTCAAGAATAGCAGCAATGCCAATAGGATTTCCAGTCTGCTTAGAACGCTCCTGAAGAGGAAATGCCCATAAAATGTAAGCAGAATTTTGTTCCGTTTCTTGAGGTGGTTTTGATTTCCAGCCACAACTGGTAACAATCTCATAATCTGATAAAGATGCTGAAATAAAGTTTCCAGTTTATCCATTGATTTGCTGGAACATATTCATACTCCTGACAGCCTCTCATGATGTCTTTGGCTGTGTCGAGAGGGAAGATGTTGGTTATTCACAACCTTGCTTTGCTTGGCCTTTTCTCATTACAATTAAGCATGGATTTGAGACTACAGTAAATGTCCTTTTGAACTCCAGCTTTCTCCACTGATCCTTTCCAAGGACTACCCAAACCTTCCAAGGCAGATGCTGGGTTGTACCCAGTGAATTTTGGCACTAGGTTACTTACGAGTGAAACCCTTGATCTCAGTGATAAGGTAGGTGCCCACTTTGTGACCTCAACAGGAAACAATAAAATCATAGAATATCTTGAGTTGGAAGGGACCCATAAGCATCACTGAGTCCCACTCCCTCCTACCTAACACTAAACCATATGATGAAGAGCGTCCTGATGCTCCTTGAACTCTGACAGGCTTAGTGCTGTGACCACTTCCCTGGGGAGCCTGTTCCACTGACCGACCACCCTCTAAGTGAAGTTATTTTTTATTAGAATACATAAAAATTACGTTACATAAAGCAAATGCTTTTTTTTCAAGTATAGCCAAAAGCCTGAGATTGGTGGATTATAACACTTGTAACTCCTACCTATCACTTTTGGATTTTGAGAGAAATGTAGAGACAGAAATCCACCCTCATTCAAAACGTAGGTCTGTTTCTTCTTCAGAATGCCATAGGATTGTGAGAGTAGGGCATTATATCAGTAAACCCAAAAGAATCCTTTGTGAGATTCAAGACTCAAGAAGAGAAATAAGAATAGCAGTAACAAACAAAAATGGATTTATAAGTAAGGCAAAACTGATAGAAAACTCTGTGCCAAAGTCCTGAGCCCAGTTCTGTTATTCTAATGTATATGTTGTGTAATTCCACTGAACATTGTTCTACAATTTCAATGAGAGTACACAAGATCTATTGAGGTGTGGACATCAAAATGGTAAGAGGACAGTTTTGTGGAAACAAAAGTGAAGAGCAAATATCTCTTGCTACTTACCAGTGACTGCACTCTAACAAATTATGTGGCTCTAGGGAAACTGTAGAAAAATTCTGTTTAATTCTCTTTGACCGGAAGAGTTAGAACTCTGCTAAAGTCACAGAAGTGCAGCAGGCGTGCTTGAGGGGAGGAGGCACATTGCATCAGTGACATGGAAGTGTTTTTATAGAAATATGTTTTCTAGCTATATGAAGTTCTTCCTGGCAAGAATTTTAATCAGATCCCTGGCTGCAGTACTTGCCTATTGCATGTATTTTTGTCTAATTTTCAATAAACATTTTTTCATCTGTTAGTCACCGAGATGTGCTAGCATTTTCGTATATTCGTTCTTGACAGTTCAAAGACCATCAAGAATCAGGCTGTTTGTTTGACTTCTGGGTTTGCTGTGAATGATTACTATAGGTCGTATGCTCACTCTTTTATTCCCACTTCAATTTGTAGTTAGCTAGTTTGCCTGGATCCCAGTAATTTGTTGCTATGACTGTTGGGTGCTATCCCTTGCTTTGTGTCTTCTAATGAGCTCAATAGTTTGTTTTGAGCTTCTGCATCTGGTAAAGATAATAAGCATGACATCTCTGTTAGTCACAGCCATGCCTTCAGTGAAGGTCACACTGAGTTTTGAGTTTAAAATAGATTTTTCTTCTATAGTCTGTGTGCTCAAGCCCACAATAATTACTGAACAAAATGTTCTTAGACATTTGCCTGAATAGCATCAATCAGTGGCACTACTTAGGAAGGAGAAAGCTATTTTTGAGACATAAAGAGGCTATGCATATAAGCTCGCATTTACTTTCCTGCAGTACCAAAATCTAGACCTGACGTTTTTGTTTTCATTTTAATTTAATCAATAGTTAACGCTTTGATCAGACTGCTAAGAGTCTGTGCGTGCTCCTTCCCTACAAAACAACAGAATGGAAGGACCACTCCCTTTTGTCCTGAAATGATACACCATTAGTTCAAGGAGAGGTATACAGTGTTATGTCGATAGCCATATTGGGGTGGTTTTAAGGAACACTTACAGAGTTCATTTGTGCAACAGGAAACTGATTGAAAGGGGAATACAATCCAGGGAGAATCTCCACATACTGAGTGTAATGAAGAGGTATGGTTTATTTATCCAGAGAATAGGGATATTCTTGGCTTATTAAAAAGGGCTTTATCTCTCATTTTGTAGAAATTCTCTAAGACTAATTTAGCCTGTTGTTCTGCAAGTTGTTCTTAGGAATCCTCCTCTTAACAGGTAGAGCCTTAGACCAGGCAGCTTCTATGGACATACATATGTTAGCCTCTTCCATAAAAAGATACATGTTAAGAATGTTATCTTCTGGGACCAGCTGATGCCTCTTTTGCACTTTTAGTAGCCATGGAAGGAATTGGCAGAGTATTTCTTTTGAAACACTGTAAATTGGTCTTAAATGTTGTAGAAGATGTAGTATCTGGGATCTGGCTGTGCTCCATAGATTAACAAATCATAAATGATGTGGTCGTCTGAACAGAAAAGATCAGTAATTAGAGCACAGTCACACAAACAAGTTGCTTTGGAGTGACAGGTTAGGACTGTCTGCTGATCTGAAAGAACTGCCGTGAGGCACACTCTTAGTCAGTTGCAAATGCAATTAGCTCAGCTGACTACTGGGAGTTGTCCAGGCGTGTAAGCCATTGCTTAACAAAATACTGTTTCTGATATGCAAGTTATTCAAGAAAGACAAGGGATTATATTTTGGCCATAGGGTACAATTAGCTTTTTGGAAAATGGCAGAGTTTGGAGAAAACAGGAGTGCTATCCTTGAAACAAGTTACCCAACGTAAGTACTTGTTTCACGAGAAGTCCAGTTCTCTGATAAAACACAATCAGGACAGCATAAAAAGTATTTAAGAGTTGGATAAGAATGAAAAATTCAGTGAAGAAACATAACATTTCCAGTCCTTTCCTCCTGATGAGCACCTAGGTCCACGTGGGTTTGAAGAGAGGGAGATGGTTGCATAAGTTCTTCCATCAGGTGAAAGAACTCACTAAAGCGTCATGGCTGTGTTGAGTAAGTTACTGCCTGTGACTCCCAAAGGGGTCAAAGTTAGTAAATTGCAGACTAGTTAAACTAGATCTTACACATTTGATTTATTTTTTTCCACTTAAAAATCAAAACAAAATAAACATGCTGTCATGGTTTAACCCCAGCCAGTAACTAAGCACCACGCAGCCCCTCACTCACTCCCCCCCCCCCCCGCCCAGTGGGATGGGGGAGAAAATTGGGAAAAGAAGTAAAACTTGTGGGTTGAGATAAGAATGGTTTAATAGAATATAAAAAGAAGAAACTAATAATGATAATGATAACACTAATAAAGTGACAACAGCAATAATAAAAGGATTGGAATGTACAAATGATGCATAGTCCAATTGCTCACCACCCTCCAATCGACACCCAGGGCGGCAATCCCCCCGCCGCTCCCCCCAGTTCCTATACTAGATGTGATGTCACATGGTATGGAATATCCTGTTGGCCAGTTTGGGTCAGCTGCCCTGGCTGTGTCCTGTGCCAACTTCTTGTGCCCCTCCAGCTTTCTCGCTGACTGGGCATGAGAAGCTGAAAAATCCTTGACTTTAGTCTAAACACTACTTAGCAACAACGGAAAACATCAGTGTTATCAACATTCTTTGGGTACTGAACTCAAAACATAGCACCGTACCAGCTACTAGGAAGACAGTTAACTCTATCCCAGCTGAAACCAGGACACATGCAAAAAGATAAATAAGGGGGAGAGTACAAGAGTACTGTTTTAGAATCTATAGAACCTGGATCTCCAAGTGGATTTAGAGTGGCTAAGCCTCCCTTTATAAATAACAGAAGGAGAGGTGGTATGGTTTTTATACCAGCACTTTCTGAAGAATCTTGCACAATAGACATGAATTGTGAAAAAAGATGCAGGTAGGAATCTCAAGAAATCCAGTAATGATATTTAAAATCAAATATGTAGCTTTAAAGTACTTAGAAGATGCTGCTGTCATTTTGAAAATGTATATTCATATTTGTTTTGGTTTGCTACTGCTGAGGTATGACAAATAGCCAGTAAAAAGTTTATGGTTATAGAAAGCCAAATCAGTGTCATACTGACAGGTGGAGATACAAGTAATATTTTGATTGCCTCATTTTAAGGAATGCAGTCTTGTCCAGTAACTTGAAAAACCAATTAATTGAAAACGAGTTTTTAACATGTGAGGAAATATCTTCGTCATTCAGTATCTTTCTGAATTAGGGTCTAATCATGAAAAAATGATTTCTCAGAAGATCAAAGTGCAATTTCAGTTTCAGATACTGTAGACTTCTAAGTGTAAAACTGCCTATATGTGCCATTTCCACTGACACTACTATTAATACACATAGCGTGTGTATACAGGATCTAGGCCTTGTGTGTTCATTAGGTAAGTGCTTTTATATATGGATCACATATAGATATATATAGAGAGAGCTAGAAACATCTGTGAATCTGGCCCTGTTTTGCTGCTGAATGCTTTGTGGAAATGTTGGCAGTATTAGTCTTCTGAGTTAGTGGAGAAAGGGAGAAGGTTATAAATGAAAGACATGTTATTTCATGGTGCAGAGATATGACATGAAGTGTGTAAGTTCAAGTTCATCCTCTCTGAAGTCAAACAGAATTTAAAAAAATTATTTAAAGGGAAATAGTATGAAGTCTTCTGTTGTGTCTTAGGTGAAAAGTCTAAGCTGTTGTGAGAAGCAAGAATAAAAAAGGAGTTGCTTGCTCCATAGTGCTATTTTGTATGACATTTGTATTGACTTAAAATGCAAAAGTGAACTAAAATAGGCCACACCTCTCATTTGACATTTAGTCTAGAATCCTAAAATCTTGGGAGAAGCCTTTAGGATCCAAAAGCAGCTTTTACAAATCAGACTTCTTTATTCTAAGTTGAGTGCATCCATCAAACAGGCAGCTTGAAAGTGGCATGACTGGGGAGAAGTGGGTCTTTTCAGGATGGAGGACATGATTATGACAAAGATGTGACTCATAGGACATTTTCCTCCCAAAGGGCTGCTTTTCTGTTTGGCAGACTGACTCAAGATGGTGTATGCAACTGTTTTACCTACATAGGGCTCTTCAGGGTTCTCCTGTTCTGTAACAGAAAGAGTTTTACCATATAAGAAGTATGATAAAAGCATATTCTTGAAGAGGAGGGATGTGGTAAGTAAAGCTCTCATGATATTTATTTCCAGTAATATAAAATCCAAACAAAAATGTTGTTTCTCCTAATACGTGTGGGAAGTGCCCAGTACTCAGTTGCATCACTTTGATTAGCATCATTCCCTTTCCTATGTTTGCATGTTGCCTGCCTCTGTTCCTTTGGGAACCCTGAGGAGAGGAACCTTGACTCTATGACTTCAAATCACATATCTAATATGGGAACAGAAGATTACTACCATTAAGTTGTTGCTACCCATATTAAAGCTATACAGAAATAGTAAATACCTCAAGTCTTACTTCATGTCCAAATAGTAAATGTAAGGTTAAACAGGGCCTTTAGATTCTAGATTCTGTTTGGCCTGTTTCATAATTGCTAGCTTTGCTACTTCCGGTGCTAAGCTGGGAATATACAGAGCTGTGGGATTTAATACCAGCAATGTACCTTCAACTCGAGTGAGGTAGATTTCATGTCAGGCATTTTGCTGGGTGATGGACTTCTGAATAAGATCCTATTTTCCAAGAATTTTAAAGATCTCTGGGTAGTTTTCAGGAAGACACTCCTTTCTCTTAACCCCTGCAAAAAAGTTTACACATATAATTTCAGTCTGTGTATGTAATTACTATGATATCAGTTAGAGATGCATCCAAGAGGGAAAGCTTCTGTGCAGTCCTCAGAGCTTAGCAACTTGCACATATTTTTCCTTTCCTAAACCAAAGTTTTATAGGGGTTTAAAGGGTAGTTAAGTTTGATAAGTACTGAAGTAAATCTGCAGTGGGAGAGGACCTATTAAGTCTCTGCGCAGACTATATTTACTTAAATCATAAGAAAAATGATACCATAGAACATGGAGATTTCTCCATGTTTCCTTAATTATTTGGGCTAGAAGACTTAGGGAATATATAATGAATATGGTTTTTGTACCTCATAAATTCTTCTTATGGAAGTTTCAAGGACATTTCCCTTAAAAAAGTAGAGGTAAATCTCTAAGAATAGTGCTCTTAAAGGCACATCTTTAGAGATTAATACATTACATTAAGCAATATAATTAATATGTCAAGATTTGAAGGTCTTATAATTCTAAAAAAATATTGCTATTTCAAAGTGAAACTTGGTAACTTCTCTAGAGTTCCCATAGAAACCATTGTGGTGGCACAGGAAGAAGCAATTGTAGTTTTGTACTGGTATGTACTTTTTTCCAAGATATATATATTTTTTAAAGTGGTTGCATACTTCAATCAGAATTCTGGCATGAAGCCCTACTATCAACCATGGCTGAATTTACAGAAGTTGTAAAGCCAACATGTCAGGATAGCTGGAGAGACAATGCATGGATTTAATATTGTTTGCCAGTGGGAATTTCTGGAGCTCAAAGTAATAATGTCTTCTACCTTAATGTGCAGTGAAGTGAGTGTAGCATTAATCCTCATAGAAAGTTCAGTTCTTCTGAGAATATGGAGGGATGATATAAACCACATTAATAGAAGGAAGGAGCCAGGTAACATGGGGTTACTTTTATATAATTTAAATCTGATTAAAGAAAGTCTTAATATTTTCTCTCTCTGCAATTTGTCAGAATCAAGCATTCAGGATGACAGATAACAAGTGTCTCGATACTGTGAGTATGTGTATATGTGGCTCATACATCTTGTTTTAATTTGAACTTTTAAGACCCAATTCATAGAAAGAATGTTAAAGAATTTGGTTTGATTGTGTATAGGGAAAGGGATGGAAAGTTGGGTGACTTCAAACTGGGGCTTCTTTGGTAGGACAAAATTGTACAAATGGAATGTACCACTGTGGTTTGTTTTTCCCTTTGGAGACAGAAAATCTTCGTATTTGTGAAAGTAGTTTTCTGTTGTTCCTTTAATTAAAAGAAATTTGACATTGAGTTTAAATTTCTCCTTTCTTGCTATTGGTGTGATTAGAATGTCATCAACTTGATTTTAAACATAACTGCTTCAGAATCAGACGAATGTGGGGCAAGAAGAAACAGACACCCTGAGACTCACTGAACTTGATCTTGCAATGGAAGGTGCATGTGTGGAAGGAAGTATGCTGAACTACAAGCAGGGGATTTGATAAAGAGGTCAAAGGAAGCAGGAGGAATAGACTGTTGATCTGGTAGGAGAGCTGTGCCCTGCATTCATGATGACATTTTGTGCAGGAGCAGCAAGAGCTTTTTTTCAGATCTGGCAGAAAAAGGTTTCTGTCTCTATGTCTAATCCATGTGACAGCCACAGCTCACACTTTTTGTTAAGGTCAGCTCTCCAAATACTTGGACAAAGCAATACTCCAGGGAAGCAGAAGGAGTAAGATGACAAGGGGACTCTAAACTTCATGTGTATTCACTGGATTGTACCTAAACCAGCACGACCTTACCATGCCTTGTCTCTGCCCTGCGGCCTAACTACTGTCTCTGTGCAGATCAGGCATGTAAGTTTACTTGCACCGCTGAATGCTAGGCACAATTTTTCACACCCAAGTTTTCTTACATGTCCGTCATTTCACAACTACTTGCTGGATCAATTCCATTCATTTTTTGTAACTGTGGAGACAGGACTTGTGGTTCTTTGTATAACAGACATCTCAATGACATCAAGGGAATAGGGCTATTTAATGTCTCAGTTTACAAATGAGAAAACATTGGAATTCTGTCTACAGTGACCTAGTGAGGTTTAATTTATGGATGTTTACACAGCACTTTGAAATTCCTCGACATATGTATCACTCTGCAAGAAATACAGTGCAGACTCCTTGCTAGGGTCTTTTATAGCACACAGGAGCAACCTAGACTCTTGCCAACTGTCCTTGAAGTCAGTAAAGCTAGTCAGATGAATGCACTTTTGGTATCTTAATTATCATGGATGACAATGAACAATTACAAAATCCCTTTGCCAGTCAAATCCTACTGAACTTTCAGTAGGAGCAGATAAAATTTTGATTTAAAACCTTTCTATCCTGAAAAATGCACACATGATTACGATTTTTGCATACAATTGACTGAAAAGCTTTGGCCAAAATAAAGTTTGAGTGACAATGGAAAATAAAAAAAAAAGTTTTATTTTTTTCTCCCAAAAGTCACTTTCTGAATGAAGTCACTTACTTTGAATAAAATAAGATATTTTGTTCAGCCTGAAATATTGTATTTTCTAGTTTTTCTTTTTCCTTCATAATTTGCAAGAAAATTTGTGGGGTTTTTTCCATCACTGTCATCATTCCCCAGAAAAAGAAATTACTCATAGAAGTGTAACTTTTAGTTATGTACATTTGGAAAGGTATTGGTATGGGTTTACATATACACATAGATGCACAAATATTCTTGGACATATTACTACCTTGTTGATTTTTCCATGGCATTATTCTGCAGTAATTATTGGATATTTGCCATTACTTATTTTATTCTTATATCAGTGTTTTGGGAAGTACTGTTGCTTTGTTTCGGTGATAAGCAGATCCCTAGATACAAGTGGTGAACACAGTGCCTGGGTAGAGACATATCCATTTCATTATTACTAGATTCTTTTAAGTGTCCACCTTTTGTTTTTTTCCAGGCATGTAAGTTTTTATGAGTACTTTCTTTTACTATCTGCCTGATCAGTGGCATCTGCTCCAAAAAGTGATTAGACTTCCTTATTTTCCCAAGCATAAGACATGAATGGCTTTTATACATAATACAAGACTTTTAATAGTGTGACTGTTAATGCCCAAGAGCTATCAAGAAAAAAAGATATTTTGTTGGGCTTGAAGTTTGTAGTCCAAAGACACTCAGAGACCAAGGACTTTAAAATTCTGTGTCATGGTGGTGAAAAAATGACACCAACAGCGTTGTAGACTAACTTGTCTTCCAGATGCATTCAGAAAGTAAGGGAAGCTTAACTTTACAAAGAGTTTTTTTCATCTACCCAGTTAATGGAAATAAAAATCACAAATCTTAGGCTACTGCAATTTCATATATCAGCACGGAAGTGAAATGGTCAGCACAAATTCACTGAATTCTCCATACTGCCTGTGGCTCATTCTGTCAGCTGAACTTTAGACAAATGTGACAGTATCCACCACTGAGTTTCTTTCAGGGCTTTCCTAATGTTCCCTTCTGATGTAGTTAGGGAGCAAGAGTACAGCTTTGATGTGCTTGGTGAGAATGATATCAAGATTTCTCCTTTATGTAGGGATGCAGGTGTTCTGAGATTCAAAGACAAAACACCATCTTTATCGTGACTCAGGACAGTATCAAGCAGGAATGTTGTAGGTGCAAAGAGTTACACTGGCAGTGCCAGCAATGGTAAGCATATTCAAGGAAAAACAAAACAGAAACCTCAATACATTGGTCAGTTAGCTCATGTAGAATGAAGCATCTTTTTGCAAGTTTCCCTCTGTTATTTGAGACTACTTTTTAATGTTGAATTGAAGAATTGTGGGGCTGCTTCTGTAATCTCATCAAATGTCATTATTTGTCTTTCTGCAGAAGACTGGAAGCTCAGTAAATGCACCATGGTAGTGTTTCATCCATACAGTGTAACCTGTATTCAAATAGCATTTTGGTCAGACTGCTCCAAATTCTCTCTGGGTTGATCCCCAACACACTGGATACTGGCAATAAATTTTATCTTCTTTTTCCTTGCTACTTAAACAAGGGATGATGGCCTGAGGACATTCCTGCCTTACAGTTTAGTCACCTTTATTCTTTTCTGTTGTGAGATATTTTGTTTTGCCTTAATTTTGAGGATAAGATATGGCACAATGTGAATACTGCCAAAGTTTATATTTTGCTGATTTATTTCAGATTTATAGGCTAAAACGATACAGTGTTTCTAAAAGACACTTAACTTCTCGATGGTAGGCCTATCCAAAGAGTACAAAACTTTCTAGTTTTCCTGTACAATTAGTTGTCCATTATGCCAAAAGCATTACCAGTATTTCCAGTATTCTCCTTTCTTGCCTGTTGTTGGTACTGAAACAGACATTGAGAGATCACCTTTTTTTCTGGCTTGTTATCTATACGCTTTGTTGAGCATGGGTTCCACCATCCCATGAGGTATGACTGGTTCTATATGCAGACAAACAGAATAGAGCAGGCCAATGTATTCTTTTGAATTTGGTTCTGTGGTTTCAATTTCTTGCTTTTGATACCGTTCAGTTCCATATGCATACAATCTATCTCCATTTGATCACTGTTTGACAATGACTTCTACAAGAAAAATCTCAGAAGTTTACATCTTGCATTTTTACTTAATTTGAATGCTTCTTTTTTCAATACAGGAAAAATATTTCAAGACTATGCAACTGTTTTTTCTTTTCCTCTAAATTTTTCATTGTCAGACCACTAGTATGTGACTAACACACATGTTCACAGACTGCTAAAGAACAAAGAAGCATAGGTGATAATAAATGCAGCTAACAAATTTTAGTGGATACTAAGGTAATATGTTCCACTTGAGGACCTTACTCACTGCCCTCCTTTGCTGCAGTACTTGTATGATTAAGACTCTCCTCTCATCGGCTTAAATTAGGTGAGCAAAGATTACATTTACTACAGGTGGTACATCTCTTCCTTACGCAGTACCACTGACAAAAAAGATCATTTCAAGATGTGTCCTGTGATATATATATCTGTGCTCAAGGTGGGGGAAGGGGAAGTGAAAAAAACCCTCTTTGAAAGGAAGAGTTTTAAGCTATTGTAGCCTCAGGCAGCAGTGATTTATATTCAGCAATTTATGAGTGCTTTACTGACTTCTTCATTATTCAGTAGGAAAAAAATCCATACTTATTTTTGCAAGTGCTATATCAACATGTTCTGCAGGTATTTCTAGGACATGTCAATACAGTATTTCACATTAAATGTATGCCCTTTTCAATATGTATTACTACCAAAAAAATCCAAATGGGGCTCCTTCTATGGTCTATATATACAATATGTATCTCTTTAATCTGTTTCTCTAATCAAGCTTTGAACTCAAAGGGTGTATGTCAAGGTTAGTGGAAGAACAAAGTAGTAGGGCACCACTGCTATAATGCTCTGCAATTTAAAGAACATTTAAGTCTTTCAAGTCATTCTGCTAAAAGAAAAGAGAGTGTGGAACTGTTAAACTGTTTTTCCAGTCCAAGGACTAACTCCCACATTCAGATCTGTTTCAGGTTGCTGGCCTAAGTTCATAGTCTGTCATTCACATAAAAATCTTGAATGAGTTCTTCTCTGGACTTGATGGAAGGTCCCAGAGTATAAACTTGTCTGTTGGTCTTTATCCTTAGTGTGGTGTTTTGTATGTTATCAATCATAAGAACCAACTCCTTCTGATGCTTCCTAAGTGGACTTTCAGCAGTTCCTCATGGAAATCACAATTCTTTCCTGTTTTCAGCTTGTAAATGACTTCAAATGCCCATTCTTAGACCTTTTGCTCTTTAAAGGGGCATATCACCCGTCTTTAGGAGTTTAAGAGTTTAGTTAATACCATGGCTTAACATACAACATTTTCATTGCTTCAAGTTTGTCTAAAATTTCACTGTAGGTTTTATATGCCAGTCAGATGGACCAAATGAATATCTACTGTTATCCCATAGTCTTTAACAAAAAAAATGAACTAGGAGTTAATTTGGCCCATGGTGTAACTCGGAAACTTTTTTTTTTTTTTGGCTGGTTTGGCAGGTCTTGACTAAGAAGAGTTAAAGTTTCTGTTTTGCAGTCAAGCCACGTTTAGAAGAGATATTTAATATCTTTGGTTTGATTTCAATGGAAATTAATCATAGTTTTGGAGCTAAGCCTCCTTTTAAATTTTTTGCTGAACAGCAAAAGATGGACACAGTTCCAGTAAACCTTATCATAGAATCATTGCCAGAGAAAGATATTTTGTATGAATCTCTTGTTTGTTGTTATTTGATGCCTTTCAAAAGCCTGTTCTTTAGAAGCACAATTATGGAACAGCGGTAATGGTCTCCTGGAGTTTGTGGGATTCTTTGTGTTTATATTCAAATTAAACAAAACTTGATACCAGATGTGTGAAATTCAGTTTCATTTCTCTGAGTCCTCTTGGGCTACTACTGATCAGTGACAATAGCTATATCAGGAGTAGTGCCCAGTGTTTAGAAACTACATCTTTGTATGAATTATTTTCTGCTGCTTATGTTAAGTATGCCTGCAAGGACCCTGATGATACTTCCATCAATAAAATTTGAGTACTATAACTTTTGTTTTATTAAAAGGTAGTCACAGTTCAGAATAGCACAGTTACAGTGTCTTCTTGCTACTTGTATTTGTTCTGTTACATGTCCAAGATAGTTTTCTGTCATCTGCACCTTGATGGGTATCTTTGAAACCAGAGCTGGAAAGCTACTTTTCAGTGTCATCATTGTTTTATTCAGCAACTCTTTCATAGAGGTGAAACCACATATAAAATACTGCTCGCCCCTTAGACTAGCTCTGACTGTTAAGTAAATTTAATCTTTACGTTATTTTTTTTCCTTTCTCTATACATTCACTTTGACAGGGGTCTGATCTTTCCTTCTCTTCATTCACTGGGAGTTTTCCTGCTGGCTTCACAGAAGGGTCTGGTCTGTGCATTTTCTTAGGATTGCTATAGAGCAGAAAAGCAAACAAAGGAAATTATTGAATTAAGATTATTTAATGTGATTTCAGATAAATAATAATTATATTTCATCTTCCTTGAGCTTATTCTTATTTGAATATTTGGATAAGGATTGGGTTGCTGCTTTTTAAATATAATTTATTTTTAAAGTAACAATTTAAATGAAAATTATTTTAATATAATTTCAATTATGTGGGTTAATTATAAAATAGTCTGTACAACTACTAATGTAGTTCACTCTCGTTCAGTTACAGTAGCTAGAATGAAACTAAGAAATTAAAAAAATAAAACCCTTCATGTTTTTAGTTCTGTTCCCCAACTTTAAGCATGTTAGCATTTTTCATGCAGAGGGGAGTTTGCATTTAATTTCTCTTGAGTATTGACATATGTTTCTTTGAAATTGCTGTTCTGTGGACCTCTGTAGGAGAAAAACTTGATTTCCTAACTGTTTGTAAAAAGTGAATAAAAAAAGAATGGATGAAAGAAATTACTTAAGGTTTCATATGGCATGTTTGAATGAAAGAATTGTGTGCCATACATTTTGGCCATAGTTCCTGTTCCTTTTTTCAAAGGCTTTCCAAAATAAAACCCTCTGCTTTTGAGTCTGATAGGAACCCATGAAATACCTTTGGTTTTGCTATTTGTCTGCTATTCCTCTAATGTTTCTCTGCATTGGCGCATAGGAATTAGCACTAGCAGAAATATTGCATGTCATTTGATCATACTTTTCTTGATTGCATTTTGTTTTGAGAACTGGGAAGAGAGAAGAAACGGGTCCTAGGATTAACTGCTATAGCAAGAATTGTAACACAAAGAAGTTTATATTCTAGGAAATCTTTCTACATTTCAGAATATACAGTCACCACCTTTGCTAAGCAGTAAAAAATAGTAGTATCTTAGGAAACGCAAGTCACTGGAACATACCCTTAAGAAAAAAAAACCACAAACCATGCTGCTTTATTGTTATATATATAAGTGTACACATGTATAAGCAGCTCTTAACTAAGACCTACAATAACTAGAGAAGTAAACTCAAAACTGAAATTATACTTCCTTCCTCTTCTTTCTTCTTTTTTTTCTTTTTCTTCTTCTTCTTCTTGAGAGCCTTCCAAATCCATTATAGTCAGGTGACATTCAATTAATTACAGTTAATTGGTTCACCAGTTAACAAAGGGTTGTGGTTTATGCCTATATGCTGTAGGGTTGTGGGTGATTAAAGTGAGCTTGAGAAACAGGTAGGCTGACTTGTAAGTTAGCTATGAAATGAATTCAGCTAGAAACTTGCTGTGAAGTTCATGCTATTTAGGGCATCAGAATTATGTAAGGATGAGTTTTCCATTAAAGTCTGAACCTTTTATAGCTTCTGTTTTCAATTTCCTAGATCTTCTTTTTAATGTATGATAGTAATTAATAAAAAATTGCTTTTTGAAATATTATTTCAAAGAACTTCTCATTAAAATAAACTCTGAGAAGACAAGTGTTTTACAAGGGAACCCATATAGAAAATTAAAAAGGGTTTCTCTCATGTTACCTTGGATGGGCTTTTCATTGTTTAATAATTTATAGCTGATACAATAGTTATAAATTGACTTTAATATTTCAGTGATTCATATGTGATAAAGTATAGAAACCAAGTTAATAGGAAAGTGTAAGGAAATATGAATTCTATCTTTCTGAAAGGAGTTAACGTGCAGGACCCAGACCTGCAACTTCTCTTGGGACAGGTAAGTAAATGATATCTTGTAGAGTAAGAGTGTTCTCTTACAGTATAAGTGTTCTTTCTGGGTTTCTGTCTGATCTGCATAGTAATGGTAATATGGCTTTCCAAAGAACAGTGTGGGGTTTTTTCACTGATAGAATTTTTTCTTAAAGATGAAGTGCTAAGGAACCCCTTTTTTTACTGCTTTTCTTCACAGTTATTTTTTTCCCATTAAAACCTTTTATTTCATTTTTAGATTGATTTTTTTTCCCCAATTTTTCTTGATCTACTTCTGTCTGATAACATTGTTTTATTTGTATTCCTTTTGTAGTTATTAAGAATAGGGTGTGAGGAAGTAATTTTATACCTTTCCTAAGATAAACTGATGGAACCCCAGCAATCTTATACCATATAGTTGCTAATACAGGGAAGGTAACAGGTGTTTTCAATCCTATAATCTTTCTCTAGTTCTTTCCAGTTTATCACTGTATAATTTATTATTTTTTTTAAACTGTGGACATTAGATCATTATTTCAGGCAAGCTTAGGTTAAATGCCAAGCAAATGTTGAACTGTGGGTGCTAATTTTTACTGAAGTGTGGTAAGCATCTAAAGATGACTCCAAAATGGTTTATCTGGAATGGCACATGTACCATCTGTTTTTGCAGCAATAGTAAATCTTTATAACTTATCAGAGGCAACATTTTAAATATTTTGGAGCAGTTTGACAATGTTGAGGCCTGCCTAATGTAATGTGAAAAGTGCAAATGAAGAAATCTGGAATATCCACTAAACTTGGGGCTAGTAAATGCTCTGGCATACTGCCTTGATCCAGCAGATCAAGGAAAGCCAGTGACAGAGCAGAGGAGAAAAATATGTCCATTCTAAAAGAAAAAAAACATTTGTAGATCTGCTATACAATGCATAACTATATTAGTTTTTATAGGTTTAAACTGGTTGTGTTTGACCTATTCTTGTTAATACAACCTTTTGTATACATTCTTAGTAAGCTAATTTTTCAACAGTTTATGCAGCAGTGTCCAATTCTTTGACAAGCGTCTGCCTAGCGTGAAACAAGTTTCTGCAACTAGGAAGAGATAATAGCATAAGGTTGTCTGAAACTTGCAGTTCTGTGTAAAACAGGGCCAAAATAAAGGCCATCTCAAGAAGTATGGCAATGTTACAGTCAGGTTCTTATTTCTAATTAACACTATACAGAACTCTGGACAGAAACAGAACTTTGGGTGTGAAAAGTGATAGTTATATTAAGTCAGACTCAAATACCCTGTAACTATTAAGAAAGCTTTCAAAGAACATGGTGTGAATCTGCCTTAACCATGGGTGTTTTCTGAGCTTACATGGGAATACTTTCTTCACATTTCATGTTGTGTTTTAATATAAATATAATGAAAAAATTAAGTATGTAAATAGAAACATGCATAACAAAAATGTCAGATTTTAATGCTTCTATCTCCTAATAAAGATCAAAGGAAGTTTTGATTTGGGAAGTCTCTAGCAACTCAATAATGCATAGTCATAGTCATATTAATTCTCTTATTATAATGATGTTTAAAGCTTTTAGAGTCTTGTTCTAAATACTTTATACAGATAAAAATTAAAAATCATAAGGTTTCTAGATAGGAAAATATATTTATCAAAAGTGCTCTACCTTCCTATTGTAGATGTGTATGAATCTTTTTGAAGGAGTGCTGTCGTTGCCTTTTATTTAGCTGAGATTTCCTTGCAGATCACAGGAATTTTCAAGCTCTGTTTATGTGGCTAAACACCTGAGAGGCTAAGAAGACATTTTTCTCTGAAGGCTATAGGATATTGTAGCTTTCCTAAATATTAGCATCAGGAATGTATAAGACTTTTTTTTCCTTTTTTTCTCTCCAGTTTACATGTATGTGCCCTTGAGTTGACTCTGTCTATGTATCCTATGTATGTTTTCCTAAATCTTTGTTTTTATAGATTGTTGGTGTGACTGGGTATGATTTTAGCTGGCCTTGTAACTCATCAGGATAAATAATTTGAATAGAGTGAGGAAACCTTATCAGGAAATTTACAGAACATTTGGATACTCAATCTCTGTTTTTAATCTTAAATGTTTGTTTTGACAGTGGAATATGACAGCATATAAGCTGTCTGTGGTTCTTGTTTTGTGGAGAAATAACAAAGTTAGTGAATTGATTGCTTCTGTCATAAAATGTCGTTTCTTGATGCAATAGCCTTGGAGCTCTCAGGAGAGAATGAAATAAAAAGATTTGCCCTCTTAACAGAGGGCTCAAGATTAATATGGACTTTGGCAAAGCTAGTTATGTACTTATCTGCATCTAAAAAGGAAAAGTGAAAGTAAATGGGAACTTAAAATTTTTGTAAAATCACATTTTGACCCACAGTATAAAGTTATAAACTTTATAAGTAAAGGCTTAGTTCTCTTTTCCCAAATACCAGTTGGAAAGAGAAAAAATTCCAGTGGAGTCATTGGAATTACAACTGTAAACTTGTATAATTGCTTGTTTAAATCCCAGCTTATCACTAATGATAAGAAAATGAGTGTGCCTACTTTATTCTAATGCTCTTCATTGACAATATGCTCTATGGAGAATCAGAATGCAGTAGAAAGACATGTTACCAGTCAGTAGTGGAATGCATTAGCAATATGATGAGGGAGGTTGTATGAATCTTTGAACAGATGAGTTTAACTTGCACAAATAGTAGTGGAAATTGAATTCCAAGGAAATAAGCACAATTATTTGTAAACAATGAAACATAAGTGGAAATTTTTAACTATTAGTGATAAATGTATTTGCACATTAATTCATTTATGGAATTCCAGAACTTATGGAATTCTGTATAGTTTCTCTGACCAATTCAGACTAAGTAATGCACCATGGGTTTTTTTTAATGCTTCTGAACAATTCAGAATTACAACAATTATAACAAGTTTTCTAAATATCTTGAAGAATAATCGTCTTTGAGAATACTAAAATCAGTCAGTGATCAGTTCACTGAGGTTTTATAAAAGCTGAACACTATATTAATTTTTCTTTGCAGATTATTTACTTAACTGTAATTGATGCCATTCATAATACTTTCTCTTATGATACTTTAAAAAGTAGAATATTATTTGCTTTTGTAATGACTCATTTCTTTAATATTTGGTGCTCTGTTGTTAGGGAAAGATTGTCATGATTCTTTAAGTATCAGAAATTGAAATGGGTCTTTTTGCAAAGAGCTTACTTTTATGTTGTTATTGACTGCTATGTTCTTAATCTTTCTTGTGTTAGATAGTTACTAATGTTTTGCAGTTTACCAAAGTCTTTTAAAATTATTAGTTTGGAGTTTTGGGAAGAAGAGAACAAAATTGGGAGAAGATGCTTAATGGAACCTTATGGAAATTAAATTTAAAAAAAATATATGGTTGCTGATCTGGCATACATTTTATGTCTCTTGGTGTCTTTTGCTTAAAAAAACATGTAAAATCGTTGAGTGTTTGAAACTTTTTTTTTTCACACCTGCAAGTCATTTTGGTAAAGCAGGCTCACACTGCAGCATAGATTTGATCAGGTTTATATATAACCGACTGTGAGACACCAATACGGAAAGATGATTCAATTTTTCCAGTCTCTTTGTTGCGGATTGCATTTTTTTAAATTCATGAATAGGTAAAGTTATCCTACTGAAATTATCCTAGAATAAGCCCAGCGAGACTTACTAATTAATTTTTCCTGCTAGAAGCTTTTATTGTAGCTTTAGCTTGTGCAGCTAGTTCTTCGATACCTTACTACTTTGATTCCATTTATTTACTAAGTTTTCATATTCTATGTGTCCCAGATCTCATCATAAAAGCCATAAAAAATGACTGTGTATGTGGGCAGCTATCAGCATCAGTGAACTAATCGGTCAGCCTTCTGCCCTCAGTCAAATTTGAAAGGAAACTTGTAACTAGTAGCCACTGAAAAGAAGAAAGTTAGGGGTACTTTGGTTGTCTTTAAAAGACTGTTAGCTTGGAATATGCCACAGGGATGCTAACAAACTGACTTTCCCTAACCAAGTTAATCCAACCTAGTACAAGACCAGCCTGAATAGTATCTTCTTATTTCCATTGGTTACCATTTCAAGAGTGATGAGAGAAGTTGGAAGGTCTCTAAAGGAATGTGAACACTTAGGGGGATAAAGTGGAGAATAAGAGTTTTACGTAATATGAAATTATTTATACACCTTGCTTTATGGTGATCTGTCCAAATTTATATTTTTCTACTTAGATTTTTCTTTTCTAAAATTTTTGTTCAGTTGGAGATTTTGACTAAATGTCTAGGAATTTCATACATTTCTTGTGGTTTGTTTTTTTTTTTAATGAAGAAATCTGTACCACCAAGCTTTGCAAAATCTGCCATGTTGTTCTGTAAAAGTGGTGCTGGGATTACTACACCATAAAACTTTAGGTAGTAGTCTTTATGCCCCAAAATACAATCAGGACAACCCATAAGGTGTTTTTCATGAGAACTCATTGAGACAAACAGACTTCTGCAGGGTACAAGTCAGAACATTTTAAATGAGGCTCCTGCTCATGATCTTTTGGGGGAGATGATTTTTTTTCTTTGAGAAAGTGTGGGAGCCAAGGAAGGTCATCCTTTGATCTTGAGAACCTAGCTCACTTTCCTGGATTCTGTGTTATAAACAACCCTGGCAGTCAAACTCAGCCTCAAGAAACTGAAGCAGTCACCAGTGCCCTTTGCGAGTGACAAAACTGCGAAGGTTTGTTCAAATCCAGGCTGTTCTGTGACGCCAGCAGCTGACTATGTTCTAAAGACATGGAAATCTATAGGAATACCCATTTTACATGCAGTATCATACTTTATAGTGGTACTTAAAAAGTTTCAGTTTTGATTGGTCGAAGCTTAATTTTAGAAAAAATAATGCTATCATTGATATACATTTTTCTTCACATTTGAGCTCAAACATTTCATAGAGAATAATTTTCCTCTCTTTATTCTTTTCTGAGTGAAGTAGATTGAGGATTATTTAAAGCTCACTCACTACAGAATGGAAAATGAATGTGACATAGCAGCAATACTTGTGATAGTTTTGTGTCCCCATGCCTTGCATCTTATCAAGTTACATTTGTTAATAATTTTTAAATCTGCAATGGAGTAGAAATACGTACATCATATAATACTAAAAATCAAATCATTACATCTTTCTATTTAGTACCAAAATTAAATCATATCTTTAATGCATCAAATATAGATGATTACTAGAAGAAAATGGTTATACGGAGACATTAATTGTTTGAACTAATAACAATTTTTTTTCCACAAAGCCATGATGTAAGGCTATTGTAACGGAAAAATGTTCAAAGCTCTTGAAAGGCTGAAGGAAATTTTGTATGTCAACTTGACAGTACTCTTGGCTAAAAGTTATAATGCACAGACATTAGAAAGAGGTTTGTTTTGGTTTTTGTTTCTTGGCCTTTTTTTTTTAAAGGCCATAAAAGAGAAAATATTACCTGACTAACTGCAGGCTAGAGCCTGGAGTTGTAGTTGTGGGGAGAAAAAAATCCTGCATTAAAATGCAAGCAAACAGAAAAACTTTAAGGATAGAAAGCAGTCAGTAAGGTCATCGATGATAATTTAATTAAATATAAGTTATAGAAGATGTTGTTGAACCTACTAAAAGATAATGTACATGTGAAAAGAATTTAATTTTTTTTTGTCCAGTTCTAGAGTTTAACTGAATTTCCTTCCAAATGTCAGAGCCATTTCCTGAAACAGGAAATTGCTTTTGGGAAACACCAATTACGTATATGCAAATGCTTCTGGTAATTCAGAAAGCATTCATAGTTTATGTGTCACTCTGAGTTATGAAAGATAACTCGTATAAGATAACAGCTACAGGAGAAAACAATGACATTTTATTATTGTAGAGCATGCAATTTTTTTGGCCATCTTTGAAGCTAACATGTTTTAAAGTTCTTCAACATAAAACACGAGATCAAAAGTTAGGAAAACTTTAGTACTGGCTTTCTGGTGAGAAAACACATTATTTACCATCCAGAATCCCTTTGGTGTGTGGAAAATGGATAGGGAGAGCTTGAGATGATGCTGGAAGAATGAGAAAAAGCTTTAGGCTCAGTCACACTTTCAGAATGTTAATTGTAACTAAAAGTAGTAAAATTCTGATGTGAGTCACTCTGAAGTCAGAGTGATTGTGTATGGTATAAAGCATTAATTCAGAAATGCGTTAAACACTTACTTTAGTACTTTCCTGGAATTGTGGCCTAACTGTGTGGCTTCATTGGGTGAGTATAACCAGAGATGATCAAAAGAGTTGAGGGAACAGTTTTCCATTGGTAAATGCAGTTTCACTTAAACTTGTATATCTGAAAGCTCTCACGTCAAGTATGTGATTATTAAATGATTTTTTTAAAAAGTTTTGTTGCAATGAAATTAAATTGTCAAAGCATTTTAAGTTATAATCTGAATTTTAGGGAGTTTTCACTATATTTTATTTTCTTTGGCATTTAGAATGCAAAGAGAGTTCAAAATGACCGAAATTCACATGGAACATGTTTTCGAACTTACTGAATTTGGTGCAACATAGGGTAGAGAAAGAGTGGTTTTGCTTTCTTCATATATGTTTGTACAAGCAATTGAATATAGAAAGCCAGGAGTGTGTTACTGTAGCTGTAAAATCTTTATGCCTTCAGATTAAAGTTGTTAAAATAATAGAATCATAGGAAAATTCAGGTTGGAAAGTACTTCAGGAAGTAATCTAGGCCAAGTAAAACTTGCTCCAGTTGATCAAAGGGTGCTTGAACCTGATACGGTATTCTCAGTGGGGTCTTATCCTGGGTAAATCCATCCAGACTACATGGAAAATACCTTTCCTAACAGGACACTATTGAAATACCTTCTTCTGCTTGTACTTCACAGTTAAGAAGGAGTTGGAAAAGGTTTGGTATTTCTTTTGAAAAATCCATCATTGGGGCTTCATTGCTTTATCATGAGTCATTACTTTCCATCGAGTCAGACTGCATGCAAGGTAATAGAAAGGCTGGAAATAATTTGGGGATTAGGAGAGAAAATCTCTTTTTATGTATTTCATAGACAACTTCTTATATGTCTTTCTGTAGCTACAGCTAAGGGAAACCCATATTACAGAGGCTTTTTCATTAGAAACTGCCGAATGACAAATGCTTTTTGTCTTCTGAATTTTGTTTTAAGCACAACAAGCTGCTGGATAAAGTATGTCATAACCATAAAGCAGAAGAGTGGGTTTGCAAATGGGGAGGTTATTTTCAAATAGAAAAGTGGAAATGGAAGAAAATGGTGTTGGTTACTGTTTTCCTTCCTTGTAACTAGGTATCACAGCACCTTCATACTGGGTTTAATAAACATCATTGATCCATTAGCAACTCTCTTGCCCATTATTGGTTAGAAATTTTTCTGCTTCGCTGGGGGCATGTTAATGCAAATAGAACATTGTGGTATCTGCAGATGAAGACTCTTGGCTTTTTACAGTAAAAATAGGAAGAGTATCTCATGTTAAATATTTTTTTCAAGGCAACGATAAGTCTTTGTTTCAAAATTTTACAGAGCCCCCTGTAAAATGCACATTCATGCAGAGGACCTCAGTGTTTCCAATCTCTTTCTAAGTGAGTTAGGTACTACTTGTACTAAACCATTTGTTCAGAAAACTTTATTAATTTGCCATTGAAAGGGGAATGATCCTCTGATTTTTATTTTAGTCTCACTTTGCAGCACATACGAGATTATTGTGGGAAGTGGTTAGTTCCATTATCTGTGCAGTGAAGGTGACTCAATATTCCTTTACAGCTCTAGTGGGATGTTACGTGGTTAAAATCATGAGTGGGTTTATCAGTAAGGATGAGGGCTGTGTGATGAGAAAGTGGTTGTATGCCTGTGCAGCCCTGAAAACAGATGACAGCTGGTTCCTCTTCTCAAAGTACATGCCGATTTCTTAACTACTTAAATTTTCTTCAGTGAAATCTATACCAGCTTATGATTTATGGAGACATTCAGATCCATTTCTGATTCCATTATTATAGAGGGGGCAAGAGACACTATGCCCTGCAGACCCCATATGAGTTAAACATTCAAACTTTGAGTGCTGCCGAATCCTGATTAGATGAATCTTCATTTTGTAATTATTGCTTTGCCCCAATGTGTGAGTAACAATTACAAATCTTGATCTCTTTAATGGAAGCAGATTTTTGTTTATGGAAAGTTATTCACTACTTACTGTTTCTATATTCAGTCTAATTGAGATGAAAGACTTTGTATCTGTAATTACCATTCCCCTGATATTATTCAGGCTAATGGTTTATAGGTAATTTAAGCATTAGATTTGTAGCTTAAACAAGAAATTATTTAATGTGATCTGCATAGCGTGGCAGTCTTTGTGGGAGCTTTCCTACAAGCTGTTTTTACAAATGCATACTGATGATTGACATCTACAAATGTTTTTCAAGACTTCATGTTCCAATTAATTTGCTAGTATTTTGGTGAGTTTGGGTTGCGGTAGAAAATGGGACCTATTGCATAAACAGATACTATGAACTAGGTTTTAGTCTTTGAAATGATTATTGATGAAATATAGTTGCAAACTATATTTCGGTCACTAAGGTCACAGCAGGCTGTTCTTATCTGGATGACTTGAATGAGCTGTTTCAGAAGGCCATTGCAGAAATGTCTTGCACTCCGCTTTACTCAGGAAGCTATATTTTTCAGTTTCATGTGTGATGACTAGGGTTTTTGCTACACATTCAATAAAATGTCATTAAAATATTTGTGATGGAATTGTCTCCAAACTGTGTCTAATTTTGTCCTGTTCTTGATTTATTTTTTTCTCCCTCTCCATGTGTCAATATGGTTGGAAAAGATCATGGTTTAGGCAGATACAGTATTTCAAATTTAGTAGATACTAGTATATTTAATTATTTTATAGGTGCTATTATTATCCTGCCATGAAATGATCAGTATTCTGTATGTCTTTGAAAAAGTATTTTCTGCAGCATCTTCCAATCTTTGGTGTTTCTTTGTATAATTCTGATTTACAAAATAGTTATAAATTTAGTTACAGTGGCTGTAAGACGATGTTGATTGTGATTGTACTTTGTTCTCAATTTATTTTTTTCTTGTTAACCATGCCGAGTTTAAACTTTCTATGTCATTGACCTAAGTAGGTGAAATAAATAGGTACGTTTAAGAATGAGGATATTCTTGAAATACAATTATGATATATAAAGTATATTAACTTTTCTTTTAGCAACAAACCCCAAAATCCTAGCTGAAAGTCCAATGAAGAGAAAGAGTTTCTAATGATTAGTTCCTTAGGCAAATGTAAGATAGTAGTTGGTACAGTCCTCAATTTCTGTGGAGATGGTAATGTTTTACTGTATACCTCTTAGCTTCAGTCATCCGCCAGTAGTTAAAGCAAGTTTCTCTTAAATTGTACCTTTCTGGACAGTGGTTTTTCTTCAAGGTGAAATAGATTGTGTTTGGTATCACAACTATCATTTTATATGTCTGTAATATTGTCAAAAAGCATCATCTTTAGTCTATAATGTTGGCATGATAAAATTGCAACAAAGCTTGTTTTAATGACTGTCGTGGTTTAACCGCAGCCAGCAACTAAGCACCACACAGCTGCTCACTCACTCCCCCCCACCCAGTGGGATGGGGGAGAAAATGGGGAAAAGAAGCAAAACTTGTGGGTTGAGATAAGAACAGTTTAATAGAACAGAAAAGAAGAAACTAATAATGATAACGCTAATAAAATGACAATAGCAATAATAAAAGGAATGGATATACAAGTGATGCACAATACAATTGCTCACCACCTGCCGGTCAATGCCCTGTTAGTCCCTAAGCGGCGATCCCCCAGCCCCCACTCCCCCCAGTTTCTATACTAGATGTGATGTCACATGGTATGGAATACCCCGTTGGCCACTTTGGGTCAGCTGCCCTGGCTGTGTCCTGTGCCAACTTCTTGTGCCCCTCCAGGTTTCTTGCTGACTGGGCAGGAGAAGCTGAAAAATCCTTGACTTTAGACTAAACACCACTTAGCAGCAACGGAAAACATCAGTGTTATCAACATTCTTTGGGTACTGAACTCAAAACAGCACCATACCAGCTACTAGGAAGACAATTAACTCTATCCCAGCTGAAACCAGGACAGCAGCATAGTTGTCTAACCCATGTTGAAACAAGTGCAACAGTGCACTATGACAGCTTCTGATTAAAAATGTTGTTTAATCCCATTTCTGACTTCCTTCTGTGGACAGTCATGGGAATTTACTGAAACCTCTCACATTTCTTATTTCTGATTTTTCTAGAGGGGAACTGTGCCATGAAAACATTGGTCAATGTAACTATTTACAAAAATGACTGTGAAATTCATTGGAATCGATGGATTAACCAACGATAAAACAAAATCCTTTTTTATATAACTTTTGCACTTCTACACAAGTGCTTAGAAAAAAATCTATCTGGTTAACACCTTTTTTGTTTTCTAACCCAAGACCATTATCTTCCATGTTAGGAAGAATAACATGTAAGTTAAAAAAAATTGCTTAACATTTACCTAAGATACTGTGTTTGTAACACAAAAGGTCCTATTTTCTACTGATTGCATTTTTTAATTTTTCTGTCCACTCCCTCCTGCCCCCCAAAGGGGGATTAATTCTATTCCCCCTGTCTATACGTGAATCAGACTGGGCTCTACTTTACTGTGAAGTCTATCCTGCAGAGTGATGTTCAGATAAGTCTAAATGATTAAATGAAATACTTTAACAATTCACAGTGTACTAATTCATTTTTACAAAGCAACATACTTGGATAGTTGCTGTCACTGCAATATTGTGAGAGCAAATTGATTTGTTTATTGATGTCCCTTTCCTATGTACATCACTTATTTTTTTCTGCTTTCCTCTTTTGCTAGTGTACATGTAAACAGCCCCAGTTTAAGCTTATATATTCATTCTGAGGCCAAAAAGAAGCTGAGGGAAATTGACAGGGGAGGGATTGGAATTGAAGTCTCCTGAGCCCTACCCATGACCTATCATGCTTTCTTTTTAATTTCCTAAAATGCTTCAGATAGGGTAGGGAACAAAACTATTTTAAACACCTAGATCTTACAATACATTTCATATCTTTTCTGGGATATCTTTATTTCTTAAGATTGCCCTCAGTATTTCTTTATCTGCTAGCCCAGGGTATGTGTACAGAGTGATTTTGCCTTGAGATAGAAGGTTGGTAAAAAGTCTTTATGCTTGCTGGATGTCGAGGGGGCAAGAGACTCTATGGCTTGATGAGGAAGACTGCTTTATATATAGGAAAAAATGTAGTGCAGACAGAGCTGGCTGGGGAGACCATATGGGGTCCTCAGATGTGATCCAATAACTCTGTCATTCATCTAAATAACTAAAGCAGCACTGTTGCCCTGGCTTTTAATGAGTGATTCAGATATCCTGCCTCTGGGCATTTTATCTCTGTAGAGCAGTTTTTGGTCTCTGTATGGCAGGAGTATATTTCACCCTTAGATAGCTATCCAGATGCTTTCATGTACTTGGAGGTTTAAACTGGTGACAGGCATTGTTGCTTGAGAAATTATGCATTATTATTTTTATTGGGTTCAGTGAAGTACTTGATAAAAGGTTTGCTCAAGAGACTATCTACATGGCTGCTGCTTTCTTTTACGCTGAAGAAACTGTGCCAACTGAGAAAAAAGAACCTTTTATAAGAAGGTACAAAAGCTGATGATGTCTGTGTTACCAGCTGTTCTTGGTCAGGTTATATTTATTATTAACAATAAATTGGTTCTTCATAAAGCCTGAATGACAAATGACTACTGAGGACAAGGAGAGAAAATGTGGTTGTATGAACTGAATACAAACAAAGAAATTAATCAACTTGTTACTCTTGGTCATTTTAGAAAAAACTTTTTGCTAACATTTTATGGCCTACAAAAAGAATGTTCATATGGATGAAAACCTGATCTTTTTTTGGCTTGATTTTCATATAGCAAAGTCAGCATATCCACTTCCTGATTAAAAACCTGCTGTTTTTCAGAGACACTGATGACAAGGAAAAAAATGCTTTGTTTGTTTGATTTAGGAGGAGTAGGAAAAACTGTACTACTATATGAGTATCCAACTGAATTATCATCATCTAAGAACTCCAAAGTTTAGTCATATGTACTCCCCATATTCATTTAGTATTAGATTTGGGAAGAAATATACTGTTCTGCTGAAGCTTTTCTTGTTTCCATGGAGATTTTCTTGAGTGGAATTTGACACCTAGCTTTGGGAATTGCACTAGGGAAGATTTAAATTAATTTCTATTTATTGTCTTAATACCATTTCTGAAAACAAAGCTTTAGTGCAGTGCTAGTAAACAATCACTTCCCCCCCCACCCTGCTGCTGTTCTGCATTACACTATCCGCCTTGTTCTGCCGCCTTCCAGTGCAAACTAACAGCTGCTGCATTGTTTAAGTCATTATTTTTTTTGGTACAAATTGTTTTAGTAGTAGATTAAATATTACTCAAGAAACTTGCAAGTCTTTCAGAAATTTTCATGGGCATGTTTACAGCCGTGGTTTAACCCCAGCCAGCAGCCGCTCACTCACTTCCTCCCTACCCAGTGGGCTGGGGGAGAGAATAAAAAAAAAACAACAACAAAAAAGAAGGTAAAACTTGTGGGTTGAGGTAAGAACAGTTTAATAGGACAGAAAAGGAAGAAAATAATAATGATAATTATAACAATAATAAAATTACAAGAATAATAATAAATGAATTGGAATATACAAAATGTGATGCACAATGCAACTGCTCACCACTTGCCAACCGATGCCTACTCAGTTCCTGAGCAGCTATCTGCCCCCCGCACCCTGGCCAACTGCTCCCAGTTTATATACTGGGCATGACATTCCATGGTATGGAATACCCCTTTGGCCACTTTGGGTCAGCTGCCCTGGCTGTGTCCTGTGCCAGCTTCTTGTGCCCCTCCAGGATTCTTGCTGACTGGGCAGGAGAAGCTGAAAAATCCTTGACTTAATCTAAACACTACTTAGCAACAACTGAAAACATCAGTGTTTAATCAACATTCTTCTTATACTAAATCCAGAACATAACACTATACCAACTACTAGAAAGAAAAGTAACCCTTTCCCAGCCAAAACCACGACATTTACTTTTTTATTTTGAAAAAAACCCAAACTAAACCAAAACCCCCAACACTTTGCCTTCAGTTTTAAGACAGAATTGGGCTTTAAAAGTAAAATGCTGCTTATACCCACATAAAATACCTCATTGTCTCTTTAAAAATTTCCTTTACTTATTATAAATTCTTTGTTTTACCAATTACAAAAAGAATAAAATTTAGAATAATTTCCTTAACCAGTTTTGTTTGCTTTTAATGGGTAAATATTCTCTTCAACAAAACATGTATTTAGTGAAGTAAATTTTTAAAAATTATTTTTGAAGGAAAAGTTGTAAAGGAATTCTGTGTATTTTACATCAGACATTTTTGGTGTCTGATAGCTTTTTGGGGAACTGTTGCAAAAAAAGTAGCAATTGTGAAAGGGCATCAAACTTGATGATTCCATTTTTTTTATTCCTAATCCAGAACTCAAAACTTCTGGGATGACTAAAAACTTGAACTTTTGTACTGTATCACCTGAGATAAAGGTCCAGTTCAGAGCTACATTTATGACATTAGTCCATATAGAAAGTGGGCCCAGTTCTCCTCTTAATAATCAGTTGTCTGCCCCAAACTTCTGTCCAAGCCTCAGTGAAAAAACCAGCTAGAATTTCTATGCTATTGATCCATTTGTTGTGAAGCTAACAAAAATCCCTTTTGCTCTTATGGAGATCAAAACAGGAATAAGTTGGAGCTACATGGACCAGGGAAGAAGCAGATGGATGCAGAGCTTGTCCAGTATGATGGGGGAGATATAATCCTTGTTATGAGGAATACTGGGACTGATGCTGCTAAGAGCCATGCAAGACCTAGTAGGGAAGCTGATATGTCATGAATTACCTTACTACTAGGAGATGTATCTTCTGAACTGTTCTTTCTTCTGCTTTTTCTCTCTGTTTGAAAGAGAAAAGTGAACAGATTTCATGAAAGATGTGCTTAATTTCCTCCTGGTATTTTCAGTCATAGACCTCAGGAATCATAGACCTCAAGCTTGTTTCATTCCTTTTGTAATGTTGGTTGAGCATATGGAAGGTCTCTCTAAAACTTGTGCTGTCTTGTGTTTTCTTCGTATTTAGTATTAATTCATTTAGGATTATTGACTTTGTTGCTGTCTTAATGAGGTTTAAAGAAGAAAATCAGAAAATCAGCTGACTAGCAGAAAGGAGGATTTTGAACCTGTATAAATGATATTAAAAGTGATACTGTCAGCATAAAAAACAAAACAAAACCCCCACTTTTCTTCAAAAAGCTTTTTCTCTCTGTTGGTAAAATGACACTTAGGAATACTAACACTAAAAATGGTTAGAAGGTACTACCCACCCTCAAACAAAAACAAGCATAGGTGTGGTCTGCACAGCTTTTACTACTTGATATCCCCCTGCCTATGGACTGCATCTTTACAAGAAAGTATGTTGGTTCCCCTCTTTGCTGAGGAAGCAATGGTTTTGTGTTTATACTTGAATAAGAGCCCACTATGCTATACAATGGAGACCTTACTTTTCTTTCACCCATTTTTACTGCTACATTTCTTGTGGTCCTCCAGCTTTTCACTTACTTTGTTTCTGTGATTGTGCTGGGCTTAAAAGTTTTGGTTTTTTTTTTTTTTTCCTCTGCATATCTTTATTTTACTTTTTTTACATTAACATAGTTGCTAGTGTTACAAGTAGTTTGGGAAGAGGAAGGCATGTTTATGAAAAGGCCATTGGCCTTGTTTTTATTTGGTGGAACTCATAGCTAAGATCAGATCTGTCACTGATCTCAGCACTTTAAGCCTTCCTCATTTCTTCACCACTGTCTGCATCCTCAGAATTGTAAATCAATATGCTTTGATCTAAACATAAAAGCCTGGGAGGCTTATGTTGTGGATATCTTCCCCCGTGCCTTCCTTCATTCAGTTCTATTGCTAAATCTGGTCTAAGGAAATCAAATGCAATACTGAACTGACAATTAATAGCTCTGCTCAAAACTGCCAGAAAGTAATTTCTAAGACAGTTTGAAACAAACTTTGCATTGTACCTTTTTTTTTTTTTTGTCCTTCTTTTTAGTACTCCACTTAGCATATGCAAGTAGCTTTTTGGAAGAAGCAAAAAGTATCTGAGCTAGGAAGTTTAAATGCTTTTTCCTTAATTAAAACCTGAATTTTCTGAGGAATAATAATAAAAAATATTCAAAGGAATCTGGAGCAATATGTCTCAAAATGTTGAAGAATTCTAAGGAACAGAAGTATTTTGTCAACTGTACCAATTTTGACCATCTGGAGTAAGCTTGTAACTACAACAAAATACAGTTGCCTCCTGTTTTTAAGCTTTTTCAATTTTTAAGCTTTTCAGTGTCATGTTAGTTCACTTCTACAGACTAGTACTGAGTGACACGTCATCTCTTTTGGTTGCTATTGCATAGTAAGCATTAGTATATATTTTTTTCTTTTATTCAAAGTCTGGACCGCAGAAAAATAAATGTGAAAAAAGTTACTTTTTGCTAAGATTTGTGACACTATTATGGTATACAAAATGAACATTTAATGAGAGAGGCCTAGTACTTCTCAGGAATTTTATACTGCAGCTTTTTCTGCCAAAATTAGAAAAGTCTTTTGCCAAATTAGCTGCTGCAGGCAGCTAAAATTTTGAAAAGTGGCATTGAGACAATATCTGTGAGTTCATCAGTGTCTCTTCTGTTGAAAAAAAAAAAAATCAAGTTCAATCCTTCCTAGTTACTTTATCTGGAAACTACTAAGGTAATGGGAAAGGGGACAGTTGGAACCCCTTAGCTACATGAGGCTAGAGCTAAAAAATCTGAGTAGTTCTTTTCCTTCTGTTTCCCTTGTTGTTGGTTCTTCACTTTCACCTTCTGTTTGTTAACACCTCAACTGTGTTAAATGTAAATACATCCAAATTCCAGATTGAATGCAATGTTGATTTTAATAGCTGAGAATTGAAAAGCAAATTTTTAGCGGATAAGGGTAAAAAAGGATCTTAACTGAATCAGCTAAGCTATCACTGAATATGAAATCTGTTTTACAGAAATTATTTAGAGCGCTAGGTTTTTGTTTCTGAGTTCTTCCAATGGGCCAATACTTAAAAAATAGTTTTTATCTTTTGAAATGCAAAATTATGCTAGTCAGAAAATTAAAAAATTGAGATCTTACTTAAAGTGCCAGTTTTGTATGCTTCATCAAACAATCATGAAATTTCAAATGGTTGATGGGTTTGTTCTTTTTTTCCACTGGGTTTTTCAGTCTTTAGACTTCATATTGTAAAGCTCTTTCTACAAAATAAGGGCTTGAAAATTAATTTTCCTTCAGAATGATTAAGATTTTAACCTAATTCTAAATGTTAGGGATTAAAGCATTTAAACATGTATCTGAATTTTTACTATGGTGTTGCTAACATTACAGTTTTATTTTATATTGACTACAGCATAGTCAATAATTTTGGTCATGCCTTGAAAATGGAATGTGATTTTTGTGACTGTAGGCTCAAAAGTGAGCACCTGTGGGAAGCTCTTCGTCTTATGGCCAGTCTGGAAAACATGGGAGCCAAACTACCATTCTCTAGGTTTCGTGTTTCTTCTAGCTGTTATCTAAACTGCATTCTCTTTCTCAAAACAAAGATATCAAATTGCTTTTATGCACCAATAACCTAAACTACTTCTGTGTTTTCCAAGATGCCAGGAATCCTCAATGTCTATTAATCAGCTCTTACAAACCTGTGGTTTCTTGTAATTGATTCTGTCAGGCAATGATATGGTTTCAATACAGAATTTTGCATCATATTGGAAAATTAAAATGTGTAGGAAACAGAAAATTGTTATTTTGGGCTGAGTTTAAAATAAGTAGCAATAACTCTGCCAGTTGGAATAAACTAAGGAGACTTCTTGAAAGACCAAAGCTTTTTCCTGTGTAACATGTTATAATGTTGTGACTTAGTCATTAAATAACTCATGTCTTCAGCATTAGAACAATAAGCATGGTTATGTCTGGGAGCTCAGCTCCTTTGACAGAAAGATATCTTATTTCTGGTTGTTTGCCATATAGGGACAGGTCATCCGTTACAAATGGTTTGTTTGTGACACTGTCCTGGTATTTTCAGCTGTGAAAGCTTTTATATGACCTACTGTAATAACAGCTTATCCTGAGGAATGTGGCTATATGAAAAAAATTTTACTCTCACAAATACTTCACACAAAAAGAAATCTGGCATGACTACTGAAGCCTATTGATTACTCAGGATTTATCTTGGTATAACTGAGAGCTGATTTTGACCTACTGTTTTATGGTTTTAGGCTTATATTTATTAAAAAGAATAATTTTTAGATGCTATATATATTTCTGTTTGTTAGTTGAGGTAGAATTTAAGTATAACTAAACAACTGTTACAAATACATTTTCCTGTGCAAGTCCTACAACAGTTAATATCTGATCATTTGCTGAAAAACAGCAGTGAATGAAGCCTGGCAGAAATGTGGTTTTAAAGTAATGATCTACCTGGGGAGAAAAAAAGCTATTTCTGTTAATTGCATCTTTGTAATTGAAATTTACTGAAAAGCATGGCAATCTAAAATACATAGAGAAATATTTTAATTTCCTACCCTCAACAATGATGTATAAATGATTTTCCATTTAAAAGTAAAAATAATCAAATATTTCTGAGTGTCCTGGTTTCAGCTGGGATAGCGTTAATTGTCTTCCCAGTAGCTGGTACAGTGCTATGTTTTGAGTTCAATATGAGAAGAATGTTGATAACACACTGATGTTTTCAGTTGTTGCTAAGTAATATTTAGTCTAAAGTCAAGGATTTTTCAGCTTCTCATGCCCAGTCAGCGAGAAAGCTGGAGGGGCACAAGAAGGTGGCACAGGACACAGCCAGGGTATGTGATGTCACATCTAGTATAGAAACTGGGGGGAGTGGGGGCGGGGGGGATCACCGCTCAGGGACTAACTAGGCATCGATCAGTGGGTGGTGAGCAATTGCACTGTACATCATTTGTATATTCCAATCCTTTTATCATTACTGCTGTCACTTTATTAGTGTTATCATTATCATTATTAGTTTCTTCTTTTTATATTCTATTAAACTGTTCTTATCTCAACCCATGAGTTTTACTTCTTTTCCCCATTTTCTCCCCCGTCTCACTGGGTGGGCGGGGAGTGAGTGAGCGGCTGCATGGTGCTTAGTTGCTGGCTGGGGTTAAACCAACACTGAGATAACCTGACTTTTGTGTACTCAAGGACTGCAGGAGCTAAAAATGGTCCACATCATTTTGTCTGAAATTATCAATCAGGTTTTGGATTTTCATTCCAACTCAGAACAACCAGAGTTCTAAAAGTTCCTACTAAGGATTTTTCTAGGTTTTATTATTAACTTCTAAATCTATGTAAAATAAACATGAACTGAATTTTAGATATTTTCTGTTTTTTTTTATCTTGCCCACTGGTGATTGGGAACTAAAGCACCTCTATTGTGAAAATCTCAGCCTAAGACTAAACAGCTGTTCCTTGGCCTCAAAGGAAAAAAGGTGTGTTTTCCTGTCAAGAAATATACAATGAACGATCACCATTTCTAGGAAGACTTTTCACTTTCCTAGGATTTGGTTTTTTAAATTTTTTTTAATTGTTGTAGGAAAACTGCTTTAAGAAATACAAGGAGAAGAAACAGAAATAAATACTCTCCATTTTCATATTGCTTGTGTATTTCATGCTATTTTGTTACAATAAAAAACCTACCTTGATTCTTCCCATTTTAAAAGGAATGGTGACATTCTCTTTGGTTTTAATCTTAGCAGCAATGTGAACACTTGAGTATTTCTGGCTGTTGTGTTCTTTATGTGACAGGTCTATGGATTAAACTAGCCAATTAAGCAGGAAGGTGGTTTTAGTTGCCTTTTTTCTTTGCATGAATGCAATTTAAAAAATACAGTGGTTTTCAATATGTCACTTCCTGATTAGTGCCTTGTTATATTGACATCACTGTGGCATGTACTTGCTATTTCTGTTGAATACAAATATATTAGGACACAATAAAATGGCAACTGTTTTATAGGAACTTAGTAAATGTATGCATTGTGTAAATTGCAGTTTGTTGCATGGTAGAAGTGAAAATGTAGACACAGGTAGTATAAAATATATCATTAAATAGGTTGTGCCATGTTAAATTCAAACAGATTAAATGCAGCAAGAGTCATAACAGGAAGAATAATAGTATGTGTAATACTTATTGCAGAACTAAGATACTAATGCTAAACGTGAGAACCTGTGTGTATGACTGCTTCTCAGCATAGCAGATGAGTATGAAGATCCTTAGCTGACACACTTTCATGCGGCTCAGGTGTTGGTGATTGTTACAGCTTTCATATCAATTTGCATGTTACAATAACTTTTATATTTTATTTTTTTAATTGCTTATCAGTGTTCATAACCCAGTTAAGGGAAACTACAATAGTATTTAATCTGATAACATCTTTCTGGTAATTAATTTTTTTATATTATATCAAAATGACTGAAAATAATTTTAGTAATTTTCTGTTTATTTCTGCTCTCCTGCAATCTAATAATGAAAATGAAAGCTTTATCCTTTTCAACTATAACGCACTAGTTTACAATTAAAGGCCTTTTACAGTTCAACCCAGTTCAATTGACTTGCTATATTAATACCAAACCTGAAAATTAAAGTATTTTAAAAAATTTGAAACTTCATTATTTATCTATTGAGGATTAAATAAGGAAACAAAAGGATATAGAGAAGAAAAATCTTTTACTGTTTTCATAACAACATTATCCATTTTAAGTATGAGAAAAAGTTGATTAAAACCTATGTTGTAAAATGTCCTTCATGCAAATTGAACAAGCAATGGAGGAAGCTGATGATTTTATTATGGCTAGATGGAAGGAACAATGATGAATAATGAACAACTCCTACCTTCTTTAAAATTTTTTTTTAAGAAATATTTGCTTATAAAAACAAAATCTGAGTGATTTATTTATATTTATCAGATAAATGAGCATCAATCCACATGAGAAATCATTAAAAAACAGCTTAATATCTAAATAAGCTGAATCTCAGACAACTACCTCAGCACATGCCTAACATAAATCTTCTTACAATGGTATAACAAGTTGGGATTGAGATGTGTAATTGTCATTGCTTGTCCTAACTGTTTTCTTGAAGTCAGAAATAACATTTTAGATTCTTCTGTATTGTAGCTATTCTGTATGTTGTAAGTATAGGTTCATAGGATAATTTATGTTGGAAGCAACCTCAAGGGGTCTCTTGTACAGCCTTGTGCTTAAAGCAGGGTGAGCTATGACTTCAAATCAGATTGCTCAGGGCTTTATTTGGTTGGGTCTTGAAAGCTTCCCAGGGTGGAGACTGCACAACCTCCCTGGGCAACCTGCTCCACTGCCTGACTGCCCTTGTGGTTAAAGCTTCTCCTTATATTCAGTCTGATCATTTATTGTTTCAAGTTATCACTGTTGTCACTTGTCCTCACACCATAACACCATACACCACTTTGAAGAGCCTGGCTCTCTTTTCAGTAACCTCCTAGTGGGTATTGAAAAGTTGCTATTTGATTCCCCCTGAAAATTTCCCTTCTTCAGTCTGAATAAGACCAATTTCAAGCAAAAGAGTTTGCTTTGGTTTTTTGCTATTTTCTCAGTGCTCTACCTCCCCACCCCCCATGTTGATTTAATAGGTCTCTGAAAATTTGTTCACAGTAGTGGTAATTAATATTATTAATATACTATTCTTAGAATCTGGGTTGATTGCAGTTCCTATGCGATATTGATAACTTTTGTAGGAATATCTTCTGAAAGGAGAGTTAATTCCAAATTAGCAAATCAAAAAGTTATCTTTTATTATTCTTCCAATTCATCTGTATATGTGGCTTAGTGTATTCCACTATGCTTGTTTTTCATTACACTTTCAAGTAGCATAATAAACTCAGTTTATGTCATGTGATTATAAATATTACAGGAGATAAACAAAAAAACCTATTTCCAGAATGGAAAGTAGGAAAAGTTGTTGACTTTTGAAATTAAGAGTTATACTTTTCTTATTCCTCATGATATAGTAGCAAGCAACTAGAGTAAATCCTGAAACTTCAACAAAATTAACTTCTGTGGTTTTCTTATTAAGATTAGAAATGAAAAACCTACTCCTTAAATTTATACGCTGATGTGGTCTCTACCTCAGGAGCTTCAAAAGGAGGTAGCTGTTTATATATATATCTCAGCTTTGCTTGTCGTTTAGTTTTTCATTTCTTTGTGATTCTTCTAAATGACAAATATTTGCCGGCGTGGGGGTAGGGGAAGTCTCCTAAGGGATATGGAACTCTTCTCCTGGGATATATCCACATGCATCTGTTGTAATTTTTCAAAATATATTGTTGTATACAGATTGCAGAATAATAATCCTTTCCTTTTCTGCAGCATCTTTTAGAGATTTCAGAGCGTGTTGCAATTAAGCTACAGTACATTCCTTTAGAGCAGTTGGTATTATGTGTATTTTAGAGATAAGTTTCATAAGAAGTGAATGGGAGGATGAGAAACAAAGATGCAGGTTTCTTCTGCGCTTCAGCTCTTTTGGGCACAGAAGAGGTTTGGGGAAACCAGGAAGAGGTTGCAGACAGTATGCTGGTTCCTGGGGGAGGTTTGAAACTGTAAATATCATGAAGCTCAGTAATTACTGAGGCTTCTGTATAAACTGTATGATAATGAACACTTCAGAACAGTTAGTGGACAGTTAAGCAATAGGAAGTGTCTGGTATAAGCTCCTTGCCCACTTCCCTTGTGTAGTGAAAGGAGTGAAGTACAGACTTCCAGAAGTCTCATCCTTTCCTATGTCTCTCCTTAGCCTGTAGACAGAACCTAGACAAGTGGCCTATAAGAGATGCCTGGGATTTTAAATGACTAAAGTTATTGGATGCCCAGCTGCTCCTTCTAGTGTAGGCAAGAGCAAGAGTAGATAAAGGTGAAGGCACTGATCCATGACCATGCTTAGGAAGGCTGAGGCTGAGTATTTTGTGTTGCATCCAAATTAGGAAAAACTCCAAAGCTTTACAATATGAAAAACAAATACCTTAAGGCAGATACTTGGTTTCTACAGGGCATATTCTCATCTTGCAATCTATAAAACTGGACTAAGGGTTTTAATAAGGGCTTCCTATGCTTATGACTTTGCAGCACTCCTATAGGTGTGCCAGTCCTGTTTGGTGAGGCCTCTGCTGAAAACTGTGTACAGAATCTCTGATGTTGAACGTTGAAGTGGCCCTTTGAGGAATCCAGCTGTAGCAGTGTGACTGACATGACTTTATAATACAAAGTACACAAGATTAGAGATGAGCCATGCTCAAATCAGGACTATTTTGTGAAACTGGTGATTCTCTGGCGTATAAAGAGAAGCAAAACTTTAACTACCATTTTTATTAATTCTTCAGAAACTGCCCTGTGTCTAAGGTAGCCTATAGTAACTGCCTCCTATAGGACTTCCATTATGGCTTGGTATAAAAATTAAAGAAGGCAGGGAACTGTGAGGAATTCCAGACCAAGGCAGAGTTTGACAAAGGTAAATCCAAAAGTCATGCTGTAACAGAATACGAACAAGTTCCTCTTCTTGGCTGTCAAAGGACCAACTCTCAGATCTCAAGGTGACCTGAGCCTGGACAATTTCTTGTCATGGTATTAATTTTAGACTTTGTAGGCAGATAGCTTGGATGTAGATTGTCTTTTAGTACCTCCCAGAACTGCTTATTTTGAAATTAAGATACTGGCTCCTTAAAATTCCTCTGTAGGCTAAATATACCTAATACTGGAATCTCGTTATAATCTTTCTGGTTTACCATTGAAAGCTTAAAGAGTTTAATTTGCAGAATTTGTAACAGTGTGTGCAGCTCCATGTACGGCAGAGTCAATGTTGCAACCATAACCCTGTATGCCTTGTTCATGTGAGTACTCTCACATGAAAATATCACTGTAACTATTTGCATGAGAAAGAATGAAGTGTAAGTACAGAGTTACAAAGTAGGGACTTCCAGCCAGATAATCTTTAATTTTCCATAGATGTGGACTGGCAGCTAATGGGAATTTCAAAAGAACTTTGGTGACTAAAATGATCCTTGAAAACTCTAAGCATCCAAATACCTTTGAAACTCGCCCTTTTTTGGTCCGTATGTGATGTGCTATACTGGATGTTGCGTATATTTCACCTTGCATATTTAAAAGAGGAACAATATGTGTATTTAAAACTATATTATTTCATTCAATTTTTGTCTTTGAATTCTTCCAACATTATCCAAAAAATTGGGTAATGATTTTACTGCAACAGTAGCAATAGCTTTTTATCTCAGTCTAAATTAAGGAGGCTCACATTAAATTTCACATACACTGTACATTATTAATTAAAAATAAAGGTCCATTCATTAGAACGAAAGGTCATTAATGTAATTGTTGTGGGTCCTGATTAAACAAATGCAAATGGCTGGATCAGTGGAACTACAGATGCCAAAAGAATTAATACCAAAGGAAATATTCACCAAATTGCTTGATATTCCCCTATACAATTAAATGACATGAAAGAGGTCACTGGGCTCTTTCAAAAGAGACAAGGTATCTATGACAGAAAAAGCATGAAAAAAAATTGCAAGAGCTAGAAGGCTCAAAATTTTTCCACTGGATTCTGTGTGAACCATAAAATAAAATTTCTCTTTATGTTTAAAAACCATAACAGATGAGGAGTGCATAAAGTAAAGTAATTCGGTATGCATCAGGAAAAAGAATATCTCACCAAGGAAAAGTCAAAGGTCCCTGCTAAAAGCAGCTGTATCTTTTTCATGTATGAAATGCATGAACAATTACATTTCCTAGGTATGCTAGTTTTACAGGATATTGTGCTGAATTTACATGGGTAATGACAATAAAGTTTAATCTCTTGATGCAAGGATATATGTGATTCTCATGCAAATTCATATTAAATATATATGAGGCATAGACACAGGACAGGAGCTGCTATTTTCTTCAGGTATTTGTAACAGGAGTTGCCATGGCATCATTCTGCTACTGTTGTTATACAGAAGTTGGTATCTTAAGCCATTTTCAATGTTAAGGGTGCTGAATTTCTTTAAATTGATGGCAGTGAACATCTGGAGTAATGCTACAGAAGTTAGCCACTATCCACTGATTGAAGAGTAGAGTCTAGATATGATTTTGAACACTTTTGCTTTATAGTGAAATTTGCAATCTGTCTTCTGAATTGTTATCATTCAGCTAGTGTAAAATTGCTACTTTGATGTTTCATGTTAGTCATCATCACACTGTGAGAAAATGAACTATATATACTGATAAGAGAGCGATACATGGAGGGAACCTGTGCAGTTCTTAAGATTCTCAAATATTCTACACTGAAATGTCTCATTGCTGCTCTGCTTAATAACAGTCACCTTGCCCTTGCTGGTCTCTTCATGTGAGTTTCTATACTGCTGTTCATGAAAGAATAGAATAACTAATATAGAACTGTGAGATAGAAGTGCAAAATTCTCAAATATTTTTGTTCTTTTCAGTCCGAAATAACAAGTGATAGAAGAGGAGGGAATTTAATTTAACTGCTTTGCTAATTCTTCTTTTAGTATCATTAACCCAGGGCCATCACGTTAATCTAATGTAAGAGTTTTATCACCTAACTTTCCCTTCCTACCAGCTGGACATCTAGTCAGAACTAAGTGCCTAGGAGAACCTCTGAGGTTATGAGTAGCTTTAGGTGGTATTCCACCAACCTGAGGTGCCTGTCACAGGAAGAATGTATCATTGCCTGGAGGTACTTCTCACCACGGGTTGTAATGGGAACCTTCAAAACTGGAGTGGACTAGCTAGCTGCCTGATTGCTTAGTGGCTAATGTAAAATGAGATTAATTTTACTTGTGGAGCTAAAGTGAAGTCTTTAGTCAACCTGTTGTTTACAACTGCTCTTTATACCTGAAAATGCTATTCAGCAAGCTACTTCAGTAGACACTTCACTTTAGGTATATACATATGCCTTATTTATTTTACTGGTGGACTTGGAAATTCCAGAAATCCCTCGAGGGTTTCTTTATTGGGGCCAATTATATATCCTGAGATGGTAATCAGTATTACCATTGTAGTCATAGGACCACGTTGTCTTGAATATCAGTGCATAGTTATTCCTCCAACCCAACATAATTCTCATGGTTTTCCACTTCTCTGTGTCATGTAGTAAGAGACTGCTTGTGTCTCTACCTTATGGAGGGGGAGGGAAGGGGGAAGCGCTACTGATTTCTAAGTTATTTAAAATGTACAAGATTGGAAGTCTCCCTAGAATGTGCAGTACAGCTAATTCATTCTTTGTAGTGCAAATATTTCATTATAAAGATGAAGTTTATTGAAATGGAAAATTTTGCTTTAAAGGATCAATTTAAATGGAACTGTGATGTAATAATCTACTTGCTGGACCTTTTGGTCTCAGTTTATGTTTTTCCATACGATTTTCTAATTTATGTTCTTATCTTCCCCACCACCAGTTTAGGTAATGTTTTGGGCCAATACATGTTAGGTCTTTTCTCTTTTAAGCCATGGCATTGGAAAAAACAAAACAAAACCCAAAACCCTCATAAAACATGTCCTGTTTCAGAACTGAGTGGAGTTTTGGTTTGGGGTTTTTTTGGTTTGTTTCTTTTTTTTTCAGGGAAGACTGGGTTATTGTGAACATTTTTTCCTCTCTTAAAGGGATTAAAGAAGTATCAGTAAAGTCAACCAAAAAAAGGAGTTTGTAGAGTTTGTGAAATCTTTTCATGGCTGTAGGGATGTTGAAATAACAGATAACAGGAAAATAATATAACTTTTATGATCCCAACTGTAAAGCACGGCATGCTTGTTAGTGGCAATAGTTAGGTAATACGAATTTTCCAGCTTTCCTAAGGGAAGGGAAGAATGGCTTCTCAAAAAATTGAAAAAGAAAACTTTATTGTTTGGGAATTGTTTTGGAGAGCTAAAGGGAGAAGTTAATGGTTCGATACGTTTGGATGCTTGAGAAATAACCTTTACCCATCTTGGACTACTGTATGATGTGGAAGGTGGTACATTTTGTGCTTTAGTAGGTGGGAGATTCGTTTTAAACTCTTATTTTTTTGTTAATTTGTTATTTTTCCTGTTTCTAGTTTTGGAAGTTTGAATTTTATTAAAAGCAAGAGAAAACATAAACTGCTATGTATTTTTTTTTTCCTGAAGAATTAAAAAGGTGGTTTTTGAACTTTTCTGGCTTGTGTAAAACTGTAGTAGCTACACAACAGTGGATAGTTGCATAATAGCTAGCCTGCAATTTTCTGAGGAAAATATTTTACATGCTAGTTTTTCAAACTGCAAGGTGAGAGCTAATATATATTCTATATGTATACCTAAACACAAACACACAGATATACATGTATGTATTTATATAAGTTCAGTTGAAAAAGGATAATTTAAAACTATTCAGAAATACTCTAATAAGACTGAATTTTGTATGCTTTGTATAAGTATAGCCATCCTCTCTAAAACAACAAAATCTAAGTGTCTCACAGACTGTTAGAGGGAATCGCTCTTTTCTTGCTTTCATCCCCACTTGCTTTCTAGGAATGTAACAGTAGTCTCTCCATAACAAGCAGGAGTAGCTCACTCTGCATCTTCCCAACAATGACAGCATCCGTGACTGCTTCATGACCTCAGAAATTGACACTTCCGAAAACCAATTTTGTCTTCTCTTGAGTGAAGTTCCCAGTCTTTGTTCAGATATGGTCTTCTGACATGTAATGACCTTTTCATTTTCCCATGAGTGAAGTCAGACTATTAAGAGGATTTTTGCTATTGTCAGAGAGTTTTTATTATTATTTGTATTATTTATGCTTTTTGCTGAAACAGCTCTATGTTCTGTTTGGAGAAATTACTGTCTGTCAGACACAAAGGTATAACAGGTATTTGATATTTATACTTTTGGATTCATTCCAGGAAACAATGAGACTAAGCTACATAAGTTCAAAAAGGAGTTGTAGTCCTGCGTATGACACAGAAATCTAGTACTGTCAGTGAAAGTCTGACAGTTGGAATTAGTAGAGCTGAAATGTTCAATGAAGTAAATAGAGCAATGCAAATCTCAAGGGCTTCTGAAATACAGATTATGCAAGCAAGATTTTGAAAATGTGTATTACATTGCTTCTTCCTGTCACACCATCCACCATACCTCTCTTTCCTCTCTTCCACTTCTAAAAATCAACTTGAAGAGCCTGCCTCTAGTTTGAACCTAGCATGGTTTCAAGAAGCGCAGAACTTCATCTGTGATGCAGGAAAAATCTCTCTCCATGGAAAAGGCCCTAATGGCAAATCTAATGATAGCATGTTCCCCAAGGAAAGCTGCCACCTTAGACCGTGTTCCTACAGGAGATCAAGTGAACAACTGATTCCTTGTATAAAATGTGTGTGTGCATGTATATGGTGACATGACACAATGCTTTGTGACAGTTCATTTTATTCTGGGTCTTTCAAATGACAGATAAAATGATTTCTGTAATTATTCTTAGATATAAGACCCAAAGTCAGTTCTGTTAATGCATGTACTTGGATACATTTAGGTATCTCATTTAAGCACCCCTCTGGAAAAAAATCTGGAAATCAGAAGTGATTGAGTGAATGAGCTGCAACTGTATTGCTTCTAGGCCCAGGAAAAAGGCAAGTGTAACTGGCTGATTTTCATTTCAAATGTTTCATTTGCAGTGAAATTTCATCCCAAGGCTTACATAACCAGACTTGCTTTTCTTGTAGGTAAATTAGCTCTTGTTTTACTTCCAAGCTAAATTAAGATTATTACCATTTTATGCTAAGGAGTATGAGAAAATTTAAATATATACTTGCTTTAGAACAGAAATGTACATTAACGATACCAGTGATAAAATACTACTAGTCATTACAAGTTTTTATCACTGCTTGTGATTAGAAATAGATGAATTATATAATGAAACATACCACTGAGGAAATTATTGTATATATAACTATGACTTATTTTAAAATAATTAGGTTTATAATTTGATCGGAATGTAGAATATTTAAAAAAAAACCCTAATATAATTAGTAAATTAAGCAAGAAGAAATATATGTATTCTCCTAAAGCTCAGAGAGGCTTTGTTGTGTCTGTATTTGTTGTGTAACAATAATGCAGTTTTTATTATCTGTTTAGAGACAGTTCTGCTCAACTTTGAATTTTTTTTTCTCTTTCTGAACATTCAGTGTGACTTTTGTCAATGCATTTTTAGGTTTCCACTGGGTTGGTTTGCTTTCATTCCAGGATTGAAGTCAGTTGGTGTGTTTCCAGGATTACCGAATGGTTGAACCTACCTCAATGATATATAGGGTCTACAGAAAAATGGTTTTGCAACTTATATGCTTGAGAGAGAGGGAATATGTCCAAAAAAATTCACTAAGTCATCTATCAAAGGTGCCAGCACAGCCAGTGGCTTTATTTCTCAAGAAAGCAGAGAGATGAAAATACATGAGGGGAGATTTTTTTGATTGCCTTCTGGGAAAATTATTCTATGAGTTACTTTTGCAAAGAACGTAATTTGCCTGAGGTACAGCAGGAATAATATGAAAAGCACTGGCAGAAATGCATTCCTGATTTAATTCTGTATAAGATGATGCAGTTCTACCAGAATCAGAACTCTATCAGGAGCTCCACAAGTATCACTGGAGATGGATGTGATTTGCCATGTTTGATAATGTTACAGGTAACTCTTGAAAGATTTACTATAAGGAAAAACTGGAAACAGAGAGGGAGAAAGATTTTTACTTCTCAATGAACTATTAATGTAATGACAAAGAAGTTATAATTTTTGCTTTGGCTTGTCTTTGCTCAGGCATACCTTGTACTAGCTTGCCAGAATGATGGGTGGCATTAGACATAATCCATGTCCTTGAGACTAAAAGAGTACAGAGTCTTGGAGTTAGCACAGGTGTTGCATAAATCTGGACCCTTCAGAAAAACCAGATATATTTCGTTATCACTTTCATCAGGAGGAACTCGAGAGCCTAAAAAATGCCAAGCTTTGGTAGTTATATTTGTGTGGTATACACTATGTCATACTCCTGACTCCTGTGTTGTCTGCCCATCTGAACACTTTGAACACACAGAGTTTTCGAACAAGCTTAAAGCTTACAAGCAAAGGTAAGGCATGGGTCAAATCAAATCTAGATGAGAACGAACACTCAGGGAGACTTATAAAGGAATTAGTTTATTGTATACTTAGAAATTTCTGTTACCTGTAGCTTATTTTGCAAAGAGTAGGGCAGGTTTTCTTATAGAAAGATCTAATTTGTTTAAAGTATGTCATTATTAAGGTAAGTGCTGTAACATGAGTTACATAATTTAAATGCAAATTAATAATGGAAAAGTGGCCGTTGATGCTGCATTTGATCTCTTACTACTTTGTATCAAAGTGGTCGCGTTCAAATACTCCACACAGATACACTGGGCTTTGCAAAATTTAGGTAAAATGGAGCTTAAATTCATAGTATCCTGTTTTAGTCTGGAAATCAACAGCTTGATAGATGAAATATTGCAAAAGCATCTTTGCAAAAATTCCCTCCTCTCCAATATTTGGTTAATATTAGAGTGTTTTGCTATTTAAAATCTCTAAATTAGGTGAGTACTTTTGAAATGTGCCAGTTTCCAACCTGAACATTGGCAGCCCTGGGGCTGTGCCTGCAGCAGGGATATGGTAGCAAAGAAAATACTGTGTTCCTACCTCTATATAATGCTGTGGAGGCTTTCCAATTCCAGAAGATCTCCATTTACTATGGCCATTGGACAGGTATGGATTCTTTATTAATCAATATGACAGATATGACAGCTAGGATCAATTATGATAACATATTTGAGATGTGAAAGCACTCTTCATAACTGGACTAAGAATATTAATTCATTACACGCATAGAACCAGACAGCCGTGGATTAAATAGTATGGTTGGTTTGTTTCTTATTGTGTGGGCCAAATTAGAAATGATGACTGAGGGAAACTGTGCCGGGTCTTAATTCTGCATAAGGTACATTTTAACTGCATAAGGATATAAACAACACTTATTTCTTAGCTTTATTTTTTAGTCTTGTTCTGTGTGGTTTCTCTGGCATTCAGTATTCATCAGTAGTTTGCCATCAGTCATGACTATAAAGTATCAAGAATTTGATTTTTATAAAATATAATTCCCTTGTCTCTCTTATTCTGTTTTCACTTACAGCTTCAAACAACATTTCACTGCATTTCACACAAAGACTAATAGACCTAGTGTCAGAGAAGAAACTTCTATAGAATCCAAAAAGAATTTTCTGTGGAATGGAAGAAAAGGCCAACTGAGCGAAATCATGACTAGGTGTCATATATGAGAACCATGTCTGAGACATTAGCAATGGTCTGAGAAAACAAGGGAAGACCGACAGTTTGAAGCTGGTAAGGAGAAACAGCAAGCTACCCCTATTATTATCCACTTGCTATATTCTCCATCTAATTAAAGGTTTTTTAAATGGATTAATAAGGATGTTTAGTCTTGTTTACTATAGACAGTATCAGAAAGCTTAGCTTTTTAAAAATTTTTTTGGCTGAGTTGCTGTATTTACAGTAACCTGAAGTTTTTCAGAGGGAGGTGATGCTGTCTAAACTTCTTCCTGAGTCACTTTAGGCTTTAAAACATCTTGAGCCTGATCAGTCAGTGTGAATTGATGAATTATCAATGGAGCCAAGCCGATACACTGCAGAAGAGAACTAGGCCCTTAAGATATTTAATCTTTTGTCTGACTGTAAGTGTATTTACAAGTCTGTCCTGCACAGTAAATGCTGACTTCGTAACTGTTAAAAGACAAAAATTTATATCATCAGTAGAAGACCCCAGGAGGTCATAAAAGTATCGATGCTTTTATTCTGTCCAGCTAATTTAGACTAAAATTTCACACATGTAGATAATTAATTGTGGAATGTAATGCACTGACAAGACTGCTTTCTTCTCATCTCTGTGATGAAAGCCTTGAAAATCTACTAATGCACATCTTATGATACCTTTAACCTGTATCATAATGTTGCCTAGTCTAAGATTGATGCCAAAAGCAGTATCTTCCTTAAACTTGAAACTGGGAGTTGATCAGCTCTATCAGTTTTTCCACATAAAATTCTCTGGATATATGTCCCAATTCCTTCTATCTGTGATTCAGATATATGTTTATCTCCTGCAAGTTAAAGCAGCTATTTAAAAAAAAAAAAAAAAAAAAGAAAGAAATCTGAGTTTACAAATTATTATATTCTTTTCTAATGGATCCATCTAATAATTATCATTGTTCATTCTTATTAAAAAAATCTGATTAGTGAATTGAACTTGATAATTGAAATTTATATAAAAGTTTTGTGGGGGACTTGTCTTTTATATTTAAGCAAGAAAAAAAAAATTCTGTGTTCCTACATGTGACAGGTGAAAGGTCTAAATTCTGCTGAAATTAGATGTCGCTCTCAGTTACTATCAATCTTCATTGCTCGCTGTCACACTGCAGAAGAACATAGTTAAGTTTTCTGAATTACAGGGTCTTACTGTATAGCCATACACTGACATCATTTCACACTGGCACTAATGTACAATAATTGTAAAGCAATCTTGTTGCCGGAAAATACTGCTTCAGTAGTCAAAGTGGTGGGGTCATGTTCTGAATTTAATTTTTATGCACTATATGCTTTCTTAAGGTAATGGCAGACTATATACATATTTATGTGTTCAAAATTCATGAATGTGTTTACAAACGGTGAATTGTTTTATTTCCTCCAGACTAAGAAGAGAACCATATAATTTGAAGTTCACAAAGACAGCAGTCAACCAGCTGGCTGACTTATAGATTAAGAACTGCTTTGTGGTGAGTAAACTGAGGCTTTCATACACTGAGCTTCTTATATGAAGTGAAGATTCTGTGGCACATTGCTTCAAATAAGTGGAAATTATAAAGCTGCAGTAATTGCATGAAACCTCAAAGAATTAATCTTACAAAAATAGTATTTAAAATGAAATATTTATTACTGTTTCACTAGTTTAGCTGAAGTATTCTATTCTAATGCAAACCATTTTTTTTTTCTGGTTTGATCACCATTCTTAGATTTTACTGTCACTTTGTGACATCTAACACTGTATATTGTAGTTGTATCATCAAACAATATCTGTACCTGATACCATGAAGCACTTTTGCTTGCTAAGAAATCTCTTATTCCTTGACAAGCTTGTATCTGAATATTCCATTGCTGCTGTACTTGCAATTATATACTATTGGGTGGCACTGCAGGCACTGACTATGTAGGGACCTGACTGTCTTCATCTATTCCAGTCACATTCAGCAAAGAGATAAAGCCCATTCTTGCTGAAATTAGATCAGTTCTCATTGGAGATTGTAATGTGGCTGGCAGTGAGGATGCTCCTTGATGCAGCCCATGGCCAAACAGCTGAGAGAAGTGCTGCAGACAGAACAGAATTCTTCCCACAGGGCTCAGTCTCTCAGTGACAGCTGGTAAAGCAAGGTGCTTCCTAAACTGAGTGTAGGGGTTCTAAACACTGCTCATTTGCTCTTCTGATATGCATATTCACTAGGACTTTTCTAGAAAGGCAAAACCTGAGCATCTTTAAGTGAATGTGAAAATATTGAGCTTTGTTCCTACGAATTTAGTCTTTTTTTGGGCAAACTGTGCAGAGGAAGAAATAAAAAGGAAACTAATACTTAGGAACGTTTTGCAAAATTATCTTGTCATAGACTGCTTTACTGAGGCCTTGTGCCTGTATTCATTCAGCACAATTAGATAACCTGAAGCTCTAAAAAAGAAACTGATTTTTAGGGGCATGATTCAGCCTGTATTCAAGGAAAGGGGGAATTTTCACCTGACATGGAAGACATTCAGCTGACAGTAAGTATTACAATTTCTCCACTGTGTCATGGCATAAGGTAATATATCTAGCAAATGCATTTTGAAAACTTCTGCCTTCTCTATTATCCAAAACTGTGATCCTACAAGTATTTGAAAGCAAGCAAATTTTAGTGGAAAACAAACAAAAATAAATAGTCTTAGGGAACGGGTTTTATGGAATACAAGGAAAACTTACTGGCTGAAAGAGATAGCACTGTAAATCTGTTTAGCTTATGGAGATGTATTTGGAGAAATGTACATTCAGAAAGGTTGGAGAGAAGCAGGAATTGTAGGAATAGTCAACTTTTTTTTTTTTTCCTACTAATATAGGTAGGGAAAATTGACAAACTTTTAAAGAAGCTCTTTTGTGGCTATCATGGCTTCAGAAGCACTGAAAATACTACTGGAAGACTGAATCACTGTGCCTCAGATATTTTTTTTTAGCTAGCCATCTTGTGAATTACATCAAGTACACCCCTATCAGGTGTAAAACTTCTCAAATAGTGAACTTTAGGACAGATCTGGAATTCCAGTAAAATACATTTGGATACTAACACTCTAGAATCTTCCCACAGAATTAACCTTTTAGGTTAAATAGTAAAGAAAGGTATTACCTAGAAGAAGATTACATCATAGACAAATGTATAATCTAAGATTATTAGAATCATTGTAAGAGAGCTCTGAAGCATACATGCCTTAACTTGAAAACAGGTTAAATAAAGCTAGTAGGGAAGACTGTTAGATATATCTACAGAGAGGAGTATCGGTCTCATAGGATAGAGCAAGAGGTCCATAACGTCTTCCTTTTGTACAGAAATTTAAATATGTAAATGGAATAAAAAACCTAGGGAATGGATGGAGGGAAAACTTAAAACTATATCACTAAGGAAGTGATAAACAAGTATGGGTAAACTCACGTGTTTAATGCATACTGTATATGAGTAAATGTTGTATTCCCAGGGTTTTTATCTTTGATTCTATGACTGCACGGTATAGCAAAAATACTGGTCACTTCCATGTACAAGTCTGCTTTGATATAGCTTGTAAAACTATTAGACCTGGAGAAACTGTTCTGTCACATATTTTGTGTTTAAAGTTTTACTATAACTGTTTTTAATGGTGGCAGACTTCTGCTATATTGTGCCATTTGTAAGGAATAGAAAAATATTTTCAGGATCAGTGCTAGCAAAATAATTTTCTATTTTTAGTTAACAACACAAAACACTGAACAGAACATTTTGCTATGTCTATATCTGATCGTGGCTGGCTGACAGTTCATTAAAGAAATTTGATAAAGTGTGATTTATCTATCTTTTACATCTGTACATTGATTCTTGGAGGAATATATATAACTTTCCTGCTAACATGCTTTACAGTGACAGCTCTAAAATTTAGAAGTGTGGCCTGAGCGTAGTAGGGTATGTATCCTGAGGCAGGAGTATGTTGCTTTGGATTATCTGCTGGGAGCACTGCCAGGAAGAAGCAGTGGGGGCAGGCCTGGGTGAGGGGAGCGGAGCAGTAGTGAGCAGATTCTGGTCAGACAGGGCAGGGATCTGCAGCAGGCAGCTGCCCAGCTGCTGTTCAGTCCTTCGCCTTGTTTCCTTCACATGGCAGTCCCTGAGAGCTGGGCAGGTGCGTCCTGCCAAAGCTGGGGATTGTCTCTTCCTGAGGGTACTGTGGTCATTCACTTGGCCATTGCCTTCTTACCACTGCTTCCAACCTCACTGCCAAGCCTAGTCCTACCAGTATTCCTTTCTTTCCAGGATGCTCCCTACTGAAGTGCCCTTCTGCAGAGATACATTACACCTCTGTCCTTTTCTGTCCATACCTCCTCACTCTTGAGAACTATGCCTTTGTAGACCACGTCCGTAGGATGCTGAAGCAGGCTCATTAAAAAAGTGATGTTGGAGGGGCTGCTGTTCCACCTAGAGAATTCCATACAGTTGAACATATTGCTATAGACTAGTGAAAAATCACCCTGGATCAGATTTCTGTGCGGGCTAAAATTCAGGAGGTAACTAGGCTGAGTTTGTTTAGTGGAATAAAGGGAAATGCATTCATCTGAAAATTATTTGGCATGCCTGATAACAAATCTTATAGCTGATAAAATATTTTAAGGATCTCTTGATACTTGCACAGAAATAACACAAAACCCAGTGAGATTTCCCTGCTTAAATAATTCTGAAATAATATACTTGTGGGTAGCAAGAAAAATAAACCAATATTGTGATATGCCTATGTAACACTTTCAGACTAGTCCAATATATGCTAGTTAACTCCCTAGAGATATTACTGAAACATGAGTTGAGGAGTAGTAATGATTAAGACTAATTTTCTTATAGTATTTATAAGGAATAAGTTTGTCACATCAGAAAAAAGGAAAATACAAGGAAAAAAACCCCCCTAACAGCAGAACAAATGTCCTTACTGACTGGAATGATTTTGGTTTCTGTTTAATGCCAATACTCACTCTTCATTTGGCCATAGGATTCCCTGGTTTTCACAGGATTCAGATCTGATAAAATAGTCTATTCTCCCTTCATGGCTTCATTTTAGGTCTTCAGTGAGATCCCTGGGCACCTTAGTAAAACATTACCTGTGTCTACATTGCTATGCATAAAATTAGGCCCATATTGCCTCAAATTAATGTATCTGAAGCACAAATAAGGATGCTCTGTCAATAAAGAGCAGAAAGGAGGAGAGATATCTAGGGCAAGCTATAAATACCACACAGGATAATCCCCTTAAGAGGAAGGCCCATTTCCATTTTCTGGTAAGCATTTTCAAGCTCTGGATAATGAAGGCTGGAAAAATTGTTGCCCAGGTGAAGACATTTTCCTAATTCTCCTGGAAGAAAGACTCAAGGTTGGAGCTGCAATAGTTTTCTAGAAGATAGAGAACTTGTCTTAATGGATTTGCTCTTAATAAGAGCCATACTGGTTTTTGTGGCTTTCTTCCCTTGTAACTGTGCAGGAAAATGTGTTCTGTTATGCAGAAGCATTGAGCAAATACCCCCTCCCCCTTCAAAAAAAAAAAAAAAAAAAAAAAAGAAAATACTTTATAGCACAGTAGGTTTTGCTCCTCAGTAGTTGTAGTGGACCACAGAGGGCTTGTCAGTAACAATTATGTGTGTATATATATTTTATACACGTCTTGTTATTATATTTGTGTGTACAATATATATGTATGCTATACATATGTATATACTTGGTACATGTGTATTTATATTATATGTATGTACAGTTATATAGATATATATGCACACATGTGAGAGAGAAATCAGAAGATGGTTTTTAAGCCATGTGGAAGAAATATAAGGTAGTGCTGTTATTTGCAATATGTCTCCCTCGGGAAGTATTACTAAGCATTATTGTTGACTAGTAATGACGCTTTTCAATGTTTGCTCACTTCTTCAAGCAAAGGTATGACTTTTGTTAGAGTTATTAAAATCTTTCCTCTGTTCTTTATTTTCTCCCCAATGTTGTATTGTCCCATCCAGATAGCTTTTAACAGGTACTTTCTGAAGGCATTCACACTGTCAGTTCAAAGTTTTTGTATTTCTCTGGCAATGATGCCTAAAATGAAAGGATCCAAACACCTTGTGATTGAGCATGCTGCCAGAATTACAGATGGATGCGATTGTTGGCAACCAAGAAGCCTTATGAAACATTGGTATCAAATGGTTAGAGACAGCATTTTTAATTCAAAAATACGTGTTAGGTGCTCTGGGTTTATGCACATGATGGAGCATAATCTAATCAGGTTCATCAAGTTATTTTAAACTATGATTCTTGAGTATATAGTTTGAGTGTTACTTGCACAACCTTGAGCTGTTATATTTCTGTAGCTTCAAGATTTATATTTAGTTTACCCTGAAAAAAATGCTTCTTAGGGAATAAGGTCAAAGGACTAATACCTGTGCTAGCTTCTAAGACCACATCGTGTATGATATGATATCAGTATTGTGTCATATCCTGATCCTTTTCATGTGTCTGGATTGTTGTGTAATTCATTGTGGGGATCAATTTACTCTTGTATTTTAATGTCACGTTTATTGCTGTGTTTCAAGTTGTAGTCTTTTATTGTAGCTAATTTAATTATGCTGAGATAGGGTGACATTTTGGAGATCTAACTGACCTACTGTTCTTTTTCCCTCCTTTTCTGCCCCACATGTAGAGAAAATATTTACATGTAGAAAACAGTGACAGTCAGGTATTTAGAAGATCCCACTGGATGCTTATCTGTATCTCTTAATTCATAATTACCTTTGAAAACAAGGCACTAAATAACTCATGTTAAACCATACTGATTTTCATTAGGGTTTTGTGATCCTAAATCAGATAAGTGCTTTAAAATATTTACCCTCAGAAATGAACAGTAGACTTCCTTTTTTGACAATGGTTGTTTGGCTGTCTCGTTGAATGCAAAATACATGACAAAATACTTGCGATCCTCTGGTTCAATATAACTGCTCTGCATAATTGATAAAAACAAGTTCCTGCCCTTTTTTATTAACATGTTATGGTCTTTCTGTTAATTTAGTTCTAAGCTTGCTGTATCAGAAGGTGGGGGGTGCCATGGTATGTGGAAACTTCTGGTGTGTAATTTATCTTCACATAGTGTTCACATCCAGATAAATGAAAGAGGAAATGTTTTCTTCAAGAAACAGAAGCAAGGTGTTCTGGAAAGAAAATTTACAGCTTATAAAATCACTGCGATGTGTTAAATTAGCACATTAAATCCAATCCCCTTAATAATTTTTAAGCTAAAAACAAATAGTTCTACTTCATATTTTAAATTAATGTCTGAGAATCATCTTTTTAATCCTGAGGTAGTTTCATTTCAGACTGTATTATCCTCTGAAATCCGATGTACTATTAATAGAGACAGGCAAGCCAGTAGATAGCAAGTAGAAGCGTCGTTGAAAGCAGGCAGTTCCGCATTCTTATCATAAATGTGCTGAAATGACAATAGAGAATGTGCATGAGGAATTAAAAGGAATTTCCTAGTGCATTCTTAGTGACCTTGGTCTTAAGGTTCAAGAAGGCTTCTAAGTTTGCATTTATTCTAGTTCTCAAGCATACTTAAGAATGCCTGAAGATGAAAAATCACAAATCCTTAAGACTACATGAATATAAAGTAAAAAGAGAGATAGGATCATTTATAATGCAGTGTCAGTGTTTCTGATTTTTAAAATGCCATCACATCAAAATCCTTTTTTTTTTGCCATTGTGTTAATAAGAAAAGACATGTGTTACTCCATGAGAGAGTTTTACTTTAATTCAGGTTTCATATTATGCTTTGTTTACTCTGAAGCTACCTAGATATCTTCACACCAGATACAACAATTAAATTATATTCTGCATGACAATGTACACTCAGCATTTTAAAAAATCATAATATATGCATTTCATAGCCATCCGAAGTGGCAGGTTCTAAGATGGCATAGTAGCAAAACTTCACCAATGTCCATGTAGCCATGCAGATTTGTAAGATTCTTGCCTATTCTATAAAGTAAATCCAAATCTAGGATATTTTTTATATGAGACTTGAACTGTAATCAAACCACATAATTATTGATCATGTTTTGGTTACTAGAGGCCCAGCCTGTACCTCTTCTTCAAATACACAGAGAATTAGAATATGGTCTGGGGCCAGAGGGGTCACCCTCAAACTGAGGAATTAATGACAATACATATCAATGTACACATCTATACCCTAGGGTCACTGGAAGAGAGGAAGTGGAATTACTAGGAAGAACAATCAGCCTGTGTATTTCCAGGACTGACTACAATTAATAAGCATAGGCACTTGCACTCAGAACTGGGATTAGCTATTGGGTAGTTCTAAAAGTCAGGAAAACCTGTGACTGCAGACTTCAGAAGCAATATGCCTGCTATTGTAATTGTAGGTATCTTTCAGGAATTCAAGGAAAGGCTTTCCGACTTGTTCCTTGGCAAATACCTTCTGAATGAGTTTTTGCAGCAAAACATCTCTACTGTATTTCAACTGTAACTCTTTTCACTGCTGGCCAATGTGCACACTATTTTCAGATGTACTGTGACAGCATATACTCCCTCTCTTACTGAAATAATTTTATTTGATTTCAAGAAAAGCAGCAGAACAGGGCAGGTTGAAATGGTGCTCTTGTTTGGAAGTGACAGAACAATATGTTAGTGTTTTGTATGATTTTGTGTCTCAAATGAAAGTAAAAGAGAGTTTGATTTCCCCCACCCCACATAATAAAACATAATACTTTTAAGTTAGAAAATAATTTGGATAAGTTTATGATTTTTGAAGCTTCTTGCGTGAGCTACACTGCTACTTTTAGTTGGAGGGTCAAAAAGTGGTAACTGTAGGGGAAAGGTTGAGGCTGTCTCAGCAGAGATTAAAATACTCAGATGCATCTTTTAATTCAAAGCAAGGTGCTCACAGATGAAGTGAAGGAAGGAAGTGCTGGTATAAAGCAGTGCAGGGCAGTGCGTGGGATATGGATATAATTCAGAGTAAGCCATATATTCAAAAGGTGCTGCCAGGCTAAACTAAGGACTGACGCTGACAGGTACCTGCCAGCACTTTGGTCTGTGACTTCAGTGGCTGGGTAGAATACAGTAAAGGGAAGAAGAAATTTGGGCTAATGGAGAGTGAGGTACAGTTTCAAAAGTGGTGGTAAAGGCAAATTTTTGTTACTAGAAAGAATGTATGGTGTAGATTTAAGATTGGAACATTGGACTGCAGATACGAATCAGGTAGAATAAGGTGTGAATTCAGAAAGGGGCTATTACACTAATCTAAGACCTGAGGCTCGCATGTCCCACTTGACAACCTTTTAGGTTTGGGCTAAGAAAATATCACTAAACTGAGGATAAGAGATTAGAGCTGGCATTGGTGTTAAGATTCAGGTAGCAGGGTCATCAAGTTGAAGAAAAGTTTATATTCAAATGGCTTGCCTATGCTTGGTATTGATGATGAAGGGCCACTGGCTGCTGGTGGGACTGGGGGCTTGTATGGGGCAAAGGATATGTTCAGCATGAGCTGCTTGCCTAGCTCGATCATTGAAGCTGGTAATAGTACTAGCTACAGACTTCTGATTCGGCATGTTACAGGTGTAGGACACAGAGAGGGCCACAAGATACTTCACTGCTTTTTGCAGTCATTTATAAAGGTGATGAATAAGTGTCTTGCACAGGGTTATATATTCTTTGTTAAATGAAGATATAACTTCTAAGACATACACAACCTTACCCATGCATAACAGCTGTTTTCACAGTTACAGAAATTAAACATGTTCAGCTGTGTTTCCCTACATATAATACTAAGTTCAGCCCTTTAATCAGTAGGTTTGCAAAAAGAAAATAATATACAAGGCTGTTGCCTTGGCATGCAGCATATATGCCATGGGTGCTGTTACAAAAGGAGATTGTGAAAGTAAAGAAAATTTAAAGAAATGAGGGGAGGAGAAAGAAAGCAGAGGTGACTGGGTTTACTCCTTTTGAGTTGAAACCATATGTTTTTTAGGGGTCCAATTTTGACAGTCATGTTAGCATCTGCTTAACCTTAATCACAGTAATAGTCCCTTTGATTTCAGTGTATTTACATGAGTAAAGTTGAGGATGTGCAAGAATGTGCAAAAATAAAATGAAGGTAGGCACGATGCTAATATATTTATACTGTTTCATGCAGTTATATCCTAATGCTGCATGTCCAAATCCAAATCAAGTAGTGCACAGGAACAGCATGTTAGTGATAACCATTTCTAATTCTTAGTTTCCCGCTAGGATTTAAATTAGAATCTGTTTTGCAGATAGCCAGGCTACATTCTGAAGGCAAGTCAAGTCTTGCTGTAATTGCACTGGCTCTGATTTGTTTCCTAAACCACCTGTCTCACTAGTTGTGCTTATTTTGGGAAATAAAGCTTATGTTGAACAGGAAGTAATCTGAAATCTTACGAAATATCCTTGGTTATCTGTGAGCATTTAGGACAAAGACAAATTAACTCTTTTGAAAAAACACAAGTACAACAGGAGAAGTGTAATATTTACATTGGACAGGGCTTTTACTTTGGAAAATGTGCCACATATTTAGTTGAGTTTTTCTGTGACTTACTAACTACTTTTATATATTACTATTTTCATTATTACTACACACTTTTTTTTCAGCAAAGGCTGTATCTTCCCTTCTGGTTATGCCTGCACTTCCAGCTACCATCAGTGGAAAGTCTGCCCTGTATTACAAATTTCGTCTGCTTTAGGGCTTACCAAAAGCTTGACAGCAGGAGCAGTTCAGCAGGAGAGATCACTGCTTAGCATGCTCTCTAGTATTATCTCACCACTTTTGTGTGTCCCTGCATCTGTTTCTCTCAGCTTTTCTTGTTTCTGTTGAGACTTATTCCTAAAAAAGACAGTCACTGGAATGTGGGGTGTTGTAACACCTCACTTTTAGGTATAGTGTGAGGCACATCAGCTCCTTGAACAGACCATAGGTGACCTAATGCCTTAAAGTGGGGTGCCAGGTTGCCAGTAGGAGACTTCTATCTGAGACCTGTTGGGAGACACTGGGAAACTTCACAGTGCTTCATGGCTTCTGAGGCCCTGAACTCTTTATGGCACCCCAGGTGCTAAATGCAGTCTGTAACACTAGATCCTCACATGTTCACTGGTGTCCATCTTCTCTCCTGTTACACCTGCATTCTGGTTTCCAGAGAAAATAAGACCATATATCAACGTTAGATGGAACTCATGGTGCCCCTGCACCAGGAGCAGACCCTCAGTGTGCATTTGCAGGTCACTTTCTAAATGTTCAAGTCCTTGTTGGTAGGGGTTAAATCTCATTTTTTCAACTTCTTGGGATTGATAGATAAGCTGAGCTTTGTCCCAAGGAAACCAAGCAGGGCTTTCCTTTCTTGAAATGGTCACTATGATACTATAGTAATTAATTGTAGTATGAGAGGCCCAGGTTCATTTTTCAGTTTTGACCAAAGGTGTTTATCTTCCTGGCATGTGATTCTCAAGGATGCTCTAATGTTCATTATGGGAGAGTGTGAGGAATCTCTCAGGCTGTTGAAATTGTTCCCCAAATAGTGGTACATAACTAGTAGTGGTACAACAAAAAATTAAAGGCCCAATTTTCAGTAAAGGGGAAAAAAACCCTTTCTAAACTGGGAAATTAACAATTTTAGAAATGCTTCTAAGTATGTATAATCTTCCATATCCCTTGGAACAGCATTATGAAAATGAATTCAAACCAGGAATAGCTTACAAAAATTAATTCAAGCTAGGCATGTATGTGAAAAGCTGCTGAGCAATGCTACTGAAACTGAGTTACATTTACGTATTCAAATCTTTGGAGCCGAGTATAGTGAAAAACTGATATTTCTTTCTAGTACAAGTACCTTCAGTGTTAAATGAAACTTCAGTAGACATTTCAAGTTAATTTGGGAGCTGGGGTCCCAGTTTTCACCTAAATATTTCTGTGGATGCTTTTCTTAAGCCTTGCCTAAATTTTTTCAAGTATTTTCTTCTCGTACAATATATTAGGCGCTTGTATAAGTTCCTGTGACTGAACTTCTGAAGACTACTCCAAATAAAATAATAATTTAAAAAAATTATAGCAACAGCAATGCCAGTAAGGACACTGGGATCCATGCTGTTCAGGATAGTATTGTTCAGCAATTTTCACTATAGTTCTATTCATAATACTGTGAAATCAAAGAGAGTTCTGGTTTTAGCTTCATTGAGAGGTAAAACACAGCCTATGACCCTCTACCTAAGGTATGGTAAAGATATCTGAATCGAAATAATGCCTGCAGCTGCAGTTACGCATAGGTCATTTTTGTGTCGTTGTTTCTGGGTTATTGCATCTTTATTTGAAAGAGAGATTTTCAAAATCTTACTACTAAGCTAATTAAAATAAGGCAAATAGAGTTGTTCATTTTGAACCAGCCTGGATTTGAACCAGAAAACAAAGTATGCTGATTATTATTGAATAACTGATAAAAAAGATTTATATATATATAAAAAATATATAATACACACATCCACATACACTTTTAATGCTTAAGATTTAGCCTTAAATTTTAGATTTCTTGTGAAGCTTTCCTGGATGTACATGTGCTGAGAAAATGAAATTCTCACCACCTTCTAAGAGCTTCTCTCTTCTATCACTATGGAAAAGAGTTTGGGGACCCACTTATGCCTTGTGAAATATTGTATCACAACTGGGCTGGTCCGAATATATTGCCTAGGTTAAGTTTAGTTAAACCAACTAAACAGGAAATATGTGTCTGTCACATTATACTTTTCTTTAACTTGTGTCATTTCATTGTGTGGGATTAATGTTAATTAATCTCTTATATAGTGTTTCTTATTTATAGTAAGATGTGATTTAAAAAAAAAAATGTATCCTAAAGCAATGCCTGTATGTTCTAGTCTAATTAAAAAAAAAAAACAAACAAAAACTCCTAAGTACTAATACTCCTATTGAAAGATCAAACTATTTTCCTACTTTTAAAGAGAGCTTCTGTCGTGGTTTAACCCCAGCCAGCAACTAAGCACCACGCAGCCGCTCACTCACTCCCCCCCCACCCAGTGGGATGGAGGAGAAAATCAGGAAAAGAAGTAAAACTGCTGGGTTGAGATAAGAACGGTTTAATAGAACAGAAAAGAAGAAACTAATAATGATAATGATAACACTAATAAAATGACAACAGTAAGTAATAAAAGGATTGAAATGTACAAATGATGCGCAGGGCAATTGCTCACCACCCGCCGACCGACACCCAGCCACTCCCCGAGCGGCGAATCCCTGCCCCACCCCCCTTCCCAGTTCCTAAACTAGATGGGACGTCACGTGGTATGGAATACACCGTTGGCCAGTTTGGGTCAGGTGCCCTGGCTGGGCATGAGAAGCTGAAAAATCCCTGTCCATAGTCTAAACACTACTGAGCAACAACTGAAAACATCAGTGTTATCAACATTCTTCACATACTGAACTCAAAACATAGCACTGTACCAGCTACTAGGAAGACAGTTAACTCCATCCCGGCTGAAACCAGGACAGCTTCTCTGAAACATATTGAAATTAGTGTATTCTTCTCAGGATAACAGCACAGTTAAAAGTATGCAGATTCATATTATCTTGACTATCTACATTCAAAATGTTCAGAAGCCTGTCAAGAATTTGTGTCTCAGGGAGTATATTCCTGAAACCTTTGAATCTTCAATATGATTTACAATATGTCATAGGTTAGTAATATAGTAATATTTCTCTGACTGCTGTTTAGATGCTTCCATTAAATGAATTGATGTCTAATTCTAACTCTTGATAACATTGTTCACTCATGATTTAGTGCTGCAAGATGTGGAGAACAAGCTGATTTATGCAAGGAGAGCCCTGTGGGATTAAGTATGTCTTAAACAGTGCATAGGCCTTGTGCTGGACCTCAGCATGTGAGTGGATGTCATATTGAATGAACATTATAATCACAAAAAAAAGAACCTTTTTCATCTTAGAAAGTCTTTAATCAAATCACTAACTCTTAATTTATTATGAATTCATCTATAGGGAAAATTACTAAGGCTCTGGAGGTTAAGGAACTTTTCCAGAAGATTAAGAGTTGGTGGGCGGACCAATATTTTATAACAGCTGTATTGAAAAATCTTTTAATTCAGAGAGCTGCAATAATTATAGCAGGCATTTGGTGCTATATAGTTCAGGAAAGTAGGTCTTTGAGATTTTGTTGGTATATACCAATTGTTTGACAATTTCTTCTGTAGTTTGTAAGTTTAATGCTCTTATTAGAAAATAAATTCTATTATTCCTCTTGGAAGTGTGGCTCCATGTGTGACATTTTAAGGAGAAGTCATATCCATGTGATCACATGGGAAAGAACAGGACATGATCAGACAATGGTACTCTGAATATGAGAGAGGTAGTAGCAATCCTTATATATGCCTGCTTGCAGCAGCCAGGCGCATAGAACACAATTATAATGCACCAGATACATAGCATTCTTTCTTATCACTTTCTTTGGGATTTCTTATCTTCTAGAGTGCCTGTGCTTTAAACAAAGGCTTCTGCCACTCTGCCTTTCCTTTTGCTGATTCAGGGCACCTACTAACAGTTGTTTACTACTCATTAGGACTAATCATCATGGTAGTAACTGGCAGCCAGATAAAGGCTGGGAGCCTGAAAGGTGAAGCTGACATTTTCTTAAGTTAATTTGATTTTTACATAGCAAACTATATGAAAATAATGTAAGTCTTTAGAGGGGTATTACCCCTATAGCTATTTTCATCTCTGTGACCTTATTAGGTCCACAGCATCTCTGAGCCTAGCCAGTGACCTGTCAGTGCATGTCTGGGGGATGCAGAGTTAGTGTTCCTCACTATTAGCCCTTCAGTGTGTCAGAAGCCTGTAGGGAATGAGGTTGAGAAAGTCACTGCTTCATTTCTCACTAGTTTAACGAGGTTAGTGATAGACTTTGAAAGAGATCACTTGATTGATTTCTTGGCAAGCAGCCATTGCAGAATTCCTCATTCGGATGTCTCTTTCAATCCCTCCTAAATTTTGCTGATCAAATAGCCAAAGCCTGTCCAGGCCTGAAAAGAAAAGAAATCAACTTCTAAATTTGTTTAGGACAGAACAAAATGAGCAGTTTAGAAAAGGGCTGGAATACATACTTGACTGATATTTAGATACTGGTAGTTCTTATTCATATATTGTTTATGTCCATGATTTTTGTTGCTGCATGTGCAGTACAGCAAGCTTAAAGAAGATTGTTTTTTTTAAAAAAAGGGCGGGGGGGAGGAAAGGAACTAGGTAAAGTTACACAAGATGAGATAAAATAAGACCTAGACAAAATCTTTGCTTGTATTAGGTCTTTCTCTCTTTCTCTCTTAATTTTACATTAAAATAGTATATATTATAATAAAAAAGTATACATAGGCAATTTCAGTTATTTGCATTCTCCTGAATACTTCATATATCACCATAGCACTGAAACCTAGGAGATGAAAATGCTATCCGTGGTGCAAGAAGTCATCTACTAGACAGTTAAGAGCATTTATCTGTGAAAATTGGGATCTCTCAGCTATTTGAAAGTTTGCAATGTGTGCAAATATTACTCTAGATCTCATTGCCTGCTTGTGAGCAATTTGTTGAAGTTGCTTGTCGTTGATTGTCTAGCTAGTTCAAATGGAATGTTTCTCTGCGGGGATGCAAAACTGATAGCACCAGATTTATGATATGAATGCTCACAAAAATATTATAAACTCTTTCTTTTCCCCTGCATTTATCCACCACTTAGGGGGGAGAAGGGGAATCCTGAGGTAAACTGATTCTAAAAAACTTTTGCAAATAATTTCTATTGTTAATTTAAAATTTATTGGATTGCTGTTCTTGTCCACAGGCTGAGTGGCTACCAAAATATAGAAAGGTCGTACAAGAAGAATTCAATCATCAGTGTATCCCTGTGTTAGACTCTTACCTAAGGGTATCTACTTTCCTTTGTTAAAAACAAAATGCTAGGCTGAATGTATCTGTAGTTCTTACTGATATTGCCTTCGAAATGTAAATGGCAAATACCTACTGGCTTCATTACAACTGCAGTTCCATGCACTTCATGAATATTCATTAAAAGAGCAAGAATATTCATGGAAAGTAAACACAGAAAAGAGATCAACTTAATATAAAAGTCAATACACTCAGGTGTCATTTCAATGCCATCACCAACAAAATTACCATGGAAACTATCTTACTGTATTTTTAAAGTATTTTTACTTTCTCTAAACAACTATTTTCAACACTGTTTCCTTTTTCAGTTAAAATTGTTTTTTTTCTAAAGGCAGATGTTTTAGGAGATATAAAGCATTTGGCTGGAAGACCATTTGGGGCTGAGAGAGAAGAACTGAAGATTGTGTATAGTGACCTTTTAGACTACTTTTCCACTACAAACAATTCCCAGTGAAGTAAAGACATTTAAGTAGGGTGATTTATAATTTTTTTTTTATTATTCTCTTGGTCGTTCTTTCTCAGAAGGTATCATTTAACTGATCTGTCTGATTCTATATAAAGGGTAGCAAAAATATCAAAGCAAGAATGTCATCATGTGCATCTGAAAAGGACATAGTAGAAAAAAGGCAGAGGTATCTTGTATTAAAAGAAATAGATTGCATGCTATTTTTCTGGTGTATCTTTCTAAATCTGTTACATCTCTAGTTATTGATTCACCCAAAGGACAGTAGAATTTCTCAGTTGCTGTGTAACCCCTCAGAAGAAAGCAGATGTCTGGGTCAGAGATAATTGTTTTCTGACTTATGTTTCATGGCTTACACTGGCTCTTCAAATACCATTGTTTAAATATCCAGCAGGGCAACAAGAGTCACTGTATTAGGTAAACATACTTTATGGAAAGATGCAATTTTTTATATTTTGATCTTTTTGTTCTCTTCCTTGAGTTCCTCACTGTTCTTTTATGCCTATCTAAAATTATGATAAAATATGGCAGTTACTATTAGTATAAAATAGGCTAATGGTGCTTTTGCAGATACATAATATACTGCATTTGAAATTAATCTTGTAAAAAATGTACACTAAAGCATTACTTAAATGTTTTCTGCTTTGTTTGCCTTTGTTTAATAACCAGGCCTCTCTCCTTTCCAAGGAGACCAGCCCTGCTGAACTACTGAAAGCGTGCTGTTGTCAGACAGCTTTTTAGTTCTTTTAAGGCTTTTCCGGAGTCGTAGGTATACTCTCTCTCTCTCCCTTTCTCTCTCTCTCTCTCATAGAAAATCAAGCTCATTTACCTATATATCCAATATGTCCTACAACCTGTCTTGGTTTTCAGCATCTTAGGAGAATGATTTCTAATGCAGGCAAGGGTTGCGATTCTCAAGCAGAGACAACTTTTGTCTGCTGAATGATACCCCAGTTGGAGATATATGACTCATTGCTGTTCTTGGGGATATTTTACAATTTTATAGCAACTTTGTAGGATCTTTATGTAGTGTTTGTGTAGATACTCTGTTCATTTTTAAGCTAATACATTATCCAAAGCGTAGCATAGCCTATACATTCACATAAGTTACTGTGATGCAAGCATTGTGTGATTAAAACCCATCTTAATGGATTCATGTAAGTTGGGGTGACAAAGGAAGCCTGGTCATCATTACTAGGCTTCCAGGAACATCCAGCTGTACTCCTTACAATGGTGTTGTTCCTTAATACAATTTTTAAAGAATAACTATCCCTACTGTTTATTTTTTAATGAAGCACTGCCTAATTACTACAGCTGGACTGTTTTAGACACTACACAAGTAATACACATTATGTAAAAGTTCTAAACCACAGATTTTTAAATTCCACCCCCGCCCCCTAAATTTTATTTTATTATTTTATTTTATTACAGTAGTGGTCAAACATCTGTCAAAATTAATGACAAAGCTACACTTTGTTGAATTCGAAGCTCAGTATTTGGTCCAAACCATGCCTAAGAAGATTTTCCTTACATAATCTGTATTGTCATTCTGTCTATTTTGAAATTCTGATTACGCATCCTGTTTGTATGAGGCTACTTTAGTCAGAACAGATACTGATAGGAAAATTAATTTTTTATGTTCTTTACATATTATTTTGTGAGAGTCTGAAATGACAAGTACTGCTATTAACCTCATGTGAAAGGAAAAATATTCCAATATCATATTCTGGATATATTTTCTTGACAGAAGGATTTTACCCAAAATGCTACTTCTGGAAAGATTTATCTTCTCTCACTGCATTGTGCTTATTGTCTGGTCTCTTAAGGTTTTTTTTAAGACAGGAAGGCCTATAGGAAAGTTAATGCTTGACACTCTTCCATGCTTCCTATACTCCTTTAGTGCAGCTGTTTAAAGCCAACAAAAGCAACCTAGCACACTATTATACTTTTGGTAAAAGTTCCTTCTTTTATGCTATGATAAGAGAAGGTCGATTGTTAAAAGTGATGCAGTTTTTAACTTCTGCATCTGATTGTTATTGATTTTTGAAATGGCAAAGCCCATTGACTGAACTGTTTCAAACCTTTTTATTCTGAGAAAACTATTGTGCATATTTTTTTCATTTAAACTCGGGGGAAAAAAAAACACAAGGAAATTCACATTTCAGATGAGAATGTTAGTCATCATTTTGTATGAGTCCTATTTCATAACACAATGCTCAAACTTATTGCCGTAAGATAAGATGGTCCACAAGCAGCTCATCTCAGCAGAGGTACTTCTGTTCCTATCAGAGCTGATTTTGATTTACAAAAAAGGCTCAAATTATTTTGACTGATGTTTCCAATCTGTCAGTGCATAATAAGTTGAAGTGGACATCATGTCTAAGTAACCTCACTTTTTAAAAGATCAGCATCATCAACAAAAAACAGCCCTCTCTCCTGCCCTTCATTACTCGGTAGCTCAGTGGAAGAGTATCAGGTTAGGTGGTTAGAGGCTAAAGGGACCTTGAACTGAGAGAAACACTACGCTGAGCTGTAGCAATTAGAACAGCCTATTGAAGTATTAGCAAGACTACAGTCTTGCAGTAACATGAACTACCTCAGCTGTTTGCATTTGCTTAACACTTATTCTACAGCAAGAATATTAGCTATATTAGCTGTGCATTTGCACATCATTGCTTTTATGCTCCGTTTGGCATGCTGTATCAGGAGCTATTGATGAGAGATGTCATAACTCCTGCAATCCTAGAAATAGTCTTCTGCAGGATGCCTTTCACTGACCAATTTTTAACTAAGGTTTGCATTGATATAGTTGTAACTGTAACATCAGAAGTAAAAATGAACCTAATAACACCTTTACTCAGTATTACACTTTTTTAATTCCTTAAGGACTTTGATCATGCCTTGTGCAAATCAAATCATGTATGTAGGACAGACATGAATTTGAACCTTGTGTAGTAAAGAAAATCTGGCAAAATATTTTTCCCTAGGAAAGCCTCTTTTAGCTGGTCTCTTTTTCATGAATGGTAAATTACTAGAAGTGTCATAATTACTTACATTATTCTTCAGTTTCACAACCACCTTGACTGCATCTCATATTATAGTAAATTTGAATGTTTGCTTAAGGTTTGGTATTAGAAATGCTTATTTATCCTCTTACACATGTTTATTGTTGTTAGACTTTTGATCATATATTTTTATCCTTGCACAACCTCTTTCTGAAGTTTCAATACTTAGTGGAGTAACACAGAAATTAAAGTTAAGGGGCAGCACATTTTTTCAACACGATGTTCCTCTTGTATCAGTTTCTGAATTCAGTAATAAATTTCAAACAATTTATTCCACAACCAAACTGATTGTCTTCACATCACTCAGAGTTTGTAAGTGAGTACAAATGAAACAGTCAGACTACCCATCTAATTAGGTATTTATTGTCAGCCTGGTGGTCTTGAAAGCAACTCATCAATATATTCTACAGAAGCAAAGATACTATATTTCCGTTCCTTTTAACTGTATAATAGTGGAGGATCCTTTCATATCAAAGAGATTTTTAATTGGATGATTCTAGACAGCGCTCTCCAATTTTCACAGTATCTCACACAAAGACCTACAAACCCCAAATGTTTAAAGTTAAATCATTCAGCAGAACCTTATTTGCTTTTCCTTGGGAATTATTTTCAAACTGAGAAATAACATTTACCAGAATATTGGAGACTGAGCCATATGCTCTTGTCTGCTTACACAGTGCAAAGGAAAACTGAACAGCTCTTACTGTATGTATGAGAGTAGAGGATTGCTACTTGAGGGGGAAAAAAAAAGATCTACTATCCTCATTATTTGATTGCCTCTTCAACATGCAGGTTCTGTGCATAAGCTATCCTCTAAGCAAAACATTAATTTCTCAGCAATATGGCAGAATTCACAGTGTAGTCATTTAATAAGTGTACATCGGAAAAGAAATGGCATATATAGTAGATGGGTATTTTTTGATAATGTCACTAAGAATAAAGATCTAGGGTTTGGTCACTGGAAGGAACTGCCTGTATAGACTGTCCTTTACAAGTATTACCACATATTGCCGACACTTTAATTTTAAAATAAAAATCCAGTCCTCTCCAGGAGTATAGTTTGAGATTCCTCTTATTTAGAGGGAGAGGAAGGAAGAAATAGCTTGATGACTCAGCACAGAATGTAAAGAGAAGTTCAAGGCCACTTTTCTCAGAGAATTTAGGCAGTACAGAACAGCTGTCTCCTGCTTGTTCTTTTCCCCTCCCTTGTGTTGTTGCTTTCACTGCCCTGAAGGTATGCTTCAGCTAAACATTAGACAGATATTACAACACCAGAAGTATTTTACTCAAAATCCTCAAATTATTAGTTCTGTTATGACAACAGAAAAAATGGAGTTTGTGTTGTTTAGAGGGCATAGTATGTGGTTCTGAAGAATCTGAGGGATCTATCTCAGACATGATTTTCCCACTAAGGTATCTCTTGCCCCACCTTTCCAAATTGCCATAGGGCTGTGCCTTTCAGCAGGTAATGTGGCTGCTACCTCAACAGCTAAAAAATATACCCATCTCTGAAGGGTTTAAAAGCCACGCTGAAATGCAATTAATCCTGCAGAGCTTTGTCGTATTTTTATCATCACAGATTAAAGCTGGAGAAAAAAAACAACTAGGAAAAAGAGATCTTCAAAAGTTACAGAGCAAGAGAGCACAGCTTTCCTCTGGCATTGACACCATTTTGATAACAAGTGGCCCAGCAGACATCAGGAAAGCTGAGAGGGTCTATCAGCTCTGTTTTGTAGCATTGACTGCTAAATGTACTTTACAACATGTAATGCCCTTTACTGATAATAAGAGAAAATGTGTGGAATTGGAAGTATTTTTTATAGTCTTACCTGTGGGTTGGATATATTCAGGACTAGAAGATTAGTTGAGTGGGACTTTATATTAATTGTTTAGGTTTTGGGCACGTAAGGCATTTTAGTATCAACTGAATTTAGTGTAAACTCGGCTCTTCCCTCCCGGTTGTAAGCTTTGAGTACATAAGCCATCTTTTTATTGTTTTACTAACAAAAAAGGTGCTGATCCATGGCTTATGCCCCTCATCGCTATCCTAGTACACCTCAGTAGAGAACTGGTAAGTGGTTCCTTGATGATAAACAGATTGCCTTAGCTAACAAGGTTTGGTGGTGGTTTTTTTGGTTTTAGGTTTGGGGGTTTTTTTAACAACTCTTAAGAAACCTACAGGCTCAAAGACAAGCTTTTTCTTACTAATCCCTCCCATGATCCATTTGAACTTGAACTGTTTGAAGTGTTAGTGCAGTGGTACTTTATAACAAATCAGTGTGGGCATGTTTTGAAGCCAGCATTCTTTTTTCTTATCTACATTAATCTTTGTTCATCCACCACCTGCTAATATGTGTTAGGCTGATGCTAAATGAATCTCCATATCTCCTCCTAGTAGTATAAACTAGACAATTCAATTTTGTTTTTGTCTCTTGCATAACCTCAACCATTTGTTGTACTATTTTGAAGTACTTATTTTTCTCTGTGACATTCAAGAACAAAAGGTAGGTCTTTCCATAATTCACTGCACAGCTTTTAGGTTTATCTTCATACTTTTGATGGACAATTACTATATTTTATTGATCCATACTTCATGTCTGTCTTTAAGTATACAGTATACATGGAACAGGAATCCTTTGTCCTCTAAAATAGAAAGTTTAATTTTAGAAGTTATTTTTCCAGTCCATTTACAGAAGTGGAATTTTTTAGTATAAGTATATTCTTCATATTTTTAATGAAAATGAAATAAGTGGTTGTGACAGTATTGTTTTTATTCAGTAGAGGAACAAGATGTCACTAGAGGGTTGTTACATGGTGGTTTTCTGGCTGATGATGATGCAAGACAAATTGAGATAACCAGCCCATCTTGCAGTGGTGTTAACTTATACTTTGATTCTGATCAAAACCTCTAAATACTGACATTGTTGAAAACTTTCATACTCAAAAGAGCTAGTCATCCTATCCTCTGTAACTGCATATATACTCCATGTCCTGACTGTGAATGACTGTGCCAAAATCTAATTAGAAGAACACTGACTGAGCAGCAGAACTGCTGGAATTTCTCTTTCAAGTGGGCAGAAGGACAGAGTTTCTGTTTTCTTTTAGAAAACAGGCTTTTGAAGGGATTCCATTTCTTTACTCATTTTGCTGCAAGCCACAGCATTTAAATGGTTTTCTTCATTTGCGACTGTCACCACTGCTTTGTTCTATAAAAAGACCTTATGAACATTCTTTTAAGCTACTGAGTGCAAAATCTATTCCTTTTACTTTTCTATATATTCTCTGCTCATTCCTGTTTGTTTGGTTTTTGTTCAGAGTATTTGCAAGAAGACATCATTTAAGCATTTCTTGCTTCCTTTTCAAAATGTGAGCCTTAATGATTCTAATTTATTTGCAATTGCAAGCCATAAACCAAAAACATTTCCATGGTTTAAGCAGAAGTCTATGACAATGTAGGTTGTTAACTCTTCAGAAATCTCTGCACTGATATTCTGTAACAAGATAAAGCAAAGCAATATATCCTCCTTTTAGGTCAATCACCAGTTTTCTATTCTTGAAATAAAATCACTCTTGTTTACCTTAGGTTCATTTCCTTCTCTTTCTGGCTGGTCTTTTCTAATGTTCATTCTCAAGTGTAACTAAAAAAATAAATGAAATGAATGGAAGTAAAGATGGAGTGAGACACTATAACTATTGCAGTTTTCTTTTTTCCTAATCGCAGTTTTCATTATGCTAATAGTAATTATACATGTCAAATCACATGGTACATAGATAACTTCATCGTCACTATTAATATAGTAAGCTTTCTGTTTTGCAAGTCATTCTGAACAATTAACAAGACTTATTTTTGTTAAAATGAAATTTAGAAAAATAAATAATTCTAATGCATGTCTGCAGAGAATTAATTCCACTGAAACAATGTCACTAGGTACAAGTTGTTTGATTATTTTAAAATTAAATTAAAGGTGAAATTAATATTAATCTCTATTAAACTCTCAAATGGACAAATTGCTATAGAGCTACTACTTTTTAAAAATTGAAATCAGCATACATCTATTTTTATAAATGGTTAGTAGTCATTTCAACACTAAAAGGCACTCTAATTTGGTGATGAAACTCACTCTTACATTGTTATAACATCACTGAGTCTGTCATATGTAACAAACATTTCCTGACACAGTTCTGAATAGCATAGATATTTCTATTCTCTATCATGACAATGGTTTATGGAAGCAGGATTGATCCTTCTTCTCCATCTGAAATAACAATGCCAATCAATTAATACATTGTCTAGCAAGCTGACTGTCTCTGTGGCTGGTACAAATGCTGAAGAGCATCCCACCAAAAAACTTTTTTTTTTTCATAGATGCATAGTAATAATAACAAGGGTTTTGTCAGAGGCTTATCTGGATGCCTTTGCTATCATTTATAAAAATAAACACACAACAAAACTCTTCTCATTATGAAATAATTTTCCCTATATTTCTGCTTTTTCCCAAAATACCACTTCTGTGATGTATTGTGTAAATATATGTACTTTGGTGAATGCTCTGGAAGAGTAAAGACTATTGTTTTGGATATGGGGAGGTTTGTGAAGAGTTCTATTGGCACTCTTACTTTAAGAGCAGGAAGACCCATACTGGCCAGTGGAGGGAAGGGAAGAGTTTCTTCCTCACCCCTAGTGTTTAGCAGTTACTTACCTGTCTCGAGGAATGGCAGCTGATGCTCAGTACAAATGTCAGGGGACAGCATTAGAAAGGTCTGCCTTTCTAAGCTGCTCAATATTGGGTTAGTACTGTTGGTACTGAAGTTACTAGGTAAATACCCTGCAATTTTCTTTGGGGTTAGAATTTATCTCCTTTTGAAAGCTTGGGGTAAATGCTGGGTGTCTTTGAGGGTAGTAAGTGTGACACAGCTGTTAACAGAACTCTACTTCACATGCAAAGTCTTTGATGGGGGAACTAACTGCATATTTGTGTAGCTAACATAGGGGGATCCTGCAGGGTTGGCTGCAAGTGTTAACTACGTGGAGACCAAAAGGCTATTTAGTTCCACTGATGAGTCTAGTCTGGGGGCCTTGGACTATGCCTAGCTCTGTATGTGTGCAATATAAATAAGAAATCATCAGATAATAGTGCAATTCGTCAGCCTTCTCATTTGTCTGCCTGTCTTTTCATTTTCTCTGTATCTCCTGTATTTCCTGCCCCCCTCCCTGCCAGGCTTTATTGCTTATATTGTTCAATCAGTACATCAAATATTAAAGGTATAGGCTGAGACAAATAAAAATCATCCATGCTATTTTTGTTGGCTTGGCATCAATAGCCAGCTAAAGAATACTATCCTGACAACTTCACTAACATCAGTTGATGAAGCTTATGTGTGCACCAGGGCCTTGACAGGTTAGATTGCTGTATGTGAGGTGAAGGGTTTTTGATTTGGGGAGCCAGAAAAGAATCACACCAATTTCAACTCCAGTTAAAACAAGAAAAAAATCTATTTTTGAGAAATGGAAAAGGACAAGATTAGAAAGAAAAGGCAGGAGTGATTAAGAGTTGATCCCAGGACATGCAAGCATTTTAAACACCAAGTGAATATTATGGAAATTGTGTTAACTCTTCACATCATCTGATTAGACACTTTAGGTTTATTCAGATCACAGTGAACAAACTGAGAAATTAAGAGGACAAATTAAAATGGGTTGACTGATTGTTCTTTAATGAAAGTAGTACACTTAGATCAAAGTAAAAACTAAAAATACAAGTTAAAAAGCTGAGCCATACACTAAAAAATTCAAAATTTCTCGAGATTACTTTCATCATAGTACTTTAGAAAAGAGCCTTAGTCTGTGGCTCCATGTTCATCAGTGAAGCTGTGTGCAGTCATTAAGTAGAAGTACAGATTTGCATCTAGGCAAAATATGAGCATTTTAGTCAGTTTGGCCCTTCTTCTGGCTGCAGGAGACAGTTAATAAAAAATTGCAGAGCTTCAGAAAGAGCTCTAGGGCTTCAAAGGGAGACTGTTAGTTGGAGAAGTTTAGGTTGAGGGTTTTAGCTAAATAAGATATTGGTAGTCTTCTGCCTAAAAGTGATCCCTGGAAAGGAGAATTAGGTGAGGGGGGGCAGCAGAAGAGGTTATGAATGGAAAGCAGTCTCAGGGATGACGTAGAATTTCTCTTTTTCTAATTCTCCTGTTACACTGGTGGTATGATGCATACAACAAAACAAATTAACAGTGTTTGTATGATAATAAAGATGACTATATTCTGGAAAACTAACTGTACCTTGCTTTCCTGGATTGTGGAAAGTGCATGGTATAATATTTATATATTAAATGTCTATACATTAAGTAATACTTTTAAATGTGTTCATATTACGAAAAATGGTGCATGTTTCTAACTACAACTAATGGTTATTACATAGTAAGTGCTGTACTCTTATTTTCACCAGTTTAGTTCATAAAACAATTTTCCCACATGCACATGCCTTTCTGAATTCCACATCATTAGTTTTCATTTGCTGTTTCTGAGCTGTCAGAGCACTAAGTGAAGATAAATTTTAGTTTGAAGAAGATTGACCAACTGAAAAAAAATATACAGAAGAAATCTATGAAAATAAGTCAGGGTATGTACCTGTGCTTGTGTGCTTAGATGTCCATTATTTTGGTTCAATAAAGACTTGTGAATATTTTGGGCAGCTGGCCATAGCATTTGTAGCAGTCCCTGGAGTTTAAGAGATTTAGTGAATCTACTCTCACATCATTAAACTTACTGTGAACCCACAGGCAAGACAGAAGTTGGGGGTTTTTGTGAGTTTGTTATTGTGGTTGGGTTGGGTTTCTTGGCACAAATGAGCATGGGTTTTTCAGGCAGTTGTTCCACTGGAAATCACAAGACATTTTCCAGCTCTGAAATTGAAATAGCAATAGCAAAAAGCCAGACAGAAGATGTTTACAAATACCTAGCCAGGGCAAAAACTTTCACATCCAGCTTTGAGAAAATTCAGTCGAATCTTTGCTTGTTCACAAACACACTTTAAACTTCAGCCAGGATTGTTTGCGTGCTTGCATTTTTTCTTCCAGTAAAAATGTCTTCCATCAGTTTTGGATGGGTGTTAAATGTTTCCTTGGGGTTTGTTTGAATGATCATGTTTTAAGATTTTATTTTTTTAGGCAAGGTAATTGATTAGACTGCTATATTTTCAGCAGGTATGTCGTACTTCTAACCTATGAATATACGTACTGCAAACTCATGACTTGGAAGAAAATTATGGAGAGAATAAAAAGTGCAAAATGTAGAAATGCTTAAACCTTGACGTATTATTAAATGAGATGCCAGTGGCATTCATACAGTGCTAACACAGAGATCTTGAACAATGATTTATGGCTTTTCACATTATTATTATTATTGTTGTAGATTCTTTTTTCCCCTCTATTCAGTGCAGCTTTTTTATTTCTTTCATCCCACCTAAGATTCTTCCTCTGAACACAGTTTGGTGGGTCATTGTATATTGTTTTTCAATCAGAAAACAAGGCATGCTAAGAAGAAAGAAAAATAATTCAGAGAAAGAATACCAAAGGATTTGAAAAACAAATTCTTTTAATCAAAATTTTTCCCACTTCTGCAATTAGAAAGAACAACAGTAGTTTGGAAAGAAAGGCTCTGCTTATGTTTGTGTTTGAAGATCGTAATAATCAATATTGATTTTGGACCAAATAATTGATGATCAGAAATAATCAACAAGATGACTGGTTTTTAATTGTCTGTTTTTAAAATAAGGCATTGCAGATAGCTGACCCTAAGTCCAAATAGACAGACTTGTATTAGTTTCTTTTCTTCCTTTGTGCTAGGGTAGATATTTTTGTGCTGGTTTTATATGGATATTCTGCTTTGAATTTTAAGGTAATTTAATGTTAACAATAGGCCAAAGAAAAGTCCATAACCAATTTTATTTACTAGTAGAGATGTAGCCTTTATCTCTTGCCCTTCTTGTCTGGTGGTATAACATGTAATAGCTTGATTGCCTTTCCTGGTTATTTAACATTCTTTTATACTACTATCCCAACCCTCCTAACAGTAACAACTTGGTTGGTATCTTACTTGGAACCACTTAGTTCTTATAATCTCAACAGTATAGAACATTTCAGTATGCAAGTCCTTCCTTCAGCACCTCTTTGTTTCAAACAACAAGCATGCAGCAAATGCATTTCTTGCTCTACCAGAGATTTTCTGGTTTGCAGTAATCTATGTAAGCATCCAGATCTCTGCTTTACTGATAACTGCTGGGAGACGGAACTCAGATGTGGCTGTTTTCTTAGTTCCACCTTGGTTTTATGCTATGATCAATTTCTAGTGGCTTTTAATCTTTTCGTTAGCACTGCTGTATATGTGTACATATACTTGTATTTTCCTCTCAGCTGGATCACTTTTGGTGTACTAGGGTTTTTTGCTTCAGGTTTGTCACTACACAAAGAACCTTGGTTGTCCTAAATATGCTAAAATAGGTAATACATAATCTGTTCAAGTCAATTTATTAAATCCTATCCTAATTACAATTATATGCTTTTGTCACTTCCAATTTGGTTTGTAAGAAATCTTTCAAGTACTCTATAAACAATTCAGATGTTGTTTTATCCTTTTTTTTTTAAAAAAAAAAGGTGTAAACTCCCTTTCCATTTAAACTGTAACTAGCCTATTTTTAAATAGTTAATACTTTCCAGCTACTCTGTGCTTGAGGGCCCTAACATGTATTTCTTTTTCAGTATTGGCTGAACTTTTGCCAATGGGTTGCAATCTTTTGCAATGAATACTGTGCAGAGTCATTACAGAAGTGCTGCAGTGTGCTTGACTATGCAATATATACAGACTCCTAATGGGATTTGTAAATTATTGCTATAGAAAATTGTGAGATGCAGGACAAATGGTAGAAGAAGAAAAGCTAAGATCAGGGCAATTGGAGGAAAAGGGTGCTGTGGAGTACTGGTACTACTTTCTACCACAACACCTATATTTTAGAAGCTCTCCAAATGCCTTGTAAATCCCATGAGGGAGTATGTGTACATTGTATATGCAACTGATCTACATTACCACTACAGTCCATTACTGTTGACATCCCTGTGAGGTAGATAAAATGTGTTTAATTAAGGTAATGATCATTAGCCATTGCAGACCAGGTGCCCCAGATGGTATACACCAGATGCTATACCCCTAATGATAGGTGTCAGAAAAATACACAGTTCAGAAAGATGGGTGAAACATCAGTGACAGTGTTAGAATGACAGAATACCCCTGAGCAAATACTCCCATACTGTGTGTGTAAGTGTATCTTGGTCTGAATCTTATCAGAGTACTTGTAAAAGCTAATTAATTTTCCTCATATTTCTTACAGAAGTGAAGTCTCCTATATGGTAAAGTAAGAGGGTATACAACTTCAACCATATAACTAGCCTTACTGGCTTCAGTACATTAAAATTACACACAGAATCGATTACCTCAGTAATTTAGGACTTCTGATTGTTTAACCACGAGGGAAACCTTTCCAACATTTATGTGTCTTGTGCTGGACTAGGTGAAGTGATCGTGCTATGCACAGATAAAGTCAAGATAGTAAGGTTCACAAAAAGTACTACTAAATCATTAGACAAAGTAATAATTACCTTAAGTGGTAAACCCAAAAGCTTTATTGTCCTTGGATGTTCTGATCAATATTGCCAAAACCAACTGTTTCTTCAGGTTGCTTAAATGTAAGGCCACAGCTGTGGTCCTCAGTGCAAAATTGAAACAAATATTATACTCCACAAAAAGAAGAGAAAGCTGGAAAAGATACAGAATTCTTGAAAATAATCTTTTTTGTTTTCCTTAAGTTTAGGAAAAATACAGTTAATTCTCATTGCGACCAAATCATTATCAGCTTTTAAAAATTTGTAAGCAATGATAAAGATGGAAGGATCGAGTAGATAGATGTTTAACCACTTCTGCAACAGTTCTACATTAGAAGTTTTGAAGGAAAAGAGGAAAGCAAGTTGAAGACATGTGGATGTTCTTATCCCAACTTTACTACTGTGTTCTGGGGGATTTGTAGCCATGTCTTTTTATTGCATGTCATTGAGTAGCTTTGCTGCAGAGGTGAACAGTTCATCTGAGCAGTCTTTGGTATTTGCTGAGCTGTTCATCAGCTTTCAACATCTGAAATTCTCAGCCTGGAGCCCCTAGTAGAACAAGACCATAGCTATGTAAATTCCTCCAGCATTTGTTAATGTGACCCATTTACCCATCATTTTCTTCTTCCCATTTCATTTGGAAGTGACAGTCCCTCTTCTTCCTTAAGTTTTAATTTAATTATTTTACAATGTCAGCATAAAATGCATGCCCAGTCAACCCTAAAAGCATAACATAATACTAACCATTAAAAATTAAAACTCCTGCTTTGGCTTTTCTCATTCCTGCAGACACTAGAAGTTTCAAACTACATCAGTTATGCTTATGCTAATTGCAGCAAAGCTGCACATTTTTCTGATGTTGCTTGAATTCTCTCAATATTGAAGCTCCCTCACTTAAGCTTTCCCAGATAATTTAAGAAATGTTAGATTAGAATATCAGTGTCTTTCTTCTTTTTCTCTCTCTCCCTCTTTCTCTCCCTCTTTAGGATTGGTTAGGAATAATTTGGTTATGCTAGAGAGTGATTCTGGTTGATATTAATTGATCCCAAAGAACACTTTCCCCCCAATAAATTTACAGTCTTTTTGTGATGTGAATCAGGTGATAGTATCTTCATGAATTCACCTTCCATGTTTATTATTGTGGAGTCCACAGTACAACTTCAGAGACATCTTTCGTGCAACTGTTAGTATAGTGGACTAGATTCCAATGAGAAGAGGTCAATGCAACATCTGTCTTATTTTGCCTACACAGTAATACACACCATTCTGCTACTTCAGGAAGCTCTGGAGTGTAACATAAACTGAGATTTAATGACTTGGAACCTGCTGTTTCAACTGACATTTTGACAAGCTGCTAGCCTGCTGTAGCTTATGCAACACTTCTGTTTTGTTTTCTTTTGTTTTTTAAATTCTTCACAGAGAGTGGCTATGTTGGCAGTAGATTTTACATGCCACTTTAACATATTTTGCAAAGTGAAGGTTCCAAGAGGAAAAATGGTGAGATGTGCAGAGCTGAGAGTCTTGAGTACCTGAAAAGAAAGCAGTCATGCAGATTATTTATTGTATTATCATAAACATGAACTGTTTCTTAATGTGAACTAGGATGTTAAAAAGCATAAAGGTCAGCTGAAATAGGAGTATTTATAACATGTTTCTATTGTCTTTGTTAGATGTATAGACACAGCCATTTGATTTAATAGAAATTAGGCATCTTCCTGTCACTGATGACGTGAACATTAAATGTATGTTTTCTTACTACAAGTGGTCTAGAGAATAGTGCAGACTGTATGATATCACTAAAATATTTTTAATCACTGGTGGCAAGCTTCAGGGCAAAACTAGTGGCTACAGCAATTTCTTGAAATAAGAGACACACCAGAGTTTAAGCTGTCCAGTGTTTTAGTTAATGCTGCTTTCAGCTCCTCCTAGGTTTCACTAGTTGTCTGGGAGGCGTTTCTCTTCCCATGACACTTAATGCTTTATGAGGAGAAATGTGTGACATGCATCAAGAAGAACAATTGATTTTGTAACTGAAGTCATAAAACATGTCCTAGGCTTCAATGAGTTACAAGGAGCAGTTGAGAAGTTGCCATCAGTGTCAGTACATCAGAGTCTGATCTTGTTTACACAAGTCTAATCACAGTTATGCCTATGTGAACTATGTGAAATTACTCTGATATTACCCTGCTTTTACTGAGATCTGGGTCCTATGGCTTTTTTCTATCAGTGCATGGTGTCCTTGAGTAAGGGTATGCTTCTCTGTTAGTGCAGTTCAGCTAAATGCTGCAATAGCAGAGGGCAAACTATTTTTAGTTAATGTGATTTTTAAAAAATAAGTTTCACGGCTCAGTAAAAACAGTGCACAGGCTAGATGTAACCAAGGAAAATGCAGGACTTAGCCTTCCCTCTTTGCATTGCAGTTCTCCTTTCTATTCTCTTTTTATCATGAGAAAATCTATGTATCCAACAGCCATGAAGTCTATGCTGTGGGTAGGAAATATTGATGTTTGGACTGGAAGGAAATGTTGTACACTCTGACCAGTAATGAATGGAAGAGCAGAACCTGACTGCTCACCTGAATGGCATCTGCCAGTCAGTCTGGATGTAATGCCTTATGCCACATTAGCACAGAGCTGTTTGGGGAATGACAGAAGTGTGTTTTTTTTCTGTCAGAATAGTGGTATAACCAGTGATTCCCGGGCCAACAGTGTGGGAAGAATAACTGGAGTAAACTGCCAGAGGAAATACATGAAAAAAGAACTTTATGTTACTGTGTTTTGGAAATTAGCTGTATTCTCAGAGTATGTTTTGGGGTTTATTTTTAAAGAACTAGAGAGAAAAAAACTTGAACTTAAAGGCTAATTGATAAATTGGTCTCTGCTTTCCTCAGGAGCCAGCAAAATTGATGTGTCTCTTGCTACTTCTATAGAATGTAGCAGTAGCTCCAGATTGCTATAAACAAATTATTCAGTCCTGAATTAAGGGATTGCTTACTTACCATTTCAGTTACAATTAAAGCAAGAGGGAAATACAATGCATACAGGAATAGTGGCAGGATTTCAAGTTCCTTAAACATCCTGGGTTTACTTTCCATCCATTCTGGAACATCTAAATCAGTGAAAAGTTCTGCTTAAGAAGAGATCTTATGGTCCTTTCAGTAGAGAAGATTCTGGGTTTTGCTATACAGTCATTGAGTGTTAATGTAATAGTTAAAATGAATACATTAAATGAGCATGGTCAAACCATTGTATGTGGCTTTATACATTCAACTATTTAGTCTATCAATTAAAAATTAATTGATTTTGTTTTTAATTGCAGGGCACTTAGCATACTTGTCTTTTCCGAGTAATTTGCTAGTCAGGTACCTTCTTTCTGACTATAGTTAATTCAGTAGATTTCAATACAAGTGGATTACTTCAGAAGTAGAAAGACATGTTCCCCCTCAGAGCATTTTTCTGCAGAAACTAAATGTTGGCTTCTATTCTGGAAAGCCTGTGACTGCCAAAACCATACATGGATTTGAATTTCTCACCTCACCAAACTAAGACTGTCTGGAAAATGGAACAGCATCTGCAGGTGCCTTTCACAAGACTGTCTTTGGAAACTTGACTTAAAATTAATCTCTCCATGCCTGATTTTCTTGGACAAAATCAAGATGCCAGAAATTACAAGCATAAAAGTTACAGTATGGTGTTTTTGGTTTGGTTTTTTAATTGTAAAACTCCAAGGCCAGATTAATTCTGCTTTTCTCAAATATATAGAAATGCTTATGTCTGGTTGACAAAAACATTGGTGTTTTTTAAATCCAAACTTCCATATGCAACCACTATGATTTTAAAACCTTTTCAACTCATTGTCAAATAAAATGGGAAGGTTACGTCACATTTGATTCTGAAATAAACAATTTTAAAGCTGACATCATCATCAGAGTAGTGGGTAATATAACATCCATTGACTATCTAGTTTCTGCTCTGGACCCTTCCTTTGAGACATCTGTATGCAGATAGACTTTGCTGTGAACAGGATTTGAGAGAGGCTAGTCTGAGGTAGAAGTGTATATTTGTTTCATTTTGCTATGTGATACTACTTTATCAATGTGGTGAAAAAGCCTTTTTGGATTTTGTCACTATTGTGACATTTTGTCATTAGTAGAGTATCTTTTTCAGAAGCAGCAGTATTAGCTGTATCTCCTTAGAAATACAGAGACTTGTGGGGGACTGTCACAAGTTTCCCTCTGTGGTTAGATTCCTGGCTTTTTCATCAGATATCCCGATTATAGCACCTGTTCCAGAATTGGTGCGTGAAAGCTGGTTCACATATTTTTATGTGCTACTTCAGTGCAACCTCTGCAAGGTGTATGACTAGGCATAATCAATACAGAATTTCATTATAATGTTTCCATAGTTTCAAATTTAAAATGTGGTTTAACATTACTCTTAATTGAGTGTAACATTGAGCAGACATTATCATGTTTCACTTGTGGATTCCTTGCCTTTGCACTGAGTCTACTGATCACGTGCCTTTGAGGTGAATCTGTTCAGTTTGTAGATTGTTAGAAAACTATTAATTTTATTTGTGGATTTCTATCAGGTCTGTGAGCTGAACCAACTCACCTTGTTGGCTGCATGATGATTAATTAGATCCAGTGCAAGAAAAACAGTGGGAGAGCAAGGCCAGGGATAAGTAAACTGAAATTCCATTTTTTTGGAAGAAACCTCAATTATCCTAGATTAGTGGTAATACAAAACTGTACTCAAAGATATTATGTGTGTCGTTCCCCCCCCCCCCCCAGGTAATTGTGCAGTCCAGCATGGCTACTCATGCTGATTTGTCATTATTCCCCTTTCAAAATCAAGAACATCAACGTGCAGGTAATCTTCCTATTTAATATAAATGGAAAAAACCCTTCTCTCTGTTTTGCAGGGAATTTTTGGTCAATCAGGCTCTAACAAAGAAGGTCAAGCATTCTATAAGTCAAGCATTCTATAAACAGTATTGCTAGTGTCTGATTTATAATAGTGTGGGATGCAGTTCTATAATTAATGTAAAAAAATGTAACCTTGTGTTGTAGGCTCATTGTATATGGGGTTATAATATAATCATTTATGTTTGCATGTCTGACCAAATCTTTCTCTTAATCTGTTTCTGGGAATCTGGTAGGAAGCTGATGTGAGATTTTTAATACTATTTATTATGACAAATAGTTGAAACTTGGAATGCGAACTGAGTTCCATTGTCACTTGTAATCTGTTCAGGAACCTGTAACAACAGTTTTAACAGTTACTGATGATGCTGATCTAGCTGAGCTCACACAGAATACTACTGTTATTAGAATGAATAATAACTGTAGCAGATAACGTATGATTCCTGAACCATTAACTATAGTATATTGGAACTTACTGCAAGTACCCAAATGAATGGTGACCACATATTTCTTAAGATTTACAGAAGATCCAGTACTAATGATAATCCCAAGCATATTATTCCAATATGCTTGGGATCTTGGGAAAATGAAATATTTTTCCTTATGTTCTACATTACTACATTTAAAAAAAAAACCTTTCAAATGACTTGAAAATGCAAGTTAATAGTAGGTGCTGTAACTGTTATATTGATGCTGTGAACCAGTGATGTCCCAAAATAATCCTCCCATAAATCACTGTCAAATATTGTGTGTAGGTTCTATTCTCTACCTTAATCTGTAAGCTCAAGATAAATAGTATCTATTTCAGTGAATATGTCCCTTTTTATTGTACTTCACATACCAGCTAGGTTTCAGCAAGGTTGATGTTGAGGAAATGCTTCTACCAGGTGATAAGGCAGATGAAGCCTTTATTCTGGGTGAAAAAAAAAAGGGGGGGGAGAGATTTGGATGCATTTCTGGTTAATGTAATCTCTAAATTACCCTGGATCCAGAGAATATATTGCTTTTTACATTATTCACACTTCAGGGCGTTTACCACTCAATACAGTTAATTTTGGAATATAATTCCAAAGGACTGAAAAATTGTAAGTTTTGCCTCTAGTTTTGATTGTAACCATAAAAGATACCATACATTGCAAAATCTAAAATAATTTTTGTTTCATATGTTCTAAGAATGTAATTCTGTCCTGGCAGCCCTTATATGACCTTTTCCAAAATTTGAGCAGTTGTTTGGGAAAGAAGTTAACAAATATGGTAAGCCTCCAGACACATAGTGACTTGCCAGTCCAACTGAATCCTTCTCTACTGTGATGGGTTGACCCTGGCTGGATGCCAGGTGCCCACCAAAGCCATTCTATCACTCCCCCTCCTCAGCTGGACAGGGGAGAGAAAAATATAACAAAGAGCTTGTGGGTCAAGATAAGGACAGGAGAGATCATTCACTAATTACCATCACGGGCAAAACAGACTCAGTTTGAGGAAAATTAGCTCAATTTATTACAAATCAACCAGAGTAAGGTAATGAGAAATAAAACCAAATCTCAAAACACCTTCCCTCCACCCCTCCCTTCTTCCTGGGCACAACTTCACTCCCGGATTTCTCTACCAACCCCCCCCAACGGCACAGGGGGATGGGGATGGGGTTTACGGACATCACACGTTATTTTCTGCCACTTCATCCTCCTCAGGGGGAGGGCTCATCACACTCTTCCCCTGCTCCAGCGTGGGGTCCCTCCCACAGGAGACAGTCCTCCACGAACTTCTCCAACGTGGGCCATTCCCACGGGCTGCAGTTCTTCATGAACTGCTCCAGCATGGGTCCTTTCCACAGTGTGCAGTCCTTCAGGAGCACGCTGCTCCAGCGTGGGTCCCCCACGGGGTCACAAGTCCTGACAGAAAACCTGCTCCGTGGGCTCCTCTCTCCACAGATCCGCAGGTCCTGCCAGGAGCCTGCTCCAGCGCAGGGTTCCCTTGGGGTCACAGCCTCCTTTGGGCACCCAACTGTTCCAGCGTGGGGTCCTCCACAGGCTGCAGGTGGATATCTGCTCCACCGTGGACCTCCCTGGGCTGCAGGGGGACAGCCTGCCTCACCAGGGTCTTCCCCATGGGCTGCAGGGGAATCTCCGCTCCGGCGCCTGGAGCATCTCCTGCCCCTCCTTCACTGACCTGGGGGTCTGCAGGGTTTTTTTCTCTTATGTGTTCTTACTCCTCTCTCCGGCTGCCGTTTCTCCCTGTCCCAACTTTTTTCCTTCTTAAAAATGTTATCACAGAGGCGTTACCACTATCGCTGATTGGCTCGGCCTTGGCTGGCGGCGGGTCCGTCTCAGAGCCGACTGGTATGGGCTCTGTCGGATACAGGGGAAGCTTCCAGCAGCTTCTCACAGAACCCACCCCTGTAACCCCCCCCGCTACCAAAACCTTGCCACACAAAACCAATACATCTACTAAGTTGGCACATGCCACTGCTTTTTCCCAGTGCAGAGGTTTACAATACTGTATCACTTCCACCACAAAATCACGTAAAGGAACAAAGGTTTTCTGACCATACTCCATACACTTTGAATTACTCTTGCAGTCTCACATTCTGGAGCTGTTCTGTGATAACCGAGCTTCCAAATACCAAGCTCCATGGGAGACTTATTATTCCATTTTGCTCCTTCTGGGGATCCAAACAATAAAATTACCTTCCAAATTAGAGTTATAGAATCATCCTAGCAATCTCCTTGGGCTCCATCTTAGCCCAAACATGCTGATGAATCAGAAATGTGCTCTGGTATTTTTCCAGTTTTTGATTTTTCACTGACCTAGAAATTCCATGTGTATGCTCAAATTTCTTGTAGTTTTTCTTTGACACAAAAACCATTGGCATTTTCAGACTGTTTCTTATAGTGAAAATGTACTATGAGTATTGTCCTTGATCTCCTTTCTGGATGATCCAAGCTTGTTTCTTCTACAGATTATCTGATTTTGTTGCAACTGTGAAACATGCACTAAACCTGCTCATTCAGTGAATATGCCAGAGAATTGCATTTCCTTGTTGGGTTGCATTGCTTCAGTCTGTGTAGCACATATAAACTAACTTCCCTTCATCATTTTAACCCTTGCCAAGTCGAGTCCATTATGATTTTTTGATGCACCTCATAATCAGGAATTGATTCACTTCCTCTTTCCATCTGTAAAAGAGAAGTCCTCTGCAAGCAACACTGACTTTGGGAATAGGTGACAGTAGAATTTTTGCAGTGTCAGCAAGTATTTTCCTCATTCTTTGTAGGATCTGTAAGACTGCACAGTAGGTTTACACCTGCTATAACTTTATTAATTGCCATTCTATTACATAAAACTGCTATCATTTTCCTAACAGACAGTATGATGGTGGTGTTGGTTTGGGTAGCTTAATATTTGAGGAAAGGTTTTTCAGAGAGGCTGGATTGGGGATTTTTGCACTTTGCAATCTGAGCCACTTACTGATGGGCTGGAGTTGTAGCTTCACTTTTTATGGCTTTCATAGAATCATATAGGTTGGAAAAGACCCTTAAGATCATCGAGTCCAACCATTAACCTAACACTACCAAGTCCACCAAGACTTTGCAACACTTTTGCAACATCTCTGCATTAGAACTGTGATTTGATTTTTACAGCTAGCTCATAGTACCTGGCTTATACACACTGTGAATGTAGGAGACCACTCTTGAATAGCTGAGTTCCTATTAAGCAGAAGTGGATTTTCACTGGTTTGAAATAAATAATATTTAAATGTTGTGAAGAAGCTACACTCTCTGGTGGAGACCTAAAATGTCAAATTTATGCCTCAGATGAATTATTAAATCTGTACTGCTAGCCATTGGAAAGCTATAGTTTCAAGGAAAACAGGGAAAGTATGAATAAGCAAATTCAAAAAACACACTTTTTTTTTAAAAAAGAAATTATCACCCCATATTGTTTTCCTTTCATTTTCCTACTCCCTACAAGACTCTGCTGACCACTACAAGTCAATTTACTTCTGGTTTCTCCATCTGTTAAAAGATAAAACAGCTTTTCTTCTGCAAGCCAACCATATAACCAATAATTAACTTTTTTGCTTTTTTTGTTTGTTTGTTTGCTTTCTTCCCTTTCTAGTCCAAAAAGCCTGATGTTCATTTTTCTTAACTCAGCAAGCAGAGGTCTGAGTGTCTCAAAAACACTAGTGTTTGCAAATGAACAGGTGCATCTTTGTAAAAATCTTCATGCATGCAGGGATGTATTTAACATGATCCTCTCATTTAATTCAAGATTAGAGCCCTTTTACATAGAGGAAAGTCAGAGAACTATTAAACAGCTATTAAACTTCTCTGTCTATGCCCTTTGCTCTTTGTGGTAGTTTATGGTACTCTGATAAATATTGAAGTAGGAAAACATTCACTCATAGCTTAATGGACAAGAAAGTCAGAGATCCTTATGATTGAACAGATTAACAAAAGTGCGGTAAGGTGGTTCATATGTAGAACAAACTGTTTGATCATCAATGATATTCTCTTTTTGAGGGACTAATTCTGACTTAAAAATTCCAAAGCCCTCAATTGCAACTACAGGGCCTTCACTGTATTGGCCATCTCTCTGTGTGCTAATAATAACCAGGAGTGCTCAGAGTGGGGCTGAAATTCTAGTTTGCTCAGCAAGAATTATAGAGCTGATTGAAAATTACTGAAAATGGGCTAATTAGAAAATTTCAGTAGGACTAAAGGAAACATTTAATTTATGCACATATTATTAAAATGTTCTTCTGATTGTGGTCAGATTTAATCATAGGCTTACATGTGCTGAAAATCCATGGCCTGGAAATCATACCATTCTTTAAAATACTAATGCTGTGTTTAGATGATATCATCTAAGAATGGTAACTCTTAGGAATGACAGATTCTCAGCCTTCTCTCCTAGTGATCTCAGAACCTCATTGCACTCAGCAAATTGAAGAGAAAATAGTTACAGTTAAATTCCTTCCTAAGCATTGTATACTTTTTCTATAACAATAACAAATAACATAACTGGAAAATGGGATACATTTTCTTCAAAGAGTTTTAGGAATATTTCTACTGATAAATACATAGCAAGTCATCTGGAACAAGGCAAAATTTCCAAGGGAGTCTTTATTCCCTCCCTTTTGCAATAGATGCTGTTTAATTTGCATCTTTCTTTTCTTCTAATAGATCAAGCTGTTAATTGATCAGAATGTAACCCAGTATCATAGCAGAGATCTTTTATAAGCATATCCTCTAAGCCAAAATAGCTTTCAGTTACATGACATTGTTTACTATACATTCTGGAATATTGAATTTAACACAGACAAAAGAACAGGTAAAAGCAGCTATGTGTAGCCTTCTTATTTGGAATATACTTATTAATGAGTAATTCAATTAATCATTATCAAGTTTATTTACTATTTTCCCATTTGGTACCACATAATCACCTATATGAGTTATTGCAAAGCGTGAGAGAAGGTAATTTTTTCATTCATATCTCAAAGAGAAGGAGCTGCTATGTTGCATCAACTTTTGGGAGTCAAGAAATCGATGACTAGCAAGGACATTTCAAGTCACACTTGCAAGTGGTTATTCCCTCTTGCTACAGTGAGTAAAAGGGGAAAATTGTATGGAGTGATAGGAAATGACTACAGTAGGTAAGAGCATAGGATAGGGCTCTTGGATTCTAATTTAGAACAGTGACACTTCTGACTGGCTTGTGCATGCTTTTCATTTAGCTCTGGTATAATAGATACATTGGGGTCCTACAACATACATCAGCTCTATGCTGCACATTCACTTATTCCCTTTTCCCCATGTTTCCTTAGCATCAGCCCCAGTTACTGCTGGGCCGGTGAAAGAAAAGTCTGAGCAGTACAACAGTGAAAAAGAGATTACCTTGCAGGATAAAATAAATTTTGTTCACTCATATTTCAACTGGAGCACCTACTGCAACTTACTTTCCAACTATTTCTGGTATACATTGGACTCTGTAGTTTTGTGAAGCTTTTGTTAAGCAATTAAATCAACCTAGAAATAATATGGCTCAGTCAGGTTCTCTTTGCATGGTCTATGAAGTGTGTGAATTAATACAATCATGTCTATGAAATTCTAGAGTGTTTTTGTTCTGTTAGTATTATAAGCTAGTTCCTATTGATTTAATAACAGAAAGTGAATACTTAGTATTCACTTACAGTATTACAAAGTGCTTTACAAAAGTAATTAATTTAGACTGCATTAGTTAAATATTTTTAACACAGACTGAACGATTCTTTAGACACAACATGGTCCAAAATATTTTTGGTTTCCATAGTACAATATTTGTACTAATGTAGTTCAGCATGAATGTAAACACCATGTTTGTTTTCAGCCCATTCCTTGCTGCTGCAAGCATGCATTTGCCTAATCATACATTTTTGGTTTAAATGAAGTCTACTTATTAAATGCAGAATATGTTTCAAGATCAATATTACAAGCAATAACTGAAACATAAATAACGTGATCTAATGCAGCTCCAGCATAATTTTCATGTCTAAGATGCAGAATTTAGTTGATACTACATGTATAGGCTTCCCCCCTGCCCAATTCAGCTAGAACTGAGAGAATGGCCATGCTGGATGAGATCTGGAGACCATCAAGTGGAGCATCCAGTTCCCAGGAGATGCCAGCCACAGATGCTTTAGTAGAGCATTCAACATAATAATTAGGACAATCTGCTTGTTTTCCCCTAATGCCTAATAAGTAGCAATTGTCTTTGGTCTCAAAGGAACCAATGTTTAGATCCACTTCTTACATCCACGCTAACTCTTCTTTTCTTTGTCCACACTACTGTAACTCAACATTCCTGTAATTTCTACAAATTCTAATTCTTTTTGAATAGTCCTGTGTTTAATGGCAATGCTTCTTAAAGCCTGTTTCTGTGTTGTACTATTACCTTTCATCAGCCGGCAATTAGCTTGCTTCCAGTTTTGAGTGCTGTCTCGTTCTTACCTTGTGAGATGAAGAGAACAGAAGTTTAATCTACATTCATTGTTTCTACGTCTTAGTGTCTCCTTTGTGATTTTTTCTTTTTAAAAATAAACAGTCCCAGCATTTTTAGTATCCCACTCCTTGGTTACCTGTTAAGTTTCTTGCCCTTTTTTTTTTTTTGAGATCAAGTGACTAATAATGAATAAGTTTAATGGAAGTAAACATTGCCATTTTTTAGACATCTTTCTGAATTTATAATGTTGGTTTCCCAGAGAGTCAGAGGGTTATACTGAATATGCAAATTAGATGCTCAGGATCCATTGTGCTAATAGGGGAGAGAATAATGATTTCTTTAATGGCACATAAATATATTCCCAGATTACTCTTTACCCACTTCCCTTTGATTTTTGGATTGCAGCCACATCTTTTCCAAGGGACTTTATTTAGGCATCTATGGTGAAGCCCAGTTAAGTAGCAGGAACATCATATCATGCTATAGGTTTTTGTAAGGACGATAATAAATAACTTTTTGTTTTTTTAACATATATTTGTTGCAAACATGACTTGATTTTCTTATTAAATAAGAGAATTTTCTTTTTGCCTAAACATTCCTGTGCAAATGGTACTGGAGGCTGTTTCTACTACATAGAGCATATTTACTAACATTTTGAATGAGAACATTTAAATTAAATGTTCTTTTCTTATTACACTATTTTAACTGAATGTTATTACAATTTATACAAAGTCACATACCTCTTTGAATTATGGGAACCCCTTGATTTCAACAGCAAGGTGTCACATATCCTGTTTATGCCACTGTCATAGTAAAAATATTCTGGATTTTTTAATTTGCTCAGTTAACATACATCAATCATCCCTGCTAATGAGCATCGTTTCTTTCACACAAGAGATTCATTAAAACTTAAAAATTAATTGCCCATGACCCAGAATGATACTGTGTCTCAGCTGGCATGATAAACACTATGGTTTGCAAACTGTATTTTCTTTTTTTAACCTTTGTAACATCAACTGTTATTGATTAAAACAGGCTAGCACTGCCAACTATCGTATAGTGTAGTGCAACAGCAGAGGATTATCAGGAACATCGTTAGTCCCCAGCAACCAAACACACAAGCATATAAATTTATACCACTGTCTCTTAAAACACAGTTAATTTGTTCATATTTTCCTAAGAGCAATTAACAGCAGACAGGAGTTTTAATGAAATAAGCTGGTGATTCCCACAGGGACTATTTGTAATGAACATTACTGAGTAGCAACAGCTTCAAAGCATTTACGATAAGACATGATTAATAACAAAGCTGTTAAGCTACACATTAGGTAAAATACAGACCCTAATTAAGGGATATTCCTAATTAAGTAATCATATTCATTGGTATATTCCCTGCCTAAGTATATTTTTGGGTAGGTTGGTTGCTTATTTAGGGGGTGGTGGGACTTACCTTTCAATTTTTTTCCTGCAGGATCAATGGAATTCATGTCACTTCTTGCACAAAAGTAATTTTCAACAATGTAATGGTCTAGTGAAGTGGGATTGTATTGAAACATTTAGAAATTTCAGTTAGAGTGTCTATTTATGTCAGTTACTTGGAGCTGTACAAATGAGTTCTTAAGGGAATTAATTAATTTTCTGTTAGGGTTAAACAGCACTGTTAAACATGGGAGCTTGTTATAAAATCTGCCAAAAGTTTAATAATCAGAGTCTTAATTTCTGCATGACTGAGTACTGAATCAAACACACTCATTTAAAAAAAATGAACTGATAATTATAGTTTTATCAAATACAGAATTTATGATTTTAGTTTTGCTGTGTGTAACACTTTATTCCAGGTTTCTTTGAGTTAAATAAAACCCTTGAGATGACAGCCTAGTATTTTTCACTATTTAGACATCTAGTATGTTTAGATTTCGAAGAGTAATATGTAATGTAAATCATGTTATTTTGCACAAGCAAAAACAACTGCACTGGCAGCTGTTATAAAAGTGAGGTTAAAAAATCTTCAGGAGCTCTTTAGGTGAAATAATTATCCAAAAAATGAGAATCATATTTAAGAAACTTATGCCAGAAAGCGAGATTTTTCCAAGCACCTAAGTGATTTAGAAGCAAGAACACCACTTGAAATCAATGACATTCATGCTTCTAAGGAATGTAAGTACTTAAGAAAAATCCATGACATGATGAAATAAATGCCTGGATTTTTAAAAATGCAGTATCATTGTTCTACAGAACTCTTGGATATTCTATAAATTGTATCGTGATATAATTTCATAATTATTGGTATCACTGCACTCAAGTTAGTATTTGACTTGGCTTGCTTTAAAATATCGATGCAATTAAAATTCTCTTACTTATGTTTCAGTAACCTCAGTTGTGAATGTCAGCCTTTTGATTGAGGGTGCCTTGATGTTTTAGCAGATCACTTGCAATGCTGTTCACAGCACAGTGTCTTTAATCCGATTCACTTACTCCCTGTAGCAAGTTTTGAAATCAGAAACAGTTGTGCTTATATGTCCTGACTGCATAAACTAAATCTGATGTTTTGATTGCATTGTCTTACTGCAGTCCTTTAAAAGTGTGACACTTTAAGCGAGAAATGTACTGCTTTCGTTATGAAACCCCCCAAATCAACATAATCAAATTGTTATTAACATTTACATAAGGTGACTTTCCAAATCAGAATTAATTCTCTTATTTTGGATTCACAGTTTTTTCTTTATGGAATGCTTAAGCATCACATATACACGAGGAAAGTCAGTTTAATGATAATTGGAATTCTTTCTATTGAATGCATTGCGTATTCACTTGCTTTCAGGACAGGAGTTCTAACACGAGGAAAGTCAGTTTAATGATAATTGGAATTCTTTCTATTGAATGCATTGCGTATTCACTTGCTTTCAGGACAGGAGTTCTAACAGGGACCATTATTCCATGCAGAGACCAAGCAAGGTAGTGCAAATGAAAAGTATAAGTGAAGTAGCATTTGTGCTCTGCACTAGAGTTATAAAGACCAAGTAAATAATTTGGCCAGGATACAATAATACATTGTACTAATGTATGCATACTAATATATGTACTAATACATCACTAGTACAGTGTACTAATAGCCACTGATTTCTAGTGAAATGAACTTAAAGCTATGCATAACTGTACATTTTCCACACTGGTGCTTTTTCCACTGAATTTACTGATTGCTGTGTTTTCTACACTACTTCAGACAATTAAAAAAAAAAAAAAGCTACATTTTATAAAAAGTCATGAGATCATTTATCTTTATAAAACTTTATTGATCCCGATACTGGACCTACGATCTTGGTGATCTGATTTTCTTCGTAGAAAGAAGTACATAATCTTTGTGTTGGTAGACAAGCCCCTAATTTTAGGTCATCGTGTTCCCTCTACTAGGATGGGTTAGATGAAGAAGGGTCCTGAATGCATTAGATGATTTAGTCTATTAATTAACCTTTCAGATGTAGAATAATTTTAAATACCTCTTCAAATTACTCATATGAAGCTTTTCTCTGCTTCCTTAAAGATCCTGTATTTTTATCTCATGATGGTACTTACACACACTAGTCAAATCCCTTCTCAAGCTTTCGTTAAGATAAATATACCAATTTCTCTGTAAGGCACTTTTAAAGACATGATTCTTGTTGAGCTTACCTTGTTTCTAATGTTCTCTGTTGTCTAATAATTGTTTTGCTAAAGCAATCATAAAGAAGATTTTGCTCCTTCCAAATAAATCCAGCTGAATAATTGCTGTTCTCTAGCCTTTAGTTAAGCATTAATTCCAAAGCTGTTACAATAGCTGCTTTAAAAGCACTGTTACACTTTTTTATCATACAACTCAATTTTTATGATGTAAATATTTGTACCTAATGGACAAGATTATAAATTGGGAAAATATATAGTGATTTTGTGAATAGAATTAAAATGTCTTATATGTGAAGGAAAACAGATTATTATTATTATTATTATTATTATTATTATTATTATTATTATTTTAAATACAATGAATCTGAAAATTCATTCTATTTCAGTTTATGCCCTGGTGAATATAGCACCAAAGCAATTCACACTGTCTCTTTCTGTGTCTATTCTATAGGCTACATCTGTTAAGGAAGTAAAGAAAAATTGGTTTCCCATATAAGCAAGTACAGTAGTCATTTTAGTAGAAGACAAAGTATTAGTATTGCAAGATAAACACATATCTGATGTGATGGACTCAAGGGCTCCTTTGAGTTAGGTCTTGGCCACAGAACTCAAACAAGCAATACAGGACTCCGTCTACATTTCCAAAGCAGTGTTAGGGTGCCACAGTCAACAAAACATTCATTCTAGCCTCTTGCGTGGATAGTACAGTGCCAATTACTGTTTCATTAAGCACCAGTCCCTGTAAGCATAAGGACTATTCCAGCTGCAGAAATCCAATGATTTTAGGTATTTCATTGCCATAAAATTAAAACAAATAAAAATCCCCGCAACACTTCCATGCAGTTTGTTGTATACTAGAAATAAAGGACTGTGCTGGAGAGCCTGGGTTAAGCTGTGGACATTAACATTTCTAAATCTAGTAAATCATTTAAAATAGTCATTGTAATGAACCAATGCCAACGTAATTAAGTATAAAGACTCTGCAAATCATACATTAATTCTTCTTTTTAATTTTCAGCATCACTTTATCAAAAGAAACCCTCAGCACATCTGTTGATATATTTTGAACTTGCTATTTATAAAATTTTGGAAAACTACTTGCCTCTGATTGCCCCATTTCCATTATATACATATTCAGATGTGTAATTATAGCAATTCAAAACCAGTCTGTACAGTGCAGTATTAAATACAAGACAGGTTTTAATTAGAAATAGAAATACAGGCATTGCGGGTTTGTAAAATATCTTTTTTGTGTTACTACTTTTTGGAGTGATGATAAAACCTGACTCTTGAAGTTATTTGATTTATACAGAAAACAATGTTTCTGGAAGCAATATGGTAGCATTATTCATAAGAAATGCAACCTACTGTAGATGAATGTTTAGTATCTGAAAATGAAAATGCGATAATTCTTGTAAAAAATGTTTGGGTATTGAAATGTTCTCCACTCATGCTCATGGCACTTGGAAATTGCATTGCCTTTTTTTTTTTTAATTCTTCCAATTTTTTATCAGAATTTATTTCAACAGTTCAAGTTGAGAAAAAAATTATTTAAAAATTAAATTTATTTCTATTTTATAGGATTTAAACCAGAATGATTGTTAGTTCTTCCAAATATTATAACTAAATAAATGCATATATATATATATTGAGTTTAAATAAAACAACAATGAAATTTTGAAGTATAATTACTTTTTTCTTTCTATTTTTTTCTGCTTCTAACAGTAAACACTGATAACCAGTCCTTTTCATTTTCATTTTTCTGTGTATGTAGCTATTCTTTATTTTCTGAATTTTGGAGAAGAAAAATGCAAATAACCAAAGATGGGGAAAAAAGCTATGAAGCTTTGTGACATTTCAAAATCCGTAAGTTTTTGTCTTAGCAGTTTTTGTTGTTGCTGTTGAACTATGTATGTCCCCATGGATGTGCGCATTGGTATGGCTCAGGCTTTTACACTCTTATGCTTAGCCTTAGCTGAGGAAAAGTATGTATGACTATTCCAGAGGAATTAAATTCCCAGTGCTGAATAGAAAGGGAGTTACTGTTTTCTGTAGCTAACTGGGGGAGTATCAGCAGAGAAACCCAGACTGCACATTTGAGGGTGATTTACCATGTGTAAATATTTGACTCAGTTTGGGGATGAATAGAAGAATTTGTTGAATCAAAACAAAAACATGCTTAAGTTCCATTATAAAGGCATTGATTATCAGTGAGAGCATAGGTACTAATTTTTTATTGTATGGAAACAACAGTAAAATTCTTTACTTGTTTTGTGTCAGGAAATTGATGAGAAAATACTCTTTAACAATTGGTATATTTTTCAGGCTCCCTGCACAGAAAACAGTATGTTTCTCATAAAGGAATATATATTTTCTGGATGTCAATTAAATATAGGGGGCTTTGAAGATTGTCCAACAAGCATGGAAAATAAACAGCAAACTGAATCTGAATACCAGATTGAATCACGTTTGAAATGTGAGTGTGCAGTTGCAGGAATTTTTGGAATACCTTTCACTTCAACTTTTGAGAAGGGGCATTTTTGTGAGGTGAGATTTACCAAAACCAACCAAACAAATAAATGTGATTCAAAATAAGTATACCTAGGTTTAGTTAGTTAACCTCCTACATGAGGAAAGAAATCTACAAATATGAACAGAACATTCTTTGCCATAGGGCTGGAGTTCACCTCCCTTATCTTTATTTACCTAAAAAGCAGGTATCTAGTCTAAGCCAGTTAGCCAGCACAGTGCTCCTGGGAAAGGAGATATTGCTCATACAAGGCAAGCATAGGATACAAGAATCACCGTCTTGAAGTGTGTATCTTATTCAGTTGATCACAGAGGTAGCCCAGATGACTAGCCTTTAACAGATACCTAACTTCTGGATGGTTCTTGAATCCCTCTCCAAATATTGAATATATTTTAACCAGACATATTTCTTTTGAACAGAATTGTGTAATTCTTTTGTACAGAATTGCACTAGTGAAATCTACCTTCCTAGCTTGAGGTCATATACATTCAGATAGATAGTTTTAAGATATTTTTATTATATTTCAGAGACACAAAATCAGTTTCTAAAAGATTAGTGCATGTGTTTTCCATGTAATATACAATTACTAAATTATAATGCATTATTATAAAATAACAAGTAGTTTATGTATTGTACATAGATGGTAACACAGCAGGAGAAACTGAATTCATGCCTATTCCTTCATCTGCTTCTTTTAACTATTTTTGTTGTAATAATCCATGTCACTCCTTGATCTGTTTCCATATAATTATATTGAAATTATCTTCCAAATCATTCAGGTTTCTTTTCCAGAAATGTCAGCTGTTCACAGTCTTTTCTGAGGCCAGGTTCTCTTCAGTTCCTGGCCATCTATTGAAGGACTTGGCCAGAACTTCTCAACAGTTAGCCAATACAGATTTTTTTAGGGCGTTGAATTGTTAAACTAATCACTGACCTTAACAGCAAGTCTGAGCCGGACAAGGACTATTGTAAGCATCATTCATGTTCTTTATCCAATATATCACCCTCAAAACTCTTATTGGAAAATAGAATTTTATATCTTTAATCTATTATGTTCAGAATATTAAATTAACATAGTGTAAATATTTCAACATGCAAATATAATGTATTAGGCTTTGCCTGGAAACTATTGAAGATGTTATTGACACTTCTTACTTTATATTAAAATTCCCGCTCATTGTAGATGGAAGAATATACATGCATTTATTGATAATCTAGGCCAATATAGATAGAGTAGATTTTCCTAAGTACATTTCTATTTTTTACTTCTATTGTCTATTCTCTCTTTTTAGATATTTCTATTTATAGAGATATTTTTATTGAAGTGTTATTGTATATTCAGTATTAGTTTTGTCCCAATTTTATATGTGCCCCAGTCTTTCTCCTGTGTCTGACCAGAGGGAATCCATGTTTTCTCTTGCTACCTTAGTAGTTGGTTTTTTGCTTGTCCACATTGCTCTGTGTTAAATTTAATTTGTTCGGCCTGTTGTTCTGTCTATTCATAAAGCTTTATAATTTTTTTTCTGAAATCTTTTAGTCTTCTATAACATCTATTAGCTTAAGGAGCAATTCGTTCTTGACCTGTAATGTTCTGTAGCGTATTAAGCACAAATATTGAGTTTATTCCCAACAGTTTGCAAATACCTTATCCCTTAAATATGTCAATGAATCATGGTTAAATAAACAGATTAAATCATAAAATATTTCAACAGCATGTACTTGGGGTTTTGTTTATTTTCATTTGTTTTTTTCTCTCTCTCTCTCTTCAGTGGTGTCTATGTAATTCATACACATGGAAGTGAAGAACTGTAGTTGTGCTGTGTATGCTCAGAAAAATTACAGCAGAACAAAACTCTCCTAACAGAATATATCTGCTTCTGAAATTTTGGGTTCCAGTGTGACAAAGGAGTGCTTATAACCAAAATAAACATCATCTTGTGCAGAGAGCTTTTCCCTTTAAACTTGTGTGAGTTGGCTAAAGCTTTGTTACAAGTCTCTCTGGAGAGGACTGACACTCAGGTTGCTGACAGAAGAACTCTGCAGTTAGCTCAAGGGGATTTCTGCATCACTTCGTCTGCAGCTATGATCGGGTTTTTAAAGTTCTCCTTGAAGATGGGCTGTAACAGTTTGAAAGGCAAACAATTCTGGAAACTTCTGTGGAAGAGAGGTGGGGGAACCCAAGCACCCTGCCCCTGCCCCTGCCCTGCCCCAAAGAAACTCCCAACAGCTAATGACTTGTCTAGAGGACAGAAGGTGAAGTATTACAATCAAGCTCTAAATATACACTGAAAACATTACTTGGAGCTTTGGTGAAAAATCATGTAAGGTGAGACTTTACGTTGCATGTATTCTGGGATAGTACCGTCACTGCAGAAGGAATAGCATAGCTTCAGCTGTGCTTTCTGTTGAGAAATTTGGACAGCAAAAACAGAAAAAAAGAAGGGATTTGGAAAAATACTTGTAAAGATTGGTCAGAACTGTGTACAAATGACAGGTCCTGAGTTGTTAAGTAGTACTTCTTCATGCACAAAAGGTATTTCAGTGGTCATCTCTTAAGGAATTTTAAATTCTTTTGAAATGCCTGCTGAAAATGCCAATTTAATCCCCCCCCCTTTTTTTTTAATTTTACATTTTATATAACTCTGTCAAATCCATTTAAAATTATTTTATGGTTTTACCCCAAACTCATCAAATATATGTTCACAGCTTTTGGGGGGGGAAATTAATCCCAAATTTTCTATTCTTTCTCTCTATCTCCCACCGTCCCCCCAGTTTGTTCATGAATAATACCATAATGTCCTGTATTGGATAATTTATGTTCTCTGAGAGGTTTAATTGTACAATAATAACTCAGATTATCCATAGGCCCCAGATTATCAATCACAGTACAAATGGCTATGCTTCAGAAAAGTTATTACCAGCTAAACAAATGAGCTTTATCATCTAAAGCTACTAAACTACTAGAGTACCCTTATGCATGACTAGCCCTGAGTTCTGATTATTAACTTCAGTGTTGGTAAGATGCATGCCAAGTTAAAATTAACCACAAGTGAAGGAGGAAATGCTTAAGACTAGATCCTAATGTAATGTTAGTTTAGCTGTGGCTAATATAGTTGCATGTCAGAGATGCAGATTGATTCCAGCTCCTTCTTACAGTCAGTTCTACTCTAGGAAGTCCGTGCTGTGATCTGAAGAACAGATACAACTCTATGCATTCCTGCTCTTTTCATGCCAAAATGATTCACAGACATACACCTTCCATTAAAAGGCAAGATTTACCCCTTACTATCTAGTTCCCTTACAATCTAGTTGAAAATCAGGACTTCTCTTCCTTCTCTTACTGGGCAGTCTCCTGTCCAATTCACACAAAGTGGGAGTATTATTTTTGTTACCTGTCTGCAGCTGATACTGAAATGGAGATGCTAGCTTTCCTCTGCTTTCAGTTGTGCCATGCAGAAGATCTTCCCTGGCGTTACACAGAAGGAAGATGCTGGGCCCATGAAGAGAAAGAGTTTGGATGGGGAAATTTGGAGGAAAGAGATTGGGTGTCAGTAGAGATGAAAGCCCAGGTGTAAGTAATAGGTGAGGAGGTGATGAACTGAGTGGCTAAGAAAGATTGAAACTGTGCAGAAACACAAAGAACAGGAACTGAAAAGCAATGATACAAAGCAGTTTTTTATAAGGAATAGAAATGGGCCTGTGCCCACCATAAAATTTGATTTTCCTGAGCCCAGAACAGAACCAAAGATTCTCAGATTTCTCCATGTCTGTGCTTGTTAATAAATTGCTGGGAAGTCCAGTGGTTGTCCTACAGAACTCTGATTTTCATCTATGTTAGTGAAAGTACGAGATATTTCATAGTTGTAGAAAACTGCAGTAGAAACTGTGAGGGATTCAAAGATTTCAGCACTGCTTATTACTTATATCAGTGACTTGGATCAGGCTACATAACGGAATTTCTGTTTAGGGTGGTGTAGGTTTTTTCCCCCCCTAAAAGAAAGCAATTTTGCTTGTAGGTATTTTGGATATATATATATCTTGGTGTCATCCCAGGCATTTTATAATCCTATAAACACTTCAGTTCCCAATAAAGTACTATTCTACTTTAAAACAATATCTCGGTTTCTCATAAAGTGCCTGAACTTGTTATTCTGTGTAGCATGTTTTTTGTCACAGTGTTGCCAAGTTTCCCTTTTGAGAGAAGAGGAGGAAAACAAAATAAAACTTCCTCAGGGACATGGGAACCATCTGCCCCTGTTCCAAAGAACACCGAGGGGATTTCACCAGTTTTCTATTTTATTAAGCAATAACAGATTGTGCTAAGTCAGGCACCCAGTCATTTAAGAAATGCCAGTGTTTCTGATTCATAAAGCTTTCTGAAAAGTGAGCAAATATCTGCTGGTCTATATTATTTTTGATAACAAGTTCAGTGGGTCTTTCCAAAGGAAACCATATGGGTGTTTTAGCTGATCAGATATGAATCAAAAATAAACATTTGGGCAGCATATTTTAAAGGCGGTATGCACAAATTAATATGGAGATAATTATTGCTCATTACTAGAGCTTGTCAAGAATGGAATTTTATGTTTTGGGAGAAAATCTGTATTTTCTGCAGTTTTCAAAAACTGAATAAAACAATGCATTTTACAGAATGAAATAAAACCCAGAATTGCTCAAAATCTTTCAGGTCACTACACAAAATGAATTCTACTTTGTTTTGTACTTTTTTGATTTTCCAATTATATTGATTTTTATATTCAAAAAGATATATTTATAAATATATTTATTTTCAATATAATATTATTTTTATGTTCGGTATATTTATACTGAAAATTACTTTTTCCATGTTGAAGAAGTTAGCTTAGGTGGCTTAGAGCTTTAGTGCAAGGATTTTTCCATGCTTCTTCCCCAATTCCTTTTATGAAAATGAAGTATTGCTGAAATTAACGTATCCTACCAAACTTTTTCCTTTTGTCGAAATGGCATAGCCCATTTAAAAGATATTCCATCATAAAACTCCCACAAAACCCTGGAATTTATCGATAAGTTTGACAACTTCTTTCTTTTTATCTAACCTGGATCTGTTAGCAGATATTATTTTACAATGCATAGCAACTGCTTTTTATGATTAGCTGTACTGTATTAATCTCCATTTCTTTCCTATATTTAAAGGACTGGTATTCAAATACATATACTAAGGAAGACTGGATGAAACAAAAATTGTTGTCCTTTTTGTACGTATCCATTACGATAGCATATATATTCTGGACAATGAAATATCATCCATATTGAAGTCATGAAGAATTTTGCCATTATCTTTAATGGTACAGAGTTTTCGCCCTTGGGATGTTGTTTTAGATTTAGCTAATGTGCAGAAATCTTTATTGTTGCCTCATTTAGCCCAGTTATTATCAGTAGGAACCATATGCACAAGCAGTTCAAAGTTTTAATATTGGAAAGCAAATACCCTACTAAGTTTGCTTTGCTGTAGGTTCTACTTAAATGATAGTTGGTTGTAAGATAGGTCTTCTTTAAAGCAGTCAACAATAACTTAGGAAAATATTTAAAAAAATGTTTTCTAATATTCCATTCCAGTCCATTGCCCCTGGTAAAGATTTTCAGTTTTTTTATTTTGCTAAAACAAATTAAAAATTGACTTCAGTGGATCAGAGCATTTCAGGAAGGAACAGGAATGGAATCTGAATCACAATGCAGACAATACATTTTTCAAGTGTTATGCGTGGTATGTATATGCAAATTAATTATGAGCATAAAATTTTAACTCAAATTAATTTCATATTTTCAAAATATAAGGCCTGTTTTCAAGCACTTATCCAACCAACTGGTAATCAAACAGGCTAACATACATTTACTTGCTTGTAAAAGAACTACAAAGTATATTTCAGTACCTGAACCACGTAGAATTGGGGCAGTCAATGGTGTGGTTTAGGTGGTTTTTGATACTAGCTTTCTCTGTGAATTTTGTATTTCTGCAGTGTTTCCATTGTCTAGTTCTCAGGGCATCTCCCCTACCAAACTGTAGTCCTAAGCGCTCCTGGTCAGAACTGTGGCAAGCAATCTGAAAGTGATTTCAGCTGTTAGCTTACAAACCATGACTCAAGAGCAGCAGAAGTAAAGCACAGTACTGCTGCAAAATAAATAAGAAAAAGAATTACAAGCAAAAGTGTGTGCAGAAAACATTCTGCACAAGAATTAAGCAGAAAGACAGACATGAATGCAGGTCTTAACAAACCAACTTTTCAAAAGAATCTTACACGCTAGAAGAACATTGTCTAGAGAGACATGGAAGGCAGAACTGCCCTTCTGGGTCATAGATGGCATGGGAACATTTGATTCATCACTTGGAAGTTTGCTCCAATAAAGTCATTGCAACTATAGTCCTGTATGCCAAAAGTGTTAACTGTTGGGTGAAGCGTTCTGCTGCTAATAGTCTTTATAATGTCAGTGGCTCTATAGTAGTTGGCCTGCTATACATTTCTCCTCAGTCAAGATGCATTTTCAGTGTTTCAAACTGAGTTATTGAGCCATCATCTTCCCATATTGTTTGTTACTGATTAGTATATTCTAACAGCAAAGGCTAAGTCTGGTTGGTTCCAAAGTACTATGGAAAATCCAACTACAACAGAAAAGCTTCAGGAACATAAGCAAGTAAAAATATTTTTCTCTTAAGAAGTGCTTTATATCTGTTGATCCCACAGTTTGTATCTAAATGGTCCCATCTCCGTCTTGCAGTTGGGTATTTCAGAGAATAAAAGGACAAAGTAATTTGTTCAGCATGACACCACACAGCCAGGAGAAACCTTCTGGTTTTCTGACTTAAAGCTGAGGCCCTATGTCACTAAAGTATGCTATTTTCTGTCTGGTTAAACCTGTCATGATTAGGTCTGTAAAAGGAATGAATAAAGAATAAAGGGTCCAGCTGATAAGAGGGGAAGCCAAAATTTCATACCAAATATGATGAAAATTGCATTGTTTTCATACTTTTTACATGTGTTCTTGTTGCTTATGTCTGTCCTTCCCATATGTGGCTATAATGAGAAAAGAAATAACTTTAACCTTTCCTGTTAGAAGGATAATTGTTTCAGTGGTATCCACAAACAATGTGTTGTGAAAAGATGTACTGGAATTACCACAACAAGGTATTTTCCTCCTAGGTTTCTAGACTTCTAGATCATAGAGAGGTTGAGTATTTGTACATTTAAATTAGATTATTTTCTGGAGTTCTGTGATGAAGAATTAATTTTGAGTCAGTAGATAGTTCTGTCATTATTTGTAAGCACAAATATAGTCTCGTAATCTTTTTAAACAGTATTAAAAAAAAGTACAATTTTTAGTCTATCTGTAGTCCACATAATGCAAAAAAAGAAAAAAAAATTACTCTGCCTCTTGGACTTGATAACTGTGCCATTTATTCTCCACTTATTTCGCTTTAAAAATTCAGAAACCTTTAGAATTTTTAATGAATTAGAAGCATTAAGTCAATGGGTTTTTCTGTGTATCTAAGGCAATCTTCTACTTCCACAGACATAGCATCATATAAACCGGTTATAAATTTTAAAGGGAGCAAAGCTTTTTCTCCTTAACTAATCCTATGGACATGCACTTCCACAATTTTTGTGTTAAAACATCTTCCAGTTTTCCAGGCTAAATTTATTCTAGTTAATAAACATTCGTTGTTATTCCCACATGTTTTTTAACTCACACAGCTGTCTTCCTCCTGCTTTCTGAGCCTTCCAGCAGACACCCAGGATACTTCTGTTCTTTCTTTGCTAGTCTCTCTTCGAGCAAGCTCTGTCCTCTTCACCTACAATACACACTTTATTTCTGATAATGCCAGCAGCCTTCCACTTTGTTTGTTTCAGTATGGGTTCAAACTGAACGTGGATTAACATAACAGTGGTAGTACACTTAATCACTGCACTTACTCAAGATGTTGTAGGTATGTTTGCTTTCCTTGGCAATTCCAGTTCTGTACAACTGCAGCTAGAAAACATCTTTTCAGTCCACTAGTTTTAATATCAGTCAGGGAACTTCTTACTGGAATGTTTGTCTGCAAAAGTGTAAAGTAATTGGAGTTTCTTAAGACTGTTTTGAGACTGGGTTTTTTTGCTTAACAAATATATCTGAAAACAAGTGAAAGGTATGGCTGCATCTTAAACACCTGCAGAGTTAGGTTTCCAGTATTGAAGTTCATTGTTTCAGTGGAAGATTCCTAAAAATTCAAGGTAGAAAACAAGCATGCATATTCTAAGTGAAAGCTCAGATGAAATGAAAACCAAGCAAAATCCTTTCCTTTTCATGCATCATCACCATCCATAAATATCCTGTAAGCTCAGTTAGACCCCAAGCTCCACCTGTAGAAATTCATTTTGCAGTGAGGTGGCATAACTGTAATTAAGGACAGAAATGACTCTGCAATTTGTAATCCAGTTTAGGTTGTCAGTGGGTAAAATCATCGGACATTACCAACTTCAGTGGAGCTGTTCTTATTTGTTCTTAGTACCCACCACACAGTTCATAAGTCTGCCAATACTTGTTGAGAGAAAGAAAACTTGGCTCACTTTCTCATGAGCTCTTAAGGCTAATGCAATTAAAAAATGTATTGTTTTGCCATTCAAGTAAAGAGATGAGACTTGGAATACAAAGCAGAGAGTGGAACAGCTGGGTAGGAAGGTGACATTTGAACAAGACCATTTGTTCTTGTGGTTCAGTATTTGTAAATTATGATGTATTATGATCTAAAGTAGATGGCTAAAGTTATGATTGTAGTATGAATTCTGCACTGCTATTGTCAGAGTAATTATTTATCTGCCAACAAGATGCTGTAATGTAGGATGTCAGCCACTGTTACTGTCTGGAATAGCTGCCATTTCTATTCTTCATTTTTGTGTATTTTGTGTAACCACTAATTCTGTTTAGCTGAATTTTTGTCTTACTGGTTTAGCATAGCTGCATTTCACAGAGTACAGGCAATCTTGCACATCAGATATGCTGTATATTTGAAAGACTATATGCTGCAAAGAGATTATCCCATGAAAATTCATTTATGACTCTATAGAACAAATTCAAAGATGGGAGTTGTTGGATGATAGCAGTTTGTACAACCTGTATTATAAAAGCACAGCCAGAGCCACTGTATGCTAATTTGATACCAGAGCACCCTTTCTTCCCTGTGACCATGTCTCCCTCCTTAGGCTTCCATTCAGTTGACAGGGGGTCCCTTGCCCATGCTACCTCCTTTCTGTGTTACTATGAGCCTGAATCCTTTGTTCCTGAGTGGCAGCAGGAACCATCTGTAAAATCCAGGGATTTGGGTTTTTTTCTTCTGTAGCCTGTGTTCCCTAAGTGGACACTCAGAGTAGATGCCCTGCTTGCCTTGGCCTTTGCATGGTTCTGCTGAATCTTTTGCATGGGTCTACTATGCTCAAAGTATTTTAGAGTGCAATATTTTTTTCCCAGATTATAACATCCCTTGTCAAACAGTGAAGAATAAAGCTTAATCTCCATTTGATTTTGTTTTTTTAGGATACTTAGTAGTATTATGAATAAAAAGATCTATTAAGGAAAAATATTCCAGTAATCTGTGGGAAAGAGCTAAATCAGTCTGACCTTAAGCACCTTGTAACAAAAGAGCAGGCTATAAAGCTAAGGAAGTGCAGGCTTAGAATGACTGCAGTCTTTGATACCTGTGCATGAAAGGATGATTGATCTTCTACTGTCAAAAAAGAATACATTGGGAAGGCCTACATAAAAATGTCAATGGCAGCAAGAAGTGGGAACACAAGCAAAGCTGGAAGAGCTTCTCAATCCATAATGATGCTGCATATTTAACATAATTGCCTGAAGAAGGGGATTATAATTAAGAAACAGAGCAAGATCTAATGACAGGGAAAGTAAGTTCCATCTGAAATATAGAATGAGAGGTGTTAGGTGTTTGGGAAGGGTACTGGGAAAAAAAAGGCATAAAAATCAAAGACAAATGCAATAGGTGTGCTGCCTGCAGATTTTGCACCCAGCAGTATGGAATGAATGATTAATGGTCTGAAGCTGGGTAGATAGCAAGGATAGGCAGCAGAAACATGAGAGGGAGGATCTCTCCACTGGAAAAACAATGAAAGAGCTCTTGAGAGGAGTCTTTCAGGTATTTTCCTAGAGACTCAGCTTTTCTCTGAAATGAGGTGTGTTGTTGCACTGTAGACTTCAGTAGACAAAGAATGAAAATCAGGCCTCCTGAAGTTCATTATGAAAAAAGTGGGAGTTCACCCTCTAAAGATATAAAATACTGGCGATTAATGTATTCTCATGTGGGATGAAAAGGTTTGTGGACAAGTATAGGGCCCCGATTTGGATTTAAGTGGAATTTATGTATTTATTTTTAGAATCTTATTTCCTGAGTTCAGATGTATGAAATTAAAACCTTGAACCAAACCAGATAGTCTGATAAAATTTTCAAATTACTTTTTTCCTTCTTGTATTGAAGTCTGGAAAGAAAAAAGATTGAAGAAAATTTGAAAACAATGAAAAGGTATCTGCAGCAGTAAAAAATTACTGAAATCAGAGAATAAATAATCACAAAGTATGAAAACAAGAATTTGCACATTGCTTTTGCTTTTTAGATGAAGTAATATGTTTAGGATTATAGGTCTTGAAATTGATAAATACAAAACTTTCACTAGGTCAAACAGCATCCAAACCAACACATTCTTAGCACAGAATCTTCTGAAACCTACACTGCATGACAATGCTTCTTTAAAAGATACATTAAGGTCCATACATTTCCTTGAAATATGCTCCAGTAATGAAAAATTGTACATAAATTATGTATATAATTACATTTTTTTATCTAGGCATCATATTTTAGTAAATGAGGCTTAGAAATATCAGAAGGGGAAAACAAAAAAGTCAAAGTTCAAGTCTCATAATTTTTTCAGTTCTCAATTAACATTAGCATTTGTTTTTCCCTCATTTAGCTCTTTTGTGTTTATTCAGTTTTTTTCTTGGGAATTTGGTATCATTGCTGGCAGTTACAAAAATTTGTTTCTTGCTCTTCTAAAACATAACTGAATCTTTTGGTTTTGCTTTAAATATAGGTTGCTTTATTTTTAGAGGATCCACAGTATTAAAGTGTAAGTATATCTCTGCACTGAAAAAATCAGATTGTGTTTACTTGACACTTTTAGGCAATATAAAAAGAAAAGCCTGGATCTGAAATACTTTGAAACGAAAGCTTCTACATGCATACACATCAGTTACACTAGATTCGAAGGTCTGAGCTTCATGTGGTCTTAATGCCTAACAACTATTCCTGAGCCTCAATAATTACAGCTAAGCAATAGAATGACTATACATTATGCATGGAAAACAGGTTCTTACATGTATGTTAATGGATAGAAAGACATCTGTAGAACAGTGCCTCAGAATAGTAATTGAGATATTTAGTAGTAAAATTTTATCTTCCCAAGGGCTATTGCAAGACTCAGGTGGGCTTCTAGTTTTCATCAAGTCCAAGGAAATGAGCTGATCACTTCCTGGAAAGGTTCATCACACAAGTCATTAATAGTTCCTTTCAGCCTGAGGGGGAAAACCAAACATAAATAATTTCTCCTGTTAAATATTTTTCCCTTATCATTCAAATCCCTTTAAATTGCTGGAGAGTAAAAGCTCTGGGTTTTTTTTCACGGGAACAGGTACAATATGAACAGCTGCAGTATAAGATTTCATGAGAACCGTAAGACTAATTTTAGAGGAGATTCAAATAGGTACCTAATTAAACATGCTGAAATTCACTAAGGGCTCTGGCCTGTATTGCTCTTTGAAAGCACTGTAACTCAGGGTAGCCTTTTATAGATTTTAATAGAGTTGAATAAATAAAAATAAGCTAAAGCAAGTACAGTATAAAAGGAAACTACTTTTGGTGCTTCTTGCCAAAGTGAGATTAAATTATAATTACCAACTCAAAGAAAAGTAAGAGTATATCCATATAGCAGTGAATTGATGTTAATATTGCATTATAATCAGAGCATGACATTAGTCAAGGCACCAGATGAATACAATCAATTTTCAAACTTTTATATAGAAGCAGGAGATAATATTCCATTTATTTTTAAACAAAACTAAAGAATTTGACTGGAAGCCATGTTTCCAAATTATTACCTACTATCTCAAGGCACAGACAAATGGTCACGCTAATCCAACTCAACACCTCAACGCTTCAACTGTGGAAGCTGTCCATACGCATGCTCTTAGCTCTCAGAAAATGGGGAAGGAAACACACCTGAACTTATACTGGTAATGTTACCAAAAAAAAATAGAAGAGGAAGATGTAGAATAGTAAATTTTAGGGGAATAATTAGTCACAAAAATAGCTATGATAAAGACAAATATGATACAAGAATGGATAGAGTTAAGGCATTTCCAGGAATGTGGGTGCTTTTTATAAAAGCTCAACATTAAACATGAAGAGCTTGAGGATAACATTGACAGAAGAACAAATGCTCTTACCTGGCCACAAATAACTTCAGCCTGCAGGTGAAAAAATCTAACATGTGACACGGATTTATGGCAGAAGAATATCCTTGGACCTTGCTGGTAAAGTAATCAAAAGCTTGATGTTTCCAGAGTTTTTGACTTTTATTCTTTCCATGATAGGTGTTAAACCTAGAGAGGAGAAGCAGTGGTTTCTTAGTGAAGTTTTGTTTGCTGAAAGAATTTGTTTGTGTAGTTGGTATCTTAGCTTTTAACAAATGTTGAACAAACTGTATCGGCAACACTGGTTGGTCTCCAATAATATAACTCAATCACACCAAAATAAGGCAAAGTTTATACTGACATCATCATACAAAAAAGATCTACTTTATCATTTTTTTCAAAATGGCTGTGTGCCCTGAAATTTTCACATGGTCAGAAAGGAAAGAGCAGTGCCTACTTCTGAGCCCAAGTCAGAATGTTGGAGCATTAGCCTTCATTTCTCAAACAAATGCAAGTGCCAAGCTATGCAAATACCTAGTACAAAGCCAGCTGGCACCAGACACTTGTTGACCTACAGACCAGAGCTGGGAACTAGAGGAGCCAGTTCCAGAAAAAAGCAAAGTACTTGATTTTAAAGGAACTTTATTGAAAATGAATCACAAACCAAATGTTGCACTATAAATATTTCATGAAATATATACATAAGTAGTATAATTTTATGTTCTATTAGGGAAGAATAGATACTGCTGGAATCCTAATAAACCTTATAATGTGAAGAAATACTAAAAAGTGGCACAGCCTATTAGGGCTGAATTATCCTTGTGCTTTAGATGTTTGATTGAGAGGGAATGCAGGTCTTTGTGTATCTTTTCTGAAGGTAAAAATATGAGTGTTCCTGTTATTTATTACATAGTCACTAGCATAAAGCTGTCATTTTACAAATATGTTAAGTGGATACACTTAATTTACCATCCTGTTTCTGAGGAGAGGAATCTACTCTTTAACCTTGTTTATATGCTATGGTTACATAAAACAGTCTGATCATGTCACTGGTTCTAGCTGTGTCATTTCTTAAATATCACCATTTTTCTTGATTCTTCTGTGCTTGACTTCTCTTTTTGACCTGACTAAAGCTGAAAACCTTAGTTTTTGAAGCACTCTGCAAAAAGACCCGCGTTCTTCCTTTCTGTTTCCTACTAACTCTCTCCAGTAGAAGTCTTAATCTCTCCTTGCAGCAAGGTATATAACACAGTTTTGGTCTGTGACTAGGGCTCCTAGTTGCTGCTGAAAGTCTTTCCACTCGATCCTGTTCTTATCAGCTAGCTTTGGGATAGTTTGGCTGTATCATTCTAGAAAATCAGCCTGCATATTTATCACTAACAATGATACTATTAATAATGAAGTCACAATGTCTTTTCTCGGAACCTTTCATTGCTGGAGAAAATATAAAGAATGCTTGAAAGTTTTAGAGTCATACTATTAGTCAGAAATATATTATTGGCCCTATCTGTTTGGCTAAAAAAATAAAGATATTTTGAGAATATGACAACCTTTCCCTGGAGAGATGAAAGTTGGTATCAAGTGGTAAATTTTTAATTGCAATAATGAAGTGCTTTGGCCTAGAAAAGAAGTTTTACTCAGTAGTGAAAGCCCATAAAATGTATTAACTAAAACACTTGTGAATAAAATGACTTCGCTTTTTTTTGACAAAAGAACATTTCCAACACAGTTTCAGAATTCCAAAATAAAAATGTAATTTTGGGTAGTGATAGTGAATGAGCAAGTCATTTAAGGGAATGGACAACTGATGTGAGATACCTTTTCTCGTAATTTTCATATTTTAAGGTAGAAATTTTTAAAAGTGTGGGCTCTCACAAAAATAATTTTCAGTCTGAACGTACCTGCTATCTGGAAGAATTTAAAAAATCATACTAAAACTAACCATTTCCTTCCACTTCAGAATCTGACTCTGTTTAGTCACTGAAGTTTTTTGAACTGACTTTATTTAGTATTCAGAGTTGACTGCAATGAAAAATTTTCCTTGAATCCATCTTCCCTCTGTGTGAAAAGGCTCATAATACTGTTCAGTCACCTTTAAGGAAAATGCTTATTGACAACTATTTGAAAGACATGAAAAATACCAGATACGACATTTTAAAATTTCCAGTAGCTGTCTAGAACAGGCTTTCTGGTGTTTAGATGGTGGGCAGTTACTGTTTCCAGACTATAACAATAGAATAGGTGTACTTCAAGAACAGCCATTGCTGGAAGAAGCACAAGAATTTATCTAGGCAATGGCTTAAGTAACTAAATTGTGCAAAGAATTTTATATATCTACAGTGGTGTTTGAACTTGGTATTTCAGATGCTGTGTAGATAGAATACCATATCACAGGTAGACTAGAAAATCAAATATGCACAAGGCATTTTCTTCAATCTCCCACCAGAAGTATCAGGGCTGTTCTCCACGCCTGTGAACATATAGAGAAAGACTGGGAGAAACTGGTCAACAAAATATCTTTATATTCCAGCCATTCTGCCCTCACCACCATTAACCCTGGCTGCTGCTGCACTTGAACATCAAATAGTCTTATGTCTGTGTATCACCTGTTTCTTAAAACTCTGAAAACTAACTAACCATAGCTCTGGAGAAAGACAAGAAAGGAACTGGAGAAAACAACTGGCAGCAAGTTTTGGGGAGAAATCTGTCAAACGGTACTACATCCAAATACAGAAGAACATGTAAGTTATTGCACAGATGATGAGTGGTGACTACAGATGTCCTACAAGCACCGCATTATGGTGATGATGTGGGACTTGTTTGTTAGCACTCTTTCATAATACTATAGTATAAAAATAATATAAAAAATCCTATTATAAAAATTAAGGAATCGGAGAATTATGGAGATAGGAAAGACCATGCTTTCATCTTGTGCGCCAACATAGGGTTGCTCCCTCTTATGCACCTGTCTGTATTCTTTCTTATCTAAATAGTTATGCAGCAGTCATCTGAGTTTCCCATATTGCTTAAGAGGAAACAATTCTACTCTAAAAAGAGTAAAAAGTGTTCTAAGTTTTGTCATGGCCTCTGTTTTGAGAAGTCACTTATATTGATCCCATTGTCATAGCAAGTACTTCCTTATATTCCTCTGAATTATATTTTCCTCTTCAGTTCATGATCATAGGTGTATGTGTGTATTGTTACAGCCTGTGAGATTTTGGTGCTGAATGGACTGCATGAAGCTATGAAGCTTGGGATGAATTTAAAAATCACTGTTCAAAGTTTATTGGAACGCTCAGCGGCTGTTTTTATTTCACAGGAAACACAGCAAGGCAGACAGGTATCTGCATTGCTCTTTCTGTTTAATGCTGTAGATGACTATATAACACAAACTCATTTAAAATTGGCTTTACCCTTTTGTAAAGCTATGTGGGTGGTCACTCAGGTTTTAATAGGTAGGTACTTACCACTATTAATATAATGCCAATAATGCCATCTGGCCAAGAATTAATTTCTTAATTGAATTTTTCATCTCAACCCCGCTATAGTTAATAGTAGTTGCAGGACTCTTTACTCACTCATTTATGTGATAAATAGAGATTGTAGGAACATAGTTTTAAGATTCCTATCTTTGCAAACTGTAGCCTCAGCTTCTGAGGTGTAAAATCTCTATTTAAATGATGTAAAATGGGGTGCTTAGTCAAAGATCCAGGTGAATTGCTGGTCCAAAATGCATTCAAACCTAAAGTCTATGCCTCATTTTATGTCTCTAAAGCAGAAAATAATTTTAATGTAACACACTGGAAAGAAAGGTAGACTTTTTTCAAAATGCACAGGCTTTTTTGTGAACCTGTAGAACAACTACTAGACTAGCGTTCTTATTTGAAAGGAAAAGACAATTACAAAAGTGATTCCAAATAAAGTAGGATCAATTACAAAAGCGGTTCCAAATAAAGTAGGATCATATATTTTTATTGCTGCTGACTTGACTACATGGGTTTTAATCTTTTTCAGTAAGATTCAATATTCTAACTGGTATATTCCGAAGTAGTCTCTTTACATATGGGAAGAGCCAGTTTTTATGATAAGAAAGTTCTCTTTTCATAGTATGAAATAAAGCAGCATTGGGGTTTATGGTGTATTACAATAATTTCCCTCTTGTGTTTTAATATTTTTGAAGCATTTGGATGAATGAAAGTACAATCAAGAAAAGAATGTTTAATCCAAATACCAGTTACTTGTCTATTGCAGCAGAATATCTGAGTTTTAAGAGAAAATCTTTAAAGATTTACAGGCTTCCTCACTTTCCTGAAGAGAGAGGAGCAAATTAATACTTTCTTATTATAGTACTTGCATCTTTGTATTAGAAGAGGACCCATTGCTCTACTCGTTGTGCAAGGCATTACAACACAAAGTTTGTGGTATGTGGAGCCATAAGAAGTAAGGGAGTGGGGACAACTGCACACAAAATGGTTTGCCTGGATTCGCTTAATAAGGCAGTCACCCATCCAGGGGATTATACTACAGCTTAAATGTGAGTTAATGCATAGGAATTGGGACAGAAGGAAAATGTAGCTATCTTTCCTGCTTTTACTACGCTAAGCGCCTTCAGAGTGGAAGCATGGCATGTAAAAGCAGCTGTGTAGGGGACATACTGCAGTGGCTAGAAGATGAATTTCACACCAAGGTTTGCAGTATACTTGAATACTAAAGATATCATCACTGAAACTGTTGTGTGCCATATTTTGCATATCCATGTGTGGGTAATTGTGATGTGGATCTATAGACTACTAAGCAAAACAAAGCAGCACAGCTAGGAATATGGTATAAATACTGGGGTTTGGCATCTGGGATAGGATTCAGGTCACTCTGTATTAAAGGGATTCACCTTTCCTAAATTTTGGTGCCTAAAATGTAGAAGTTTTTATCTGATTTGCATGTTTAGATTCCTGTAACAGCCAGTAAAAATTGAATCAGTTCACTCAGTGGAGTTAACACAGTTTCCAAGCTAACCCGAGGTACAAGCTTATTTTCAGAGGATGATGAATCACCCTCTAAACTCCACTGACAGGAGCCCAGACTCCTCTGTTGCCAAAATGCAGTTAGGTGAGCTGAATCTCATCCTTGGAGTCCATACTATGAGCAGTCTCTCAAAACTTGCTACCTCTTGCTCATTCATGTAGATCCTTGAATAAACTGCCTGAGCTGCACATCATGAAATAGGGACAGAGCAGGAAACTGCAGCTTTTGATATCTATTATTATCTTTCATAAGAGTTACTGGAGAATCTAAATTACAGTGACTATGCCCTTTCTTAAAAAAAGACTACTATGTCTAGACCTAGGGTCTTTTCAGCAAGAACTACTACTGAGGAATATAGGCATTTTGACTAACTAGGTACTGCACTCTTACATGGGGAGGTATCTGAGACTACCCACAGACAGCAAGGATATCCGGTTACTATGAAGAAAAAGGGTTATAGAAAACTATAGAAAAATAAAATCACTAAATTACTTGTCTTTGTTATTTTTACAGATTTAATCACTTGGGGAACACTGAATGAAAGTGTTGAGTGTATATCTATATATAGATTAATAGCTTAATACTGTGTATTCAAGATCCTGCAGAATCTTTTAGCTCCACAGGGTTATAAAAAGAAGAAAATCAAGATCTGATGAACTTTTGCATTACAGAAACATTATCCTTGGAAGTTTTCCCAAGGATTTATTACAAGGAACTGAAGGCAATATTAGAGAAAATTAATTTCTACTGAGTCATGATGATACAATTAGAATTTTTCTCCTGAAAAAAGAGACACCTGAATGATATCAGGAATTTGCACAAGGCATTTCTCTGCTCTCCATAAAATAAGTAATTTGACTTGGAGATCTAGCAAAGCTTATGAAAGCCGTAATTTGCTGAGCATTTCTCTTTGCCTTATTACATTTTCACTTCTGAGGTTTTGTTTTAATATAAGGATTTCTACAACACTATACATTTATTGTTTTGATAATTATTTGATTATGTCAGATCAAGGGAAATGACTCCTTATTACATTAGTAATACAATACTCTTCAGAATGTGTGTTTAAAGGGAAACATCTATTGAACTGAGACACATTTAATAGCAATATTTGAGCAACTGGGGCAGCTACATCACTGGCCATGTTGAGATAATTAATAGAATGATATTTTCTTGGTTGTTTTTTATATGTGAATGAATTTTGAAAGATTTTATTTTCTCGGACATTAATACCTGAATGGTTTAGATGTACAATCTGATAGACATAGCCAATTTTTCCATCGTGCAGAAAGAATAAAAGCAGTACCAGCAATATCTATAACCCACTTAGCCTTCAACAAAATAGAAAGACCTGAGTCATGGTATATAAAAGAAGCAAAGGACATTAGTAACTATTTGTGATTTGAAGTTATAACGTTACAACTATTTTGAATATCAAAACCAAAGTCTGAGTGACCAATATTTGGCTGTGTGACTTACTGCATGTTCTCAGCAGGCTTATTTTAATTAATGTTTAAAACTCTGGAAACAGAGCAATGTAAGTTGCTTCTTATGAGCTGAACTGCAGGTACTTTCTATGCTACATCTCAGGGTCCTGCTGCCTGGTTTTCTAGATGGCAGAAGTGTTCAGAGGGTGCAGCAGATTTAATTTTGCCTGTGTAGCCAGTCTCCTTCCTTTTCTGCAGTCCAAGGTGCATATGGAAGAGAGGAGTTGGTCTGCAGCTGTGTCTCACCTGGTCAGTAAGCCAGAGTGTGGCCAGCATTCTGCCTTAGAGTTGCTGAGATTAGTTGTAACTACGGATAGCTAGGAAGAAAATGTTATCAAGAAACCAGGTAAAATTCTATCTTTGTAGCAATTCAGCTTTATCTACGTCTTCATTAGTATTGACAATTATGAATAACAAAACTGGAGAACCATGTATATATTTTCATTGGACAGTTACGGTACATGTAATTAGGATGATAAACGATGTTGAGAAGAGAGAATCCTACATTTCCTAGCAGAATGGTTTTCAAGCCTGAAGCAGCCTTAGAAGAGAGGTACGTACAGGAAATGCTTAGAAATACAAAGCAGTCACAGAACTGTCCTGGTTTCATGCACATGTGAACACTGCAGTCAAGCACCAAACATTCACACTTGGTGCCCTGTGTAACTCATTTTATCCAAAGGAGAAGAATAGAATTCTGTTACAACTCTTCTCTTTTGTTGATAAGTACACAAAAGTTGGAGTCCAAAAGTATGTTATAAACGACACCTATGCAAATATCTTAAGTCAACATTTGCAAATATGGGAGTCCAATATTAGTGACTCAGATCCATATTCTAGCTCCTCGGCTGGATGACCTGATTTTGAGAGGTGCTGTGCATCCACAAGTCTGACATCAGTTTCAGTAGGATCATCAGGAACTGACTGTGATTCCAAATCAAACTGGCTGATTAGGCATCTACTTACAGAGATGCCTAATTTTAAAGAAATGCACATTTGAAAATACTTTACAAATGTATTTTTAGGTCTGTTTCCTCTTTACAAGACTTATGTAAGGTTTCACTGTTCAGTTTTTCTATTTCCATTCACTTCATTACCTTTTGGATCATGTCCCCAGTCCACTTCCTTTTGGATAGTTCTTGTGAGTATCAGTGTAATCAGTGGTTATTTACAGCCTTAAATCTCTTTTGAACAAAATCCTACACCTATGGCACTTAATATAATGCTTCTTGTAATGAGCAAACATTTAACACGCACTGAGATCAGAGTCTCAAACTAACTTCATTCAGTTTTCACTCAAACTCAAATAAACAACTAGAATATGACTGCCTTGAAAACTCCCTGACCAATAGGATACCTGACCCCAAAGCGCAGGTATGTTCCACTCTGAACTGTGGGCTGAGTGTGGCCCAGTCATTGCTACCCAGATTCCTAATGGCAATGTGGGAATTTCAGAGGACATACACAAAGATGAATTGTTATAAGAGAAACAAGTTCCCCATTTTTAACTGGAGGCTCCTTCACTGACTTACCAAGGACAGGTTTGCATCACAGGGCATGTCTTCTCACACTAACTTTATCAAAGTGCCCAGCCCAGAATTCTGGATACTGTTAATTTTGGAGCCATAAAGACCTTCCCAAAGGACCCCTGTTGTAGTGAGTACTTGGAGGATGAAAAGGACACAGTATGGGTCTAGGTAATATTTTATTTCTGATTCTTTTCTCATAGGTACAGTCCCAACTACTATGTGTGTCTGAGATTGAAAAACCTAATTAATTTTAATTACTGAAAGGAGTAGAGATCAGTATCCAGCAGTTTATTCTTCTGTTATAGGATTACCCAACTGCTGCACAAGTTATTTAGAGGCAGCACTGGGAGGAGTCTGACCTAAATTAATTCACATAAGAACAAGCCTTAACTAAACTATGCCAGAACAGTATGAGGAATAAATAAGAGAGATAAGGTGACAGAGCTGAAAATAATCATCTTTCCTTCAAAGGGATGAGCAGCTTTAAACAAGTTAAAGATTGTATAATGAAAAGCAATAATAAAGGCACAGTGTTTGGAAGAAGTCCCTATGGAGTTTGCAGCCTGTGTATTTAGTTAGGTTTTTTCCCCCTCTTTTTCTTTCAGAAAAGACACACTGTCTGGATAAAAATGTGCCCCCCCCCCCCAACTGATCTGTAGCCAACTGTAATATTATTTCGTGAATTACTCTCCTAACATCTAAATTAGCTTCTTTATTTTTCTGTTGTGGAATCAAATACTAAATATGCTAAATCTTCACTTAAATTTTTTTTTTTTTTATATATAACTCACCATAAACCTCTGGAAAATACCCTTCAGTATAGTAAACTGTGCTTAAGAATTATTTGACAGGAGACATTTTGATTCAAGGCAGGAACTCCAGTAATAATACCTTACTTTGCATGTGTTTTTATCAAATAGGTTTCTTCTGTAACTATATCTCAGGCTCTTAAAGATCAGGTAAATTTGAATGTCCTGGTTTCAGCTGGGATAGAGTTAACTGTCTTCCTAGTAGCTGGTACAGTGCTATGTTTTGAGTTCAGTATGCGAAGAATGTTGATAACACTGATGTTTTCAGTTGTTGCTCAGTAGTGTTTAGACTATAGTCAAGGATTTTTCAGCTTCTCATGCCCAGCCAGCGAGAAAGCTGGAGGGGCACAAGAAAGTGGCACAGGACACAGCCAGGGCAGCTGACCCAAACTGGCCAACGGGGTATTCCATACCATGGGACGTCCCATCTAGTATAGGAACTGGGGGGAGTGGGGGCGGGGAATCGCCGCTCAGGGACTGGCTGGGTGTCGGCTGGCGGGTGGTGAGCAATTGCACTGCACATCATTTGTACATTCCAATCCTTTTATTACTACTGTTGTAATTTTACTAGTGTTATCATTATCATTAGTAGTTCTCTTCTGTTCTATTAAACCCTTCTTATCTCAACCCAGGAGTTTTACTTCTTTTTTCCCGATTTTCTCCCCCATCCCACTCGATGGGGGGGAGTGAGTGAGCCGCTGCATGGTGCTTAGTTGCTGGCTGGGGTTAAACCATGACATTGAATAAATAATTTTTCAAGAAATTTCAAAGTAGATATTAAGCTACTTTGTTTTTAAATAAAATAATGGAATAGCTTAATTAGATGCAAAAAGAATGAGAAAAATGCACAGCTAGAATTGGCAAATTCCAAAATTACAGACTGCACAGCAATTTTGCCTTACCTATACTGCGCTTTTTTTTTTCCTATTACTTTAATTAAGGGCAAATTAAAAAACTCCAGTACTTTCTGATTAGCACTTACCCATACACATACTCCCATTGAGATCAATCTAAAAGTAAGTTCTTAACGTTGCAAAAGTTGCACAAAGCCTTAACAGTGTCTTGCTAAACAACATAAATGAGACTTATTTAGATCTGTTATTTTAAAGGCATTAGAGGGCTTGACAACTAATATTCCACTGACTTTTAGTGACACTTAGATGCCTATTGCCTTTAGAAATCTAAGATCTCAGACTAAACCGATGTCACAAACAAGCAGTTACTTAATGGATTTAAATTCTTTTTGAGAAAAAAAATCTTAATTTCCTGAGTTAAAACAGAATCATTCAATGGTATTATAACATTTTGCATTTACTATCTCCTTTGTATTTGTAAATAAAAAATAATTAGAGTAGTTCCCAAGCATATTAACAAATAAGCTTTTAATTGTAATGAAAAGAGTATTGAGGTCAGGCCATCATGGGCCAAGCCCCAGTAGGAGGTTATTGGGAGACAGTTCTCTGCTTGTGCCAGATGAACTAACGAAGTAGCATCAGGTCTTCTAGACTGCGATGCAAAGCCAGAAAAGATTACTTCTGTTGAAGTTTAACTTAAAGCTTTTGGGGGAAGGATTGCTGTGCTGCAGCACCTCATCAACTTTCCCAGTGCACTGTAAAGGTAGCTTGAATGCCTAACTTAGGGCTGTGGATGCAATTTGGATCAAAGCACTGACAGTTTGTGGGTGCTTTTGCCTTTCACTGGATGTAGATATTTGCATTTCCCATCTGAAAACTGTTCCAGTTGTAAATCCAACATTGCACATAAAATTGTAACTGTGAAACTGAGAAGTGTTACTGTTAGTTTCTGTAGGCCAAATATCTTTATGTGATAATATACGCTTCAAAGATTCAGCGTTATTAGTTCCCTAATAGCACTGAATTCAACAGGGCTGTGTGTTCTGTAATATTGTCCTCACTGGCAAAAACACTGATATAATCTAACCCTGAGTGACAGAGCTAACCACCTTGGTATGACCCTCACAACGACAGGACAAGTCACACTGCATTAGTAGGGCATCACCTAGTCTTTTCAGAATAAAAAACAGGGTGGAAGAGAGACCTGAAATATCACCTAATCCCACCCCACTGCCCTCAGGCAGGATCAGCTGTAGTTAAGAATTCCTGTGAGATGTTTGCCTGACCTGGTGACAGACTAATTCAGTGATACCATATAGGAGTTTTGTTGAGCAGTACTCATATAGCATAAACCAGATTGTCAAAATGCAATGAGACAGAACTGTTGACCTCCACCTGAGATCAATAATAGTGCACCCATGATGGGATAGGAATTTGATCTGCTCTGTCTTGTCAGAGCTCCTGTTTCTCCACTAGCGCACAGCCAGATGAAATCTCTATATTTGTTTCTCAAGTCTGCTGTCTCTTTCTACTCTTTGCTGACTCTTTCACTCTTTGCTATGTCAGCTCTATACCTCTAGCCAAAAGTATCCCAGTGCAGCTACTCTTCTCCACTGGGGACTTGTATATGGTTCTGAAATGCCCTATTGCTGGAGGCATTTGTAGAAGGTGCAGTTCTGACAGCCTTCTCTTGCACGTAAACTGGGAAACTTCACTTTGCTGCTTTTGGAGACACATTTAGGAAAAGTAAATTGTAACATGGGGTATATTGACTCCCTCCCCCAGAGCAGCAGCACTGCAATACCATGTCCTGATCCAAGGTCGGGGAAAGTTTCGATAGGATCCCAAGAGCGAGATTAAGACACAACTGGGGTCAAATGCCATATACCCAAAAGAGCTTTTATTATCAAAAGTATCAAAAGTAGAAAATAGTAGCAATAGGATAGAATGGAAGAAAAGGCAGAAATCAAACAAGCAGTCGGGATAGAGTTGCAAGGATAGTCACCACCATGGATCCAGCGACATCCCATTGGTCCTCAGTCTTCAATTCTTTGGTGGTGGGTGCACACCACAGATTGTCTCCACGTTTTTTTATAGGGCATAGTTCAATGATGCATGCACATACGTACTATTCATGCACTGTTCACGCGCTGCAGGTTTCGTCTATCACACGACCTTTGCGAGATCAACACCAGAAACCAGTATGTTATCGCAAAGACTACAGTTTCCATGGTAGTCTCCACATTCTTTCATGCTTCATCGGCTCCAGCCCCATTTCCTCCCCTGGATGCCTCAGTGGCCTGGTAATCCTCCTTCTGGACAGAGGAGTGTCCTTCTTAAACAGGCCATCTCAGAGATGAAGGGCTTGAGATAAACAGTTCACAGTTCCTTAAGATTAATGTCTTGAGATGACAGTCTGGTCCCTCACACCTAACAATCTTTGAGACAAAAGCTCGAGATAACAATTCAGTCTCTTACATACCATAATATAAATTTTCCTTTCTTAAATTTATGGTGAATATATCAGAGGCCCAAAGGTACACAGTTGGTTTTCCATACTCAGATGGTATAAACACATACACAAAAAATGAGCTTAGCACTCTCTCCAGTTAATGTACACATATGACACAGTGATTTTGTCAGCTGGTTGAATTGTCAGTTTCCCAGTAAAGACTGGATATTAATGGGGAGGAGGATGAGAATGCTTAATTACTCCAAAACTTTGAAACTAGTGATGGACCATTGCTTTTGATCATCATGTGTCCACTCTAAAATTTCTACTGCAAGGTCTTTGATAATGGAAGAGGAAAGTAATTTCTTGATGGGAGCCAAAAAGAGTTATTCTTATCTGATCCTTCTCATTCTTGATGATCTCCAGGTGGGTACTTATTATTGGCATATGGGGTGTCTATTTGTATTCCAAGTTGAATAGAGAGTGCTCAGTTTAATTAAATTATAAATTCCCATAAGGAACAACATGGTTATGTTATAATATCCATCCTGAGCCTGACTGGGTTTAAATACAGTTGCTATAATGGGCAACTACAGCAATAATGAAAAAGAAGAGAAAAAGAAGAGGAAGACAAAAGTTTACAACTGTTTCAGGCTGCCAATTTGTCATCTGGACTTTCAGCACTTACGAAGTGTAGTTTTCTCAAAAGGCTATTGTGCTTTATCAGCAGATGCTTTTAATCATAAATGCTTGCTTAACAGCAAGAATGTAATTTCCTGTGAATTTGGGGTGTGGATGGAGATGGTTACAAATGTTTCCCAAAAGTGTGGGAAAGTGAGAAAGGAGTTAAAAAAAAGGACTTGAGGAATTATTTAGAAATGCATTTAGTTCATGCAAACTTGCAAACTTATTTCTGAAGACTGTAGCAGTGTAGTTACCATTTTTACTTAAGCAATTTCAAAGTAAAACTACTGTATTGATGACCACAGAAGTATGTGTGCACAGATACATTAAATCCAGCATAGCAATGTGCACCACAGTAAGCAAAGATTCCTTGTTGTCCTAGAAATCAGTAGGCCTAGATAGCTCTTTTTGAAGAAACTAGTAACATGAATACTAAAGAACTTAGCAAAACCTATGGAGGAATATCAATAAAATATGTGTATTTTTCAAAGTCTTCAAATACGTCTTCCAAATGGTTGCTAGATTTTGCTTTTTTTAAAAAAGTGCCTTTGTCCTTGTAATCAAACTTCTGTGAATTCAATGCAGGTTTTGACACAGCTGAAACACAGTGAAATTGGGTAAGAAACAACTTACATAATGGAATCATGTGACAAACATATTGATTGAGTACAGGAAAAATTAGTATGTATTTACATATATATGTATTAGGCAATTACTATAAGTGAACAGTTCTGTAGGAGGGAAGGAATAAGCAAATTTTCCCAGTCAACCTAAATAATCCATTTATACTATCTACTTAGAAACATTTGTTTTCTGTTGCCTATAAAATTCTTCTTTCTTAATGTAATATGCATCAACATTGACACCCAGTGGCCAGAGAGACTTAACTCATGTTACTCACAACGCTCTGTGTCTAGTTTTAACATATTAAGACCCTGAATTTAATCTAGTATCTATATAATTATGCTTACATGCATACAGGCACACGGGTCTAGGCAGAAAGAAAGAGATTTTCCACTTAAAATATGGGTATTAACAAATGGAGATATTTTCAGTAGCACTTGGCATTTGGATATCCATCTTCTTTTGACATTCAATAGGAATTAGCCCTTGGGCTGACATTTATGCTAGTGAAAATCTTACACACTGTCTTTGTCTGGTTGCAATAAGTAAAGAAACATGTTCATACCAGTCAAACAGAATTACTTCCTACTAGAACTAAAAATTTCATAAAAACTGCAAGTGCCATGTCAAAAGCACAAAACCAAAGTATATTTATCTCCTTATTTTACACAGTTCTCCTGTCAGCATGTACAGGGCTGATGTGAACAATAGTCTCCTAAGATTTTTGTTCTTTAAGCCAACATTATTGAATGAAAACTGTAGACAGATACGTCTGCAAGAAGCGGGACAATGCTGTAAAATAGAGGAAGAATTTAAGGACTGAAGAGACAAAAATAGAATAATAGCACTCTGCACAGATGTGATAGAAGTCATCGGGCAGTGAAAGAGAACAAAGTGGTAGGCTTCCCTTTGTGAGAACACTGGAATATGAACAAGAGTTGTGTCCACTGCAATGGCAAGAAATAGATTCTGGTAATTTAAAAACAAAACAAAACAAAAAAAACCCAAACAAAAAAAACAAAACCAAAAAAACAAACCCCCCAAATTTTGTGTTTCCCTAAGATTGTACACTTTTCTCACGCTACTTACTTCAAAGGGCATATTTTCCTAGAAGATGAATAGTGTACTCAACACTACAGACAATATTCAGAGCATAAAGAAGGGCAAGCCTGTAAGAACAATATTTGGTTCACAAGCCAGAGGCTAAGTACATTAGATCTCAGGGCAATTAAGAACAAAACAACTGGACTTAATGAAGGAATATGAGAAGCAGGAAGAGAATGGAAACTAAGAAAACACCATTTTCCTATTATGATGTAGGACTCTGAATAGTAAATAGTTTGACTGAAGCAGAATTTGTCATCTTAGTTTGATTCAAGACAGCTCTCATCTCTTTCAGAAGACTTAGCTGACCTAGATTGTTGCCTTCTCAATAAACCTTCATCTCCTTATTGCAAAATCTTATAATGGAGAGCAAAGCCCTGGCTCCTGGCTTGAATATTCTGTCTTCGTTTCCTTTACATTTCCAAGTATCATTCTAAATTTCTGGGAATAATGGGAGGTTTTTTTGTGGAAAAATTAATTACAATATTGGGGACTCAAAGTAAATAACTTCATGCAGAATGTAGATCTTCATGGATGTATTATTGTTGAGACAGGGAGGAGGACAAAATGGGGTAAGAAAATATGGGGGACCGTCAGCAACAGAAATGCAGAGGTAATTTCTTTGTTAATAATGTAAGAATAAAGTAAGGTAAAGAATAGCAATTCTTTTCAATAAGTACAAGAATGACCAGCCTACTGGTCTTTGAGAGACCATCCACTGTCTCCTTGTAAGGCTAAATTGTACTAATGTATGTATTATACTGGTAGGTATCTCAGAAAAAGGAAGAGGAGAAGCACAATAATGGAAGTTCTATTATATAGGTAGCTGAAATGAGAGTTCTCAACCTGTTGTTATTCAAGTCTTACTGCACCCTTCACCTTAAAAGCCCTCTGCTCTGCTCTATGATACGGCTAATCCCCACGCAGATCTTCCAGCAGGTACAGGCAATAAAAACAGACAGTTCTACCTCGTGCCATAAAGAATTTTTAGGCAAGGTTTGTAAGGAGTCACAATACCACTTAACAGGTGAAGCATCTGTTTTGAATAACAAACCTTCAGCACATGAGCATTCCTTCACAACTTCCAGTGGTGAGTCTGAAAGCTTGTGTTATTTCCAGCTATGTTAGTTGCTGTGGTCAAATGTACACCTCTCCCTGTAGGCTTTGTCTTTTATATAGCCTTAGGCCACTAAGAGTCTACTATAGCACTATAATACAAATTTCCAGGAAAAGCATATCATATAAGCATTCAGTATCTGATCAACTCAATGCTGATGGGAAACTTTTAAAAAACTTTAAAATATTAGTAAAGCAAATCAATTTGTTAACTTACTACAAGATTGCTGTTTGCATTAGGTTCAGCTGGAAAAGGACAACTGAAAAAACAAAGACAAGTTTGCATTTGCAAAATGAAAAAAGATCATTAGAGGCTAAAATAAGACAAAGATGCCAATTCATATCCTATAACTATGAACAGATGTAATCTTACAGACAGTGGTGTGTGACAGCATGATGACAGTACTGCAGAAAGAAATGATATATGTCTGTGTGTGTGCATGTGCGTATGTATATAGTGCCTATAGTTGCTTGGCCGCTTCTGCTAGTAATTCCAATCAATGAAATGTATATTCTGACACATGGACATGACTTTAAACACTTGGCAGACCTTGCTTATGTTGTGCATCAAATGTGTTTGTTGGATGCATGACTGCCATCTGAAAACATTATAGCATCTAGTCAAGAGGTTGTGTCATTAGTGACAGTGTTCTAGCTGCATTAATTTTGAAAAATAAAAAAATCTCTTATGGGTATTTTGTCCTAACTGCCTTGAAGAATGTTAGATAAATTGTACAATCATTCTAATTAATTTTTCAGTCACTGTTGTAGATTCATCTCTAAATGAGGCTGTTCTAGAACAGGCCAACAATAAATCTTGTAGCCTTGCTGATCTTACTATTAACAGGTCAGCCATTGGCAAGGAAATGCATGTAGATTAGATCCCTGAAATAGTACATGAGGATAGTGGATACTTCAAGTGACATATTCATGGATTACCTGCTTAACATGAATACAATAACCCATACATTTTTCAATGTTGGAAAAAAATATGTTCTATTCAGCAATTAATCACTATTCTTCAAAATCTAATGAGCCCTTAGGAAAAAGACATTGCAGTAGACAGTATAAGCTGACTAAAAAATGCTTACAGTGAGTGTTAGTTATTATCTTTTAAGCTAAACGAAGTATAACTACTCATTAACATATTCCTGCAGTAAGAGAGAAATGAGCTTTCCTGTGTTGAAAACTGACCTTTGTAAAAAATGTGAAATCAAAAAAATGAACTTATGTTAAGGAAATATAAATGAATGTAGAGAGGAACTAGAGTTTTGAGACCTGGTTCCATATTCCTCTGTATTCCAAGACCACAATATTGTTGTTAAAAAGCAATAGATTTTCAGCGTTAATCATGAGAGAAATTAAAATAAACATTCAAATACAAATAGAGTTTTAAGTGTTCTCCATAACACTATTAGCAGGTATGCCTAGGAGTTATATTCATTACTGCTTATAGTTAAGCAAAGCAGTTAAAATTATCCAATGAGTGGTGATAAGCAGGAGCCACAGGAAGAATGATCAAGAAAGGAAGTGAAAATGCATATGGCAAATAAAGAATAGAAGAAGGTTGGCTGTGTTCTTCCCATTCATGGATCAAACTATGTGAAGTGGTAATGGTGAACATACAATGCTTTTGTTTTATAATTCATATGTGATCGTAAGTTTAGCACATGTTACTGCCATTGGAAACGTATCACAAAGGTGCCTTAGTTGTTTTGTTTTTTTAATATCCCTGAGAACTATGACTCAATATCAACTGAAGGGAAAGACAATCTCATTTCATTTCCCTAATTGTAAAACTATGCATTTCTTTAAAATGGTTCAACTTTGAAGATGGTCCCAGAGTTTCACCTGTGTGCTCTCTGAGCTAAAATATTACAATACCAGTCAAATGAAACAGGGCAAATTTCCTGAGTTTCCTATGGTGGTAGACTTTTACAGTGTCTGAATTCTATTCTCAGAGGGAAAGGCAGACACAATTTGAGTGAAGTGTAGTAAAATTCCTGAGGATATTCCTGTATCCGCACTTTAATGTCAATTTCAATGCCTTTATTTCAGCCTTTATACAGAACATTAGTTTTGCCCTTGAGCCATCACAGAGAACTGAGGAGTCACCTTTCATTATTTTTCTCCAGTGCTTTAAAATAATTGTGTTCAAAATATACAGAAATATTCACCAATAGTCATGATTTTTTCTGTGAAACATGAATGAGAAGGATGACTTGGTAGTGATGAACATTTTTATCACTTTCAACACTTGTCTTGGGAATCTTCCCTATGGCTTCTCCTCTTTTTCCCATGTCCCAGGAAACATTACAATTTTTATAATGTGTGTGGTACCCCTCTCATGTGTGGTACACTTTGTGTGTGGTACCCCTCACCCCACACACTATTCCAAAAGTCTGATACAGAATACTTAGATCAAAAATACAAAATTTCCAATAATGCAAACAAAACAGTAACCACTTCTAAGTTAATACCAGGCCACTTATTAAATTTAGATAAAAATATATTAAAAATACTAGTGCAAGGTAATATTGCCTGAAGGAGCAGTACAATTTGATAGATAGTGCAGATACAGAATAGAATAGACAGAATAGACTAGACTATTTCAGTTGGAAGGGACCTACAATTATCATCTAATCCAACTGCCTGACCAATTCAGGACTGAGCAGAGGTTAAAGCATGTTATTAAGGGCATTGTCCAAATGCTTCTTAAACATTGACAGGCTTGGGACATTGACCGCCTCTCTAGGAAGCCTGTTCCAGTGTTTGACCGCCGTCTTGGTAAAGAAATGTTTCCTAATGTCCAGCCTAAGCCTTCCCTGGTGCAGCTTTGAACCATTCCAACGCATCCTATCACTGCATACCAGGGAGAAGAGATCAGCACCTCCCTCTCCTCCTCCCCTCCTCAGGAAGCTGTAGAGAGCTATGAGGTCACCCCTCAGCCTCCTCTTCTCCAAACTAGATAAACCCAAAGTCCTTAGCTGCTCCTTATAGGACATTCCTTCCAGCCCTTTGACCAGCTTTGTTGCCCTCCTCTGGATGCATTCAAGGACCTGAACCTCCTTCTTAAATTGTGGGGCCCAGAACTGCACACAGTAGTCAAGGTGAGGCCACACCAACGCTGCATGAAGTGGGATAAATCACCTCTTTTGATCAGCTGGTTATGCTGTGTTTGATGCACCTCAGGATGCGGTTTCCCCTCTTGGCTGCCAGGGCATTGGGGACCCTGCCTCTTTCTGCCTACTTGAGATGTTATGGAAGAAAAAAATGATCTAAAAGCTACTGCTTCGATTTTCAGTTCTTCTTGCACTAAATGTCTCTGTCAGTTTCTGAAACTTTTTCTTCAATATATATTGAAAAATTCTCCTGACATTGCATCAATGAATACAAATAATATCATGCACAGTGCTTCTAGTCATAACAGCTGTTAGTCTTTTATTCACTGATACCTTGAAACTTATTTTTGTCTCTTCTGCAGTGAGATCTGTCTTTTGGCAGAAACTAATTAATCTCACAACTTGAAAATTGACAATGACACTATGTAATAATTTTGTTGTCTAAGTATTGCAATGACACTGGAAATAAAAGCAACTACTTTAAAACAGAGAGAAAAAAATCATAGCATGCTGTTGCTGGGCTTGCTCATGAAGGTCAGAGATTTAAATGCCCTCTTTCAAGGCAAAAATGCACACTATATTTTCCATATAAGCAGCCTGTTTTCAAGTGTGACCATGCTACCTCCCCTTGGAATTAGAAGGCCGTGTTATTTTCATGATTATTAAATTCTTTGGCTTTTCATTCTACCTGCTCCATAATATAATTAGCAGCAAGATGAGTCTGCAAACCCTGTTGTGCCAGATATGCAGAATTGAGCACTGCATGGGAAGTGTAATTGCTGAGCACTCTGTAGAGCATTCACTGCTTGACTCCAAACTGGGAGGGGCTGCAAGCAAATTAGAAGACAAGAGTGGTACTGAAAATGATCTGGACAAGTAGGAAAAAAACACTGAAAAAAATTGAAGGCAGTTCTGTGAAGACAAGTGCAAAGTATCAAGCTTTTTATGATGGGAGTAATGAACTACAAAGTAGAAGATGGGGTATGCCTGGTTTAGCAGTAGTTTCATTGAATCTGTCATTCTGTTGTAAAGAGGAAGAAGAAAAATAGCAATCTGTGAGGGGTATAGTATAGTTTATACTCTTTTTAATACAAGCTTAACAGAAGTTTCAGTATTGTCTTCAGCTGTGGGTACCAGACCGCAATATAGAGAGGAAAATTTTTAGTTTGGAGAAGGGAAGCAGGAATGAGTAGATTAGAAAGCAAGATCTTTGAGAAACGATTACAAACCTTAGGTTGTTTTGTTTAGACAATTTATAGCTGCTCTACTGAAACCAGCAGAACTATTATTTCCTGTCAGCTGACTCATGAAAGCCATGAGATTGCTCTTATCCTGCCCCACTTGCAAAAGCCCCTGCTTTTGGGGTTTCATGGGGTTAAACTGGTTTCATGTACTTTCCTTCACAGCTGTGGCAGGAAAGAACAGAGGAGTTATCCAAGATGAGTTGATGGGTGGGATAAACATGAGCTGGGATAAATGTATTATTTTTTTCAGTGGATGCACCTTGATACATAGTAACAGTTTTCACATGTTAAAGATTACTGCAAAGAGGAAGAGAACACATTAAACTCCGTATTCATTGTGTATAAAAGAAAAGGAAAGGGCATGAAAAATGTAGGTTAGACATTAAGAATTCCTTTCCTAACTGTAAGGATTGTTAAGCACTGCAGTGGTTTTCCTAGGAAGGCTGTATAATCCCCATCAGTAGGGATAGTTAAGAGTACATGAGGGAAGTATCTGTCAAGAATTGTTTAGGTGTAGTTGATCTTGCCATAAGGATTTTTTGTGGAACGTCTCTGTTACTGTGGTTTTATTTGCAAGAAGCTGTGGAATCAGATCTGTCAGAGGAAGTCTACGCTGGAAAGAGCTACATGTTTCTTGTCTGCCTGTTCTCATACACACACAAAATCCATTTATTTTTAATTGTTTTAGATCAGTGAAAATGAAAACCTAAACAGTAAAATTTCTACAATAAAACTTCATACATTTGTTCTAAGCCAGAAAATGGCTACTGGCATCTGATCACATGTGAATTCTTTTAAATTAAATCCATTGACAATAAAGGCAAGACAGCTTGCATCAGTAGGTATGTAACTATCCCAACTTTTAAACCTTAAAGCTGGCTTTATTAAAAGCTTCAAGGACTTTCTGAAGTAACAGTATTGTTCTGTTTTTCTTATAAAAGCAAGTGTACTCTCTGATACATACAGAGCAATGCAAAAGAGCCTCCTAGATTACTATTTTCCTGTTGGTATACTTTAAAAAAGACATTAAAGACATTTAGTCAATCAATCACTGCTGTATTCTGGCAAACAGACAGCTAGATAAAATGAGATCAAATAATAAGAAACTCACATTTATCATACTGACTGATTTTTCAAAACATTCAACTACACCAAAACTAAGTACTATCAATCTTTGCCTGGTATATAAATCTTCCAAGGAACATACCCCAACAGAGTAGTTTCAAATGGAATCTGCTAATTTCTCTTTCCTAGCACCTGAATGCTTTTATTGCCATGACAACCAACAAGTTCTAACTCCGGTCAAGGTTGAATGGGAAAAAATAATGTTTTGTAACCAGCTGATGTGCTTCCAAAATGACATGAAGGAGAGCTTTTTCCATCTTGTTAATGGTGCATATTCAGTACATAATTTTTAGCAATGCTAGTTAATGAAAGAATGGATATCCACTGATTAAAGGTATGTCAGAATGAGTAATTATTCATGTAAATCTGTAGGTTTATTATGAGAGGGATTTACCACTGAAAAACCTGTGTCTGGGTAGGGAAACTAAAGTGGAAAGAAATGGCTCAATCTCACTCAAGCTTGCACATGCAGCTCAAAAAAGTGGGAAGTTTGGGCTAGTTATAAGTAAAGGTGGGCTACAGGCAACTGATTTAGTGCATCAAAACTGTTAGCCCCAGAACCATCAAGGCCTAGATCATACAGTTACTCAAGTGCCTAGGCATGCAGTAAAACTGGTATTTTGGTGCAACCAGGTGGAAAAAAACACCACCTAAACCACTTTCTAAACCCAGGGATGCCTAGATTTCCTTTCTGGGAAATTAAGTTCCTACTGGGCTGGGCTGAAGACCCAATTTTGAATTAAGTATTCCTACAATTGAACATGAGGGCCCACCTGATGGTCAGGCTGCTATTCTCTTCATCTTGCTTTGCTGGCATTCTCTCTCTTTTTCTTTTTTACAGCAGAGACCTGGATATAGGCACCTAGCTGCAAGCTATGGTATTCCCTGATCTTTCCCCAGTATTTAACATGTGGCTACAAGATGAGGTGTGTCTGTAGTTTAGGAATGCTGTTCCTTTCTCAGAAAAGAACCCTCAAAGCTTAGCACCTGTCTTGTATATTGGATGTGGATTCCACTAGACAGCTGAATTTATAAGCATTGTTGAGTGCAAGGCCTCAAATTTTGATCTTCTGCCATTAACACTAACAGGAATTTAGTGGTTCCTTTCAAGCACATTGAAACTTAAGTCCTTGGTTTCTTCTGTATAACAAGTTGTGAAGAAGGATAGCAATTAAAACTATATCTGAAGACTTTTCTTTCTCTGAGGACACAAGGATTCAGCAAAAAATAACTATTACTTATTAGGTTCTTTGGAAATCGTGACCCTTTTGTAAGTGGGGGGTGGTAGGGCTAAAAGAGAAAATCCAGCATAATGTTAGATCGAAATGTTTGTTGTTTCCTAAACCCCCTTGGTATGTTAGTTCCCATTTCTCTCAAAATCCCCACTTTCTGTCAAGCAGGATGGTTAGGAATAATTTTCATTTTTTTTGTAGCTAAGAAGCTAAAGGACTGAGGAGGATGGTATGGCAGATGAATTGTCTGTCTCATTAACAGAAATTCTTGGAGTTAGCAGAGCTTGCAGGGTCCATGGGAGAAATGCAGTGAAACACAAATTGTAACAAGCCCAAAATCACATGTGAACTACTATTGAACCAGAACAAGACTGACTGCAGACAAGATGTATAGAATCTGAAATCTGCACTATCTGAATTTGTCACCCAAATTAACTGCCTGTGTGTCTCTCGACTCCCAGCAAGAAGAAATTATTATAGCTGCTAGAGCTAAATCACAGCTGCTTAAAACACTGTGACCTTGCAAAGGAAAGGAAGGTAGTATTTTTAAATTAAGCAACAGACTCGCTTAGAAATGCAAGTCAGAAGTGACTTGTGTCTTGCAAAGGTGCAAGTGGTCTGACAAGCCTGGAGAAGCCTTGTGTACATAGTGGTGTACCTGAGCAGTGACAGGCCACCTCCTGCAATTCTCTGCTGAGTTCCCTCTAGAGCTTCACCACAACCTTTCTTGGAGGGTGGGGCAGAGGAGAATGGATGAGAAACAGAAGACCATGTCTGGGAGGGAATTCAAGACAAGGGGAAGAAACAGGGGGAATCCACTATGTCAGAAATATACTTCTTTCAGTTACCTGCTTGAGTCTCAGCAGATATAAGAAAGAATTAGACTGTTTAACCTGGGTCAGGAAGGGTGGAAGGGAACTGAAAAGGAAAAGAAAAAAGAGAAGGAGGGAGGAAGCATGTCCTAAGGGTTTGTTTGCTTCTGAGAAGATTCAAATTTACTGTCTCCTGGACAGTGTATTATGTCCCTGGGTCTGTGAACTTGAGTGGCTTGTGAAGGCTGAAAAATACGACTTAAAGGTAAACTTTTCCCTTTGCTCAGGATGAAGGATGAAATCTCTATGAGCTTAGTTTGACCCAGTTACAGAGTACTGTAATCAAAGATGTACCTCTGCTTTAACTATACTTTTGCCTTTCAGGTTACAGGTGTATCAATTGTCTTTGAAAGTTGGCAGAAGAAGGGTTAACTACCTCTTTGTGACAAGAAGCAATACCCACAGCTGTCTGCTCTTGGGGCACAGATTTTCAGGCTAGCAGTGTTAGGCCAGCTGTGGAGAATTAGTTAATTTCCGCAGTTCAGTACAAGAGTACAGTGCTAGAAAGTATTTATCTATTCTAATTTTTTGTAGAAGTGGAGTAGAGTAATTCTTGGTGTTTGATTAGGCTCACCTCTTCTCTGCATTCTAAACTATTCTTTTCTGTCTAAACGTCATCCTGTACTGCTAGTCATTTGTGTAGAGCAAGAGAGAAGAACAGGATTTCCAATGCCTTTTCTTTTCTTGTGAAGGAATTGTGTTTACATAGATTTGGATCTTTTTTTGCAGCCAGAATGCTACATGGCATACCCCATAAGTAAGGCAACAAAATGCTACAGACAAACTTGACAATTTAGAGGGATGTACAGCAAGCTTATTTGTGGGCGTAGGCATATCTTTTCATGTGCTGCTTGTCTTTGGAGTCTCCAAAGATTTACTTTTATTGTATTATATTATTTCTTCTGGAAGTGCTATTTTTTGTGCCACACTTTCAGTTAACTTTAAAGGCCTTTTTTTAACTTGTATAGGCTGGAAAGAAAAATGGATGAGGGAACAAGGATATAAGTTCCTTTTTTTTCTCAGAGATGAAATCTTTGAAATCCCACTAAACAAACTTGCTTAATAAAGCCTAGGAATAGTTACAGAGAGTGGATGAATGAAAAAAATAAGAATGAGATAATGACTCTTCAGGTGAGAAAGAAAAGTATCTCTGAACAGCTGATTGAGGGCAGACATTAAAAATCACCCTTTCTGACAGCAGAAATATGGCATTTAATCTAGTAATGCAGGAAAAAATTGGTGAGAGCTATTGTCACGTATTTCTAATAAACAGGGAAAAGAAGTAATAGCAGATTTTGTCAGGATTAGAATGCGAAACACTCTTATGTTTGCTTGCTGCAGCTGAACAACAGGCTAGTAGATTCAAACCAATGAAATAATAAAGGGATAGTTGCCAAAGGAAGAGATTATATGCAGAAGTATGACAAACTTCAAAATCAGTGACAAATGTGTTTGAAGGGTGAAAGAATAGAGAATGCTTCCTAATGAGAAATGCGAAGATTCATTTCTGTCTAAACTAAAGATTACAATTTCTAGTTATTTGGATAAATAACACAATCCAGCTATTTAACAGCTTCTTAGGGAGAATTAGTGATGAGTGAAGGGTGAAGGGTTCAGCTCAGCTTGCCTGCCTTTTCAGAGTTTCTTCAATAAGGTTTACACAGCCAGCTTATTCCAGAAACTGAGAATCAGACTCTAACATGAAAAGTAAGAAATCAAAATCATTAGGCTCAGCATGTACTCTAAAAATTAGTAATTGTCAAAAAAGGTAGTTCTAAATCCAGAAGGAGGAAATTAGTCATTTTATAACATGAATAAACAGAAATCTTGTTCAAATGAAGACGTAGGAGTTGAATATGTGCTATGGCAGGAGATGGACTAAGCAGGAAGCCACTGCTCTGGAAGTGGCAGAATACAGTACTTGAAGCAAAAGAGCATTGTCTTGAAAGGAGATGTTGAGGGCTGATTCAGAAGTATATTTTTGCCAAGAAAGCCAATTTCCAATCCTTCTGTGCTTTGAATACTGCCAACTCTATTATTGATTTGCAATGAGAGAAGAAGAAACCGAATAACAAGCTTTGTCTGACAAAATTTCTTTGAGGAGTATTAAAGTACAATCAAAGTGGTTTTGCTCTAGTCCTACCTCAGATTTTAGTTGTTATATACAGCAATTGGAGAAATGGAAGGAATAAAAGAGAAGTTTCCCAGGAAAATGTGTGTTTGAATAGACTTTGCATACTGAACTATATTTTTACTATTTTGAACTTAGAAAGGATGGACTTTTGCAGGTATTGGTAAACTTTTAGTTTCAGTGAATGATTATTCTTTTTTGGGAAGCTTTTTTTGTGCTGGTAAGAACCAGTTACATTAATTGGAACGTAAACTCATTTCTTGGGGAGGGATGGAGGATGGGACATTTATCAGACTATGGTCTTGGTAGCAAAAATATAACAGCTACCAAAATTCCATAGCAGCCAGATAATATATAATATTAAACCAAGTCCACAAATTATTAATTTTGTATTAGTTGCTTTAGTCTTACTCTAGTATATTAATCTAGCAGCTGATTTGTACACTAAAGTAATTACTTCAGTAAGAAGTAAAGCAGAAGATATAATTCATAACAATAGCAGTAGTTGCAAATTGCCTACATAAACCTTAACAAAATCAATCCTGGTAGCTGAGCATCTTCTTAATTAACTTTATCCCAGTTTCCCAAACTGCAAAAGAAGAAAGGGGAAAAATGGTGACTTAAAACCTAGTGAAGTACAATGTGAAATGAAGCAAAAGGTGAGAAAAGATACTCGAAATAGTGCATCTGGCTTATAATACATTCCACAGTCCTGGAATATTAAGTGTCTGGTGGTGTGTTTCAGGCCTTTTCAATTTCTGTGGAGGACACAGGAACTCAAAGTATGGCTTTTGTTTTTCAAAGCCCTGTGAAACTTGACAAATTGGGAGGGGAAACAAACCTCTTTGTTCTTTAAAAATAAATTAGGGACTTCATCTTTTTGCTAGGTGTGGTTGATTGGCAATGGTGAAAGGTGGAAAAGATCTTCTACTTGAACAGTCCAAGTCTTGTTTTTTGCCTTTCTGGATGCTCAAAGTGTTTAGGCTGCTTAACACTAGGAATGCAAATGTGGGGTTTTTTTGCAGGAGTAGTCCAAGAGTGGATAGTTGCAGAACCAGATTTGTTAGGGAATTGGAGTAAGATACAGGACATGAAAATTGCTGCAAAATATTGGTAATGCCTGGGCAAAAAAATTAACTTCCACACTTTTCCTGGAGAGTCTTTTGGGGTGTGGTTGGGAAGATGGCAATGTACGCTGTATAGCCTCTCTTCTACTGAGTCCCCTAAAGAATTAGCCAAGCTGCTAAATGCCTTTGAGCCACCTATATTCCTCTTACGACTTCTCACTCTGCAGGCCAAGTTAGACAAGGATGCAGTTCCTCTGTTTTTAGCTTTGGGGAAATTTTGGTGCCAAGTCCATGATTAGCAAGAAATGATGGAATCGTGACTACTGTTGTCCAGAATGCCTTGCAGTCTCTCTCCTCGTTTTTTTCACTACTACATTGGTACCAAACTATAATGTATTCTATCCTTAATGAAGTTGGTTGGTAGAAGAAATATTTGGTTGATTTTTTTAATGACTTGAAAGTCACCTAGAGAAATCTTTAAAAACCTCAAATACAATCCAAAGGAATATTTTGGACGAGAAGACACTGTTTTTTACAGAAATCTAATCTGATGGTAACTTGTTTGTACCTTGGGTTCATTATTTAATGTTTTCTGATATTAACTGTAACATGCTCTAGTAACAGAAATCACCATTGCTTACCTCAATGGCAATGGTTTGATGGAAAATGTGGCCATGATTTCATTCTGTATGAAAGACAAACTGTGAGTGTTTGATCAGTGTACAAGAAAGGAGAAAAAGAAACATGAGGGAATAAAATAATAAAACCTGGAAAGAGGGAGAAATGAAATGCTAAAATATGCACAAGGAGACTGGTATAATGTGTCAGGGAAAGATGACTTCTTCCTCATCCTCTTTTTTTTCTGCCTGCTGAGACTTGTTCACTATCTAGTCCTGGATATTCACCTGCTAGAATCGAGTGTCATTTGCGCAAGCTAAGTAATAAATCCCTCCATAGGATTTTTCTTTAAAATAGGTAATTTACAATGTTGTTGAAACATAAAAATAGAAGAAGAAAGTGCAAGACATAAAAGGATAGAAATCTGAATAAGAGCTTGATCTGAAGTATATTAGACATGCCTACTGAATTCAGAAAATTAGGGACTAGCCCCAGATACTAATCTGAATAAGCTCTGAATTCACCGACTTGCACAACAGAGCTCTGATGTAAAGGAAGTGATCCTGTCAACATGATATATATCAGGCTGCAGAGCCTATATATCGGGGTGAAATTCAATGCTGTTCTTCAAAGAGCTGCAGCTCATAATTCACCCCCATGGAGTGGCCCATGGCATAATTTTGAAAGCCCCAAGGAGCTATCTAAATTAGTGCAATCTGTCTCTGCCTACAGGCCAGCAGCACTGCCCAGTTCTCTGCAGCTCTACCTGATACAGTTCTGTTTTTGAAAAACCTGTCTCATTTTCAGGCTTGTCTCAGGCATGTCCCTTTATGCAGGATTTGTGAGGACCCACTTGTGACATATCAGTACTTTATGCCAAACCAATCATGTTACTTAGCTGAAATTGATGAACAAAAACCTCATGCCAGGAGAACAGTATTGATGACTTCAGATATACAGGAGAGAACTGTGTCATTGAATGGTACTGATCTGTTATTACTACAAAGAATTATTGAATCTGAATAATCCATCCCATAAGGTATAAACACTTAAAATTACAACTGTGTAGTTGAAAGATAAGGATAGCAGAATGGTTCATGTTGCAAGACTAGAAACCATGACAGTGCCTGTTTAAGCTGTTGAAGAATCTGTGAATGATCTGGTGAGATCATACATATTAGTACAAACTACAGCAGACTTATGTCTCAGGTATCCACAGCAAAATTAAGAAGTATGTAAATCAGGGTGGAGCTTGGTGTGCAGATTCTAAAATGTAAACACAAATGATAGTTTTGTGCATGTTTGAGTAATTTGGGATCAAATTTTGAAGAACTGTCATGAAATTAGAGCTATTAGGATGGCTGGAAGCCATTGAATTGTGGGAGTCTCTGACTAAATGCACAGAAAATAATGATTCAGAACCATACAACCGGCGTAAAATTGTACTAAGAAGTCACTCAGATAATGAAGGATTAGATCTTCAGCTTGTAGACTTGCAAAGCGTACTGGTTTCGGTGAAGCCATGTCAATTTATAACACCTGACAAACTGGCTTTAAGGATGTTGGATAGAAGCTAAGCTATTTAGAAACACCAGCAACAGATAGAACCATAGAACTGAGAATTGTTTAGGTTGGAAAAGACCTTTAAAATCATGAAGTCCAACTGTTAACCTAGCACTGCCTAGTCCACCACTAAAACACGTCCCTAAGCACCACATCTACACGTCTTTTAAATACCTCCAGGGATGGTGACTCCACCACTTCCCTGGGCAGCCTGTTCCAATACCTGACAAGCTTTTTGGTGTAGAAATTTTTCCTAATATCCAATCTAAACCTCCCATGGTGCAACTTGAGGCTATTTCCTCTCATCCTATCTCTTGTTACTTGGGAGAAGAGACCGACACCTGCCTCGATACAACCTCCTTTCAGGTAGTTATAGAGCGCGATAAGGTCTCCCCTCAGCCTCCTCTTCTCCAGACTAAACGAACCCCATTCCCTCAGCCGCTCCTCATGAGGCTTGTGCTCCAGGCCCCTCACCAGCTTGGTTGCCCTTCTCTGGACACGCTCCAGCACCTCAATGTCTTTCCTGTAGTGAGGGGCCCAAACCTGAACACAGCACTCGAGGTGCGGCCTCACCAGTGCCAAGTATAGGGGAACAATCACCTCCCTGCTCCTGCTGGCCACACTATTTCTGATACAGGCCAGGATGCCGTTGGCCTTCTTGGCCACCTGGGCACACTGCTGGCTGATATCCAGCCGGCTGTCAACCAGCACCCCCAGGTCTTTCTCTGCTGGGCAGCTTTCCAGCCGCTCTTCCCTGAGCCTGTAGCGCTCCATGGGGTTGCTGTGACCCAAGTGCAGGACCCGGCACTTGGCCTTGTTGAACCTCATACGATTGGCCTCAGCCCATTGATCCAGCCTGTCCAGATCTCTCTGTAGAGCAGATCTCCCCTCAAGCAGATCAACACTCCCACCCAACTTGGTGCTGTCTGCAAACTTACTGAGGGTGCACTCAATCCCCTCATCCAGATCGTTGATAAAGATATTAAACAGAACTGCCCCCAATACTGAGCCCTGGGGAACACCACTTGCGACTGGCTGCCAACTGGATTTAACCCCATTCACCACAACTCTTTGGGCTCAGCCATCCAGCCAGTTTTTTATCCCACAAAGAGTACACCTGTTCAAGCCATGAGCAGCTAGTTTCTCCAGGAGAATGCTGTGGGAAATGGTGTTAAAGGCTTACTAAAGTCTCGGTAGACAACATCCACAGCCATCCACAGACACAAGTACATCAGGACAGATGCTTAACACTTGAGAAACAGCCTCATATCAAATGCCTGAGAAGAGAAAATAATGATTATTTTTTAAGTATGTTGTGGTAAAAGACATCTTCAATAACAATGCCTGAAAGAATTCAGACAGCTATGATAGTATCTTATAAATTATATTTCTAAGTGGTTTTTGATACTGTCTCAGACTCCAGCAATAAATCTACACCAGAGAACTTAATGTTTAGCATAATGTTAGACATGCACAGTCCTGAAATCATGGAAAAATATCTAGTCATTGATACTTTATTTTGGAAATGAGCTGCCTTCTAATTTTTTTAAAGGAGCTATAGCATATGAAGATCACTGAATTCAAGCCTATGTTCATCTTTTGTAGCCAAAAGATGGTCTCTAAGTGAAACAACCTTTTCAGACCAAAGAAGTTGCCCCTTTTAAACTAACGCCAGTCTAAGAATATAAGGACAATCATCTTGACAACTGTGGAAACATAGATACATGAGAAGCATAGCCATATCTAGTGTCATTAAGATGAACGGTCCACACAGCAGCCTGTAAGAAAGGAATCAGAAGGCAGATGTGTTAATATCTTTGATTTCAGCTAAATTCAACTGGAGCTGTTTATGCTTTTAGACAAAGTTAATGTTCCCTGGGAATGTAGCATTGAACCTTGTTTGCATATAGAACCAAAAGTAAGGAACAGATACATCTTTCTAAGTAATTGGTTGCAGCTTTATTTATATAATAATCCAAAAAAAATAGAGTGACTCATGGCCAAGACTATTTTATTTATACTAAAAGAAAAGCTATTTCAATAGGTGATTTTTGGAAGAAAAAATATTGAAAAATTGTTTTCTATGCTAGTTATTCCAAAACTTTTACTTCTGGGTAATCTCTTACCTGAATTCGTGCAGACAAACATATTTCTCACTTCTGATTGGGAACTTCGGAACTTCTGGCCTTTTAGACTTGGCTGCCAGTTGTTCAAGAGTACCACTTCTTGACAGATTTTCATGAATCACTAAATTCATAGTAACAGCAAGCATTTAACACAGGCTTCTTCTATAATATAAATAGTTCACAGAATCATAGATCTGCTTGATTGTAAGTGACCTCCTGAGATCATCTGCTTCATCTCCTTGTATGGAGGCTGGAACAAGTTCTCCTATTCTTAGAACCTATTTGTGAAGAGATTCCATAGCTTATTCAGACAGGGTTTTTTTAGTGCTTATTTTCAAGATTGCAGAGTTGTTTCTGATATCTAACTTATATTTTGTCTGCTGAAACTAAATTGATTTTTTTTCTTGAGCTGTTCCAATGGAAAACTAGTAACTGATCATCATCTTGCTTACATTTTCCATCTGCTGCTTTTTTCAGGGTGGTCTCTAGATTCCCCTCCTTCCTTGCAATTCAGGGTTTGGAGTCTTGACTCAGCAGAGCCTCTGCACAGACCCTGTCAATCACCTATCTTGCCTGTATTGGACACCGTGCAATATGCCACATTACTGTCATCACTGTGTAGGAGAGACTCTGGGCTTTTTTGTGGTGCCGTTGCACAGCTAATTGCTGTGACTTTGTTAGCTTCCTGTGCTCTGGGAGCCATGCTCTCACCTACTCTTGTTCATGTCTTTCTTAGTAAGGATACAATGTGCTACCTGGGACCTTACCACAACAGTAAAAGCATAGGAATAATTATATTACAGACTGTAAGGTAGTTATTTCCTTCCTGCCACATACCTTTTAAGTGTTGCTTCTTCCACACCTTTTTTAGGAGGTTGACATTGTTGACTGACTTACTTTCAGCTTGTGATTCACTGTCTCGCATATTTTCTGTAGTACTGTTACCTAAGCAACTGCTCTCTTTTGTGTCTTGATCACATGTTTTCTCCTCCTCATCTTATTTCTTTTGAAACTGCTTTGGAAATTTAAGTCTGGCCTCTTAAAATGCTTTCCATGCCACCCTTTTTGGTATCAGTCAAATACAGTCCCTTCAACTTTTCTAACTATAATTTACATGCCCTATTTATAAAGTTGCATAGAAAATATAATCACAAAAGCAAGGCTTAGGGTAAGTCCTATGTCACAGAAAACTGAGTTCATAGTTGACATAACATTCCTGCAGAAAACAAAGCATATTGTTTGCAGTGGGTCAAATGTTAAAGCAAACAATGAACTCTTTATTATTTAAATATTTCAAAAGTTTTCTTGGAAACTTCCAGGTGTGCACTCCAGTATTAATGCCCTTCAAAACAATAATAGAAGGTAATACAAAACCTAAGGACTAGTAAATCAGCTCACAGCTAACTGAGGTTAGAGGGAGCTGGCAAGGAAGGGAAGCCAGGCGTCCAAACTCTTAGGTTCAGTACCAGTTTGTAATACAAACCTGCTTATTCATCTTCTTTTTCACATTCAGTGGAACTGAACTGATTGGCACACACTGTTTTCTGGATGGCTTTAGGTGAAGCAGCAAAGTCTCTAGAGACAGACGTTCTCTCATCCATTGAAGATATGATCTTCTCTCTATTGCTTTTTCTCAGAAGTTAAAACAGAGTTTTATGCTTACTTGACAATGTAAAAATAGCACTGCTGAATCTGCTTTTAACTCTTTAAATCTGCTTCAGACTGTAAATTTTTTTAATCCCTAACATTAACACTGCTGTGGAGTGCTGTTCTCAAAATTCACTGCAACTCTTGGAAGAGAAAGTGATCACTGTGAGAGACTTTGGTCTTAATGACCTGTGAGCTGTAGAATCCATTGGGGTCTTGTTAAGCATCTCTTTCCCAGGCTATCAAGACAGATATCAATACCTTCTGGAAAGAAGGCTTTCTGTAGTGTGATAAGGGCAGCATGGGCTTAGCAAATCAGGCTATAACCAACATGCTGTTTACAAATGTCCACAATTTTGAAAAATACTTTTTGGAAGAAAAATTAAATTTAATTTTTTAAAAAATCTTATTTTTAATTTAATTTTTTTTAAAAATAAGTATTTATTGGACAGCAGACAGGTTATTTCATCACTCAAGTTTCAGTTCATAAATTCTGTAATTTCTGCTAACAGCTGTGAGGTGCTAGGAGAGAATAATCAATATTTTAAAAAAGATATCACTCAGGACTGTTAAGTAATATATTTTCTTGTATGTATATTTTTCCTACCTGACAAAAACTTGTTTTCCCCAGGAAGGTAGTTCTTCAACACACATAGCAATAAGCACTTGAGTAGTCCTACAGACTACAGGAGATTGAGGAATGTATGGGAAAAGCAGCTATTGCAGACTTCTTATTGGGGCTCAGATATTCAAATTGCTGTTCCTGTGAGCAATTACTAAATATTGCATGAGAGTAGCTTGAGGTAATGTAGTATTGTGTCCTCCCAGTGTTGGAAGCAAACACCCAGATCAAAGATTATCTCAAAGATTATCTCAATTAGTTCTAAGATATAAGCCCTAAGTATGACAATTAAGAGAGAAGTACTGAACATCTGGTATCGTGATAATGGTATCATCAGATATGAAAATCATGTGAGGGTATTATAAAATATATAGCACAAAAAATATTGAACTTTTAAAAGACAACCTTTGAATAATGGATGGAAAGAGATTGATTAGAACCACCTGCTGTTTACTGTGGGATGTTAGAGCTGATTATGATATAGGAAGAAAAAAATCACACTTATTTCAATAAAAATAAGGATAAAAATTAATCTGATGTGGCTAGAAAGGAAGAGCTGTTAAAAATGATAAAATGAAGCATCTAAAAGCTGCAAAGTATTTAGCACATAGCAGGGTAGGGCAGAATATTAAATAGCTGCAAATATGGAAAATAACATATAAGCAAAGAGTACTACTCTTTTTTTCTTATCAGTAAGTAACTTTAGGTATGATTATTATTTTTCTTAAAAAAAACTAATAAAGCTTTTAAATAAGAGGAAAATATATTGAAGATTTAATAAGCACCCTGTGAGCATTGTGGTAATTATTGAGGTCTCACAAGACTATTATTAGTAATTGAAATCTGATCACTTTTAAAACCCAACATTCCTAAGAAATTGCAAAATGTTATAGGTAAGTACATCCTTTAAAACATTCTTTGAGGGGGCACGAAGCAAAAACAGAAATCCAGTAATTTCAATGCAACTGTAGGTTTTGTAAACTTGTTCAGTAGTAGTTGAATTGAAGGTAATAGAATAAAGAAAATGTTACATGAGAAGATAAATAATTCTTTGGAGCTAAGCAATGGATAGGAGATCTCAGGTTACATTTTCAAATCTATGTAAATGACTTAGAGACACTGGCACCACAACATCAGTAATTAGGAAAGAGCCATAGAGAAAATATGAGACAACAATGTCCCAGAAGTGATTTAAGCCATTTGGACTGTATATTGAGAGGTATTTTCCATAAAATAGATGTAATTTTTTTTTTTGAAGGGTCTATTGACTTTCAGCAGAAGTTAGACACTTGAATACATTTACATATAAATGGTACTGGGAGGCACAGATGTTTAACAGCTAAAATGGAAATTTAGCAACATTTCATTTTCTTTTGAAAGGTGGCACCTAATTGCTCCTTTTTTCTTGGAAAGATATTCTGTTTTTGAAAGCAACTTGGGCCTAAGGATATTTCAGTGCTCTTGAATATTTCCTTATACTCTCTATCTCACATACCTACAGGGTTCCAGGCAACTTCTTACATGGGAAAATAATGCATGAATTGAGGAATAATGGGAAGGTACAGCATGATAATGAAGCAATTATTTTGTAAATACAATGTCTGTAAATGAGGAAAATTGATATTCCAAAAGTGGAGGTGCTGAGCCCATTTTATCTGTTGACTCGAAAGAACTGAATAACAGTACAATGAGCAAAATACTCATGTGTGCAAACTGGGTGACAGAACAAACAGAAAAATCCAATCATGTCTAGAGGAATTAAGACAATTTAACTTTTCTAGTTCCTTTATGCCAATCAATAATTCTGCTGTGTGTCCCAAGTATTCAAGCTGAAGTTTGGCCAAGTTTCAAAAATTGATTTCTCTGTATTTTATCAAGCTTTCAGATCTCTTTGATGATAGCTTCTTAGATCAAAGTCAGCTGGACTCCTGTGACTGTCTAAAATAAGATAGTAGCTGAAATGATTTTCAGACATAACCAATGTTGCCAAATGTCTTTCAGTGACTCTCTGTCACTAGTTTGTCATGCTTTTTAATAAATTAAGATTTCTACTTATAACATAGACCATCTTATTTTCATTTTTTAAGTGCTTGGGTATGTCCTATATATTTACAAGGCATCAGCCACTATAAGAAAATGTGGTATAATCAGAAAAGTAAAAAATATCAGCCATGAATGCTAAATTGCTTCTCTAAGGCATGAGGTATCTAGCCTACACATCAGTATCATGTTTTGATTTTTCGAGAATGAGGATGAAAAATTGTTAATCTCTGAAGATGATTAAATACCAGTAGTGTATTACAGGGTTGAGTGAAGAAAAAAAATCCTTCAAAATTTGCCTTGTCTTTGAAACACAGCTGCATCACAGTAACCAAAAACAGGTGGACTTTCTTAAAGATGCTCACACTTTCAAATGTTTTCTCAGATTACACTGGCTGTGCTATGCACCTTTTCCTTATCGAAAGTGTTTCTTTGTTTAAACTTGCTAATACATATCAGATAAAGATTTAATTGAATTTTAAATTCTACTGTTTAGAACAGTGCTGATTTGAGAGCACTCCTGATTTGAGGGGGAAAAAATAAAACCTCAGTGTGTCACTGTTGCCAAGGCCAGTGACAATTCCTATTCAGAGAAGTGCTGTCACATGTACAGTCCTTGTGCACTTCTAGACAGACTTGTGCGCCATCATGTATCTACCTGTCCTGAGACATTGGGATCTGGGAATATATTTCAGTATTTATAACCCTTTTTTATTCTGACTGGTTATGACGCGCGGAAAACAGACTCCACAATCAGTGAGATTGTAAAGTAGGTATGTTCATTCAGCACTGGGCAGCACAGGGGGTAGTCCCACCAAAGTCGTGCACGCCCGACTCGGCAGTTCCCTTCAAGTTTATACAGTCAAGTGTTACATATTCACAAGACGCCTATACATATGCATGACCTATCCCCGCTTCATATTAAAGTTAGCTCTGAGAGGTCATTTCCATAGTCTCCTCTCAACTGCGCTTGCACAGTGCCTCTTTATGGTGGTCATCTGATGGTCACAGAGGTGAAGATAGATGACTCCTCTTCGTCACCGCTAGTAACCTCTTTTCTTGCACAGGCTCAGTGATTTCTTGGCATTCACCCAAGCCGCAAGACCAGTCTTGGCTGGCTCCTGGGGCCAGCTCCTGCTTCTTATCAGGAACTGTCTCTGCCTCATTGGCTGGTTCTTGGGACCAGCTCTTCTTATCAAGGATTGTTTCTACCTCAGCTAATTTCAACAATGTAAGCACTAAACATCATCTTTCATCCCCCTTTATTATGTCTACTGAGATTCTTTTGACTCCCCTTGTCTCAGTCCCGCCTTTTCTAGAAAATAGTAAATTCTTTTACTATATTTAATCCTAGAACTTCTAATACATTGTTTCCCTATCTAGCATTCTCTCAAAATATTTGTTGGCACAAAGAGTTGTTTTAGCCATGTTAAATTTGACAATCAGGAAGTTATTTTTTCCCATACCTCAGAAAATCTCTATTAAGTATCATCTTGTGAGTTGAACAAACACTTTCCCATCCCATGCTACGCTCCTTGACCCCACAGTTGCCCATATTATCGCGTAAAAACTAAGTGTCCATCGGGTTTTGCGGTGACTTTCCATGGAGTTTTGGGTGTCTTTTTCACTCTGGTGTGATGAATCCAGGCGCTCTGTTCCTTGATTCTGATTGCAATAAAGGAGGTGAGTAATACTTGAAATGGTCCTTTCCACTGTGGCTCCAGAGTTTTTCTGTAAGAGACTTTATATACACATAGTCTCCTGGTTGTATATTATATACAGGCCCATCCAAACCTCTCCCTTGAGTCCCTACCACATGCTTCCTGATTTTATTAAGTTGCTTACCTAATGCTACCATGTAAGAAGTCATAATTTCATCCCCTGCTTGTACAGACACCCCTCTGTATCCCATAGGGTTGTCCATACAGGATTTCAAAGGGGCTCAGTCCTTCTTTCGCCCTTGGTCTTGTTTGTATACGCAGAAGGGCTAAAGGGAGAGACTGAGGCCGTGTCAAATTTGCTTCTTGTCCTAATTTCACAATTTGCTGTTTGATTACGTGGTTCATTTTTTCCACTTGACCACTCGATGGGGTGATATGGAGTATGAAGCTGCCAATCTATACCCAAATGGCGGCTAATTTGTTGTACTATTTTTGAGACAAAATGTGGTCCTCTGTCAGAGGATATGGTTGCTGGAACCCCAAAACATGGCATTATCTCTTGTACCAGTATTTTAGTTACCTCCCGAGCTTTAGCCGTTCTTGTTGGGAATATTTCTGGCCAACCTGAAAAGGTATCAGTTAATACCAATAAATATTGATAGCCCCCTTTTCTTGGAAGTTCTGTAAAATCAATTTGCCATTGTTGTCCAGGCCCATTGCCTTTTCCAATCTGGCCCATTTCTGTCTTGGGGGTATTCTTAGGATTAGTCTGGAGGCAAAGATCACACTGTTGAGTCACCTGTCTCACCGTGGTGTATAAATTTCTAGCCACAATTTCTCTTATCAAATGATTATACAGAGCCTCTGTCCCCCAATGTCTTTTCCTATGTTCCTCCCATATCAAATGCCATAATAAGCAAGAGGGAATGATTAGTTTTCCCTGTGGGGTTTGAGCCCACCCCTCTTCATTATATGACCCTTCTAAATCTGTAATAAGCTTTTGATCTTCCTTAGTGTATTTTGGCTTACCTTCTAGGGAAATCTGCCTATCAGGAATTAAAGCCCCTTTTGTTTTTACCTTTGTTTTGGCCACTTGTTTTGCCTCTCTGTCCGCCAGCTCATTTCCTTTTTTCCAAACCTGAGCTCACTTTCTGGTGTGCCTTAATATGCATAATTGCTACTTTCTTAGGGAGTTGGACAGCTTCCAGTAACTTCAGAATTTCTTCTGCATGTTTGATATTTTTCCCTTGAGAACTCAATAGTCCTCTCTCCTCCAAATTGCTCCATGTGTGTGTACAACTCCAAAGGCATATTTTGTGTCTGTATAAATGTTCACAACTTTGCCCTGGGCCAATTCCAGGGCGCGGGTTAGAGCAATTATTTCTGCCTTCTGTGCGGAGGTGTTCATGGGCAAAGCCCCTGATTCTATTACCTCTTGGCTGGTGGTGACGGCGTATCCCACATGTCGATTACCATTTAGGATGTAACGGCTTCCGTCTGTGAACCAAGCTTCCCCGTTCTCCATGGTGCTGTCTTTCAGGTCTGGGCGACTGACGTATGTTGCTTTGATGGTTTCCAAACAGTCATGATGTACCGGTTCTCCTGTGTTCCCGCTGAGAAAAGAAGCTGGGTTGACAATGTTAGTGACTACAATCTCCACGTCATCCTGCTCTACCAATATAGCTTGATATCTCAGGAACCTTTGCGGAGAGAGCCAATGTCCACCTTTTTCTTCCAGTACTGCTGATACTGTGTGAGACACCAGAACAGTCATTTTCTGGCCCAGAGCAAACTTTCAGGCTTCCTGTATGTCCAGTATCACAGCTGTAACCACCCGCAGGCATCCAGGCCTTTTGCAGTCGTGTCTAACTGCTTAGAGAGGTAGGCAACTGCCTGTCGATATGGACCCAGATTTTGTGCTAATATTCCCAGGGCAATGCCCTGCTTCTTGTGGGAGTAAAGAAGAAACGGCTTACTCACATCTGGGAGTCCTAAGGACGGGGCTGACATCAAAGCCTTTTTCAGTAGCTCAAAGGCTCGTTCAGTCTCCTTGTTCCACTCAAGGTGTTTCTGTTCAGTGGCTGTGCCTTTTTCTTGGATACCCGGTACCCCTGGAGTCCCAGGAAATTCAACAGACTCACCGTCCATGTCATACAATCTTTCTCTGTTTTGGTGGTGATCAGGATATCATCCACATACTGCAACAGCTTCCCCTCCTCAGATGGGGCTTCCCAGGATTCTAAGTCTTTTGCAAGCTGATTGCCAAAAATGGTAGGACTATTCTTAAATCCTTGTGGCAACACCGTCCAAGTGAGCTGGGTCTTTCGACCACTCTTGGGGTTTTCCCATTCAGATGCAAATAATTTTTGGCTGGCTTCATGGAGAGGGAGGCAAAAGAAAGCATCCTTCAAATTTAAAACAGTAAACCAAGTCAATTCAGGTGTTAACATGGTCAACAGGGTATATGGGTTCGCCACTACCGGGTAAAGATCGTCGGTTATCTTATTCACCGCCTGTAAGTCTTGGACCACCCAATATGACCCATCGGGCTTCTGAACAGGAAATATAGGGGTATTGAATTTAGACTCACACTCTTTTAATAATCCCAACTGCAAAAATTTTTCTATCACTGGCCGGATTCCTTCTCTGTCTTCCTTCTTTAGGGGATATAGTTTAATTCTTACTGGCCTTCCTTGATCCTAACTTCAACAGCTGGAGCACTTTTTGCTCTTCCAGGTACATCGGTAGCCCATATCCCCAGGTACACTTGGTTTAAGATGTCCTCGTTAATGCTTCCTTCTAAGGGGAGACTGGTTAAGGTTAGGGTCAATATTTGAATATATTGCTGATCTTTTACCTCCAGAGTAATTTTTCCCTTTTTGAATACAATTTTTGCTCCCAATTGTTCCAACAAGTCCCTTCCCCAAAGTGCCTTTGGGGAGTTGGGCATATATAAAAATTTATGAATGCCCCACTGTTTTCCTAATTTATATTCTAAAGGTTTACAAAAATATGCCTTTTCACTTTGGCCAGTCACTCCTTTCACCATGAGATAATCATCTCCCAGGGGCATCAAAGCTTGGTTCAGAACCGAGTATGTTGCCCCTGTATCTACCAAAAATTCTACCTCTTGTTGTGTTTTCCCTAGCTTAATTATAACCAGTGGATCTGCTAGGGTAGATTCCCCAGGTTCCCGTCAATCTTCCTTCACATGGGCTACCGTTCTTCCTGTTTGAGCCCTCTGATTCTCCTTGTTCCTTGGGCATTCCTTTTTCCAATGACCGAATTTCTTACACAAAGCGCATTGATCCTTGCCCAGTCGGGGCAAGTCCTGTCTAGGCCCTCTTCCTCTTTCTTCCTGGATAATAGCCATTAATTTCCTTTGTCCTTGCCTATATCCTTCCTCTCTGTTACTAAATACTCTCCATGCTTCATCCAACAATATTTCTAAATTCCTACTCTCTGTAGGGTGTAATTTCTGAAGTTTGTGCCTTATATCCCCTGTAGATTGACCCCAAAACAGGGAGACTAATTGTTTTACTCCTACCTCTGACCCAGAATCCAGCGGTGTGCTGCAGCGCATGACATCCCTCAGTCAATCCAGGAATTTGGATGGAGACTCAGAATGACTCTGTTTAACTGTATATAAAGCTGACCAATTTATAGTTTTGGGGATTGCTCTCTCCATTCCTTTTGTAATCCACTCCTGATACCCCTGCAATCTTTCTACATGTGCAGATCTATTAACATCCCACTTTGGGTCTTGGAGAGGGAAATATTCCTTAATGTCCCCTCCTGTAATCTTATAATGATCTTCAGCAAGGTTCCCTGCTGATTTAAAATCAGCTGTTTCTCTGTCTCGGTCATGTATTCCAATGATAGCTGTATATCCTTCCAATCAGGGTTATGCTGTTTTACAATAAATTGGAAATGCTTAGCTACACTTATCGGATCTCTCCTATAATCTTTTGCAACCTTTTTCCATTCCCCTAGGTCAACAGTAGAAAAGGGTACTTTGATTAACATCATCCCACCAACTGGCCCCACCGCCTCTCAGAGAGGTACTTGTAAAGCTGTTGAGGTAGTTTTCTTCCTAGTACGGGAAGATACAAGACTGCTCAGGGGGGTCGGAGTTCTATCCGAGTCTGCATCCTGTTCCTGTGGTCGAGGGGGAGGCTTAAACAAATCAGTTAGATCTTGTTCTGGTGCCTGATGGATTTTATGCGTCTTTGTACGTCTTTGTCCAATACTACATGCCGAACAATGCCGCCTCATTTTACCTCTAAGCTCCTTGTTGTTCTCTCGCTCAAGTGCAAGCACCATGGGGTCCTGTGGGGGTACCATTCCACAGTCTCTTTAACACTCCGGATGGTTTCAGAGGGTGAAAAACATGTCTGCATACGAAACCTCATCTCATTTTCCTTCTCTCCTTAAAAACAGCATTAGTTGTAATAGAGTATTATAATCTATTGACCCATTAAGTGGCCACTTAGCATCACCTTCTAACTTATACAATGGCCACCACTGATTGCAATATTTAATAAGGTTCTTTTTACTTTCTGTACCTCCAGTCCCAACAATATCTTTCCAGTGCACAATTACACAACCCAGAGGACTTCTCAATACTCCTCCTTGATTGTTTCCCATTTTATAAGTCCTCCTAATGATTCTTAAGTTTGATTTTGGCTTCTCCTTTTAATAAGCTTCCATGCAAATCGTTTCTTACACTTCTTTATAGTCTTCCCCCAGTTTTCCTCTCACACGTCCCAAATTTCTGGACTTAAATTTTCCTTTACACACCAATCTCACTATTTCGGATTCTTAGTGAGCTCTTTCCCAATGATAAAAGTGTGGAATTTGGGGAAAACACTCAAGGCAGTCTGGTTTCTGTCTGCTAGATGTACAGTACCACCTTCTCCCACAAGATTTACACTTCAACAAAACCCAAGCCGGATGCTAATTATTATATAGTCCAGTTGCAAGCCCACATACAAAGCAGGGAATCACCCCTATTAATACGTAAAGACATTCACACATTAACAAACATACATACATGTATAAATTTCAACATATCATTTCCATACACCCACACAAAATCTTTAACATAAATTTCCAAACAGTCACATCATACAATCATCGCTCCAGTTGACAATCTTTCAGCATCTGCAAAAATAAACCAAGCGCAATTGTGAGGGGGTCTGCTTACCGCATAAACCAAGCGCAATTGCGAGGGGGTGTGCTTACCCTTCTCCTGCCTTTTATATACCAGTCATCGACAGGTCCGTCCTGGCTCCCGATACTGGGATGCAGCGGTCACCCCGGATTTGCTCGATCTACCCCCAAGATTGCTAGCGGCCGCTCTATTGGTCAGCAAATCCCCCCTTGTTACCATACAGGGTACCCTCCTCCCATACGGGGACTACGCTGCACACCAGACGTCTCTGCGCGATTTACCAGCTGCCCCGGCCCATACTTTTACAGGGTCCCCTTGTAAAACATACCGTTTGGTCCGCAGCTTCAGGAGGTTGTTGTCTGCTCCAGCGGTGAGTGGCTGGCAGCGGAGGCTCCTCCGAGGAAAGTGCTCGGGGCGCGCCTAGGGGCGTCCACTCCGCAGTCGGTCCCGCAGCCAAGCAGAGAGTCTCCTGGCTGGCTCGCCAAACTGACGTGCGGAAAACAGACTCCACAACAGTGAGATTGTCAAGTAGGTATGTTCATTCAGCACCGGGCAGCACAGGGGGTAGTCCCACCAAAGTCATGCAGCGACTCGGCAGTTCCCTTCAAGTTTATACAGTCAAGTGTTACATATTCACAAGACGCCTATACATATGCATGACCTATCCCCGCTTCATATTAAAGTTAGCTCTGAGAGGTCATTTCCATAGTCTCCTCTCAACTGCGCTTGCACAGTGCCTCTTTATGGCGGTCATCTGATGGTCACAGAGGTGAAGATAGATGACTCCTCTTCGTCACCACTAGTAACCTCTTTTCTTGCACAGGCTCAGTGATTTCTTGGCATTCACCCAAGCTGCAAGACCAGTCTTGGCTGGCTCTTGGGGCCAGCTCCTGCTTCTTATCAGGAACTGTCTCTGCCTCATTGGCTGGTTCTTGGGACCAGCTCTTCTTGTCAAGGATTGTTTCTACCTCAGCTAATTTCAACAATGTAAGCACTAAACATCATCTTTCATCCCCCTTTATTATGTCTACTGAGATTCTTTTGACTCCCCTTGTCTCAGTTACAAGTAAGGGAAATTCTGTGTTTCACACCTGCATACTATTAGAGCTTTCTCCATGCAAGCAGCAAGGGAGGTCAGGCAGGCCCATGGGCTAACAGTGGAATACCATTCAAGTGGAATACCATTCAAAACAGATCTGCGTGAATTATAGGAGCTTTAAAGTACTGGTGGTGGTCTGTGCTTTGTGTCCTTAACTCTCAGCAATTTCTTGTTCCTGGAGTCAGGCATTTCTGGCTTACTACGTGAAAGCTGGCAGGTTTTAATGAGCACTCCAATCAGAATGGCAGCTGCTACTCAGCACTTGGGGCTCCTGTATTGTCCAGCCAGATATAGTATTCTTTTTTATGCTCCTCTATGTACTAGTCCCTGCCATTATGGTTTCTCAGAGAGGTTAAGTTTTAAAGCTCAGTTTGAATATCTGATCATGGAAATACAAGACAGATGATCCACATACTGAATCATGCTAAAAAGAGGGAATAGGTGGTTAAAATGAAAGGTTAATTACTCCATTTCTGTATGATGTTATATAACTTTCCCAAACCAGTGACACAGTGGGAAAACATTGCTGAGTTACTTGCTGAGTGGTAATGGCAATTCCAGATTTTTCAGCACTTTTGGAAAAAAGCTAAAATGATTTGCTAATTACTAGTATGGGAAGTGTCTGAAGGGCATCAACATCGACAGAGAATTTTGTCTCTTTAGGTATGTAGTGAAAGTAAGATGTGGCCCTAGCCCAAGAAAGGGTAGGGGCAAAGAAAAGGAATCATTTTCCTGTTCAACACATGGAGAAATGGAGCAAAGAGAAACTCAAAAGTTTGTTAAAGACAGAACAAAAAATGTGTGGCAAGACTAGAAAATGAACTAGTTATTTTGGATATGATATTTTAGACAGTGTCTCCTTCCTTTCTTCAGTAAGCTCAGAACTCTATTGTGTCAAGATAAATTGAGTCCTCAAAGTCCTGTATATACTCCTACTGGGATCACACTTGGATAGACTATCTTCACTGATGGAAGCCCTGCACATGTGAATCAAGTCCTGTATCTTACTGAAATCTATTTTCTAGCATGCTGTTAAGTAGAAATGCAGTTTGATGTGACAACTCCAAATCCTCATTGTCTGCAGTCTTTGAAGATCCTATTATATATCTAATGAAACTTAAGCCATACATTCTAGTGTATGAAATCTTCAGCTGGATTCCCTTCTGTCGTGTCCCAAAGTTGGAGCGACTCAGGTTCATGGATTTCCTTTGTCAGAATTAAGGTGAAACGACACCAGGGGAGTTTGAACAACAATCAACATTTATTCAACCTAGCTAACCTTGCCCAAGTACAAGTGAACTTATCAATATGAACCTTGCATCATGTCATTAAGCCGCTGTTTGAAAAGAGAAGGGAGGTGTAGAAGAAGGAGTGGAAAAAGGAACATAAAACTGTGTCAGAAGGAGAGCCCTCCCATTGAGTCACATGGTTCAGAGCAGCCCCCCTTGCTTTCTGGACTCCTTCTCAAAGAGAAGCCCAGGGGCGGCTAGATCCACTCCTAGTCTCAGACTTGGTCAATGGTTTATGTTTAAAAGGATGAGGTGTAGAGACTGTGAAAAAGAGAGAAGAAAAAGAGGGGGGGATGAGAGAAAAAAAAAAAGAAAAAGAAAGAAAGAGAGAGAGAGAGAGAAGAAATGGGTTTCACCAGTCCTGGGTCCAGCGTTGGTCCAGCCAGCATAGTGATCCAGTTCTGGAAGGTGTATACTGAGAACTTGTTCTCCCTTCTTTTATAGTGTGTTAGTTGGTGGTCTCGACATGCGCAGTTCTTGTTCCCGGGGTTCTCTGGAATCGGTTGGTGAGCTTTGCGGAGGTTCATTGGGGAGTTGCCTCTCTTTCCCTGCTGGCATGACCGCTTAAGATGGAAGCACAGTCCCATCTGCCATGGGGCCCCCTCCTCCAGGTGCATAAGCTGTGCTCCTTCTCCTGGTCACTTAAGATAAGGAATTGTGGCTTTGGAGAAGCGCAGTCCCACCCTCCATGGCGCCCTCTCCTCTGGCCACATTGTCCTGTTGACAAAACTCCAGCATTTTTACAGAGGCTGTTTTCTCCACCAAAGTTCTTTAATGAATGTTTGAGACATTGACTATAGTTTGTCAAACTGTCACACCTTCTTTGTATAATACCTTTCTTGTAGGTATACTAGAGATCATATGAACTGAAGTTAAAAAAAAAAGGAAAAAAGTAATTTTTGACCTGTCTTCTTCTAGTGAAAGACTGAAAGGTTATTCCCTAGGAAATGTTGAGGTAATTTGTTATCTTGTTAGATGAGTGTGCTGTTAAACAGCTGATATGTTTCCAACGAGAGGTGGCTGCAGTGGTGAAGTGAAATCAATTCCTTTGGTGAAACGATCCCCAGAGCTCGATAATTAATTGCATTTTACTTTAGGTTTGCACAGTCTTTTGATTTTCTTTGGGAACAAAAGCAATACAGAGTTAGAAGGTTGCTTTTATTTACTAATGAGGATTTTTTAGCACTGAAACTATCCTAATGCAAAGTAGAAGTTAAGAGAAGCAGAGAAATGCAGACAAATGAAGACTCTATCTCCTTTTCTCTCTCTCCACCCCTCCCTTTCTCTTTCTCCTTTTCCTTTGGCAATAACAATTCATTCTCTTGGTCCAGGAAATTGAAAAAGGAAAGGGGAAAGCGAGTGCAGGCTGAAGTAATTAACTAGATGAAGACAAACCAAACCAATCATCTTTATTATTGCTTCCTGTTTAGGTGATATTTACGTATAGCCTGACCCTAAGGACAGCACAAGATGGAGAAAAAGAACCAATATTAGCATAGTAAAATAAATTCTAGTGGAGGATTAATAAAATCTCTATACCTACCTCCAGACGTCACCTCTGAGACAGGATTAGTTTAAACATTACATATTAGCAGCACTAGTTACTTGAGGACAACAATATCAGATGTCTCCAGAGACAATATTGTAGTGGAACCAGTTGTCTTCATTTATCTTTTGATTTTATTAACTTTTTTGTCTGCAGAGGAGCTCACATGAGTTTTTCTGCCTAATTCTTATGTACAGATGGTTTGGCATTCTTCAAAGTAGTAGACGAATGTAGCAAAGTATATCCATTGCTGATGTTGTTTCCTTTGCTTTGCTTACAGACAGGAGACAGACAGCAGCGTAAAAACTAATATATCTTTAATAATTAACTTGGGCTGTCTAATCAGGAAATCTCTCCCAGAAGACTGCTGCTAATACTTTGTATTGTAGTATTTTAGAGCCTAGAAATTACCAGTAAGATTATAAAGTTGTCCAGATTCTGCAGTCTACCCGAAGGGCGGCTGAGGTAAACTTCATCACCAGAGCAATAATGCATAGGTGCACACACAAAGCCCTTGCCTTTAATTTGCTGCCTAGCATTTCAGCTCAATATATTCTAATGCAGTGACTCAAGTTTTCAGGGAAATAAAACTTGATTTTCAAAATACTTCCTGTACGCTTGACATGTCAATACACTATTATTTTATTTTTTAATTTTTTTCCTAAAACATTCACATTTAGAGTGTCTGTTAATTAACATTGCATCTGTATTCACCACAGCTTTATTCTTCTTCAGGCTTTGCTTAGCTTGAAGAGGCAATTGTTATAAAAAAATGCCAAAAAACTATTATGACAAATCTATCTGCAAGAATTCCTAAGCTGCTGGTATAAGGACAATTAGAAGGGCTCAGATGAACAGCTCTGCATTGTTTCTTGGATTATGTACATGAAGGACTTTACACATTTATACAAAAACCAGCATCGTTATTGAACAGCTGTGAGATGATCACTAGAGAATCAAACTTCAGCAAAAAAAGCCTCTAGGCTCAGGAACATCCTTAGATTTTGTTCTCAAGAGGAGAACACTCATTCTGTGCACTTTTCTCAATGGGCATTTGAAAGAGGGAATCTAGTATTCCAAATAAGAGCAGAACTGTACCTTTCCTCTTCTTTTTGGAGGAAAAATTGTAAGTATTTAATAGTTTCTTTATCTCACAAATCCCTACTTTTGAATATAAGAGAAATTTCCAGATCAGATGCAAGCTTCAAGATCAGAATGGGAGGATTAGAATGATAATGCCAGACTTAGCATTGAGCTTTATTTTAACTTTTGAAATTACGACCCACTACAGAGTGAATAAATTGAAGATGAAGTGCTTTAAGTAGATCTGGATAAAACTTTTTCATTGATGAGGATATTCTGAGGTGGCAATATTTTGTAATAATTCCCTTCAAGGCATGTATATAACTATGCCAGCTACAAGATGGTACATAATTGGTCCCCAGATATGAGGTCTGTGCCACCAGCCAGCAGAGCTACCATATGTTGATAAGATGAGCAGCCAAGCAGTAATTTGAAAGATATAAATTAAAAATACGTGGATAGTGGTATATGAAGATAAGAATTTAAAGCTAAAAGGGAGGAAATGGGGAGGCACAGAAAGAAGATGTTAGTATTGCTTACAGACAAGTAGAGCAGATGCTCACTTGTTTCATGTAGGGAATTGATACAGTCAATGAATTCTGAGTCTGGTTAATATAGCTCCCATTTTCTTGTTTCAAAGTGAAATCACCATGATCCAAACATAATTCTCTTTGAGTTTCCAGTCCAAAAACATGGGAAAATCCCTGTGTAAGAACAAGATTACTGCTACATATGTGATGCCTTTGATATTGGCCAGTACACAAGATGAACCATAAATCTCTAGATTTTAAAAACATGAACAGTTGCAGCCTCAGACAATTCTTCCTCCTACACCAAAATTAAGTCGCTTGGAATTGCTGTAGCTGAAACTGTAGTGGAGTCATGATCTATTCATTCATTAAAGAAGCAGAACATGCTTATAAGCTGTTTGCACATGTGTTTATGAGGGAGGAAAGCTGGGTTTCATGCTGGGTTCTCTCTTTAGCTTGTCTACATTAAGGTGTGCTCTCAGGCTGACAGAGTAAAGTATCAGTTTCTTGGCCTGTTGGAGTACACTGACCCAAGTGTTAGAGAAAAATTTAATATATTTTAAATTTTTACCTGCTGAACAGGCAGCCTATCCAACCAGTTACAAACCCCATCAGCTTAAAAAGTTGAGTTGAATGTCTTAATATGATGGGTTCTGGAACAGGGGAAATAAAAGAAAATTTCTTGTTATAGTTAAAGACTTGAGGGTGAAATTTGGGGGAGGAAAATCTCAAATGGAGAAAAGTATGTTAAAGTGATAATACTTACACTTAAAGGAATCCTATTACATAAAATTACATGATTATTTTCAAAACACAGATGACAGTTGATGTGGGTACCTTTTATTAAATACTTAATCTGTGCACAGACTTTTGCTGTGATAAAGTAAATGTATCTGATTTCTGTTAAGGTGACTTGCAAGGAAAAAAGGGTTTGGTTCGCTTCCTTGCTTCCATTTAGTATGTACAATTCTATGGAAATACTGAAATTATAATGCAGCTTTGAGGATTGCATATGTTTCCTTATTTGAAGCTTCTCTTTTTTTTGCATTACCATTTCAGTATTTGGGTTTATTTTTATATTTGGGGTTTTTAACATTGTAATGAGTTTGTGTGGCGCAGGGGTATTTTTGGTGGTGGTGGAGGGGCTGCAGGGGAGTCTCCTGTGAGAAGCTGCTGGAAGCTTCCCCGGCTCCAAGCCGGACCCGCCTCTGGCCCAGGCCGAGCCCGTCAGTGACGGCGGTAGCGCCTCTGGGAGAACAGATCTAAGAAGGGGAACCTGCAGTCAGTAGGGGGATTGGGATGGGAGAGGAACCCCTCTGCAGATACCGAGGTCCGTGAGGAAGGAGGGGCGCCTGAGGAGGTGGATGCCCCCCCCCGCAGCCCCTGGGGAGACGGCAGGCTGTCCCCCCCCGGCCCACGGAGGGGAGCGGGGGAGCGGAGGCCCCCCAAGATGGCCGTGACTCCATGGGAAAGCCCGCGCTGGAGCAGCGTGTGACTGAAGATCGGCCCGCAGGAAGGACCCACGCCAGGGAAGTTCGTGAGGAACTGCGGCCTGCGGAAAGGACCCACGCCAGGGAAGACCGTGAGGAACTGCGGCCCGCGGGGAGGACCCATGCCAGGGAATTTTGTGAGGAACTGCAGCCCGCGGAAAGGACCCACGCCAGGGAAGTTCGTGAGGAATTGCGGCCTGTGGAAAGGACCCACGCTGGAGAAGTTTGTGAGGAACCGTGGCCCGCGGAAAGGACCCACGCCAGGGAAGATCGTGAGGAACTGCGGCCCACGGGAAGGACCCACGCCAGGGAAGTTTGTGAGGAACTGCGGCCCACGGAAAGGACCCACGCCAGGGAAGTTCGTGAGGAACTGCGGCCCGCGGAAAGGACCCACGCTGGAGAAGTTCGTGGAGGACTGGCTGTCTCCCGCGGGAGGGACCCCGCGGTAGAGCAGGGGCCGAGTGAGGAGTCCTCCTCCCCCTGAGGAGGAAGGAGTGGCAGAGACCAGGTGTGGGGAGCTGACCCCAACCCCCATCCCCTGTTCCCCTGCGTCGCCGGGGGGAGGAGGGAGAGAGAACCGGGAGTGGGGTTGAGGCGGGAAGGAGGGAGGGGTGGGGGAAGGTGTTCCAAGGTTTGGTTTTGCTTCCTAATATCCTTGGTTTGTTTTGACTTGTAGTAAATTAAATTGGTTTTGTTTCTTCCCCAAGTTGCGCCTGTCTTTTGCCCGCGACCGTAAGAGGTGAGTGATCCCTCCCAGTCCTTATCTTGACCCACGAGCCTGCCTTTCTATTTTCTCCTTGTCCCACCGTGACTGGGGGGGGTGTAGGAGTGAGCGAGTGGCTGTGTGGTGCTTTGTTACTGGCTGGGCTTCACGACAAACATATTTATCTTTTTTATTAAGACCCTATAATCGCTTTTCTTGGATGATTCTTGGGTAATTTCAGTAATTGCAGTAGGAGGTCACCAATCACAGAACTATTGCTTGGATGGGACTTTTGGGAGTTATCAACTCCAGGCCCCTGCTTGAGGTGGTACTACTACTAGAACTTGGTCCAGCCAGCCCTGGCCTTGTTTTGCTAAGTCTTGAATACCTCCAAGGTGTTCTTGTAGAGCAACCTGTCCCAGTGTGGCATTACCTTCCTTGAGAAAAAATTCTCTTCTGGTGTCTATGTGACTCTCCTTCAACTTGCTTTTCGATTATCACTTCCATATTAATCTTGAGCTTTTAGAGGGGAGAAAAAGAAAAGCCTTTCGCTGCTTATATTTCAGTTCTGTTGTCCTGTTGCCAAAAGCTGATAAAATCCCTTTGTGTTTGGTTTTTTTTTTTTTTTTTACTTTCAGTGAATCTTGCAGTGTAGTCACGGAAGAAAAAATTGAGTTACTTCTAAGAATTCTGTTCTTTTACACAGACCACAAACTTTTTTAGGGATTAAACCAGCAGAAAAAGGAAAATTAACAGATTTTCAGGCTCCTTTCTAAATGGAAAACAAGCTTTTCTTTCCTTACATGCACGGGACATTCACAGGGAAAACTTACATTTTGTGTTTTCAATTAATAGATGCAATAACTATATAGTTGCCAAAAATAACTTAAAAATTGGTCTGAACACCTATTTATCACTTTATATTTAGAGTAAGATAGTTGAAAACAGTAATACAGAAATCCCAGTGTCGTGGATAATCTAGTACCAATTAGCTCTTTGAAATCTTTTTACATCTTCAAAGTGCAGTACATTAACTAATCCTAACTGCATCTCATGGGTACAGTATTCTTACGGGAACCAATTACTGGTGGCTTAAGGATGCTTCCTCACAGCATGTGTTCTTTCCCAAAACTTACTTATGTACTTCAACAAAGGAGTTTTATCTGGCTGACTTATTTCATGACAATGAATGCAAATATATTAAGGCATAGGAATAACTTCAGAAACCCACTCCTTACCTGTCTTCACAGCAAGGTAATCTCAACAACATTTATGGCTTTGGAAAGTACTCTGGGTTTAAAATAATTTCATTTGTTAGAATCTTGACCTTTTGAACATGTAGTTTAAAAGATTTTTTTTTTTTACAATTTCTCAATCATTCTATATCCATAAAGACAAATTAGGAGAAACTTCCAGTCAAGACTCGTTTTTTTAACACACCATTAGAACCAAAATGGGCTTCACCAAGTGGTGACAAACTACTTGCATGCTTGTTTTGCAGTTCAGTTATAGAGTCTGTGTCCAGAATTTTCTGTCTCTGGCTTACATTTTTGTTGAAGCTGAGACTCCCTATAATCTGACATCTCCTATGATCTTCCCAGACAGAGACCACAATGGTTGTTAATCTGTAATTAATGTCAACTCTGCGTCCTCCAGGAAATGCTGTAAACAGTTGATTTCAGTAAGTGAAGGCTGTAAAACCCTAATAAATAGTTACGTGATTGAATAAAACAAACCAGCTCCCCATCTAATAATAAGTGTTACTTCATTTTACTTCATTATGAATACTCTGGTTTGCCTTTGAGAAATGAAGATTATATTCACACAAGCAGCTTGGAAACTTTCAGTTCTTTAAAAAAACAAAGAGAACTTTGAGAACAGGTACATTGCAAGCTGGTTGCATGTATTTTATTTTCTGTTGTTACCGGAGGGTTCTTATTTATCATAACAAACAAATTCTATGTGGCTGTTGAAACAGAATGAGAAATACAGGCCTGGATAGTACATTGATCTAGTCTGTCAAGCTGAGGGCTGATCTTGTTGCCGAAATCCGGAATAAAACTCCTTAACAGCAATGAGAAGTTAAGAAGCAGGCACTCCTTTATTGCAGCGCTGGGCACACGGGGGATCACTCCACCTATCGTGTGCACCTGGCTAGTCTAACTGTGCAGGTTAAATACACACCTGTTATACATAGTCACTACATTTCTGGAAAATGTTATACATAATCATTAGCTTTCTGATAAATCATTAGCATATGTAAATGTCTCTTCACGCAGGCGCAGTGAAGGTCTCTGGTGGTCTTCAGAAGCCCTCTGGTGGTCTTCCATAGTCTTCCTCACCTGTCCGCTTCTTGACCTCTCTTCAGTGATTCTGCGCAGTATGATTCTCACCATCATCTATATTAGTTTACATAAAAATGCATACTATGTCTATTCTTAAATATAACCTTTCTAATAATTGGTCCTTCAGGCACACCATCTGATTAATATTCTTATGTTAAAACAATCATTGGTTAATCTCACTTAACTCTACTGATTGGAATCCTCGATAATTAGATCGAGGTGGGAAGGGTAAGGGGTTTCCAAGCAGCAAACTGGTGTCCATAATGGTTTCCTTAGTTTCCTAAAACAAACCACTACAAACCAACAAATCTTTGTCAAAGTTTCTGTGGTTAACTGATTTTAGACAATACTTGAATTCTTATAGTTACACATAGTACATTTTCTAAAGTTCCTAAGTTCCTATAACTACATTTCAAACTTAACACTCTCTTACCTATGCTTCACAATTTTCTACTTCTTAATCAAACCAAACTCTTTTATATAATTAGATTTTAATTTCTTTATCAAAATATTTGCAACAATCTGAAGGTCATACATATGTCCTTTTTCCACATATCTACAAAATTGTGACCATAATGATATGTGTGTAATCTCACTTGGGAAGAACAAAAAGGGTTTTCAGATTTCTTATTATAATCCCGTTCGAGTTTTTAAAATGCATGTGTTTTTTTTTTAATTGAAACAAAGTTTTATACATTAGTGTCCTTGTACAATTAGTCATCAGAGCCAGTCCCAGTTTTGCCTTAAGTGTAAAATACTGACAGAAATAGAGCATGCTGTCCTGCATGAACTTGTTTCCTGATTTGGTGAGATTACAAGGTGTGAGAGACTGAAGGTGTTAATGTCTCAAACATTGTGGTGGGCCAAGTTCTGCTTAACGACTAACTCTGCATAACAAGGAACTCCGCCTAGCAAGGAACCACAGGTGAAAAGAAGCCCATCAGCAACAGGAGGGGGAGGGCGTGCTGGAGGGTGCACGGCTCCCTGTTCTGTTGTGCTGTTCTGATGTGCTGAACAGGGCAGATCACCATATATGGCGAAAGATCACGTCTTCAGGGAGGGGGAAGTTACTCCCCAAACGATCCCCCAAGCCCATGGCTCAAAGGCTACCTAATTAGCCTAATGAGTTCGAGTGCCTGCCCGAAGGAGGGGCAAGGATGATAAAAAGACACAAACTGAAGCCCCATGCGTGCAAGTCCAGCGGAACTGGACTGCTAGGCTGACTGAACCCCTCGGCTGACTGAACCAACGCTGGACCCAGGACTGGTGAGATCTTCTCTCTCTGTCCTCTTTCTCTCTTTCTTTTTCCTTTTCCATAATCCCTACACTGTATTCCTTTAGACATAAACCATTGACTAAGTCTGGGACTAAGAGTGGATTCAGCCACCCCTAGGCTCCTCACTGAGAAGGAGTTTAGAAAGCAAGGGTGTCCACTCTGAACCTCGTGACTCAATGGGAGGGCTCCCCTTATTGTTTTCCCTGAACTGATTCCCAAATAAGCAAGGCCTGTAGTATAAGTTGGTGATGTATGGTTAGCACATGGTGCACAGTTTACTGACATAGTTTCATGCCAGTTTTTGTTGTGAGCATACCAATTTTTGGTGGTGATCATGCCAATTCTTGTTGTGAGCAAATAAAAATTGAGTTTTGTGAGTTAAAGGATCCTTGGTGTCATTTCACCTTAATCCTGACCTGGGAATCAGCAAACCTGAGTCATCGTCCTGAGAAATTGGGACATGACACGAGGGAAGTGGGATGTCAGGCTGATGCTTTTCCTCTCTCCTTAGCAGAATAGGCCAAGATACTCAAGAGATATAGCTCCAGTGCTAATACTGGGGTAAGCCAGCAGTAACATTCATTGGTCAGGGAATGTAAAAAGGCAGGTATATATAGATATATGCAGAAAAAACCAGGTTAGTTTAGCAGTTAGCAGATGAGATTTGATTTATGTAGTCCTAGCTTGGGCTCAAAACACCAAATATGGATACTTGGGAATATATTTCTGGAAAAGGGGTGTGGAGGGGCAGGCAGGGAAGAGTTCAGAAGCTTTCCAAACAGACAGATGGTTCCAAAGATGGCCATATCAAAACAGTTAGGAAAGAGGTCTGTTAGCGTCAGAAACATAGACTATAAGAGCTTAGTTGCCGTACAAGGACATAGATGTATCCTCTACGGGACAACGCTTCTTACTAACAAAATCACAATTTGTGGTTGTTGTAGCTGGGACTAGTCTCTCTTGCTGGTTGGGAACTAGTTGTGATTTGACCCAGGTGATGGATTGAGGCATTCTCCACTATGTATCTGCGATCATCTCCATGTACAGATACGTGACTGCTATGCCAGTGAACAATGACTAATTTCTTCTAGCCTACCCGCTGCTTAGGCATGTTCTATGAAGTTCACTTTGAACATCTTATTAACTCCCCTGTGGTTAATGTGGAAGGAGATTAAGGCATACAGAAGGGAAAGGAGTGCATATAGGCATCCATTCTTAATGAAGATGTTTCTTACCATGCAGACATTTTTAGTCTTAAATGTATTTCAGAGAAAATGAAAATGACAAGTGTCTCTAAAACACACCTGCCTCTGATCTGATCTCAGTAGGTCCTTAGCTTCTTCAAGCCCATCTGCTGCTGCACGGTGACAAACCACTTTGCTTCCAAAAGAGCATTAACTGTATTATCTATGCACAGACCCCATGAACTCATTGTATATGAGAGCTGAGGAACAACCCAGAAATGCTGATAAATGTTGATTCTTTAGTTAAGTGAGCAGTATTAAGTCAAATTAACATATTTCATTGAGTGTGCGTTTTTAAACTTTAAAAGGCAAAACTATCCTCTCCCATTCATACTCTTAGGCCTCAGTTAGATTTCTTCTATTACCAAAGGTTGGAAGCCAAGGACTGGTAGTAAAAGAAGAATGTAATGTCAAAAGCAGCCCTGGAAATGTTGAGCATGATAAGTACTGGGGATAAATTTAACATACGGACTTTGTAATGCTGTATGGGATTAGTCTAGTCTAGGATCCTGACTCCTTAATGATCAGCACAAGCTGATTCAGAGGATAAAGACAGCAGCTGGTACTTATATGAGACAGTATCTTCAAGAAAAGTTTTCTTTTTAGGCACAGTAGCTAGAGACTGTAGAGGTGCTTCGAATGGCCTTCTGTTTAAAGGCTCTGTTGCATCTTTCTAAGAACAGAGTATCTTGAACCTCTGCTAGATATTCAAAAGTGATTCAGGTGTCGTCTCTAAAGAGGAAAACTAGCAAGGTTTTATAAATATGATTAGCTCCTACAATAATAACTGAACATCAGTGCCAGCATTAACGAGAAGAACAGAAGGTGTTAAAATGAGCTAGAAAGCTTTTAGGCCTATTAGTCTCTCTGCCAAATGAACAGCTTTAATACACAAGCTTTTAGGATGCTTCTGCAGTTAACCCAGTTTGTTTTATAATGCTTGTCTTGTCAGTGAAAGATAATGATTTCATTATAATAAAACCACTTTTAATGAAAATATCTGCTATTTCCTGATTGCTTAACTATTCTGATTTCTTCTGATTTTCATCCCCATAACAAGAATTACAAGTGAAGGAGAATTCCTATGCAGCTGCTTCAGAAATTGTTTGCCTGCAATGGCACATTTGTTTTCTATCTGAGTGTTCACTTAAATTGCATTTCATCCCTGGTTTATATTTCTCATCTACATGATAACATCACGCACGCTGTTTCTCCTGCCATCATCCACATGACTCTTTCTGATTTCATTTGACACTGTATTAAGGTAGACCACATTCTTGTTAACAGTAATAAGCACCAAGGTGGTTGAGTGCTGCTTTCAATGAAGACGAATGGAGGGAAATGTAATGACTATACACACTGCAAAGCAAAAAGGCTGTCTTAATGGGCTGAAATCAGTTTATGAGGATAAAATAACTTCACTAACATAGTCCAGATGGACTTGACTGATTCAGCCAATGGCTTGCTTAAGGTACCATATTATTACCATATCACCAAGATCTACATGGTAAAGGGTTCCCTGAGTCTGATAGCTCTGGTAGCACTCATGCCTGTAAAACCTGATTTTAGTCCTGGGTAGGTACCTAGTCCAATTTATTTCACTAACATATGCTTATTGCAGAGAATATATTTGGGCATAACATTTGTTCCTTAAGTACTTTGAAATAAAAAAAACCCCAAAGCTACCAGAATGTCCTTTGAGAACAGATGTCATAAAGATAGTGGCCAGTTCAGAGGATTGTTTTCAATGAAACTGTCTGTGAAATCACAGTAAGATTTTCTCTAGTCTAATCTTTATGCATTGCATAACTTAAACTGTCAGCTGCTAGATGGCACAATATGCTTCCAGTTGCAACAAGCATTCATACAAATGCTATATTATGCACAAAGAAAAAAATCATGAGAATGACTTTATCATAGTTAATGGAGCAGTAGAGTTCAACATGGTGGTACAGCATGTCTGCACAAAGGGTTTGTTTTTTTAAACTTGCTAAGACAGTTAATTTGGAAGGAATGCTAGTAGGAAATAAACTTTAATACTTGAGAGGTGGTTGAAATAAAAATACTTTAAATCCAAGACAGCATTAAAAAAAACAGTTGGGAGTTCTCTGATCTTTATTTTGTACTTCTACTGCTAACATACAAAGCCATCACTGACTTTATATTTCCAAAGATATTTTTCTTACTACATCATTACTTTGTTGTGTATTCTAGCAAGTGACATCACTGGGAGTAGATCTATGTATGTATATTAACAATTTTTTTCAATATTTTTCTCAAAAGTCTCGATAAGATGAAGCATAAATGTAGCAAGGATGTCTATTCTGTATCCCAAGTACTTTCATAAGAAAGATGGGACACCTGTTTTCCAAGAATTCGATGGAGAGATAGGACTTTGTTGTGACTTTAATTTTTGACAGTGAATTGTATATGGTGGGCAAGCATTGATTCAACCAAGGAGCAGACTTTAAGCAAAGCCTGATCTTTTAGCAAATACAAGACATACTGAAAACCTTTGTGTATCTTTGAGGATGGGCAAATAATTCAAGGCAACAAGTCTATAGGAAATACATTGGACCACTTTCTGTGGCACATTGACTGTACTTGCTATTCATTTTAAATGGCTGCTTGTATTGTGTATAAAGTGCAAAAATTAGAAGTGGTAAGACCCTTGTAACCATGACTGGAACTTTCTGTCAGTTTGACAGTGAACATGGAACATTATTCAGATCCTGAGAATGTCAATCATTTAAAACAAATGGCATTAAAGATGTAATGTGAACTCCTTTTTTCATCCAGTCACAAATACTAACTTCTAGGATTGCTATGGCAGTGAAGCCCAATGAAGTGGATACACACTGCTAGAATTAGTGTTACCTGTGACTAGCAGTGATAAGACACTATTGGTCTTGAAGCAGCTTGTGTGCTATGTTTTACGCGAAGATAAAGCACATTATTAAGAGAGAAGTGCAGTAATGGATCAATAGTACTGAACAAGGAACTCTTGTCTGGTCTGAAAATAAAGACGTATAAAAAGTAGAAGCACACTTGAGAAGGAGCAGAGAGGAATGGCATACATGTGTGGCAACAGACCATGGAAATATTAAGTCACAAGGTTAATTGCAACTGATTAGTTTAGAACTTAAGGACAATGAGATTTTTTTTTTAATAACTCCATTCAAAAGGAAAGAGGAAAACAGAAAATACAGATCTGATGCTGATTGGATAAATAGAGGAATAGCAGGTAACAGGGAGTAGGCACATGCATTCAATGCATTTTTATATCATTCTTCATAAAGGTTAATTATGAGAGATTGGTTATTCATTTTATTTAACAAGAGAAAAGCAGACAAGAAGTGGAAAGCATTTTGTTTGTTTGTTTGTTTTTGATACATTATCAGCATGCAGAAGATAATAAGATAGTAAGGAACAGGCAACGCTGGCTTTACCTGACTTGCTCTTGACAAGTCTAGCCAATCTTTCACTTCAATGGTGCAGCTACCTCACTGGATAGTCCAAGCAATGGCTGTTACATCTTGACTGTGCTGAGGCTTTTGATACTGTCCACTACTACTTTCTCATATGCCAGCCATGGAAACTTGCTCCAGAAAAATGCCATAAGTGGGTGCACAGTGGCTGAAAGGTCCTATTTGAAACAGCTTTCAGTGGTTCATTCTCCAAGGGCACAATGCTTAGATGAATGCTAGCTGGGCCTTAGATTTTCTAGGCAAATTCCTAGTGCCATCTCCTATGTTGTTAAAGAAGACACTGTTTAGAGCCAGATTTACTCTGTGTGTGGCACTGAGTCGGGAGAAGTAAGAAGGAAGACAGAAAATGCCTAGAGTTCAAAATCAACTAGATAGAGGGATGAATTCAGTCTGAAGGCTGCAAGACAGAACTCAGCAATAAGTGCAAAAGTGCTATGTGTGGAAAATGAAATTAAATGTGCAATACAGGTGGTGGCACCATCCGTGCATCAGCAAGGTAGAAAAGGATTGGAGCTTATAATGAGTCACAGACTGAATATGGGGTTAGAATGTGAGGCTGTTGCAAGAAAGAGACTGTCATAGATAAAGCCTAGGAAGTAAGTTTTCTTCTCAGCTCAGTACAGGTGAGGTCTCAGCTAGCTAATTCTGGCACCACATTATTTTTAAAAAAGACATGTGGAGTAATTAAAGAGAATCCAGAAGAGAACAGTGAGAACTGTAAGAAGATTAGGAACAATTCCTATTAGGAAATGCTAAAGTGATTTCAGTTGGTTTCAAATTATTTCAGGGAAGTGAAGTCTCTGGATATTGCATAAACTAATACCAAGTTTAAGCCATACTTGCCATGGTTGGATAGCATTCATAGAGACTGAAAGAAATATCCTCTTTGACATTAGCGGACATTCAAACCTCAGAGGAAAAAAGCATCACTAGCTAATGGACATAAGTATTTTTGAAAATGGGGAACTTGCTGCAAGTTATAATAATGCCAATATGCAAAAAGCTTTACAGAGAAAACCTGCACATGCGTGTACAACACACACACAGAGATTTATTCTAGCTCTGAGAATGCCTCTTAATTGCTCTGTTCTCTGTTCTTACTGTCAAAGACTGGAGAGCACCATTCTGCATCTACAGAAGACAAATATGGTCCAAGCAAAGCTTTAAAAAAAGACTTACTTGGTAAATGAAAATATTATGATAGCTTCCATTGCAGAGAGAGAAAAATACATATGCAGTCTTAAACCTAGTAGAGAGCAGCTGGATCTGACACATTGACAGAACAACCACCACAGATACAGCCTGTAGTAATGACTGAACACTCTGGTCGGACTGTGAATAACAAATAAGCATGACGAGCTCTAGGCCACTGAGGACTTCACAGTGATTGTCACTGTGCTGCACAACATGGACAACAAACTTCACAGAGGCAGTAGGAAAAGAGCTCGCATCCGCACCCCCCACAAGGATTTCACTGCTGTAGCACATGCTTCATCAGCACTCATGTCGGCAGTGTGTCAGCCCCTGCCCTAGGATAAGATGGAAAATCTCTGGTTAAATGCAGAGATGCAGGCAAGCAGGCAATTCTCCATCCATTCTCTCAGCATAGGCCCACAATACAATGACATAAATTCCTATCCTGCAAATTGCTGTTAAGAAGGTATTTACAGAACCTCTGTCTTCCCTCTCGACTATATCCAGATTAACAGGCTTTGCTTACACCCTCATACATCCCCTTTGCTACCAGTCAGGAGAACAGACTAAACGTGTGGACAGGAAGAGGAGAAGAAGAAAAAGGTGCCTGCATGCCAAAATGGGCCTGCTACAGGAGACAGAAATCTCTATGAAACCAGAACTGCTGTAGTCCCAGCAGCCTCTTCAGACCTGAGATTTTTGGGCTTCATCCATCTTTATTTCTGACTTTCTCTACAGTTAATTTCTTCAAATTTTTTTCCTGATGTATTTTGAGGTATCGTCTATTTCCCTTTCCAAGCTTTCCATAAAAATGAGAAAAGTAAGCTCGCATAGATGAAATTTCCTTAGAAAGAATAATAAAAACATGCATTTTTTGGCTGTAAAATCAATCACAATGCTAGTCAGAAAATCAGAATCTCTGGAAACCCTTGCAAGTTTTATTCTCTGACAGATGAGAATTCATATCATAAACTTATTTATTGTAGCAACAATTTTTTAAAAATATGTTCACCATTTCTGTAGAGTTTTGTTCTAATTTTTATTGACCCTTATTTACATAAATCTAGTAGAAAAGTTTCAGCCACCAATGAGGAAATTTTCATATGAAATTCTTGTTGCTTCTAATCAAAAGTAATAAACTGCTATATTTCATAGCTAACACCTTATATACAGCAACTTATTGATAAATTGATGCAAAAGAATATCAATAGCAGCTAGATAGGAACATACACTTTAATGAAGGTTTTGCATACACGTCAATAAATGGAAGATATTCAGATTGGTTTTCTTACTGATGTAGATTTGAGAGTGGGAAATCTCATTCACACAATCAGTACTGGTTTGTGTCACAGTAAAAATAAGAGTGAGCTTTGAAAAAAATTTCATGTACATTTTGTTATTTTTACTGTGTTTATTCATGACATGCTGCTGCAAATGCATTAAAAAAATGGTCCATGTGACATATTACATTCAGAGTCTTATCAAGAAAGTAACTGCCACACTACTTCAAACTTTGCTAAATGTTCCCATTCCTGCTACTGATTCCAAGCAAACAGGCTGCTTTACCCAGAGCATAACTATCAGAGACCATAACTACGAATGCTGCTTTGATGTTTATGATTTGGAATGACTTTTTCCCTATGACCACAGTCTTTGAAAATTTATTCTCCTTAGTCTACTCTCAAATCCCTAAATAAAACAGGCAAAGTGAGGAGCTGCCAGCTGATTCTCCTGTGGTGCACAGTATTGCTTTGTGTGCTGAACATGTCTGAAATGCTGACCTACTATTTTGGAACTTACTTTTTTTAGCATACTTTCTTCTCCAAAATCTTAGGCCAATAAGGAGCAAGCAATGGAGTTAAATAAATAGGTACTTGACTAGTTAGAAACTGCAGCTACTGGCCTGTTTGCTAGGGATGATTTTACATTTCCCAGCATGCATCCATTTTGAAAGTTATTGAGGGGGGTGTGGACTTCCAGGCCACTGCAGAATGATCACTGAACAGTCATTTGCTGCAGACAATCACTCTTATTATGGCCCTGACTCCACATCCTTTGAAGGCATTGAAGGATGGGTATTCATTTTTGAGTAGCATTTGTAAAGGGCCTGTGCACCTGACAGCAACTGGACCATATCATTAGACTATCTAAGGGATTTTTCATCAAATATATTTCTAAAGGTAACACTAATAGAAGAACTCTTAACCTTGGAATCAGAAGATGGATGTGTAAGAGGGGTTAGTATTTTAGAGGAAAGAACTTCAAGAAAACAGCTGCTAAAAGGCTGTTTGAAGTTATGGATCACAAGCTAATCCTTGATTTATGAAGGCAGCATAGGAAGAGTTTTCTAATTAATTAATCTGATTGTTCTCAAGGGTGTTGGATTCGTAATATTCATAAGAGTCAATGAATAGCAAAAACATATTTCTTGTCTCAAGAACAAAGTGGACCATCAGAAAAAAATCTTTCGGGGAAGATTATGGAACGGTTTGTCTTGAGAGCGCTCACATGGCAAGCCCAGGATAAGAAGGGGAACAGGCCCAGTCAGCATGGGTTTACGAAAGGCAGGTCCTGCTTGACCAGCCTGATATCCTCCTATGACCAGGTGACCTGCCTAGTGGATGAGGGAAAGGCTGTGGATGTTGTCTACCTTGACTTCAGGAAGGCCTTTGACACTTGTCTCTCATGGCATACTCCTTGAGAAACTGGCGTCTTGTGGCCTGGATAAGTGCACCCTTCACTGGGTGAAAAACTGGCTGGATGGCCAAGCCCAGAGGGTTGTGGTGAATGGGGTGAAATCACAAGTGGTGTTCCCCAGGGCTCGGTGTTGGGCCCTGTTCTATTTAATATCTTTATTGAAGATTTGGATGAGGGGATTGAGTGCACCCTCAGCAAATTTGCAGATGACACCAAGTTGGGAGGCAGGGTCGATCTGCTTGAGGGTAGGAAGGCTCTACAGAGAGATCTGGACAGGCTGGATCGATGGGTTCAGGCCAATCGTATGAAGTTCAACAAGGCCAAGTGCCAGGTCCTGCACTTGGGTCACAGCAACCCCATGCAGTGCTACAGGCTTGGGGAAGAGTGGCTGGAGAGCTGCCCAGCAGAGAAAGACCTGGGGGTGCTGGTTGACAGCCGGCTGGATATCAGCCAGCAGTGTGCCCAGGTGGCCAAGAAGGCCAACGGCATCCTGGCCTGTATCAGAAATAGTGTGGCCAGCAGGAGCAGGGAGGTGATTGTTCCCCTGTACTCGGCACTGGTGAGGCCACACCTCGAGTGCTGTGTTCAGGTTTGGGCCCCTCACTACAGGAAAGACATGGAGGTGCTGGAGCGTGTCCAGAGAAGGGCAACCAAGCTGGTGAGGGGCCTGGAGCACAAGTCTTATGAGGAGCGGCTGAGGGAACTGGGGCTGTTTAGTGCAGAGAAAAGGAGGCTGAGGGGAGACCTTATCGCTCTCTACAGCTACCTGAAGGGGGGTTGTAGTGAGGTGGGTGCTGGTCTCTTCTGTCAGGTGGCTGGAGATAGGACAAGAGGGAATGGCCTCAAGTTAAGTCAAGGGAGATTTAGGTTAGATATTAGGAAAATTTTTTTTACTGAGAGGGTTGTCAAACATTGGAATGGGCTGCCCAGGGAAGTGGTTGAGTCACCATCCCTGGAGATATTAAAAAAGCGAGTGGACAGGGTACTTCAGGACATGGTTTAGTGGGCATGGTTAATGGTTGGACTCGATGATCTTGAAGGTCTTTTCCAACCTAAATGATTCTATGATTCTAAAAAAGAATGTAACAGCTGCTTGGCCACACTCATTGCACCTGTGGCAGCTGGTAACACAGCATGTCAAGTCCCATGCTCACGGACTGACTCACTCAACCTTCTCCTCTGACATGGTCCTTCTTCTGTTGTATCTGCATTTTAAATACTCCTAGCACAGCTCTGAAACTCCCTGGCTCTGATAACACTGGGAACTCAGGGCCACAGGCCGAGCAAGCTACCCACTCCACAAGCAATGCTGCAGCTGGGGCTGTGTGTGTGACCCGATTCCCATCATGTAGTGTGAGAAACTTTCTGAATGTGTTGCAGAACAGTTCCTGGGATTTTGTAATGGGATTTTAGAATCAGGTCAGATTTAGCTAACTGAGATTTAGGTGAGATTACAGTAAATTTCACCTCTCTTTAGTTGAGCACTGATAGCACCTCAGCCAGAGAGAGAATCTGTCACTATTTTGTTAGCAAGAACAGATTTCCACCCCCAAGTTACAAATAAAATTTTAAAAGGTTAACTTGGAAACAATGGTATCTATATCTGCCAAGCAAAGACTAAATTTATTTACTGCAAGGAGCTAGAATTTAAAAATCACATTTTCTTTTTCTAAATTTTTCTTTTAAAAAAATCAAGCACACAACTTCAGCTTTGTCTTTTGCCTTTGATTACTTTTAATCTCAGGTTCTCATGCAACCTAACTTACTGTTGTGATAAGCAGAATACAAACAAGAAAGCTAGTTTTTTGGAAAGAAAGTGCATATTTCCATGGTTCTACACTCAGAATCAAGTGAAAACATGACGAAATTAGTCTTCAGTTTTAGGACTTTCCTTTCTTACTACAGTCTGGTAGTTATCTTGACCACCATGTTAACTATTAAGTTTACCCAAATACCAGTCAGGTATTACTGTAATTGTTACTGACAAAATGCTTATGAATAACTTCTCCAAATTTTTGAAATTTATTAGCAAGTGAGAAATATGAACTTGAGAAAGCCAATGCATTTTTATCTTCGTGAGTCTGGAAATGCCCTTCCGAAGGACATAGATTTTTCCCAGAAGCTTGGCTTTAACAAGTCAAAAAGCTTTTGAAAATACTTAAACCACAAAACTTCGCATGTGTTTTCCTTGTAAATAAAGGATAATGTAGCACAGAAGAAGCTTATTTAAACTACGCATACAAATATGCATGAATGCCAATTGGATTCAATTTATCCTGACTTAATTTGAATTAACTTGATGGGTCTTTTGACACAAGCTGTACTGACTAATTGTTGCTTATTTGGGTGCGCTCTATCAGTGAGCATGGCAATCAAAAGCTCAGCCAGATGTTCATATTTTCTTTGATTGCCCACAGCCTTAGGTTTGAAGAAAAGTCAATCAGCAAAATGATTCTTAGCATCTGTCAAGGTACTGATAGCATTACAGCAATAGCAATCAGAAAAGCAGAATGGCGCTGATACCTCTTTCACTTACCCTGCTATCAGCCTTCAGTAGCTCTCTGCAGTCGTGGTTTGATATCATCACAAAACATGGAAATGATGTGAAATTAGACCAGAAGTCTTTATAAGTAGTTGATATCACCACAGTGAAGAGTGAATGTATTTTTGTCTTCATATGAACTTATATTTATGTGAGTCACTTCTATAAAAGTATTGTTTGTATGTTTTATACTGGCATATGTTTATGATGAGTTATTGACTGAAGGGATATTTTTTCCAAATATCATTTAAAAGCTTTTAAGAAGCTGAAAAATGAAATGTATTGCACCTGTGTGCAGGAAACCTAAGCTTACTGAAATAGTTTCTTTGGATTTACTTTAAAACTTTTGGAGACCTGTAAGATACATCAAACTTTATATTTACAGCACAAGCAATATTTTTCAATTCAATGGTGTCTTAATGAAAGCATACACAGAAAATTAAGTTGGTTTTTTTTTTTCTTTTCCTTTTCGTGTATTTTTTTCAGAAGTTCTGAAAGCATCTAACAGATGGAGAATTTGCATTTATTTTCAGGAGGGATACAGCTGAAAACTCTCTTAACCTTTCTCGCCTTTGATCCCTAGGTGTTTGAAATGTGTCCTTGCATTTCCTGTATAACTGGATCATAGCTCATTAAGGGTAAGACTTCTTTTTTTTGCAATCTAGATAGGAACAGTAGTAGCAAGGGAGGAAGCACGGTTTGCAACTGTGTTAATTTAAGAATTACCATGGTCTGGAGTTCTCTCCTGCTCAGAAACAGGAACGTTTTAACTTGGAATCCCCACCTGCCTGTCTGGCAGCTGAATACTCTGAGAAAGAATTACCATTCCATTTCTTTTCCTAGGATACCCTCAGACTAAGACATTTCACAGCTAAGGAGAACTGAGGGGAAAAGAGCCTAGTCTAGACCGTGACTGTTTATTTGCCGCTTGTCTATGTGTAGGACTGGTGCAGGTCTCTTACTTTGTTGTACGTGTAACATAGAAACAGCCTAAAACTGTGAACGTAGAAGAATCCTTGCTATGGTCCTTAAAGGTGGTGGACTGTGGAAAAAAGGATTCCTTATTTCAAACTGTTTATCTTAAAGGTTGTGATGAAATGTCCTTTATATTTCAGCAAGTATACTTGGACAGTAACAGCACTGTGTGCTTCTTCTCCCTTTTGAGTTATGAAGCTTGTACTTCTCTCTTACACTGTTTAATGGGTGTTGTGCCAAAAAGATGAATTTAACCTGACAGATGAAGATAATAGGGGAAATATTCTGGAAATATTATTATGGGTGATGAGCTCCAGCACCAGTTAATTCAGGAATGAGTTTACTGAGGGAAGCTCCCAGGCTCAACCACAAAACCCTGAATGTGGCTTAGTTTTCAATCAAAGCTTTCAGAGGAAGAGATTACATGAAAGAGGAGCTACCACATCTACGGCAAAGCTGCTTAATATGACTCATGTCTCAATGCAAGAGTTTTCAGTGTAAAAACTCTTTAAATGGTGTTTCAAAACTAATGACGCACATCCCTAGTTAGTTTGTGGAGTTGTTTAAATATTATGTTTGCTGTCAGAAGTCCCACAGCTACTCAGGTTTTGCAGAACTGTGCAGCCCTTTCTATCACAGAAATGCCTAGGTAAAGAAAACAAATAACCCCTTTTCTTCCCTTTACTCTTTAAAAAGGTTTCTTGCCTTAGGTTGCATACATCCAGCTCTTTAGAGAAAAATCATCAGATTGGTGCTAGCGCATGGGAACCGTTTGCATGGCATGACAGGAGAAAACATGAGTGAGTGGGAGGAGGCACTGACCTCTGTACACCACGGACAGGGAGTCAGAGGACATGCAATGGGTTCATGTGTGTGAAGGAGAAGGTGGCAATGTTTGTATTTTGTGTTGTTTTCTTTTTACCTGGCCTGTGCCCCTGCAGAGGTAATAACTAAACTTCAATCCATCTCTTCCACATGCAGAGATATAAAAATCTGTGGCTCTGCGACCGGTATGTTCTTAATGGCGTGTTTTTAGGAGAAATGAGAATTGAAGGGAGAAAAAAACTGACAAAAAAAAAAAAGCAGGATTTTTTGTTGTCTAGAGATAAGTGAAGGTACGTTTCTTGTACGCACACACACGCGGATGCAGAAGTCACCCTACGAGCCTTCAAGCAGTCGCCCCGGAGCTGAGCTCAGCCCCCTCCCACGAAGCGCAACCCGCCGCTGGGCAGACCGCTGCCGCGCCTGACGGTCCCAACGCCCCCCGCCCCCCGCAGCTGCCGGGCCGCGCGCCGCCGTCCTGCGCCTGCGTGGCGGCCGGGCCGGCGCTGAGGGAGAAGGGGGCGGTCGGAGCCCGCGCTCCCGGCGGTTGCCTGCGGGCGCCTGCCTGCCTGCCGGCCGGGAGCGACCGGTGTCGTTGGGTTCGGGGTGTTCTCCACGCACAGAGGATTCCGCGGGCGTTTCACCCCAGTCATTTCGGGCTTGCTGTCCTCTCCGCTGCGGGCTCATCAGAGCCCTCCGCACGCCCTCAGCGGTGCCGAGCACCGCCCCGTCCCGGGGCACAGGCCCTTGCGGGCGGCTGCGAGCCAGCCCGGGCGGCCAGCCTTAGGGCCGCCTCTCCCCTCCTGCCGGAGCCGAGCCAAGCCGACCGGCTGCTTGGCCCACCACGAACCCTTTCTGCCGGTTTCGGCGTAAACTCCCTCCTTGGTAGAGGTGGAAGTTTTGCTCAGAAAAGCCGTCTGTCCAAACAAGTGTTGTTACTACCACCTGTTAAAAGAGGGCTTTAGTGTGTGAATATTTCATCAACTGTACTTGGTCATCCTTCTCTTCCTTTGTAATCCTCTCTTGTCATGTATGTGTCTAGTATTTGCAGGCCCTGGGCTTTACCCTTTTCTGCTTTTTGCCTTGTTACAGCCTTGTCCTCTGTGTGTGTGAGTTAGCCCACATTTATGTACAGAAGTTTGAAAGCGTCCATCAAGCTCTGTATTCCTGCGCTGTCTTTAAATAGAAAAGGGCTGACTGTTACCTGGCTATTGCTACCAATGTCATGAAAATATTCTAGTGTTGCAAGAGAGCTCTAAGGTACTTTGGTGTTTTTGCTTCCTTTGAGTTATGCGTCTCATTAGAGTTAAATGTATCATTTCATACATCATCACAGCTGAGTTCCGCTTGGGTGACATGTATCCAAATTTGCTGTATATCTATATGAAGTATTTATTGTTGTGCATATTAAGAGGGTATTAACTAACTGTGCTTGCATATGTTTCAGCCCTTAGTTGGCTTTCAAATTTGTGATTTTGCTTTCATCTTAGTTTTATAGTAGATAATTCTAACTTACTCATTAAATTTAATGAGTAATAGCACTAGCTAGCTGCTGTTTCTACATGGTACACTTGTGCATACAGTGCAGTGATTATGCAAAACATAAGAAATGAATGCACACATGCAAAACTGGATAATGTCTTGAAATAGTCAAGAATCATTTAATCAGGAAATTTTTCAGGTATCATCAGTTCATGTGTGCTGTCCTTTTTTTTTTTTTTTTTTTTTTTTTTTTTTTTTGTTGCTTTCTCCAGGAAAATTGTCATGGAAAGATGCAAAGCTAGTTCAAATGTGGTTCCTCAAGATACTATGGCTTTGTTTTGAGGTTAATGCGTTTAGAAGATGAAATAGACCAACTTTGATGTGCAGAGGGAGGTTTCACACAGTCATCAATGTGAACTGATCTCCCTATTGTTTTCATCTGACTTTTGTTGCACAGGCGGTCCTCAGGAGGACTCTAGTACTGCCTGACCTCTATGCTTCTCTGTGCTAGGAAAAGGACGCAGAAATTGACCAGCCCTTGTCATTGCCTGTTCCTAATCTGGATGTCTGGATAGCCCAGACAGTCTATGTTTTGTGAGTCTGGCAGCATGTTAGTGTGGCTGTATATTGATTTCCCAGCCTGCTCATCTTCCCCCATCATCCTTTCTCCCTCCTTCAAGTACCTGAACTCAAAAGTTAAGCCTCTCATCCCCCTTTTCAGATGTCCTGTACTTTTCAGTGCCACAGTAAAATGTGGCTGCTCCAGGAGAATAGAGCTCCTGCAGAGGAGGCAACTTCAGGAATGTCTAAGACAGAGGTGCGCTTGGGAAGGGAGGGGAGGGAGACCAAAGGACAGGGACATGGCTGCAGCCAGTACTGTGGGTATTAGTGTCACAGTGTTTCCCACAGAGGCCTGCAGTCTTTGCTGCTCTTTTTAGGTACAGTTTTTATAAACCAGTTTTGCTGCTGCCTCCTAACTAGGGGGCTGGTGCACCCCCACGCTTTGCAATGACTGTGAGAAAAAACCCTTGACTGCTGCTGTATACCAACAATCACATGGGATGCTCCCAGACTGGGCCACAAAGGTTTCTTACTCTCCTGCCCTAGGTTGAGGAGAAGAGAGAACCAAGTCCTGCTCCCATCATCCTTTTCCCATGTATTTCCCCACTGCTTCCTTATTTCCTTTTTTTTCCCTACATTTTTCTCCTTTCTGTTGTACACGGAGAACTATTTCTGCTTGGTTTTATTGTGCCTTTCTTTTATACAGATGTCTTTATTCAACTGTCAGTATTGTACTTGGCTCCTGTCCCCCAGCACACGGGGGAAAAATCTCAGTGTGGATACCAGTGCACCACTTCTTAACAGTCAGATATTTTCAGTCTGTTTGAAGACAAACACTTTATAATTTCACATGGAAACATCACAATTCAAAAAAGACGAGAGGTGGGCAGGTGAACCATACTTTGTTCTGTTCAGAAATGGGAGTGCTGTGGAAATTTTTTACAAATTAAAATTCCATTTTTGGCCCTTTCTGACAGTAAAGAGCTTTGATCTTAATATCTGTGCATTGAGCAAGTCTGCAGGCCTAGAGCAAAGTGGGTATTTCTAAAATCCTTCTGAGGAATAACAAAGGGATAAGTGATCCCTATACATCCAAATCAGAAAGTTACTGAATAGTGAATGTTATGAAGATTATATATTTATGCATTCTCCAGAGCCTGAGCCTTCACATCGTGCTGTGTTATCTTGTGAGCCAATTTGGGCAACAGGACCACAAAGCAGAGCTACTTTCTCGCCTGAGCTGCCATTGAGATGATATTCTAATAAAAAAAGGCATAGGCTCAAGAGAGTGTATGAATATAAAACATTACATATTTTTTTGTTAATATTTGACAGAAAGAAGCTTTTATGTCAATAAAATCTCTCCACTTCTCATTCACTTAACGTACTTTATGTGCTGTAATGAACAGTGCCTGCTCTAGAAGTCATTCAGTTTGGTGATAGTACCCTAGCCGACTTCACTGGGCTTTCTGTGTAAGATTCCAAGTAAACTAACAGATAACAAATTAGTATCTCTTTTTCAAAACACTTAATTGTATTGGAATGTTGTTATTTGTTAGTCACATCCTGACTTGAGTTCACAATTTCAACATTTAGTTAATATTTTCCGTTTAAAATCTCAGGTTTATGGCTCTGCTATGTTTACTTTTTACTTGTGCTATGGAACTACAGAGATTGCAGGCTGGGCCTCTGGAGGCCACACAACACTATGGCCGTGCGTTGCTGCAGTGCATGGTGTGCTGTGGCCATTTTCAAGATCTCTGGCTATGAGATATTTTAGGGTGAGATGGGAACTGAGTGGGGGGCTTCTGAGTTCATTCCTGGTTGTTAGGCTGACCTTGGGACTCTGGGCAGCCGTGTTGTCCCAGCCCTGTGGACTCAGAAAGGTTCTTTTAATTATGCATTACATCCTTACTATAGTGAAAACATAGCAGAAGATCCAGTTTAGAGAACTCCTGGGGCTAGAGAAGAATTAATTTGGTTTTCTTTTTGCAAATAATTTTACTGACAACCATTTAAGGCATAAAGCAAAGGCCAGAGCACAAAACTAGAAGATGGCTTTGCAAGCTGTTAAAGAACTCTGACAGGTACTTACATCCAATCTTCTTTAATGTACACAGAAGAAGAAATGATGGTAGATGTTCCATCAGCTATTCTTCTTACGGTATCATTTGGGAAGTGATTAATTTCCCACTTTCTTGTTATCTGTTGAGGGCTTATTGATGCTGTTTGTGGCAGATGTTTTTGTTTTAAAATCATGAAGGAGGTTGAGTGGTTATCCTTGCTGAGCCTTGTGTTGCTCTGAAAATACCAGCTGAGTATGAGAAAAAGCAATAACGTTTAGTCACTTGGGTGTAGAATGGCTGACAATCAGGAAGTTGAAAACTACTGCTACTGTTAGATTGTAATAGCTCATGAAATGTATGCTAGACATTGAAAGGCAATTAAGTAGTCAACATCATCCACCAAAATGCAGATTACCAAATGGTGATGAAAGGAAATCAGGTAACAGGTTTTTCCTGGGGAGTAAAGTCTGGACATGAACATAATGAGTGGCACCATCAAGAAGGGAAAGAGAAAACAGATGGATTGGCTTCTTATTTGTGGATTTTATTATAACCCACTGACTGGGCCCTTGGTCATCTCCTATTTATATAAGTTATGTTTTAGTAGTGTATAATGTAATGGCAGCGTATTGGATGGACTGAATTTTAAATTTCATCCATATATTAATCACTATGTAAGCTGCATTTCTTTTATGTTTCAGCAAGATTCAGCTACAATGTCTTTTTGATGTTAAAAAAAAAATAATTCCTTAGATCATACCAGGGAGCAGAGAAGACACTTAGATCCCAGCCCCGCTGCTGAATTCTGAACAACTCCTGTCTGTCTTACTGATGTTAGATGTGTTTTGATGGACATCACTTGTCCACCCTTGAGAAAGTGGAAACAAAGTCAAGGTCTGGCAAAGCTCCTGAGAGAACTTAGACAAAACATGTCCATGGTAGCATTGTAGGCTTTGGCTCCATCCTCTCTCATTAGAACAGAGCCTTCGTTCACATAGCTGATAAAAAAACAAGCCCAATTTTGGCTAGAGCAGCATATCTGAATATCTCTATGCTTGCAGCCTTCCTCACTGTAATGATCTTTGGTGTCTTTACTGAAAACAAAATGAATAAATAGCTTTAGAGCAGTCTACTCCTTTGCAATAATCTTGGCATTGCTTTTTACTGAACTAACAATGAGCCTCTTTGATAATTCATGCGCCTAGAAAAGGAACACAAATAAGACACCTTTCCAGGTAAATATAATAGACATGACACTTAATATCCTGTCTTTGTCATTCTCAAATTATTTTTGGTGCATGTACACTAGAAGATGTTCATTCACAGAAAAATGAGTGTGCCTGTAATAGAAAATCAATTATTATTAAGGCATCTCCTACCAGCCATTAGCATGTGAAGCTTCATTTTAAAATTAACAAAGCTGTTCCCAAGGGGAAGAATATTAAGCAAATAACTGGTGCTTATTTTTTGAAACAAATGGTAGCTTTTTGTGTCACAAGGTGACTGTTGATGTTAGCCGTAATGACTGCCCACTTAGACTGAAAAAATATCTTCATTACATTTTACGAAGTTTTTAAGAGATGTGCCAATCATGATGAGTGGATATTGCCCTATCCTGGATTAGAAAGAGGAAAGGGGTGGGGGGAGAGAGGGAGAAGAAACTCTACACCTACACACAGGACAGTTTATGTCTCTGTAGTTGTAGGTTGTCATTTAAATCTCTATCATATCTCCATGTTAATTCTGGACAGGACATTGCCTTTATCTGTAATATTTGTTGGCTTGTGTTTGCTGTGTGCCTACTTACTCCATTTCCATGCAACATGACAGCAACATCTGTATTTGCAGTGAAGAAACTGTAGGCCATCTCTGGTATGGCTTTTCTCTGTTTAGAGAGAGGCTTGAAGCAAACTTTCAAGAAAAACTGCCCGGTCTGCCCTGAGGTAGGGTAAAACCTCAAGATCCCAGAACATCTAAGTTCTGCTTTGTCAGTTTCTAGAGGTAAAATCCAGATGTCATGTAGCAATTTCAATCTTTTTGTGATTACACAGGTTTTTAATTTGTGGTGTGAAAAATACTGATCCTTCTTTTCTTATGGGCTTGGTTGAGTAAGGAATTTAGCTTGTATAGTTTTGGAGTTTTGTGGTGTGGTGGTTTTTTTTTTGGTTTTTTTTTGTTGGTTTTTTTTATAACAGCATATGATGAATCTGAGGTTTTACTTTTTATGGCTAGTAGGACTTTATAGAATCATAGAATCATTTAGGTTGGAAAAGACCTTTAGATCATCTAGTCCAACTGTCAACCATGCCCACTAAACCATGTTCTGAAGTGCCTTTGTCTATGTGCTTTTTGAATACCTCCAGGGATGGTGACTCAACCACTTCCCTGGGCAGCCTGTTCCAATGCCTGACAACCCTTTCCGTAAAGAAATTTTTCCTAATACCCAATCTAATTTGACTACAGAATCTGAAGTCTATTTCATAGAAAGACTAACGTGTGAGTTTTGATGTGAAATTTCTTTCTGTTCTGAAGAGTGCTTTTTGGTGGTTGTTTTGTTGGGGTTTTTTAAGCGCTGCTAATATGAGATGTCTGTCAAGGGAAAAATATATAGCATAATTTTTGCTTGAAGGCAAGAATATATAATGGCAGTTTTCCCCCTTTAATCAGAAACTTGGAGAGAACAAGAACAGCATGCTGAAACAGAGAATGGACAAAGAGGAGTTAGAGTAACTAACAGTGGTGAGATGTTTTCCTGACAAGGATAAATAGTAAGGTACCTGGCTAAGGCCTTAAGAAGGGCTAAAGAATAAACCTGATGAATCCTTGCCTGAGAGGTGTAGAAGACTCAAGTTCATTTCCTCCTTTGGGATGTTGCCAACATGAACCTTGGCAAGATACTTTGACTAATTCTGGAAAAGATCTGGGTTCATTTGGCTTCTTGCACTCTTAGAAACACTGTTTGGCTGCAGCCTAATCCTGACTCTGCCAAATCACCCTAAAGCACCTGACTCAGAAGTGTTTTTTTTTTAGATAAGGTTGAACAGCTCAGCTGGAAGTACTTGCTCTTCTGCCAAACTTATTTGAGCTGCTTTCACAGCTATTTTGGATCTAATGAGCATTTATAAAGAACAGTTAGCAGATTAAAAAAATAGAAACCATTTTGGAGGAGGCCCCAGGTCACATATGTCATATCTCTAGCTCGGACCCATCGCCAGTTCTGGTTCCACTATCTAAAACAAGGCACTGGAAAGTTTGTGTTCCAGTAGTTTCTAGGTCTTGGTCTGGTTCTTGTGTTCTGTTCCCTATCAATAAACAGGGTCATTTGCCTACCTCTTGGGATCCTACAAGGATAAGCATGAGATTGTGAAGCACTCAGACATTGTAGATTGTGAGAGAGTGGCTAGGGAAAGAATACTGGGTTCCAATCTTATGTTTGATATTATTATGTGGACTGCTGCAGCTACAAATCCATACAAACTAAATGTGAAATTATCAGCCTTGCTGTGTACTGCCAATGGCCAGATCAGCATCTTTTAACACTTCTCTTACCAGTGCTGTTGCCCAGTGCTTGCCAGGACATGTAGTAAGATTACTTTTTTTGGATGGTCTGGAAGCAGAGTGAAATTACAGTAATGACAGTGGGTGAGTTTTAGACATTGAAAAAAGAGTGACCAATCCAGGTAGACAAGACTTGATTTTATTAATAAAATTTGTATTTTCCTCTTTGAGGTGACAGTTACAAACTTTGGTTCAAAAATAAAAGAAAATATGAACAGCAAGAAGTTGACTTTTGAAATCTCACTTTTACATGTATAAACGTGCATAAGAAAATACCAGTTGGAAATGAGCCAGCAGAAACTAGTACTATTTAATTTAACAATTTATAAGAAATAGAAACAAACATTTCTTTTCAAGTCTTACATATATTATGAAAAATAATTACAAAAGGATTTGTGTTGTAAAGCTAAAATGTAACTTCTACTTCCAACTACCTGAATAAAATGTTCAGAGGTAAGGCCAAACCAACATTTTTTTTGTGAGATTTGAACAGCAAATTTTAACAGTTTGGGTCAAAGACAGCTCTGTAGGAAGCAGTCCCCTCGTATGTTGCTTAGCAACTATGTAGAATCACATGACCTAGACATATTGCATCCTTGGCCTTCAGGTGAAATAACAGGAAAAAATAATTCATATTAATGGGATGGGCAAATATTGTATAGGACCATTCTGTGGAACTTTTAGTATCCAGTTCAGGAAGCAAACATCCATCATTGCTTACATAAAAATCTAAGTAAACACTGCAAAAATCCATAAATAACTGTTTAGGATCCAGTTTTAATATTTATGCAGAGCAAATAAGCACAATGGAAACAAATTCAGGTGAGATTTAAAAAAAAAAAAAAAAGGAAAGCTGTATGACTAACTTATTTCACACAGATTTTTAACAGGTGTCTTACACAAGTTGTTTTTTTTTTTCTTACATATTTTCCCCACCCAGAAATATAAACTTGTTTGTTTTAGGTATATACAGGTATTTCACGAAATTATGGAATTAGAAAAGAAAGTAAAAAGTCTGAGGTATAGCACCATGGAACACAGCACCTTTGAAGGTGCTTTTATTATTGAAATTCATCATCACAGAGTGATATCAGCAGAAGAGAGTTGTTTGAGTGTGCTGCTCATGATCTTCCAGTTTTGCCACCTTAAGTTTTGTTGGCAACTTCAAATAACAAAGCTCTTCAACAACAATATATACAGAGGGATTTTATTATTAATCAGAATTGGAATTGGCTTCACTGGCACTTACAGCTTTATTTTTTCAGAATACATACACAGTATTGACAATGTAGTTTTGTAATTATAAAATAAGAGCCAGATGCAATTCAGAGACACATGCAAGTTTTGGAAATGGACAGAGAAATAACAGTATAGTACTGTACATAGAATAATTACAGTTTATTAAACACTTTCTTAACATCTCTGTTGTAATGGAAGGAGCACCATGTTTGTTTTTTTACAGCACCAAAGGAATCCAAAGGGGGGTGTTCCTAAAGTGAGCCCTATGTTGTCTATCTGTGCCACAGCATCTTTGCAAAATAAGTTTAAGTCATGTGATTCTGGCCCTACAAGGGCAACAATTACTTTCTAGATAAGACATACATACACAGCAAGACATATTTTCTATGCCATTCTTATTCAAAACTTGCATGTGGCATGAAGTGGATTGGTAGCACCAAAGTGCAACATTTTTGTTGATCTGATTTTTGTCTTATGCTTAACCAAGGAAGCAGACAGGACCGACCTCAAATCCAAACTTCTGGTTCTGATCGCCAAAGTCATTGATCATCACATCAACTATAGGCACTTGGTCTATTTTGGGTGTGTTGATTTCAATCACTGTCTTTGCATAGCCCTTTCTTGACTGTTAAAAAAGAAGCAAAAGAAAGCAAACATGGTTATATATCAGAGCAGTCAGCATGTGCTGTAGATCTTCATAGGTTACCTCGGAAGTGTAGAATTTACAAATTATTGCCCCCTCATGCATGACATATTAGAAACTCTAAAGTTTATGTTTTCTTAGGATTTTATTTAAAAAATGTGACATGGAGTGTTTTTGATTTTAGAAAGAGATTGTCCCATGGCTTTTTGACTTACTAAAATAGGCCTACAAATGAAAAATTATCTAAGACATTTAATGTTTGTTTGAGAATTCTGAGCTCACATCTATACTATTTAATAAATAATAACAATATTCTCATAGCAGTGTGTACATCTTCCATGTGAAAAAATCACTACTTAGTTCTGAAAGACAGAAGATCCACTTCTAAGGAAAAAGACTGTAACCATCTCACAAAATACTACAGCAGCTGTTTGGACATGAAAGAAAGTAGTAGTCCGACACGACTGCCAACCGATGCACTTAGAAACCAGGTTTGAAGGGACACCCTTACTTCCTAACAAAGGCTCTCTATCTCCTCTAGATATCATCCAACCAAGTCGTCATGTTAGTTATCAGGACTGCACTTTGTTCAGATGATCTCTTATATCTTGCTGAGTCATCTTTCAGCTATGCCAGGGTCTTGGAGTTTAGATGAGCATCCAAGTTGGTAGATCTGAGTGTTCTCAGTTTAGTGATGGAGCTACACCCTGAATCACTTCCAGCTCTCTCTGGAGCTCTACACTCACCCACTGTGGATAACAAAAGCAAAATAAATATACAGGACATACAGAAAGGCTCACATGAAGCAGTTAGTTATGTATTAGAATCTCATTACTGAGGGGAGGAGACACTGCATCTATGTGAGCTGCATCTCTGTCTCAGAGTCAGGTATGTATCCTGGCACTTTCAGGTCTCTGATTCTTTATCACTGACATCTCAGGAACTGCCTTCAAAATGCTCCCATATCAAAACCAAAATAATTAATGAGGCTTCAACTGTCACTTGCTCCTTTGTTGTCTTTGTTTCAAAGTGTTCAGTACAAACCATTCTGTTTCTGAAAAGAGGTAACAGTTGCTATGCCTACAAAGACCCTGCTGGAGAGGTGGTCAGAGAGCTGATGCATGTTTGAACAGCTCTGGGGGTTTTAGCCGAGCTAAGAGACAATTCTGAAAGGTACAATCCACAAACTTCACCTGGCTTGGGCTACCAAAAAATGAGAAAAGGAAATACAAAGTCACATATCAAACTATGCAATTAATTCACTATGTTTGGGTACATACATATGGCTTAGTTCATACATGTTTTTACTGTATTCACTGAATACTCTGTCTGCATATGCCTTTATTTTGAGTATAAGTATATTCTACTGATGGGCTGCTGCCCCTGTTTATGCATTTTTGCTTCTGTTCTTCTGTGTGCGTGTTCTGATACTGTGCTCAGACTAGCAGATAGTCTAGTTTCAGCACATTGGTGCTGACAGCCAGTATCCCTGCCAGGTTTGTTCTATTTCTGTTGCTTGGCTTATTTTTTTTTTTTTTTTTTGGTACATATAGGAAAATTAAATAAGGGAATAGCGTACTCTAGTTAAAAATCTACTAAAAGGCAGTCTTTTAAAATAAAGCATTTAAAAAGCTTTTCTCAGAAGAAAGCTATGAAAGAATGAAATTATTTCTACTTTAATTGACAGGTTGGTTTCATAAAGACTCTTCTGAACCTCTACTTACTGCACAGCCGTCATGAAGAGCTTTGATGTAAGGATTGTTGTCATAAGACATTTCTTCATCATTTGATCCTAAGAACCTTAGTGCCTTGTCATAGCTGTCAGATGATGCATCATGCCAAGCTACAGACTGATGACAGTTGTAAGTGAAATTTTGTCTGGCAGAGGCACTCAGTAGTTTAAGGAATGTCATTTGGACCATATTAATGGAATTGCCTTCAACATCCAAATAGGAAAGCTGGAAAATATGGAAAATATAAGAAGATACATGAATATTTATCTATTTCCTTTGTTAAAATGCAAAACAAAATTATTGTTGACAAAAGAACCACATAACTGTCCTTAATAAATTAAAAAAAAAAAAAAAGCCAACCAACATATAACATTTTATGGATTTTTAAAGTTCAATAATGCTATGACTCAGTAAATAGATTTTCATGTTGTAGCAATATATTTAGGATGAAGAACTACATATTTTAGCTTCATTCTAATGGGAAAGAGAGAATTACTCCTACCATATAGTGTAAAACAGCAGAATCTCTTTGGGAATCTGCTTTTAGTTAATTATAAAGTTATGTAAGCCTGCAGTCTCATCTTTGCATACTCGGTACATTTCAGGTTACCTAGAATGGGGCAGGGGATCTGCGCTCCAGCTGCTTTACTAAGGTTCAGTAGTGATGTGTGGTCTGCCAGAAGCCAGATCCTCATCATCAGCTGTGCAAGTGACCATTGGGATCATTGTGGGACAATGCAGAGCAGGCTTCTGCTGTCCAGTGGCAAAAGGCCATATAGCTGCTCTAATATTTAGAGCAAAAAGGCTGGGGCTGAAAAGTCTTTTCCTTATCTAAATATTTATAAAATTCCTTGGGATCTGTTGATCGCTGATAACATGTACTTGATTTGTGAATAACCATTATGTTGCAGTGACAACTTACAAGTTTGCCTCGCTTAAATTCACTAAACCAAGATCCTGGATTCTCCTTTGGCCATGATGAAATTCTAACCTGTGTGGTAAAAGAGCAGAGGTAGAAGTATTTAAAACATATGTTAACAGATATGAAGGTTTTACATTACCTGGGACAAGTTAAACATCAGATAGTAAAGAATGGTTGGTTCTTCTTTCTGAGATCTCAGCCTCTTTAAAGCTCTAAAATAGGATGTTTTTCTTCTACAGAATGCCTTCAAATTAGTGACTTTAAATGGAATCCAAGGTGATAGCTTATAAAGTGAGCTAGTTCTATTTAATGGAAACTGTTGTCATCTGTTAAGATTCAGGTAAACTGCTGGTATAAATTGTTCCTGTGAAGAGTGGCTAAATTAGAGTTTTCACTGATGTTGATGCAGATAGATCTCTCTCACTGAGGCAAGCTTTTAGAAAGCCTTGCTCTACACCATGTGCCCTGTCAGAGGTAATTTATAATAATGAGTGAGGACACTGTTAATATATAGTGGTTTACATCTACTTTGCATAGGTATAAATGAATAGATATAAATGAACCCACAAGAGAAACACAGTAAGAGTTTAGCTTTGTGTCAAATGCTAGATTATGCACTTTAACTGACTGCACAGCTATGTTGCATTCTGAAATGCAGTGAAAGGTTAGCAAGCAGGTGCATAGGTTCCCTATCTAAGCAAAAGAATGAAAATGCTGTTTGCTAACTCTATGTACCATTTTACCACTTTATTCAGATTTATGCAAATTTCAATGTAATCAGTAAGACAGATATATGAAGATGTGACGATGTAATTATCCTGTTTAGTTCAACATTGCAACAGCATAGTAGGATCTGTCAACAGCTAACTGAAAACACAGATTGGTACTTACTCCTTCAGATTTCTTATCTGGGTAGATGCAAGTTTCCCCACCTGCTGTGAAATTGCAGTATACTTTGAAGGAGTCTCCAGAACAGCCCTGGTTAGGATCAATCCAATATTCCCCTAAAACAGATGAGAAAATATTTTCCTTATATAGTGGAAATGGTATTTGGAAGATCCAGGTTTTACTGCTACCTAATAGTCCTCCAAAGTTTGTAGCAAATTTATTTTATCTCAATGATGAGAAAGCAACTCTTTCTTTTCTGCCTTGTGATTTGTTGCTGCTGTTGTTGTTTATGAAAGATAGCACCAGGATCCAAGTCTATTTTTATCTGCGTCCTTTTGTTTTTGTCTAATTTTACTTCAAACCATGACTATTGCAGGATACTGCTGAGGTTTTCAAGGAACTGCAGAGACCTCAGTCTAGGGGAAGAAGGACATTATGTGTGAAATACACATTGCAGGTCCCAGCAATTTGGCCATTTCAGTATTTCAGCTAGAAGGATAATTTGTACCTGTGGTGGTAGCACTCTCAAAAACAGAGCGGAGGCAGCCTTAGGCAGAAATAAGCTATGGTTTAGGTCAGAGAGCAAAATCTGCAGTCATTTTCACATCTATCTACATAAAAAGGTGGCCACACAGGGCTTGGTGAGGTTGTAGCTGGCACAAATGGCCAAAGCTTCCCCTAAGAGAGTATACCTCAAGTAAAGATGTTTTTTTACTGCTGGGTTATGAAGCTGCAACACTAGTGAAACTTCAGGCTGCTTTAGCTGATAAACACCTTAACTAATGCTTGGTTAGGTGACATGGTGGGACAGACAGTTAAAACTTGCAGGAGGCTTCCCACAGTTTCTGCAGTCCTACCAGACTGGCATGATTGAGAATTCAGGCCCTACAATGCTAGGGTGAATGAAGGCTGGGCATGAAAGAGAGCCAAGGTCAATCCAAGGTCCATTAAAAATCAGTACATTTTAAAATCTACCATTCTAATTACAATGATTTCTGTGATGTGGGTCCTTATCTCCAGCTAGTTTCACAGCAGGACAGCAAATGATTTTCTGACACTACTGTTCTAATCCAGTTTCAAGCAAATACTGGAGGTTTCAAAGAGGAATACCAAATCTCTATTGTTTCAGGCTGTATTTATTGAAAACAGTCCTTCCTACCTGTAAGTCTTGTCCCTTGAGATTTTGGATTTTAATGAATGCATTTACTTTTATTTTAACCAAAATAAGATTACTTTGATATGAAGAAAGCTCCAAATAATAAGCAAATATTGGTAAATTAAGAAGGTGAATGTGTTCTGTTAAAAACATTCATTATTATGGAGGGTACTGAATTGTAAAATATGTACTTTTCATATAGCACATACACTGCTTAACTATTCCTCAAGGCAACCACCTGTTTTTATCTATCTAGAGTGAAAGCAATAAAAAATTATTAAACTGTCAAAATCTATTTTTCCTCCCATTTTAAAACAGAAAAATACTGCTTTGAACTGGGAAAAATATCCATTGGAATAAAAAAAAAGAAAAAAGAAAGAATGAAAACCCTGTGAAGGTTTGCTTTCATTTATAACCTTTCCAGAGGGGTAAACTTGGAAAAAAAATAAGAAAACAACAAAGAATAATTAAATCAAGATAGTTCTTCAGAACAGTGTGTTGTTCATACTACTCTGCATTTTATTAAACTAGTACTTGGTAGCATTAAATAGTCTCAGAGAAACTTGCATGTCTATTTGCTGAATGATATAGAACAAACAGTGGTCATGCAGTAGAACAAAATATTGTTTCTAGGGGTAAAAGAATAGTAATTTTTTTGAGTCATAATAATAAATCTTATATAATACTAATGCTATTTTATATTATCATGCTAAGCCAAAGTATACAGCTACTAAAATAATTCTCATTTCTTTTAAAAAAAGCTATTAGCTATCCCAGCGTGCTGCCATTTGTGATTTTTACTTTCTGTTGATCTAAATAGCATCAATCTTTCATCCCTCTCCTGTTTGGATAGTTCTGGAAATGCAAGGCTCACCTTTCAAAACAATAACTGTTTTTCATTTAGCACTTCAAAAAAACCCCAGATCAGGTTATGTATTTAAAGAATTTTGGCTTTTACCAAGAGAACATATCTTACATTTTATAAACTTTTATACCTGCAAAAAAGGATTTAATGAGACTGTATCTATTGAGCAACTATATTAACCATCTACCAGTAATTAATTATTCTGCCAAAGTATCTTAGCAGATCATAACTTCAGCCTTGTTTGCCTGTGTCATGCAATATTAACATACCATCTGGGAAGTCTGGGTGGCAGAGTTGCAAGTCTTTGCAAGTTCGGGCTGGGTTATTCTGAGTGCCCATTGGATACTTCATATGCTCAATGTCTTGCTTCAATGAATTCAATGATCCAAAGATCTCTTCCATGCCATCAGAATAATCCAGAATATTATCACCAGCGTCAGATAACATGTAATCAGGAGATCTTCTTGTCTTTTTGGGCGACTGGATTGGCAGCGGCTGGATTACCTCACCTGGAGGACCCTGAGTGGAAAACAACATACCTGGTTACCTCATCTGTTTGTTTTTCAGCTGCATAAATATGAAGCCACAGAATGTGGCTTGGAGATGCTTTGAATAGGCTTTCTTCAAAATCTTTATTTCTTTATTTCACTTATTTCCTTCAGATTTATGCCTGTGTGCTTTGACTTGCAGAAAAAGATGACTGTAGGAAGGCCAAACCATTGTTGTACTCTAAACTCTTCTCACTGCGTTGCTGTTTGGGGAAGAGTCTGCTGCCCTCACGTAAGTTAAGTGTGCAGAACTGACTTGCGATTGCCTCTTTATCCCTGGCAATTCCCTCAAGCACAGGCATAGCCTATGACAAATGAAAACTGTGGATGTTTCCTGTGATAAAACTTTAAAATTCCACTTGGGGTCTATAAAGCAATATTTCATTTCAAGAAATTGAAACACTTCATTCAGTTTTGGACTGTTTTCTTTTAGATTGTTATGATATGAAAAAGAAATAGTGGAAACAGAAGAGTGTCAACAGAGGTAAACCTATATAATTCTATTTTCTGTGCTTCAATATAACACATTAAATAATTATTGCAAGTGCATTTTTTTTTGTTTAGGGCAGTTTTTGTGGGTTTTGTTGTCTTTTTAAAGTTTCTAATGGCTTTTTCAGTGCAGAAAATACATTGTATTTCTGTGTCTGGTGGATCTATGTTTCCTGAAAAATGAATTTTCAAACAATCATTAATATTTTCCTTATCTGCAAGTTCACAAATGCTGTTTTCTACCTTTATCAAAACAGGGTCATCGTGTCAGTGTAATGTGCATGCATATCAGATAAGAGTTCTTACTTACTGGAGGACCAGGTGGACCAGGTAATCCACTGTCACCCTTTTGACCAGCAGGACCCTATAAAGCAATGAAAGAAATGCAGTGTTGACCATGCTACAGAATGCTAAAAAATAACACACACAAAAGTTATGTAAAAGAACAAAAAATGTGGAGGAGAATTACTCACGCTGGATCCTTTGGAACCTTTTGGACCTTGGGGACCCTACGGGCAAGAACATGTAACTATAGTTGGAGTGTATTCCATACAACACAGGAGTGTTTTGAACAGGAGGACTGGATGGAATTACTTACAGGTAAACCAGGAGGGCCAGGGGGTCCAAGTGGACCAGCAGGACCAGAAATTCCCTAAGAAAGATTAAGAAAGTAAGTACAGAACTAAAATATTCTACATACTGGACTGGATTAAAAAAATGCATATCTATGAAAAAGGTAGTCCTACTAAGCATCCAACCTTGATGAGTTTTGATTTAGGCCATTTGCTAAGGTCCAAAATAGTTTGTAAGTTTAAAATATTATCTCACAGTTTGAGTTTCTTGTAGTTGTTCTCACACTGCAGTACTTATAGTCATGACTGTGTTTCCCCTTGAGCCTGACTTGGAAACCTCACTTTTTACATAGTGCCTTAAAACATGGCTTAATAACTAGGAGAAAGGAAGCTACTTTGGGTAGTGCAGTTAACAAACATGATGAGATTGGTGCTGCTAGTTTTATCTCATCCCTAACTTAAGTGTATGCATTTCCTTCATCTTCTGAAACACTCGTATGATCTTGTTTTAAGCTGTTTAACTTCACTGTGTTTGTATAATGCCTAGAAGAGTTTTAACCTCTAGCAGGGGATTCTGGGTGTTAAATGTTTATGGCAACTTTACATCTCTCAAAAGAAAGACTGGAATATGTACGCTTTCCTTGCACACAACTTGAATGAAAACACAAGTATGTTTTACTCACTGCATCACCCTTGGCTCCAGGAGATCCCTGTGGGCCAGGAAGACCCCTATCACCCTTTTCACCCTGTTCTCCTGGAGGTCCAATCAGGCCAATCAAACCAGGATGTCCCTAAACAAGACAGAAGAAAATATAGTTAAAACTCAAAATATATACAGTAAACGTGCTTTGCAAACACAGAAATTAGAGCTTTCAAATGTCAACACTGCTGCTAGTCGACAGTTAACCCAAACCCAAATTATTCTGAAAGCATATTCATTATTGTTAGTTAGCCTTTTGCACTTCAAAATTATTTTCAAGTTGTGACTGCTTATTCAGTGAAAGAGATCTAAGTGCAACATAGTTCTTACTGGAACAGATATAGAAATAACAATACCTGTGGGTACAAATTTCATACTAACTTTCACATTTAGATGTTATAAGAATATTATAGAGTTGCACATTTGTTTCCGCATGTAATATAGCTGTATAAACAGCTGACCCAAGCACATAAACAAAACTGAAATTCACAAGATATAATCATATTCATATCCCTTTCTCTATGTAGTTTTTCTCTGATACACAAGCAATCAATAAATTGTTGGGACTCCATTAGAAAATGCTATCCTATCCTGGATGTCTCAATCCATTATTTCGAAGGAAAGTAGTATAGCTGTTGTTTTAAAATAAAAATATCAAATACTTTTTATGTCTACTTTGTTTTTGTAAAACCAACAGGTCTCTTTACATCCATGTCCTTGGGATTTTCGCTGCAAGGAAGAATCACAGGGTCAACAGATTACAACACAGGCAGTAATCTTTTTCTTTCTGTATATCCAGGGCATCAGATGTTGCTTAAAACTTCATGATTACTATTAAGGCTATGGGAAGCTGATTGATAGACATGGTAAATTGTCTTGCTTTCTGATACAAAACCCCTAGTGTTTCTTTCTGCTAATTTTATACAGACCTTTAGACTGGGTCAAAATTACAAAGGCACAAACAATGAATAAAGTATACCTTCTCTCCTTTGGAACCTGGATCTCCTTTCAGGCCAGGCAAGCCAGGTGGACCCTAAATAAATCAAGGGAAGTAATGTTAAAATAAGTTTTAACATACTGCACAGATCATGTTTTCTTGAAATATTACTAAAGGCGGTGTAAGTCCAAGTACACAGTCATTCAGTGGTTGATGGCTGTGATTGATGGCATGTGATTTAGGGCCCAAAAGGAAGTTGAAATGCATATTTAAAAAAAGCATAATAATGTTACTGTAGCATTTAAATTACTTTATAATTAGAAATCTATAAAGTGTTGTATGATTAGAAATCTGTGAAGCAGAGGGTCAACTAAATTCTTAAAGAGCACTGAAAGCATCCAGTGAGGCAAGTAATATTAAAAAAAAATATTAAAATAATTTTTGGTTGATTAGCCTAGTTTTGTTTGTGGTTACATTATATGCTTTCAATTATTACTTCTACCTTAATTCCTGTACCTTATTTAAGTTGCTTATTTTAGCCCTTTCTTTCATAAGACAGTGGAAAGTATCCTCTTAATTTGTTTTCTCCCAGTTTACTACAGCTTAGTAAGATTTTTGTGGACTATAAATCAAGTTGCTTGTAATAACTGCTCCTCAATATTGTTTTGTTGGAGAACTACTTCATATTTTGTTTCAGCAAGGTGTTACCTTGGGATTATGGTTTCCTTGACTTGCCACCTGAGATTCCTGTATGACCGTGAATAATGCATTTAAATCTATATTTTCTAAATATTCAAGTCTTTTCTACTCAACATTGCCAGCTTACTTAATGTGATCTAGGTGTGCTAGCTCCACTGACATGTACAAGCTTATGGCCCTTTGTCACTTTTGTAAATGTGGTTAGTTACACAAATTACTTAGGTTTTGTAATACTAGTCTGGGCAATCCTAAATGCTTCTACGAACAGCCTTAGTCTCTTTGAGCCTCCACTCCTCATTTGTTGGATAGGGATAATACCCCTACCTTACACAGGTGTTAAACTGATACATTTTTAGGTAGTTACATGCTTCATGTCATATGACCAGCTTACAATTTTTAAATTGTATTTACAAGCCATCCTTTCTGCAGCACAGTAAAGACATGTTACTTTATGAAACTGAGTAAGAAATGCTCTTCTAAGTTTTATCTGCAGTTTTCCCTAAACATTACTCCATGCAGCTAGATTTCTGTAAACAGAAATATGCTAGGGCAGGAGACAGAGCTGTGAACAATGAACATAGGGTCAACAGAACCATTCTACAAGCCCTTCCACATTTCTGGGGTGGGCATGGGGAGGGGACAACCCAAAACACTGATATTTTTTTTTATAGGTGGTTCCAATGTAAGCTGATGCTTAGAGAATCTATTGGAAAACTCCATTGTAGTCTTGCTACCTGGGAAACCACTGTGGAGAATTAAACACATTCACATTGATAGGTCTTACTTTCTGAACATCCCGTGCAAAAACCACTGAATAATCTTGTTCTTATAACTTGACACAAGCTTCTTTTCCCTGACAGTGCTTTTTGATCTTTACTGGGATCATAAGAGCAATCCATTAAAGATACTGTTTTACCAATAGTCAAAAATATAGATGGATAGATGGCACAGAAAAAGGTTATATATGAAGCTTGTTAAAATCTCCTTGGTTTGTTCTTTCTCCAGCTTTTAAAAATTATTTTAATCCTTATTTATAATTTTAGAAGAATTTTGAGGGATTTGAGAAATCTGAGGTTCATAAGAATGGCAATGCTGGTTTTGTGTAATTTGTACAGAATAAGGTGAAAAATTTCAGGCCATGCAGTGCATATGCAAGCACAGAAAAGGCATTCATTTCTCAGAGGCTATTAATCTCACACTGAACATGTATGCATTAGGCATAGAGCTTCTAGGCTAAGTCAGTATCTCATCACTGCTGGTCTCCTGCTGGCAGTGGACATCTGTGAAGTTATGATATGCACAGCAGTAATAAGTGACCTTTTCAGCCTGGCACAGATTCAAAAGTACCATAACACTTCACGTACAAAATATTATTCAGTGTGTATCCTTTCCATCTCTACTTCAGGTTATCATTAGATGCAAAAGCCTAGTCAAATACATAATTCATGAATGAAAAGTGAAATTTTTAAGCTTTTGGAATACAGAATCAGCCATTTTCACCTGCAGTGTGTTGTGCTCTACTGCAAATCTGCTTTCATATTCTTCTCCTGATAGCAATCTATTGGAGAGAGAGGGAGGGGAAGGAGGGAGACCTAACCTCAGCAACTTTTACATATAAACTTAATTTTGGATTTTAAGAAAGTAAAGTTGCAGCAATGCATCTAAAAAAAGTTATTGTTGAGCTGACAGGAAGCCTGCGCATTTGGGAGTATATAGTTCATTAATACACTCAGCTTCAGGTTTGAATTGAATATTTAATCTCTCAAATGTTGGGAGAGAGATATTTTGAGGATGTATTTGGAGGCTTCTAGTGACTGACATGTGGGAAAGGGATGCTTATTATTGCTGAATAATTATTCATTGTCTTTTAGATTTCAGCACAGAACTGTAACTGGGGAGACCAGTTTTCAGTTGTCTGATTTATCCCCGATGCATTTTATTTGTAAATTGGGTATATCGTTTAAAAACTATGGTGGTGGCCCCATCATAAACTTTGGGGAGAAGAGGTTTTTATTATGGGCTTAGCATAGGGGAGTCCTTTTCCTTGCAGCTTCTCATTCATTGTTCCCAACCTCTGACTTACAAGCAATATGTTATCCCTGAGACTTTAGACAAAATTAGAATGTTAAAATGAAGACAACGAAGAGCTATAGTATAAGGTTTCCTCAGTACATTATTTGCTTATTATTGTTTTCTAAGGGACAGAGGAAAATGAAATTATATGTAGGAGCCTTGCTTTAATCATATTATTAACACATAGCAGAACTGTGGTATGCCCTAGATGCCCTAGAAACTGGGAGTTTGGTTCATTCAGACCCTTTTAAACGCTTTGGTCATGGATTATATTTCCTGGAACTGCCACAATGAACAACAGACATGATGCTGCCGTTCATTTTTATAAAACTAGCATGTTTTCTTCTTTGGTAGAAGTCCCTTTTTGGCCCTCCTTCTGATCTAATTTTTTCTTTCTCTAAGGAATAGACATGATCTAAACTTTTATCCTATGAATAATGTTTTCCTAAACTAGGAGTCATTAAAGTCAATGGATGTAAAAAATTTGCCACTGCTAAGGAAACAAAATGATTTAAGGTATTAAGCTTTGCTGATGTGGGGACAGAAGTAAATTTTTTTATTGTATTCAGGGCATTTCAAGGATTTGGTTTTATACTGCCTTATTCCACTTTTTACCTGTTATAACTCAGCAACATTCAGCAGAGCTGCCTATTAAAGTGGAGCAGTAAAATTAGAAGGCAGTTGTGTATCAGATTTTACCAGCACAGAAGAACTTTGTGCTAAGAACTGACTTGCACATTCATTGTTCTGTAAATGCACAGACACATTAATGATATATTTTAAAGGGTGTTTTTCTGTTCTGGCACTGAAAGGAAGGGTACTCACCAGAGGCCCAGGAGGGCCATCCTGACCTGGTGCTCCAGGTAGACCTTGTTCTCCCTAGAAAAAACATAACGTTTGCTTTACCAGAGGATATACAAGAAATGCAACATTTAAAATATTATTATATGCTCCACTTACTTACCACAGGGCCAGGAATGCCCCGGAGACCCTCTGGGCCAGGTTTTCCTGCAGGTCCCTGTGGACCAACTGGACCCGTTTTTCCAGGAGCCCCTTCTGCACCAGGTTCACCCTAAGAAGAACATAAGCAACAGGTCAAAGAGGAAGAGCTGACTAAGCTTGTCACTGTAGGGATATACAAGTTGCAAAGTGAGAGCAAAGTTTCCTCACTCCATTTTCCAAAAGCTATTCTAAAACGGTGTTCTGCACAGGATGGTTTTCTGAACAAAATTTTGATAGCTTCACATAAAGATGGGGTGCCAGCAAAGCATACTCATTTTGCTTTTCTGCAGGGGTGAGCTGAGTTGGGCCTGTACTGGTGAGAGTCCACCATGTACTCCATTATGTATTGCTACTAATTCTGGGTCTTAATTTGGATTTTACAGTTTACCTATTATTCCTTTGGTAAGTTTCACACTCAGTGCATGATAAGCAATTTACTTTTCATTTTATACAGTTTACATTTCCATGCTCCTAAAAAAAATCTTGAATGTATTACCTTTGCACCTTTTTCACCTTGTCTGCCTTCAGCACCAGTTGCTCCAGGAGGTCCCTGTAAAACATGGAGACTGAGCTCATAATCTCAGTTTTCTAAAATATTACGAGTGAAAAAATTCTGAGAGTGCAATTTCCACTGTATTAATGAGTAGTAAATGCTAACAAAAGAACTTTACATTTCCTTCCTGACACTTTGTTCACAGGATAAAAATTCCAATCTGTCATATCAGCCATTTTTCCCTTCATAAAATTTTCTGGTTTTTTAGAATATCTAAAAGAATATACATCATCTAACACCTCTGATATGATGAGGTTAAAAACAAAGAAATAGCTTGGAAAAAATTAAAACAGGATAGAAAAGGAAAAGAACAATACTAATTTACACATACAATAACAGTTTTAAACTTGCTTTGCATTGGCTTGTATCTATTCACTGTAGTTTATCCACTGATTCCAAAAGGGCCTGTCATTCTACAGTGCACAGAATGGCATATACTTCTTTATTCTCTTAAGCGGGGGTTGGGCTCAGTGATCCTTTTGATTACATTTGGACAGCCAAAAATTGGTACATGCCTTAATATTATCCAGTAAATATGAAAAGGAAAGAAAAAATTGCATGACTAGAGATTGTAAGGAATGAAATAAAGACACTGACTACAAATAGCTCTTGTATCAGGTTGCATGCTATTGCTCCATAAAAGGTCTGTTTGACTAAGAAGATAGAACTCGGTACTGCAGGAGGATGCACAGATGGGATAAGGTTCAGGTGAAGGCCACAAAACAGGAGTTGCAGTCATCTGGCAGCACTGTGACTACCTATTGCGGATGTCACCCATCTTTCATTTTCTTATGGTTTCAGTGAAAAATTAAAAGACATTTTTGTCCTCCAAGACAAAGGTTGATTTTCAGGTCAGGGAATTAATAGTCATAGCTTCAGTTATGAACAGAAGAAGTATCTAGAATCTAATGTACTCTTCTGAAAATAGTTCTTTTACATATACTTAGTTTAGAAAAGATGCGCTCAAGATAATAGACCAACTGTTTTCCTACAAGGTTAATTTTTAGCCTGGGAAATGTCTTTATTACAAGTAGCTATTTCTTGCCAACCAATAAGCAGCTTAAATCAAAAGGAAAGAAAAGTGACCATCATCAAATACAAGGTGATTTTCTGAATCTATAAAACTTACTTCCTAAGACTCATCTGTTCATTAATGCAACAAGCAGTTTGTTATGTAGAAATTAAAAAAAATGTTCTAAGGATCAGCAACAAGAAAAATTCAACCATTTCCATTTATTTACTGCTTTTACTACATAATAACAGCCAAAAAAAAATGAAGGCCCCTAAAAGTAAAGCACTAAAACACATTCTTAATCTTACAGACAAGAACTGTTCTTCCAGTCAAGCATCTACTGGTATGCTCTGTGAGCTCAGGGCTTTAGACCAGAGTTTGACCTAATAGCAATTTTTTATACTAGAGTTGAATTTAACCAAAATTTTTTATAGCCTGATGTATTTCACCATCCACTACTATTGGCACATACCTTGAGCAATTGCACTGCTTTTAAGTTAATTCCTGGAAATTTATACTCATTTTATAACTATTTACATATTAGTATATTAAGATAATTCACTTGCTTCTGAAGTTAAGCTTTTTCCAGTTCAGGCTTTCCATCAAACATAATGCAAAATGAATTGAATTACCCACAGTAGACTTTGGTCATTTGTTGTGGGTATCAACAGGTTGTTCTCTTTGTTATTTTTAAGAGCTGTAAGGGGCAAAGGACTTAGTTTTAGCTTTCAAAATACAGAGAATCTAAAAAGTCCTGGGCAGTGTGGTCCAATTGCTGACTCTTTAAAACAGGAAGAATAATTCAAATCACTACTGTTCCAATAATAATTTCTGATGCATATACCCCTTTGTGTAGGTTGTAATTCATTGGGTGGATTGCAGTTTGCAGTGATAACAAGAAAAATGATGAGCAGGTATATAAATAAACCCAGGAACACTTTAGACACAGGACTTTTTTTCCCCTTACATGAATTAATTTACATAGCCATTGTCTTTACTGCTTGAAAATTCCTTGCACTCAAGTTCCCATATGGATTATAATCTACTCTACCTAAGAAACTGAAAAGGGTTGAGTGTGGTAGTTTGTATTTGAGAAATATGGTCTATGCATAATCTAGAAATGCAGCTGCAACATGAATTAGCAGGGCTAAAACCACTGTGATCGCTAAGTTACAAGTACAGTGAATCACGATCGCTAAACAAAGAGCGTGCATTTATTATCAGCCAATGCCAGTGCTGCACCAAGCACAAAGCAGCTACATGAACTGCTTTTCTAACAGGCTGCGATTGCTGGCATCGCATAGATGCAATCTACATTTTTCTACAATTTCTCTACAGAGAAAGACTGATAATTATTATTTATCTTACCTTCCTATACTTGAGTTGTTGGAGTGTCTGGTAAATTTTAACTGACAGAAAAGATCTCAATAACAATAATTTTAAATTAATGCATCGCTCCCCACCCTTACCACCTCAGCTACCATGGTGATTTTTATGATCATTACACTTTAAGTTTGGACATACTGCCTGATACATTTTATGTAGAAATGAGAAGACAAAAGAACCCATACAGAAATAAACATCCTCAATTTTTGTTACATGAACCTGTTGGACATTTTTGTCTGCTCTTCCATATTTCATTAAAATAATTTAAACTGTTGTTTATAGCTGTCATCTGACTAAACCCATGATTTCCAACACAGAAAACCATTACCACATTTCATCAGTCTGTTAAGATATGAACCTGGCGTATTGTTAGGTGCTTTGTGCATTTGCAATCAAGAGAGAAAATCAGCTTAATTTTTAAGTGGTGTATGTACCCTGCTGAGGCAGCATGATGCTGTAGCCAAAATGGAAAAAATCTCCTTCATAGAAACACTTCCATTTTTTCTAAGTTATTCAACTTTTTATATAAAGGCAACTAACCAAATACACTTTTGCTTCTCAAAATTTAGAGACTGGCTTTGCTGCAGTATCGACATCTGTTCTTTTATTGAAAGCAGGCAGTATGCCCTCCAGTTGAGAACAAAAATGTATATTAGTCTTGCACTTTAAATTCTAACATTTTTAGATTTATATATGGAGCCTTATGTGTATGTGATCTAGACATCTAACCGACTAATAAAGAAAACAGCCAAACAGCATAAAACAGCTGAAGAGCCTAGCACACTGAAAGTTTGAGGAACATAAGCAAGAAGTACTACCTGTATTGATTTTTATTGACGTTATTTTTTTTAAGAATGAATGTCGTTTGATGGTGTCTCTTCCTCATGCTATTCTTAACATTTATCAGATAGAAATCAATGAATTCAAACTAGAGATGCTACCCAGTACTCTGTGGCAAAACAAAACCAAAAAAAGTCCCAAAAGTATGTGCGAAGAATTAAGTTTCAGAAAATAATAGTAACAACATAGCTGTAGAGTCGTTCAGTCTTTGTATCTACATGTCCAGATAAGCAGGCTTTGGATCAGGAGGCCTTTTGAGATGTTCCATTTGTCATTGATCACAACTTGCTTATCTCCTTACATTAGAAGGAGAAGCTGGAAAACATTACACCTCATCAGAAACACCGTCTTCACACAGTATGCTGTTGGTCAGTGCTGATGCTGTTCTGAGCAACAGGAAAGCTGTAGAGCTGAGAACTCTCACTGACAAGCCCATAGGAATTTGTGAACTCCTTGGGTGTCTTAGATTGCTCCAACAATAAAGTTAACTTTATAACGCAGTTTTTGTCTTCAGAACATTTAAGAACACTTCAGAAGCCACATCCTTCTGTGAGGTTAGCAAATTTCATTCTTCTCTTTTCTGCGCATAGATAAATTCAGATGGCAATATTACAAATGTTTAACATGCATATAATGGAAAAAGGATTAGAAAAGGGGTTCCTAGTCTCAAAGCTGTACTAGACTACTTGTCTATTCAGCTTGGAGTGTAGTGTACATACATGTAATGCCTCAAGTTTTCCAAAGAACCTGGGCTGATTTCCATCAGTGGAGAACTTCTCAAGGGATTTGACGATGTGCTGATGAAGAGCAGCCATTCTCAAATCAAACAGAACTGGTAAGGCTAGAATAGGGTCCTGGGTAGCTGAGAAGTCAAGTCAGTGATCTGCTGTGGACTACCTCTACCAAAAAGCCTATTGTGCTGGATATTTTTATAAAAGTAAAGTAAATATGACAGCTGATGAAGTGGTAGCCATTGTGTCTAGCCTTTGAGGTCTTGATCTGGCAAGATGCTTAAAAGGGCACTGAAATCTGCAAACTGAAACAAATGTATGTGTCCTACCAAGCTTGTGTGCTATGTTGAATCAGGAATACTAGGAAAGTTGATCAATTTTTCAAGCAGCTATAACAGATTTCTTTAAATACTATAAGTTTACTTTAAAAGAGCTTTCATTTTGTCCTGGTTTCACCTGGGATAGAGTTAACCATCTTCCTAGTAGCTGGTACGGTGCTATGTTTTGAGTTCAGTATGAGAAGAATGTTGATAACACTGATGTTTTCAGTTGTTGCTCAGTAGTGTTTAGACTATAGTCAAGGATTTTTCAGCTTCTCATGCCCAGCCAGCGAGAAAGCTGGAGGGGCACAAAAAGTTGGCACAGGACACAGCCAGGGCAGCTGACCCAAACTGGCCAACGGTGTATTCCATACTGTGTGACGTCACATCTAGTTTAGGAACTGGGGAGTGGGGATGGGGAATTGCTGGTGGGGGACTAGCTGGGTGTCAATTGGCGGGTGGTAAGCAATTGCATGGCACATCATTTGTACATTCCAATCCTTTTATTATTGCTGTTGTCATTTTATTAGTGTTATCATTATCATTATTAGTTTCTTCTTTTCTGTTCTATTAAACTGTTCTTATCTCAACCCACGAGTTTTACTTCTTTTCCCGATTTTCTCCCCCATCCCACTGGGTGAGGGGGGAGTGAGTGAGCGGCTGCGTGGTGCTTAGTTGCTGGCTGGGGTTAAACCATGACACATTTGCATCATAAGGGTTTGATGACAACATAAAAATATAATTTTTAGAAACACTATATTTAACTGCTGCTGAGCATTCTTCAGAAAGATGATACAAAACTGTTAGCATTGGCTGGCTAGAATGCTAACTTTAGCACTAAAATATTGTAGTTTAATTGCTCAAGTTTTTCCATCTGTATTTATGAAAGAACATACATTATATAAAATGCATATTATGCAATTGATATTGCATAATTATATTTCTGTTTGACTGTTTGACAATAACAGTTATGACATGCTTTTACTTCTACACTACTCTTATTCACATTCTGCTATCGCTTCTACACTACTCTTATTCACATTCTGCTATCAGTATTCCATTAGCTGACTTATTTCTGCCTAAGAAAGAGTAGGAAATGCTTCTGACTACATTCCTTTTATTTTAGAACTATTTTGGGCGGTTATCAAGTATAAGACAACTTTTTTAAATCAAGGGAAATATGTTTTCCCCAAATACTTCCAACATGTTGTCCTAAATTTTTATCGTTACTATCATCTGTTATTAAAAGTTATAAACCAAGATAGAATTTGTATGGAATAAAAACCTGTCTTGACTATCTAAGTAAAGCAAGGTATATTTATATTCTCGTGTATAGGAAATATTGAGCATAGTCTTTTACTTTGTTGACAAGATACTCTTTAAAAGAATCACTATTTTTTAAAATTCATTACAGGGCATTTTATCATTTAATTAAAAAATAGAGTTTAGTCAATACTAAACAACTCCCTGAAAGTCTGATCCAATGAATATGTATTTTTAAATCAGCAGTTGGTGTTTTGGGCATTGATCCTCTCTTGCATTGAACTAGAGAATCTGGCCTTCCATTTGGTAATGATAAAATCACTTTGGCTATATGTTTCCCTTGATAGATTTCATAGCTCTAATATTCTAAACAGTATGTGCACAAATCCATGCTAGATTTGGACACATGACTACTTGCACCATAACTACATAGATATATAAAGCCTTCTGAGCATGCGTTTATCCAATCTGGTACACACACAGATCATTTCAGAAGTCAGGATCTGTAAAATATTAATTATGATTTAATGAAAAGAAAAAAAAATCAAAATATATGTAATCACTTTGAGAGACTTCATCAATGAATATGTCACAAGGTTTGCCCTTCATAGATTATTGTTTTGGCCTATAAATATATATATTTAATCTAATCATTCATCTGAACATAGGATTTTGTTCTGAAGATACACTGGTTTCTCCCTTATAAAACTGAAAGTATCTGTGGTATTAGGACTTTCTGAATGACAGTGCTGGAAATATTTTTTGGAAGAGCAATTGTTAGGTCTGAAAAATAATATATTAATTAGGATACACATTTTGTGGATGCTTTAATGATCCATTTTTGTTTCATCCATAGATTTAACCTTTTATTTTGATTTAGACCTGAGCTAAGTGGTCACTAGCATGCTAGTCAATTTTACCTCTTCAGAGTAGGAATCTGGAACAGGCTTATTGTTCTGACATGTACTTCCTAAGTGGTATTTCTTAAAAGAAATTCACCATGTCCGTTGAGACCCTTGCTCAGTCTGCAAGGCTCTGGTACTTTAGAGCACCACAGTAAAACAGTTTTGGTATTTGCTTATGTCACCAACTAGTAGTAATCCTGTTACTGTTATCCACCAATAACTAGGAAAAATAGTTTATTCTTGGCCTTCACTTGATAGTTGAATGTCACTAGTAAGTATGCATCTGTAGCTGAAGTCTCTTAGATCCAATGGGAAAACTGTATGTATGTCCATGTCTCTCACTAGAATTTGCTTCCCAGGGAAAGCTGGGGGAACCTCTTTGTAACCGGCAATACTAAACACAGATTGCTCAAAACTCTGCAACTTGGTAATAAACATAATTTCAGAAGACTGGGCAGTGAAACTGAGTTCAGGTTGGTTCCAGAATAGAGGGGAAGAGGGGAATGAAAATGAGTAACACAATAAATAAGGACACTACAGTTGAGGAGTTCAAGGGACTACATTTAAAAGTATGAATCCTGGGCTCTGCCAGTTTGTTGTTTCAGAGACAGAAAAACAAAAATCAGAGTGGAATGTGGCTTTCTAGTAGTATAGCCAGAGCTGCACCTCCATAGGCAGCAGTATTATTTCTGAAATGGTATGTCCTTCTTAATCCGGATGAAAGGGCACTTATTAGGGCTTTTTGCTGAAATTTATTCTACCATACAACTGATGAAAACTAGCAAATAACATTTTTTGTGTTCATTCTGCCAGCAAAGTACGAAGCTTTCAATCCTTCACTGTTTCCCTCTGGTATTACATCAATACAATAGACTCTCCACAAGCTTGAGACATTCAGGTACTAAAGTAATGTAGAATCTGATTCTACAAAATGTTTTCTTCAGCATTCAGGAATGGGATTACTTGGCAATATTTAGCCATACATTTTCCCTAAATTGGAAATGTGTCAAACCACAGGTGATGCGGTATTTGTGTTTCTAAAGTGTTTTTTGTCTAGGTACAAATCAGATGCAATATATCCCATCTCTTAGGAATGAGCTACTGCCTTTCTATATAATAAAGTAGAAAGTTCTAATCTGATGTCAAACAAACATACTAATTGCTAATATTCAATCGAGCCGTATCTCAGTTCTAGTGATAAAGTTGCTAATGCTACCGTAATAATTTACAGTATTATAAATGTTTTGCAAGCTGGTGGAGCAAATAGATTATTGTGTAAAATAGATAAAACTAATTAGGCATGTCAGTTCACTCAAGCCTATTAAATAGAGCAATTTAACACATTTTGTTAAATAGCTTTTAGCTTACATTTGACGATGCCCCCTCCCTTGTTTTTTACAGTGTAAAAACTGCATCTAATTTCTCTCTGAAGCAGATCTAAAGGTTGATGCATCTACTACACTTCTGTAAGTGTAACATTATTTACTGGTTTTGATTAGCTATATTTGAAAAGCCTGTGAAGCTTCAAAGACTTTAGAAATAATGGAAAGGCTTCATAAGTTACAGAAATGTCTGCTTGTTAATTTTGTATGCAGAGGGGATGACATAGGTTTGCACAAAAGCTGCATTGAAATTATTTAATTTCAGAGGCTAAGGACACCAAAGCAGACACATTCTTCCTGCTCCCTGCCAGCAGTCCTGTGCCTAAGGATGATGTCTTGTATTACTCTCATAATCACTCACTCCTATTAGCAGACTAATCCAGCAGACACTGAATTCACTTGGGTGAAAAGAAAAAGTGCATTTATAGATAAGGAATACATTCTTCCCTCTGTATTTTTGTTCCATGTAACTCACGTTAAAGGGTTTTCTCTGCTGTTTCTATTTTTCATTTCTCCCATTACATTAAAGAAACTTCAAACATCAATATATGAGTGTCACAACGTGGAAAACGAGTAGCTGAAGTTCTCTAGAATATAATGTCTCAGAAAGAGATATGTACAAGAGAAAATGAGAAATTACTTACTCTTTTTCCAGGTGGACCAGGTGGGCCAGCTTCACCTGAAGGACCTGGTGGACCCTGCAATGGAAAATGATACACTCAGTGGTAACAAAGTATAAAGTTATTATCTTTATTAAATGCAACAAACATCTGCAATATGTTGGCCCCTTTCAATGGACAGCAAATAAGTACCATAAATGCACACAGAGAAGTATACCTGCCCATTCAACAAATCCTTTCTTAGGGTGGTGGTTTGAAATTTTTAAGAGCTTTTGTTACTGTACAAAATGCAATCATTTTTTTTTTCTCTTCCTGTTTGCAACAAAACGTTTCAAACCCAAAAGTGGCTGCACAGAAGTAACATACGGTCTTAGCCTACTGTCTTAACTCCATTAAGAAGTTTCTTGCTTTCTCAGGTGCTGTAGTTATTACTTTTGCTAAAATTTTTCAGTAACATCTGTGAGTTAGCTACCATGGGTGGCTTTGTCTTGAAAAATTTTTTGTGCACTGATAGCCATTTGGCTACTCCATCTTGGTAAGCTATGATACTCAGATATTTCAGGGTTACTGAACAGCTTTTCTTCAGGAACACAACACTCTAAAAGTACTTACTGTTAAGTTAGACATACAGATACTAATTTCCTGAAGTCTGCAGGTAAGCCCCAGTTTATAATTTACTTCTAACCATATGTTCAATGTACTAGCATTTTTTATTTTTACACTGTACTGTAAAGGATAATTCCCTGATAATCAGAACTTACAAAGCTAGAAAGAGACTTTCCAAAAGGGAAACCCTATCTTTTTCCAATAAAAAAAATTAAATTAATGATGTTTTAATATGGGAATCTACAGAAATATAAGAACTTCAATGCTTAATATGGGTATTGCTCAGATACTTCTTAACTTGCTTGAAGCAGAAACATCAAGATTTTGCTTCATGTCATCAGGTCAGCTAATGAAGATTATTTGGCTGCAGCATTCCTTTCTTATGCTCAGAGTTGCTCTATTTTTAGTGGTCCTCAGCAGCTCCAGCACAAATCCTTAACACATCATTTGTTTCTACTTCTAAAAGAAATTGAGCTCTTGCTTCTGATTGTTACTATAATATAGGCAGTTCTATCTCTTCAAGGAAATAAATAGATATTTTTCAGTATAATAGAAAAAGCATTCACTTAGAAAATATTTTTAAGAGCATGAATGTATAGAAACCACTGATTCAGCAAAAGATACTTTCTTAGCATAGGAGAGAACATGTAGCTAAAATAAAATGATAGAAACAACTCACAGGTTGACCAGGATCACCATCTTCACCCTTTTCTCCACCAACGCCATCTTGACCCTACAGAATTCATGGGAAAATGAACAAAACAGAAAATTCAGCTAAATTAAGTAACGTAGTTTCATATATGAATATAAGAGCACTATTTTTCTACAGAGCATTTTCCTAAGGATGCTAGTTTTCAAAACTTTTTAAAGATTTCTAAACCTTTTTTAAGCCTTAAAAAATATATGAACAGAAAAGCAACAGAGCTTACAGGCAAGACCTTGTCCCCAGACAAGGATGAGGCAGGGTTAAGTAGGATTTAGTGCAAACCAAGTCTAGGACCTAAAAGTTTTTTTTAAGTATACTTACAGCTGGACCAGGTTCCCCAGGGGGACCAGGATCTCCAGGAAAACCAACTGGACCCTAGATAAATCAGGAAAAAAACAAGGAACGTGTCGTCCATTGACGAGCAGGTAGCAATCATCACAAATATTTTATGAAGCATATAATGAATTTAGTTCAAATGTAGCAAATTAATACAGTTCTGTATATAGCACAACTTCAGCAGTACTTCACAGTGCTTTGTGTTAAAATTATTAAGCTCACTTACTGGGTTACCCTTAGGCCCATCATCACCTGGAGGTCCTTTAGCACCTGGTGGTCCAGCTGCTCCAGGTGGACCAGCCTCACCTTTTTCTCCCCTTTCACCTTTTGGACCCTGTAGCAAACATAGGAACACAAAAATATCATCTGGAAATTGGCTAAAAAATGATTACAATGGCAAAACTTTTCAGACCTGGGCAATGTTACTCGCCAATAAATGCTGGCATGTGAACGGGATATTAGGACCTCAGCCTCAGATTGGAAAACCTGTGAATCTCAGGTCAAGTGCCAACATCCGCACCCAGTTTGCATCAATGAACTGTCTTCAGAGAGAAAAACATGCATGTCAAAGTTAATACTTTTGGAAAAAAAATAGGTAGTCTCTTAGGAAGTCTTCAGCTTTGTCCTCTAGCTGTTAGTACAAGATGTGGCTATAATTATATGGAAATAAATTGCATTTTAAAGGTATAACTTCTTCACTGAAAATTTAAAGAAAACAAACACAAGTAATCTGATTAAATGCTTTCTAAAGTAAACACTACCAGATACCTTAGTTCACAGTAATAAAAGTTAGTAAGACAAAACCAAAATACTCACAGATGTTCCAGATTCTCCAGGAGGTCCAGGGTTACCAGCTTCTCCAGGTTCACCCTGTAAATGTGTGAGGATAAATTGATGAGTCATTAGGGAGAATATTTCTATGAATTTACTTCTGTTGCTACTGTTATTACATATTCTTCTCATGCTTATCATATGAACAGCTTAAAAGAACTGTCTTTTCTTGAATCTACCTAAAGGGGGTTGAGTTACATATGGTTTTGCAGAACTGGAATCTAAAATTTTAAGAGTGAATATATCAAACTAAGCTTTTTGTGAGTCAGGGAGACTAACCTTTCCTTTGGGCTTTGGAAGATCTTCCCCTTTATTATCGCACATATTGCAAATTTCCTGTTTGTCATCTTTCTTTCTAGTCACAGAAAAGCCAAAGAAATATAGTGACTGTGTATATTTTTTTCTCTAGAAGATACATTTTGCCTGGAAGCAAGTTTCTACAAGTAAGAGAATACTAATTGGAAATGAATGTCAATGCAGTGAAGGCATTATTGCTATAGTTACTGTTAGAGTAAAAAATTATATAAAGAAAAACATAAGGATAAAATAATAGCATAACAGTTAGTAAAACTTTCACCACAGGCCACAAAGGTATACACTATGTATTTACCGGTGATGGAAATTGTTTACTAAAGCAGATGGCTTTGAGGGATACAACATATGAAGAAAAAATCTGTGCAAGTCAAAGATTATACACTATTAAATGAACGTTTAAGTTAATTCAGTCTCTTTTTGAGCTAATACACAGCATTAGCTCAAGGACTGTCTTTGCAATTGTTAATTTTAAAGTTCAGTTATGACTGATTATTTTCTAGCTCAGTGGTCTGATAAATAAACCTTTATAGAAAACTACTCTGTTAGTAGAATATTTAGCTATTAGCATCACAGACACACAGATCTGTGAAAGGATAACAGAATCTGCTTTGTGATTGTCATGGAGTGCTGAGATAAGAACTATATATTTTTATTCCAAAGGATTTCTCAATGTAACTGCTAATGGGGGGATTTTTTTTCCCCCATATATGTTCTTTTTCCAAACCAAATGAACCGTGCCAAAATTATGCCTATAAAGAAGAGTACTTCAGTGCTGAAAATGCATTTCACCCAATCCCCTCTACTGAACTCAACACAGGTTTGGAATAAATTTGTGTATCCTTAATATCCTGTATGACCTGCATGCCACTCTTCATTCCATGACAATTCAATTAATACAGCATGCATGACTGTCATTTCCATGTGGACAGTATAAAAGTATAAATCATAAACTACAAATTTTCAACAAATGTTATGGTGTAGATACTGAACTTTTTTGTCATAGAAGCTAATGGCAGCATGATGACCTCACTGGGACCAGAATTTGGCCCAATGTAAATATTACGTCAGATGAATTGAAGAAGATTGGAGTACCCAACTGAATTCCAGAATAGGATAATTAACAGATAACCACAATTTTAGGAGCAATATTAAGATGTCCTTTAGAAAGGGCACTTTTAAAACGTGAGTTTGCCTTTAGAAACTGTGGGATGTTTTATTAGACATACTTAAACTTGCAGTAATCTTAAAAATTAATGATCCCTTTTAGTACTTTAAAATTCATTTGCTTCTGTGATACAGCATTCATTGTTTAAAAAAGAAAATCTACTGGATTCTTAAGGCCAATAAGAATTAAGTATGTTTTCTAGGAAAATTCATAATCTTCATTTCCTTATCCTTTGCATGGGGTTTACTAAATCTGCAGCATCATTAGTATTGGTTTTTTGTCCATGTCTACTATCAATCAAATTAGATTTTTGTAGCAACAGAGAATGAGGTCTGGAATTAGCAAACAAATTGATGTTAATCAAGTTAGTAGATATATTAAATCTAACAGAGTCCACAGTATAGACCCTTTCAACAGGTGTCCCCATTGCAGGACTGAGTGACATAAGAGAGCTAATTGTGCCAAGTCTTGCCTGATAAGCACTTGTGCCAGTATAATCCCCTTCTAAGCTTCTCAGAGAGCAAGTTCTTTTTCTGTCTTTCTGCCAAATGATATTGTAATTTATGATGACTCATGTTTGATTTGTAATCCACTCTTTACCCTTCCCATTGACAAACACATCTTCATTTTATGATATCATGCAACAAGAGAAAAAAGTCTTTCTCTGATATAGTGACCTATATTTGGGGACAGTGTGAGAACACTGTGCTCCTGGGATCTCAGGGGTCCCTGCTATAGCACACATACTGAAACTGGCAGATGCAGGCAGCCTATATGAGCTCTGTGCATAGTAACTCCCCAATAAGCAGCAGTATGGAAGATGGCAAAATTGGAAGGGCTAGAAAATGTCAAGATGCTCCCCTTAAAGGGCATCTGTGAAAGATGAGACCTGTTAATGTGTCATCTCACATTAATACTTCTAAATCATTGCTCTATTAAAAAATGTGACTCTTCCCTGTATGCAGTCCTTGTTTTTTCTGACACTGATTTTTATATTCCAACTATTAGGTACTATGAAAGGTTGCACTTGTTTTAGACAGCTGTTAAAGGACTTAAACAATGTTTTGACAGAGAAAATTGTAGCTGATATATATTTATAGACTACATATTTATAGCTACTAAAAGCTGTGCAATCTGTAGGTTTGCCTTTGTATTTCTTTGCACTTTTGGTAAGGATGGTATCAATTCAAAATCTGGTGCACCTTATCCATGGGAAATAGCTCATATTCTTTTGAGAAATAGATTTTATAATCTAATGATAGATTTGTTCCACCTCTGGAATATTTTTCCTCTTTTGTTATCAGGTCAGATCTTTTAAAAGTCAGTGTGGTCTTTCTTAGGCAAAGCCTTCCTCTGACAGAATTTCAACAGGCAAAGACAGACATTCTAAACTACAAAGAATCATGTCATTTCATGGACATGTTTAATACTGAAAACCTCCTTCGATTAAGCAAGCAGAATGATTTCTATCAGGCTAAGGACAGTAGTTTAAAAGTCCTTTGTTTTCCTTATTATGACCGGTTCTAGAGAACTGTCCATACAAAGCCCAGACAGATAGTGGATGGAAGGCTGCCACCTTTTGGTTAAATTCTACGACGTGGTGATTTATTTTGCAAGAATGAGAAGCAATTTTGCAACTGACTGCGTTGTGAAAAGGATTCAATTATGCTTTTGCTCCTTTTTGTCATCCTCACAAAATAGAAAAAAGAGAAAAATTGTCACTCTAGAAGACAATCCCTTTTCATATAGGTATGCATATGTGACTGTGTTATATATATTATGTCTCTGTGGAGGGCTAAATTTAAACAAGAGGGAAATTCTAAAGCTGTGCTATATTTCCTGGGAGGGCTTACATTTACAAGCATGTTAGAGAGATGGAGAAGGATGAGAAGAGATCACAGTCAGTGAAGTCATGTAAAGTTATTAAAAGTAATTTGTTAGGACAGATAGTCAGCATAAACTGTCATAGACACATCTTGATTAAGTACCGTAGCAATTGTCTGCACGCAGGTGTGTAGAAAAATGATATGCACACATAAAGATGCCTGTACAAATTTATCAGACATGTTTTTAAACTTAAGGCCAGAATACTCAATTGCTTTTGTCCTCTCACTTCCATCTGCAGTATAAATCAATGACAGATTAAGCATGTAAGCTATCGATTTCACTTGTTTACTGTGTTGGACTCCTTATTACCGTACTACTTTTAAATTATTTTAGAACTATATAATAGGAAGGAGTATAAACCCAGATGAGTGTAGTGGTTTTCTAACATTGGACTCTTTTATACAGTAAAACAGATCTAAACTCTGAGAGGTTACAGAAAGAATGCTTTGCTTAGGTTCTGCAGACATTCATTTGCATTACTTATTGACTCTGCCAGTTTAACACATGCTGTGAAAGGGAGGAAGGGTGGAAGAATGGCACAGTACTCAGTGCAGTTATCACAGATTAACCTAAATTAGAAAGGCAAATTTATTTTATTAGGCTTTGTGGAAGAGAAGTGTGAGGTTAATGTTACATGTTCTGTTTCCTGTCTCTGTTGTAAATTCTTATGTAACGTAAAACATCTAAGGTCCAGTTTTGAGAAGTCGTGAGCAACTTACTGGGTATTTTGAATATCTGCATGTTAGGCCTTTGATATTAAAATAGAGATAAGCATGTGTGGGTACATTTTGTTTTTCCACTTTTTCTTAATTATAAGCACAACAAAGAGAATAATCTCTGGGTGGAAGCTGGATTTAAGTGGTTCTAGTTGAGTGTAAGTCTCAGGACTTCTAGACTGCTCCATGGAGGTTATAGGCATTAATAATGCAAGGCTACATGCACATTTGTACTGCAGATGTCTTTGAACATTTAGGCCTTTTTGTGTACAGCAGAGGAAACAACAAGCTAGTTAAAAATTCATGGCACTAAGTGTGACAAAAATTGTTTATAATTTGCCAGAAGGGGGCTTTGAAACCCTGGTATTAATGGCAAAATATCTCCTAGTCTAACTATTCAAATATGAAAGCGAGCAAATCTATTTCACTCCCCAACAGTGACAGGGAGGATGCCAAAATGTTTTTCAACACTCTACAACCAGCACTGCATTGCACTATCTGTAGTATGAGATGTCTTTCCTGAAAGGGATGCGTGCTGATGTAATAAGAAAAACATTGGGGAAAAAATATGTGAGAAGAAAAGGAAAAGCGAAAATGCATGTTTTGTTTAAAAGCATGAACTGTCCTCCTATTGTGGGAACTCTTCCTGACAAAAAAGCTCTTTATGATTTCTAAGCTTGCAGAACTCATTAAATGGAATTGAAATTAAGAAGGAAGGTATCCAAACTAGGAAAAAACCTGGCATGTATTAAAACTTGAGGAGGAGGAAAGTAATTAGAATAAATAAAAACTTCCAAAATAATATACTTGGAAGCTTCTCTGTGTGAATGCAGAGAATATGGGAAATAAGAAAGAGGAAATAAAAATGACAATTGGTGATAAACAGTCTGAATTTCATGTTCTTGAATTAAATTTGGTGGGCTGATTACCACAAATAGAGATTCTAAATCACATAGAAGAGTCACAGGGAGAAACAAAGGAGTAAGGAGTTCAATATAAGTCAATGTTTTTACAAAATGACTGGAATATAATTTGATCATGAAACAGTAAAAATTAAAGAGGTGATTGAAACGAATGGCAAAATTCCTGTTGAACTTCAGGGGGCCAAAACAGTATACAAGGTGGGGTTTTTTTAAAGCAGTGAATATAAGGGGTGCTACCCTGGATGTAGTCTTCTCATAATAAACATTTTTCTCAGTACCCTAGTCATCACAGGAAGAATTTTTCTCCCCACAGTGCCCATTTTTTTTCCTCCGTATTCCACTGACATACAGACTCTCCTTTTCCAATAACTTTTTTGCCATCTCTACCAACTTTTACATTCAGACACGTTTTTGATACTCTTCCCAGAGAGAAAAACCTGCACCTCTTCATGAGGCCAGGCTCTCTTTTAAGATAGGCTGTAGGATTAATGTCACAAACTTGGGAGATTAGAAGGAATATCCTTGTTGATAATGCAGTCAAGCAGGACTGCATTACATTTTGTATGTCTTATGCAATTTTGGGTAAAAAAGATTGAAGACACAATAATGCCACTGCTACCACGAGGTGAGTTGATGCTCAGAGCCACATCCTGAGAAATAGGGAATGCAATGAAGCACTGTCAGCTAAAGACATGACAGTGCTACCATGAAAAAACTACAGTATGAAGTTAATATTTTCATCTGCTTGGGCTCAGTACCCTTTGATCTCAAAACACAAAGAAGGGAGACAAAGTAGGATATTTTTCCATCAAGCCATATATTATATTACATTATTCTAGTATTCTCTTCACCACATCCCAGAGCACTGGTAAGTGACTTGTTTGATGGGCACATAGAAAAAATCATGAAGCATCTGAAGATTCTATTAAAAGAATAGTTTTATCATACTGATAAGAAGTTGGTGTTTCCTTTTGACATGGCCCTAATATAAGTGAAAGTTTACTTAAAGAAAAGACATTTTAGTGAAGAGAACCAGACACATAACCAAAATTTTCTGGTAGATGTCAACAATATTGAAAAGCATCATAAGAAAGATCTTTTGTTATCACAGGGGAACAAGAAGCTTGTGAGATACTGTAGGATGAACTGCAGATTTTCATTATTTTTTTTAATTATTAGTCATACAAATGATCTTGGGAAAATAATGGCAACTTCCTTATCTTGTGAAAAGAAAGAATAACTAAAAGCTGTGTGAAGCAGAGTGACATGCCTTTGGACAGTGATCAAGAAGAGGTTCATGACAAATATAAGTCATTTTGATTGACCTGCTACTTGAGTCATTATTTGTAAATTCATAGATCTGATGGATTTGTACCTAAAGGTACAATACTGGCACACTGTGTCAAAAAGAATATGTGGATAAATGAAAGGGAGCAGAAGTTAAGACTTCTGAAGTGCTGAAGTTCAGTAATGGTGTATGAGGAAGATGAGGGAAAAGGTACCTGTGCATTTAATTATCTGATGAGACAGGAAGAAAAAGGGAAATCTTGCTTCATATTCTGAAAAGTTATCAATACAGTGAGCTTTCTGAAAAACTACCAATACTGACATTCCTAGGGATGTCTTTTCAAGGATTCATTGACATCAGTGTTTCATTGAATACATACAATATGCTGTGGTAAATATTTAAATACTCAAGAGCAATCTACGTAGTTTCTCAATGAGTTATTTATACAGTGGCCTGGAATATATTTCTATTCTGTTTCCGTCACCTCATGCTCCTTTCAAAATCTTCTTTCCAAATCCAAAATTAAAGAAAAAAATCATATTAAATCTGCAAATCAGCAAAATGCTTCTAGGCTTACACACATGATATGGCTGAGGTCATCTAACTTGGTAAAATAAACATAAATAGGAATTTCAAGAGACTCTCTTTGGAATTTTGTGTTTGCTCAGCATTTTATAATAGTTTACACTGGTGATTCAAATAAATCGCACAAAAAAAAGCCATTACATCTATTGCATACAATATCTTTCCTTTAAGAAAAAGGAAGCGATATCTGACATTCTTTGGGTAAGATATAAAATTTAAAAATAACCCCACCCCATATACTGGTAGGAAATGTTCTGACTAGGGAACTTAAAATAGCAATGAAAATAATTTTGATGAATGAATGTCATACAGTATCAGTCTTAAGTCAGGTTTTCAATTAGCACAAATCATCCTCAAACCTTTGACTTTATTGGAACTGTATCTATCTGTATGAGGAACAGATACATATTGATGCTTCAGGTCTGCCTCAGTTCACAGATATGTTTACCACTGATACATTAGATAATAGCTTATATTCTTAATGTTGCAGGTGGAGGGCTATATGATATTCTAAGCTACACCAGTATAAAATGAAAAACACTTGAAGCCAATAATGTTACTGTAGGCATCAAACTATGTAGTTAAGGAAATAACCATAACCTTACTTTTAACCATATTCCTTCACCTGAAAACTACCTCTTCTGCTCCAAAGCTCTTTTCTCCGGTTGTTAAATATTTTTGTGATGTGAAATAAAAGGACCAACCGTGGTAAGTCAGCCATTAGGAGTGTAGCTAGATCACTATTAAAAATTACTAGGTCAATGAAGGATATTTGGGAACTGTAATATATCTATATAGCTCTGAAGAAGAATCAAAATGTATATTCATATTCCTATTCCATGTTTTCTCTTTCTAGGAGGTTATTATCAACACTCACCTTTTCACCAACACCTCCAACAGAGCCGATTGAGCCTGGGGGGCCTTGAGGACCCTACAATGATGAAAGATGTTAGTTATCCCAAATATAGTGCTTATTACTAAATTACTGAGAGAAAAAAAATAGGTTAATTCTTACATCAGCTCCATTAGGACCCTGTGGACCTCTTGGACCTGGAGGGCCAGGTGGACCCTGTATCAAAGAGACAATTTGATATAGTTACAATCATAAAGCATAAGTCCAGTGGGGCTTTTTTGGCCAATGAAAAAAAAATATACTCAATCTGTAAAGGGTTTTTAATCTTAGCAGTGCTACAGAAACAGCAGGGCCAGATTGCTGCCCACTACATGAGTTCACAAGGTGACAGAGGATCCAGACTATGTTATACAGTACCTGAGCTGGAAATGATCTGATGCTTAGGACTCCTGAGGATTGGTTTCCTGCATTGTATTTTCCCTGCAGGTTACCTGCATACCCATTCCACTGTGCAAAGACCCTGGCGTAGCTTATATGTCTGGTAACAGCCACATGACAGTACTGCACTATGGTGCCTATAGATGGGCAATAATAAAGCATCCAGGCTTGGCATGGGGTGTTGGAGGCAAATGTATACTGTAGATAGCTTGCATTTCAGTCAGGACCAGCCCAGAAGGCATTCTGTCAACAGTAGAAACAGTTGGAAAATGTAGTCTCAAGATCACCCAGAGAAACATGGTAAGCATAGCCAAATAGTGTTTACCGTCTTCTGGCCTGCAGTTACCTGAAGCTAAGGTACAATGACCTGAATTTCAGAAAAGCAGCTCCAAACTCGCTGGTGCAGTGGTCTCTCCGTTTTCTCTTTTCTTTCCTGAACCTGCTTGCCACTGTCCTGTCTCAGACACACATAGCATCTGCTTTGCTACCTACTCTTCATGGTATTTCCTTAAGTTACATAAATCTTGATATTAAAGATGAGGAGATAGATGTGAGGAAGCAAAGTAGATCCCGGAGAGAGTTTATGTTACACAAAATGTTTCCTACTGAGGCACCAAATTCAGCAGTAGCTTATCAAATTGTGAGCTACAGAGAAAAGACAATAATAGACGGATGATCTTTATTTCCTCCAGAGTGACCAATAGGGAAGAAGCCTTACCATTGGCCCCACATCACCATTTTCACCCTTTTCACCTGGTGGGCCAGGCAGACCCTAAAGCATGTGGAAGAGAAAATAAAACTATTAGTAGGGTACCTGGAATGATAAGTTATAAATCAATATGAAACAATATAAATCAGATCTACATGTGAAAGTTGGGAACATGGCGGGGGGGGACACACAAGAAAACAAAACTTATTTACATAAAAAAAAAGAAGGATTTTTTTTTTTGTATTACAGCGAATGTATAGGTAGTCCTAGGATGCTTAAACTAGGTGAGGCAGAAAATTTTTTCAAAAAAAGCCAGACAGAAATGCTAGAGTGGCTGTCTTTAAAAACACTGCCATCGTTATTCAGAATCCAGCAGGGCATCTGGATAATTTGATTTATGCTGTGATACATATATATGTAAAGAAAACATGATCAGTGCAGCACAATGAAGTGGTATGCAAAGATGTCAAAGCTACCTGAGTACTGGAAGCTGTATAACTGCTTTAATAAGGTGTCCAGTGGAGGTAATAAAGCCTGCTGAGAGGCATTGCATTGGGTTATACCAACATAACCTTAGAAGCAAAGTGTCCAGGTTTGACTAGTAACAAACACCATGAGAAGGAAAATGTAGCTGATGCTCATACTGATATCTAGTATAATGTTACCACAGCTAGAAGCACTGTCACCATTAAGCTGGGCATTCCTAAATGTAGGATCAAAGCTTGGCTTCTGTAGAAAGCAGATCCCCTGGATCTGGAGTCAATAGCATTATGTTGATTTATGTTACATTAAGATCTGGTTCTAAGTTTCACCTCCTGGATTCTGGTACTTTCAAAGTATGTTATCAAACTATAGCTAACCAGACTGGAAAGCACAATTTGCCATCTTTGCTACAAAGTTGTATAAAAAAGTGTGAAGTATAAACTTAGTCAACACTATATCCATTCTTCAGCTGCCCTCCTACTATGACACAATCTGAACAGTAGAAAGACTTCCCCAGGTTTAGAGATATACTTAGTCTAAAAATGATGTATGTGTCTGTTGTCTACTACTGTGAAAATTGGCTGACCTGTCAGTGCATTGTGGTTGTGAAAGCCTGTTTACTATTAGATAATCAGCATGAAAAAAGCCAGCTTTAAGTCATGTGATGACACAGTGATTTTTCTATATAATCCTTGCTTATCTTAAAAAATACTAGACTGTAGCTGATAATACTATCTTCAGTAACACATATTGATTACAGTAGATGCTGAGTAGTAATGCCAGGGTTATGATAACAGGTAGTTTTATTACTTTCTAACTCTCTTCATGTTTACTTCTTGTAACTTGTAATAGTTCAACAAATGAAATTTGAATTGACTTTAACTTTTTCCTTCACTGTGAGGTGTTTTAAATAACAGTATTGTAGCTAATTGTTCTAAAGAGTGATTAGAGCAGAAGCCTAGGCTTGGACTAGTCTTTAGAGAGCTGATATTCAGAGAGAAGGATCCCACCTCGAATAAACTAGATCTTCCAGTTGCCAACAGTCCACTTAGTTCTACCCCGTGAACATAAAAAGACATTTAGCTTAAAAAGTCAAATGCCTTATCCATTATGACTCATGGTCACGGTAAACATAAACAGCTCATTCAACTGCTTGTAGAGGAGGTATTTATAAAACTTTGAAGGCAATTAAAAATTTACTTGATATTTCTGTCTTTGAAAAGACTTTCCAAAGCCATTTGGTGAACTCCTATTTCAACACTGAACTAATCCCACTGATTTCACTGAATCAATATTTCATGCATTATTGGACATAGTATTTTGGGAGTACTTTCAGTTCTTTTTGGCAAGAAGTAATTGAGGTGTTTGTCATTTAATATTTCAAAATGTAAGTAAAATTGCCATAAATTGCCTATAAGATAACCTTGATAGGCCCATAGAGTTTTTCAGATTTTCTTTACTTTCAACTCCCTTTGTTAGAAACTTCCTTATTTTTAAAAATACTATCAAAATTAAATAGCAAGGAAATTCACAATTAAGGTAATAAATATTCAAAATTACCAATGTTCATTTTCATGAACAAAAATACTTTTTACTTAATATCCAATGACAGAAATATCAGTAGAATTTAACTGAATAAGTGTGATGTAGTTACCATGGAATATTATATATGAGACAGAGAAAGTTGTTACTCCCCAACAGTTCATAATTACCATGAGAACTGCATTACTGAATAAAAGAAACTCCTGATTTCCCAATGGTACTTCAATACCATTAGTAAATATGGGATCTCAGTCCATGGACCAACATATTCAATTAAAATCTTAATCAGAGAAATAAAATTCCTCAATTGAAATACTTAATTTGCGTAAATCAACCGAATTGATTTTTATATTTATGTAGCTTAGTGCTCATTAAACTTAAAAAGTGAAGGTGGACTTTACTGAAAAACATCAATTGAAACAGTATCCTAGATCTGAGAAAAATAACAAGGATAATTTTATTTCACTCTCTTTAGAACAGTAAAAAACTTAACAATTCATAATAAAATCTAGGAATAATTTTTCTGAGTTATTGTTTCTGAAAATAAAGTTGGTTTCAGTTTCAAAGGCAATATGAATCTACAAAAGACATATGTGTTGGTGCAGTAAGGAACTGTTTATCTTCCATGAAGGTTTGCAATACATTATAAAATCCATTGTAAGTTTTGTGAACCACATTATGTAATAGAATTTTAAAAATGATAGGTACAGGTTAAGGTTCGGCTTAGTGAAGAGATCAGTCAGTTCACTCATGGTGGATGGAAAGGAGACATACTGTTTAATATATTCAAACACTATTGCTATAATTTTCCATTTTTTTAAAAGTGAGTATATATGATTCATATTACAGCTTAATGCATGGATTAGAAATAGTTTAAAAGTGCTCTTTGCTCTGATGTTAATTACATGGAAATGAATCAAAGGTCCTAAACTTCTTGTTCTTTGTTTTTTTATATTTAAGCAAATTGAATTTTTGAAAAAGCAGGATTTTTCAACTGTAATTCTCTGAATGCAGCAGTGAGAAGCCTACATTTTACTGTATGCTTGCTTTGTCTTTTTTGACTCATAACAATTTTAAGAGGAAGAAACATGAAACTATAGGAACCTGCCAGTGATGCCAGCAGTGTATAAGCATCCTAGAGTTCTGCTAATCTGTCAGAATGCAAGTAGTGTCTGTGATGGTATCACTGAGAAACACACTATGTTGCCAAGCCCTATTGTGAAAATACAGTAAATGACTAGGACGTGTTAAATACGCCTCCAGGTTGAATCTTTTCTTTAAAATATGTATCTCCAGTAAAAAAGAAGTGCTCTTGCTAAAACAGAAATTGTTAGACTCTATAAATGAATGAATTACTGAATGAAATTCTAAAGCTTATGGTAGCCAGGAGTTCAATTTCAGAGATTCTTACCAATCTCCTTCAGCATTACATCTGCTATTTATGCATGAACTCTATGAATATGGGATCTTTCAGTTCTTATTAACTGATGCTGTCATTTATTTAATAGAAGACAGTATTCATTCAGTTTCTGCCACAAAAATCAGGGTTCTTACAGGTGGAGGGTAAAATAATAAAGGAATTTACCTGTAAGCCAATAGGGCCTGGAGGGCCAGGGAAGCCTCGAGGACCTTCATCACCTTTTTGCCCGAACATCCCTTGCTGACCTCTTGGGCCTGGCTCCCCATCACCTCCCTATTTGGAAACAGTGAAAAGCAAAAATATTACAGGTCTGATAAAATTAGAAAAAGCTCCATAGAAACGACTGGAAAACAACTACAAGAGGGCTCAGAATCACTCCTAATGTCTTTAAGAATCCATGTACACCACCTTGATTGAGTGAAATCTGTTATGCAAATAGAATACCAGCATATGCCCTGGTTTAATGTAGGTCAAATAATACTGCATGTCTCACAAAAATTTTCCCTGAATACCTCTTCTTTTTCACATCTGCATAAACATTCTAGCTGTTGAATACCTACATATTGGTAAATATGAGTAGCATATAGTTCTACTGGTCTTCATGGTAGAAGAATTCAAAGCCTTCTAAATAAAAATTAAAATCAATCACCTGTTATCAGGTGGATTTTAGAAAGAGATACTCTTAAACGCATCTGGTGCCAAGCTGATTTTACCACTGTCATATGAACCATCAAACAAGTTCAGTGAAAGTATGGGCCCCATTCACTATTTACACTATTTCATTTTTAATAATTCCTTCAAATTATTGCCCTGCTGTAAATCTGCAATAAAATAACACCTATGCAGGCTTGTTTACAATAAAAAACTGCATGTAAGGGGACAATGATAGAACTGTTAATAGTGATTTGAAATATATTCCTGAGTAAGGAGCATGCAGTTCAAAGAACTTCTAAGTATCAGATGAGTTACGGCAAGATTGGAGTTTGCTCTGAATAAGCTACTTACAGCTATACCAGGGGCACCAACAGGACCCTGGAGACCTGGTGGACCCGGAGGACCCTGCAATAAACAAACATCCAAAAGGAAAAGTTAGTGATTATGGCATCTGGAATGAGATTAAAAGCAAGTATAGAGACAACCCTATTTGCACGATCAAGGTCTATTAAGCATTTCCACATTTCTCCATAGAGAATGTAGCATTATTCACAAGACTTTTCCATTCAGTACCAACAATAATTATTTGTTTATCTCTCAAAAACTCAGATTTGCACATCTATAATAGACTTAATACTGGCATTTATTGAAAGCACACTTGTAATGTTTCAGAATATCTAAAATAGATTCCCATGCAAACATGACTCAAAATGAATTATTTTTTTTAAATATCAGACCTTTCAATGAGATTTGTGCAGAAAACTTCAACCTTTAAAGCATCATCTAACAACCTATCTTTAAATGGAACTCTTATTATTTGGGTTAGTTTTTTATGAAATTGCAACAGCACAAAGCTTATTTTGACCTCCAGGAGACATGAAAAAGTCTAAGTTCTTGTTGAGCACTGGGAGTCACATTCTCTTTGATATTAAGTCTCTTTTCAACGGAATGGCAAAAAATATGTCTCTGAGAGGAACTCCTTAATTTTTTCAGTCTCCTTACAGAATAATAACTTTCCAAGTTATATTGCACATAATTTAGAAGTCAGTTATGCAGATGTGATGTAATGAAGATATCTAATAGAGTATGGGAGTACAAGATACTAGTTTATGATGGGGTTAAAATTATGTGGTAGGTTGAATATGGTTTTTGCACAAGCTAGAGAGACTAGACTGATAAAAAGTGAAGCTAAGAAAGTATAAAAACTTACACCTGGAAATGGCTGAGTTCTAGTCTGCTATTTCAGATGGCAAGGAAATTGTCTGCAGTTTCTAGGCTGGGAATTCTAATTTAGTGCGGAATAGTGCTTTGATTTAAAGACCTTACTAGGGCTAAAATTAGATTATTCTGTCCTTTATAGGGAGATTAGGAAAAGGGACTTCTTAAGTCTTGTAGTCTCTTTCTTTGTGTTCTATGTATATTTTAGTGTATCTTATCTTCTAGGGAGTTTGAAGTGTCAAGCTATGTATTTCTTCTCTTTTATAATTTTCTTTTCATCACAGACCTGATGGCAATAGGTGAAGCAAAGCTTTTTAGCCTTTATGGTGACATATCTAAATGAAAGGACTCCTAGGAATGCTCCTATGGACTGGGAAGGTTACCATGAGAAAGGGAATTAGCATGCATGAATTTTTTTTAAAAAATCATATTGGAACAGATTGTTTCTACACTCTGCAGGATGCTTCTACCTGCTCCTTCATTTTACAGGGCCCAGAACGAGATCTACACACTTTTAATCTCATGTAAATACTCATTTTGATATAAAGTATTGTTGGAAAGTACTTTGCAATTGATTACTGAGAAGTTATTTGGTCACACAGCTACACTCTTTTTTCCATTGCTCTGGAGGGCAAATGTGGAGAGACTGATAAGAATCATCAGGAGAGAATCTTCAGTTAATAAAGGCAGCTGTGGTAGCTGTGGAGGTTTTGAAGCTCAAGAGAGGATGTACATCAACAATAAAATCGTGCTGTCCCTAGCTAGGATATGGCAACATAGTATTTTTTGTTAGGCACAGCATGGTTAAACCCCCAAACATAAATCCTTGTTAGCTTCAATGGGGAATTGGAAGATGTTTCCAGCTCTTCTTAAACAGGAAAGAGGGATTAATTCTGCTTTGCTCAGGGTCCTTGCTGTGATTAGGCTCTAAATGCCCACCAAGGCTTTTGTGGGTGTCTAGGTATTGTGAATATCTATTCTTTATGTCCTGTGATTTCAGAACTAGGTACTTACTTCCTCTTCAGAATCTTTCAGAGGTGACCAACAAGGCCTTTCCTCCCAGCCCCAATATACATCTGTCAGCATGTTGAAAGGAAAGCAGATTTGAAATAAACACATTCTGAAATTGTCAGGGTTGAATGAGTGCAATTGAGGGCAAATAGGATTCAATACACCTGACTTCAAAAGGGGTAACATTCATTTCAGCTGAGCAGGCCTGAACACTGAATCCTGTATTTCAAGGAAAACATATTATATTCCCAAATGCCTTAAACCTTGAGACTGAGAGTACAGGATAAGTTCCCAAATGATTATGCTGCTGACATTTTATTTGTAAAGCAGGTCTGCTGGAACATGCCCAGATACATTAGTACTCACTATGGGAACTGTGGTCACAGTCTAATGCTCAGCATAACTAGTTATGCTAAAATGATCTGAAATAGAAAACTGCAGCATGTGTTTTTTCTGAATTTCTCTGATGCAGAAGCATCTCTAATGAAGAGGCATGTCAAAGGGGAAAGCAGAAGGGTAAGCATCTGATGACATGCAAAGCCCAAAGTGGAGCTGGACCATGACCTTCTTCATATGCTTCCTCTGCACTTTCCTTTAAACGTCAGATTTTTCTGTGTACACAGGGCCTGTACTGTTACAAACCTCTTTAGGTGGACAAAGAGGACCTGCATATATCTCTATGTATCCCACAGCTGGTTTACAACTACAACAGCAAAGAGATGAGAATTGATTTTCACTTAGCTGGGAACAAGTCCATAGTTTTAAAACTGACTTTAAAAAATGTTTCAATTTGATGCATTAATTGTACCAAGTTAACCAAAGCATTCAGCTCAGATTATGCAGGAGTAATTTTAGTCTGAAGTAGAATTTATGTACAGCTTGGTTACATATAAGTTTCTTGGTAAACTGGGGTTTGTAATAGAAGTGCTCTCTCATTCATATGTGTAATATTACATTTCTTGTGTTAACAGGGAATTACAAATAGTTTATTATAGCACTTGTGATTTGATCTAATAAAATAAGATTGTGAAAAGTATGTGTTTTCTGCACTGGAAACTGCAGAAGTCTTTGTCACATAAATAATTGAAAAGGACAAGCTTATCTTTAAAAAAAAACCCTTGTCATTTTTTTGCACATGTTGTTGTCACATTTTTTTTTCTATGAAATTATCATAAAACTGTGATTTGCTTGAATTTGTAGGTATCGTTCTATAAAACATCATCTGATTATGTGTAAGCCATAAACTTGGTGTAATTTTTAGAGGCAATCTACTTTTATGGTGCTCTGTAAGCTGTTAATAATAAAAAGCACACAGTGTTTTCAACATAGTAAATATGCTTAATTATGAATACCCCTATGTTGAGTTCTGAGCTTTGCTAACTGTGAAAATTGATGCAATATAATAATAAAAAAAAACCTTTCTGCAATTACTTGTCCATTTTTTCTTATGGAAAATTATTCAAATAAAATGCCAGTTTATCTTGAAATTGAACAGAAGTGAAAACAAACCTTTTTTGAATTTTTGGGAAAGAAACCAAAACAAAACAGGAAAAAAAATGCTAGTTTTATTCTTTCTAGCTTCAAGTTTTACAGTGGAAAAAGCTTATTATTATATTTCTGGCCTCAATCAAAAGAGGAAGTGCTTGAACTTTAGAAATAATTTTGAAGGCAAAAACATTTCAGATTAAATCAGTAGAGGCCTGAGTAGTCCTAAGTTCACTAACAGGCCTAGTGATAATATTTGAAAACTTGTATAAGCCATTTCATCTGATATCTTCGCTGTTCTGAAATGTTGCAATCAGTTAAATGTGCTCTCCAAGAATTAGATATTCTTTAAAAAATTTAAAACTATATTAGTACATTTCTCTACTGAGTCTTCATATTCTTCATCATTATGGCTAAGAAGCTAAAGCTGGGTATGTTCACACAATCCACTCAGTGAAGTTAACTTAAACACAGTATGAGAATGTATGTATATTCTTGGTCTCTCTCAGTTCAAATGTAGAATGGATGAATTAAAATTATATAGGAAGCGTGCTTAGGAATGTAGTTTACCTATGTATTTTTTAATGATTCTGTAAGCTCAAGGAATATGAGAAATACTAAATATATGCATGGCTCTATAAATACAAACCTCTAGTGTTGCATTAAAACTCAACATTATTTTGAAGAAACATTTTTGAAGTGTGTCTTTGTTTCTGTTCATTGATGTAGCAAGGCTATCGGCATACTTCATGCATGAATACTTTTTATTTATGAAGAACGTAATGGACAAAGAATTTTACTACTCACATTTTCTCCCTTGTCGCCTTTACTACCTTTCTGACCCGGTTCACCAATTTCACCCTGTAATTGAAAGTTGAAAGTTAAACTTCTTGCTTAAAATGGTTTCCTTCACACTTAGCTGAAGTCAGTATCACAGTATCTTTAAAAGTTCCCTTTGATAAGATTATTCTGTGTTTTATGCTGCTGCTTCAAGTGTGAAGGCCTAAATGGGGCAATTCTGTATCGATTGATATTATGTCATATTAATCCAGATATTGATTGCTATACTGCAAAGGGCAACAAGACCTGGATTTGAAGTATAGTGCAACTGAGGTCTAAATAAAGGAAGTTGTGTTCCTCATGTCATCTTCAATATGAACTTATAATGAAAGCACCCTGATTTACAGACTCATCTAACTGTATGTGACTGAACTACTGCTTCTCACTGTATTGTACAATATTTCAAAACCTCAAAATTATTCAAACCACCAGGAAATCATGTCAGAAAAAAATGTTTTATTTATACAATAAGAAAACACAATTAAATTAAATCATGGAAAATACTCTCTGTGGGATAAATAACACTCATGCATCATAAAAATGAACCTCAAAGTTTTTACCTTTACCCTATGCTAACTAACAGAACACTGCTGGATCAAGCAAACATGCAAGATGATCCTGAAAGGTGTCGTGTCCTAAATTCTGCCAGAAGTCAGCAGAATACCTCTGCTGCTAACATATTATTTTGATACTCTCAGCATATCAACAGTGGTTCCAAATCACTATACCTTACTGAGAATATTTTCTCCTAGTCATTCAGCAAACCACATTTCTAAAATAGGCAAAAATCAATTTTTACATCATCTGCCTTGATTTATTTTGCCACACTTTCAGCCTTGTTTCTTTGCCAGGATAAATGTTAGTTTACTAGTTCTTGAACACAAATCCCAATGTCCCATGGCATCAGATTATAGAAGGGTTCTTTAGTTTTTTTGCAGTGGGTGGAGGCAGTTTGGGGAAGGCAGGGGTAAGAGTTACTTCGTCACCGTATTTATTGTGAGGAAAGCTACAACCAGAGAACTGTACTGACAGATTTTCTCACAGATGCACTAATACCAATTATAATGACTCACCTTGTCACCATCTTCTCCGGGAGAACCACTAGGACCAGCAGGACCAGGAAGTCCTACAGGACCCTGTACTCCATCACGTCCAGCTGGACCTTGAGGACCTTTTTCACCCTGGTTTTGAAGAAAAGGTAGTGATCCAAATTATCACAGGAGACTAATGAAGATTTTGGTACAGGGAGTCGCATTACCAATACAAAATTGAAAAAAAAAAACCAAACAACAGAAAGGAAACTATAAAGGGAAGAGAATGTATTGGGAAATTATACTAAGTAATAATGGAAGCCGATGACAAATACGCTTGTACTCTAATGCAGAGTGGCTGGGTACAAAGTTTTAATGAAAGACTGGTTTGACAAACTTTTTTATTATATTCACTCCCTGCTGTGATAATAATGGATTTAACCCTTCTTGGGTGTTAGAGGGTATGACAACAAATGTTTTACTATTTACTTAATTGTAAATATAAAAGTAGTAGGTCAGGTATTCTGAGGATATGTTTAATAGGCAAATACTAGAGTGGGAAAAGTAACATTCTGGAATAAAAAATCTGTGCTGTGATAATTTTATGTGACTCTGATTACTTACAGGAGCACCCTTCTCCCCTGCGGGGCCTGGAGGACCCTGAGGTCCAGGACGACCTGGCAGACCAATTGGGCCAGCAGTGCCTGCTGCTCCACGTTCCCCTGGTGAACCCTGGAAAGAAATAAAAAAGTATAAGAGAATTCTGATATAGCCCTGATAACTGTTGGTGGTTTTCATGACCCAGGTCAACAGACAAGATACCTGTTATTCAGTGAGATTCCAGCGGGTAGAAGGGTATACATTCAGCATGTGTGCAAGTAAAGAAAAATGCTGAAAGAACTAACCTGAAGTTCATACTCCATAGTTCTTATTCAGTACTAATTTTATTTTTTTTTCCTAAATACCCCTTCCTGTATTTTTTTCTTAATAATAGGAGTGTGCTTCAGCCTGTTTTCAAGAACTTTTTTCCCCATGTTTCCAAAATACATTAACATACTACTTTGAAAAAAGAATATTCACAATATTAAAATACAGAACTAACCCACACCACAACCCAAAGTTAATAATCTAATATTGCAAATTAAAGGGGAAAAGACAGGTGCCGTATGTGGAAAACACACTGGAATTGTGTATTCTGGAATATATTTTTACAGAGAATAATAGCAGAGAGGAATAATTTTTACTCTTAACATCAATAAGCCTCACTTTTAAATGAGTCATATCATTGTCATTACTGTATTCCTTTAATTGTCTAAATAAGTTTGGTTTGGTTTTTTTTTTCTATCTGAAACTACCAAAGCCGCAATAAGTGAAAATTTAGTTTCTAATTTCCCTGTCGGTTCTTTGTTTTGAAGCAGTGTAGGGCTCATGGCTGTTCCATAAAAAGCCAACCTTTCTTTTAAATATGTCAATCTGCCAGAGAGCCAAGCTCCACAACCTTTCAATCTGCTGGATTGAGCAAACTAGACAAAATGGAGGGAATGACTAGGTATGTAAAAATCTGCAGTGCTGTAAAAACTAAGAGGCACCTGGGGTGGACTAAATTTTTCCTGTCTTATTTATTGCACTTTCTAAGAATACAGATGGCATATACTTTTAAGTAGTGCTGAAGGGGAAAAAGGAAAGGAAACAAGGTGTTCTGGTACTAAAAAACCTTCCTAAAAGGATACAAGGGAATAGATAACAGCATAGATTAGAACTTCTGCTCAAATAAATGGAATTTCAGAATCAAAATGTTAAATTTTGGTCTATACATATTTGTTCATCATTTAGTCAAAAGCCACAATGTGGAGTACTGATTTTAAATCCTTTCTGCAAGTTGGGTTGATTTCCAAACAGTGATCTATAACCAAAGTTCTCTGTAACTCATAAGCAAAGAAATGGACACCTGTTTGGAGGCACACCACAGCAAGAAAATGACAGGGAGCAAAAGACATTTACACTCAAATTCCCAATATCTCCTTGATCACACAGACAGATTCTGACCAGGTATTCTTTCTGTATTTGTGAAATGGATTCATGATAGCACGGGGGAAAACTTCCTGGGTCTTGATACAGAGGTTAACTGCCATCTAAGCTGCTGCTTCCTCTCTCCACAAGAGCCAGCATGTGCAGGGAGACAGAAGCATATTGCTCTCCTGTGTGCAGGCAGAGTGTGGAGAATGGTAGAGCTTCTTTGTGCTTTTTTGTACCATCACTGGCTGAGAACTCTGACAGGAAATCCAGCTTTGCCAGTCCTGATACTTCCTGAGGATTCGAGATGCTGTACGTCCTTCCTCTGTCCTGTAGATAGGGCAGCATGGGAACAACGACAGTGGAGTATTCTGTTCCATTATATTCTATGTATGAGCTAGTCTTGTGCTTACAAGTCTAATGGGAAGAACTATTTCACTAATAGCAACATGGTTAACCTTGAAATTTGTGGACTCACTGGAAACTGAGAAGCAAAGAAAGCTGTCCTCTCCCTCTAAATTTCTATATTTTCTCACTTTTGCAGCATCTTTGTTTTCTGTCTTTTAAATAATTTACATTTTTTGTATCAACAGAGTATTGTTAAATGTTTGTTTGCTGTACAGTAATATTCCCCCAGCTTTTCAGCTTAAGTTTGTAACACTTCAAAGTTACTGATAATTTCACTTTTCCAACTGAAATACTGGAAGAGGGGTGATACATTATGGAATGGCTTGAATTAAGGAATGGAATTGAGTATGGCTTGAAGGTTTGCTTGACATAACTAGGCTGCTCTTAGCATAAGTATGAGTTAGCAAATACTGTGAGTTCTTGGTTTTTTTCTTTTTAAGATGTTTTAACTTGGCTAACCATAAACAGGGGCCTACCCCTCTGCAGGGGTATGATATGCTGCCTTTAGGCACGTATGCCTTGCTATCTAGGAAACCATAAAACTAGTTACAATAGAAAAATAGAGCACTAAAGTTTTGTAACCACAAACTGTTTGTTTATTGGGGATTTACCACAAAATGTATGGAATGTTTGATAAAAATGCTATATAAGATGACTGAAATTTTACCTTGGTGAAGGTGCATTTTGTAGGGTGCAGACCCTATGCTCTCCCTGTCGGTGAAAATAAAGGTGCTTTGGCCTACAGTTCGTCTGTGAGTCAATTCCTTTGAATCAGGCTAAGTAATGTGTTGTAGCCTGAGGTTCTGAATAGCCAGTTTTTTTCCATGTTTACGCAAGATCAAATTTGCTGGCTCTTGGAACATTGGAATTTTAAGCTACTTTCACCCATGAGGGACCATTTTTTTGCTTTTATTCATGACATACTTTTCCTGGACTGACTTCATCAGCATAACTGGTAGTAATTACATAATAAGGTGCTTTTCCCTCCAGATAACTGTGGTAAAAGAGAATGCTGAACGGTTGCTCCACATATTTTTGCAAATTATCTCAGTAAGATTTAAATTTGCATGAGTGTTCAAAAAACATATTTGTGCAGGACTCATAGATGACTTTACCCTTCCAGTTGTTGGTTGGGTTTTTTTAAGTCAGGGTGGATGCCTAGTTTCAGTCCTATTTCTGTTATTTTAGTTTCTAAGACTCAGTGAATTCAACAAGAAAAATTCACTACCCTGCAGCCATACTACCATGGTCTCTGATCTTGTCAGCTCTCATAAGCTAAACAATTTTAGGTCATCTCATCAGTAGGATGCAAGAATAGAGAGGAAAAAAATCCAGATAACTCATAGATCTTTCCTATATCAGACAGCAGACACTAACACTGGCCAGAATTTCTAGTAGTTCTTTTTACTCAGCCAACTTCTTAGGTTTATCTTTGTATCATTTTTATTTGTTATACTTAAAGTTCACATGAGTTATGAACAGGAAGTACACCTTCTGTTTTCAAGGATCCTCTCATTTCTCTGTGAGAATGGCCTCTGATCAAAGCAGAACACATTAAATTATAGTCACAACTCAGAAAAGCATTTTAGGCAGCTTCTTAAGTCTGTTCTCTCTTTCTACGTTCATTATCTTTCTTTGTCACTCTGTCCCACTATGAAACAATCCCCTTACATTACTAAACTCCTTGTTAACCTGGGGTCTTGCAGAGGTACTCACATCCTGGAATCTTTTTATTAATTTAGGGGGGTTTCTAAGAACTTTTCTACAGAATGGAAGTGTCATGCTTTGTCTTGTATTTCTCTTATACAGACTATAAACTCATTAGTAACCTGTTTTTATCTCACTTTCTGTGGAGAGATATGTAATTATAGGTATCATATAGATCACATAGTAGTAGCAATACTTTTTACTGATGGTTAACAAAATGCTCAACAAGTGAAGATCCCCATGACTGAAAAATGTTATCAGGCAGAGGAAGATAGTTCTAGATAGCTCAGTATTGATAATTGGGTAGCCTACAGCTGGCTTATTCTGAGTCCAATTTGGGCATCCTTTTCCCAAATGAGCTAATGAAAAATGACTGCCTGACATTCCAAAGAGCTTTCTCTCATCAGCATTCAGCATTCCACACAGTAGTATGAGAAGGGAAAAAACCAAACAGAAGATAAAGATAGCAGATAAAAGAGAACTGTTAAAAAAAAAAAACACAAAAAACCCCCCAAAACCCAAACAAAAAAACCATAACCAAAAAAACCAGAAAAAAACTTGCTCTGGAGTGCATTCATGCATCTCTTTCTTTTGTCCAAATCCCTCTAAGCACAGTAATTGGCATTCACAGTATTTGGAGCAGTCATTTGTTTGGTATGCACTAGCCAAATAAAGCTTATAATTGACTGTATATGCTAGTTAGAAGCAATTGGTATTGGCAGGGAATTGGAGGAAAATCATCCAGTGGCATGAATTCTCTTCCTATTATAAATGGCATATGAAGACTCCATTATAATTACACTTCTGTGTGTAGCCTCTGTTGTCTAAAAATAGATGGGAAAATATTTTAGGACTATTTGATGCTCATGGTCTGCTATGAGCTACTGTGAAAAAAAGCAAACTATTGTGGTTTAATTGTGGTCCTTGCAGATGCACAGAAACCCAGTATTAAGAGCACCTATGCATCTTTTTTCACTGAAAAACACTTTGAAGATAACAAGTTAGTAATTAAAGATGAAATAGAAAGAAGATCCCACTAAGAACTTCTGGAATGCTCTCAGGTCGGCTTGGTGCTGTTTGTGCCTTAAGTGGCCTTCTTGCACTACAGTGAACTCAAAGTATATTAAAAAAAAAAAAAAAGTTTACCCTTCAAACTCTCTTTTCTCTCTGCTCACAATTCCTGCTACACCTACATCTATTTCTCAAAGATCAGAAAAACAATATGCAAAAAATTCTGACCTTCCTAAGTGATTCTTTCAATGACTATGTTTACCTTAGCAGGAAGTATAGCGACAACAGGAATGGATTTATGAAGTGAAGAAGCAGTTGGTAATGTGCTCCTGACACCCATACTCTGTATATTTCTGGACTATACTTCATAATAATTCCAGTCTGGCACTGAACTCCCATTAGCTGGTGCATATTAGAAGTGCTCCTGGAATTTCTCTTCCAATTTAGTTTCACATGAAAGCAATACTGTTCATAAGCTCCAAGAGAGCTCCATGATTTGAAATGAAGGATGGTAAATGGGGATGATTGAGACATTAACCTCAAAAAGGTTCTGATGTTTTGAACTAAAACACTAACATATACACAACCTATAAGAATTAGAAAAACATGGATCATCTGAATTTAAATTCAAACACATGTATTTCAGAATATGGACAACCATCACTAAACAAGATATATGCTTTTGCCTCACAACCTTATGTGATGCATATTTATGAGAAACTATGCTACTAGTGGCACAGCTACTGTGTGGGCATCCTGTCTGGGAAAGTGGGGTGTGTTAAATGTCAGGTATGCTTGTGCTGTCCAGTTTGTCCATGCTCAGAAGAGTTCTGGTTCATTGCACCTGAACTAATTATCTGCTTGAGAGGTTAGTGCAGCCTTAGGGCCTCCTTTACAAAAAAACCCCGAAGATATGACCTCTAGATTGAAGAGACTATTCTGGTCTATGCTATCTTGATTTTGATTCATCTTTTCTTCTAACAGTTCAGGTTCTTCAGATGGGGTGGGATGGTATCCCTTTTGACTCTCCCTACTAGCTTCCATTCCATTCCATTCCATTCCATTCCATTCCATTCCATTCCATTCCATTCCATTCCATTCCATTCCCAGCTACCTTGTTTTGGTGCCTTTTGGGAATGTATATGTACTGCATGGTGTAAAGAAGTACTGTAAATCACAAATGCAAGTTCTTGACTTAAAGAATAGAATCTTAAGGGCATTAAGAATTTGATAATTAATTTTAAGAATTCAAGTACCAAGTATTAAGAAATCAAGAAGTAAATCTGAAAAGTGTGCTATAGCAGATCTTTTCCAATAATGTAGAAATAATCCAAAAGCAAGAACCTTTATATTAAGGTTTTTTTCCCTCCTTGTTTAATGTATTTTAATCTCAATATGAATTGCAGCAACATAAGAGAGCTTTATTGTTGAATACATAGAATTTCAGCTCCTCCATTACTTTTTTATGTAGCAGGAATAGCTGTGCTGGTTTTTTTTTTTTTACTTCAGTTGCACTGAATAAAAGAAATAAGTTGACAAGATGACTATCAAAATCTACACAATTCACATTTGGGAATAACTGTACCGTGTTTTCAACACCAGTGCATCCTTGTAGAACTTCCTTGCATAAAAAATGACAACAGAGAATAGGTAAGTTTAAGCATATCGTACTTCAAATACCTTTCAGTGGATAACTGCCAGAAACTGACGTGAAAGAAGCAGCAGATGTATAAATAGTAGAAGTCCAAACGTGAAACAAAAATCTAAATGTAAACAACTATTGAGCACAGGACCATCTAGGAAAAGCCTAGTCACACTACTCAAGGGAGAATAATTTACTGTTTTTGAGGAATGAGTACATATCACTGCTTTTCTCTCTATCATAATCATAAAGAAAAAAACAACTACAACAACACAAAAAGTTGGCAAAGATATTTTTATGCCTATGTTGAGCTTAAAATATTGAGAAGGAATAATACTGCATGACATGATTTACATAGCTCTTATTAGCCAGGCAAACATAATTTGTAACAGTTTCATTGATCATGCATGTATAGGCATGCTCCACACAAGAAGTAGAGTAAAGATAAAGTCTTCAAAGTAATGGATTGTTTTGATCATCTTATGTTCTAAAATTCTTATGTAATTGTATAATGCATCATTTCTTTCCATATTCATAAAATGGTGTTGTTAATAAACCATTCTTATATTCTTGCATGATCTATTTTCCCTTGGATTTCAATGGGAGATTTCAAGTTGTATGTTATTATTTTCCAAAATAAGATTCTTTTTTACAATGACCATCATACTTTCTCAAAGTTCTTAAGCTTGCTCTATAGTTTTTCCCTTTTCCTACAGAATCTAAACTTTCATTGAAAAATATTTTTTTCAATGTAGATACTGTGGCCAAAAAAAAATGATATACAATGCCTGCTGCTATATCATTCCCTGTTCCAATTTCAAAGCACTTCAAAACAGGATTAAGATGTGTTCTCTTCTTTAACTATGTTGACGTCTCCTAACTCGGAGTGAAAACTCTCAATAGATTCTGAGAGGACTGTCTTCAAACTTTTTTTTTTTTTTTAAGATGATAGCAAATAAAAAATTGTAAAACAGTGGTGGAAAGAAATAGGCTTTGTGACATTTCCCAACTATACAGAAATTACTGAAAATGAGTAGAATATTTATCATTTCATTCTTTATGGATGAAACATTCTGCTACCCAATGTAAACTGAAAGAATCTGTTTCACAATGAGTTAAAATGAATCAAAACTTACACATAGGCCAGTATATGGTTCAAAATGTTAGATACAGTAATAAGGGCATAAAAGTAGTGATGCCACATATTTAAAAGCTAGCTTAGGCTATGCAGAACACCAGCAATATTTTTAACATTATGTGGGTCAACTGTATGAGTGAACTGCTGTTGTACAAAGGGGACGCAGCCGTATTGGGTTTGTGTGGCAAGGTTTTGGTAGTGGGGTGACGGGGCTGCAGAGCTGTCTTCTGTGAGAAGATGCCAGAAGCTTCCCGTATGTCTGACAGAGCCAATGCCAGCCGGCTCTAAGACAGACCCGCCACTGGCCAAGGCCAAGCCCATCAGCAACAGTGGAGTGCCTCTGGGATAACATATTTAAGAAGGGGAAAAAAAAGTTGCCGTGGCACAGAAACTGCAGTTGGAGAGAGGAGTGAGAACATGTGAGAGAAACAACCCTGCGGACACCAAGGTCAGTGCAGAAGGAGGGGCAGGAGATGCTCCAGGCGCCGGAGCAGAGATTCCCCTGCAGCCTCTGGTGAAGACCATGGTGAGGCAGGCTGTCCCCCTGCAGCCCAGGGAGGTCCACGGTGGAGCAGATATCCACCTGCAGCCCATGGAGGACCCCACGCTGGAGCAGGTGGATGTGCCTGAAAGAGGCCATGAACTCGTGGGAAGCCCGCGCTGGAGCAGGCTCCTGGCAGGACCTGTGGCCCCGTGGAGACCAGAGCCCCACGCTGGAGCAGGTTTTCTGGCAGGACCTGTGACCCTATGGGGGACTCACACTGGAGCAGTGTGCTCCTGAAGGACTGCACACTGTGGAAAGGACTTACGCTGGAGCAGTTCATGAAGAACTGCAGCCCATGTAATACTGTTTATATTTCCATAAAATTATTATGTTTACTTACAATTGGGCCAGGTGGGCCTTGTGGGCCTTCCCCTCCTTTCAGACCAGCTGGACCCTTAAAAATTAAAAAAAAAAAGCTTATTTCTTACACTGGAAAGTTCAAGAGTATTTTTACAACACATGTAATGGAAGAATGTAAAAATCCAAAACCAAAAAAACGAATAAATTCCTTTTTGCTTATATAGCCAACGATATTCAACAATGTTGGATGCTTGATGTCTGTTCTCCTATTGCATTCATTTTTAAGCACAGTAGAAGGTTCCATGAAATAAAAGACTTAATCCATTGTTTCTTGCATTTAGAAACATCATGACAATTGTTCTAGTGCTTGTATCATACCTGTGCACCTGGAAGGCCCCTCTCTCCAGGGAAACCACGAAGACCTGCTGGTCCATCTTTCCCAGGAATGCCTTGAGGGCCTGGGTCACCCTTGGAAACACATTACATTTTGATTAAAAAAAAATGTTTAAAATGCTTATGTTAGTTATTAAATGAGTGACGAAAATGAAATACCAGATCCTAGTTATAGTAATGATAAAAAAGATTATGCCCCCACCTATTCAACCACTAATTCTTTTAATATTTTCAGTACAATAGTCTATCAATATGGTTAAATTTATAACAAGCTTTGACAAAATACAGTATTAGTTATAGAATGTAAATAGTGAAAAACACAGCAAGCCATAAAAATATGTTTAAAGGTACATTCATTGAAAATTTACAATGCCCATTTAAAATGGAAAGTTGAACAGAATTACATAGTAACTAGATAAGGAATATTTTTCTTGTGCCCCAATGGTGGCCAAAAAGTAAGCAAAGAGTTAAATTTGGTCAGTGAAATTCCGCCTTGTAGCCAGTACTACACATCCTACTGTAAATGCCAATGTACAATTTTCCACTTTGGTGTGAACATGTCATTACTATGTATTTCCATAGTGAATGTGTGGTATATGTAAATTGGTTTTTTTATTTTTTATTATAAAAATACTAATTATTGGCTCATGAGAATTCTCATTATTTCAATGGAAGCAGACACAGCTCTAAAATTGGAATATTTCAGTCTTCAAAATCCTTCTAGGTGAAATGTGCCAATTGTGATTTTACATTGTATGTTGTGATTTTATCCTGCATGTTCTGCCTGATGATTTGAAATATGAGACTGTCAGCAATTTATCTGTCCCCTCCAATTTGTTCCCCAAAGCATACATCATACCTTAGCACCTTCTTTTCCTGCAGCACCTGGGAGGCCTTGTTCACCTGGTGGACCAGGAGGACCTGGATGACCTCTTTCTCCAATTGGGCCAGTCTCACCAGTAGGACCCTGAGCACAAAAATAAAACTTCAGTCATCTCAAGATATTTAATGTCTTGGGGGGGGGAGGAACAACAGATTCTTAATATTCAGCTGTTATGAATAGCTGTTACAAAACAATATTACCATGGGTTAGCATACATTCCTCACCTTCCCTCCAGGCAAAGCTGACTTACAAAATATCTTTGTCCTATAAAATAAATCTTGCATTGCATTCTGCCTGCAGACATGTCTGTACAGCTTTCAAAGAGTGAAATCCTGACCTTGCTCCTTAAGCAATGAAACTTTATAACACAGTGTGTATCCACGTATGGGAGGAGATTACAAAAAGGACATGGGAGGGAAATCCATGTACTAAGCTTGTCTTGAAACACTGTCTGTACTGTTGTTTTTCCGAATAATATGAAATGGAAGGTAGAAGAGTTGAAAGATATCTCTTCAGATTCATTAGCAGAGAATTTTCACTGAGGGAATTATCTAAAAAAATGCTCATGCTATACAAATGCTCTATTTTGTTGCAAATAAGTAAGATTAGATCAAATGAAATGTTGACAGTTAATCTCTTCATAATCTAAAAGTGACTGAAATTTGGCCTCTGACAAGACAGTCACATGTTCTTTCTAAACTATTTCATGGTAGAGAACTCTGCCTTCTTGACTTCTGTAAACCACCAACTTCATAATCACGTGAAGAAAGCACACTAAAAAGGAAGTGGAAAGGTAACCCCAACATTTGCATATTTTGTGGAATCACTGATGAATACTAAGTACACGTTTCTATAATTGTTATGCATAATTTGTTACAAAAGTTAATATAACTATCAGTATAGTCCTTTTAATACAACAAAAGCAACTGCCTCAGCCATAATGTGACCATTAAACATTGGTCTTATGAAGTAAAGCATGAAATTAAATGATGTACCTGAGGGCCAACAACACCGCCAGGTCCAGGAGGACCAGTTTTTCCTTGAAAACCCTGTGAAATAATTATAGAAAACTGTGTTACCGAAGACAAGATATAGAAGAGTAAAATTAATATCTGTGCTGAAGAGGAGAAAAAGAAATTCCATGTCACACATTCCTTCTCTTCAGGAAATAAAAATGAGGAATTCTTTTTTCCTCTGTATACTTAGAAGTGAAATACTGATTAATCTTTCTTATCTCTATCAGTTCCAATCTCTCCGAGGTGGTACAGCAGTAAAAATTCCAGTAAATTTTACAGATCTCTCTAGGTGAACTTGATTAGGTGAGTCTGAATGTGTAAATGATGCAGCTAAAAGACAGCTGAAAATACATTTTTACATATATACATTATGAATCATAATGCCAGACATATAAATGCTTTCTAAAGAAAGACACAGATGGTGGATTAAGTTGGAGGAGCATTAAAGATAAGGAGGAGGTTAGACAGAAAGAAAATGAAAAGAAACAGAGATCCAGTGAAGATGAATGTTATCTAGAGACGGTAAAAAAGGCAGCATGAGTGCCACAAAAAGAATGAAGTTAATGAGAAATTGATATGATGACAAAAACTGGGAAGCAGAGACTAGAATGGAAATGGTTTGGGGACAGTTTTTCAGAACACTGGCAAATTTTACAGAATTTTCATTTTCTAATCAGTAGCCCCAGAATTCTGTCCAAAATTAGCCAATAAGCTGAATGAAAACCTCCCTTAATAGTAGCACTGTTTAATGTATCTTTGAAATGTGCTAAATTGTTTCTTTCAAATATTGGAAGTGTGTTGCTGCATAAAGTTAGGAGAGGGCGTTCACTGCTGCATCACAGGTAGGATTCCACATAGTATCCCCTGCCTAACAGCCTCTGTCTGCCTCCTACTCTGCTCATCTGTGTAACAACAAAGGTGTCCTCTGGCCCACATTTCTTCCAAACATGGGGCCCTGCTCAGCATTCCTCTGGGCACAGTCTCATTTGCAGTTGCCCCATTCCATCAGACACGGTTTAAGCTTTTTTTTTACCTTCCTCAACCTGATTCTCTTCTTGCTGCCAGCCAGACGTTATCATGGTTCAGTTTGGCGCATAACTGTTTACGCACTCTCTCTCAGACCTCTGAAATGATCCACATTAAAAACAAATACAAAAGCACCCCTTTGCTCTAGTGACTGAAAATCAGAACTGCTACAGATGGAATCATTCATGGGCCCCTTCCTTTACACAGTCAAAGCTTCTTCAGAAGCCTGTTGTAAGGAAAGACAAAGGAATGTTGAGTATTACCCATTTACTGAAAGTACCTTGAGAAGACTTGCTATTCCCAGATTTGCAGAATACATTGATGCTTTGCAGTATATTCAATGATTCTTGATGCTAATGATGATTTTACTACTCTGCTTTCTCTCTTATGTCACCAGCTTATCTATTCCTACAGATTCAGATTTGTAAAAGAAGCAATAAGCAAAGAAGATTTCAGCAGCAAATACACAAGATGACCTGAACATCCCATGGCTTCATCTACAATATTTAGTACTAAAAAATTTACACTAATGTCTCATGTGTGTGTTTTTAAGTGCCTAATTAGCCTCCTTTTTTTTGTTGTTTTCTGTGAAAGACAATTTATTAAAACTGAGTTTACTGTAGGTCCTTGATTAGTTCTAATAGATGAAACAGCTAGTGTATTTCTATTTTATCCTTTCACAGGCATGAAACACCAAATTCTTGCATAACCAGACAATCTAACAATCTCTGCAGATGATGCCTCCTGCCAATCTGAGATTGATATCACTGAATGTATTGGGTCTGGCTCAGACGGAGTTAATACTCCCCATAGCAGCCCTCATAGCGCTGTGCTCTGCATCCGTAGCTAGAAAGGTGTTGATAACACACCAGTGTTTTGGATACTGCTGAGCAGTGCTGGCACAGCATCAAGGCTGTCTCCCCAACATTTTTGCCCCCCCTCAGTGGCAGGCTGGGGCAGGGCAAGATCTTGGGAGGGGACATAACCAGGACAGCTGACCTAAACTAACGAAACATACTCCATACCATATGACATCAGCTCAGATATAAAAGCTAAGTAAAGGGAGACGGAAGGGGGGCATTTTTGTCTTCCGGAGCAACCACTACGTGTACTGAAGCCCTGCTTCCCAGGAAGTGGCCAGACATCGCCTGCTGATGGGAAGTAGAGAATAACATCATCTGTTTTTCTTTGCTGTCGCCCACAACCTTTGCTTTCACTTTATTAAACTGTCCTTATCTTGACCCACGAGCCTTTTGTTATATTTTCTCCCCCCCGACCAGTTGAGAAGGGGGAGTGATAGAGCAGCTTTGGTGGGCACCTGGCATCCAACCAGGGTCAAACCATCACACTGAAATTGATAACCACTTCTAAAGAGGAACTAGCTTAATACTGGTTTTCAGTACCTAGTTTATTCCTACGTTTATATACCAAATTATTTATCATGATATTACTGTTCCCATGTATAGAATTCCAGCAAACAATGGCAGTTCTTCAAAGTGCATATGGCTTACTGGGCGAAAAAGCTGTAGCTTTTTCTCCACTAATACTTACCTCAGTAGCTGTCAACATATGCTTATTATTCCATAAGCAAGCTCCAGAGTGCAATCTGGGAATCTGGCTCTAATTTGTTAAGCTTGAGTATGTCTCTTAGCCTAATTCCCTAATTGCTGTAATGCCCACATGCGCGACTGAACTTTAATGAGATATATGCCTAAATAAAAAAGAATTCTTAAGACTCTGATTTACCAGTGAGTGCAATGAAAGTTTTCTGATTTATAAATTTTTTAAAAATCTGAAATGGAAATGTTCATCAGATAAAAAGTCAACAAGTCTACTTTTTACTTTTAAAATATCTGTTTTTCTACAAAATCATATGCATGAGAACCCATGGGGGAAAAATATTTTTAAAACAGTTCTGGCCCAAGTATACATATACACAGGGAGGAAAACAATGCTAATGAAAAGCTGTATTTGCTCCTAAGTTACTCAAGTTTTCTATCAGTCTAACCCTACTAAACCCAAAGGAGATACAAAATTAGAGAACCATAGTATTGATTGAACCCAGAGGGACCTGGTCCAAACATCACACAGTAGCAGTGTCCATAGTTTCATTGTATTTTGCATCTTTCATTTCTAGTCATGAGTGAAATCAAGAAATCATAGAATGGTTGAGGTTAGAAGGGGCCTCTAGAGGTTATTTGGTCCAACTGCCCTGCTCAAGCAGGGCCACTGACACATGGTTGCCCAGGAGTATGTCCAGATGGCTTTTGAATATCTCCAAGGATGGAGGCTCTGCAACCTTTCTGGGTAATCTGTTCCAGCGCTCTGTCACCCTCACAGTGAATAAGTGTTTCCTTGTATTAGGTTTGTGTGGCGAGGTTTTGGGGGGGGTGGGGGGGTTACAGGGGTGGCTTCTGTGAGAAGCTGCTGGAAGCTTCCCCTATGTCTGACAGAGCCAATGCCAGCCGGCTCTGAGACGGACCCGCCACCGGCCAAGGTCGAGCCCATCAGCGATAGTAGTAGCGCCTCTGTGATAACATATTTAAGAAGGAAAAAAAGTTGCAGGGCACACGGAAACAGCAGCCAGAGAGAGGAGTGAGAACATGTAAGAGAAACAAGCCTGTGGACACCAAGGTCAGTGAAGAAGGAGGGGCAGGAGATGCTCCAGGCGCCGGAGCAGAGATTCCCCTGCAGCCCGTGGTGAAGACCATGGTGAGGCAGGCTGTCCCCCTGCAGTCCAGGGAGGTCCACGGTGGAGCAGATATCCACCTGCAGCCTGTGGAGGACCCCACGCTGGAGCAGGTGGGTTCCCGAAGGAGGATGTGACCCCATGGGAAGCCCGCGCTGGAGCAGGCTCCTGGCAGGACCTGTGGCCCTGTGGAGAGAGGAGCCCATGGTGGAGCAGGTTTTCTGGCAGGACCTGTGACCCTGTGACGCTGGAGCAGTGTGCTCCTGAAGGACTGCATGCCGTGGAAAGGACCCACACCGGAGCAGTTTGTGAAGAACTGCAGCCCGTGGGAAGGGCCCACGTTGGAGCATTTCGTGGAGGACTGTCTCCTGTGGGAGGGTCCCCACGCTGGAGCAGGGGAAGAGTGTGATGAGCCCTCCCCCTGAGGAGGATGAAGCGGCAGAAACAATGTGTGATGAACTGACCATAATCCCCATTCCCCCTCCCCCTGTGCTGCTGTAGGGGGTAGGTAGAGAATCTGGGAGTGAAGTTGTGCCTGGGAAGAAGGGAGGGGTGGAGGGAAGGTGTTTTGAGATTTGGTTTTATTTCTCATTACCCTGCTCTGGTTGATTGGCAATAAATTAAGTTAATTTTCCCCAAGTTGAGTCTGGTTTGCCTGTGACGGTAATTGGTTGAGTGATCTCTCCCTGTCCTTATGTCAACCCACAAGCCCTTTGTTATATTTTCTCTCCCCCATCCAGCGGGGTGGCAGGGGCAGAGTGATAGAATGGCTTTGGTGGGCACCTGGCATCCAGCCAGGGTCAACCCACCACACTCATGTTCAGATGGAACCTCCTGTGTTTCAGTTCATGCCCACTGCCTCTTGTCCTGTCACTGGGCACCACTGGAAAGAGCCTGGCTCCATCTTCTTTACACCTTTTAGGTATTTATATACTTTGATAAGATTTGACCTAGGCCGCCTCTTCTCTAGGCTAAACAGTCCCAGCTCTATCAGTCTTTACTCATAGGAGAGATGCTCCGGTCCCTTTATCATCTTAGTGGCCCTTTGCTGGCCCCTCTCCAGCAGCTCTCTGTCTCTTGTACTGAGGAGCCCAGAACTGGACACAATACTCCTGGTCTCACCAGGGCTGAACAGAAGGGAAAGATCACCCTACTGCAGCCCAGGATACTATTAGCATTCTTCACCATAATGGCACATTACTGGCTCATGTTCAAATAAATAAGAATAAAGGGAAAATAGTAACTGTGCTTTTTCTTATCACACTAAAGAACAATTTTGAGCTTCCTGCATTTTAAACAATGATTCAAATTCATTTTTATGGTACGCAAGACTAGTCTTTGCATCATCACAAAGAAAAAGAACAAAGTAGTAGTCAATAATGTTTCTGTCACACACAAAAAAGCCACTACCGTTGCAAAGAATTACAATGCTACAGTACTAGCAGAAGAAAATACAGTTTTTCAGAATGATGTGTTACTCCAAGCTCTGTGCTACCCCTTCTAGTAGTAGAAGTGACTCAGCAGTCACTAACAGATTTCCAGTGAAGTTGGACCCCAAAACACATTCTACATACTGAGAAAATTTCTCTCTAAATTAATTTATGGCTTTCTCTAGCTCTGAAAAATCTGAGTAAGAATTTTATTTTATTTCAGTGTGTCCTGGTTTCGGCTGAATAGAGTTAATTTTCTTCCTAGTAGCTGGTACAGTGCTGTGTTTTGGATTTAATATGAGAATAAGGTTGGTAGCACACTGACGTTTTAGTTGTTGCTAGGCAGTGCTTATCCTAAGTCAAGGACTTTTCAGTTTCCCATGCTCTACCAGTGAGGAGGTGCACAAAAAGCTGGGAGGGAGCACGACCAGTACAGCTGACCTGAACTAGCTAAATGGATATTCCATAACATAGAACATCATGCTCAGGATATAAACTGGGGGAATTGTCTGGGAGGGGGGGCATGGATCACTGCTCAGGGACTGGCTGGGCATCAGTCAGTGGGTGGTGAGCAATTGCATTGTGATCACTTGTCTTTCCTGGGTTTTCTTTCTTTCTTTTTTTTTTATATCTTCCTTTTCATTATTATTATTATTGTTGTTGTTATTCTTTTTGTTGTTGTTATTCTATTTCAATTATTAAACTGTTCTTATCTCAACCTGCAGGTTTTACTTTTTTTTCCTGATTTCTCCTCCCCATTCCACCAGCGAGCGGCTGCAGGGTGCTTAGTCACCAGCTGGGGTTGAACCATGGTACAGTGGGATATGAGTAAGGTTTTGGCACTACAGAAGTAGAGAGGTTTTTTAAATAATTCCATTAAAACTGTTACATGTTAATTTCTTCATTTTGCTGCCAGAATTAACTCATTGTGATTCTTGGCAGGATTGCATAGGATATAGTTTCAAAATGTAAAGCTTTTTTCACAGGTTGAATCATTCCTGATCCTACTTTCCAAAGGTGTTGGCTTTTGAGTTTCCTAGCTGCTTGTATTGTTATCTATGTTACATGGCATTCAGTGAGAAAAGAACCATAGAGTAATTGTGTGACAAATCTTTATTAAAATTGAGATCTGAGTATTAATTTCTGTTACTTCTATTGACTATTTAAGCTCATTGTGATGTTACTAACCAGGCATAGCAAAGAATAACCTCACTCTTGTAGCATGGAAACAAAACAAAGTTTTCTCATGCCTACCCTACCAACCATAAGAAAACTACAGTTATATAACCTCTTCATCCCAGCCTCTTCCCCTTTTCTCTGTTGTCTCTATTTCTTTAGTTTTGATCACACAATCATGACCTTTGGAGGTTTACAACACTAACATAATAGAGTACATTTACTTACAGTCTCACCCCGCTGTCCTGGGTGCCCAGGCAAGCCATCTTTTCCAGGTGGCCCCTGAAATTGTAAAATACATAAATCAAACATTTCTTAGCCATCCTTAGTTCTGAAAAAAAGGTGTGCCATTAGCTGTAAGAATCTCTGATCTCTTTGTTTTTTCTAGACCAGTATTCAGTACAGCTTAAATGCTCCAATATCAGCTAACTATGATTATAATAATACATTTTCCTTGGGTCCTCCCTGGTGTGCATTAGCAATTGCTTGGAGAGTGACTGTTAGGTAGTTAAGTGCATGCATGTTCAAAATGGATTTCTGTAAATTCAGAAATCATGGAAAGTCCCTATACTTACCTTCCATTTTTCTTTGCTTAATGACTCAGTTAACACAAAACTAAACATTACAGGAGTACTTGATGAAATTTCAGGTTTTGGCATCGGAAACAAAAATAACAAACGCATGGGTGAAAAAAATCACAGGTGGTTTGATGCTTTTGTACTTCCTCCACATGAGCAGAAACACACTGGAAGACCAGTATAACTAGTTCAGGCTGCAGCTCAAATGTGCTATTACTTCTATACATTTCTGCTATTAATGAGTGTCTCCTTCCTCTGAATTTTTTCCTCAATGAATCAATTGTTAAAGGAAAATATACACCAGCAAAATAATATTTTGCCTAAACTCAGTCTGTCACTGGACTTTGCAATCAGCATACTAGAAAATTTGCAGTTTAATATATTACGCTGAATGTCATATGAGCTGCAGCAATGATCATTTCGAATATGTGAGTCCTTGTCTTAGCCTTGAAGCTCAATAAGCATATTTGTAATCCATCCCTTAAATAAATCTTTAAATATTTTTTTCAGAAACACTTTATGAAAAATAACATTCCTGTTGTTGCACATACTTAATTAAAAAGATACTTACTGGAGGTCCCTTTGGTCCAGGGAATCCGACAGGTCCCTGAGGCCCTTGTGGTCCCTAGTATAAAGGCAACCAAAGAAGTAAAATTTTACTCTAACTGCTATGACACTGGACTGAAAAGTTTGTTTCAGTTATAAAATATATGAGCTTTAGTTATAAAATATATGAACTCTGTAGATAATGTCTGCTTATAAGTATAAAGCCTCAGCTCCACTGCCATAAATATTGGTAGTAACAATTCACATGCATAGACATTGGAGGGGATTTCCTGAAAGCAATACTGCCTGTGTCAGAATGCAGTAAGAAAAAAGAAAAACTATTTATATAAAGTATGTCTGTGTCTGACCCCTGAAACTGTGCATAATAAAGTAGGAATTAACTGTGAGTAAGAAACATTGTTTTCTATGTTGCATAAAACATAGGAATTAATTAATAGTCTGGTGGTCTTTTTAACTTCCAGTCCAACATTCATCTTTGGTAGTTCTTACAGTCTGACAATATTTCAAGCCAGTACAACAGTACAAACTTCCAAACAGACTAAGTTTTCCAGAGTTACCAGGGACTCAATACAACATTCTTGCTATCATGTAAAATAGTTGAGATAGCTCTAAAAAACCCCATGATGCATGAACGTTTTATTTATATAGCTCTGTATATACACATATATATGGAGTGAGAAAATTTTCATGCAGCTCGGTTTTACAAATTTAGTTAGATGATCATGTGAGTTAGTGCATTGTGTAAGTACATGTACAAATATATAAATATACATGTGTACATATATGTATGTCCACATGCATCTGTACACAGATATTTACACAAAGTACTAGCTTACATGACTGTTTCTAAAGTTGTCACCAAATAAAACAGGGGCCAGCTTTTAAAATTTATTGCTGATATGCTGACTACGTCAGCTTATTAAAAGAATTTGTCCTGTTTAGTTTTTAGTGTGCTAAGTCAAAGAGTAGCAACCTGAAAAACCTTATTTATTCTACATGGTCCCATAGCAGAGCCATGTACCCTAGTCATATAGTGCAAGACTTTATCCTATTCTACTTGGTATATGATGTGTGGTTTTGCTGAGACATCAGCTGTCAAAATATGTTAGAAATGTTGGTTTGATGTGAAAGACTTGAAGCAGGAGGCCATATCTCCCAAATTATGCTATCCCTTTGCTCCTCTGATAAAGTACCAACTGCTTCCAAGTTCCATAAGCCTCATTCAATAAAGCCCAGGCTCACTTCCAGAGCATGGCTGCCTCCTGTAGTAGGCAAAGCAGTGTGCAAATGTAGCTGTGGGAGAGGATCCCTTGTGCACAGCCTGGGAGAATATGCCCTTAAGTGACTCTTATTCCAGAGTAGACCTTGGTTATACTGTGATACTAAATCTGAGTCAACTAAGAATTGCTAGGCAAAGGAAGAAATCTTTGTGATCTTACTGCACTATCCATCATTTTTATTTTCTTTTCCAAAACAGGTGTGAGGTTATTTCTGAAACCTCCATAACACACAAATATGTTCCATATGAGGATTTAGGGTTTTTTTAATTCTGCTGTCTCTGTCAACAAATGACCTTTCCTCATTTGCTTCTGGGTATAACATAAAGCATAAAGTCTCCAAAAAAATGGAGGAGTTTTACAGAAGAAAACTATTAAAATTGACTCAGCTACTGTACAAAATGTATGAAAGAAATTGGTCCCTCTCAGGAAATGGGTTATAAGAGCACAACTCAAAGTTTTAGTGTTAGTTGCATCCTTCTTTCTCATAAATTCCCACTGTACTTTGATCCTCATGTCTTGAGGCTTTTTAAGGAAAGAAGATTTTAATTTTTTTTATTCACAATATGGCTTGCATATTTCAAGGCACTGGACTGATGGATTGTGAGAAAAAGCACTAGAATACTAACAGCATGTTATCAAAATTACATTTTCTTTTTGTCATTAAATTTCATTTTAACAGTAGCTACACAGGACAGATTATTTAATGTTTGCATGCCTGGTACCTGAAAAAGTCTTAACGGAGTAGAAATGACAGTTTTATTTTTTGACTGACATTCACCTCTATTGGGAAGCAAATAGATACCTCACACTTATATTACACAAGTAATATGAGATGTGGTGCTCTGCGATTCTTCATTTCTTTGCTCTAATCAATTTCTCTCCAGGGATGCCTTCATCTTGGATTGATCTGCTCATTGTTTTCAGCCCCCCACAGCTTCTCTTCCTCGTAACCTCTTGGAGCTGCCAGCAAACTCCTCCTTCATGAGGCTCTGCTATTCAGCTTTTGGGAGTCTGCCTCTGATGTTCCTCCTCGGTGTAAAACAACCTACAGTTCCTTTCTTAGACTACGCCTAGTTCTTTACATCCAACATCCTAGTTAACTCATTCCTCTCTTGAATCCCAGCTTCCTGCCCCTGTGTCTCTCTTACTTGCCATGTCATTCCTGTTTCACTCAAACTTTCCACTTATTCCTGCTGTCCATGTTCCACTTAATACATTGTCTTTCGCTTGATATCAAGGTACTTTCAACTTCTTACTGCAGCCTTCCTTGGAGTGCTGCCTTCCATATGTACTGGCTACAGTCTAGTCCTCCAGTCCTCAACTTTCCTTCTGTTCTATCCTACTTCTCTTTACTGCAAGAACCACTCTCCTGCTCCACTAACCAGTCTCTTGGAAAGTTAAGTAATATTCTGCTTCAGGAATGAAAGAGCTAAAATGATGTGTATGAAAGGTTTTTAGTAAACTAAACCTTTTGTTTCCAGTGTAGTTGATATTAATTTTTTTGGCATATGCTTTAATAACTTTCAGTCAAAAGGAAAGGAAGCCTTTTCTTAAGCAGAAAAATGTCACATTAGATATGCAGGTATGTGCATTCCTTTGCATGTTTATAGCAGACAGATGGTTATTAATACGGTTCTTGCAACTGCTAAGGATAAACCAGACAAAATTAACCTTAATTGCTTTCTGCAGACACACAAACTGAAAATTTGAGATTTCTAGAACACACTCACGCTATGCTCTTGTTATTAGCTTTATGGATGTCCTTATCTCCAGTAATCAACTCAATCAAACCATGTGGTCTGATCCTATGGCCTTTTTCTTTTTCAGTTTGCTTAGTCATTCCAGCAAAACCAGTTTGCTGTTCTGCCAGGATTGTTACACCAAGTGTGCATGTATTCAGGAAGGAAATAGTGTAACAAAGCAACATTATGGAGCAGGGGAAAATGCACAAGGAGCTCCCTCCTGAAGAGTAAGACTTCTGGAGACCACTGGGACTTGGGGGTGGGTACTGGGAAAGGATTTATAGATTCTCTACATGAAAAAGTTTTGCGGTTTAATGAAATATGACTACAAAAGAAAAGTTTCCTAAGCTTTGCAAAAATACTTTGGCAGAGAGCATGTCCGCTTAAACTATCTGAGTTGGTTTTCAAGTGCTGCTATTACAAATCTGATTTATTAATATTGTTTTTCTATATACTGCTGTGTAATGGACTGAATGTATATTGGATTTGTGTATTGATTGGTAAGATAATAGCAAGCAGAAAATTTTATTTTAGCAAGCACAATAGGATTTCTCAATCATGCAGAAAGTAGGTTGAAGGGAATTCTTAGCTGATCAGAATGAAAAAAATCAGCTGCTTCAACAAAGAAGCTTCTGAAGGTGACTTGAGTGATTTGCAAATCCAATAAACAAGCAGTAAGCTGCAGTAAATGGGGAATTCTTAAGAGCATAAGCTGGTAAGTACAACTGTAATTTACACGGTAATTTACATGGATATATACAAAGTGCATGGATATAATACAAAGTGTGTATGTATTCTTTGTGTTCTTTATGTACAGAACTGAGCTACAGATCGGAGAAGCTTTCAGCAAACTTCAGCTACTCCATTCATAACTTTGTGAAAAGCATCACTGGAATTGAGGTTTTGTTCATTCTGGTTACTCTGGACAAAGAAGGGCAAAGACATGAGAGGGAGAACTAAAAATAAAACAACCCTCCCACCCTCAAATCACACTCCTACATAGTGGGAAAAACAACATTACATAAATAGCATTCACATACCCTTTCACCTGGTGGGCCAGGAGGACCATCATTGCCTGCAGTACCCTAGAAAGAGAAGAAAACAAGTTCAAAGATTAGACCTCTATTTTATTTAAAAGAAACAGCCTGCAGCCAATCTATACAGCGTGCTTGACGATTACCTTCGGACCTGGTTTGCCAGTGGGACCTCTGGGACCTCTTGAGCCTCTTGGACCCTGTCAATTTAACACAGATGCACTTGATGATAATTATTGGATACTATAATAAAACTGAATAATTCTTCACTGTATAGTGGAGGTAATTAATCTAGGAAAGCCTCTAAACTGCAAAGCAAAAGTACATACTGTTGGTCCTCGCTGTCCTCTGGGGCCTGGTTTGCCATGTAATCCCTGTAGAGAAAAGTTCACAGAAATCATCTTAGCAGACACTGTATTTGTGAGATAAAGTTTTTTTACTGAACTGGAGGCAGAACGCAACGCCCTTAAGTTTAAATGTTATTTTATCTTTAAGTATCTACTTTGCATTTCAATTTACAGAATCATGGTCCTTGATAAAATTAATTTTCTTTCTGAGTTCACTGGGACTTCTAGCTAAATGCACTGAATTTGCCTCAGAGTCAGATTCTGTCATAGGCATTAGAACATCTTAAACTACGTTAAAATAGTAGTGAAGAAGTTGCACAACAAGCAGAGTCCCTCTGCAGTAGTGTAAAGGACTTGGCATCTTTTCCAGTGTAATAATAGCCTTGAAGAAAAAGCCCCCAGGTTCCTATGGACAGTTCCACAGGTTAATAGAGAAAAGAAAGGGAAAGCCTCTCTTTTTTTTATAACAGAAATAGGGACTGTAGTACCTACCAGGATTCTGCACACTTGCACAGAGATACAGAACTTGCCAGAATACTAGCCCTTAATTTTTTGCTTCAATATATCTCCTAATCATACTCAACAGACTTCTTTCCTTAGACTCTGCATTAGTATTGCATTCTAATACAAAGAAGCTTAAAATTCAAGAGAGTAGAAAAAGAAACCCGATGACTGGTACTTTCTAATCTCTGAGGTAAACACAACAGCAAGAGATATCAGCAGAGATTTTTTAGCGTAAGGCTTGCTTTCATTGGAAACCAATTAAATGCACACACCTGTTTTCTTGAGGGTTTTCGTGTGCCCTTTTTTTTAATGTTGATTTTATTTCACTTATCAAAAAAAATTATATGTTGTTCTTAAAATGCTGCACAGCTTGTGAACTTCTCAGGGACAATGACTGTCTTTCCTAGTACCAGTACGCGACATAGCATAAAACACAATGATATCCCTTTAGGCAAGATTAATAATAATACCTGATTCACATTACAAAACCAGCAGTTATTGTCTCATTGACGATCAGCATAATACTTAAGTATACATGCAGTTTGATGGTATTAATTATGTGGTTAGTACTCTAGCTGAATTGAAAGCTTTATGAAGGCCTAATAATGGATCGATATAATTAGATTTTCATAATTTTAAGTCTGCTCGTCAATGTTATCATTTTGCTTGGTTTTTTAATCTGACATCTTTATTAGCAGTCACGTCTCATTTTTCCCAACAAGGATGAACTGAACATTGCTTTATTGCTCGTGTCTGTCCATAACAATGTACTTTATCTTAGCTAAAATAATACAAGAACAATTTAAACCATACATAAGCAACACAAATGCAATTGGATTTCATATATTTCATCTTAAAATCATTAATTTCTGCTTGTTTTCATGCTGCAAATTAAAATGGATTCTTAAGAACAATGATATACATTACTTCAGTTTGACTTTACGTTGCTATCATCTATGAATTCAGACTCATGCTCTTAATTTCATCATCTTTCTGACAACATGTTCTGCTATGTTCAATTGAGCTTTAGCGATAACAGCACAGTGACCTTCTTTCTAACCTATATTTCATTTTTATAGTTTGAAGAATATGCATAACAGATTTTCCCTCACCTCCTTCAAGTAAACAAAGCAGCAAAACCTGTCATTTTACATCTATTTTTTAATGTATGTAATAGTACATGTTCTTCATCTTGTCTGGTATATTTTGCATTTTAGAAGCTCAGCCTATGAAAAAGCTTGTGGCAAATCAGAATACTTATGAAATACAAGTTGAATTTCCTTGAGGGTAAATTGCATGGTAGCAGGGTAATTCATGGGATACAGGAAAATAGGCCTTGCCAACTCACTCAGCTATACTGTCAAAAAATATGCTTCATCAAAGGTGGTTTCTTTTCTCTTTTTCAAATATATAATTATGTTAGCATACGCAGTGAAAAAGTGTCCAAGTTCCTGTATATTTAGATTAATACCTTAAAGAATGAGAACTAGTGTCTCAGTATGCCCGGTTTTACATAACTGTAGAGGTTCATCTTAAGTGTGAAAAGCCAGTTTTTATAGTTCTTTAGATAGTAGCTTGTATCCTTAGGTTTCAGTGACTTCCCATAGCACTGAGTTTCAAAACTTAATTAAGTGTCATGAAAGCATGAATTATCATACCCTTGCACCTTTCTCTCCATTGGCACCTGGAAATCCTGGGAAACCAGTTGATCCCTATGTAAGAAATCAATGAAAATATCAGAGGATATCAATAGCAAAACAGTAGTATAGCCAACATTTAATTTAGGTGTAAAGCACACCTCCAAAGTCATGTACATTGTACACATCAAACTTGCAAGCATGACAGCTCTGATGAATAGCTGTAAATTAACTTACCATAATTCCTCAAGTCCAGAATGCATTAAAAAAATCAATGTATAGAATGGACATTATTTGTCATTTTATTAAAGTATTCATTAAATCTGCACCATTTTGAAAAGTAGGAAAGAAATTATCAGTAACAGCCCAGTAGAAACAACTGTTTCGTAATGAAGAGGAACAAACAAGGCCTTGTTAGCACACAGTATAATAATTCTTTTACAAAATAACTTCATTCAAAATAATTGTGAGGTATTGCCACATCTGAACAGTGTTGTGGTCCTCTACTTACTTTACTGAGCTGTAAATTACTTCAGGTGCTTTATTGACTGTAAGCTGACCACTGGCCAGTTTAATTTAACTGATACATGCAATTCGTACATGTGCTTATATGCTAATCTCATAGGCAGAATTTATGAGGAGATTATCTGACTTGAAACCACTTCCAGGCAACATTCTTTTCTCCTTTTTTCTCCCCTTTCCTTCTGCTAACTGCCCAGTCTAATCTGAACAGTACTATTTTCTTTATTTCTGGTATATAGGTCCAGAGGGACAGCAGACTTGTTACCTGTGAAGGTGTTAACTTGTCATAAGGGACTTGGGGTCAAAGAGGTGACAGACTTGATAAAATATACTTTTAAGTGACTGGAGATGAAAATCAAAGCAGTGTTTGGTTTGGTCAGCCAATAAAACTACTGGCAAGACTCCCTGCTGTGATAATGCATCTATATCTGTGCAGCTTGCTATTAGTATTTTAGTGGCAAATAAAAAGCATATAACAAAAACTTAAAATAGAATGTCTTTGTGCTCTTTTTTGAAAAGTCAATAAGTATTTTTTCCTTTTTTTGTCTTGTTCTTACTTATGTTTTCCCTTTAATGATTCTTGTTTTACACAATCATTCCAATTATCCATTAATGACTTAGGGGGAGTATAAGTTCACTGACACTGATTCTAATGAAACCCTGACTGATATTCACTGGTGGGAGAAAAGTAAGAGATTTTCTTTTCTTTCTTCCTTTGTTCCTTTCTTTTTTAATTCCTTTTAAATTCTTCACCAGTTATAACTTAAAATGTGAATAAAACTGTGAAAATTCTGCTCTTCGAAGCCCGAGCATGTTCTTCATAGTTAAAAGGCCAGAGGAAAAAACAATCTCTAATGATTGGGTATTAATAGGCATGACTTGGTTGTAAGTATCTTGTATATACGGTACTTTTTGCAATTGTGTTAATCAAGAGGGACTGAACAGGATTAAAAAACATGGTGAAAATTATCAGATAATGGCAGTACTCTGAGAATAATTCTTAGAAGAAAAATAATGAAAAGCAGGTAAGCAACAACAAAAAGAATGCTGTGAACCTTCTTGACAATAGTGGCAAAAGATTTCTTATTTGCTTTACACAGCTAATATGTTTTTCTGCTGCTTCTTCTTTTTCTCCCTCCCTTATGTTAATTTGAACTGGACTGTGAATTCAAAACAAGTCTCTAGTGAGTTGATGTATTGTAGCTGTCATTACTCTTTCTTGGAAGTTTAAGCAACAAATTAGAAGGGCAAACAGTGACTGCAGCTTGAGAACTATTTTCAATTTTAATGTGATAAAAATTTAATGTAATGAAATTCTTGATCAAGTCTTTGCTGAAAAAAGAATCAACTTTTATTTGAAGTGTTACATCATTTTTGTTCTTAGAACTGAATAATGTAAGACCTCTTTGATCTTAGACTTTTCAAAAGACAGTTCTAAAGGAGAACAAAAAGAGAGACTGAAATCTCAGACATATGTGTTAAGAAACAGAAGCAAAACCCCATGTCTCTCAAGGTGAATAGTTTTCATGCATACTTTCCATAGACGGTTTTGATATTTTTCACTAACACAGAGTGTTCAGTGAATAAACATTCTTCAGAGAGTTCATTCACTTGACTGAAAAGGGCCAAAGTATAGGCCACAGTCAGAAAAACACTTTGCTTAGCCAGCCAGGAAGTTGTATTTCTTCCAAAAAAGCATAATTTCAAATTTGAAAATAAAAATAGATCTCAAAGTAGAGCAAAGTTGAGGATTTTACTGCAGGTTGATTGTTCATTTGTGTAGAAGGGGTAAGGGATTCTTTTACTTGTGAAATTTCCTTAGATAACTCATCTTTGAGACAGTCTGGAGATGCAATGTCTCCCTAATGGCCTCCTCTACACTGGGAAATGTCTGTAAAATTATTTTTCTTTCTTGATAATCTCAGAAAAGAGAACTTGCAATTAATTTAGTGTGCCCATTTCCTAAAGCTGTGTTAGGATGGCCTTTTTAAAAATATGTTTCATAAAAATGTTTTGAAAACATAACCCTTCACTTAAACCAGAAGCCACCTATATGGTTTTCTTTGCAATCAAAACATAAATGATAGCTGAAGGATAGATGTAGGCACGTAAATCAACTAAGGGTTGGGTTTTGTCAGGTTTGTCTTAACAGAAGCAAAAGGAAAACATGATCAAAATTGTAAATTATATGTTTCAAAGAAATATGGCTTATTCTGTGGAAGAAGCAGTAATGACACAAATGGAATCCTCGTACCACATGGAAAATTCCCATCACTATCAGCATCCATTTAGCGGTCAATATAGTGCTCATTGTCTTTCAAGGGTATCAGCAGTTCCTTTGTTTTCAAATGGCAGTCTGCTGCTTGCACAAAAACACAACTCATGAGAGGATGGCAAAGGTTTGAGGGCAGTATAGTTAAGAATAGGAAAGATAGTGCTCCCTAAAGAGCCTGCCCTAGGGAATCCAACGTTTTTAAAGATTTTACTTCAGAACATGATTGTCAAGAAAGAAAAAGTGAAAAATGGACCTTGCTTTGATGCCGACACCCTGCTTCCCCAAACACACTAATAAAATAACTGCCATTGCGACTAATGTCAAAGCACAAGATATACAGCTCATTTACAGCTCACCTTCGGGCCTTGTCTTCCTGGATATCCTGGCAATCCAGGTACACCAAGCTTACCCTGCAATAAGAAGGCAGTGTTAAATTTTATTTTATCCTCCTTAGTGGTTCAGCAAACTTTTAGAGAAAACACTTTTTCCACAACTTAGTGATGATACTTCATGGAATATAATATTCAATTAAATCAATTTCTCATTTTTACTATTAATCACCAGTGGGCTTAGTTCCCCAAACTTGAATAAAAATCCCACTCCAATGAATGGGTTCAGCAAAGCCAATACCTCAGTGTCTTCTTTTTTTCCTCATGAAGTACTGTGTACTGATGTGGGGCTGAGGTCATTAAACTATTAATATTCTCTAAGAAATCAGGGTGTTAATGGGTTTAAGTGAGAAGAAATAGTTTCTAATTTATACTGTGTGATAGCTGCTTTGTTTTCCACAGATTTTTCATTGACAGGCATTTGAAGAATCAATTATTTTCCTGAATAGTTCTAAACTGTTTGAGACTATAATACATCATACCCCACTGACTATTTGCTGACAACAGTTTTGTCAACAAATATTACCAATTTGCTACATTAAGAAAGGACAACAGGATGAACAGTCTGATCAACACTGACATTAACCATTCCTAGAAAATAAATACAGTACCCTATGCCATTGAGTTGGACTCTTCAGACCTCTAGAGGATGAGTGATGGTTTGCTACTTTCAAAGGCAAGGGAAAGCAGTTTCAGTTTTTGAAAGACGGGAACTCTGGGGAAGAATTTGTGTATTTGCCTATGTTCCAGTCTATCACATTTTGGAGAACATCTCAATGAAAAAGGTATGATTATTCAATATAATATGGTACTCTGCAGTAAACTTAGATAATGAAAAAGAGGAAGGAGAGACCTGTATGGGAAAGGAAATCTGCCAAAATAAACATGTCTATTCATAAAAAATGCAGCACATGAACAAAGATGTTGTGTATTATCATATTCATGTAAGTGCATGTGACTGGCTGAGACATTATTAAAGAAGAATTCTTCGATTTATGAAAATAATTATAATGCTGCCAGTTATGTGCCACACTGAAACAAGCTGCACGCATTACAATGATTGAAATGTTTTGCAGCATGACAGTGCATCAAATTCTTGCCAAATTCAGTGAAAGTTTTGTCCCTGATTTTATGATTAAGCAAGCCCAGTTGCCTATGTTTCGAGTGTGGATTCAGGGGGTTTTTTGAATATAAGCTCTTTTCTGATATGTTCCTCAATTGTTTTGGCACCATACTTAGCATTTCCTTTACTAAGCAAATCCAGGCCTAGACCTACTTGGGAAAGAGAGTTTCCTTATCACAAGATCAGGTGGATGTAGAGAATAAGAGACTACTCTGGTACTTTCATTACTATGGAAGAATAGTACCTTTGCATTAAATAAGTCATAGGAATGACAAAGGAATAGGACATTGATAACTGGTCTTACAGACACTTCCCTAATATTGTGGGGAGATCTAAGAGTTCACAAAGATTATTCTAGTCTTTGCACTAAAATAAACATCACAGGACCAACATCATAGAATTCTTCGCTGACCCACTCTGTTCTGGCCAAGTATCCACAGAATATTCACAGATGCTTGACTTTCAACAGGTAAGAAAAGGTATAAAACTTTGTAGAAAAGGGAAAACTTTGGGTCTAAAATTCCAAGCCCAGCTAACAGTGTTATCAACACCAATAATTTTTTCAAATATCTTCTGATATTTAGGGCTTCAGATTCTGGACTTGTGAGACAGTGAGAGTCCCATATATGTCATAGTGAAGAAGAAATGCTTGAAAACACGAACCTATATTCACATTGAGCAATGTGAATAAGAATTAGAAATAACTCAAATTCATATTTAAAAACTAACAACTATAAAACAAAGTTTGTTTTGGCTTGGTTTGGTTCACTTTGGTTTTTTACTTAGGTTATAAAGACTTGAGAAAGATGGACTACTTTGTAGATGTCGTCTGTCAATTAATTGTTCTGCAGTTATCATGATAACAATATAAATTTTTGTAAGATCCCTAATATTCTTACATTTTTGTCAGGTCAGCGATACAGAAAAACAACCATTGCCATGAAACATACAGTTCTTTCTGGAGAATACAAATATATTGTGGGTGAAGATTATATGACCCTTATTATACCAGATTTTTTTGCTGATCTAGTTAAAACTGAGCACACTGGCTTTCTGGTGTGAACTCAGATTGCATTCATGTAGGACAATAGTTTTGAGTTTCTTTTTTTATATGTTCTTTGATTCATGACCTAATGAATCAATTCAATGATCTAATAGCTGGTATCTTGCAAAATTGTGGAGAACATTAATTCATAAATAATTTCCAATAGTGAAGTAAACCTGAGAATAAACCTTTTTTGTAATGAATGAACTGGTTTTGGATATATACTTTTCTAAGAGTTTATGAATGATATTATGCTCAAATTTTAACCCTAACATCTTTCTGAAGTTCTACTAATGATGTACTTGCAAAAAGTAGCAACTTTTGATGAAAAGAGAGTTTGTTCCCAAGTTTGCTGAATACATTTTTTCTTCCTGGCAAAACTCTTAGCTGTGAACCTTGTTACCTTTTTAGTAGTACCACATACTTATTAAGAATTCAATGTATATTTCGAAGACTGTATATAGATAAAAAGACAGATAGAATAATTAATCATGCTGTCAGATGGGATGTTGCTGGAAAATACTATTCCTATTTCAAAGACAGTGAAACTGAGAAAGAAATATAAAATGCACCTTCTGTCCTATTCTTTTCAAGGCAGAACTAGCATTAAAGCCACAGTTCACCAAAAAATGTGAAGGGTAATACTTTCATCAGCATCTCCTCACTTTAGTGAAATATAGTATACCCATTTCTGAACTATAATTTTTATTTTATTTTCTCATTCTTTCCCAGTTATCCAAAATGCCACTGCTGAAATCACATTTCTTTTCTGATGCTGTCACCCAGTGAACTATGGTACCTGCACAGGCATTCCTCAGCCTCCTTTCCTCCTCTATATCAATCATCTCAGGTGTTTTTTGTTGAGGTCAGGATTCTACAGAGATTCTACAGAGATTTGTATTTATCTTTGTGCTTGTTCTCTCCTGTATTTCATGTCACCATCCTTTTCTTCAGTCCTCCCTTTTAACAGCACCTTTCACTTTCGCTAACCCTATTTTGGATATTTATTAGGGATATGTCTTCTGTTTAAAAAATCTTCATGTCACAGTTTGTCATAATATGACTGAATATTAATTCAATCTCCAGCAGCACCTTTATCCTCCTTTGTGCCCAAGTATTTTCTTTGCATCATATTTTCTTTAGCTGGCATTCACTGCATGTAATTTGGGATAAGAATTTAGCTGCCTTATGTGCCAATGAAGAACTGTAATGCCTTTTTGTATACTTACAAAATAATGATTCCCACTACTTGTTCAAAGGTGAACTCCAGTGGTCTGCTGTAGTAGTGTCTCATAAAAGCTACTGTTAGGTAGCTAAAGATTTTGCAGATCTAGAGGCTTGGTTTTTTAGTGATGAAGGTCATGGTCTCCATCTATGTTATGAGGCAATGACATGTTTATGTTGATATCTGGCTACTAACCTTTTCCCCAGCTGGACCAGCAGCACCCGGGTCCCCAGATGGACCTGCTCGACCTTTTGGACCTTCTGGACCATCTTCTCCTCGTGGACCCGGCTGACCAATTTCTCCCTAAAATACACCACCTTATAAATATGGAACAATAGCCTTTGTCCATATATTAGAGAGACTACCTACAATTACTTGAAAATAAGTTTTCTGTAAATGTAAATAGAGATTAGAATCATAGAATCATGGAATCATATAATCATATAATCATAGAATGGTTTGGGTTGGAAGGGACCTTTAAAGGTCATCTTTGCATTCCAAACCCCCTGCAATGCACAGGGACATCTTTAACTACATCAGGTTGCTCAAAGCCCCATCCAATTTCCAATTAGGAAAATACCACTGCTTATGTTCATTATCTAAATGCAAATACATATAAATTAGGCACTGAATATTACTGTCACAAAGTGTAAGAGCCCAGTTGCCTTGCCTGAAGAGAGCTGCATTCGGAAACTGTGTATTCTTATTCTTCCTTCTGTAAATTCTTGTGAAGGCACTCTGACAGTCCATAGGAAGAAAAATGTCTGTACCTAAGTACTTATATGGATACCATCTTCACAGTTATTTATGTATACAGGCAACAGATACAGGCCAGGAGCCTCTTGTGATAAGTTTTTTTAGAACCTCCACACTTCTTATGAAAGGAAGTAAGCTCCCATTGGGCTAAATAAACAACATTTTGGCAGAGAATTGCAAGATGCTAGGTTGAAATCGAAACGTCTTAATCCTGGATAATTTTCCTCAGGCAAATACTGGGGATCTTGGAATCTGGAAGAGGAGATTCCCTAGAAAAAAGCTTAATGAAAAGGATATCCAAGACTGACGTTATCTACCTCTTTATAACTGTGCCATTGTTGATTCACAAGAACCAAATCTCTGGCTCAAATCTGTGCACGCACAAGGAACAGAAATAATTTAAACTAGTAGTTTTTATTTCATTTTTGGTTTAAATTTATTTGTTCACTTCAGTGATTATTTCAAAATAATAACACTTAAGCTTTTTAAGAACATATGGCCTATGATAAAAGCTTACCCGGTCACCTTTAAGGCCCATGTCACCTTTAAATCCTGGAAAACCGTCTTCACCCTAAAAAAGGCAGAAATGCATGTAACAAATTCTAGTAATAGAGAGGATTTTTTTTTCTGCAGATGGAATAAGAAAATACATACACTACATTAAAATAATTTGCATAGATAAAGTGAGAACTTCAAACACCAGAAAATCTAACAAGGCTATCACTATTTTAGAGAAAGTATATCAGTGCACTATACAAAATTACTTTTGTCAAAATGAACTGAAAGTTCCTAATAACAGCTGTTTAAAGCTGTTTAAAATCTGTTTAGAGACAATGTAATCTTTCTGTTTTATTATGAATTATCTTGCAAAGTCCTTTCTTAATTCATAAACTTTTTTTGATTATCACTCTTTTTAATAAGGTCATCTATTCAATTACCTAAAAAATTGGTGGCAAATTATTCAGTGTTGTTCTTTTTGATAGCAGAACCTTCCTTTTAACTATTTTTTCTTTTAAATTAGTGTCTATAGTACCATGAAAGGAATAAAAAAATTGGCTGGTTGTGACATCTCAATAAAATAATAAAAAAAAGACATATTAATGTTCATAACCCAAAAGAAGAAGTAGTCATCCCTATATAGTAGTTCGATGTCCGGCAATACTCAGCCCTGCCTACTCTCATTGGCTGACATGATTGAAAGAAAGTAGAAAAAAACAATGGACATTAAGATTGAATCCATATACAGTGGCAAAACAGGTGCATATTATTGTTATTCCTAGTGAGGATTACTTATTTACTGCCTAGTAAATTCTGGCAGAGAATTACTGCGAGCATTTTAATAAGTCTCCATGGTGAAGTACAAGCAGACAGTAGTCAGACACATTTCATTTAAACCTGTATGATTTAGTTCAGAAACAAACAGAAATCTCCAGAGTTGTTCAGTGGAGTTGTTCATGACTTGCTCTAGCATAACTGATCAGCTTTTGGTTCCTGCTTTCTTCAACTAACTCATCATACATCTACTGTTCCAATATCCAGACAACAAAGATTATTGACTGCATTTCTATCTGATGCTTAGTTATATCCTGGAGCAAAGGTCTTTGTGATGAATAAGCACATAGTAAAATGTTTTACTATGATGCTGTTAATTTTTTTATTTGCTGAAGTAATATTGCTGACTTAGAATCTGAGTAATATTTGGATAGTCATAAAGGTCGGGAAAGAGCGATACTGTGCTCCATGCTGCTGAAAAAAACCAAGAAAGGTTTTATATTTCATCCTCACTTTGAAAAAGAAGTTTGCATTTTGCATTCCTGGGGCCACAAAGGCTTTATCTTCTCCCTATTCAGTAACTGAGACGGATTGCAAGGCTAAAGCCATTTTGACTGTTCAGAAGTAGTCATACTGCATGCAACAAATAACCCTAGAAAGGGTGATAGAAATAGGTTTGCTAGTGGTAAACAGCTCAAAATAGCTGAGGAGACATTAAAATTACAAAAAAAAAAAAAATCAAACAAGCAAATATCGTTTCTCAATCGTATGTATTCATGTAAAAAAAGATGAGGTAACCCATTGTGATTCATTGAAAAAAATATGCTAAAAACCATTCTAAAAGCAGGTTTCCCATGTTTTCTAGATGGTGAAACTAAGCTTTATATGGTCGTCTTATATTGCATATATTAAAATGTCAAGGTGGTCTTTCTTAAAATATAGAGAGACGTGAAAAAGGTGGAGTGCAGAATACATGAAAAAAGCTTTAGTTGTAAAAGTTGCTCAGTTATGGCCATGAACAGTAATAATTATATGAGAAAACTTTGCAATACATCAGCAAGGACTGACCATGTGCCAGCTACTGACCAAATGGCTGCCAAATGAACTGAAACACTTCTTCAGCTTTCACAGTGAGGTTTCAGCTATTAAGATCTACAAGAGGTTGAATTTATTCCATGTAGGAGGAGAGAGCTGAATGCTCTATTTCCTCTTCTGCTGTTAACAAAAAATAAAATAGCTAAAGAGTTCTAGTCACGTTTACTGGTCAGTGCAGAGATGGACCTCCTTTGCTATCTCTGGGACCATTCCAGATCTACAGCAGCTTTCCTGAATGATCAGTTTATTTCTGTCTCTTACAGTGCTTTCCCCCATGTAATGGCATCTGAATAATTTCAGTAAAAAAGGCCTATGTAACACACCTTTAAAGCACTGTGAGGACAATCTATGAAATATCTTTGTGTTACATTTTGAGGTATTCAGTAGAGTTCAGTGTCTTACTGCAACTGAGAGATCAGTTTTTAGGAACACAGAAATATGGTGGAGAATATGCTAATCAGTGTTCATTGATACACACATATATTAAGTTTATTTATACGTGAGTCCTGTATTTTGTCCTAGCTGGATATTAATCACTCAATAAGGCACAAGAAAAAGCTGGTTTTTTGAACTGTCCAGTCTCTACAGGTCTTAAACACACTCTTTTTCAGCTTAAATCTTATGAGCAACTCTAAAATGAGTATGCAGACTAGACAAACTGTGGTTTAGGAAAGCCTGAAAATGTACAGCAGCTCTTGGCATCTGAACCTGAAAGACAGATCTCTAGTGCTGAAATCAACACTTTTTTGCAAGACTGAGTCTTCTGCTTTAGAAATAGGTACAAATATATACACAGTAGCCATCAGAGCCACAAGGTTGAATTTACCTCTGTGGTCAGGTGATATGACTGATGGTGTTCGTTATCTGTCTCTCATTCTGAGCGCTGAGGAAAGTGGGAATTTAAACCAATACTGGCTGTAGTTTCAGCCACTGCAGACCATCAGAAGTTAGTAGAGATTGCAGTAGTTAGTCTTTGCTCTAGTAAGAGCTTTAGGTACATAATTAATGGTATCAGGTGGATGTAAAAGCTTTCTTCATGTTCATATATAAGCATCTCACTGGGGCTGTCCATCACTTTGGCAAAGCCAAAGATCTGGGACAAAAATACCTGGAACCTAGTAAAAATACAAAATCTAGCCTACAGCTCTATCAAAACAGATAAAGTAACTAATGTCACCACAAAACTCTCTGATGCACAAGCTTCTCAGTTACTTTAAGTTACTTTAACTGGTGCGAAGAGGATCCAAAACCATTCTAATAACTGAAGGGTTTATATTCACTTTGTACCAGTGTAAATAACCATGAAGGTCACTGTTTTATGAATTGGGCTTGGTATGTCCTTAGGATAAGGCAAAAATAAACCCACTGCTGCAAGAGAAAACACACTGCAGTGAAGGAGACAGAAAACGTTGCAGTGAAACACGAACACAGAAAAAGGGAATGGAATTAAATGCAGTCAGATTTACCTTTTCACCTTTGGATCCCTTGAGACCACGGACACCATCAGCTCCCTAAAGAAAGAATATAAAGAATTACCCACATGTATATATTCAAAAAGGGATGGGGGAAGGAATCCAGTAGTTAAATCTTACCTTTACACCACGAGGACCTGGATAGCCAATTGGACCCTGAGGACCTGGAGGGCCCTAAAATATATTGGAGTAAAGAACCTTTGTTTGTACAGTACTTGGTTAGCAAGCAGTTCTCTTCTGAATTTAATCCTTGTTCTTTCATTATAATGCAGCAGTTTTGTGTGAGACATCAAAATAACAGTGGGCTGCCTGCCACTAAGAAAAGTCATGGCATCACAAAGCACCCTTCAATGTCACTATAAAACTATTAATAGAATTATGAACTTGGTTCTACTTGTGTATTTGGGAAACATCTATCCACATTAAATTTATCTGAAACAATGGTAATTGGAAAATGTAACAAACAAACAAACAAAAAGATGCCAATTAGAAACCAGTGGTGTCTTACTGAAGAAAATGTATGAGTTAATTATGATGATGATGCAAGTCAAAAGTAGAGATTAAAATAATGACAATAATAAAAATCACGGTCTTTAAAAAAAAAAAGAGATTCTAAACCTGAAAGCTAAATGGCTCATGGTGCTATCAATACTGTCTGGTGTCTGGATGCTGTTATTTATGGTTTGCTGAGCATTTTAAAGATGCTTAACTTTGATACTATGCAATCTGATGGCAGTGTCTAAAGAAACAGTTCTGTAAACAGTGGAAGTAAGGAAGCCTGGAAACATACATATCTGTGTCTGAGGCTGAGCTGCTTTATTGATACTCCTATGCCTGAGATGGACAGATAACAAAATCTTTCCCTAATGGGTCCATTGATAAGGTCTTTTTCTCCTTTCTAACTGTCTTTAGACTGTTAACATCTCTGAGAAATAAAATTTTCAACCAAATTTGGCTGAAATTGATCAGTAAATTCAAAAGACATAAGGAAAAACTGACAGATGGTCACACACCTGTACATTCAAAACATAAATGCTCTGTGTAAACTTTATTTTCTTAAGAATTCAGGATAAAATCTACAAGCCTCTAACAGATAAGAACATTTTGGACAAATAATAATATGCTGCTGTCAGTGGAATTGTACTTTCTGAAATGTCCTATTCATTCATTCATTCATTCATTCATTCATCCTACTTATTCAGAATACAACCTTTTAGTATTGCTACTGAAATCAGTACTGCAACTGAAACTGATTTCAGGTGCTATAAAGGGTGATATTCTGGATAAATATGGGTCAATATTCAGCAAGCAGAACACTTTAAAGAGCCCCAAGACCCTTCATTTCTTCATAAAGAAATAAAGAAATTACTTTTCACTGCCACTGACTTTAGGTGACCTAAAAAATACAAGGTATATGCATGCATTTGTAAATCTTGAAAAACCAAGGTTCTGAAGAACCCTAGTGGGTACTTCATACAAAGGAATTGTAAACTCAAACTATTTGGAAGTTACTTTTATGAAATGTATGCAACTTTTATTGATTGCTATTCTGTCAACTCCACAATCAGTTTTACTTTAAGAGAGTAATCTCTATATTTTTTAGAATCTCTATAATATTTAGAATATAATATGTTTGTCTGCACACAGAGGCTTTGAAAGTGTGATGGGTTTTCTATTATCTTCCTAAATAGTTCTTCGAGCAACAAATGTGTCATAAAGCTGAAAAACTGCCAAAGGTTTTCTCGAAAGCTATGTAAATAAATGGAAAGTTTTAAAACTCACCAATGCTCCTTTATCTCCAGACTGACCCTCTTTGCCAGGATGACCCTGATTTAAGAGAAATGTATCCGATTTGGAAAATACTCATTGTAGTGACATTGTATTATAAAACCACAATTATTTAAACACTTGAATTTCAGGTCACTAATCACCCTTCTTCTGTGTTAGGGCACACACACACAAAACTTTGAGGAAAGATTTTCCTTTCAATACAAAGGAAAAGCTGGACAATAGTTATGTTAATATTCATGTTTTCAGGAATATCCTGATCACCTTTTCTTTTAATGTTTCAGCAGTAAGAGGTTTTTCATGCAAAACTCTCAAATTTGATTTTGAAGCAAGCAGGGTGATTAATATTACAGCATGAAGACATTCCTAAAATTATTTAAAATACTATGGAATTTATTGCAAAAGCCAATAGAAGGTTGATATAGTTTTAACATTCTATGTCTTTGTTTTAAACTGTGACTTGCTTTTAAAACAAAATATATTTACGTCTTAGTGTTTGTTCTATATCACTGATGTTAATACTGCAGCGCTCAAAACATTAACTGATCCATTGTTTTTCTTTCTTACAATATTTACACTAAAATGCTGCAAAATTTAAAGGCAATTTAATGAACTAAAGATTAATAGAAGATTATTGCTTATGTGAATCAGTCAGGAATCCTTTTTCTATTTATGTTCATCAGACTTATTAGAGGAGCACAGTAAATCTCTAGTTTTGCCAAGCATGTGGTCCCAAATATCATGTAGCCAGTTACTAAAACCACTCATGTGTAGGTGTCATTGACATCCCAAAATGTTTTCAGTGTGTCAAATATGATATGACTTTGATGTGGCTCTTATATGACAAAACCCTGGAGCTTATATTCAATTTTCTGGTCTTGGAAAACAGTTTAAAATATGTTCTCTATTAAAAGAATGATTAAAATAAAAAGTATTTGATACTTCCTTACCAGTGATTGGTAATTTTCCTTTAAAGAGTTTGTCTTACTAACATTGAATATTTGTTATTTGGTTTTTAAAACATATGTATGTCAGTTGTTTAGTCCTAATCTGCCAGAATATGCTTTCTTGTGCACAAAATTTTAAATCTCCATCCAGTATCAGAGGTCTCTTTAACATTAAATGACTTCAAAAATGCTGCTATTAAAGGGCATATTTGTATCCCTTTAGATTTCCACTAATTCCAGTATAATATACCACTTTTAAAAATGTCTCACCTTCAAAATAGAAGGACATTTCCCCACATAGAAGTGAAGTGCAGTAGCTAGCAAGGATTTTCCTGATCTCCTGAAAAAATGGTCTTGAGCTTGCACTTGATCTTAACACAGATATCATGGGAGCAGTTACAAAGCTCATTGCAGTCAGGAAGGTACTGCTCACTACCTTCAATCACTAGTGTAGTTCTGTGGTTGTAAATAGGTCTTGTCAATTCGAATAGACTTAGTTTAACCCGCCTCTCCTGCCCTTCCTCTGAACAAATCTACATGTGCATGAGAGAGATAATTTTGGGTAGGTGTACTGGGTCTGGCTGGGGTGGAGTTAATTTTCTTCATAGCAGCCCATATGGCGCTGTGTTTTGGATTTGTGACTAAAACTGTGTTGGTAACATACCAGTGTTTTCGCTATTACTGAGCAGTGCTTGTACAGCGTGGAAGTTTTCTCTTTGTCCCATTCTAACCCCTCAGTGAGTAGGCTGGGGGTGAGCAAGAAGCTGGGAGGGGACACAGCTGGGACAGCTGTCCCAAATTGACCAGAGGGATATTCCAGACCATATGATGGCATACTCAGCAATAAAAGCTCAGGGAAAGGAGAAGGAAGGAGGGGACATTCATGGTTATGGTGTTTGTCTTCCCAAGTAAACCTTATGCATGCTGAAGCCCAACTTTCCAGCAAGCGGCTAGCCATCTGCCTGCAGATTGGGAGTAGTGAATGAATTCTTTATTTTGCTCTGCTTGTGTGCATAGCTTTGCTCCACTTATTAAGCTGTTGTTACCTCAACCAGTGAGTTTTCTTGCTTTTGATCTTCTGATTCTCTCCCCATCCCACTGTGGGAGGAGGGAGTGAGTGATGGGGTAGGTGCTTAGCTGCTGACTGGGATCAACCCACCACAGTAGGGATGTATATCAGCTACAGAGTTGTGCTAACACCTGATTATCTCTTACAGCATTTACCCCCTGCTTTTAAGGTTTAACAAGATGCAAATTTTAAAATAATGTTTATGTTTAGAAATTAATATGCAGAAAAGGATAAGGGGGAAAGTTCAGATGTTTAGACAATGATTCAAGACATAGACTTCCAGCTGGACTATCATTGCACATTTAACGTTCTCCTTGAAAATGGTACTTTGGTGGGTAAAAGAGAGATTGTGAGAGCCCTGGGTACAGTTCTGTATTTGTAATATAAGCATCTATGCAGTGAAACCGCTGCAGTCAGTTCTGTTGTTCTTATCCTAGCAAAACCCTGCTGAAGGTCAGGTTTAAGAAATGCAGATTTAACCTAAAAGTAAAATTGCAAGGGAAAATGGCATGGGGAAGAGAGACATGGTCTGAGAAGACACACTGACTGTCTAATGGCTCTTCATGGTATAAAAAGATGATGTTTTTGATGCAAGGAAACTAGTGTATATGCATGTCATTATGAACAATGATTTCATTTAAGTTTAATGCCTGAACTGTAAACAATGCTACTCAGGTGGTTACACTCTCTGTTCATGTCAGTGAATGCACCCTCAGAGCTAAGCTGAATTCCTTAGCGATCACAAGATTCTAAACTTTGGCTTAGGTCTGTCCCAGTGTAGAAAATGAAAGCAGCAGTCCAAATGCGTAATATGCATCTTAGGTCAGGAAGCAGAGAAAGATCTAGTCTATTCTATGTTTCCTCAGAGAACAAGTGGTGAGCATTTTTACAGATGATTTGCTTTACCATACTGACATATTAGGACTACAGTGAAACAGCATCTGTCCCTTTGTGTGTCATTTAGGTTATTTACACATCCCTGCAGATGTTTCAGATGCATTTCACCACCTGGGACCACATTTTAAAAGCGCACAGCCATTTTTAGCAGCTGCTTCAAAAATGTAATACTCTTAGTTTTAACAGCTCAAATGATACAGGGGTATTAGATGGATTTTATGTTGTTGCCAGCTAGGACTACCAGTGCTTTTACTCTCCGTTTTCTTTTTGCAACACAAGTATCCAGAAATATTTATTACTTGATAAAAGTATTTAAACATTCAAGGTATGAAATATTTGGTTACTTACAGGAGGCCCATCAGAACCAGGAAGGCCGGGAAGGCCAGGCTTTCCTTGAGGTCCCTAAATGCAGTAACAGAGACACATCTTAAGAACAATAATGAACATTCTATCATTTGCTAGGATGATGGAGGATCACTATTATGCCTTAAACCAGCAAACTACCTTAAACCTTTTTAGTATTTTTAAAACAACTGGCGAACCCACCCCAGGCGTAGAGTAGCTATAAGGAAAAAAATAACCCCCCTCCCCACCCATATCCAATACATTTGACTTTAAGAGCTAAGGATATAGAATGTAGTTATACCTAAATCCCTTGATGTGGATATCAGGGATAAACCAAAAATATAACAAAACTAAACCAACAAAGATACTGTTGTACAATATGTAAGCTCAAGGCCAGTTGTTACAATCTTTAGCCAACACAAATCACACATATTTTTCAATGAGATGCTTGCCTAAGAACAGGCTTCAGGAATTATCCCCTGAACATGCACACACACAACACAAGGTGGGGGAGAATTCTCCAGCATACAAAATTACCTATTAATTAGAATTTCAGGAATAAAAGGATTCACCATATGAAAGAAACCAACAAGATCAAGAGGCAAAGAGTATGGGTTACAAAACTCCAGCACTCATAGCTGAAAGGCATGGTACATCTTTGTGAAAGCCTCTGGAATGTGCGTATTGTGGACTTAGCCCATTTTGCTGGAATACTACTTCTTAGGCACACAGACAGGTAAAAAGCATGTATATTGTTTCCTAAAATCTCCTTCAATTTCTCCTAAAGTATATACTAAACAGTGAAGAGGAGCAAAATCAAAGAAGAATCAATAGAGCAGGAATTCAGCAAAAAGGGTAGAAAAGTAAAATTAGTGTAAAATTCAAGAGTGACGTTTTTTAAATTAACAGAAGACATGTCTCAAACCACAAGAATGTGTACAAACAGATCAAGAAAAAACACCAAGTGACACTACAGTATGCCAATTACACTGCAGAGTTATGTCAAAATATAATCCTTGAAAAAAGACAACAGGATCAGACTTGAGTAGGTAAAACATTGTTATAAAAAGAGATTAATAAAAATAATTTTCACAGCTTGCTGTGAAATTAATTAACATACAGGTACACACTGTTTAATATTGTAGATGGGATTTTGAAGCTCATAACAGAAAATTAATCCAAAATAAAGGGAGGAAATTACATTTGTGAAAAAGTCTATACGAGAGGAAAGCCAGGCCTCCATTGGTTATTCATTTACTTGATGATTTCAGGAAGATCTGCTAATTTTTATATCTTAGGTTACTATTCTGTAAAACATAGCAACGCCGTTAAGCACATAAGCAAGGTTGTTGCACAGAACTGTGAAATACCAGAATAATGCTGTAACTTACTTTTTCACCAGGAGGTCCAATAGGACCTTGCGGACCAGGAAGCCCCTATTAAAAAGAGACCAGTGTGAGAAACCAGGGAGAACAATATACATACATTCACCCTACTAAAGGTCCCTCATTAATCTGTTTAAACACACTGGTAAATATAAGTGGCCTTTTTTCCCTCCTTACGAGTTAGATCAGGAGTTTTGTGTGAGCCTTTTGCACAAGCCGCTATTCTGGCAGTAGGTCTGTAACAAGATCCTATTCAGAACCCTCCTCCAGGTGTGGCCGTTCCTGCTGCATTCCAGGAACACTGAATGAGTCATTTTTCTCCTGAATGAAAAATCCCTCTGAAAGCTTACTTGAAAACTCTGCTCCCACTGCCCTCAGCACATTTGCAGCATTATTTATAAAATCCTTGAAGCTTTATCAGTTTTGCACATGAAAAGCTAACCTTTTAGTAATTTCCATTTATTCAACATTTGCTGCACATTGCATCGTATTTATTGGGAGTTATTTTACACTTACTTGTGGGCCTGGAATTCCTTGCTGACCAGGAGGTCCTGGTTCCCCTTGAGGACCCTACCATGCAAAAAAATAGCAGGGCATTAGATTTGCATTTCTGCACTACAGATCTTCATTGTCAGGACTAACAGGAATACAAACTCATCTTTGTTCCTCCCTCTTTAAAGGTTACTACCAACTTTCTATCCAGTATGACATTTTTTCATGTTAATGAATATCATGGCCTTTTATTTAATAGACAATAACAGCCCACACATGGGACCTAAGCACTGGAGTCCACGGTGCTAAAGGAGCTTGAGAGAAAGCGTGGTTAGGCCTTTTGGCTGAAGACTAAGTAACAGAAGGCTTCTCTTTTCTATGTAAAATCAGGATGAATCTGAATATTTTGACAGAAAAGTTTAATTAAATGGAAGGGATGGCATAGTGGCAGGGACAAGAGAATGTGGAAAGGATTCTTAGAATCCACTCCCTTTTTAATTCCCTGCTTACTTACTCACCATGTTTCCTTTTGGGCCTGAAGGTCCATCAACACCTGCAATGCCCTACAACAAACAATATAAACATGAGCAACTTTCAGTGGACTTCCATTTTTCTTCTGGAAACTGCAAATACAAAACAGTTCATACGTACAGGTTGTCCAGGGGGACCAGGTGTACCTCTGGGGCCCAGTAATCCCCGTGGACCCTGTAAGAGAAGCAACACTTATTAACACCTGCATGATTATTTCTGGACAGAGAGGCCCAGGAGCAGGACTGGGCAAGGAATGTAATAAGGAGTAGGAAGGATGAAGGGAAGACAGGATGGAGGTTGAGGGAAAAAAGAAAGAAAGGAAGAAAGGAAAAAATTCACTGATAACAGATTCTCCTGAAGGCCACCATACATCTGAATAGGATGTCAGTGGAACGGCAAGCTTTGATTTAGCCGCTGTATAGTCATTTCAGAGAAAGGTAGGAGTTAACTAGTTATATTTCCTGGTGCAGAACATTGGCACAGCATCTTCCACTAAAGTTTCAGCTGTGTCTTGCCTGAAGGTCTGACCTGAATAGTAGCATACATGTTTGTATTCCTGTCTTTAGAAAACACGATGGTCTGTCATACTCTATATTACTATTCTAAGTGTAAAACAGTGCTTTCATCTGTAGTAAAGATCTAATAAATAATTAAAAATTACTAATACTTTTATTATAATAAATGCAAGGCATTCTGGAAACCAAAATCAGATTTGTTCCTCTTGCCCCTAAAAAATTCCACAAAAGACCAAGGGCCATTCTCCTAAATAAGGCAAGCAAGATTTGGTCTATAACATAATCTTTTGGATTTATACTATGTAGATGAATATTAGTTTTCATCATTTGTGTCATCATTCATGTCATGCTGCTAAAGTAGGCAGGACTGAGTCTCCAGTCTCCTCATGTATGATACAGTCACAAATCCCTAAGACTCTGATGCTGTAGCAACTTCTTCCTACTTTGCGAATAGGCAGCACTATATCATACATTTAGGGTAAAACTCCCCTTTCTGAGGCTTGATTTCTTGCCTGCAATGCAGAACTCTGCTCTGCAGTGACAGCACCTGCAGAATTCCAGCTGACAGCAGTGGAAATTCTATATGTGAAACAAGTGTAAAAATACAAAATGAAGCACAGTAATGTGGAAAAAGAGGAGAAGCCAGGCCTTATTTTCTAATAAATAAATGTTTCAAAAACATTTTCAAAGCAACATGGACTTGGTTATATTCTAATGTATCAAGGTCTGCAGTGACTGATTTTACACAATAAGATAAGAAATAGCCTTTGTGATTCTGGAAGTTTTGTATATTTGGCTGGATTTGTCCCTGACTTACTTCTAATGCTGTAATTAGTGTTTCACCCCTAACAAAACTGTTCATTTGTTTGCTTTTCAGCCAGAATCAGTTTTCTCTATATACACACACATGCAGTAATTTGTATACCTGGAATTCAGAACAGTTCAAGAGAAAGGAAAAAAATCTGAGAATGCCTTTTGTTTGTAACAGAAACAGAAGAATAAGAAAGCATTGCTTACAGCTTCACCTGGGAGACCTCTTGGTCCAACTTCCCCATCTTCTCCCTGTTTTTGTACAAAAGGAATAGAAGTTTTAGAAAAAAAGAACATGTATCATGACCATATTCCCATTACATGAGGATTGACTCCAGATTTTACTGTGTAAATAGCAACTTACTCTTGATCCATCTTCACCAGGTAAGCCAGGAGGTCCCTGTGGGCCACGGTCTCCCTGTAGAATGAGGGAAGTCATTAAAATAATACATCTGTTGCTGGACATAATAATGGATGGGAAGGGAAATTGAAACAAATGTGTTAGCTGAAGTCTGATGTGTCAAAATATGTCTTGACACAATAATACAAATCTGTAGGTTATAGTATTCAGTAAAGGCTTTTGTAACATTGGTATCAAAACAAATGAACATTATTGAAACAATGAACTATTTGTGTTTGTAAAATTTCACTCTGTAACTGTTCTTGGCCCCAGAACATACACAAACTACCGCTACAAAAGGCAGTTACCCACATTTTCTTTTGTCTCATTGGCACCTTCCCCCTTCCCTTACACAATGTATTACTGTCACTAAAATAAGGCATGTGTACTGCGGTCAGAAGTAAATAAACCAATTGCTGGGCCCTGGAAAACACATAGTGAAGTTCACTAACCACCTTTCAGAACCACGCACCCTGGCATCAGTCATTGAGAGCCTTGGGACTGATTTGTCTGAGGCTTTGGAAGGCAGCCAGACTTCTACACTTCCCCTCAGACCTTGGGGCTTTTCAAGTCTATATATACAGATCCTCAGTAGATTCTGGACCACACTTTTAGGATTTATTTTTCTTTCCCCATTTCTAAAGAGAACTAGTGTGCTACATAGCTCAAACACCACTGACTGACCTCTTTCTGGACAGCAGGTTTTTAGACTGTAGCTTCCTTCTGGCATTGGACAACAACCAAGTATTCATGCTGTTCTCCTTAATTTTATCAGTGTCTCCAAGGAGCCTGACCACTGCTGTGGATCCTAGCAGAGATGTATGGAGTCACTTTTTAGTGGCTCCATTCTTTACTCTTTTCAAACTTTCCTAGGGAATTTTAGGTAACTTGCTCTCTTACTCCAGATATCTAATATTAGGGATGTCAGGATTTTATTCTACTGCCTTTCTGTTCTCTGTAAGTTGGAGTTGTCAAAGGAGAGAAAATGAAATGCTATGAACTGCACTTTCATACCTGTAAGATGAATTAATACAGCGGTTTCTATATTTTGCTAAGTTTTGGAACTACTCAGTGTGATCTGCTGCTAGACCATGTGTTTTTCTACATGCTAAATGACACTCCTGAAAGATGACATATGAGACACATGATCTATGCTCTGGCTTCCAATTAATATCCAGGTGAAGATTGACTTAAGCTTTCAAATATTGAAATAGTTCATCCCCTCAAGGGCTACTCTTCTTGTCTTGCAATCACATGGCACTTAGAGTTAGATTAGGAGCTTGTATTCAGTGTGCTAGTATTGTCATGCACTAAGAACAAAACTTCCTATCATTATCAGCATTCTCAGTTCTTCAATTCTCTAATACTTTCCTTCAAATGTTCTGTTAAAGCCTGATTTTTTTTCCTTAGTGTCATGGTTTAACCCCAGCCAGCAACTAAGCACCACGCAGCCACTCACTCACTTCCCCCCCACCCAGTGGGACAGGGGAGAGAATCAGGAAAAAAATGTAAGACTCGTGGGTTGAGATAAGAACAGTTTAATTGAACAGAAAGGAAGAAAATAATAATGATAATAACAATAATAAAATGGCAATAATAATAATAAAAGGATTGTAATATACAAAACAAGTGATGCACAATGCAACTGCTCACCACTTGCTGACCAATGCCTAGTCAGTTCCCAAGTGGCAATCCTCCCCCTGCCCCCCTTTCCCCAGCCAACTTCCCCCTGGTTTATATACTGGGCACAACATCACATGCTATGGAATATTCCTTTGGCCAGTTTGGGTCAGCTGTCCTGGCTGCATCCCTGCCCAGCTTCTTGTGCCCCTCCAGCCTTCTTGCTGGCTGGGTGTGAGAAGCTGAAAAATCCTTGACTTAGTCTAAACACTACTTAGCAATGACTAAAAAGATCAGTGTGTTATCAACATTCTTCTCATATTAAATACAAAACATAACACTATACCTAGACCAGCTACTAGACAGAAAATTAACTCTACCCCAGCTCAAACCAGGACGCTTAGACCTTTTGTTTTAGTATATACTGTGTTGCTTTTATACTGGAGAAGGGTCATGCATCTAGTAAATCTAAATAAGAAAAGTTCAAAGTGTTTGATGGAGGCATAACCTCAGAGAGACATTCAGCTTGCCACTCATAGTTCAAATATGACTAATTCTAAAAGTACTCCTAAAACTTCTACTCTAAAGTTATGGGTTTTCAACATCAATTATCTTACAGCTGAAACATAACTACGACAGAAAAAGTGTTTCTTTGTCTTTCTGTGCTCTTTATTGCAAGCCAAAGAGAACTGAATATTTGCATTATGTGCTGTCAGTATATATGAATCTGAAAAGCTACAGCTATCTGATCTGGCTTTGAATTGAGCTGCTTTCAGAAAGATCATAGTTTTTACTTTTACAGAAGATTTCCATAGAAACACGAGAATGCAGTGATTTTTAAATAATGGAATGAAAGAAATGATGAAAAGAAGTCATTATTTTCATTACTATTTTGCAAATTTCAACCCAAATTGATTCTTCTATTTTAGCTTTTTAAAATTTGTTTAAGAAATATGAAACAAATAGAATATTTGCAAAAAAAAAATATTAACTTCTTTATGACTTGGAAGGCCCCACAGACAGACAATTCTAGTATTCCAGGTTGGAAAGCAGACACACATTCCCTGACTGAATCAATTTCTGCTCAGCCTTCAAGTGTAGTGGCAAGAGCTTAATGTCTAGCCCCCTCTGCTGGTCACCTGCCAATCAAGCTGGATTTCAATTAAGTGATGCACTGATTGCTTTACACTCTAAGAAAAAGGGGATGATGAAAGAGGATCAAGACATTTCTGTATGACACTAGAAGTTCTTTTCCTACTGCAAACAAAACTCAAAAGAGTATCCTTAGATGCTATTACAAAGAACCACATCACAGGCCAGTAGCCAACAGAGTTGAGATTTTCTGGGAAGCAGAAGGGTGAAAGCTATAATCATTCCTTGGTCATCAAGCTTTAGTACATATGGGAGTGGTTCTGCTGACATTCCCACACACTGTTTTTTTTGTTAGTGCATTGCACTTACCAGGACAACAGTAAGGGGGGTACATTCAGTAGAGTATGCTGTTACTAGCATCTACATTTGGGGTATAATTTCAAGCAGAAATCCCCTGCTGTGATTATTTCTATGCTTTGTAGGGAAAGATGCAGTCTCATCCTATAGATTGGTATGACATAAGGAGCAAGAACATTAGTTGTTCTAAATATTACTTCATTTTCCTAATTTATCTGACCTGACTTTGATCTTTCTTTAAGCTGCAGTTGTTGGAATAAGCCATACTAAACAATTCAGTTTGCAATTCAAATATTCAAATGCATTTTTTGAGCAAGCTTTTCAGCAGGTTAAAATCTGTGATGCTCCTGACACAGAAACTTCAAGCGAAATTCCTTTTCCTGTTACTATTTCCTTTAACAATCACTTTAAATCCAACAGGCAAATTCCTTATCTAAGACAAATTAGAGGAAAACCTAGCTGAAGATGTGATCTGAATTGTGAAAATATATTTAAATAATTAATATACATATATGAATTGCTGTCTGTTGATTGATATTACTAAAATCTTTCATAAGGAATATATTACCTGTCAATACAGATATTACTCTGTTGCATGAAAAGCTGACATTCTGTTTTAACTTTCCCCATAGTCCTTAGTGCTTTTCTTAATGAATTATTTCTGTGACAGTAGCAATTTGTTGTTGTATAAATATACATGTTTTTCTTACCCTGTTACCTTTGTCACCAGGGAGTCCAGGAAGACCATCAAATCCTCTGTCACCCTAGGAAAGAAGAAATCACAGCTTTAGTAAATGACTATTACATTCTGTATTACTCTGAATAAACTGTGCTTTGCCTCTGAAAGTTAATTTCTACCCTTCCTTGTATGTACACTTTTGTTATTGAATGAAACACATGAAAGGGAGCACATAGACCAAATTCACAAAATTTGCATCTATGCATTAAAGCAAGAGAAGATGCCACACCAACTTTTTCACTGTGCTGCAATTATGCTATTTATAAAAAGAAGTCTACATTGAAATGAAAAGCTTTATTCTAGCTGCACTTTGCCGTTGCAAAACTGACTTACTATTACTGATACTCTGTAACTAGAAACTGACTCAGAGAGATAGGAATCATGCCCCAAGAATCAAGTTACTTCAGTGTCAGACTACTAGCCATTACCATTAATTACCATATTTTAAATGGATGATTCATTCTCAGCTCTTGCATCTGACCGAGCTATCTGAAACCTCAGTATTTTCACTTGAAAGAAGAATTTGGGGTTGGCCTGGAGGAAACTGTGGTACCTACATAAAATCTATCTAGCCCATTCCAAGACTGAAATAAAGCCTCAGGTCTCATTATTATTTACCTTTGCTCCAGGTTCTCCTGGCATTCCTCTGGCACCATCGGCTCCAGGACGTCCCTGAAAAAACCCAAAGGGGCAAACATTTTAAAATGCAGTGGAATCAGTTAATATTTAAAAATATTTAAATAGAAACTACTTACCCAGAGCAGGGTTGATCCATATGCTACCTACCCTTTTGCCAGCTTTTCCACTTGGACCAGGGGCACCTTGAACACCACGAGGACCCTGAATTTAAAGAGTGTAATTCTTAGAATCACATGTATGTCAGCAAAAAGCTAGTTAAACATCTCACCTCAAGAACAAGATAAGATTTTTTTTAACACAAAGCTGCATTTTTTCCCAGAAGATGGATTCTGGTTTCCAAATTCCCATTAGTTTTAATAGAACATGGGCATCCAAACTGGCCTTAGCACTACCAATTTTAATGCTAGTTTTCATGAGATGACACTATACATGGCATAACTGGTCCTTTTAACATAAAAGCTTCTTACATTATTTTCATGGCTTTGAAGACCTCAGTCCTGTGGTTTGAAAACCCTTCTTCCTCTCATGCCAAGATTATTTTAGTCACATAATAATTATTTGATGAAAACTAAAGAGTGCTTATTTCAGATCCCTAATTCATACACAAACGTGAGTTGTGCTGGTAAACACCTCACATGCTGTCTTAGCTTTACACAGCACAGTTTTAACTAGAGGGAGACCAAATTACCCCAAACTGCAAAGCCTAATTCCACTTTTCAAACACATGTAACTTTCACTGACAACTGCGTGGGCATATGTGTCTGTGGAAGCTTTCTCATCCCCCATCCAAATGCATCTTCTTCAGGTGAAAATAGCAATGGTAAGGACTAGCCATCCAAAAATACTGAGTAGGAGGAGACAAAATACTAGAAATGTAAGTGAGCAAACTGGAAGACTAACTAGCTGTTCAGAGTGCTTTTTTGGTTAATTGCTTTATTTTTCTTCTTCAAATATCCATGTGGAGTTTTAAAACAGGCACTTAATAATGTAACAAATGCATGATACCACTTGAGATCTGGCAAAAGCATTGTTCCAGAGACTCCTATCATGATTACTCATGATTTCTTTAAGAATCCCCCATTACTTTTAGGTTTAAGCTGAAAGATTTCAATGGGTTTCAGTGCTCTTTAACATCACTGCACAGGAGCTGATATAATAGTAAGCTGAGAAGAAAAGCATGCACTGATTCCTAAAGAGTTATTCTTGCTATGTCACGTCTTTCCTGAAAATATCCTGTTTAATTACCAACTAAATTCAACCTCTCTCACCTTATGAGATTTAACAAGATCAGGGCCCGAGGTCATACAATTTCAGACTGACGTATGATTATTTAACAGAGAAAAGAGCCTGAAGGGACAATATTAAAACAAGTTTTCAAGTGATGACACTCTACATGTGATAATTATTCTTTGTTATATAAAAATTGTTACTTTCATATTTCAAAATGAACAATCAAGCTATTGCATTTAATGAGGATAGTACTTTAAAAGCTATTTTTCTTCAGTTGCACATGGAAAGCATATCATTGATTGATTTCTTCTAAGTGACATGAATGGATTTTCTTAAAGATAAACTCATTCAAACATAACAGGCAATATTATTGTACCTGGGGACCTGGTTCACCACTTTCACCCTTAGCACCTGCTGCTCCGGGTCCACCCTTGATGAAAAAAAGCAAAACATATTGTTTAAATATATAAAAAACTCTTTAAATGAATAAATTATTTTCTATTTCTATACAGTAATTACAGGGAGAAAAAACAAACAATCCCCTATTTACTAAGGTGTGTTAATTCACCATTTGAATCTGCAGATATACCCTGATATATCATTGTCTAGACACTGGGTCTAACTATGCCAAAAATCTTTCTATTAGCAAAGAAAACTCCAATTGATTTGCATGGGATCAAATATAACCCTTTGTTCTATATTAATATTTGAGAGCTAAAGATGAGCACAGTAAGAACATAAGTAAGGAAAACAGGAGTGCATCCACTGTAGGGAAGGCAACAGAAATGAAAGCCACCTCTTTTTACGTTTTTCTATTTCTGTTGTACAGAAAATAACGGTCTCAGAGTTCGGTCAAAAAATGACTACAGTCAATGAAAAATACACTGTCTAATCTTGTAATGAACTTCAGCAATGTTTTAATCAAGTTTTTTGTGCATCTGGCCCTGAAGAAGTGGAAAAATCTATGTAACTGCATCTCTTTACTATCATTAAATGATGACACAGATTTTCAGAGTAAGTTTTACTCATAAACAGACCTAAACCAGATCTTCATCCAGGGTAAGATACTGTACATGGAATCTGGGGCAGAACTAGTCAAAGTAAGTTTGTGTTTTATTAATAGTGGTCTCACAAAAATAGACAAAACAAAACAGAAAATCTCAACATGCTCACATAGAATACAGGCTCAGGGAAGGAACATACTGGAGTTTACTATTATGAGCAAAAGAATTTTTGCATTTCTGATGTCTGAAACAGGTCATGACCAAATGTATGTATTTAATATGAAACAAATCTTGCAGGCCTTAGAAAACTGATAATCCTCCTATATTCACCATAGTGACCATTCAAAGAAAGAAGTGGTCTCTTGGCTTGGCTTTAGTGCTGAGTCTGGCATCCTGGAGTGGAAAGATTCCAACTGACCTTGCAGGTATTGTATCAAATCCTAAGCAAATTGAAAATCAGATCCTGAGCTGGTACCAGCAGTGGAGATAACAGTGGCTTTGGTAGGTGGTGACTGTCTGGGTTTCCCCGATGTAAGCTCTGCTTTTAATTAATATAATTGATTACACTTAATATCTGTAGGCAGAAATTTATTTTTTATGCTATGTTAATTAAGCATGTGAACTCCAGACTCAGTTGAAGCTAGACTAGAGCTTTGACACTGCTATGTTTAAGACTTTTAATAACTGATACGTTTCTAAATGTATCTTATTGGCTACTAACATAATTTAACAAAATACAATTCATATTAAGAGTAAAAGCTCCGACTATTTCATTCTTAAAATAAGCTGGGCACACAAACAATTGACAGACCAAGAATCTGTAGTTGCTTCTGGAACTGTAGGCCGAAAATGTTGCCAGGTCAGAGAGCTGGATTTCTAGAGCCTCCTAGTGGCTTAGAAGCAAAAGAACTGTTAATATTCATTTGGTGGACTTTGCATACAGAAATTCATGAAGGCTTTTAAAACATGAAAGCACGAGTATAAGGCCAGGTTATACCTCAGCTAAAGGTATACAGCCCAAATTATAGGTCATATTATACCAGTCTTTACAGATCTATTCCTTGCTTACAGCAGTTCTATAGTTATTTTGTCTGTACAGACTGAATCTTATCCTGCAGGTCTCTTGGTTCAAATACACTGCTGGAAATAGTGTATTAGTTTGTTCAATAGACCCAACATGTTTGACTCTTTGTAAGTATTGCATACCTAATCATGATCAAACAGGAGCCTGTGAGCCAAACTGCTTGGTAGCAACTATTTACTTTGGAAGAATCACTCTAGAAAAGAATTGCTCTTGTACAGGTCTGCTTAAAAATACAAGTCCAGTAATTTCAGTTTCTAAGGTCCAAGTGAGATTCTGGTGTGATATTTAGCTAAAATTCACCTGAGAACAGTACATCTCATCTAGATAAAAAGACTGGGTTAATGAGACTAGCCAGTTTGGAGCACAGCATAATCTGGAACAGATTTTTTGATGCTATATGAAGATGAGGCAAAGCACTACCAAGCCAACCGAGAATACAACTTACAACAGCTTTAGTATCACGTAGCTTTCAAGAGTCACTGAAGAGAATGTTAAGCTGCTAGGATAAGGGAAGAACATGATCCAGAGTATTCCTTATGCTCCCTAAAATATTCCTTCCACAGTATGAAATTATCTTATGTTGCCCTGGGTTTTCTTTGTTAATAAAAGTGGTCACTGGAGTGAATAGCAGCGAGAGTCAGTGAGGCAACCTTTCAGTTGCATTGTACTGCTGTAGTTATACACAATGAAATGGACAGCAACCTGGCCAGTATTTTCTGCTGGTAATAGTAGGATGCTATACTCATGTTTGTCCATCTGCCTCTCCTGCTTTCAAACTAACAGACGCTGTACATTAAAGGGGGTGAGGATGAGAGGGAAAAAGAGGAGGTTGGAAGGGGAGGACTTGATTGTTACTGTTCAGCTATGGGCTGTTGCTGAAGCATCAAATTAAAGAAGGAAAGAAGCGCGGAAGGGAAAGGAACCATATTTCTTATACTACAGTCCTACCACTTCTAAGTTATGACCAAATCTCCACATCTGGAATGAGTGGAAGGAAACTACTTTGGAGGAAAATGCTATGCATTCTGAGGCGAGGAGAAAACCAGGTGGCCTCCAGCAGCTTCTGTTCCTGTCTTCTATGTAGGCTGCTGTAGTTGTGACTGGCATATCTCTGCAGTTACTTTTTCTTCACACAATAAACCAATAGGAACTTGCTTCATCCTTTTCTTTTGGTTACCCAGCAATCACTTGGTTTCATTTCTCAATAGCACAATTGTATTCTCGTCTGTGTCTTACAACTAGATGCTTGTCTGATCTAATGAAAAATGCTAACATCACTCTTTGCGTTCATCACCATAATGATAATATAAATAAAAATTATGGAAGACATAGATCAAAATTTAAGAGGCCAAATATTTGCCAACGTAGCTGTGCCATCACAGTAGACAAAATAACAGTTTCCAAATTAAGTGGATCTTTCAAATATAGATGCTGTACTAACTGTAGAAGAGAATTTCACTCTACATCAGAAGATAAATACAATCACCTGGGAGAAAGTTAGAAAAGACTAGTCTTCTAAAAAGCTTACGAACTTGGCTGCAGCATTTTTTTATTTTGTATCACGGTACAGATGCTTTATAATAGCTTTTTGAAAGATGCTGAATACTAAATTATGCCATTTAGTAGACTATTGAGTCTGAAAACTATCCACTTCCTAAAAGAGGAAACTGCAATTGCAAGATTGTTCAGGTGGTTTTGGCTTGCTGAGATTCCTACCTGGTTTTATTCTTTCATTGTGAGTATTGTCCTTTCAAAGTGTTTGTAGGGATTACAGAAGCAAATGTATTTGTGATCAAAAAGTTGTTTTGCATGTCATCAGAAAAACTGTTTTGTTCTATGTATAGACTTTGTACAAATATTAAGCTTTTTTAACATCCACAGGGCCATTTCCCAGATCATTCGGTATTAGCAGTCAAGACAAATTCAGGACTTTTCAGGATTTTTTCAGGATTTTTTATAAAAAAGTACAATTCTTTTAGAAATCTGTATGGCTTTTAATTGCTTATAGGAATGCCTCCTAAGAACTTTCCACATTCAGCTTAAATAGTGAGCCAAGGTCAGTCTTCACACTCTTGCTTTAGTATCTCCTTCTGTAGAGTTTCATATTTACCACAAGAAATTTTATATATATTATTATGGAGATGACTGACTGTAGAGGCATATGTAATTATTTAAGTAAAACTATTCTTTAGTTTTGTAAGTCTACCAGTGTGCTCTATCCAAACACCCCAAAATCGACAATAAAAACCGACTTAGTATTCAGGTTGCATTGCAGACCTTGAATAAGAATACAAATTATGGCTTTAACTGTATCAGTATCTTTTCAAGTAAAATAAGTACAAATACAGAGGTGTAGGCAAGGCCTGAATGAGACCCATGGACTTGTGTTACTGTGTTCTTAAACCTGTGCCCCTGTTTTGTTTACATACCACAGGACCTGGTCTTCCAGTGAGTCCCATGGGACCAGGTGGACCTCTCATTGCAATCTGAGAAAACAAACAGAACAAAACAACAGGTATCAAGAAAAAGCTGCCAGCCAACATACAAATTCTATATTAATAAAATTTCATAATGCATTAGCTAATAGCCCCTATCATTGATTCAGTTGTCAGTAAGGATAAGTACTGTGATGAGATGATGCTTAGAGCTCTTTACTTCACATCCTGCATGATATAAAATGGAAATTTTTTTGGAGCTGTACCCTTGTGGCACTTTTGTTTGCAGGCTCCTTGTGCTCACCCTAGCTTGCTGAAGAATAGCTTGTGCTTGAGCTTCCTGGGCTGAGATTGTTGGGCCCTTCTCACCATCTCCACCAAAGCGGAACTGCAAGTATCAAAACAAGAAAAGGATTCAGAATTTATCAAATTAAAACTATACTTGTTATTTGCTGCAACTGTGTAAACCACTTCAAAGACACAGGGTCTCAGACTTTAGTTCATTCCACAAAGTTCAGAAGACTGCTGTATTGAGGCCACTGGATCCAGCATGAATACTAAATAATTGGTGATAGTTTAGAACTGAAGTGCAAATCTAATCCCTTATGAGCAAACATTTTCTTGATTTCATAGGATTTTGGTTTTCATTTTGTTTGCTGCTTGCTTTGTTTCAAAAAGAGGCCAAAATAGACTCTAATTGTCTGCAAAACCTCATTAAAAATATGTATCAAAGTTAATTAATTCTCCCTACATTAGTAGCTACCCACAGAAAAATGCAATTCAATTTAAGGCAGACTTCAATTTGAAAAATGTTTGGTATCTAAAATGAAACAGTTTTGTGTCATTTCTGACAATTTCAAAATAAATGACAGAATAAATTTAAGTACTCATTCCTGCACTCCTGGACTGTTATTGTTCATGAAACTGCTAGCAGAAGCTTTGCAGTGTTGCAGAGACAGTAAGCTGCAACAAGAAGCATGGCTTTCCAAAGGTAGGGCATAGGCACACTGGATATCAGGACCATGAATCTTTCATTGCCCACAACAGTTTGTACGGTTTGCCTACGCCCAGAGTTGGCACGATAACTGAGGTCTTTCTCCTGCAGTCATATTACTATCAGAATGGCAGGATTTTTTTGGAAAGTGATGGAAAACTTACTGCTTTAAGCCCCCACAAATGAGCACCTGACTTTTTCTAAAATGAGAACTATCAAGCCTTCTGTCATTTGAAAGGAGGCCAGGTGGTTTGTAGGGATCTGCATAATGTGGAATCAACCACATTTTCAAAATATTTTTCCAAGGAAAAATGCTTAAAATCATTGTCTTGCATCTATTGAAAGGGTGAATGCATTTTGATGAATTCATGATGATGAAGAGCCACACATCCCACAAAAGGTGTCTCCCACATGTTACTTGGTGTTTTGAATGTATCTCCATGACAAGGCAGTTTGGCGCTGCCAGATTCAATTCCACGTCTCCTCCTTTATACCAGGATGGCTTTCAAGCTAGTGAGCAGGTCATCTGTTATAAAGGATAATGGCTTCTCAGTGGGGTTTATAACTGTGGAAAAGAAGTCTGGATGGTGGTTAAACTACTAGGCTGGAATTCAGGAGACCTGAAGCCAATTTCTTCCTTCCTGAGACATTTCTGGTTTGACTTGGTAAATCACTTGTGGTGAGACTCATTAACATCTAAATATAAAGCTAGCGAGATTTTATAAAGTGACTGATAGGTTAAGTATTAGTCCACACTTACTACCTTTAATGAAGCAAACTGATAAATTTTCCTCTGCTGGCACAGCAATTACAGAAGGAAGAATGATTTGGGAATAATTCCCCTGAGGATTAGTGGCATTTTTCCCTCAACTAATTACTGGTAAACAAATATTTCTGCTATACAGCCAGCTATGATAATAGAACTTGGTGCAAGCATGAGGTCAAAAACATTAGTTTATTTTAATAAACTTCCATTGATTGTTTCATAAATAGAAAATAAACTTCCCCAAATCAACCTTTCTTCATTGATACTGATGGAGTCCTGCCTCCTGTATCAGAACTGCAGCAATTACAGCTCTGAGACTTTTTACTTACTTTGCTTTACTTACCAAAAATACTGCCTCTTCATTTACAGATGGTTTATCAATTCTCTGGGATGGTAGTACTTATCAGATCTTTCACATACACACATACACTTAGGAATAATGAATTCCATGCACATAGTACTTTTCATACCACAAAGCTGCAAGATACTTTAACAGCTTTGGGCTTGTTCCTCCACCTGCTAAAACAGATGGTGTTTTGCTTTGACTCCAGTGGGAGCAGACCTGGCTATGTACATATATTTCTATTCAAAGGATGCACTGACTCTTCAAAGACGACACTGAAGTCCAATTTTAAGCATGGAATGCTTAAAATTCTCCATGTCAAAGAGCCCTGAAAGCACACACGCCTGCTGGGAGTACATGCCCTTTGTGCAACAGCAAACTCCTTGTTTAGGACATATAGTAGCAAGTAATGGTTGCTGTTGAAAACATAAGGAGGTTTTCAGTGAATGTAATACATTCATGTAGGTTCCAATCTGGCAGCCAAGCAGGAGATAAAGTGTATGTTTTGTTTGAGGAAAAAGAGGTACCATATGATCTTCAAATGTTTGCACCGTACAAGAACCTCTGTATCATCACTCATTCCAAAGACAAAATCAGATGAAAAAAGAAAACACCTATACATTTCTTGAAACACACTTCCTGTTTTTGGTGGCTGGTTACCCTGGAATCATAATACAACTTACCGGCAACATTAACATGGTACCTGGGGGACCTGCTAAGCCATCAGCACCAGGGAGACCAGGGCGACCAGGTGGACCCTATGAGAACAAAGGGATGAGAGGAAAAGGGATGAGAACAAAAATATAGTTATATAAGATAAACCTCTTGAGTCACTTGCACACACTTACACTTGTATTCATAATGATGAACTTGGAGGTCTAATATTTTCTTTGCAAATGATTTGGGAATGTTATTCATTACTAGTGAGGTAATTAAAGAACTGAGTTTTGGGAAGACATCCAGCAACAGGAAAGCAAGCTATTCTCTTCAATTATTTTACTTACAAATTATATTAAAAATGGAGTATGGAGTACCTAACTATGGAGCCTTTGCTCATGATTTCATAGGTTGGGCTGAGCTATTTGCATTGTGTTCCAGTGTTTGCTTTATTTGATATAGAGAATTAACACTGCTGATACTCTTTAAACCCTTTGAGTAGGCTTAATTTTCAAAGGCTACATAAGTTCTGCAGCTATGATGTGAAATCTGGTTTTTATGAAATCTAATTCTCCCTGACAGTTTAAAAAGAGCTAAACTTTGTGTAAGCTGGAGTTGAAGAAATGTACCAATGTGTGTGTGTACATGATGCTCATGAGTATTGACACAACGTGCTGCATAGATAAATATTGCTGTTGTGACAACAGTTAGATTTATAATTGCATCTTTCCTCCCAGCAATTTGCATCCTGCATTTTCACTGTCTGAAGCTGTCAAGGGCAGGAAGGCCCTGCATCAGGAGTGCTCATTTGCCTGCTGCATGTCTGCCAAACAAAGTACTCATTCACTAGAATGACCCTCTGCAGGGCTGCAACGACAGACCAACAAACATCAAACTGTCCTAACTGGTTCCTTCTGCTGCTCAGGAGTTGAACAAAACAATGGGAAAGCTGATCTGAAAAATTTTGGTGTTTTTTCCCTTCTTCAAGAATTAAGATCAGTAGTTTGTTATTGAGTCTGAGCTCTTTTTTCAAAAAAGCCTGAAGCATCAAAAAATAATTTCCTGCTAATAACACACTACAGATAAATCTTAAATTGAGAATAATTTCTAATTCAGATATAAAATATTGAATAAAATGTTGTAATTGTTAAAAAGAACCATTATATATCAGACAATTTTGAGTTAAGGTTAAAAAATGGAAAAATAGTTAAATGCACTTGCAAGGCACCCAAAGGACATTCACTCTGACCTGCAGTGACTTTATGCCATATGACTGTGAGTCTTTGTGAAGATTAGAACTGAAAGATTAGATCAGAAGTTGAAGATTAGATTACTGAAGATTAAATTGAAGATTAGATTAGTTTTTCAATTTCTTCTTCCATTGCACCATCTTATATGAGTGAAACTCATCCCTACAGTAAGTAAAAGTGGGACCACTTATGGTCCTCTCCAGAAGGGCATGTTCCTTCATTTCTCAATTGTCTTATACCCGTTATTAGGTTAAGAATGACATAATAATTTAGTACAAAAACTGAAGCACCATGGGCAGCTACAAAAAGTGGTGGATTTCACAATTAATTGTTCTGTAGTTCTGTGTTTAAACAACATTCTCAATTATTCTAGGTAATAATGCGGGATTTTTAAAATTAAGCAATGTGCTTTTCTTGAGTGGTAATTTTCTCAGAATGTTACTTTTCTAAATTTTTTACCTAAGATGAAAAGTAGTCAGAATAGCTATAGGAAGAGCTAGAGCCTTTATTCATCTACACTGATTGTTGTTTAAATAAAAAACCAAACCTTTCCACATATGTTTAAAATTTGAAGTAAGACATTCATTAGGATGGAATCTGACAGGAGAATCTGGTTGCAGAAATCTCTATTGTTCTTATGAGTTTGTTAAGTCATTTCTACAATTATTTTTTTGTGTAATGTGTCCTTTTTTATATAAAACTTGAAGTCTGTTCCATGACAGGCACATGATGTGTTTAGTCAAGAATTTCCTTATGATGAATTCAGTAAGCAGTTAGTTAAAAAACTGAGTACTATCAGTAGTTATTCCATTACAATGTGTTAAAATTCCCATTTAATACATTTAAATTCCAAAATATGTTGTTTAGTTAATCTACAGGAAAGAAATATGAAAGAAGTGTGGATGATGACTTACTATCAAGGCAAAGCGTTGTTGGGATTTTAACATTATCTCATTATTCAGTGAAGTAATAGCATCTTCTCAACATCTTGTATACACAAATACAGCATGAACATGCTAGACTCACCAGTAAACTATCACTCATAAAACTCAGGAAAGTTTTTTTGGCAGCATATTTTCCTCAAATAAATATATTTAGGCTGTTATAAAATTGTGTTAGTTGTAGCAGTAAGAAAAGGTTTGTGAGAACATTTAAGACTAAAATCATAGCTTAAATTTCATTTATATTCATGACTGGATTGGGTTCTCATGCAGTATGTTATTTGATATGGCCCATAAATTCTGCCTAGATCATCTAAATATTATCCATCACTTTCAATATTTCCATGTGTGTTTTGATTCCGCAGAACTTGTTTTTTTCTGTATCTCTACATGCTATAGCTGAGGTCATACTGATTTTTTAAACCTCATTCAAATCCATATGAAATGTTTGTACCTATTACTTTATTATATTTTAAGTAATTCACATCAAAACAGAGAAACAAATAGGAACTTAACATTTTTCCTGTAATTACAGTACATATTTCTACTACCTAAGGAAGTGCTTATCCAGATTCTTATAGATCAGCCTCAGTTCCACTTAAGTTTCTTAACCTATGTGTATATATTTCAGATCAGGATCTAACCCATTTACTCTTACAGCAATTAGTGCAAGACATGCCATGAATACTCAGGATAATCTGTCTGTTGACTTACCCTTTCACCAGGGTCACCTGGAGGACCAACAGGACCTTGTAGACCTGGGGGACCTGTAAGGCCCTATGGAAAATGAATGACATTATTATGCTGAATGCTTGCAGCTTTTTAGAACTATTTTTTCTCTGGAAAGTTATGTTGAACACATATCTGGATAAAATAATTTATAAGCTGGCATACTTTTTTTCTTACAAAGATTTATAGTCAACATTCAAAAGTTTGATTTTTGTGTGCCCTCAGCCTGTAGCATGCTGTCACTGAAAATGCTGGACGTGACCCTTCTTTACTCCCTCCTGAAAATGCTAAGTCCAATATACTATTTAGGAATTATGATAAGACCAATATTAATTGTGTTAACTCATGAATACCAAGCACAGGGGATAAATCAAATGCCATAAAAGGAAATTGTGATTAATCTACTTACAGCGGGTCCTCTTGGTCCCGGTGGTCCTTCAATGAGCATACCCTAGGGGGGAATGAAACAATATACTAAATTCCTCATGTCTTGGAGAAAAGTATAAAACATCTTTTTAGCTGAACTACTGAAGTTAACATTTCTTAGTGTTTTGATAAACTTTTCTTCGGATCTTCTCTCCACAGTTACTAGAATTGGAATCCGAATTGTGTGGCTTTAAAAACGAAAAAGACTTCTAGGCTGGAGGGATCTCTTAGTACTTGAGTCAAAATAACTTTTTTTTCTTTTTTTTTTAAAATGCTATTAAAGAATTTGATGTGAGTAACTCTGGCTATTTCTATGTTGTGGGTCTTATAGCACCTGCTAGTTCCTTTTTTTTTTTTTTTTTTTTGAGTGCAGTTGCTAGTCCACATTCCAGGTCATGGTAAGACCTATGAATCTATGATCCTCACTTGTACTTGGCTTTCCATAGGAAGAGGACTGGACAAACAAGCATGAAACTAGCTATAGTGAACTCCAACAATGTTGGAGATTGGCAGTGGATACCTCTTCATTATTATGGGTGTAAACTAAATGTATCTTGCAGGGGTTTAAAAAAGCCATGCATTTTATGAGCTTCTTCACAGATCATGACTGAGAGGTCACAGTCTTGACTTCTAACTTGTTCATTATTGTTGTCCTTTAACTTTGGTGATCAGTAACTTAACAAAATGCTAATCCTGGGATAGGAATATAGAATTAAGAGGGAGATTTTGGATCACAGAATTCAGACCTTTGATATTTAGGCAACAATGACACATCATAGTATTTTATCAGCCTTCAACTTAAGCTAATTTTTTCCCTTGATACTTCTGTACCTAATTTTCTATGAAATAAAAACCAGATTAAACTTTTATTTCTATTTGGGTCAAATACATATTTGAAAGCAGTCCTTGAAAACTCTAGAAGAGTAAACCACACTGACATTCAACTTCTGCTAGACATTATAAAATGATTATTTTTTGTATAATCTGTGTTTTTTTAAAAAATTCAGTTACATTTTAGTTTCTAACCATCAAACATGATGTCCTACTGTAAAAGCCACTTAGTTACTATACTACTAATTAAAGACGAGAAAAATTCTGTCAGCTACTGATCTATTAATGTGCTTATGACCAAGTTTTGTAACCTCTGAAGAAAGTATTTAATTAAACTTTTAGCAGTTTGATTGCACCAGCACAGGTTAAACATACAAGCATTTATTTAACCTCTCAGAGGGACTTCCTTGCCCTTGCTGAAACCTGTAGTTACAGTGTTACCTGTGCTCAAGCTGGAAGCTATCTCTGTAGGTCTGTCCAAGCTGTAGTTACTAAATGGCCTGAAAAGCAGGTCTATGCTCTGTTTTTCTCTGCACAAGAAGATTCTCCTTGTTTTAAGGAACATGTGGTTAGCCCTTTGTGTAACCAAAAGAGAAGGCTGAACAGGCTACCGTCTGTTATCAGTTTTATACGGTCCACACTGCAGATGATTGTTTCAGAGATAATGGATAAGGTTACTGTCATCCTATCATGAACAACGTGGTCTGATAATGATGTATCAACAGTTTACATACGTTATACAGTGCTAAAGAAAAACTCACCCACATCTGTACTTACAGGTTCAATTACAGCTGGTTCTCCCTTTTGGCCTTTTTCTCCATAAGCCCCATGTCCAGTCACCTGGCCAGTAAAAACAGCCCCCAAAATGAAAATAAGTAGAACATCTAAGGACCTGGTACAATAAAGAACTGTAGCAACCTGTAACTGAAAGCTAAAGCTGGAACTGATCTGTGCTCTGAAAAATACATCACAAGCACAAACCATAGCAGTCAAAAATACTTAATATATGAGAAATTGAAAATGCAAAAACTGCATGCATACTTTTCAAATTATTGGATATTGTCAATTTGCAGTTTTCGAATGAGATGCTGTAGTTTGCATCCCATGGTTTTCGTTAGTACTTTTGACTTAGAATCTGAAACTTCTGTGTGCAAGTCACAAAGTTGTTTCTTTTCTTATTTGAATGGACATATTCTTGGCAATTAACAATGATTCTTCGTGGCTTTCTGAGTTAAGCAAGCCTAAAGTGAGCTGGAAAGAAAGATCCCTTGGTCCCATGTGGACAGTACCCTTCAAGCTCTTAATTTCAATCATTAGACATCCACAACACATAAAGTAGTCTGACGAGTCTATGACTTTATGGCACAAACGGGAAAGGAGTTAAGTGGCATTGTAAACTTTAAATGATATTTCATGGATAGCCAGTTATGCCTCCTAACTATATGAATTAGCATCAATGGCAAAATTATTTTAGGATCAGGTCTGTGGGAAGTTTAGGGTTCAGGATTAAGATAACTGAAGTACCTAAAACAATAGGTCAATAACACATGCTAATGAAAGAACACAGACAAATTCAAGTTTCAAACAAAGAAAAAGAAACTGATTTTTTTTTTCAAACCATGAGATATGTATTTTTCTTCAGAAGTACATCTCTTGATTGCTAACATATCCACTAGAAATTAAATTCAGCTCTGATCAGATGGAAATTTGAAATGCTTTTTTTTAATTTCAGTAGAGTGATTCCACATTTACACTAAAATAGCTGGGGATTTGAAAATGTTAAGGATAATATTACAGTATTTCAATATGAAATATCTTGGAAAGGAAAAAACAAAGATATAGATTCATGGCTTGTGCATTTTGTATTGATTTATAAAGGCACAGATCTCACTAGTAATGATGCAATAGTTCACAAAAATCAAATAGCAAGAGGTATAGATAATTATGTTTTATTATATTAATGAAAATTAGTTGTAAAAAATGACATCAAGTCTCCATCTTTGGAAATATTGCCCTTTTTTGAAAGTTTCCAGGTACTGAGTACTTTTCATCTTGCCCTTTTTAACAAAGGTAGAACTTCACTTGTTCTAAATACATCCACACGCCAAAGGAAAATTATATGATATCTCTGGTTCAGCAGATGAGAGTTGTAATAAAGCTGGCACAGGTCAGAGCCTGGGTTCCAGTTCAAGCTTCCCGACTCCTTCAGTTTTGTAGCAAGGCATTTGAAGTTGAAATTTACACCAGGGGAATAGAGTCTACACAGTCATTTGCTTAAAGCAGGCACAAATGGTGCCTTATGGGCTCTTTGCTTTGCAGATAATCTGACCTTTTCTGTGTCATTCTGCCACAGTGTCCCCATCTGGGCTAGAAGGAAAAAAGTGAGTTTGTATCACATTGCATAGATAAGTATCATTAAAAAATACAATGACCCCAACAGGGTTTAGAAAGGAGTGATAAATTAAATACAGAAGTATGGGTTTCAAGGTTGGCAGAGAAATGCAACTTCACAGCATTCACTGTTATTTTTTGGATCCTTTGTAAACTGAAGTTTTGAGTTTGTAAGGAGCAAATAAAGATAAGACTGAGCAAATCCTGCAAGCAAAATTCTCCTTTCCTACTATATTCAGGGCCTTCCCTATTAAAAGTCCAAATGGCAATTAATTTTGCTTCCAGTCTTAGTCATATTAGTTTTCTTTGCAGCTTCCACAGTCCAGTAAACTGGTAAACGAGGATCTTGGCACAACTAAAGGAAAATTAAAGCCTTGATGTTAAGCCTGTGATTAAGTCAGAGCAAAAGAAAGCGCTATAAAACACACAAAAAAGAGCATGATTCACAGGATTCGCCATGTCATCTTATCTTCCTTTAATACTGAGCTGTTAAATCACTCCTGCAAGGTCATAAACCTGTCACCATTGACTAAGCTTATTTTCATGAAAGGGTTCAGACCTTCACCTTCCCAGTCATGAATTTTCTCATTGGAAAGTAGCAGAAGCCATAGGATTCTAGACACTTATATGCATTTCAACTTCTTAAGGTAATCATATAAAAATATTAATTACAGTACTATCACCTGCATTAGAACGTACATTCTTTCCAGCTTTAGCTCTAGTTTAGAAAGATTTTTAAAACTGTTTCATTTCATCATTTGTTTTTGTAATTCCACCTCTTCTTTCCTTTCCCTCCCATCTTCAGCCCTCCCTTAGTCCCTTCACCAAAAGAGACAAAACACTTGCATTTAATAAAAATAAAAAGTTCAGGATTACTAAAAGAAGAGGATAGGCTTGATCCAAATCCTATCAAAAGTGAGACTATATCTAATATGTACAAGGAGCTCTGGATCAGGGTCTGTAAAGTTCTGAGACTGTATAACTATAAAAGAATCGCTAAATTAACTTAATCTTCATTATGCCTCCAATCAACTTACGCTCGTTTCAGTGATATCGGTCTCTGCAGGAACACCTGGACCAAACTCCTCATTAGTGGAATCAGTTGGCTTCTCTTCATATTCTTTATATTCATAAAAATCATATTCGCCTAAATCTCCATCTACCAGCAGATCAGATTCACTGAGGTCTACTCCTCTGCTTCCATATTCAGTTTCCTCAGTTTTTTTATCATAATCCTCTCCAGTTACGTATTCTTCAGCAAATACTTCTTCAGCAGGATTTTGCTATTCGTATCAGTAGCAAAGGTTTGGAAATAGGAGGAATATGTGGGTTATTGTTAGTAAAGCAATGTAAGCATATGCTGATCCACCATAATGACTTGTCAAAAGAAGAAAGAACAGTAGAACTACAGCATATTGTCTTTTAATTAGAGTCTGAAGGAATCGAAGTCCAGCCTTTCAGAGTAATTAAAAGATCATTGTATAAGTAGTACAAAGAAGTAATGCTTTCATAAGCTTTTTTTTTTAATTATTTCCAAAACCACTGAATTCAATATATCCAGTACACTGTGTGTACTGCTTACTTAATGTTACTTTAGTGCCAAATATAGCTAAATTTCCCTGCTTGGTTTCACACTTACAAGCATTCATGAATGAACATATGCACTGCAATCAGCAGTGAATAAATTCAAGCCTTTTTACAGTAACAACGTACAGGAAGTGCAAGCAAGCATCACTTTAGTTAAGCCCAGCCTTCTTCATTATTTTGTGCCTATAAATACCAATGCTGAGCTAAATGTTTCAACTTCTTTTCTCTTGTTAATGATTTTGCAGTTTATTTATCACTCTAAAAGTCATGGTTCATGTCTGTCATGGCAAATTATGTATTTTTTGTAAGTCAAATTCCACCTGCAAAACTCAGATTAATTTTAACATTTCTGAAATCTAAGCCTTCATCTTCAAGTATGTAAACTGTCAAACCAAGCAACCAACTTACAAGCACCAAAGCAGTTTAAAGGAATGCTATATTTGACATGTACAAAACCATTTGGGAAAAAAAAAGAGGATTGCTTTATTCTGTTACAGAGGTCTCTTGAAAGGATAATTTTGAAAGAAATCGGAGTTCAGATATTGCTAATATGAGTTGGACTTTCTAGATGGTCAGACAAGATGAACTAGTATGTTCTTAAAAAATGTATTAAGAAGCTAATCAGCATCCAGAGTAATTAATAATATCCTGATCTAATCAAGATATTGAAATATATTGCAATTAAAATAGGTCAGGTTCTGATTTAACAGTTGCTTAATTCCATTAGCTACAGGACTATGACTTTTGCCTTACAGCTGGAGTAAATGCAGATCTGAATGAATTCTAAGTCAAATTTTGCCGTTATGCAAAACTGTTCTCACTAAGGAAAGCATTTAGCACTTAGGATCAACCTCATTAAAACTGTACTATTTTACAATTGGCCTAAAATTGCCCAAGAAACTGAATGACTTAAATATGCCTCCGTCAATCGACTTGTGAGAAGTAAACATGAAATTTAAGACAAGGATAGTTCACAGTAGAATGAGTAAAATATACCTTAATTCACTTTCACCTTCCAACATACATAGGAGGAAAACAACAAAAAAAAGGGGGGGGGGGACGGGACTCTTTTTCCTTTTTCAAATGTTCAAGGGGGGGCAGGGAGCAGTTTTGTACATCTTTTAAGCAACATAACTTCATTTTGAAAGGAAAATGTAGAAGAAAAACAAAACCAATATTACTTATAATCAGCCATCATTTTTCTAAAACTAGCATTAATTAATATGCAGACATATTAATCAACACTGGCTTAGGTGTAGTAATCTTAACAAAATAATGTTTCAGCTTGTCATTGTGGCTTTCTAAAAAGGTGGTTTCTAACATAAGTCAAAATAATAATTTTATCTGTTTTGACAGTTCAAAATACTATGTCTCATTTGAATAGAACCTCAGTGAAAAGCAAATAATTTGGTTTTGTTAGTTGAAGAACTATTAAAAGGAAATGATGGCTTCTGACTCAACTTCAATATGCTGCTATGGCTGCAGCCATTCTTTGTCTTGTGTTAGGCTTGTTTTATGCTGCATCTTAAGAATTACAGGAAAAATTAATGACTTCCCTTCTTGTTAGATCAGGAGGACTATGTCTATTATTTAACCCACTTTATACTAGATGAAGCTCCATTCACATCCACACTGAATGCAACAACCCTGCATTCCCACAGCATATATCACTGAATGATTTCCAGGATCATGAACTCTGCAGCCTAAAGTTTCAGCAGATCTCTAAAGAATTAATGGGAGTTCTGCCCAAGAAAATAGTAGGTTCTGATATTGGCTGAGAAAGCATAAAATCGCATTAACTGGTGTTATAGATATGTATATTTACACAGTCGGACATTCATCCTTTTAAAATATGTTTGTGCTTTTTTTAATCATTGGCACCTGGTGGGCAAGTATTTTTGCTCATCATTTTCTTAAAGAGTCCTTATTACCTCATTTGCTTCAGTAGTTCGGGAGGGAGCTTCCGTCTGGGGCCCATAGTCATTTTCAGCTATGCTATACTCTTGAAAACCATCCACAATGTTTACCTAGTATTAAAGAAAAAGTACATTGTTAATAAAAAACCTGTAGGAAAAACTCAAAAGCTATCACTTTTATTCAGGTTATGGTATTAGCCAGATGTAATCATCTAGTGGGGTTAGGTATATTTTTTCTTATTATCAGAGATCTTCCAGTCTTGGCCTGGGAAAGATCTTGATTATTTCTGGGCTACCTTTACCCCTAGTTTGCCTTTTGTTGCTGCTCGATAACTTTTCTTCTTCTTCGATGCATATTTTTCATATTTTTTTGTTGTGGCCTTTTGGGGTTTGTCCTTTGAGCTAGCGGCCACTGTCCTCTTCCTCTTTTTGACCATGCCTTTCTTTTTCTGCAAACGTTATGAAAGATGGAATGGGAAAACATAAATAAAAGGAAAAGAAAATTAAGAAAGCATGAATGAAAGAAGGGTAACCAAATGTGAGATGAATGCTGTCAGCCGTAAGACCTTCCATCTCTAACTGAAAGCAAGTGTTGCAGCTACAGAATAAAGAAACGAGTGAAAGGAAAACATTAAGCTTATATACAGAAGACACAAATTGACAAACCATATGGTAGGGGACAGCTGGACACCACACGACAAACAGATCAGATTCTATTACCTCTGTTTGTGCTATTGTCTCTTCGAACAGTGGGGGTCCCTCTGTTACAGAATCAGTTTCTTTATAATCTGCATCCCCATACTCATAGTCATATTCGATAAAATCTTCTGGTGTGTACTACATTGCAAATGGAAAAATATCAGGCATTCCCATGTTAGTGGTAGCAAACTAGATTAGCAATACTGGAAAGCATCTTAACCTTTATTAGGAGTAAGCTTAAGAAAATTAAGGTAGTATGAACAATTCAATATAGTTATTCATTTGGGGGAAAAAATACAATTTCTTATTTCTTTCAAAGCACAACACAAAAGTAATAAAAAAGCAAGTAGTAGTGCCAGGAAAAAACTCTCTTTTATTGGACTGCACAGAAGAATCAACTATAATTTGGATTACTGGGAGCACCAACTGATTTTTATGAAATCATATATTTGTTTAATCTTTAAATTGCAAATAATGTCTCTTTTACTTATACTCTTTTACCTGTGTTTTTTTCAGGTGACCAGAAGAGCAGAGAGATGCCAATAGCTGACATGAATAGGGTAAACAATTTCAGATACAGGGAAGAGGCCATAACTCACAAATAACCATGGCTATCCTCCTCTTGTTTGCTAGAGAGTTCTCAAAACCAGGGCAGCTTCATGGTACACCTTGCCTGAGCAAATGCTTCACTGGTATAATTTTATTTAAAGGTCAGATCCTCAGCTGCTTTAAATTGCTCTATAGCTCTGTATCTATAATAACTAGTATCAAATGAAGATTTGGCCCACAAAACTTTTACAAGAGAAAATGTGTTTAGAATTGGCTTGTGTAATGTTGTGAATGCGATCTAGGCAGCCAGGAACTCCTGAGCTATAATCTTGGCTGTGCCGTGAAGATACTGGTCTAGGTATTATGTGCACCAAGTACTACTCATTGCAGCTGAGAAGAAAGGGCAGCTTTAAACTATCTCACCAATCCTGTCATGCTTGAAGCTACAGGAACTGATTGGTCCTGTAAATTAAAGCAGTCTCATGGCTGCTACCAATTCTCTTTATGTCCCCAGGGAGCCAAAGGAAGGTGGAATTGTGGCCAGAACCTGGCCAAGTGTCTGCTTTCCCTTGTTTAGGAAGAAATATTCTAATGTGCCTCATATGAACTAGCCACTTCTGAAATCTCCTTTCTCCTGTTACAAGTCAGCATCATGTCTAAAATGAAGACAATATCTGTTTGTTTCTTTAGATTGCTGAAAGGATTAGTACATTACACTTCCAAATGACTCTGAGGATTCATAGAAGTCATAAATATCATCAGCATCAGAAAGAGATTGACATTGTAGAAGAAATTATAAATGAGATTAAAACAGATCTCCGTATTCCAAAATATATTCTACTATGTGACCAAATTACTGGTTTAATGATTTTCTCTGGTGAAGCCTTTTGATACAATTCTTGTACTTATGATTTTAGTGTGCAGAAAATATGGAGAAGTTGATTTCCTCAGGAAGTATGAGAGTAACATGGAAAGGTCTTAATCACTTCAAAATCCTTTACGTGAGTTTCTGTTACTTCACCCCTGTGACTCCTCAGAGTTGTACTATGTACTATGACCAACAGCTTTTCTTGAAGATACAGATTTTTTTAAGATATCAGATGCTTTTTGATTATTTCTACACCAATGCACATACAACCTGGTTAGTAATGAGATTTGATAAACATATAGAAAGAATGTAACATACTTCTGGTAATTATCTAAAATTATATTGCACATTAATAAGAAAACTTCAAACTACAAATTACAAAACATTTATCATTTTAGGTAGACAATATCCTCTCTGTGAAGTACATTGGTGCTTCATATCTGCCCGTTATATAATGTAAGCAATGCTTTGATTTCATCAGTAGTGTCATTGGCATTACAGAAATATGTTGATTCTATTTATACTTTTCAAAACCAGCAGCATTTCAGACTTAAAACTGGTAAGTAATATGTGATTATTCTCTCCCTGTTCAGTAAATTAAGATTCAGTCCTAATCCCAGTGAAGTCAATGAAACTTCTTTGACTTGTAAATAGTTTTGTCCAAGGGCCTCATAGGCAGTGATGATACATTTTTACAGGTGTGTAAATGTATAAAAAGATGTCTTCTGTCTTGTGCACATCTGGAAATGCAACTCAATACAACTTGTTTCTAATGAAGAATGCCACTGACATCTGAAAAAGAAAACTCGGTGACAAGTTTCTAGGAGACCATAAGCAGCCACATAAAGGAAGTAAAGAAAAGAAATAACCACATGGATAAAACCAGCCCTTTTGAAATAGTTACAGAATAGCATTGAAATTGCTGTATTTTTTTGGAAATTATAAAAATGTGTGCAAATGCATAAAATCTGATTTACTTATCTTCTGTCAAGAAATCTATGCAAACTAGGTTGATCTACAAGAAAAAAAAAGTCTTTAGTGGAATATACCTCTTCAAATTCAGTCATTCCACCCTACCAGTGACAGCCCATTACAAGTTTTTAAATGCTTCCTCAGCCAAACAACTCGAATCAAACACTCTTCTATGTTATTTTTATTGGTACCAAAACAATAGACACTACCCATGTCAAATATTATCCAGTATCTTAAGGGATAAGTGGAGGAACATTTTGGAGAGAATCGCTGTTTCATTAGCTGGATTTAAACTTAAATATGCTGCTAGGAGTTTGTTTCAGTAACTCCCAGACATGTAGATTCCTTTTTAGTAAGCATTGTAGACCTATTCTGAAACTGGAAGCATTCATTCGAGCATTTATTTTGACCAATTAACAATTAAAATAAAACTCTGTGTTGCTCAGTATTATAACTGTTTTTCAAATCTCAGTAGTATGGCTTCCCTTAAGGTAGGCTGAATGGCTGTGCTGAATTGTGCCAACTATGCAACTAATAAAATTACAACAGTGGGTTACAAAAGTTCTTCAGAGGCCATAAACTAAACATAAATCTTGTTTGGAAAAAAAAGAAAGGAAAAATGTCTTTGCCAAGTATGTTAATATTAAAAAAGAAAGTGGTGAATAAATTGAAATTTATGCTAAGATCTGCCAGAGGCATAGTTTGGAAAGCCAGACATTTATGAATGAGAACTAGAAAACACTCATACAAAAAAGCATGAGTATGTGGAGAGATCTATTGCATCATGCATAATCACACAGGAAATATTTTACTTTTGGGTACTGTGCTTCAATCATTTCTATTAAAGAAAATTAAACTTTCTTGACATATGCAAAATATTATCACAAATACATTTGGGTTACAATGATACACAGGCACACAGACAAAAAGAACAGGAATGGATGAGAAGTGGGAATGTCAGTTTTCATGCTGGAATCAGATTACTGCCAAGCAAGTGAAGATCTTCTCCATGGACTTTTTTTATTCCTTTTTAAGAGCACAGTATCAGAGGGGTATTATGGAAATTCTTGAACCTACAAGCTAGGACATGTGGCCACCATGCTGAAACCATATTCAAGTAGTTTCTAATTTGCAGTACTTTGTAGTCCCCCTGGTACAAGGGGGACAAGTGGGAATATGCAGTAGCCCTACACTTCCTACATAGAAAGACCTTATTCTTAGCAATTCTTCCTTTCCATTTCTTTCTGAAAGACCAGCAACCTTAGTCTTTCACACCAGCCAATAAACAGAGAGAATGTGTTTTGTACTGTACTGCACAGGTCCTGTTGCAATTAGTGAAATATAGATGCAAAATCTTCCAGGTGTATTTCCTGAGGCACAATCTGTCCAGAAGGAGGAATGCATCTCTACACCCCTAACTGGTATAAAGATCTACTTTAGAAATATGATTTACTTCACAGCATGATTTTATCAACTCAACCTGATAAAGGCTATTCCCCATTTTTAAGATGAGACAACAGGTCTGGTGAAGGACTGGCCACTTAAATGAGGACTAAATTTACAAACACCAGGAAAAGATTTAATGGAGTGAATAATGGGGCTTTAGTCACCTGCTGTGAAGCTGGCAACTCATACTTACCCTGCCAGTAACAGTCAAGGTTGGATATGTGGCACATATCCCTTCTTTTTCTGAAGCTACACAACTACAAGGTCACCTTTATCAGATGACCAGAGACAGCGGTATGACCCACTCAGTTTGAGGACTCAACAAACCTTGAGAAAAGTGCCTTCACATTTTGCATGCTAACATGTCTGAGTGCAAAACCCAAGCTATCTCAGGCCTTTCTATTAGTTCACATAAGTTGGGGAGTTCATAGAAATCTGTCATGGTTGCACTGCTAATCAAAGGAAAGAGAACATGTAGACTTTTGAAAATATAGGAGAAAGCACCTAGAATTTCAAAATTAATTAATGCTAATGGAAAAGTATCTTCTGCCACCTTCTGAATTTAGTCAAGACTACTAATGCTAGCAAGAAATCAAAGCAAGGAATGAAAGCAAGTATGACAGATATGAAGAGTGTAGTTGAAGAGAGCATCATTTGTTTTGTTAGCTATATACCAAAGGAAGATACTACTGGCCAGGAATGCAGCCAGAGAATCAAGAAGCTGGAATGGGATTTAAAGGGCCATTCAGCTTGTGGATCATTCTGATGATCCTTCTATGGGTCAACTTAGCCAAGTGCAAAATATACCTACCACAGCTGTGCAGCGTTACTTCAATCCTGCTCAAGAGATCTGTCTATGAAAGTTTACCTAAACCTTAATACTGAAAGATAATGGGATAGTAAAGACCTGAGACAACAGAGACAAGATTCACCACATGCTCATAGTAATAGCAAAAGATATACAACTGTATTAACTTTCCCAGTGATTTAACATGAATATAAAAAAAGACTGACTCAAAATTTTATCTTTAACTTGGACAATAGCTGGAACCTGGTGAGAGATTTTGGCTAAGAGACATCAGGTAACACATACTTCAAATGTGATGCAATTTTCTGTTGTTTTTCTTTCTTTTCTTGTAAGACCACCAATAGTTACAGAACAGCCATTCTTGTAATGAATATTGCATATGACTGTTTTCTTACAAATGAAAGGAAGAATAAAACTTGCTGTTCCTTGATGGGACAAAATCTTTCCACTATGACCTCATGCTTTCTTTACCAGAGTGATTATATTACACTACCAGATCATCATGCAATTCCAATTAAAGAGATGAACTGTTTTCTTCATCAGATGAATTTTAGAAGCAGAAGATCAGCAGCATGCAAGGCCTATTTCAACTGTGGAATGACTTAAATATTCTGAAGACAGCCTTACTTTGAAAATGGATTCTTCTGCTATCCTTACTCTAACCCCCCCCCCAATTCCAAGATGTAGATTTTAGCAATTTTTGCTTTATCTTTCCAAATTACAAGGAACTAACAATCTAAATCCTAAACCAACAAACTGTCATAAGCTCAATTTTTCCATTGCCTAAAGATTATGCTAAATCATCTAGCTAGCTGAAGAGACAAAGATGACTTTGAAACATTCTAGGCCCCCTAACACTTTACAAAATGCAATAAAATAAAGGATGCCAAGCAAAATGAGAGTTTTAAAAACCAGATGCAGTAATATAAATAATTGAATGGTAGTAGATTTCAATCTTAGGGCAGAAAGAAAGTTAAAAAATTTAAAAGACAGCCTCTTCTACTACATAGTCCTTTAATTGTTCATAAAAAGTGATAAAAGCAAGGAGATAAAAGGATATAAGAACAAAATCTTCAACTTCCAAAGACAGCCTCTGTCAAAAGGAGAACAAGACACTTAAGGTTCTTTATGTTAATTGCTTAAAGAAAAAAATCTATATACCTATACAAGGAAAAAGAGAGCTAGGAAGATCATTTTAAAAGCTGCTAAGTTAGCTAACTGCAATTCTAAACATGGCATTAAACATGAAATTAAACATGAAAATAATTATCTTTCTGTAGTCTTCAGAAAACTAGTCTTTCTGATCAAACACCTGAAAGGACACTAAATTAGCATGATTTGAAAGGATGCCTGAAGCCTCCAAGTCGACATATTTGTGGGCCATTGGCACCTTTACTTTACCAAGTTCATTTCATTAAAGGCAAACATTTGATTTCTTCAAGTAATGCATTAGTTTGGGATAGGTCCAAAATAAATGAAGTAGAGTTCCTTTGGGGAGCAATTCCTTCAGCAGAAGTCAGACAGTGTGATTTATTGCATTGCAGAAGAATCTTCCAAGAGAAGTTTTGAAAGCCTGATAGCTGGGTCCATTGAAAACTAGACCTGATGACACTCCAGGAAATATATACTGCCCAACATCAAGGAAGATGAAGACTGGCTAGGTCTTTCCCTGCTCTAATTTCTGTGAGCTGGCCAAGCATATGTGATTGAACTGGAACAGAATTTAACACAATTCCATTTATAGTAGAAAGGGTTTTGAAAACAAAACAGAGGCCAGACTATTCACAAGTTATTTATAAGAAAATCGTAGGTGCATATCTTCCTTAGGAAAAGTAATCCTGATAATTTAAAAATACAATTTCATCCTCATATTTGATCCTTAAAACCTAATTATACATTCAGCATGAAACAAAAAAAAAACCCACCCCAGCAGAATAGAGCAAAAAGCTTAAATAAAATCAACAAAATAAAAGACCCTTTTCTCCCAAAGACATTATTCAGCCAACTGGCCAATTTGCCGCTAAGTTCATGAAACCTGCAATATATCTGAATGGCTAGCACCAGTGGCTCCATAGTAATTCATCCTATCATTTAATTCTAACATTCAAAGAGTTACTATGGAGCCACTGGTGCTAGCCATTCAGATACATTGCATGGTTCATAAATATGCCATATCTTAATGATCAGACTTTGTTCTGTAAAATTCTACGATGGACGGATAACAATGTAGCACAAAGAAAGAACTCACATTTCTCACTCATTTCCTCTCCCTACTTCCTACCAGTTTACTTGTTTGCAGCTCTTTGCCCCTTATTTTGTCTGCTTTCTCTATGTAAAAATCTTCCAAAATTTGCAGACCATAGGAAGATTTTGCATGGTCAAATGACATGACACTAGACTGAAATCATGCTAAAGCACTATTCTAATTACTTTCTAAAGTTCTTGGCCAGTTTGTTCTCCACTTAATTCTCTTTATCCAAAAGCTATTTAATTGCACCAAACACTCTGAACTCTCTAGCAATGCTCTTATGACATAAGACAATAACATGCAATACTTAATGAATATATTTCAGGATACAATACTTTCCTTAAAAGATCTGGCAACATCCTCCCTGTTGTAAATCAAACGCAGTGACTTTTCTTTGCTTGGAATTTCTAAGAACTGAGAGTTGTGCTTATGAAGTAATAATTTGGTTTGGGAAGTACTCTCTTTCCCCTGCTGTATTCAAATTTGAACATTATCTATAATCAGATACCCTTTCTTTTTCCTCCAGAAGCAACTACAGATTCAGCACAATTTTTTAAGCAACTTCTAGGCAACACCTTTTTGGTGTAGTGAGAACTGCTGAGGTCATCACTCTGTACTTGACAAGTTATGGATATTCATATCTAGCTATTCACAAGCAAGAAGAACAAGGACAACAGATGTATACTTCAGTTAAAGCATGGAAATAAATGATAATAAACAACAGAGTAAAGTGTGTGGATATTACTATTAATCTATTGCTTTCCCATCTTCAAATTTCAGACTGAATGACACTTAGGTCTGATGAAGTTGGAACAAAACACAGAGGTATAAAAGCATTCTGTACAGGAATGTCATTCACATGCATCTCTATTCTAATGGCTTAGCCTGAACTGCCCACAGAAAGCCCCACAGTTCTCGCAAACAGCCAAGTTCAACGTATTTTACAGAGCCTGTACTCAAAAGGTTTAACCAGTTAAATAAACCTTGTTTAGATGTATATCACAGTCACTTGGATACAGAAAGGGACTGACATAATTAAAATGGAAGTGAAAATACAGCATCCAGGTCCAAAGCTTATATCTTGAAGTCCTTAGGTCATGCCTACCTAACCCCCTATAGGAAGGGAGAGGTGATGGAAAAGGATGCAGGAGGTTGACCTTGGTTGGGTAGGAGAATGGTACAGGGATCAGGATAGCACAGCTGAGTAAGTGTATTGGGTTTGCATGGCAATGTTTGGGTAGCAGGGGGCCTACAGGGGTGGCTTCTGTGAGAAGCTGCTGGAAGCTTCCCCTGTGTCCGACAGCCAATGCCAGCCAGCTCCAAGATGGACCCACCACTGGCCAAGGCCGAGCCAATCAGCAACGGTGGTAGCACCTCTGGGATAACAGATTGTCGTGGTTTAACCCCAGCCAGCAACTAAGCACCACGCAGCCGCTCACTCACTCCCCCCCCACCCAGTGGGATGGGGGAGAAAATAGGGAAAAAGAAGCAAAACCCGCGGGTTGAGATAAGAACAGTTTAATAGAACAGAAAAGAAGAAACTAATGATAATGATAACACTAATAAAATGCCAACAGCAATAATGAAAGGATTGGAATGTACAAATGATGCGCAGTGCAATTGCTCACCACCCGCCAACCGACACCCAGCTAGTCCCTGAGCAGCGATTCCCTGCCCCCACTCCCCAGTTCCTATACTAGACGTGACGTCCCATGGTATGGAATACACCGTTGGCCACTTTGGGTCAGCTGCCCTGGCTGTGTCCTGTGCCACCTTCTTGTGCCCCTCCAGCTTTCTTGCTGACTGGGCATGAGAAGCTGAAAAAATTAACTTTAGACTAAACACTACTGAGCAACAACTGAAAACATCAGTGTGTAATCAACATTCTCCTCGTACTGAATCCAAAACATAGCACTATACTAGCTACTAGAAAGAAAATTAACTCTATCCCAGCCAAAACCAGGACACAGACCTTGCCCCCAACAAACATAAACAATGCTACCAGCTGAACTGGAAAGATGGCATTGGGTGGAAATGAGTACAGAAAAGGAAAGCACTCATTTAAGCCAGCAGTGCTATTGAAAGAAATGCCCCAAAAACTACAATGTTGGGTATTTGATTGTTTGCTCCTTTGCAGAAGGAAACTGTCTAGAGCAATGAAGATTACACTCAGTTAAACAAAGTACTTTTGCCTTTAAACCTACATCATCTTAGCCAAATATTTCTCTTTAGATGTTTCTTTAGTGGTCTAAAAATCATCCAACTTTTCAGAATAACTCCATTCCCAGGCTGTGAACTTGCCAGGAGACTACAAAAGTGTGTGATATCAAAAGAAATACTATTCAGCTTCCTAAGTGTAACTCCACAAACATAATTTACTATTTCACTGACAAAAGTCAACCACTTCCTTTGGGTTTTGTAGTCAATGCTGGAAACACGCACTAATAGGCTCTGCAATCACATAACTTGTCTCTTTCCTCTAAGCCAGGTATCAGTTTCTTATGCTGGTCTGCAATAATTCCAAGGCTCAGAGATGTAAAGCCAGAAGGGACTATTAGATCACCTTGACTAACTCTTGTATACTTTCAGACTTCAAAACTTCTTACAGTCACCCTGTAACTGAGCCTACTAAAGTATAAATGATATTTCCCCAAACTTTTAGAAAGGTATCTATCCTTGGCTTGAAGATATCTAGAGATACACCATTTTGGTAACTTGTTTCATTCCTAAAAATTTTAGTAGATCTTTTCCTAACTGAAGTTATCTTACTTTCTTTTCTCCCCACCCTCCATTCGTCTGCAGCCAGCATTTTCTTTTTGTGAAGGTTCTTTGCATATGCTGAGCAAAATTTCAAGCTTTTGTCATTATTGTGGACAAGTCAAACACATTAAGTTTCCCAGTTCCCAAAGTCACAACAATTATGTAGCTTTTATTTGAATAATTTCCATTTTTACAATATTTGTTTTAGTGACTAAACACCAAGACCATATGTGATGTTCCAGTATATGTTTCAACCAGCAGCATACAGACAAGTAATATCACATCTGTATTCTTATTCCTTTGTTTACAAACCAAGACATGCACTGCATTTTTTTGCCAGTTTTGCTTTGAGTGCTTATGTACAAACTGTTTCCCTACTTTAATAACCAGAATCTTTTGAGGCTACTGTCCAACAAATATCCAGCTTCTGCTGGCTTAAGCCAAAGCTGACACTGAAAGACACAATCCTGCCTAGCCTTTAGCCCAGTGTTCTCTCTTCGCTCTTTCTATTACAAGAGTTTGTGTGAAAACATGGGAGATCAAACCTGGAAATCAATCAAGCTAAACAGTAATCTTTTCATGTTGGCTTTCAGTTTGATTAGTATTTCAGTCTCGTAAATCACGTACCCCCAAATTGCTTTCACTGATATAGCAGCAGATGAAGCCCACAAATGGGGACAGGTTCTTTTGTTAATACAAGCAAGCAGGCTGTATTGCAGTGTATATTTCCTAGTTCTTTATGTTTGCCCTGCATCTCTTTTTCTTGTATGTGCGTAACGTTGCCTTTAGTTGTGTTATCATCGTTTACTGCTCTGCAATATCATGACTCTGACAAATTTTAATAGCATCCATTTTACACTCATTTCTATATTGCTAGCACAATTTCTAAGAAACTCTACTAGAAAGTGAATTCAGCAATAGCTCTCTATTTATAGTAATTTCTGAAATAAGGCAGCCAGATTTGAATCTGCTTGTCAGGTAATTTATCTTTACCTGACAATGCCTTTTTTTTCATTCAAATATCTTATGTTGACATATCAGAAGCTTTACGAAGGTCTAAGTCTATAAATTCTATCAGATATAACTATCAAACTTGTTATCTCAAAACACACAATCAGGCATTCTGAAGTAATTGTTTTCCATATGGACTGGCTGTAATTGTATTTCTACCTTTTAACACCTTATTTAATTTTGCAATCAACAGTTTAAAAAAATCAGCACTGCTATCTTTTATAACTTCTTCCAGTACTTAAGTAAGACTTGTTTCATTTATTTCCTTAAGATGAATTATCTATGTGATTTGATAGGCTGCATCTCAAAAGATAACAAAGTAGCCTGCTTTAACAACCTGCTTTTTTATCATTTAGCAGACAATTCTATAATTCTGGGCAATTCAGCCAATCATTTATTCTATTGCACATTCATCACATTGGTAGCATGGCTGATGTGATTATTTCAGATTACTGTTACACAACATGTTAGAGATCCATTGACTTCACTGGGAATATTCATACAAAGTTACACATATAAACTCATGGATACCAATGAGGAAATTGTGTCTTAGCTCAGAAAGCAAAATAATTCAATCACCACTTAGAGCAATAAATAGAAGCAAACAGCAATGGCACTTCTCCAATTGTAATCTTTTAGCTCTTTTCAAATTTTTTCAAATTCATTTTAAAATGTTACATTACATTACAAATTAAGATCTTTGATTTTACTTTTTTCTCTGCAGGTACTCCCACAAGCTATATGTGTTATCACAGGGCAAAAAAATAGACCTTAGAAAAACACATTAAAAAACCACTAACCCCAAGAGCATTTTTGCAATGGCTGCTGAATTTAGTGATATTTGCTGACTCCAAGTGGCAGTTGCATTAGGCTATAGATGATCTCCACTCAGGATGCTGGAGGAGAACAGCACCAATTGTTAGATTTTATGGTTGCCTTTCTTTATTTGGTGCCCACAGACTGTTTTCAATAGCTGTGCAGTATGTAACTGGGAATTCTATATGATGAGCATATAACTATATATGTGGACATAGTTTTTATAATTATGATGTGGCTTATTTTTCTTTTGATCTACAAATGAGTGCTCTCAACTGATGCTAGTGTTAAACAGCTTTGATATAGTATAAACATAATATTTGACAGCAAGAGATTTAGCTAGTCATCCATTATGGAGGGAATGTAAACCCTGAGCTTTTTTATTCTACATACTTAAGAAACATTGAATTACACTCTAATAATTCACCAGTAGTTGTTGCTAATAACTGAGTGTAAGTATTCATTCTTCTTTACCTTGAATAGGTTCTGAATCTACAGTCTGATCCCAACTAATTTCTGTGGACTAGGAGCTTTGTCCACATGTATTACACCAAAGGATGGGAGCCATCATTGCCATCAGTGCTGGCCAGAGCAAGCAAATGTTTGCAGTCCCTCTAAGCCATGTTAACTCCTGCTTACGAGTTGATGTGAGTTTGGAGGAGACAGTACTCCCAACTTGGAGCATTTTAAGTATTTAGATATATTCCTCTTCAAGAAAGAGACCAAGGGATGATTTTAACAACTTTTTCCCACAAAGATCAGTTTATTAGATTGAATACTCTTCAGACTTATTTCAACGTAGAAAAGCACTAGCCTATTCTAAACCTTCCAGGTCTTCACACAGGAAATAACAGAAAAAGAATCAGAGTGCTAAGTCACATAGCAGCAAAGCCCAGGAAAGTTCTCCAGCAAAATGTCAAATTTCTTTGAAATTTAATAATGAGAAAAAAATTAATTTTATTTTGCTATCTTTTATTTTCTTCCCATAAAATATCAACAATATGCTTTCAGCCTGTTCTCTTTTGGAATATAGTGCCTGGAGATGCACGTAGCTGGGCACACAGACAGAAGGTCCTACAGGGTCCTCATGGAGAGATCAGGCTCCATACACTGTAATGTAGGGTAAAGGCCTCTGCCTACGTGTGATTGACTCGACACATCTTGAACCGTACCTCTGATGCAATGGATGTGGGAGTCCCTTTGAACGAAGTTCTGGGCCCTATGGAGCTTAGTCACTTCATGACAAAATTTTAAATCAGATAGAATAAACAGTAACAACAAATAAAATTATCATGTATTTAGGAAAAATTCTGCCTCAAAATTGGCTCAAAGCAGGCATCTGAGAACAATTCAGCAAGTTTTTAATGGTGATCTCTTGAGCAATCAGTAACAATAACCAGTCAGATCACACAGAGTTGAGGGAGTACTAACTGTCCAGAGCCAAGTTCAATTAAGACTAGTTACGTTTTGCAAAAGCTTTCCACTTTCCACTGTTTGATGCAAGTATTCAGAATGTGTACAACAATACATACAACTGCTGACCCTCAGAGGTCTAATCTGAGGAACTGTCTTACCCTCAGTGAATTACTCAGTTTATGGCTGTAAGAACTGTCTACAGTGAAAAATGGCTTCTGTAAACATTTTTTATTTCTGGGAAAAATTCCAACTCTGTTTTATCTCTGTTGATATCTACCTGCTAGGAGTGGAGCTGGCTGAAATAATTTTGTGTGTACATGCATTTGTACACCGGACACAGCTCATTAGAATACATAACAATTCTAGCTGAAGAAGTTTACAATTGCAGAATACTTACAGCTCCCATGTCTTTCAAATGTGGCATTTGATAGTACTCAGCATCAGTGAAATCATAAATGTACACAGGAAGAACAAATAGGTACAACTAAACAAACTCATATTGCTATCATTTTTTAAGGAATTACAGTTTAACTTCATGGAGCATGCCGGTTATTCAAATACCAGTGTGATATGCTCCTTCAAATGCCTGACAGAAATGATTGGATAGCAAAAATGAATGCACTCCTGCAATCTTCCTCCCTTATATCTAGAACAATGCATGCCATTTAGCTGTAAATGCTCCTTGGGTAACTTATACACAGTACAACCACTAAAGTGCAATAAATCTAGTAATACATGACTGATTACTTACCTCATCAACTTGAGGATCTTGAGCCTGAGCAGCATTGGGCACTGGGGAATCACAGTCTGGGCTATAATGCTCACAATAGTCATATGCAGCTCTGGGGTCAGCTATAATCAACAGCTGCTGGATGTCACCCTGCAGGAAAGCATATGCAGTTTAAATAAAAAACCCAAAGATTGTCTACAGTTCATCAGAAGTACAGAGTTTTTATTCAGAAAACAAAACTAGGCATATAATACTTAGATATCATATTAACATTTGTAGTTATAAATAACATATCTGGAAAATATATATATATATAAATAACATATTCTGGAAAACATCTTAACTATTGTTCACAAGGCAAAACAATGCAAATTAATATTGAATGGACTAGGTGCAAAATTCTGGCTTTAAATGCTGTCTGGTTTGGAAAGGAGAGGGTGGGAAGGTGTAACTCCTGCTCTGTTATTTTCATGCTGTTTGTTTACTTCTTCACCAGGAACCAGTCTAAATTCCTAAGATTTAATTCAGGGCACTTCCTATTACCAGCATGCAGCTCAGCATGCAAGTGATCAACAGTATAATTCTGAGAGTTTGCATCACATCTGTACTCTCAAAGAAGGGAGAAAATAAAATAAAATAAAAAAGGCTGTACGAGAGACACAGTTATTGGAATAAAAAATAATTAAGTAAGCACTGTGTAAATACACACTATAGAATGTGTTGAAATAAAAATGTTAACAGCTAACAAATGTTATTTTCATCTCTATTTCCATATATCACACGTAAAAACAACCCCACAGTAAAGAGACCCACTATTCCGGATAATAAAAATGGCTCTGCTGAGGTCCCCTACAGAGACCTTGTATGTTTATCTTTTTCCACAGAAAGCTGTCTAGTATCCAGTGTATTTCTTAACATAGTGGTACCATTTAAACAGCATTAAGTAAATTCCTGCCAACATTTCCACTATAAATTTCCTCATTCAGGAGCTTCTTATGCTGTCATAAAAATAAGGTTGTTGAAAATTGGCACATGTTCTTGGTCAAAACCCATTAACTTCTCCCTCACTATTTCCGCAGAAGTTTTATTTTGTTTTTACCAAAAATGAGGGCAAAGGAGTAACTTTGTTAGTATACCTGTGCATATTTTGTCTTTAAAGAGAAAATATAACTGATGTAAATGTACAGCTGGGAAAATTCACAATTATCTCAGTATTTCCAAAATTGCTTTACATCACTCAGAACAGTAGCCTTTAAAAAAATTCACAAAATTGGAGAATATTTTAAAATAGTAAAGAATAATTTGTAACGCTCCTTCCTTTCAAAAAGAAAAATCACAGACAGAAGCAAAAACCCCTCAAACTGAAAAAAACCCCAACTTTCTGCAATTTTCCTAGTTCTACAATTTTTTTTTTACTAACTTATTTAACATAAAATATTAAATACTTAGTTTCTTAGCACATAATGGCTATACATTACAAATCTGGTTTTTACAATAGTCTCAACTCATTTTACTTCATAGACTCATGTGTGTCTCAGATTAATTTAGAGTTGGAATATATATGTTTTTTTAAGCTTCCAGAAATACTACAAATGTAGAAGTTTGTTCCCCTGCCAGTGGCTCTGGACTGTCTCTTTTATTTTCCTTAGTTCACTAATGCTTCCTAGTTTGGACATCTTCCCACAAAACCTGCTATACATACAGAGAAATTCCCCCTTTGATTCCTTACATGACTCCCTCAAGAGTTTGAGTGCTTTGAGAGGTTTTGTACAGTCATTGTCAGTCTGGGCTATGCATCCCCCATGTCCAGCAAAGTGTTTCCAAAGTGCTCTGCCTTTCCTCTTTCACTAGCCAAATTAAAACTAAGTGAAGCAGAGGAAAAAATTAGAGGGAATTAGCAATTGAAAGACAAAAGAGGTAACTCTTCTGGAGCAACCATTAGAGATGGATGTGTCCTTACCCTGCTGAGCTCAGGTCATTGTCTTGCTATATGCCCCTGAACACACATGGCTTTCTGAGATGCCCATACAGATCACCATGTATACAGTGCACCAGGTAGCGTGAGTAATGCCAAAACAGCTCCTGCAACTACTGCTGTTTAGTATGATATGCTAAGAGAACCCAGGTCAGGGAATATAGCTAGTATTCTGGAGCTTGCTTTGTGCTGATATTGAATGCCATGGAATTTTGGCACTGGGTTTTGTTGGATTGTGTGTTTGCAAGAAGCACTCGGCATGCTGTTACCACTTGGTTTAGATGTCCCTAAATTGGTTAAAGTTGTTCCTGATCCAGTGACTGTACTTCCCAGCCTCGCCTGTCTGCCTGTCATGGGTCCACGTAGAAGGAGGCCCTCAGAAGTCTTGCACAGTATACATAAATTGCTACTGGCTATTCATGTGCAAGAAGTTTACTGAGGAACTGACTGATTTTACATTTGGCATATCAAACGTTAATTTTCCTATTTTTCCTTCAACTTCTGCTATAAAAGTATTTCCAGTAAATTATTATTTTTCTTTTTTTTTTTTTTTTTTTGGTTTTATTTTTCTGCCTTTGTTAATTAAATGGCTTCTTTGGGTATTTGTATGTGATCTATTGGCAGTGCTGTTTCACTAGTCAGTGAACAGCTTTTATTTCAGATCAGATCAATCATCTCAGCACATGAAATTCCACATACATTACTGCAGACTTCATTATTGTGATATAGTTATCATTCCAAGGCATTTGTTGGACAAATCTACACTCTTTCTCTTTGAGAATTTTTCACGGAATCACTTCAGTCTTCACAAACACTTTCTTTGATTTTAACTGCTTGACTTTGTGAGACTGAAATAGAATTTTATGAATTTCTTTGCGAATAAACTACAAATACTTAATCTGGCCATACTTCATGACCTGCAATCACAAATTAGGCACTTAATGATCTACATGCACAAGTCCCAGGAACTTTAAATGAAAATATGGATAAATGGAGTCATGGGTTATTAACAATTCTAATTGGTCTAGTTGGTCTCTAAAACAACACTGAGGTATCTAAACATATATGCATATGTGCATGATGTTATTCTTGTATGAAAATTGCAGGAAATAAGGAAGTCAGGACAGAATGATGAAAGCAAGAGAGGGAGAGCAAAGATAGGGAAGGAGACAGGAGAACAGAGTAAAATTTGCAAATACACCTCAGGATCCTTGAAATACTCTGAAAGTGCATAGAGAAAAAAAAAGTACAAAAGGCAGCTGTCTATATAGATTAGTTCTATTTCCTTCTCTATGAAATTGTCATGACCACCTTTGTTGGGAAAGACTGCTCAGGCAATTTCACAAAGTAGATAGATGATATCTAGTGTGTTGTACAAGTCAAATGTTTGATGTCTCTGCTGAGCCAGTCTTCCACCATCATTTGATGTCAGAGATAAGTGGCCTGACAGTGGAAGGCAGAGAACTTGTGGTGAGGTATCAGACAGATACACACAGCCACTTTTTCATCTTATTACTTGTAACAATGTGCATGCTTAACTTGCCCTCAAAAGTGTTAAAGCCTATTTAGCCATTAAGAAGAAAAATCTGCTGCCTTATAACAATTTTTTATCCAGGATAACACTTAATACAATGTATTTTAAACAGTTTAACAGACATTTAACATTACTTGCATATTAGGGAATGTGAAAGCTGAGAGCTATGTCTCTGCCTTAGTTGCCCAGAGGTGAAGGGGAATATCCGGCAAGGTATTTGAGCATACCTAACATTAAGCATACAAGTATCGCTTGTAAGTAAAATGGATCAATTTGGAGTCTTAATATTTAGTTTGGATCATAAATACTTTATTGAAATAGTCACTAAGTTGTTGTTAAAGCCAACACATAACTCACAAAGTCAATGCATAGTTGAGTGATTCATCACAATATGGAATAAAAATAGTTAAAGTCTACGAAGGTTTTAATTCCTCTTTATTTTGGGAATGTGCCCATAATTAAAATCAGAGGGTTTTGAATCAGCCTCATGGTTATATGGAAAAAGCTGCCTGAGAATCATAAAATATCTTGCCCACCAGTTATGCCTAAGAATGAAAACATGGTACAGAAGGATTACTTCTGTAGCGTTGTCCTAAAAAATACTCCACCAAATAAACTACTTTTTGCAGAATCCTCCAAGACTATTGAAAGGAGTTAATTAGATTTGAGGAAACATTTCTTTGTGGCATGCCACAGCAAATGTGGAGAACCAGGATACAGAGGTGCAAGGACAATATGCTCAAATCAGTTGAATGCCTGCCTGTTGGAATAGCTGCACAGAAATTCGCTGGAATGAACTGTTCTGCAATGAGGAACAGCCCAGCTAAGAATGGAAGTGTGTGGTGAATTCAGTCATTGAAAATTCCTCTGTGAATCTCACAGACATTCCACAGTGACATTCTAGAATAGGAAAGTTTATGTGTATGTACGCTTCCAGGATTTGTTGAAAAACACACCTCACAAAGTAGTAATGCACAAGGTGGGGTATCTGCACAGAAAATGTAGCCTTTTCATAAGAAAACAGTTTGCAACACTGAAAAAATAACAGCGTTGACTAACAAAAACAGGAAATGGAGACCCAATTTGCAGTGAAAGCAGTAGACTACCAAGTTATCTTTCCAATTTTACTTTCTTTTGATGTAATTATTGCTTTAGTTAGCCTCATGATAGTAATCACTATATTTGATTCCACCTTTTTAAAGCCTTTCTTACATTCCACAGCAGAAATTGGAATAAGGAAAATCTCCAGTTAGATATGGTGTCAGATTTTCTCAATCATGTAAATCTTTGAGGACCTGAGAAGTAAGGAATGAACTATTTTATCATTATAAGCAATAAATGTTAATGGCTGCTCATTATCTTAATTGTGACTGCATAAAAAGTCTTAGCTATTATCTCTCTTCTTGAAACTTTCTCTTTTCAACTATGTAATCTTCTAATGCTTTCTAAATATGGTGTATTAGAGAAGTACAACCATAAAGTAGTCCATTTATAGTCTATTTGTCAGCTAAAAGTTTCTATCATTGATAAAAGATATCTCTACTATTACCTGCCAGCATTGCTAAAAAGGCAAGAGTATGAATTCTTACAAGGCTGTAAGGGCACTATATGAAGGACCATTGCTGAAATTACTTTTTTTTCCAGTATTTAAAATTTTATGGTCTAGTTCACTAGTTCTATAAGAACCTCAAACAGTTCAGTTGTAGAGGCAGATTTTTGGGATATCTCTTTCACAAGAATCTTAATAAAACAATAACCCTGCCAGGTGAAAGTGACATTTGTCCAGGGAATAGCAGGTAAGCATTACTGAGAAGCGCTGCAGGACCCACTCCACAGGAGCAAACTTCAAAAATTATTCAAAACATTAAAAAAAATTTTTCTAAGAAAAAGTGATCTTAGTAGTTACACAACTAGGGTGTTACGTAAGAATGTGACTGGACCAGAGCTCAGAACTCAAGTTGTAGTTTCTTATTGTAAAATAATGAGATTTTCTAGAATGATTTCATTAGGAGAAAGCTTATTGCTCTTTTTCCAGCTTGACAAAAAAAAAAAAAGATAAATAATGCAGCAATTAATTAAATATCTAATTTATATATTAGAGGTTCAGAAAGACTTTCCACAACTAGAGTGGGAGGGTTAGTCTTAGCAAAATACCATCCTTCTGATTTGTATTCTGGATAAAATGAGTATGTCTTATGTGCTTATAAGGATAACTAGATTTTAAAGATGACTACCTAAATGGTGATAAAAGGATAACAAAACCAGTGCTAGGCACTATATCAACTCAGAATAACATCATCAATATCTTTCATTTTCATATGATGGCTAAAGCTTAAGAATTACAGAGTGGACTCTTCAGTAAATCAGCAGAAACCCTAACCTGTGTGTATGTACCAATTTTCTCTAATTAGTTATGTGACAGTACAACTATAGACTCCAAAGAACAAAAGTCTAGACAGCCTGGATATTATTACTATAGAATTTAGAAAAACCTGCTGCAGAATTCATTTAATCTTCCTGCAAAGATTTGAGGGATAGAAGAATTCCAGGAGCCTTTAATACAATATTCCATAACCTAGGCCCATTGCATAATATAGCTAGAGAAAGATATTCAGAGCCTGCCAGACTGAAACACTGTGAAAGCAATAAATTGTGAAAGCAGAATTCTGTACAGGTCAAAGTTTCCATAGAAATCAATGTCATCTTGATTCTTTGAATCTCCATGGTTATAGGCATATACACTCAGCTTGGTTAAGAAATAGGTTGATATACCAATCATAATTTTTAACTTTCAAAACATAACTGTTCACAGACCAAAGTCTACTGCAATTCTTGGCTGAGAGATTAGATTTTATTACAATGCCTGTATATACAGCACATGTACATAACACACACATGTATGCACATGTGACTAAGGACATTCTATTTTCTTGATAAAAGACCTGCAAATCTGTTACTTTGTCATTTATCTTTGAAACCTCATTTACAGCTGTTGTTTAAGACTTAAACATATTATACACAATGTTAAAGGAGGTGATAATAAATCCTATCTGTAAAATTTGCTGGAGCTGATGTAACAGGCAGCATTTTTTGAGCCCAGGCTGTTAATTTTAAATGTAATTACAAACAGTTCAGTTAAATGACCGTTCCTTTGTTTCTTGGGAATATTCCTTGAAAATGAACTTGAACTCCAATGAATTACCAGAGCTTTGCTTTCTTTTTCTCCCCCCCCGCCTCCTGTTTTCAGAAATAAGGAAGGGAAACAAGGAAAACATAATTATTTACTTTTGTTCATCAAGCTTAAGTTTGGAAATACTATGAAAAATAAAAAACACCAAATCATCACTCTTTGAGATCAAAAAAGAAAAAAATAGCAAAACAAAACAAGCCAAATAGAAAGCTTTTGTAAAAAATGCTGGGTTTTTATTAGTTGCCTCTGAAATGGAAAAATTATTTACTTTGCTTTTATTTTTTGTGTTGATTTTTTTCCTCCCAATGCTGAAGTTGGCCACTTCTCTGATGTTGATACCTAGAAGGTTGCTTCTAAATATTTTTGCCTGGAACCTATTGCATTTTTTGGTTTCTGTCCCTTTTATGTTAAACATTACTTTTTAGTCTGACTGACACTAAACATTTACTGGGTCCCTATCAATTACTAAAGGTGATGTATAATGGGAATCATTTTGGCTGTCTACATTAGCTCTAGTGCAGTTCAACCGGATAGTATGAAAGAAAGGATACCGATGACACGTCATGCATCCTACATGTCTTTGAGGGAGTTTTACTTTGGGCTAGCTTCCCTGTTCTACTTCAGCTGTACAGCAATTTTGGTCACTCAGTAAAAGCTCTACCCATTCTGCTACTGCTACCTTCTTCAGGGATTATGCACACAGATGAATGGCCTTTCTGCACTTGCACACCTGGACTTCCCATGCTCACAGGTATGTGAGGGATGGTTACTCACCTGAAGGGATCTGTAGGTTAAATCATATTGCTGTCAAGGTACTATCACTCTATCTTTAACTGCTCACTCTGGCTATTTAAAGAGATCCTATGTTGTACATAAGTGAATGACTGCTTTTTTCATGAAAAAGGGTTAATGCCTAGTATCAAAATATAAACCCGTTATTAACAAGGATTACTGCAAGGCCTTAATCTCATAAACTGTGTGCAGTTAAAGCTTTCATTGGCTTTAAATGAGAGTCTTACAGACATCAGGTTTTGTCTTGTTATACTCATTTACAGCACAGTGCCTAAAAAATCATTGTATTGGTCTGACGTGGAGAGTTTGAAGGAAAAAACTCTCTATGGGGAAATATCTGCATAAAGACTCTGTTAGTTATTAACTTATTATAAAACACTTATTATAAAAAACTGTTGTATTGTTCACACCAACAGTACTAAATGAGGAGTGACAAATCCTTAAAGCTGGCAAAGAATAAAAAGATCCCTGCTATTTATCAAACATTTAAGCTACAAACATATTTCAATGGATACAATTCAAAATTATTTTACTAGGTGCCATGTACTGGCATCTGACTAATTTCTTCTTTTTTTTTTTTTTAATTTTTATGTGCTGTTGTAGGAATTCTATACAGCAAGCACTTACAAACCAGCCCTGCTTGCATTACATATTTGAAAACACAGAAGAGATTAATTTCAATTGACACATGTAAAAGTTGGAGGTATACTGTCAGTCTTTCATAAACAAGCATTTACAAATTAGTCCCACTGATATGAATAGATCCACTTCAGTGAGCAAGAGCTTAGCAGTGTAAATGAAGGTCTCATAATTTGTCAGTTAGTAACAATACAGTTTCTAGACAGCACAATTTTATTATTTTAAGACACATTCACAGTTTATAATTTGCTTCTTAAACATATTATGCACCTGATGCTTAATGCTTGCTTGTATTCAATATTTTGTTTGTGACATCATAGTGATTTCCATTTTAATTGAGCAGTATGTCATAAAATCTCAGATTAGCACTTACATTCAGGAATGAGCAGCAGGCAACTCCAAATTAGAATTTCCTCATATAAAACACACACCCCCCGCCCAAGATTTGGAAAATACTTAAGATAAATTTTTTCTTGCTTTTAAAGCTTAAACAGAAGATCTTTCTGAGAGCACTACTGAAAAATGCCTCTTAGTTTTAGCACCAGTAGGTAAACTTACCAAGGAATATTGTGTTTGTTGAAAACACAAGAATAGCAAATTAGGTAGTAATTTTTCATACTCTTAGACACTAATCAGCCCTTTCCTTCTTTCAGTGGTGATCTACCTGATCTGATACTGGACACCCAGTATGCTTACTTACTCAGAAATTATTGATCATCAGAACAGGAAAGTTACATCAAAGCAGTCATGTCAAACTGATGAAAATGTATGCATTTAAAATTTCCCAGTGTACTATAATATATTGTTGTGTTAGCAATACTCAGACTGCCAGAATCAGAACAAAAGTGGGAGAACTGCATAGAAAACAGAAGTTAATATTAGGAACAGAAAAAACAAAAGGAAATTGCCAAGAATTTAATTTCATTAAATTTTGTTGTATTACAAATTTAAAATAACACCATTAGAAACAAAGAAGAATATTTGATCCACTGTGGTGGATTTGATCCACAGTGTGATTTGATTAATAGATAAATATGATAAATAGATAAAATAAGTGTGAAATATTCCTCATAGGAGCAATATATGTTCTGATGATTCTAAATGAATGGTCCATGCAAATATGTTAGAGCAATATGACTGAAGACGTAATTCTTTTTTCCAAAGATACAATCAAGTTGTGAGGAGATCGGGATAATATCGGGTAATAATATCTATTTCTGACTTAGAATTCACAGAGGTTTAGATGTACTCTTTAAGGGAACAGGAACACATGAGGTATCTAATTGCTTACAGCACTGATTCTGACAGTACTGAATTCTGCTTTCAATGGGAGTGAATCACCTTAATGATGCAACTGGGTTTTTTGCAGTTGTGTTATGCTGTATAAGTGGGTTCAGGACCAGAAGAAGCCCTGGCATCTTCAGCTAGCAGGTCACCGAACCCTAAGTTTTCATTATTTTTATCTACAGGTTCATTATTTCCACGTTTTGTATTTCCATTCAGTTTGAGGAGACTGAAGAGTGCTTCACGGTTCCTGTGATCAAATCATTGGCTTATTATCACTAAACCCATGATTATTATCCAAGATAAAACAGCCTTTGTGATGCATGGATACAATATTAATCCTTATGACACCCTGTGCCGTGAAATCCAACAGGTCACTATACACTTAGGTATTTCTTTTTATGTGCCCCCTACACGTAAGCTAATAAAAGCATCAAATGTCATATGGAAAGTCTGTTTTACACAGTTTTAAGTCTTAAATGCTTAAATCTAATGTCATGGCTAAATAGGTTCATTTCTGGAATTTTCTGCACATAGAATAAGACACATTGTGCTATGTGTTTCTTCAGTGCCTATTGTGGTCTCAAGATACAGCAGGGTTCACAACACAGAAATACTACCAAGGAGAGCCGTGGAACCACCAAACATCACGCTGTGCTACCATGAACGAGATAAACAGAACATTTAAGACACAACCGGGAGACTCTCAAGCAGGAGACAAATTTCAGGGAAAAGCCCCAAACTTTAGAAATTGTATCAGCAGTAGCTAAAGGATGGATATAGTCTTGTTAATGAAACAAAATGAATGCTGTTTAGAGAGTAGAAAAACATGAAACAAACTCAAAAAGAACTAGATTATGTTTTGCTTGGCCAGACTTTGAAGGACACATATCATTAAAACTGTATATGGAACTTTGTTTAAACTTCGAGGGACATTCTAATTGCCTATTTTCAACATCCATGTTTCTAGCTAAAGATTAAAATAACTGAACATCGTTATAAATGTACTCATGGTGGTTGTACAGTAAAAGAGAAAGCAGAAACCTATCCCAAAAGAAAAGAAGGTAAGCTTCTAATTTAAGTAAGACACTTCAGAATAAATCTAAAACCCCAGCAATTACAAAAACAGCCTTACAAGAATGTAACTGATTTCTCCGAATAAAGCAAGGTGCAAAAGGGGTGCAATCAGTTAAGTAAGGAAACCTAATCAGTGAAGGAATACAGAAATGTACAGTGATGTTACAAATGGCAGAAATGTTGCTGTTCTCAGTGCTGAATGTTAAGATTCAGCCTGTAAACTGATTTTACAGACAGCTGCATGATTCTTTTGTGACTCCAAAGCCATGTTTCTTAGTGGGTCTTAGCTGAATTGAAGCACTGAGTTGCCACACCAGTGTAGGAGATTTCAGTGAAAAATTTCAGAGGATCACTAGTTTCCTTTTTCATCCTTCAACACATGACAAAAGCTCTCAGAGAAAAGTATTTTTATTTAAGTCATTCTAGCAAATTCTGTTAAAGTTATATCCTGATGTCCGCATTGACTTCACATAAGTTTGACTTCAAGAAAAATGTAGGGTTATTTTGGGGTTTCTTAAATTAATCTGCTAATTCTGATTTTTAAGTACCAATTTCAATTTGCTAAGTATGACTTCATCCAACTTTACAGACTCTTCCAACAGTTGCTAACCAAAAAGTAATTGCATTCTACCACATCCCTTCCCATCTCTTCTTCCTCTGGAGGGCTTGAAAGAGAAAAGGGAGTTGTATATACAACTGCAAAAGGTATGGATGGAGGAAACTATCACTGAGGATGAACTGCTAGAGTAGGAATTATTTTGCCTTAAAATAGTTACTCTCTGTCATGACTCAAACTTTTGTTTTTCTTTCTGAGTGGCTAATAACCTTTGTGACAGAAAAATGACATAGCAGGAAATTTTCAGAGCTATCATTTTATTTACGCCTTAGATAGCCTATGTTCCTTTTGTATTCCCATGGGAATGGTCTTAATCTCTCTTTAACAAAATGTTTTTGGAGGATTTAATATTTAAAGCTGTTTAAAATATAGAGGACAGATATAATAGTCAAAAACTTCAGAGATGAAAGGCCCCTAGCATGCTTCTCTTTTATTCAACATGTTACTTAATGCAAATGATTAAAACAAATGTCTCCCTTTATGCAGGTATCATCAACCACTGTACTTATTTTCAAACTGCTATGTATAATCATTTCAACACCTCTGAAATTTCAGACAGGTCTTTTTATTTAGCAATTGCACTGAGTAAAACAAACCAAACGCCAATGTTTAGTTATTGTGCACTTCCCTCCTTGACAAATTTTAAAAAGGTTACAAACTTTGCAAGAACAAGCCGGGGCCTGTTGCCTTAGTTTCTATTAGAATCTAAAATCATTGTAAAACACTAACAAAATATCAGTTTAAATACTTCTTTTTTTTCATTTTTTTTTTACTTATGTATATTGACATTGCACCTATTTTGACAATTTATTGCCAAATACACATATTTGGGACTTGGTTTCTGACCTAAAAAAGAAATACAAATGAAAATCAAAAGTCATTATCCCATGCGGAGACCAGAAGTCCTCGTCCCACCCCAGATAAGGCATGTATGGAATTCATCTTCAAATGGAAAATAATGTCCCTCAGATGTGCAAACTGTACTGGGGACCACAGGTAAATTAGGCTGTGAATACCAAACATATCATACTGGTTGACCTATTAAATCATCCCAGAAATTTCCCCATTCAAAAGGCTCATGTTTCATCATGTCCATGGAAATGAAAGATAACAATGCCACAGTGTTACACTCAAAATTCATATTTCCTGTCTTGATACTTATGCAGCTTCTCAAGCATATGCTCTGCTTAAAGCTAGGATTACAACTCTGCACATTTATGGAGCACAGATGTTCTCAGTATAAAGTAAGTTAACTACTGACCTGTACTTTCTTATTTTTCAGTTTTAATTTAAATTTGACAGTTTTGACTGTTGCATAATATCATAAAAGAAATTCAATAGTGTAGATTTAGAGAAGCTTCATTATTAGCCTGTAAAAATAATCATTGACATAAGGATTCTACCTAGAAAGGCCTCATGATTGGCAGTCACATACTTCCTCAGAGGCATTTTACCCTTCCTATATGTACTTTTTGGCCAGTAGATGATGGAAACATATACATCCTTATTGCCAAAGTATGTTCCAGTTACTGGAAAGAGTAATAAGTGAGATAAACAATATAATGGATTCATATTACACAGAAAACTTTCCAGGTCCTTCTCCCCCTCTCTCAAATACTGTTAGTATGCACAAATATCTGTAAATGTTTAAGAGAGACAGAAATAAAATGATTCAGTATCATATTACTCAACTTTTCAAGATTAATTCTCTTAAATAGCTCAGGTATGTCAATATTAGGCAGAAAGACAAAAAAAGCAAGCCCCTCCAGATACAACATAATCTAAAGGACAGAAAAATGCAGCATATCTTCCAACAATAGGCACCTTTCCCTGTTTTACTTTTATTTCAGCCTATCCTAACAGGATACTATAAATCAAAGTTTCTACATTATACCAGCTTTTGCCCTAAAAAAATTATTCTGATTTTCATTAAGCACTTCACTCGACAGAAAATCACTCAGTTCCATTTGTTCAGTATTGAGTTTTACCTCAAAAACTTCTTCATCCAGAATCCTGGTTCCAAAGACAGTGATGCCATTGGTGTCCACAACTGTTTTGTCACTTCTTTCAAGTGGTTTTGTAGTTTTTTTGTTACAGTCAACAATCATTGTAACACTTCTTTTCTCCACACTAATAGCTACTCGATGCCACCTAATAAAAAAAACAAACCATAATTCTACTGTAATTTATGTTTTTAACACTAAGTCATTGTGTTTTTATGAAGAGTTTGTTGCAGATTGTGCACCAATCAAGTCACAGATAAAATTTTAAATGTCTCCATTTATTTCCTTCTTTCATATGTGCACAAATGTATACGATGTTTTGTCTATTCACTGTATAACTTCTGTCCCTTAGTACAAAAGAATCTTATCCATAGCTTATTGTGAATAACCTATACAAGATGAAGCTCAAGCTGACCTCTGAAGCTTTACCCAGAGAACATTAGTAAACTCAAGTTAAAAGCGAGTGCACTGTTTACATTTTATTAGATTGACCGATCTGATAGAAGATTTTATTTTTACGAATGTGTTTGATTTTTCAAATTACTTAAGGAATTAATTGTGCAAATATGTTTAATCCAGCAGTTTATCCGTTGTTATTTACAATTTACTGTTTGTTCCCTGTGATCAATCACCAAAATTTTACCATGTTCTTTTGCTTATTTGAATGTATCCCATAGCTACAGAGATTTTTCAAAGATGTACCACAGTTCCAACAGATGCTTTTCCAGATACATATACTTACAAATGCTTGCCAATATTCCTGCAACAATAGTTTCGCCTACATAAATATTCACCAAAAAGTGAATGAATTGATTCAGAATACTGACAAATGATTTTATTTTAAAGACATTTGAGAATAAAGTTTTGTACAATTTGCTCAACTATACTGTGCTCTTTATGACACTTTATTATCATGACAGACCACATTAATTTAGTGAGCTTCTCTGCTATGACAACTTAAATATCTAAGAGCAAGACCAGGCCACTCTGTAATCTAATATGGAGAAAAACATCAAAGAATCTTTGAGAGACCAGGGCAAAAAGTGTCAAAGTATGTCACATTAGTGACTGGTAAGAGGAAGGCTGGAATCAAATTATTTTAGTTGGCATTTGTAGCACTAAGGTTGTCTAAATCAGAAAGACAGATTAGATCATTGTTACAAAGAGCTTCTGTATATCAAAAGGAACACCTCAAAGCTAATGGAATCTGACTGCTAAACAGTATCACTGAGCCAGAACTCTAATTCCATGTTTTCTCTGGAACACGGTTAAACATTATCATTATAAAAGCAAACTGTCCATGCATCCTCAGGCACATTACACTGTTTACACTTTTAAAATATATCTCATTTTGAGATGAAGATTGTTGTCCTAGAGCCTTCATAAAATAGCTGAGTCAGAAGAAAATTGTTGGTCTATCTTTTGAAAGCATGTAGAAGCTGAAAGCATGAAAACAACTCACTGTGGATAGGACTGACTCTAGTTGATTTAGAAGTTGTATAGTCTCACTGCAGGAAATTGTACCAAACCAAGTTCATTTTGATTTCTTCATTTTTATAAGTTTCTCAATATTTTGGGTGAAATTCTGAAACCCATGTCAAAGCTTTGTTATTTAGAGGAAGTAAATGAAAAAAAAATTTTGCTGCTTTGTTTTATCACTCATTCTGCTAGGGCAATGCATCGAGTTTAGGTTTCATGGTATAATTCCATTCTCTGGTAATACAAGGGCTAGAAGACAATTACTTTTTTCCTTTTTTATCCTTTATTGCTTTATAAACATATTTCATTATAGTTGAATTTTTGCCCTTCCTTCTCTACTGATTTGTTTTCTTTTGCTTTAATAAAATCTCATTCTGTGTATCTCTGAAGACTGTGGCTGCTCTTCCTGAACTGCAGCACAATAAAAAAAAGGCCTTTAAAAGAATGAATGTCCATTTACAAGCACTAGAATGACATTCCCAGAGAACAACTGCTTGTCTACAAAGGGAAGTTAGGTACAAATAATTAACAACTGCATTAATAATGCAATAGGTGTTTGAGATTAATTGCCTTTACTGACTGTGCAGTTTAAGTCTTTGCAGCACTTCAGATTAATTGTCCAGCTTATTCTTCCCTGATTTCATTATATATAGACATCTCAAACCATCTTATTTGTTTTGGTTCAGGACAGGACAAGTTCTATGCTATTTTGTCAACTTCACTCTGCCTATCACCTTCAAATGGACAAGACAGCCCTTCTAGTGAGAATATTCCTTGAGTCTTTCTGAAAACAGTGTTTCTTTCTATATTGCACAGGAAGAATCTTTATAGGTTTAGCTTTGGTGGGTTTAACTTCTATGACTATTTCTTCACTCTTGATTTATAGAAATGGCAAATAAGAAAGGTGGTTTGGCTTTATTTGTAGCTGTATACACCATTTGAAGCTGGAACTGTATTCTGTTGCAAAGGTTCTCTGATTTTGTACCACAGCAGTTCAATTAGCTGGAAATTGTGTTACTCATTTATTTAAATATTTAAGATAATTGTTCGTAAAGACCATAATCACCTATACAGTGGTCTGTGGTATTATTTTTTGTCCTAAAATTTTATACTTACTTGCCATCAGCAATGTTGACTGTTCTGAAAAGAGGATAGTCTTCTGGGGCAGGTTTTCCATTTTGGTCTTCAAACAGGAAGACAGGGGATCTACCAACTTCAACACCTACTTGCTGAATTCCTTGCTCATTGTAGATAGACAGAAGGAAGGACTGGATACCCTTTTTAGGCTTTACTGTCATTAATATTGAAAAATCTTCTGGAAAATCTCCACCTGTAAACAAAGTGATATATACAGTTACAAATTCAGAAAAGATGAAACCATTCTTTAAAGGTTTACATTTTTCTATAATCACAGAGGATCCCACATACAAACTGTTGGGGTCTTCTAATTCTCCTAAATGAATACACAAATAATCACGCCAGGAAAATTTTTTCTCTCTTTTTTTTCTTTCTGGTTTCGCTTTAATTCCTGAAAGATTTACCTTAATGGTTCTTAAAAACATGACTTGTAAACCTATTGTGAATTTATGTAATAATACAATATATGCAAGAACTATGATGGTTCCACATTCATTATTTCTTCTATTCATCTTCTTTTTAGCAATCTTCTAATTTAAAAGCTTGCACTACAATTTCACTCAATAAGTATCTATATTATAGCAAATATGTTCCCAGGCACTTCATCTCCCTTGATAACATTTGTTTTAATTTATCTCTCACAATATATATTTGAGTCCTTCTAGAATAACATTGTGCATAACATTGAAAAAATTACATAACTGGTTTTATTTAATAGGAGCTTTAGGCAATATCAAAGAACACTTAATTTTAATTTATTCCCTGATGCTTTCTCTTTGAAGTAGAGATGATATATCAATCGTTGTTTCATCCTTTACAACTAGAAATAAACAAAATTAAAAGTGGGTATGGCTTGTTTATAAAGGAAGGACTGAGGTTTGTACTCAGTACTGCTCCTGTTGAATCTAGTGGTAAATCTGCATTTCACTGGATGTGAAAGTCTGTTAGGCTTAATAACAAATGAAGTGTAAGACTGAGATTCTAAAATTCAGAATAAACACTGGATCTGTGTGGATTCAGCTGCAATTTGACATGCAAGAAATACACAGAATCTAATCGTAATGTTGGCAATGAATGTAACTGTAACTTTGCATGTGTGAGAGTGGGTAAAATGTTCTTAAACATTTTAATAATATAATACAGTAAGTTCTAATAAAATAATATGTTACATTTTTGTAATAAATAAATGTATGTAAGACTTCAACATCAAAAGCCGATTTAGGAATTGCTTCTTCCAATGGAGAAAATATAAGACTGTTTCCAAGATGAGTCTTGTGGGAAAACTCTTTCGTGATTCTACGGAGCCTTCTGTGAGGACAAGGTATTGATGGCATTAACTCTTTAGTTACAAAATGCATAAAATCTTCATTGCTTTTTAAATGACATACTACTCTTCTAAACCACAAAATCCCTAGTCTTACGCTTATTATATTGTCTGCTGCAATGTTGTTTTATGTGCTTTCTACCATCTTTTTAACTTTTTTTCATAGAAGGTTGTTGAAACACTGTAGTAATATAGACCACTTTAGAGCTTGTTTTAACATCTTATTTTGAAGGGATCAAAGCTCAATAAATAGGAAGCATTTCATTTACTCTGGTGAGCCTTTGGTCAAGTTTTTTAATGACAAAGTAAAGCTGCTAGTTTACACATTAAACTGTACATTATACCTTTTAACATCAGAGTAAAGAGATGTAAAAAAAGGAAAAGAAAGAGAAAAGTTGACTGTCAACAAAGGCCAAAGAAATTATTTGAAAAGCACTAAACACTTGCCCTGTCTGCACTGTTAATCTGAAAGATATGTTGAAAATGCTTATGGCAGGTGACACTAATTCAACCAGTCTGGGCATGTGCTCTTCAAACAGATAACATCCTATGAAAAAAACCTGGAAGCTTTCTAAGAAAGATAGCTGAAAATGAGTCATGTGCCTCAGTTCAGTAGTTTCTGTTATTATTGCTATGACATAATATTCCCAAATGTTTTATCTTGCACCTACATCATGTAATTATAAGTAAATTTCCTCCAAACACAGTTTTGATAGAAAAAGTAAAAAAATGAATGACATTCTAACATGTAAAACTTTATGTATTGCTATTTATATATAGTTCTTTGACACATGTCTGGAATAGTTATTGAAGTCTTCTCAACTACTTTTAAATTTCTTGTTTACTGGTATGGTTCTATTTGAACTATAATCAAAAATAACAATAATAATTGGAGGGGAAAATTGCTAGAAAAATCTTTGTATATTTCTGGGTTGCCACTCCTGTCATTCCTATATGCTTTTGTAAAAGTTAACTAAGAGCATATAAACAAACAATACAACAAAAATCCAAGCAGGTATCTTTACAATTACATAATGCCTTCCAGTCAGTGAAATCAATGCTTATTATATTCTGGAAAGTTGGAAAATATTATCAGATCCATTTTTAAAAGATGGATATATTGATGCTCCCAGCTTTTGCCATTCAGAGATCCCTTTGAGCTACAGTAGCTAAAAGATACGTATACTTCCTGATGAGTTACAGGAGTTAAATGAAGGCAAGCATAGGATGCATTAGAACTTGTATTGTTTAGCTAAAATGATGTCTCACAATTTGGTCTTATCTGGGATATCTTCTGTAGTCTTTCCACTACTACAGAGTGTGAGTGAGTAATGCTTCTTTATTTGTCTCCTGCACACAGAAGCGTTACAACAGATTGGTAAAATCAAGCAAACTCATTCCAGTTGTAAAGCAGAAACTGAAAGCATTAATAAGAAGAGCACCTAAATTAAGGCAGTCAAAGGCTATAGAAATTTAGATGTCAGCCAACAACATGAGGTACTTATTTGTTCTGGCATTCAAGAATCATATGAACAGTTATTACTGCAGCTGCCAAATCTCTTTATGCTACGATTCGATTCGTGAGTAAGTGCAAGACAACCCAAGCTCTCAGACTTCCAGCTCTAGACTCTCAGGCTTTGATTTAGCAGAAGGTGCTTGTACTGTTCTAAACTTTCAAAAATACCAGTGATTCCAAGTCAATTTAATCTTCTGTCCAGTTGTATTTCAATGCTCATTTAAAGTTTTTTGTTTTACCATGTGGCTTTAGTGACACACATTGTAAAACTCAGAATATAAATGTGCCAACTTATTACACTGTGCAACTTGTGCAGTTTTTCAATACAATGGATCATTTTTGTATTTTTTAAAGAAAGAGCAGCCCATATTCTGCTAACCTTACTTAGGTGAAGTAGTAATTAATTATACACATAGTCACACTAATATCAGTGAAATATTGTAGACTGTAATGTGCCATTCAGTGAATGATATTTTCAGCTGGACAGCTCTGTTAACTATATGCATCTTAGTTGAGAGGATATATTAAAAACTGAAGAACTGTGTTAAAAAATAATATAGATATTATATCTGTAGTGAATTTTGCTTTGATCTTCTTCCATGAACAGAAAAGTAGACTGATGAGTTAAGTGGACATGTAAGTTATGCTTGAACTGTGTATAGCCGTTTCCCATGTTGCTCTGGGAACGCACTATTATTACAAAATAATGTTCCACACTCTTATAGATCTTGGATGATATCTACATGATTGCTACTTTGAAAGACAAAAAAGGAAGTATTTTTCTTTCCCAATGTCTAATCTGTATGTTTATAGAGAGACTTTTTCAAACTCTGCATGATGTATCAAAGCAGAAAAATTAAATATTCCTCAATTTTCATTTTTAATATTCTTATGATCATTTTCCTCAACAGTTTGGGTCAAGTGACAAGTGACAGCAAAATAATGGAATAAAAGTCTCTCCTCAACATCTGAAGAATCTTTTCCAAATTGTGATTATTTCATTCTAGAGAAATTTGAGAGAAGATAAAATCACATTACCTGCCATCCACAACTAGCCTTGTTTGTTTAGTCCCCCAAATACCCAGATACTCTTAGTTAATTCTTAACAGATGGTACTCCTGGGAATGATTTTGCAATGGCTAACCACAACTCATTTCTACCACTGCAGCATTACTCCAGGAAGTACTGCTTTTAAATGGACTGAAACTGGAGGAAACTTGCCAAAGCCACCAAATAAGCTTTCCATCAGACAGCATCGTGAAAGAACAGGTAATATGGCTTACAGACCAATTCTGCCAGTGACACAGAATTTGATGAAGAGCTTTTTAACTGAAGCCAATAAAAACTGATTCATTCAGTGGATAAAGAGCATGTCCTGTCATCCGTATGCAGGCCCAGCTCTAGGGATAACAGAATTGTTTTGTGGTATTGATGATGGACTGCATGCTGTGCTTTAGATACCATAAAAACATAGGCAGTAAGATAATCTACCAAAGTAATAGCTTTCTGACAATCTTACCTGGGTACAGCTGCTTTGTTGGGGCACTCAGCTGTGCAGTTTTTGAAACTCTGTAGGCAACATCCGATCCTTTTGAATCCCTCCTGTTTGTGCAAAATCCTGCTGTTCTTGATACTCCTTCTGGTGAATTGTGAAATTCTAATGCTTTTAGCACATCAACAGGTTCAGCTGGCAAAGGAAAAAAACCCCAACAAAAAGAATTACTCATCCTGCATCTCTACAGTATGCAGCCTCTAAAAAGGATATTAATTTCATTGCAAAAGTATATGTGTAATCATAGCAGTAGCTGCATCCTATTTTGATTTATTGCAGATTACTCCTACACCAAAATTTTATTTTAAGAGGATTATTCATTTTTAAATATATGAGTTCATCACATCCAATGTAATTGTTATGCTCCAATTTTCAAACTACTTGACTAGACTGAAAATCACCAGTTCCCAAATGCAGAGAAACTTGGTGATTGAAACTTACAACACATTCTTTTAATGAGTGATTTCTAAGAAGCAGAACTGATTTTAATAGGGCACAAAAGTATCAGAAGTATTCAGCTACAAATAATCTACTATCAGAAACTCGTCTGTTGCTCACATTAAAATATATTCTGATTACATATGATTGCTTTCTCAGACAAAAAGTTATAAGGAAGAAGCTAATCTTGTTTCTCATTGAGTTAGAGAAAGAAAAATGTACCTGCTTTGCCTGCAAGGAGTCAATGGACTGAATCACAATCTTTCATTATTTCCAAGTTAAAATCCAAATGGACTTGATTTGTACTTTAGAGCCCAAGTACAATCAGGTTGCATTTATGCTCAGAGTCTAACAATTTAAAGTTGAAATCCAGAGCTGCTATTGCACTGATATTCATACATTTTTTTTTTTTATAGATAATATATAAATAAAAAAGCCAACAACAAAGCTTCAATCTATAAAAGTTCACCATGGCAAAAGGGCCAAGTACTGAAAGGACAAGCACTTCAACAGAGGCAGTGAGAGAATACAGTTTGCCTACTGTATATCTTTTCTCTTAGAAAAAAATAAGGTGTTCATTCTCATACTCCCTACAGATCATGGCTTCAGTAACTTTTTATTTTTGAGTGGAAACAGAATTTCAACAGACCATTTTTTCACTTGGACTATTCTGCATTTTTTGTGTTGGTGAACTCATAACCACTTTACATAGAAAGACAAAGTTTTACATGACTTTCAGTGTTAAAGCTGAGAAATGTGTTTGGTAAATCTGACCCTTCTTCATGTTTTTGAACTGCACTGTGGCATTAATTATAGCTAATTTATTTTCTTATGTGTCAACAAATATCAACTTAAGGCCCAAAATTCACTGTGTGCAAATATTCAACTGTTTGCAAACAACTATTTGCAAACAACAAGTGAAAGAGTGTAAAAACATAGGCAAAGTGATATTCTGATTACACTCACTGATAGAAACATATCTACCTTTTTCTTAGGTAGATGTCACATTTGTATATTCACTATCAATAACAGATGTGAACAAAGTTAAGTTTAACCAGCTCATCCTATTCATCTCTTGGCATTGCCAAATATGAAGAACTCAACTTTGTGGTTAAAGTATATTCTTTAAAAACAAAATCTGAGGTTTTCTCAGCCTAGAATGCACATAACTTGTCTTAAAATATATTCAGAAGAAAATGCTTGTGAGCTTCTTTAATTTTTTTTCACATCACGCAACTTCTCATTTCCTTTTTCCATCAGATCATGTTATCACATATAAACCCAACAGCTAATGTTTGTTGCAAGCTAATACATTTTGAATGAATGCTACAGTATACACCTGAATTTACTTAAAATCTACATACCCTGCAGATTCAAGAAATTATGTTTAAACATTCTAAAAAGAAAAGTTTCAAGAGCATGCAAATTCTGAAACAGTCTTACCTCTCTGTTAACTACTGACTAAATGATTTTAATGGATATAATGTATTCTCTATAGGTATTCAAAACAATTCTAAAATTACTACCATACTGAAGGAACTGCCACACTTTTTTTCTGGTAATGGATGGCTATTTTTGCAGTACCTCTAATAATTTGAACCAGTAAAGTAATGTAGAACCAGTCACTGGAAATATTAGGAAAAATTCCAAGTCGCTGTATAAGTCAACCACTGCTACATTCCTTTTTCCTTTGCTCTATTCTATAATTTATACCAGATTCTTCATTATTTTTTTGAATAATGGCTGTTCTTTGCCTGGCTGACTGGGAGAGTATTCACCCATAAACAAGATTATTCATTACTCCCTGCTAGCTCTGCTGCTAAAAAGCTTCCAGACAAGAAACAGAATAGTAATAGAAGAGAACAATCTGCAAACCACAAACTCCAAATAATAAGAACAAACATTTTGTTAATAGTCCATAGATGACATTTATTTCTGCAAACTGTGATTCACAAAATGTAAATAGCAAAAACATTAGTCAGTTTACAAGGATTTCTAGAAATGTAACTTGTCATAGAAATTACAAGTTATATGAAGTAACTTATGCAAAAGAGGCAATTAGTCTATCTCCAGATATAATATGGCTGACTTACTAAATATTTACAGATCACAAGTAGCAGATACTGCTCTCCTAATTTATATAAAAGATTTCAGATAGCCACTCCGACCAATAGTTAAAAAGTAAAGAAATTCTTTAGAAGTCTTTAGATAAACCAGGCAGGAATGTATAAGGTTTAATATGCTTCTTCACAAAAATTTGCTTTTGATAGAAACCTACATATCATTCAGTCTATGGAATAAACAGACTGAGTTTGTGCCTCTTCCTCATAAATGTTTTTGCAACATTCTTGTGTGTGTCATTATTTAACCCAGGCTTGACTCTTACCAAATGCCCAGATTAGGATGCAACCAATCCTATATTTCAGCTGGGAGGTAGCAGGCCTGGAAGTCTCCTCACAGCTGTTATTGCCACCTCCCAGCTGCAAACAGGGCTTACTGTGTAAAGCACTTCTCCCCTACACTCGTGTGTCATGCACAGGGCTACCACATATTGGGGTTTCTGCAGGAAAACCCTCTTTTTGCTAGTGGAAATTTCGTCTCAGTGAATTCCAGGATTTTTATTTACATTTTCTGGAACTATGGCAACCTAGCTGGAACAAGTGTTCAGTAGCCCTGACCAGGCTGCCATGACATTAGTATCAAAATTCTTGATGAGTTCACTGTGCCTGTTCAGATGATCTGCTCAATGCCTCTACAGAAAGCACTAGGCACAGTTGCTCTCAATATGTCGCAAAGCACACACACGTAGGAATCCACTCAAAAATAAACAGCTCTTGAAAAGCAGCAGTGTAAACCAGCAGTGTTCAGAGCTGTCCTGTTTGAAGTATAAAAGACGATGAGAAGTCCTTGCACAGTCAACACTGGCCTGCTTAGAAGACTGGGGTGGAGAGGTAGGAAGACAACTCAGAGAGTCAGGGAAGAGCATAGTCAGGAAGCTATCAGCTGAAACTGTGGCTTCTCTCTGCCAGATTCTGTAAGTTCTGCAGTGCTCAGTGTCACTGTATCCTGGGAGCTTCAGCTCTTCCTGAAAACTGCCTCTTCTCTAGCATTCTGCTCCCACACAATTTCTGGGAATGGTTAAGAAATAGCCAGAAACAGCACCGCTGCTAAGGCCATGCAGTTGCCTGCTTCCATGGTCCACAAATTAAGATTACAACTTGTTTTTATACAGAGCAACATTAATGTAACCCATATATCGGCAGATCTAGGGTCTCTCACAAGAATTTCCTTAGAGTGCATAAAGCAGCTTGCCTAAATGATTTTACCTTCTAGTCTAATTTTCTTGGATAGTTTTCTCTTAAGTAAAGAAAACTGCAAATTAATGATATATGATCTAACGCTTTTGCATCCTTCTGATTTGGTGCTAAGATTTAAGATGGCAAGGAAATAACCAACAAATAAGTGTCATGCAAACAGCTCCGTTCAGCAGTTCTTGGGGTGCAGTTAATGCTCCTTATGAAACCTTGACATCAGCTTTGAAAACTCAACTCTGTTTGCCATGGCAAATTTGACAAAATACAAGAACCAGACCCTAAAAGTGGGTCCTTTCATGCAGATGTTTATGGCCACACTGCACTGCTGCTTGAAGGCCACCTCCTGCAGGCAAGCCAGACAAAGCCACAAGATAACCCTTTGAAAAGAAGCCTGTGTTCATCAGGGCAAGCCTGCATTTTTCAGATTAAGCTCTCCTGAGTTTCAGACTGCAATCAAAAAGCAAGTTTCCACTGTCCTACTTTTCCACTGATGGAGAACAAACTGCAAGAGATCATTCTTCTCACTAAATATTATAGTGCAAAGTTCAACAGCATATGTCCTTGATTCAAAAAAGTTCAGAGAGACATGTGTGACTTTCACTGCCACTAACAGACTACAGAATAGCAGCCAGATGAGAACTGTTTAAAAGTGCTGGGATTTCTGGAATGGCAAGAAGAATTCTTAAAAAATCCCTTTTTAGAACACAGAATTGTGTGAGATGGGAACATGAGTGCCCTAGTATCTTTCAAGACACCAAACTGTCAATCATTTAGCTCCTGCATAAGTTTTTGTTTTTCAAACATAAAGAAGGTAAAGCACAAAAAAAAAATAAAAATAAAAAAATTAGTGGTGTAACATCTCAAGACCTGAAATAACTTGTAACTTGCAATATTTAAAATTGTAGAGCCAAATTCTGGTCTTCATTATTGTGGTGTGACTGAAGTACATCCATTCACTCAATAAGCTTTCCATATTTGTAGTGGTATGGATAAGAAAGAACATTTATTCTAGAGCATTTCATATTAAATATAACTCCAAACCCATATTTAATCTTCCTTTGCTTTCCTTTTAGCTTTCTTCCACAGGAACTAAATAGGAACCTTAGGGGGAAAAAAAAAAGACAGATTGACAGAAATATAAAATCTTCTAAGCCACTTTAAATGGTACTAAAATATGTGTAAAAGCATGCTAACTAAGAAGAAGAAAGAAAAAAAAACTCCTGTCAACATATCTCTGCTGGAAATTAAAGGATTCAGCAGAGTTAAGCAGTTATAAACTGGAAACTAGATCACACTTTTACACTGCCAGGCCAGGACAGAATATCAGGAGTGAATTACATGAGGGAAACGTCATGGTTTTTTCTATTTGTCTGGAGAGGAGGAAAATGCATATAAAAACTGACTTCCACTTTTGGTTAGCATTTTCAAGCCTAGGCTTCCTATACATACAATGATACGTTTATTTTAAAGGCTATGACAATGCATTCTATTCAATGAATAACCACATCTTTCAAAAATATAATGCAATTATAGATTGAAAAAGAACCTCTGTAAAAATCTAGACTACATTTTGATCATACATTCACAGTTAAAAATATCATAGCTTTCATTTCATTCCACAATATCTAAATTGAAATAATATCTGTGATATATCATTACTATTAATACTGATACTACATATATGGGTCAAATTCTGATGCCTTTATATTGCATTATACCTAACAACTACTGCCATTGTTCAATGTGATTTTTTCTGGAGTTAAGTGGAAGCTGGTGAAAACAGCAGATTCATTTCTGATAGGTTATACTGACATAAATATAAACAACACTTCTCATACAAGATCAGAGGACTTGCTTCCTTGACTTCCTGATACATTTGAGCTGGAATCTATTACGTAATATGGCTCCTCCTCTCTCTTGGTGGAAACTGTCCATGGAGGAGGTTCCCAGGGACAATACAGGTAACGATATCAGAGAAACGAGGGACTGAGAAACTGTACAACAATGCAGAAACTGAAGTCGTTTGGACACACAGTCTGTGCTGATGACTTATTCAATATGTAACATCAAGCTTCCTTGTCTTAAGGATGACCTCATTTTTCAGTATAAATGCTTAGCATTTCCACATCTCTCTATAGGAATGCTTCTTGCAGGTGACCACATAAACCTAGATAAAAGGATATACATTACAAGACAGGGACAAGTTGTATCAAATGCAAGAAAATTTGCATCGGAATGGCCAGGTCTCGTTCATAACATATGGATTCATTTAAATGTAGATGGTAAATAAATGCATGGTGGTTAATCGTATCTTCTTAGTTTCTAAAATATGTATCCTGTCTGTAACTGAGATCATGGCAAACTTAATATCTTAGTAATAGGCAATAAAATTTCTTGTTTGTGCTTCAGCAGCCACCATCAAAATTCTGCATTGTGATAAAGCCCATCTGACCCTCCAAAGGCAAACTGTACAGAACACAAAAAAGATGGATCAACAGTGCACCTAATGGCAGCAATGTTGCCTTTGGAATTACACCAGTAGTAATCATTTTGGATAAAAGAGTAAAATCTATACATATTATCTTTCTAGGTACAATCATGTTGTAAGGTTAATTATCTTTATTTTAGTGACTTTGCATTTATGAAAATGTTTTGATTTACAATAGATGCTTTTTTACAATTTTCTAGCTACTGATCAACTGCAGCAATGATCCAAAACCAAAAGAAGTTCTTCATATAGGCTTACTCAAATTGGATAGGTTTACTCAAATCAATGTAGTGAATGACATTAATGGAAATGCTAGGTATGTAAATGTTAGGACATTAACACACACTGAAAATAGAGCTCTACTGTTTCACACAAGTAGAATGTTCTGTCCCATATCACTCTAAGCAGCTAATGTATATGTTTCAATAAATTTACATTTAAGTATATGAAACACTTGAGCTCCTGTTTCTTAGCACACATTTCAGCTTCCACTCACAGTATCTTACTAGTAATTTAAGCCTGTTGCTGTCACAAATCAATTGACAAATTCTGTATCAGATTCATTTCATTGATAGAAAATGACCTGGACACTCTCTTACTAGGAATTTTTTATCTGCAGAAGAAAAAAAATTCTGCATGCTTGTGAGTGCTTCCTCAGAAATTCTTTTTTAATGCATATAGGCTAATTGGTTATCAGATAGGTTTCTAACCAGCCTTTCCTACATAAAACTGTATTGAGAAACAGTTTATAGGTCAGTTCCATGAGTGGCTACAATTCCGCGCTACTGTGGATCTTACTCAGTATTTCATGTCTTAGATCTTAAGAGGTCAAACATATAGAGTGATCCTATCACAGATGCATGCAGTGGTCCTCAGTAGACTTGGAATACATGCAGATTGGACAGGTATTATTCAGCGAATTGAGAGTTCGAGTGAATTTGATTATCCCTTAAGAGAGAACCAAAGAAGCCAGAATGGACAACTGTGCTTCTTATCTAAAAGGTCCCATACCTTGAGTTTTCTTCTATTCTACACAGAACATACTGCGAGTCCCTTAGAAGCTGCAGTGAGAAATCAATATAGCCCTGAACCTTTTCAGATAGGCTATACCAAACTTGACATCTATTATCTTTCTATAAACTGTCCGGCAAAGCATTTTTAGCTGCAGTGAAAGCTGCTAGTGACTAAGGACCAAACAGTTCAAGACAGACTTTTACTGAAGATAGGGTATACAGAGGAAACGATCATCTGCATTTTCAGAAGGAAAGACTTCACTGTCAGGCCTCGAAGTAAAACTCTCCAGGACTGACAGGAAAGTGACTGTGGTGGCAACTTCTGGCTACAAAATTCATTCCCATAAGAAATTGTTCAGGGGATGACTCATTTAGATGAAAATATTTTTCTTTCTGTTCAAATGCCTAATAAAGCATAGAAGTTGAAATTCTATTATATTTAGATTTTGGTCTGGTAACTCCTGGGTCTTAGTCTCTTAATTTTATGAGAAAGTTCAGGCACAATGATCCTTCCCTATTTAAAGGCTATGTTCACCTACATAATTTACAAGATGCTCCCAGATTACATACCGGGGGACATACTTTAAATGCAAATAATAACAAAACTCAGGGGGAAAAAAGCCAGTATTCTTTACTTTACAGATACACCTTAGCAAACTGAGTGTGCAACTGTTTGCTATACTGTTAATAAATTTGGCAACTGTGGCTCTTCCTTTTTCAGATATAGCAAACCGTCTTTTTATAATAAACAGTATTATATATTTTTCAGATATAATAAACAGATAACGTCTCGAGTTATTGTAATTCTTCAGCAACATCCTTCTTTTGATTAATGTGGAAGTGAAAATTTATCAGTAATGACTCCACAAATAGCCTGTAAGAGTTACAATCAATAACTCGTAATTGGTGAGATACAAACCTGGAGTAGAAAAGAGCTTAATTTGCCCCAGTAAAAAGCATTATCTGAGAAATTTAAGAAGACTAATGTTTCTAAATTACTATCATTTTACTTCATATTTTTCCATGGAAATATGTTTCATTCTGCCAGTAATCTGTTCCAATGGAACCACCAGAAAACTAAAACTTCAGTGTTGAAACATTAATCTTCAATTCTAAATGGAGTGTTTTTTTTAAAGTTTAGTCCAGCTTCATTTCACTGTGACAGATCATTTAAAGAGTAGAAGCTATTATAGCCTAGTAGGCTAAAATATGCATATTTGGTGGGTAATGATGAAGGAACTCCTTATATCTGTGGACAAGACTTTCAAAATAGGCTACCTATGGTTAGATTTCTAGGTATATATTTAGGAACTTAAATAGAAGGTACTGCTGCTCCACAGTTTTTTGAACCTATGCTACCTATTAAAGGCATAATAGCCTACAGTTATTTAGTTTATTTACTTTTCTTAAATTTTGAATCTTCATCGCTATAAGTGCTCATTCTAAGGGCTCTCCATGTATTCTATAGGTGAGTAAGGGTAAAAACTACTATGATGAAGGTTTCTAACTGACACTCATTTGACAGTCCAAGTCTTAATGAATGTAAGAGGTGAAAATATTTTCATGAACAAGAACTCATACGAAGGGGTAACTAGTCTTCAGTTTCTGCTGTTGACCTCTCAGAACAGTGCTGTCAGGCCAGAAGAAGGGAGAAAAGTTTTTCTTTTAAAAACAGTCTTAAATACAGATTGTGTCAAAGTTCTTCTACATAGGTCTATTTTAGCTACCATTTGCCAAGCTGTTTCAGCAGTTCTCCTACTGTGAAACCTGATAACTTTTCCCCTCCTTGCATTCCTTCTCCCAGATTATTGGTCCAGTTTCTGATTCTATCAACAATCAGCAAGCAGTTTCGTTTACCAGCTAGACCTAAGTTTGCTAGAGCAGGAAGAGAGTGAATGCTGCCACTTTGCCAAATTATCAGTAAGGAAATCTTTACTAGCAGTGTTAGAATCTGGATTTGTTAAACTGTTAGTTTGTTGACCTTTAGGATACAAGACCCATCTATTATCAGAAATCTGTTCTATTTCTAATGTGATAGGAATATTTTTGCTCTTATTTTACCCTTATGCACTTTTACTTATTGTGGGCAGCTATGATGGGCATGCTTTAAAAACAGAAATACATCTAATTATTATTTTCTGTACTTATTAACTTACTGTGTCTTCATCTGTTAAGCATTAATACAGGGGTAAACATCAAAAAGCAGGAATTCAAAAGCATGTTATGCCCAAAATGCTTCATTGAGCTTACCAGTTCTTAGAAGGACTCTACTGCCTTCCCACTGCAGGCTCTGGTGTCTGTATCCCAAGCAATGATTCCCTGCAGTTCTGCCATAGGTGTCTAAGCACTAGAAAAGGATCAGGCACTCTTCTGTCCTTAGCATTTCCTACTGGCTAGCTCTGGGCAGATCTGCACTTCCTCACAGTCTTTTGGGATTGGCAGTCTGAGAATCGCCTGTCTCGCAACTCTCTACTGAGAGCTCAGACACATTAACAGAAGACTGTTCTGGGAGCAAGCATGAAAAGCATCGGTTCTGCAAGTGTCCTTTGTGAAGGTTCCTATACTTTTCATAGATGTTAACCAAAGGGCTTTACAGAATTGGATAATATGAACTCTCTGTTTTCTGGGCTGCAAAACTGAGTTACAGAGCATCTTCTAGGTACAAAAATCAAACCAATTAAGCTGCCTAAAGTAATTACATAGTGCTCCTGAAAATCAAGCTGGTTTTTTTCTAGGTACCTAAATATAAATTTATGAGATTAACTGAATAGATATTGCCCATGTATATATTTCTAGAGACATACTTTAAGGTTGATTTACCTGTTAAAAATTTTCCTACATGTTAGCTTTTAGATGAATTATGTAATTGGGATCTTGGCTGGTGACAATTTTGGAAAAAGGTGTTATTGCAGTAATTTCATATTTAATGATTACAAGAACTAGAGATTATCCAGATGCATACAGGAATGTTTTAACCAGCCTATGATTGACTATTTCACCAACAGAGGGCTTGCGTAGAACTGCTCAGAACTGGCTACTTCTGTTTCCACACCAGTTATTTGAAAATTTTTCATTGACTTCCTATGCCGCAAAATTTGCTAAATACATAATAGTATTTCAAAGACAATAAAGACAGTCTATGCATATATGGGATGCATTTTTGATACTCACCAAGTACTAACTATATCTCTTTTTCAAGACCAATCTCTAACACTCATACAGTAAAAAAGAAAAACAAACACTAAAAAGCTCTTAAACCCCATACTGAAACCAGTGGAAAACCTGCCTATATCAACGACACACTCAGATCTTTAATAAGGTTAGCTTGCAGGCTGGTTTCTGTTACATTGCACAATTTTGGAGTGTAACCTAGATTTTGAGATTGACATTTCATATTTGCTTTATATATTTTGCCACAACACATGACTTTTTTATTACTGAAAAACCTCTTTGAGACTAGATAGGTTGTACTTTTAGCACTTGTTCAGCAACATTGACTACAATCAAGCACTAAAGACCTGATCCTGATTCCATAAAATGTTTCACTTGTTACCCACAAAAGATTGGGCTAGTTCATCATCTGGTGCAGACCTGTATTGGTCCATCAGTTTACAATATTTTAACATCTGTCTCAATACTTCTGTGGAGTTATTCCTATTTTACACCACAGTAGATTATATCAGAACTGCAGTCCAAGTGTCTAACTATGTTGAGGCCTCTGCTAAGATTTAAAAAGTTCTTTTTGTACAGACAGTGGAGACAGTACTTCCAACTGTGAAAGTCAGCAAAACAAGTATTAAATTCTTGGAGTATCCTGTTTCTTTTACCGTATCAAAAAAAGACACAGTCTAAAAATGGTCACTGCTACAGGAAGAGACAAGGTATTCCCTCAGCAGTTAAGCATGAAAGAAATCAAGCCCACTTAAAAGCTTTGTCAGTCAAGGTATTTATTCAGAAATAATTCCAACAGACTTCAAAAACATCTTCTAATAAATGGGAGTTTTCAAATGTGGAACATTTGTACATTTTTCAGCAATAAGCATAGAAAAAACGCAAAACACAGCTAAGCACAAGATTTACAAATGGTGCCATTTAAAGTATTTAATTTGATAGGGAAACAACTACATGATTTTTTTCAAATCATACAACTAAAAACTTTCACCATACTTTCACTGGTGTCGAGGTATTATCTCCCTTCTGAGAGCAATGCAAGGAAATCAGACCCAATTCTGCATCCTACTGATATTAGCAGGAATTCCACTTAAGCAGACAGCAAAGTTGTAAACCCTTGAATTTTATTTTTTTAATAAACTATGAACAACCTATCAGCTTACTATGATAATTTGAGTAAATACACAGGTAAGGAACAGAGTAGGTAAAACTTAGACTACAGTAATACTTTAACAATGTGACCATAATTTGACTCATAACTAAGTTAATTCATATTACAGACGAAGCTTAGCTGCCAGTGACATTATTCATAGCACAATCAGGATCTTCATTTTTTTAATCATAATTTATAATACATCTTTCAATTTCCTTTGCAGCAAATACTTTACTTCCATAATATCAGCTCTGCCAAGTAACTTCTGTTTCACATACTGTATGCATTAACACTTTGACATACAGTGAAGTCCCAGACCTAGAATTTGTAAAGGTTTTTACAACCCCTTATGTGTGATAATGTGCTAAAAAGAATTTAAGTTCTGCCAGATTTTACTACTATTGTAATAACAGGGTCAACAATTAATCCTTACATTTACAGTCTGTAAACTTGGTATTTAATACTGAGTAGTACAGTTATAAGCCCTTGCAACAAGCATGTGTGTTCACCTAATTCCTTTTAAGCCACTGCTCTCTATTGTGTCCATCCAGAGGGCAAATCTTTATCACTGCATGAGATTTCACACTCTTAGAACATTAGAGATTTCTCCCAAGCTCTGCTTAATTTATTCCCCCCTATTATCAACAAATACTCAGAACCTATTATCAACAAATACTCAGAACAACAATAAATTAACCAATGCTGGGAGGATTTCTTCTGAAAAGAAGCAGAGAGAGCTCTACAGAGAAAAGAAAAGCAACTTCTTAATCTTGCTGGCAGATGGAAACCCTACTGTTCACCACTGTACAAAACAAATCCAGGAGAGACATAATTGCTCCAGTGTGTTTTAGGTATAACTTCACTTCAGTAGTAATGTCATGGCTCTTTTATTATGCTGCAACCTTGTTAGAATTAAGGGCCCTATTTGGAGGAGACCAAATAACTTTGGGCAAGACAATTGTGCAACTGAGTACCACAACTTCTTTCCTACATTTTACAACTGCTACAGACACCAATTTTAGCAACAATGTCTGTCTTTTTTTTTTTTTTTTGTAACTATCCATCTGATAACCAGAAAACACTGTAGCACCAGGAAAGGTTTTATAGCAAAGATTATTTTTTCTAGTGACATTCCAATAGCAGGTGCTAGGCACAGAGATCATTTCAAGCCAAAACCACTGAATATTTGAACATTTGTGGGTATTCTATATGTACTTATATACAGTTACATTTGTTAAGATATACACAAAACTGAAGTTGAGAAACTTCTTTTCTGCAGGGCTAGTAAAAAGATATAGTTTCCTGCAGCCTGAATAGTCCTTTCTGGGATTCTTGTGAAGTCTCCTTCTAAAGTAAATGCAAAGATTCATGCTCTAGAGAATCTACAACACATACCAGTCATTTTTCTGTGTCAGATGTCTGCTGCTGAAGCTGAAATAATTATTTTACCTTAGAAACAATTTAAAAAATCTAAATCATATAGCAAAACAGACATATACATGCAGGTCTCTCTTGCACTATACTGGGAAGACTGGACCATTTCACCTGCTGATCCCTGGGACTCAGAAAAACTTCAGCTAGGACCACTAGCTGAATCTAGTGAAATCACCCTTTGTTTAATCACTTTTGCTCACTTTGTGAATACCCATCTGAGAAACCCCTGTATGTCCTCTGTTTCTGAAGGTTAATGGCATTTTGATAAACTAAAATCAGCACACAAGACTATTTCACTGTAAAATAAAGGAACAACAAAAACGTTTATATTCTTTTTCAACCTTAAAAGTGAATTGATCAGTTAAAATCAAAAGTGCTTTACATCACTAACAGTTCTGAGAAGAGATTCATACTTTTCTAGTTTAAAACACCTTTTTGTACAAGTTTAGACTAGCCAGATACATTAAACAGTTTTCATTCAAGAAACAGATCTGTATCTTCCCAGTGCAACTTACTAAGCAATTACAAACAAGTAACAGTGTTAAGTGTGCATCCACAAAGAAAACTCTCCTTTTGCCATCACTAGTGGGCCCAGTTCTGCATTCCTTCTGCACCTAGAACTCCCACTAGTTTCCAAGCCTGTGTGTGGGAAGTACAAGGAACCTTTGTATTTCCTAAGATGACTGTAAAAAGTATCTATTCTATATTAGAAACAAATCTGCCTGTTGCTTACAGAAGGTCCAAAGTGTATTTTCTATATATAGCTTCATAGCCTCATTTTCAGTAAGGATTCTTAAATCTTTTTGCACTCAGATTAAGAGCTGGATTTCCATTTGCTTGAAAAAGCTCATAAATAATAAAAAGACTGATTTTTCATTTCTTGCCCATGAAATTTAAATAAGCATCACAATAGTGCATTGATGCCAGGCCCTTACAAAAAATTTATAGTGTTGAAGCCATGCCATTTTGACTAAATGAGTTTATTCATTCCAAACACATTACCAACAGATTAAGTATTAAAGGTGAGGAAGGGGAAAGGAAATCAAAGGATGTCTTTTAAAATACTGAATTTTGTTTGCTTTAGCCAAGTCATAAAGCAAAAATATTTTCTAAAAGGAGCTGCTTAAGAGCTGGTGGGCACTGAGCTGACCAAATATGAGTCACTAGTTTTCCCATTCAGTTGCTTCTCACTTCTGTAACTTTTTCTGCCTAAAGAAGAAATAACTCAAGAGCTCAATCAAATCTTCGCACCCCCTTTCTTGGTACTATGAAAGATACCTCATACTTCTCTTTCTCTTTTGTGTTAAATAAAGAACCTTGAAAAAAAGTCAAGAATTTTAGGAATCTTTTGAGGTTTCTCTACATGGAGTGGATTCTGTTGTCTTAAAAAGAAGTCACTGCTATATGAGTAACACTTTATATGAATACACCATTTCTTTACACAGGGGTATGTAATTTTCTTTACATAGGGGTAGTTTATGAAAAGTCAGTTGAAGAATATAGCATTTAATTTAACAGAGTTTATAAGGGCAATGATTCATATTTTACCCAGCACTGTCATTTAAGTCATATTGTTTACCTGCTGCAGTATGCTATTTTATTTTATTCCTCAATATTTTCCCTCTCCTACTTTCAAATATGAATCATTATGTCCTATTTATCTTTTAACTACTTTAAATAAGATTAGAATACATAAAAGATGATTCAGAAATATCTCCCTTGTACTCTGTTAGGGAAAATAGGTCAAATTCTACTCCCTCTGTAGTCAATGGAAAAACTCTTGCTGACTTCAATAACAGATCAAGCCCTAAACACACAGCTCCCTGTAGTTTCTAAGCAAATGGCATACTGTATTTCAGAAAAGTTCAAGAAGTAAGTTCTTTTCAGAATGCTTCTACAAACACAAGAGGCCTGTAGTTTTATGTTTCCGAAATGTCCTTTACACATAAGGCTAGAGGGAAAGATTTTTAATATAGCTTTTTAATTTAGTAGAGTTATCAAAACCAAATTAGTCTGCCTAATGTTGCTGAATGTATTTCAGTAAGTACCAGATAACTTGTGTTGATTTTTCCTGGGCTGCTTGGGTTTAGATTTTAATTTTTCATTTGCATGCAACCCGTTATGTAAAGATAATCTACATAAATCCTACTTAATTAAGTCAGTTCTACTGTGAATGGTCACATGAAAAGTAGTATAAAAAATCTATCATGCTTTTGCGAACAGTATTGCTTCTTGAAGAAGTTTAGTTTCAACACAGTAATTGAGGAGACACATCCTGGGAGCTCTGCGAGGTTAATTCACCCTGGGTGTAACTCCACTGGGGTCCGTGGAATTGCAACAAGGATGAAATTTGACCCAATCCAATCCCTGTCAGAAACGGGGCCAGCAGGGGGCAGAAGCCTTGATGGATCTGACACCGTCAAGCTTGTGCTCAGGTATAAAGGGCTTGAATGGAAACTGGTCACTTTACTGTGCTCCCTCCAGGACTCCTGTTGATTCAGAAAGTGGGAATTCAGATCGATAAATACCTCGTTAAAATAATAAATGCGTAAAAATTGAACCTTTCTTTTCGGCGAGTTAAACCCCTTCATGGATGTCAGACCCACAAAAACCCCAAAACCTCAATCCCAGCCAGATTGGCCCCCAGATGCGCCTGCGGACTCCAGCGGGAGGGAGGGATGGAAGGAGGGAGGAAAAGGCAGCATTTCCCCCCTCTGTCGGGGAGGAAAGCGCTCCCGCCACCGGAGATCGTACACTGCAGCCCCGCGAAATGTGCGAGCACATCTCAAAGAGCCGGAGCGCCTCGCCGGCGCCCGGATGGGACGGCGCGGCGGGCGGCCGAGGGCTGAACCGTGCCGGGTAGCAGTGCGGAGGGGAGAAGTGCGGGGGACGAGAGGGGGCAGCGATTCCTTTCTGCTGAAGCTGCCTGGCTCTTGTTCCCACTGCAAGTCCCGCGCGGGCTGCACCCTACCCACCAGGTCCACGGACACCTAAGGGACCACTCGACCCCCCCCCCCCCCCCCCGGGGAGGCTGCAAAGGGGGAAGGAGGCTAGGGACGGCGCCCCGGCTCTGACACCGCCCGTGTGGAGCCCAGAGACCGTCAGGCTGAGCCTCCCGACACCCCCACCCCCCCCCGCCGGGGCATCTGCGGGCCCGGCGCTGCCCACACCACCTGCGGGGCGCCGCTACCGCCAGGAGCTGCTCTCCTCAACGTCTGGCAAAGGGCCCCTTCAAACGTATTTTCTCCTCCCCTCGCGTCTTGGAAAACTTTTTGCCCACTGGAACACTTTGCAAAGGGAAAAAAAATAAAAAAAGCGGAGAATGGAGAAAAATGAGAGCGGAGAGCCTCCACCCCCCAACTTTCCCTTTCCTCGCCCCTCCGAGAGAAAGGCAGATGCTTGTCGCTCCATTTCAGCCACAACTTGGTGAACTTGAGCAGAGTAACCACTCTCTAAGTTCAACAAAACCGAAAATCGTACGCACGCTCCACAAAACTGAGTTCAGCGCTGGAAGAGAAGTCATTCTGTTCAACAAGTATTTCTTCCATCTTCCCACTCCGCCAGCGCATCCCCTTCACTGCATTAAAACCACATCCAAAGTTAAACGCTGAGGCTGAACGGGAGCCACCCCTCCGCGGCACCTGGGAGGGACATCCCTGCCCGCGCTGCCGGGGGCTCCCAGCGGGTCTCCGCGCCCCGAGCCGGCCCCGAGCCTCGGGAGCCGCTCCGACAGGTTTCCTCCGAAACGCGGCCCCAGCCGTGCCCTAGCTCCTTCTGCCCGGGGCGGGGAGAGAGGCGACTGGACCCCCCGGCTCCCCTTTGCTTTCTTACCTCCTCTGACCTCTGCAGCCCGGAGAAGGACGGCGAAGGTGATGAGCACGGTTACAGCCGAGTCCCAGGGCCACCTTCTCGTTTTCCACCTTGTGGACCATCTCTGCATCTCCATGCTGGGCACCCACAAGTGTGAATTAAACCCGGGCGCCTTCAGTTTATACCAGCTCCGTCCTTTCCACTATATTCCCAGAGAAGATTTCTCCTATAGAGCCATACGTAGTATACCAAGAGGGGGTTCTCTTTCACACACCCCTCCCTCTCGGCCCGGCCTTGCGCAGGCCCCTCCGACCCGTCCTCCCCGGTGCCCTGCCTTCAGACTGAAGGGAGATGAGGGGCTTTAATCAAAACGCGAGGAGCGCCGCATCCCCCTAAAGGCTTCATCCCGTCAGAGGGCTGGGCGAGAGGCTCCCAGGGCCACCCCTGGAGCCCAACTGACACGCCAGCCGCCGGGCGGAGGCCAATCGCGCGGCTCCCCCGGCCGCCCACAGCACCGCCCTCCGCCTCGGCGGCGGCACACCGGCCTCTGAGCGGCCGCCAGCCTCACGCGGCACCGCCGGCCCCCGGGACGGCGGAGAGCGGCCCTCCCGAAGGCGCCTGGGGAACGGGAAACGGCGGGGCGGGAGCGAGCCGGGGGAGGCCGCTGGGGTGCCCCGTCACCGGGACACCGCTGCCCGCTCTGTCCCGCCGCCGCCCCCTGCCCGCCCCGCCACCGCGCCGCGGGCCCCGCGCGCCCGGAGCATGCGCAGTTCCGGCCGCGGCTCCCCGCGGAGCGGAGCCGAGCGGAGCGGAGGGGCGCGCGGCGCGAAACGGGGATGCTTGGCGGGGAGGGAGGGGTGGGCAGGGGGGCGACACTCGGGACGAGCGGAAAGGCGGGGGAGGGGGACGCCGGGTAGGGAGGGAGCGGGGGAGGGGGCGGTGTTTGAGGGGGGAAATGCGCGTGAGAGGAGCCGGGGCGCTGAGGTGAAGGCCTGCGGCGGGGTGCACTCCGAAACTCTGCCTGCTAGCGTTGGTGCGGCGGCGGGTCTGGGCCCCGCGGCCCGTACGCCGTCACACCCGCTGCCAGGCGCAACTTGTTCTCACACGCCCTCGGGGGACCTGCGGGGACTTCGCTTTAAGGAGGCTGTAAGAAAGGAGGGAGCGGGGTGATGAAGGAAAAGCCCGCCACCAAAGAGCCGTCCCCATTCCCCGCCTCACCACATCCTGGAAGTCGGGGAGCAAGGTTTCACAGCTCCTCCCCGAGAAACCTCGTGTCCTGCTGTCCCACGGGTGCAGCAGTCGGTAGCGGGGACCGACCTGTAGGTAGGTAGGGGAGACCTCTGGCAGAGCCGAGTCGTGCAGCAGGTCTGGTCGAGATCCTCCGGAGGGATCAGGTTCTGCCCTGGCTCCTCTGGGAAGTTGAAGAAAACTAGCATTGCATTTTAATAGAAGTGTATATAAAATGTTTAAAGCTTGCTGTCATCGAGATCTTTAACACCTTACAGCACGTAATAAACATACGGTTTATCTACAAAATACGTGTCGCTTTTACGTGTCAAATGAAATTTCAGAAGTGCATTTTCCTTTCTTACAGTATCTCACATTTTAAGATACCTAGCTCTTTCTGTCCTTGATTTTCTGAAATAGTTGGTATCGTTGCTATTAGATTTACAAATGAGGGGACTGAGGTGCATAGCACAGTTACATCTAAGCTCCCTTAAATGCTGTGGATTGGGTGCCATTCTGTGAAGAGATAGATACACAAGGTTTTTGTGGCACTTCAAGTAGGTAGCCACAGTAGAGCTGTGGAGCACCAAAATGCCATGTCTATCCCACTTTTCTGTATCAAAGCTTACTCCTTCAGAACTGGTCACAATTGTCTGTCTTAAACCCTAACCACATACAGGGCCCCAAAAGTCAGGAACTGATTATTAGGACTATTATTGTTGCCCTACCAATCTGTGTTGTTCTCAGTTGTTTACTAGATGCTTCCTAGAACAGATCAAGTTAATTCATTGTTTCATCCTCCTTCATTACAATGTCAGTAGGTAGTCCCGATGGCAATTTATTCTTTTCACTTAATACTTTGTTACTGGAAAATCTCATATACTATGAAGTTTCAAGTTTCCTCTTGATGCTTATAAATTACACATCTTTCCATCACCAGCATTTTTGCTACTTCCAGTCTCTTATGACATGTTGTGTCTCTGACATTATTTTTTTTTTGAGCCGTCCTGGTAGCCTAAATGAATACAGCTAAACTGTATCTTAGTAAAAAGAAAAAATTCTGTCTCTGCCAAGAGAGGAAATGGAAGCATTTCAGATAGGTGGTGAAAAAGAGCAGGTGTTCTCACAGTGCAGAGAATAGTAATTTAACACAGTGCCTTTACAGCTATTTAAATTTTAGGAGATGTGGTTCAGCCCCCAAAGTGTCAGTGGAAAGATACCCGCTGATTTTTGTGGTCCTGCATCAATCCAAAGCAGAACAAATAGGACAAAATGCTGAGTATTTGGCAGAATTTTAGATTCCTGAAAGGCATTAGAAGGAAAACATATTAATCCAGGTGAGGCAGCATGCTTATATCAATATACAATTCTGTATAATTCTATATAAATTCTAGTACCAGAACCACATTTTTTTAGAGCTAGCTCAGTTATTTTTGCATGCCAGCATATCAAGCCACACAGACGGGTAATAAATTACCATCAGGTTCTGCAGTTACAAGAGAAAAGTTACATGTCATTTAGGTGAAGATCCACATCTTGCAGCCCTCAAATTCAGTATTTAAGGACTATTGATTTTCATTTAACTGATTTTCTTAGTTATTGTTTGTAATCTTCTTAATTGCCACAATGGTGTTCCAGAGTGAAGTAATTGCAGCCTAGGTGCCATGAAAATATGTCAAAGAATAGATAACAGTTTAGAGCATGGATAAGCTTTACGAGTGCCATAAAATTATTCTTAAAAGATTTTTGGTAGAAAATTTCAACACTTGGATGTAATTTCAGGAGAAATATGTTCTTTCTTGAATCTGAAACAGGGTTAAAACATGAAAATGTTTTCAGAGAGAAACAGAAGAGAAGTGAGTATTGTTATTTTTTAAATCAACTGTGATCCACAGTGGTTTGTTCTTTCCGTTGGCTTTCTTGTTCCTCATTACTCTTCAAGACAGTTTTAGTGAAAAGACGAAGCACTGTGACATTCATTATGTTCTATCCCTGATACATCAATGTTGGCAGATTAGCCCATGTTTAAATATTAGGAATTGCTTTCTTGTATGGGCACAGATGGGTCATTGTTGTATTTTGGGGCAGAGAGGGGGAGGGGATTAGGAACTACGGAGAAGAGAATATGTTTCCTTGGACCACTATAGTTTACAAGAAACTCACAGCAGCAGCGCTTTCACATTCTTCAGACTATAGACACCATAATTAAATGCAACTGTAAATGTGATGTTCTTTGGCTGTCTTGCAATCATACTGTGTTTTTCCTAGCATATTCCTTGACATCACCAAAAGCAAGAGACTTCTCTCTGTATATAAAGGGGTCATTTCACTGGGAATAACTGTATCAGTCCTATTGGAACTAGTAGACTATCTGTTTAGGAGGTAGAAATGACAGTTAGGTTTAGGCTGAAGGTTTTAGCAAAGAGCTCAGGGTATGATACCTTTCTACAAGTTCCCCCAAAGTTAAGCGTGCTGGTAGAAATCATTGACTAATATCATCTTTAACTATGGGGGTCACTCCCTTATATGCTAGTTAATTCAAGTTATAATTAGTGTTCGAGCAATAGTGTTAGAGTTTGAGAATCCTAACTGTCCTAAACCCTGAGTAATGCTCAACTATGCAAGACTGCCAAAGATGAGTAGCAGGGAGGTATTAATAGAATCTGATGTACTGTGTTGCGATTTCCTGTAGAAAATGGTGCCCTTCCTAAAAATAAAACTACTATTAAAAATGAGTTTAATACTGATACTAAATTCTAAATTGTCACAGTTTCCACTTGCATTTTGAACCTGTGGGAAACAAGGAGATGAGAAGGAGGTAGGCATTGACAGAAGCCAGTGCCTTATACCAACTGACAGAAACCAATGCCTTAGTCTCCTATAGGCTGAGAATAATTCTAGTGTTAGGCAGAGGGTTTAAGCTTTAACGAAAATAGAGCATCAACAGGTAAATTCATTTCTTATAAATGCAACAATCTTGACAGCAAGCTTTGTGTTAGTGTAGTTAGCAGCCAAAGCCTTTCATCATTTTCTTCCTCAAGAGAAAATAATATTTCTACACCAGATGGAGAAATAAGCTAAGGGTCTATATTTTATTTTACAGTTGGAATTCATTCTCTATATCTGAACAAGGCTTTTGGTACACTTGAGGTTAGGTTTTTTAATATAATATGTCTGCATCCCTGAGTAATGTTCGGCTCTACAGGTTCCCTTGCAGATAAGCATAGAAACCGTACAAATGAAAACCGGAGGCCAATATTGTTTTATATTACATCAATAGGTTCCTATGTATAAATTACAAATTGGTGTTGGACTCTGCAGAGACTACAGAGGTGACAATTGGACAGATACTGCTAGAAGCCTTATATTGTCTTATATTGTCAGTCTCTGTAGGAATACTTGCCCTAGGAGAGTGTTGTTAGTGTTTAAAACAGGTTAAGCGTAGGGGTTTGGAAACCAATGACTAAGTATGAAGAGCATACCTTATGGTGGAATCTACAGTGTTCCCAGAAATAAGAATTAATAAGGCTCAGGTCATATGAACAGAAGCTGTTGACTTTTCCTCTAGTAATTGATCCTGCAGTTAATAATAATGCAAGAGTTAGAATTTGAGGTATAGGATTTTAGGATTAATGTTTTGGAATCTTTAGAGTGAATCTAGTAAATAAAATGGGCCAGGGACTGTTCTGTAGCCCTGTGGTGTCTGGTCATCTGGATAGGGTTGAGATTAGATTTACTATCTAGAATCCAATTTATTGCTAGTCTCTGGAATGTTCTTAGGGGCAGGAAAGAGACCAGTGATGCTACAAGCTGATGCTATTTGTTCTCTTTCAGTAATGATTTACTATCTTTCAGATTAAGATTAGGGAATTGTCAAGACCCCAGTTCATCATCAGTTTTTACATATCTGAAGAGTTAGAAAGGTTGCTGTCAACAGGCGGAGAGGTTTAGGTGAGGACTCAACAACATAATTCATAGACAACCCAGCTGATTGGATCTAGAGATACAAAGTGGTCTGGTACCATCAAGATCCAGTACCTTATTTTCTGTTTGCTATCTTTTTCGTCTGTCAAGCCTATATACAGTTGTCATTAAGGTTACACTACAAAAGATGACTTCAGGAGACTGGTCATTGCTGGGGAATACAAAGCAGCTTATTGCTATCAATGGCCAATGCCTTGTTTTCAGGACTGCGTATAAGTGAAGGTTAGGGATAAGACTGGCTTGAAGATTAGAGTAGAAAAAGAATATTTTCAAGACCCACACTTACAGTCAGATCTGCAAAGCTTGCAGGAGTAGGACGTATGGAATCATCATGAGCTTATATTCTTTTGGGTAACCGTATGTATGCATATAAAATTAGGGGTTGGGATGGAGTTAGGAGTATCATTTGGGAAATGAAAACTTGAGCATGCTGGATGGTTGTTGGATTCTGCACAGCTCATTGAGTTAAGAACAGCTCTGATGTTTTCATGGGCCATTGTCTTAGTTCAGATATGGTGTAACTGTTGCCAAACAGACTACACCTAAGTTTACAACTTAGCATAGTTTGTACAGATCCATCACCTTGCTGCAATGAAAGTAAAGTTTAGGACTGGGGTTATGTTCAGTGCTTAAGGCAAAAAAATCCAAGAGTCTTGCTATTGTTATGAGAATGTGTCATCTTTTGTTTTGTTACAAGCACTGGTTACCTAGCTATGTATTAGAGTTGGGCTTGAGAAGAATTAATCTGGAGACCCTGAATTATGAGTTGATTTTGTGTGAGCTGCAGCTAGTAATAGGGGTCAGTCTCTTAGTTTCATGTTTGCTGTGGTTATTGGTCTGATTATGGTTGCAATTTAGGAAGAAGGTTGAAGAACCCTCCCCGCGTGGATTCTCTGCACATCAAAGGGAGAGGAAAGAAACTGGTATTATCAGGAGCTAATGCATTATTTTCATAATTTTTTTTTGTTGGTGTTGTTTACTTAGTCATAACAGAGATCAGGATTGTTTGGAAAAAAAACTAGTTTATTACTTGATTCTGACCTGTCTGTGCAGACAAGATGAGGGCATGTGTTCTTTCCTAGAGCTCCCTACCCCCTTGCTACTTTCATGCACACCTCCATGTCACACAGTTGCCTTCCTTCACATGTTCTACTCCCCAACCCTCCTTCTTATCACTGTACATCTATATTGTTAAATGAGAGGAAGAGTAACTGACTGCATTTATGTAAAATCTTGCCACAATTAAGGAGCACAATTTTTTCATTAACTTTGTTCTTTTCATTGATAGATGTAGTCTGACAAATTTGTAATTCTCCATGAAGTTCCTCCTGTCTTGCTTTACACAGACTTAGTATACATAAAAGCAAGCACTGTTCTAATGCTGATACACATGACCTATTTGAGGAGCTACAGTATATGGTATGACTGGGACGTTAGTTTCTCTGTGGATTGTGGATCTGTAGGACCACACATTTGTGAATGGAAGATTTTCTGACTGGAATTGTTCTGGGAATGTGCTACGTGTTTGGCCTCAGGTTAAAACAGAATGTTAAAACTCTGTCAACCTATGAAGTTCATTGAAGAAAAGCAGCAATCACTATCTTTCCTGGTCTCATTGACTTTGTTGGATCTTAATCATGACTGTCTTGTAGAATAGTCTGATCTTCTTGCACCTCACTCAATAGAGAGAAAAATATCGCTGAAATATCATTTTGCAGCATATAAAGAGCACAACATTTCCATCCTGTTCAGCAAGCAGCAGGAAGTACCGAGTATCATGCAGCATTGCCAGCTCTGCGTGGTAACTGAGTTGAAGTTTTTGGGGCTTGTTCCTAATTTTTCAAGGTTCATCTACTGATACTTTATAGCACAGCACAGTCTAATTGATACAGCAACCCACCATTCCTTTTTCATTTGCATGAATTTCTTCTTGGGATCATAACCTCTTGTAATCACAATTATACTTAATTCAAGAGAAAAAAAAATATAAGCAATTAGTGTAACGTGTAATACATCTCCTAAGACATGACATATAAAGGATACCAGAATTTTCCTTATTAAGACAACTGTAAATGAGACATACATATTTGATGGGTGGATTAGTTTCTCAGTTTCTGTCTAGTTTTTAGATATGGCCATTACACACCAGATCTGTCAAAAATCTACATTTTGATTGCCATTTCTGAATTTATTTAATGGCCAACTGAAACTTACCTTTATAAGTCTGTCATGGTTTTGCAACACAAAACTTTCAAATATTTGCCTTTAATTGCTGGTTCCTTCATTGATTTGTTTTTATGATTATCTGAGACTTCCTTTTGCTGCAGACCAGTTGAAACAGATACGTGGGCTGGGGGAACTATCAGGGGACAGTTTGGACAGGCTCAGTTACTCTCAGAGCCAACTGTTTATCTTATCAGACAGAGTCTCCCTGATCAGTTCTGCTTTAATTAGTTTTGTTCTTGAAGCAGTGGGCCATTATCTACATACCACAGTCCATTTTTAATTACGACTTGTGACAAATTAAGAACGCAGATGTTTAAGTATAAAAAGTCTCTTACAGTCCCTGTTCTGCATTGTTTTGTGGCATTGTGTTGTATTGGGGGAGTACTGGTGGCCTATCTAATACACAAGGAGGCAGTGCAGGCACAGACTAATGGTCTCAATGTGTCACACACTTGTAGCATGTTTATTAGTTTCTGGCAACACTAATGCTACCACCCTCACAGTTCCTTTTAACTGGGGGAAATTAAGACAGGGAGAGAACTAAGAAGGTGAATAGCTAACAGGAAATTAATTTATGCCTAGTCATGACAGTCCTGTACTTCCTATGCATAGACTCCTCACAACTGAATCACTTGTCAAAGTACTGTGGAGTGGAATAAAAGTTTATCCAGTTCTAGAAGAAAAAGCACTGAGAAAACAAAGGTAGCATTTCAGGGAGGCCTTCTGCCTCAGGTAGCTCCCTGTCTCATGCCTGCCCTCTCACTCACCCAAGTTTGAGAAGAGAAGGACTGAAACATAATGTGCATCTAAATAAATAAAAAATAAAAGAAAGAATAAATTAGTAGTTTATCATTCAACAATTACTTAAGTCCCTTTATATTTAACTCATTCCTCCAAAATAACACATCCTGTCAAAGGACTCACAGGGGTTGTCAAATGACAATTGCTTTGGAATATGAGAGTGCTGGCAGACTTGTTCAAATATTTCTCATTATCCACCTCAAATAATGGCCATTTTAATAGCACTAGCTGATGAAAACTGAATCACATGCATTATCATGCCATGTAATAATTCTTTGTTAGACATAATTCTGTATTTATCACAGAAAAAAAAAAAGAAACTCCATTGAGGAAAGTCGTTGAGTTATGTGTAGTAGCTTTAAAATTAAGACATGGCAAAGCTTTTAATTTGATTTGGTGCCTTTTCATTGTTTAAGATTTGAAAACTCTGTTTAGGGCTGACCATGCCCTTTTGAAATGTGAGGCAGCCTTCAGTACACAAGTCCTATCAAAGTCTTGGGGACCAGTCCCAGGAGGCCAGTGGGCTGTGTGTGTTAACAGCAGTTCCCAGAAGGCATTGAGTAGTTCATGTGACAGGGAATAATGAAAAAAGGATTGCACTAAAACTGCCAAATTGCCTTGAGCTTCCTGTCCATGGGCATAGATTTCTGCAGAGCACGTAACTCGTCTCTCAAAGGCTGTGTATTTACATGTTGTTTGTGCATTTGTGTGGGTGTCAAAAAGGCAAGTCTCTTGAAAATATTATTTTAATCATTGTTTAATGTAATAAAATGTGAATATTTGCTTGTGATATTAGGAAAAACAGAGGAGAATACAGCAGCTCTGTGAGAATCACAAAAGAATAAGGAAATGCAGGACCAGCAGAACATCTCTGCATACACTTTGTCCTATTTGATGATATCTTGAAATTGTGAATCACCTTTTTTTCTCTGTAATATGTGTTATACTAAATGACCAATATGTTGATTGCTACTTCATTGACTCTTAGTAGCATTCATCTCCCTTTAACACTTTAAAAAACCTGCCAAACAGGTGCTTGCAATGCTTCCATAACTCTACTGCAGTCTGTAATAATCTCAACTGCCCATATTTTGATTTTTTTTTTCCAGAAAGTGTTATTTTTTAGTCAATACAATGAAAATTATTAACTTTATCAGAATAATGTCAAATTTCTCTTTCAACATGTATCTTCAAAGCAGCAGTGGGTGTCCAAGCCCTGCTGTCTGCCAGGCACATTGCCCAAACAAAAAAATAATTAGATTCATTTGTAGCCAGTCTGGAGTGAAGAAAAAAAGTAATGAGGTCTACTAGCATAGTGATAATTGAGGAAGATGAAAACAGTAAACTGGAAAAAGTACAAAATGTAAAACTCTACATTAAAATCTAGCTTTATTAATATTAATTTCACAAGATACTATAAAATAGGCAATAAAAATATAAGAAGGTGAAAGTTCACATTTGGGTTCTTAGTTAAAGAAATGCAAGTTCCATTACATTGCTTCTTCCACTACTATATTATTTTATGAGTTACATGATCTGGACACTCAAGATTAAAGTACTAGGCTGCTGATCATTAAGTTATCATAGTAATAAGTAAATTTTATACTAGATAACAATCTTCAGTAGATGCTAGTGAGTCCAGAATTCAATTATTTAAGTATTAAATTTGTTCTGGTGATTTTTACATAGATGATGAGAATGTAAATATTTTCCTTATTTATATACTGAAAGTTCTATAGGTATAATGAAAAAAAAATGATGAAGTTATACATAATGCCTTGAGATTAGATTGCTAAAGCAAAACATCAATCAGAATAAAATCTGAACATTGAAAAATGCAGTACTGTCAAATGAGCCAAATGCAACAAATTGCAGAATTTCTGAAATACAGTGAGCAAAACAATGAAGTTTGAAATACACCTCTTTGTTTGTACTGCTGTTAGACATGAAACCAGAGATCAATTCTTTGTGCCAGGTGCAGTATTAGTGTAGATTCTCATTGTTTGGAGAAATCAAGATTCAGATATGCTTATAGCATCTACAGTGTATGTTTGCAGATTCTGAAGTGTAGGAGGCAATGTTTACTCTATTTTATGCTAAGGATTAATTTATTGTATCCAGATTGATTCCAGATGATGACTGCAGTAATTTTCCAAAATTTATTATATGGTTTAGTCTTCTAATTCTCTACCAAATTAAAATCAGATATGAGAGAGAGACTGAGATATGGAGAGAAAAAAAATATTTGAATCCAAATATTGATTATTTAGCTACCTTGTTATCATCACTAGATTGCTCAGAATCCTTCAATACTCATAAAGATAGACCTTAAGGATCATCACATTTGCAGACAATAGCATTTTCAAAATTGGGCTTTGTTATGTAGGATTTTATACATCTGTTTTTATTTTTAGGTATGTAAAACCCTCAAAATTCATTCCAGATGATATATAGCAATCTTGTCTTTTACTTTCCCCTAGGTAAGAACATCCAACCTATCTTAACCATAAATACTGTTTCTATTCTTTCTTTATTCCCACATCTGCAAGCCAGCTATGATTCTGGTCCTTCTAGTATTTTGGCAGGTGCTTAATTTTTAAATATGTAAGTATATCTGTGCACCCCATTTGGGTATATAGATATATATATGTATCTTTTTCTCCCCAGGACTAGTTCCAACTACTACAAGGTAGCTGGAAATTTCTAAAATCATTGTATGTAGGTGGTGGTTTTGATATACAAAAAGTAAAATCAATATATATTTCTTGGGCATCTGTATGGTGGCTCAGACAAAGATAAACTGGAATGATGTTACTATTATTTTGAGTTGGAGGAGAGTTGAAGTGGATGAAAAAAAGGAGAAAAAAAAAGGAAGATTAGTTCACTGTAGATACTCTTCTGTTGGACCCAGAATGATTATGTATTGAAAAACCTGGAAAGACCAATAGGAAGAGGGGAGTGAGAAAGGCTTATTTGCAGTGCTCTGCTTTGGGAGAGAAGAACCACTAAATGAAAATGGACATTGTCTCCACCATTCAGTGTTGCCGGTGCTGCTAATGCCCAGGGAAAGAGATTGATGAAATATTGAAAACCCAGTAGAACAATCTGAGTTAGTATCTAAGATAAGCTCCAGTCTTACAGTTTTAATTTTTGAAATAATACCCTAAATTCCTGCAAACCCATGGTAAATTGCAGCTAATTGAATAGGATCAGAATTTCCCACATTTTAAGATAGAGACAAATTTCTTCATGAATATAAGCAAGCATAACTATTGACTTCAGTGGACTCATGTCAGATTATATTAGAGCTCTGAATTTGGCCTTTTTGCTTTTGGAGCCCAAAGTGAATGTTTTGTGGATGACAGTGTTTCAAGAAAGATGCATTTTGACAGGAATGAGAATAATGAACAGGCAGCTGGAAATACCTGGGCATGTTATACTTCTTGGCAGACTTCACAAGCAGTATTGCTGCTGACTTTGGAGTTGCCTGCGGGTCTGTCACTTTGTTCGTCTCTGTCAGGATTGATTTTTCAGAACTACTTTGTCTCCAAGGCGTCATTTCCCCGATGGCTTACCTTAGCCTGTAAGGCTGTTATCTGTTTTGAATATGTCTTAAACTCCCAAGAAATCTCTGGAGCAGTTTCTTTATTATAAAAAGTAATGGGAAAGGGATGGTAGCTTGTCATCCTATTATTTGTGTAGAAACATAATTTATGATAGCATATCTTTATGATATGTTTCTGTAACTGACTGGACTTAGTATTTTTGAGAAGAAATAATTTAGAAAGACCCATGAAATTACCTTACAAAATGAAGCTGCTAATTTATTTAATATTAGTTGCCCTTACACTGTTAGTCACATTGTGAAATTTAATCTAATACTGCATTGAGAAAGAAGAACACAATGTTTTAAAAATTGTGGTTGTTGAGAAAGCAATAGTACACTATCACAGCAGATATTCATAAAATTTCAAACACCTACATCGATCAAACAATAAAAAATGGAATGAAAGAATGCATAGTCTGATTTCAAACATGTCAAGCTAGTACAATCTACCAACTTTGAAACCTGACCACAAGTTTGCATTACCCACTTTTTCTGTTTAATTTCCAGCTGTAGGAGCCACAGGAATGGGCTGCAGGCATGGGAATGCTGCTGCTGTCCCTTCAACAGGGAGTTTCCCTGTTCCCAACTTCCCCTCCCCAAAGGCAAAATGGTCTGGCTTGTAAAACAGTGGCTTCTTTCTATGCAGAAGACAGCAGGAAGAAATGCAAGCATTATTTTTTTTCTGAAAAATTCCCCTTAAAAATAGATGTTCAGTGCTTTGCTTCCACTCTTACTTGTTAGGTCTCACTTTAAAAATATGTGTTCATTGTAATTTCTTAAAAACTTGCTGCTTTTATTTTATCAGATTAAAACTGTGTATTCTGAGGGTCATAATTTGGTAGATAACTCAGATCTAAGGCTTTCAACAATTTGTTTGGAGAAAAATTGTTAAGTGTCAAGAGTTAATAAAAATTAAAGCCTGTGCCAGCCTTCCGTAGGTCTATGCCAAACCTATGTCTGGGGAATTTAAAAAACAAAACAAAACAAAACAGCAAACTGTCTTAATACCAGTAATGGCCATTTCATGGGAGAAGATGACCTGTCTCAAAAAACAATCTCTGTCTTGCTGTTCCTTCTCCATTAAAGCATTGTTGCCTGCAACAGAAATGTGCTCTTATATCCATGCATCAAATATTTCCGCATGAAATTAAAGTCTTATTTTAAGTGAAAAGAGTAGAGATCACTGAGCTCTGTTTGATTAACCACATGTTGAAGAAAAGCCTTGTAATGCTCCACATATGAGAACTTCCAATGATTCTCCACTGTTGTGGTACTGCCAGGAAGCACAACCAGGGGGGGCTGAGTGGTACAGAACATCCTGCTGCACTGTGAAAGTAAGCAAGCTAAATTCAGCAGTCACATAATTTTAAAGTTAACAATTAACAGTTGAGCACTGTCTTTCATTCATGGTGTGATGAAAGGTGTATTGTGTCATTTGTTTGATCACAGCTTATTGCATGCTACACTTTATAAAAACATGAAAATAGGCCTGATGAGGGCTTCAGTCAGTTCAGGTGAACTTTTCCAAAGGGAAGGGATGGTGGAGCTTCCTTGGAAATAGTTTTTGTGTGTTACTGGCCATGCTCAGCTGCAAAGCTTCTGCAGCTCGGTGCAGGTAGCTGGGGAGTTTGCAGAGGACCTGGGAAATTCTTATAAGAGGCAGGGAGCCGCCATATAGCTATGTATGAAGGGACAAGGAAAGGCTTCTTAGGCTTTAAAAAGAAATGCTGAGTTTGTAGCAATCCAAGAACTGAAAACTGCTGGACCTGGGAGCAGAATTTGGAGGTACAGGCACCAAGGGTAGGGAGGAGATTGTTTATGAAATGTTGTATTTGAGCCTGTCTCTTTCAACAGATTTGTATTTTGTCTGTTTGAAAAGCTACTCTGTTCCAGTTCAGGTACTACTAAAACCTAGCTTAGGAATTGAAAACTTTAGCTGCTTTTGAAGTGCTAATTCTAAGGAAGGTGCAGACAGTTCTGCCCTAAAGTCCTGCCTTGCTTACTGCCCTGTCACACAGGGTTATAAAAGCAGTCTCCTCTAAGGCAAACATGCTGATGTGAAGCTAAGCTGTAACTCTTTGCCTGCTTGTTAGGCTATGGCTGTTGGTACCCCTGTGATGAATTATGGAGTCATGTGATAAACTTCACTTATCATGCATCTTTGATTTCACCTGCATAGGCCTCTTCAGCCAGCCTCCCACAACATGCCTATAACATTCCAAACCTCCCAGCAGTTTCAGTCAGCTGACTTTTTTCTTTAAACAAACTGCCACAAAAATGCACCTTTCCCATCTTCCCTTTGCCAGCTATGGAGTTTCATCTCAGTTATGCTAACCTGAAGCCCAGAAAGGCAATATTCCATTTTTGACCAGTGTTGAATTCCTTTGAGATGGTCAATTAGAGCAAGAAATAAGCAGTGAGAGCTAGAACTAGGAGACTGATACCATTAAAAGGTGGAAATTGCACTGAGTTAATGAGTCCTGAGATGCCAGAACTTAAAGCCTAGCATTCCTATGTAAAATAAAACAGAGTTGGCTGCTTTTAAAAGTAACCAACAAATACAATTTCTGTTATAATATTTCTCTTCTTCCAAAGTATGCAAAATGAGACTCATTACACTAAAGCAGTCTGTTTTGCAATCACAGGAATTTTAAAATATAACTCAATTTAAATGTTTTAAGTTGAGGAAAATACCTAAAAACGTTATGAGCTTGCTTTAAAAGAATATATATCTGTGTGGATTACCATGAAGTTTTCATCACTCGGCCATAACTCAGACTTTACTTCCTTTCCACTCTGCGTATCTAGGTATATACTGTATAATAATTATTGAGAAATCAGTGGTTAAGAAGATAGCTAATGACAAGCTTGAGATCTCAAACACAAATATCTCTGTAAGAGAATTTTGATTCAGACCATAATCTCATCATCGTATCAGTTTTACATGGTTGATTAAATAGACTTAGGTCCATATAAGTCATCAATAAGTGATAGCAGAAGCACGTGATATGGTATTCATTAACTGAGGTTATGCTATTCATTTTCTCATAAATCTAAGAAAATCTATTTATCAGAAGAATAGATATTTTTTTCATGTATTTTTATCAGCATAGATTACTATAACCATATTATGAAAATTTGTGTTCCTTGCCGATATGTTACTAGGAGTCCTTTGCCTATTGTTTTTTGACAGGTGCAAAAATGGATCCTTGTTTACTGCTTCAGTGTTGTATTATTCAACAATAGTCTTAACAGGTAAGTGAATTCTGTATGCTTATATTGCACATTTTCAGTTGCATTTTCTTAAAATTTACTAGGTTTGTAATTCCTATAGATCACTGCCATTTAACATTGTTCAGGGTAGTGGCAAGAGGCAGGCAAACTCTTCTTTTCATAATTTTCTAGCATTTCAATTCTACTTCTTCACAAGGAGAAAACAAACAAAAATACCAATTATCTATAAAGGTTATAATAATTTTTTTCCAAAACTGTGAAGAAAGAAAATATTTGGTGAGAAAATAGAAGTTGTTCCTGGGCTCTTTCCTATTTTTACTTGTGTTGTTTTTCCTATTTCTCACTTGAAAAAAGGTTTATGGTGGAGGAAGGGGAAGGGAAACAAAAAAAATTAAAAATATCTACCTAAATAATTTTTAGGCAAATACGCTGTTTCTGTTCCAAAAGGTTTTCAGTGTAGAATATCCATTTGGATTTACTAGTATCTGTCTCCCCCTTTTCTAGTGTTCTTCAGTTACTAACACTGAATCGCATGTTAAATGAGCATTTTTTAATTTATCTGTAAAATGACAGAGAAAAAATTAGTTCAGATTTATTAAAGATACAAGTTAAAAATTAATTGAAACCCTTTATTCCTAGAAAATGCTCTCATTCAGAATTAAACTGTGCATAACTCTAACGTGTTTTAGAAGGAAAGTGAGTTAAATTACACCTAATTATGGAGACTAATTCTGAATAAATTTGTCTACTCAGCCTTTCATTATGATGTGTGCAATGTTATTTTGAAATTTACTTTGGATTCTTTTCCCAAGTGACCCTGTAAAGATTAACTTAGATGTAGTCCTTAATTACTAGTTTATTCCTGTTACTTGGGCAGTATAGAAAATTGACATTCTCTGTGAACTATCCACAGCAGAACCTGTAATTTTTTTATTCTGCAAAGAAAAGGTTCAATTTCATGTCTGAAAATAACTAAGATAGTGGTGTTAATAATCTTATATAACATGAGATTGTTAAATAATTTGAAACATTAGGAAAATCAATTCACAGTAATAAATGTACAATTTGATGATAGTAGCTGGTAGTATGGGTTTGATGAACAAGCAGCAAAGGAATCATTATCACAACATTTTTTATCTCTGTAATGTTCAATATCAGAAGAGAAGTAAGCAAATTCTTGCTGTAACAGTGGTACCCTGTTATAATTACCCATGAAAATATATAAAATAACTAAATCAGAGGCACTTTCCAAGTATTTTAGAACTTTAACTTTTTGTTGTCATCTTTATGGGAAAGGTGTGGGGAAAGCTGAGAAGAGATTTGAAATGTATAGATGAAGAAACCATAGCAAACCATATAGCCATAGGCTGATATTGTGAATATTTTGTAAGTTGGGATAGTAGTGTGCATTTGATAAGTTATTCCCTATAGGCATTTACAGTAATATGATAAGGAACGAAATAGTAGATCCTTGCCTTGTTCAGTAGTGGTGAAAGCAAGTAAGACTGGGTAGTGGAGCTCACCAGGCTTTCATTCAAAGCAATAAAGTCAGGGTTCTAAACTTGTATTTTAATAAAATGCCAAATAACCTAATTTATAAATGAATAAAATAAAGCTTGTGGATTGTTGGAAAACCTGCCTAACAAACTGGACAAATTATTTACTCTCTTTTCTAAATCTTAACTGGATTTCCTTCTCAAGACTGAAAAATACTTCAGCTACTGTGCTGCATGTAAATTGGGTCTGTATCTGCACCCCTTTGTGACTTCTTGCCTGGTCTTTCTATTCACCTGTGCAGGATTTGAAGACTGACTCACACTGTGATTCTCTAGAAAGCAGAGCACATATCTCCCTTGGGAATGTATAAAATACAAGTCACAATTGTGTCCATAAGTACAAATAAAATTTCAGGCAGGCATCTGTCTAACCATATTTTCAAATCCCAGTTACAGTATCTTTAGGTAAAGCTTCCCAGCCCTTCTGGTATTTTGAAGAACATGAAGTCATGGCTGATTTAAAAGCATTTTAAATCAAATACAAACAGCTTCTGCTTTCTTTCTTCTTCTGTTCCTGAGCAATGTTCCCAAGTAATTATTATAAATCATAGATTCAGGCTGTTAGACTGAATTAGTAGAATGTATCAAGCATTCTGCTATTTCATCTCCAAGGTAATGATTTCACAAATGTTATTTTTGAGGAACACACTGGCTGAAATTTGAATGTACAAAGGACTGTTTCTATAACCTTTCCTCACACTGACTTGGACTTCCACATTCAACTAGTTATATTAATGCCCAAGGTGGGTATTTATTTAGGTTGGAAATCACCTTAAAATAATAGTAATGACCTGAAATGGGATGCTTGGATTGTATAAAGTAGTTTAGAACACGAAAGAAGATTAAAATGGTAACGGGAGAAGGAAGATGTTGGTAACTGAAATATGGAATTAAGAACTGGTCATAGAGAGTATGACCCATTTACCAACAAGAAAGAAGGAAAACCCACTATGAATTGCTTTAGAATAGGGTAGACCAGTCATTTTGTGAGAGCTAGTATGATAGTAGATCTGTCTTCTGGATGATTGGAGATGTGTTTTTATGGCACAATTGGTTTTTAGATATTTTAAAGGGAAGTCTGGTTTATTTTAGATTTTTAGCATAGGGTAGTACACAGATAGCCACACCATACTGTATAAGGTATGTGGACAAAACAATACCTGTCTGGAAGTCTTGGTAAACTCACTATCAAACCTACACAGAGTTGATTCATTTAAGAATTCATTGCTGGGCTAAACATAGGGTCTCCAGCTTCTGAAACAAAAGCTCTGTTATGAAGCAAAAGAAACAGGTCCCTGAGCTCAAGCCAGCTGAGTTTGTTATGTTCAGTCCAGACTGCTTTACAACCAATAATTCTTCTAGTTTATATACAGTACCCTGCTATTTCAAGAAGGATGGTTTTATTTGACTATCCATTCACCTAGGATACAAGTTTAACTTAAACTTGGTGGTGCCAAGTATGGCAAGTTGATCTTATACCACATTGATATTTCACTTTGCAAAGCCAAAACAAGCATTACCAAGCTCTACAATTGTGGCTTACCAGACTTACCATTAAATGCAGCATTTTAAAACTTACTGTGGCATATCAAAGGAGTGTGATCATTGAGATGCACAAGATGAAAATTACAGTGCCAGAATCGTATCATATGTACTGTTTCCTGCATTTTCTTTACACTGTCATGAAACATAAAATGGATACTACAAAACATAGATTAACCAAGAAAAACATTAAAACATTAGGAAAGTATTCCTGAACTTGAGAGGTTAAGAAATTTGTAAAACCTCAAGAAAATTTTAAGTTTCATAGATATTTTTAACTTTTTTTTTTTTTCTTTAAAATGCTGATTTCTCTTTGTGGAATGAGAATTAAGCAAGGTTAATCTATACCAAATTAAATATATGTAATGCCTGGCATGAAAGCAACGGAACTTAATACAGAAGAGTTGTAACTAAGAAAGGTTACTGCTCATTCCCTGTATTTTTCATGCTAGCTGAGGAGATGGGAGCAGATGACACTTCAGTGCTAGCAGAAAGGCTTAGATACTCTTCCACGCTGGCATGTGTTCTTAATCACACAATAGGGCTGTTTTCCATTCCTCCCCCCTTTTATGTATTTTGATGTAGCCCCCTCCCACAGAAGTGTAACAAGGGAGCAGGAGTATGGAGCTATCCACAAAGACTCCAATACAGCAACTTTTCTCTTGTTAAAGGAAGCAAATGAGTTGCAGTGTGGTTTTCATAGACTGTGTTTTGAGCTGATGTCACATGAGGGGAAACTGGTGTGTGGAAACATGAGGGGGCAAAACCTCCTTCATCTCCCCTCACTCTCTGTGCTACGAAATTGTCACAGTTGTGTCAAATCTGGGACAACAATCAACAGCTACAGAATCACCCTCTTGCGGTCCTTCCATTTTTGGAGAGGATTGTTTCCTCCAGCTGCTATAGGTGTCTCATTAGTAGTTTGAGGTGTGAAGAAGTGTTGGCATTTAGGTTTATACGGTTAAAATGATTTATAAAGTGCCTTTTTTCTCTGTTCTTTTTTAAAAGTACATGCAGTTATTAGCTAGTTCTAGTATAATCAAGTCCTTTGCTCAAAGTACAGCCAGCTTCAAAAAACAAGCAGAATGTTTGAATGCATAGGGATCAGGATAATGTGGAAATAAAGGCACAGGATTACATGAAGGGAATTCCCGAAGTCTAATCCTCTGGTATTTCAGGCAACTCTTAAAATACAGTCTTTTTTGTGAATTTATCAAGCCTCATCTCAGATGACCAAACAAAAAACTTTTAATCTGCTGACTACATTTATTCATGGCTAATTTATACCTATTTTTATGCAAATGCATGATTACTCTTCTTGCCTCCATCCACTCATACACCTGGTATATTGATAGAAAGTTATCATATTCTCTGTTAGCATCAGCTTTGGTAGACTGAATCACGTATTTTTAGTCACTTGTAAAAAGAGCTCTCATTTTCCCTGATACTTCTTTGCATCCATTCATTTTGAATGCATCTTTTAAAAGAAATGCTTAGGCTCTTTACATGAAAGCCTTTATCTGGAATACTTGTGCCTTACAGTTTGATAATATATACTGCTTGTGGTATTTTTTCTTATTTTTATGCGTTATTTTTGTTACAAAACATCCTTCAGAATGCATTAAAAAATTCACAGCCTACTGTAACGTCTCATTTCAAAGCACGTGAATTGTCTTGATCCAAATTTCCTGGTGCAATGCAAGTCTTAGATACTTTTTCTGCCCTTAGCAGATTTTTTTTGTGGATTGACAAAGTATACCAGAGTCCATGGTTTGGTCCCATGAGTCTTATTCTTCTGAAACTTTCAGGTGTGAAGGAGGAAGCTATGCAACAGGTTCCCAAAATATGTATTATTTCGTATTTACTAAGATTTGCTCTCAATTTGCACTATACTTTACAAATACATAGTGATAAAAATCATCCCATTGGGTTTACATTCCAGCTTCATTAAAATGCAGAAATTAATTAAAAAGTGAAGGAAAAAAATTGCGAAAAATAGAAAGAAGCTTCCAAAAGACCCACATGTCTTTGGACGTAATAATAAACTAGAGCTAAAGACCTTGTTTTAGGCTTAAATCTCATTAATTCCTTTCACTGGGAAGTACAGATTTAAAAATGTTAGGATTTTTTTTTAGGAAATTTCCTGATATAAGGATGCTTGTTTTGCTGTGTTAAGAAAAAAAATTATACAGATCTGTTCTACTTTCAATGATTATTTACAGGTGCAGCTGGGAAGACATTTATTAGCTATGTATTAAGTCTGAATATGAGAACACTGAATAGTGGATACTTTTAAGGGAGGGGGAAAACCCCCTCATCCATGTCATTCCCAAGGTACCCCAGCTGACGGTTTATGACAGCTGACAGAAACCAAGTGCAAAGACAGGTAAAAAAATGACAGATGGTAAAAATCTACTTAATTATTCTGTCAGTCCTGTTGTATGCTACAGACCTCATTTTTTGAATCATGGGCTGGCTGTGTCAGCCTAGGCCAGATAAATTTATTACTGAAATGTTGTTTTTAACATCAAAGACTAATTATTTTTAACTTCTAGCTTCACCCACACTGTTCTTCAATATTTATTTTGGTACAATGAATAATAAACGAGGATGAACTATGTAGTGGATGTGCTATAGTGATATTAGAAGAGGAGATATTTTTGATTTATCAAAAAGTATGTAAGTTTTAAGAATAGTATGTTATTGCCTCTTTTACTATGTTGACTCATCTTAGTCAAATATTATAAGACAGGCTATCTTTAAAGTGTCACATGAATTTAAAATAAACATACTACATTGGCACATGGATTTGAAGAATCTACGAGAGTAATTTCTATGAGAAGAATTGATTTTTTAAATATACATTGTGTATTATATAAACGAGAAGGGCAAATATAGAAAAATAGGGGAGGGAAAATAAATTTCTACAAGTAAAATAAATTTCTAGAAGGCAGACATGGGGAAAAAGGGAACAGCTAGATGATATATACAGAACAAGAAATGAGCTGTTCTGGATGTTTTCTTTGACTTCTTTTCCTTAGTGAGATGCAAAAAAAGACATTAAAGCAAAGTGTACTATTTGTCTGTAGTGTCAGTACTGATACAAGATAAATAGCCTGTGATGCCTTTCAAAGAGTGGAGGAGATACTTGCTTTACATAGCCAACCTTTTTCAACAGAAAAGATTCTAATTTCTCAGTTGTTTCTGAGCCAACTGGTGATTGTACAATAGTAATTTTGCATAACTACTGCATTATTAGTATTTAACTTAGTACTTCATAATGTGCATGTGCATGATTCAATTGCTTTCATTCTTAAACTAGAGCAATTCTGTAGGGTTTTCAAAGTTGATTTAAATACTAATTTCTTCAATATTTCTTCAGGATTTTTTTTGTGTGTGTGTGTGTGAATAGCTACAGCTTCTCTAGTCTTTGTGCCAGCTCCTCTTGAATTACTGAACTTCCTTAATATAAATCAAGGCTTTTTCACCTCAACAGGACAATCTTTCTTAGCCTAAAAGATCTGAAACCGCAGCAGACATGTAAATTCTGCAGACACTAACCTGTTATTCATAAATTCCTTTGTCCTTGAACAATTGGAGCAATGTACTATGGCTAATACTGAGCTGGACAAACAAGTCACTTCAGATACTCCTAATATTAAAATAAATGAATTATTTCTATTAATAATCTTATAATTCCATGCACTTCTGTGTTAAAAGGTAACTGAATTATTTTAACCCACTGATTTTACTAGTATGGATTTAGTCTCATCATGCAAGCAATTTTTTTTTTTTTTTTACATCAAATCACAGCATTAATCATAATCTTACTTAGATAATAGAACACTTCTATAAAAAAATATATTGTCAGCCATTTGGTTCTGTTTCCACATTAAAGCTAGATCCATCTCAGTTATTTCTGTTCATAAAAGCAAGACTGATGCAGGCAGTTGTCTTGCTCTCTTAAGGAGTTAGATTTACGGTATAAAATACAGTAGTGTCTAATTTTGTACCTACATCATCATTTCTTCACCTGATTTATTTGTGGTAAATAGTCATGTCTCTCGTGAGTCTAAATGACTTGCTTTGCAAGGCTTGCTGCCTTTAACAGTTCATCTTGTACTGTCTCTTCCAGTTGTACATTCAGAGGAAGATGCCCCTTGCTTTAACATAACATGTCTTCATAGAAGACATCCTGGGATTACCTATTTCTGTTGCTTTCATATTTGATAGAACTTCAGTAAATGGGAAATGTAAAACACTGCATTGTCTTTTTGTTCAATTAATATACGGCTTTATTTATTAGTGCTATTTGCTAAAAACTGTGACTTCAACCTTTAGAAAGCATTTTAACTGACACTTGCCTTTCATCCTTGGTTGCCTTGCATGTATATATATTCTATACATCTGTGCTTTTTCAGTGGTTTCTGTTACTACTGTATTTGCATCAGCTAATTTAAAACAGACTTTCTGCTGTTTTCAACTATAATGGGTTTGTGGCTTAGTATGCAAAATAGAATTGACTGCACAAAATGTGAAATTCTGATGCTAGACATTCCAGCTAGGTCTTTACAGACAGGAATGTACATTTGTCTGGGCAAGCATTACAGTCCTAGGGGTGCTTAGGTCTTTTAGTGACATCCTGAATATGTTGAAGTCATTCAATTAAAAAACAAAAGAAAAAAAAAGAAAGAAAAGGAAAAAAAACCCCAAATATAGAAGCATTCTTTTTAAAGAAAAGAAGAAACTGCCTTGGCACAGCTCCAGCATTTGCAGTGCAAATCTCACACAATACAGACTGTGGAAAAATTTGTGAAAGAATCATTGAAAGGAGAATAAAATATCTTAAGCATATAAAGCCCTGAATACTAAATAAACTGTACAATTTAAAATAAAAGTTTACTAGCAGGGGTAAGTCCTATTTAAAGAATCTCTGAAGCATAAATGGTTCCTAACCATCATCTACTTCTGATACTTAACTGTATCTGCAAAGGAATGCAAACACATTAAATCCACAAATTCTCTAATGGATTTTAGAATTTTTAAAGCATGAGATGGCTTATCCCATTTTCTAGTCCCACCTCCAGTTTTTGGAAAAAGCAGATACTTCATGTTGCTCTGGTAGTGATAAGCACAAGTCACTAGAACAGCCACAAGCATTTCATACTCAGAGAGCAAGCTGTTAAGCTGGAATTGTCCCTGTGGGGAAGGGATAGTCTCTCCAGACAAGGTTAGGAGAGAATGAAGAACGAGGAAGGAGAAACTCCCACTCCTAGGATAGGAGAGAGAGAGAGGAGGAATTTGGACTCCTCTCCAACAGAAGCTTCTCAGGGTGGACTGATGGGAGTTATGACTACTGAATGTCTAAGGTGGTTTTTTTTTAATTTAAGTTCAAGTTTCAGAACATAGAAAATATCTTCTCTTCAGCTAGCTGCTAAGAACCACGTCCTTCCTCTGCCTATAGCAATTTCAGTATGTCCCATTATGGCTTTGCATTCTTGATCACCTATAAAACCTTTGGTCATCATTCCCAGCGACAGGAGCAATTGAGCAAAACCCATCTGACGGACACACAGATATGTAGCATGACCATGTAGTCCTTCCATAGGAAATCAGCTGAAAAACACTGCATTCCTGATTCCTGGCCCAGGCAGTGCCAGAGATCTTATATTGCCAACTCCTCTTCTGTTCTCCAGCAGCCTGGCTATCTGAACTGGTAGGACTCCTCTTAGCAACATCCAAGTCCCAGGCCACTAGCAGGATTTTTCTTGGAGGCTCGCTGCAGCTGTGCTGATGGCTCCAGTCATCTCCTGGAGCAGCAGGCACAGTGGGTGAGATGGGAGAGAACAGGCCATAGACTAAAACTCTAGTTTAGAAATAATTAATTTCTGTCAGTTTCTGTAATATCAGTTTTACATGTTGGACTCCATGGTTAAAGCAAGTGATGGGCCATTTGTGCTACTAGTTCTTTTAAATAATGTAACAAAATGGAAAAAGAATACTGCATGGTTTGGATCCATTTTTATCACTGGCATAAAACTCACTTCCAAAGTAATATGTTAGCTTCATTTTAATTGGATTTTTTATGAATAAGGAGACCAATTTTACTATGAACTGAAATGAAAAAGCTAAGAGAAAACAGAACTCATGTTTATATTGTATTATACACCAAGGCACGAGGCTCCTGAAACACAGGAAACTGATTGTTTGAATTGGTAATTCTCAGTTTTTTCAATTCTGAAACTCTATCTACTCCCAGGACCCTTCTCGTGTCTACTCAGGAACTAGGGAAGATTTCCCGTCTATTGAGGAAGCATACTGTAGCCAGAGGCAGAACAACTTAAGTTGTTAAATACTGTATGATCACTGAAACAGCTGGATCATGCAAATTCCTTTTCTAGTAGCTTTAGAAAGCACTAGGATGCTTTTGTAGCATTCACGTATAGTTATACAAAAATAAGCATGGCTACGCTATGTCAGATCCAAGATCCATCTAACCCAGTATCCTGTCCCAGAGAGTGGCCAGGAGTGGAAGCTTACAGGGGTGTAAGAACATCTCCCAGTGCACTGTCCCAACTTCTAGGGATCTACTAATAAAGGTGTTCTAAAGTGGAAACATCTTCACCATCACATTTGAAAGCTACTGACAAACCTATTTTACACCAATTTGCTTAACTGTTTTTTGAATCTATTTATACATTTGGCATTCAAAATATTGCAGCTACGAATGCTACCATTTCAAGATGCAATATGTGAAAAAGTACTTGCTATTTTTAACGTTAAATCTATTGACTGATAACTTCTTCAGGTGACTGCCAGTTTTTTGAATAAGAAACAGTAAGAAATAATTCCTGACCTCTTTCTTTATTATAATTTCTAATTTTTTATGTCTAGAGCAACTCATAAGAGTTTTGATCTTTTAAATTTATCCTTGTCCAGAACCCAGTCCATAATTCTGCTTAAACTGGTTACCTTGCATCTACTTAGTGTGATACTCAAACATCCTTCTGTGAAAGGTGATCACTAGTAGCAGTGCTCAGATACGTGCTAGGGATCTAGTCAGTGTTTAATGATTTTTCTCTTGTTTGTGTTACCTCATTCCTATTAATTTTCAACTTGTATTTGTTTTTTTGTCAACATCTAAGTACTGAACTATGGTTTTCAGAAAATTATCCAGATTAATTGTAAGGTCTTTTAAATTTTTGGTAATAGTTTAGATCCCAACATGTTATGTGCATGCTTATAGTATATTCAGTCTGAGAAACACAAGTGTCTTTACAAAGGCTTAAGTGTTCTACCACCTTTACAGTGTGAAATCACACTGTAACTCTGTGTGTAGCAAGGGAGGGTTGGCATTTAACACAGCAGATCTCACAGGTCACAGCTCTTGTAAGCACTGCAAAATTTCGATTGCAAATGGGAACTATGTTTTTCTAGATGAACAGTTTAAAACCCCTCATGCTAACTGCAGATTTACTATGACTACTTTCTAGTTTTGAGTAGCCATGGAAAAGATGTACTGGTGTAATGTGCAGTTAAGAAATTTAATATTCCTCCTAGATTATCTAAAATATTTCAGTATATATAACAGAATTTTTGTATGCCTTTTTGTGAGAGAAAGCTGTTGAGAAATCAGTTTGGAAGGTTTCCAACTGATACATGCTTATGAAGTCTGCTTTCTTCAAGAGCTTGTTAGGTGTTGCCATCTTGAAAGTAATATGGTATTACATCTTTTTTTTTTTTTATTTGTCACACATTCATGTAAGAAAGACCCAATTTTTAGGAAAAATGAAGATGTAAATGAATACCCAGTTCATGAACACATGCATCAAAACTGAATCCTAGTCTAATCATTTTACTCATACATGCTGCAGTTAGTGAATTGGTATCTTGGTGTCAGTAACAAAGAAATATGTATTATTGTAATCCTTAATACTTAGTGTTTACCAGTAGCCTAGTTTATGATCTAATTCCTAAATTATAAGCTTTACAATAATTCTGCTTTTATTCAAGCTGAAGTTACTATGCTTACCTAGTAAGTTTCTAGCCACATTTTCCACTGTGTTAGCTGCATGAAAATAAGGCTTTTTTATAAGGCTACATATTTAGAGAAAATGTTACAAAATTGCCCCTGTATTAATAGAATCCAGAGCATTCCTTGGTGGTGGCTCAGCACATTACCATGTGAGTTGCCTGCCCTTGAAAAGGGATAATTTAATCTTTACAGTTTTCCCGAATTCTCTGGTAGTTACAGAGAACAAGTGACCACAGTTCAGCTCCTCAAGCTGAAAGCTGAGTTTAGAACCACAGTGGTGCTGACTTATATGTTTCTGAATTTCAACAAGAGAAGGAAAATTCTTTCTTGCAACTGAGTCTCTCTGATTCTAGTGAAGAGCTGGAAAACTGAAAATAGCAGAGTGGTCCCAGATGGAGGTTGTGGGGATTTTTTTGTTTTTGTGTTTTTTGTTGTTTTTTTTTTTTTACTAAAGGCTTCTACAGTGGTAAGAACTGTCTGTCAGCTTCAATAGGTATATCTGTGTAGGGTAAAAGTAGGCTGGATAGTGTTTTGCTAGACCCAACAGGAATGTCAGGCAAACACCAGAAAGGGCAACATTTGTACTTTTGAGCCTACAAAAATTAAACATTTAAGAACATACCTTCACTATTGTTCAGAGATGTTTTAGCACACTGCTTATTTCCCCTTCTAGAAATCTTAATCACCAAGGAAAGGAATAATAGTAACTTAAGTGACGTCCAAGGAATAAATTTCCCCAAAGCACAAAAGAGTTAATAAAGTTTGGAAAGCTTAGAGTAAATAACCACATATTTCCTATCAGCTGCTTTTAAGCAAGAGAACGGAGTTCAAAGGCCACATGCTGATCTTGGCTACAGCAGGGCAAATCCAGAGCAGCTATCTGTGAAAACAGTAGAATTGCTGAAGTTTCACATCAGCATGAATAAAACTAAAATTTGGCTATTAGAAGCTTCATTATGAGGGAGGTTATACTTATCCTGCTTTCCTTATTTCATGTTTCTTATATCAGAACATAGGTAAATTCTATTTGTAGCTATTTCTGCAGGTTTCTTAAGTTGATTTTTTTCTTGACTTGTCTTTCTGTCTAGCAGCATAAGGGTGGTATGCTATTAGGTTTTGACTGTGTTTTATTTAAGTAATGATGGCATTTGGATTAGTGAGATAATGTGAAGTGGTATGAGGAAGGAACATCGACCAGTAATGAAACAGAGCTGCATAGGCAGATCTCTAGTTGGGATAGTGAGGCAAAAGTTGGAAGCCTGCCTGGAGCAGGAGGAGTGAGCCTCACCAGGGCACAGCACAGAAGATGTCCCTGGCAAGTGCATACAAGTAGCAGCTGAGACGATTTGACAGACAAGCATAGATGACAGATACCATATCTCCCACAAGGATAAACAAACAGAATGCCAAACAGATAAACAAAAAGATACACAGCTTTAAGTTGAAGGAGAGCTAATGCAGATCATTTCTATAAGGATGAGACATGCAGGTGCCTATTTCTTTATTACTTGCCACAAAGCTGACTTCAGTGAACAGATATTATGTAGAATTCAGAACATAAAATTGTAATAACTTCTAAGCAAAGAGCATAGGATGGAGATATCAGTTTAATTTCTAGTGAAACTTGTTATATTTACATTGAATAGCCTATGTTTGGAACCATGTAGAAAGATTGGTTATGTTTCCAGCAGAGGAGAGGTATGATGTATGGACCTAACTCCTTTATGCTTGCTTTCTGCTTCATTAAGAATTGACATTAGAAATAAACAGTTTCTAATGATTTCATTAAAAATGGATACATTGAAAACATTACATATAATTATATGTAACAGTTTCAGCAGGAATCCTAGTGGGCTGTCATTAAAAACTGTTAATGGGGAGTTTCTTAACCTTCAAAGCACAGGTCAAATCTTTGTTTGACCACCATACAGGTGTCAAACATAGGAAAAAGAAACAATGGCAGTTGATCCCAGTCTCTACCATAAAAATTAAACATCAGTTCTGGGTGAGATAACTAGCATCAAGACAGTGTCATTGTACAGTCAAAGTTATCCATGAGAAAAGCAGCAAAAAACCTATGTAGAGGCATACTATGTGGAAACTCCTGTAAACATAATTCCCAGTGAGGTGGTGAATTATGTTACTTGGTACATAAACTTGTTAAACAGCTGTGAATGCTATAGTTTGCTCGCATACATTCAGCTCTGCAGCCAGTCAGAATTTGGGTTTAAAACCCAATGTTATCAAATTATATATTTTGAATATACTTGTAACAAGCTTGTATTTTGCAGTAAATTATGCTTTCAAATGGTATTCAAAAAGAAAACTTCTTTAAAAGCCTACCTTATGTTTAGAAAAATAATTATATAAAACTAACCTGATTATTTAATTATTAGTTATGGAAACAATAAATATCAAGGTACTTACAAGCAAGCTACTTTACAGCAGACTGACCTTTAATTCCCATCAGACTTTCAGATGTTTTTGCTGTTTACACAACAGTAGACTAATGTTTCTGGACACCTGGTATCCACTTTGGCACATCTGAAAAAAACAGAAGTTGTAGTTTACTTGTGGTCTAGCTAAGAAATGTGCCATATTTGGATGGGCTAGTTATTTACCTCATAAGCAAATTCTGTGATGTAATTTTATCAAGATGGTGTTAACATTTTTATCTCATGAATAAAGGTAACATTGATTTAGAAAGAGAAACTTTTAAGTGTTTATATGCAATGGCAAGTTGTATGGTATGTATGGTTCACGTTATGGAAATATCATTAGTTAATCTGCTGTTCAAAAATACATTGTTTATATTGTAGATTTATATTTTAACTCTCAGTAATTCAATTTCTATATTTGATACAATAAGCCTTCCTAACAGCTGATTTTGGTTTGTTGTTGGCTTTTTTTTTTTTTTTATTATGAAGAATTTAACACCTTATACTAAGAAAAGGTTTATATGTGATTGTTTTCTGGAAGTTTGCTCTAGGTTCCTTTTTGGTGTGTTCCTCTGCTGAATAATCGGTTACCACAAACTCCAAATTTCATGTGTCTGTGGGAGCACACACACACAGATGTACGCACACAGTAACATCTGCAAGGCAGGACATATTTGAAATGTCAGAATTAAACTTGTCATTTATTTCTCCCAGGCACCTCAAAATTCTGTCACCACCACCCACAGAGGAGATGAGTAAGAGTGGATGGTACATGAGAGGGAGACTGAGGCTCATGTTATAAGAGGAATGTGCGCAGGGGACAGGGCCTGGTGTGCAGGAATTTTTTGTGCTGGAGATTTACATGGATGGAGGTGGAAATGGAGCTTTAGGGCAGTCTGCCAAAGGCCAGCGTTCTAGTAAAGAGGCAGGTGGTTTCGCTGATACTGCCACCTTAGCACTTTGCAGGGATGCTGGCAAAGACCCTCTGATATTTTCTTCCTAATATATTAGCAGTCACTGGTAAAAGCAGTGCCTGTAAAGAATAAAATATCCAACTGGACTGGTGAGGCGTTGTCCCTGGACTGCAGGGAAATACCTGCTCCCCCCTCCTTCTCCAATCTTGGGGGTCACAGGGCTGTTTTCTCCGGCTTTTTTTCTCACTCCTCACCACTTTTGTGGCATTTTGCCCTTTCTTAAATATGCTTTCGTAGAGGTGCTACTGGCTTGGCTCAGGGGCTCAGCTGTCCCCCTATGTGGGGCTGTTGCAGAACCAGCCGTGTCCAGCCCGGATCCTCACGAAGGCTGTTCCTGCAGCCCCCCACTGCCAGCACCTTGTCACAGACACCCGGTACAAATGGGAACTGGGAACATTCCTAGGAACATTTTTAATTCCTGCTCATAAAATCCTCCTGAGCGCTAAATAGAACTTGTAGATATCAATAGAGAAGGGAATGGAGGAGACATGCAATAAAAACCGGTTTCTTTTTTTTGTACCATTAGGATGAATAGAACCAAGTCTGGGAGAATAATGTCTGTGAGTAACTTTCAGCAAGACTCCCCCTATAACCAAATATAACCCAAAACCAAGCAGCTTATGATTTCTCCTGTCCTTTTGCATATTTATGATTCAGCTCCTTTAATGAAACTGGAGACCTACCTCAAGTTTTGTTAGCAGAGCAGGCAAGGCTGCTGGGAGGAGGTGGCATGCTGCTGGCAGTCAAGGTGGGCAGCAGCAGAGCTGGGGCAGAGGAAGCCCCTTCTGAACAGGGCTGCCTCAGCCCCTCAGGGACAGCGAGGGCAGCCGTGGCAGATTTCTACCGCTCTGGCAAGTGTGAGATAGACAGCAGTGGACAGCCATAGCTATCTCTGGTTAGGCCTGAGCTCTGCACCCTGAAGTAGCGTCACCTGCCTTTTGTATCTTTGGGGGTTTCTCAGGTAGAACTCATTAACTGATTTAAGAACTAATGGTGAAAAGGTGGTAGTAGGAATTGACTTCAGCTCTGTGTGATGTGTTATCTGATGGGGTAAACTATTTTCTTTGGAATATACTTCACAGCAAAACAGGTATAACTTCAAATTATACCCCAAGTTTGTAAATTCTCTCTTTCTGCATATTTCTGTAATGTAACTGGAAACACTTGCATAAGATGTGGTGGATGCTGATTTTATGCTTTTTCTTCTACTTCTTGTCACTGCTTGCACAAATTAATATGATGGAAAAGAGAGTGAGGTGGAGGCAAAGAAATGCTTCCACTAGCAGGCTGATCTGTCATCTATCCATGTTTTTTATTACTTGTTGCTTTTGGTTTCATTTCTTTTTTTTTTATAATATAGGCAGAGGTTCATAAGGAGATGAGGATGCCTATGCTGTTAAGTGGACATGGATTTGTTATGGATTCTGGAATTAATTTTTGGCATTTTGCTTGGTCAAGGATTATCTTAGTCTGGTTTTAATTTTGTGAACATATACGTTGACATACAGAAGGCAAATAGTGGTCAATGCCAGATGCTTCAGAATTAAGTGGGAAAAGCTGCCTCATGCTTCTAATTACATCGGAAGTAAAGCATACATGTTGGAAAAGGGAATTCTACCTAAGAACTGAAATTAGAATTACTACCATTATGATACGAGGAAGATGATGGTGATGGTGTGGTTGATTTTTAGTGAGGTGTATAAGTGCAATTCTGAAAAGACAAAAGGAGCACAAACAGGCTGGATCACAGTTAGCTGAGAGGGCAAAAAACAGAAATGGGAAGAGCAATCAGCAAATTATATAGTTTATGTACACATTTGCTTGACGCATTCCAAGTAACACAATTCATGAGTATTAAGTGAAGCCAAAATGAGAGCTTTGTAGATGAGTTCCTGGAAGTTACAGCATGTACAAACCTGACCTGTGACGTTGGGATATGGGCCCTAAGTAGGGGTTAATATGAAACCAGAGTTTGGGGGTACCCACAATAACTTGTTTCTGCATTTTGTAGAATCTGTGTTCTACTTGTGGTACTTTTGAGTGAACTTTCTTGCATGCACTCACATCTTTTGAAGCACAGGAAATCACAAAGATTTGCGATGTCTTCTTGATGTTACAGAATATGAGGGAATTGGGCTGCTTACCCAAAGTAGTTTTACTTGAATCATAAGACGCTAATATGGTCACTAACATGATGTGCCTTAAATACATAGGATAGAATACAGTTTTCAAAAGTATCTAGCTAATCAACTAACTTGAGTCTCATTTTCAAACCTAATTAAGACACCTACATTCCTTAGGCACTTGGAATACTTTGCCTCTGGGGCAATTTGTGAAATATTTGGCAGAGATCATGATAAATTCAGAAGGCAAAAAATGTTGATTCGTAGCCATAAAATACCTGTTTGAGAATATTATTGTATATTTTTCTCTTTGTTTTGTGTTATTCTGTTTATCATAGTAAGTGGAAGGATTTATTTTTTTTTTGTCTCTTGCAGCCTCTGGCATACAGTAGTTATTCAGCTCACTATTGGCATATGTTCTTGAAATAGTTGCCCAGAAGATGACCTGTAGACTAAACAAAATCTGTGGAATCTGTTGCTCTACTTAAACAAAACAACTGGTACTTAAAAAAGCAACAGGTAACACTATAGTAAGAAGTTATCTTAGCCTTATTTCTTACTTGGCTGAGAGGAAAAATTGTTGAATGACTTGCGTATGGGCCACGTAATTCTCAGTCCCTGACTTTGAAGGTAGTCCAAAACCACTCTTTCATCATCTAGCGATGTTTAATTTTGGCAGCAAAGTGCTTCATGGCTGTAGTAGTCACAGTGCTGCAAATATTTAAACACTTGACTACATTGCAAAATTCAGGCAAGGCACTTGTTGCAGGTAAAATATAAAATGCGCTTGCAAAAACTACAGGCTGTCTAAAATTATTTAACATCTTGCCTAGGGTTAGTGTTGACCTTTCAAGTAGGTGGGATAAATGAGGAAAAGGATCAAGTCAGAAATATTCCAGAATTCAATATTTTGATTAGTAATTCTGGTAAATTGATTGTTATTTTTGTTTGTTTCTATATTACAATAACACAGAGGTATAGATTTTTTTAAACCAATTCCTTTCGTGGAGGCAATCTTACAGATATATAAACTCTGTAATCTTAGGAATGCCATCTAGTGCAATATTTACTAACTTCCTTGATGGGGCAAAGAGTGCTCTACATTGGAAGGCTGGAAATTTGCCATTGAATGTATGTAATCCAAGTGAGAAGATGCAGTTTGGGACACTGGCTAATAGAAGCAGAGGTGAAGAGAGAATTTAGGGTGTTGAGTCTGGGGTTTTGTTTCTTCAGAAAACGTTGGCCATATTTAGAAAATTAAAATGAGTTATAAACTATATCTCATAGTTAGGGCATGCTAAAATCTAGCTAGTTCATTGGAACAGACAGGAGGCTTTGGCTGAATAGTTTTTTAAACAATACTAAGTAGTTTGACAGCTATTTCTGTTCCTTTAACTACAAGACCTCAGAAAGGGAATGGACAATAGGAATGGTTTAATAGGAAACAGTCATGGGTAACATTAGGGATAAGTGGACACCTGTCCTTCCATGATTCCCACCAGCCTACCACCAACACTGCCTAATGTGCAAGCAGGAGTGGACCAGCTGGTACCCTTCTACTGGGCTCATTTTGCTTCAGAAGAACTGTGAAGTAGCAGAAAGTAAATAAGAGACTCTTAATTAATAAAAGTTTGAAGAAATTGAATATCATTTGACGAATCATTCCTTGAAGACAAATATTTTTAATTTTTGTAGGACACTGCTCATATGTATACCGACATGAACTGTTTATCTAAAACCTTGGCTCTGATGTGTCATTTACAACCTATGAAATCCAAAAGTTCTCTAGAAATATGATGTCTTGCTTGAGTGAAAAGAGAAACAAATGTCTGTGAATGAGGAAGTATTCTGTGCCACCGAGGAAATAAAACAAGTAGATTCTTCCAAGAATTTAGACAAAGCCCACAACACTTGGGTGTAAAGATCAATAGATATTTACTGCTGAAATCTTAAAGTTCTACTTCTGTTTTAAAATCATACCTATCAAAAGTGAATTACTCCTGAGGTTCAAGCAAGGTCCACAACTCACTCAGAAGGAGGCTTTGTGTAGTGTTGGGGAAAAACTATGGAGTCATGTGTGAATGTTTTCAGTTACACATTATTGGATGCCCCATCTCATTGTTTCTTAAATTAGAAAATAAGAGGTGTTTATATTTTTGCTTCTCCTTCAATATCTAGGAGGCTTTCTTCCTTTTCCCACAGGTATCAATTTTCCTTGTTCCCTCATTTATATTTATAACTTGCTTTGTGGGCCATTTGGCCTTCTAGCTCTGGAATCTCAAAAACTATCATGGGTTTTGTTTGATCTGAACCTGTATTTCCCCAAGGACATTAGCTGAAAACATTTGTCTGGTGATGATTTTAATGGCCTTGAAAATATTCTCAAAACACTCTTCTGTTTCTCCTTTTGTTTACTCATTTTTGCCAGGTGATTGGATCATATACAGGCTGTTGACTCCCCTTGTGATATCCAGCTAGTTTAAGTAACAGAGATAACACAGAGGTGAGGACTGACTTCAGGTTTGGTCTAAGGAGATACCTACCTCAGACAGAACACCTGTGTCTAGCCCAGATTCCTGCAAAACTGTGTTCACTGCTGCTGCAGGTGAAGGATGTAAAGGTGTGTAATGCAGTAGCTGTTGCGATAAGTTTCTTCTTACAGCAATAGCTCCCTCTACCTCATCCACTGGCAAGATCCCTGTGGCTCATTCACAGGCAAGCAAAATTTTATTTTTACTACATCTGTGAAATGCCTTTAGCTACTTCTGACAAAGTAACAGTATGCCAGATGTAGACTGGAGGTCTATGGGGTGGATTCTGGGGGACAGGAAAATAAAAAAGGCCTAGGGGGGATGGTGGCTGCTCTCCCTTCTGGGGTGTTCAGAGGTTTCACAAAATATGATGCCACTTGCTTAGTTCAGATTTTAATTCATGACCAAATACTAAATATATGCACTTTTATTATTCTATACACTGTTGCCAGCATTATTGCTCTTCTACTGGGCTTTATGGTTGAGGAAGAGAGAGGAGGAGAAGTTGGGAACATGTATGGAAAATTGCTAGGTTTGTGGTTTGGTTTTCTTTTTTCTTTCATTTTTAACACTGTTTTGAATGAAACATTTGGGTCCCATAAAGCTGTTTAAAGTTCAGTTTTTTTCAGGGAACACCATGTGGACTGCTTGATAGGTTTCTCAGATGTGAGGAGGGATTGGAGTTGGGATAGGTTAAAAATGAAGTCTTTCCACTTGGTTCACACTTTTGGGGACAGGAGATCCAGGACTCTGGTTAGAAAAAGGGAAGCTTTCCAAAAACAATCAGAGTGCTAGTTGTTCTGTTAAGTTTAATTATTAATGAAAAAGGAGTTTTTCAGAATATCATGCCTTAATTTCATACATAAAGACCTGAAGGTACTCTGTCTTTATAAAAGGTTCTAAAGAAAGGATTGCAGAAGTAAATTTAGCATGTGTGAAAAATGATAGCTAGAAGAATATCCTCCTCACTTGTTTCAAAGCCACCATGAACATCCAGCTGTAGCTAGATCTCTAAATTAAATCGTAGGTATCAGTATCACAGTGCAAGACAGGAGAGCTAGGAGTTGCCTGTGGTGAGGATGGTATCTGGAGAACTAACCGAAAGATGGAAGAGAGTGAGAAGACTGAAGGAAGGAGTCTAGCAAGGACAAATTATTCCCTCTGGCATTTGTTGGAAAGAATCTGATTGTTTTAGAGCCTTTAAAAAACCGAAACAAACAACCTTTCCAAGCTTTTAAAATTTCTTCTTCAAAAAGATTCATCTTTTAATGGAGAGTGAAATAAATGCCCAGTGTAAAAGTTTCTTGGCAGAGCACAGGTCTTTTGGAGGCATTAACCGTGGTGTTGGAGCTGTAGCTCTGAGCACCAGCGTGAGCCCGGGCTGACTCACTCGGGCTGTGCCAGCAGCTGTGGGAGCAGGGCCCTGGGCCACAGGTGAGCTCTTCACCCCTGACCCTCACCCTTCCCTGCAGCCCTCGCCTGTCTGGTGGTGTGGCAAAGCACCCGTGCTGCCTGTGGTGCCGGTAACGCTGTGGTTCTGCCTTAATACAGGTGAATAAAACACTGAAGTGTTCAAAAACTGTATCATTTGTGTATGAGATCACCTGAATATTTTGCCATAAAAAAATATTTTGCCATAAAAAAAAATCTATTTTGTCAGTTTTACCCCATTACTTTACTCCCTGCATTGCAATACTAGCATTCCGCCCCCCCCCCCCCCCCCAAACCCACCCTAAATGTAGCTTAAGAGTTCCTCCTAAAAATGAGATGTATTTATTACATTAAATGTGTCTTATGCCTGGGATTTATATAGCATTACAAATGGTATTATTTCGGACAAACAGGATGGAGCTTTTTTCTTTCCAAATACAAGGAGGGAGATTATTTTCACTTGATAAAGTACCTCAGTCTGAGAGATAGCAATTGATCCAGTCTTTTTATGTTTAGAACAGCTGGACATTTAATTTAAACTAATGGTCAAAAATACAGATGAATGCATATTGATCAATACATAGTTGCTTCCTAAAGTAATTTTGAAAGTATATTTTAACTCAGCCATTAGACAAGGTCTGAATAAAATAGTCTGATTTATCTGCATTTACTGAGAAGAAATATAAGGGTGGGCTGGATATATGTAGAAGTTCTTTATTCACTTTTCAACATTCCAGCATCTTGTCCCCTTAGTAAACTAAGTGTGCGATGTGGTGCCAGGCTTGTATCTTGCACAGGAGGAATCTCCTGAAAGACATCTCTGAGGTGTTTTGTCTAGAAAAAAGAAGCTAAAGCAAGATGGTGACAATGTATTTATTTTTAACTTGAGAGGATAGGGAACAAATTCCTTTCTTGATGAAAATGTAAGCAAGGAAAACCAATTATCCTAATGATATAAATTGCTGGTTATATACTTTTCCTTCTATTTTTTCCTCTAAGTTTAGATCTAATAAAGTAAAAAGAGCCCTGATACCAATAGTGAGCCCATGAAAACGTACTTGTTTTTAAATACTAGAAAAGTTGAAATACTAAATTTCATACATGATTGACAAATATCCATGAGGCAAAAGCATTTATGAAGTTCTGTCATAAAGCAATGTGTCTTAAAACTTTAGCATTCATGTTTTTCTTCCACCCCACACTGCTTTGTTTCTGTTGGAGATGTTGATATCTTGGCTTCCTTTCTACCAGCTGGATATCGCTTAAATTTTTCACTATTTTAATATTTGTACAGAGCTAACTGCTTGATGAAAACTTGTGAACAATTTATTATTAATACCTTTTTACAAATACCCTTTCATTTCATTTAGCTTTTATTCCGTAATATAATAAAATTGGCTCTGATACCCTTATTGTTGAGTTTTTACTTAACTGGCTTTCCGACAGGATCATTGCAGAGGACAGCTATTTTGTCTTTTTTTGGTGGATAGTCACAACCTATTTCTTGAGAAACTTCTGCATTTCGTGGATTTTTCTTCTTTGGTAGGAAAAAGAGCTTTTGGTGATATTAATATTGAAGAAAGTACTTTTTTTTTTTTGAAGGGTCTTCAGTGAAAAGTAAATCATGCTACTTTTGACAAAAATTGATTCATATTAATTTACAGTTTTTAATCAAAAGGTCACAATTTGTATGGAAAATTTTCCATTTCAGTTAAAATTAATTTCTTTTTATTATTAACTTTGTCTGAGAGGGGCTTTTTTTCCCAAGTAAATCTATTGCTTGCTTAGACTTCTTTAAGCAAGGTGTAACAGCAGATGTAACATAAAAAATTTTAAAGGTTGACGTAGAAGATTCAAATGCTGCTCGTTAACTTTCTTTTATGTAATATTCTAGGTCTATAGACTTTGATATATGGTAGATTGCATTTTTTGATAACTTTTGTCACGCACTGAACCTGAGCATTTTGTGGTGGGTTTATTTGCATTTTATATGCATTATGGCAGTCTGATTACCCAAGGTTAATGAAGCAGTCTTCTCAGTTTGGAACATCTGATATGTCACTAGACTATATTCAGGCTACTATATTTTTACCTTCATATTTCATACAGTTAATTAGATCATCACATAATAGTTTGCGCTGACCTTGTTCTAATTTGCCCAAGCTTTTCTACGTTACTTGTTAGATTATCCACTGGGACATATTTTGAAAATGGACTGGCACTTTCTGTGATCAATACAACTGTTTGTTGAAAACTAAACTGCTTTTTTCGCATTAAATAAATTTGGGAATTCCCTCTACTTCCTCCCCTTAATTTCTTAAATGGATTCCATATACAAAGTTTGATTAAATTAATTTCTACTAATTCTTTGTGGATCACTTGTTTATAATCTTGAATTTCATATGGATCCAATATTTAAGTTTGAATACTACAACACCTTTTCTCAGAAATGGTGATTCTTCTTTGTTCCACCATCAAATATTACATTATTCTGGCTGCTAAACATGCTGCTTCTGCTATTTCTGATGTATGTCTTCCTCAGAAATCACCTTTTAAACCCCAAATTGTCAACTTTAGGAAAAAAAATATAAAAAAACAAACAAAAAAACCCCAACCTCAAACCCCCAAAAAACTTCTGGAGTCTGACTTTACTTGCTCATTATAAATTTTCACTTTGTCCCAGTAAAAGATGGATAGATTTTGCATTAGCAACTGTGTGGAAAATAAAATGGAAGTATACTATAGAGCCTTCTCTAAATGTCTTCACAGGAACAAAAAGTAAATGTAACCCAGAAAGTATTTCTGTCAAGAATCAATAGCATATAATTAGCAGCCAAAGTGTAGAAGAGGTTTCCCCTGATATATATCTAGCTGCAAGGTATTGACTTTAGTCTGGAAATTCCATTTTATTACGTAATATATTTTGGAGCAAATCAGCAATTATTGAGCCAAGACACAAGTGCTACAAGAATTGGAATTTTCATTACTGCAAAACCACTGCTGTATCTTTCAACTGCTTTAAATAAATCACTGGAAGAAAAATGTATGAACAAAACCTGGTACTTAAAAATCAATTTCCATGGTTTGCTGTATGGCTATTTCAAGTATATCTAAGAGTGTAGCGTACCCCATTGCAATAAGCACTAAGCTAGGCATTTTAGGAAGACAAAGCATATGACTTTAATTATTCTTCATTTTTCTCTTCAGAACATGATTAAAGATTTAAGAATTCCAGGAATGAAGGTTATTTAGTTCCTTCATGTATATGCCTGTCATTTCCCACCTGTGAGAACTCAGGAGACTCCCTACTTTCCCTTCTAGAACGACACTATAATGTGTTTGTGTTTGGTACAGCATAATGTTAGTGACAAAATCTTATCAGGACTTAACTTTTTTTTTTTAAAAAAATTTTGCTTTACTAATGAGTATATTGGTCCATAAAGTTGGCAGACAGTGAAGTCAGTGTATATTTTACAAAATGCTTATTTTTACAGGATTCTACTTTTTTTCAGCTGTAGAAAGATAAGAATTCAGAGGTAAAGCAGAAAACATCTCTATAGTTAGGAGTATGGCTGGACACAGGCAAGTGGCGGACATGAATATTACTAGTTATAGAATATCCAGGCTATGCATGTGCATGGGCAGGAGGTGTGAAATATGTTAACCAGGCGAAGAAATTGGGTATATGTCATGCTAACTCAGCCCTGCTAACTTCTGGTAATAAGACACAGATGCATACACAGGAAACTTATTATGATTATCTTAAATAATCAAGCAGAAGTTTCAAATGTGAGATTTGGAAACAAAGCTGAATTTTGTTTCACAAATTCTCTGGTCATGCAGTATAAAATCTTAGATTTACAATTCCCAGACTTTACCAATTTCATGCCAGACTCTGACTAGAAGTTGGATTGCATCTTTCATGTAGTGTTTAAGTATTCCATAATCCAGTTTGGGGGTAACTGTATGATCTAATAAACCATAATAAACAGTTACCCAAATAGACCTGACAAATGCTGAGAAAAATAAATGTATTTAGTATGTGAAAGAATATCCAATTGCTTCTAGAACACTGTAGTAATGTTGACTAATAAATGTATTAAAAGCAATATTTTTTAGAAAAATTAAACTTGCAAAACCCAGGAAAGCCTAATATATGATTCTTACTGCAGAACAAGTTTGGTCATACTTACCATTGAAACACCCATTTATGAATAATTTGTCAAGCATCTGCAGTTTTTATTGTAATAATGTTACAATGGGCCTAGTAAAACTACCTTATTAGCAGTGTTCCTAAACGTAGTGATGGCTTTTTTGCACATCTCTTGCTATTCAGTGTTAAATTCCCTGAAGATAAGTTTAAGAATATTTATGTATACTGTTTTGTAACCTCTCTCAAAGTAAGAAAAACAAGTGAAATTCATGTAAAGCTCTGTAAGAGTTAAAGGTCTAGCCCCAGGTTGTCAGGAAGCCTTGAAAAAACTAGTCGTAATAAAAGGGTGAATCTACAGAAGGCGGCTGTCAGTGGAGAAGCCTTCAGAAGAGAAACTATGTCCTGTGAAATTCCCTCTCTGCATGTTAATGTGTGAATAAAAGCTGATATATCTTTACTTAGCAGCAAAGTTGATTATATTCTGTCACTTACCAGAATGAAATGGCACAATTCTAGTGGTCTCTCAGTCCAGAATAAACTACTATGCCCCACGGACTAGACTAGCACTCAAGATCATTATCTTCCTGCTTATGTGTTTTGATTGTGGTTGTTAAGCTGGGGTATAGAAATGACGGAGCTAGACTTTTCTCAGAGGTGCACAATGATAGGATGAGAGGCAATGAGCACAAGTTAGAACATAAGGAGTTCCAGTTAGATGTTAAGCAAAAAGTTTTTACCATGAGCGTGGTTAAATACTGGAATATGCTGCCCAGAGTCATGGTGGGATCTCTATCTTTGGAGATAGTCAGGACCCAACTGAACAAGAACCTTGAGCAATCTGTTCTAATTAGACCTGTTTTGAGCATGGGGTTGGACTAAATGATCTCTGCAAGTCCCCTCCAAACTACATTATGCTATTATCTGAGACTTAAGGGAGTATAGACCTGAAAGTGGAGTAATTTACTCCTCTTGCTGAGTAACATTTCAAGCAGGGGGTAAGTTAGCAACTACTACGATAGTGTCGTAGTGTGCTGAAGCACTGTGAGCTCATTTTACTCTGTCTTAAATTGATGAAGCCCTGCTTAGGTATGAGTTGCATGTTACATTCTGTGAAGAAGTAGCTATATACTAGCATTGAGATTGTTGATTCCTGTTTAGGAGAATACTTTCCATACCTATATATGCATCTGTATTTATGTTATCTAAGGTTCACACACGTTGGATCCAATCTTGTTTTATTATGAGGTCTGTGACAAATAAGGCTTGAGGGACCTAGAACATTGTAGTTTGTCTCTCTGTCCCAAGGGAGGAAAACTACAAGTTCTGAACATACCATGCAATCTTCTTTTTTTGTCAGTGTGATTGGCTTTACAGCTAGAAAGTTCCCTTGCTGCAGATTAAAAATGAGATATCTTGTCTTATTGTGGATATGAAGAGCAACTTACTCCCTTGCTTTTTCAGCATGTTTTAGAGAGTGCTTTATTGCACTTTTCCTCAGTCTTCTCTCAGAGAATAAATCCAGTTATTTCAAGCTTTCTGCACACCTGAAAAGCTCATACTTTTTCTCCCTTCTGGATTCTCTCCACACATCTTACATGAAGTGGGATGCCCAGAGTGTGATGCAGCCTTCTAGTGAAGTCTTTACCTGTGCTCTGTAGAATAGAAGGATTTCATTTTGTGTTATGTCTGGCGTCCCTGTCTATACTCCAAATAGGATATGTCTTCCTCAAATAAAACTTTCTCAAACTCTTTGATTTAGGTTCAGTCTGTGATTTTTAGTGTAATTGCTGTTCTGAAAGCCTGTCAGCTCAGTTCAAGTAGTTGCTTATCTGCATCTAGATGTAGCACTTTACACATTTAAATGTAAATACAGTTTGAAGTTGTTTCTTAAGATTAATCTCTGTTAATTTTCAAGGCATAGAAAACTGGAATTTTCAGCCGTGCAAGATAAAAATGCATTGTATTTTTGTTCAGAGCTATAACAATAATGTCAATTCTAATTCCCAAGGCAGCTTGGGTATTAGAGCTGGTTTTGAATGCCATCAGCGACAGACTTGCTCTCTTGGCAGCTGATTAAAATTTCAGTCAAATCAGAATGAATCATGTCTGTGACAGAGAATTGGCATAATGCACTAATGTGTGTTGCCTTAAAATACCGCTTAATGGTAAAGGACCTGTCTACAAATAGAAGACCAATTTCACTGAACTTAGCTTAAAAATCATACTTCAGTTAAAACAATACAAATATGCGTGTGAGTCATCTGTAGGATTTTGGGTTGACTGTTTTTACTGTGAGGTAGTAGTATTTGACTTTTTATCTGCTAGCTTGCACTTGTTTAGAGCTGCATTCAGGATATAATGAAGTAAATGAAGATTTTTTTTTTCCTTTGCTTTCGATGAGCTGAATGAAGTCCTTAAAGAGAAACATTTATTTGGGGGTTCTAGCTACTTCATCTGGTTTTGCACACTAAAATCCTGATCTAGTGGAAGGTCTCCCTGCCTATGGCAGGGGGGTTGGAACTAGACGATCTTTAAGGTCTCTTCCAGCCCAAACCATTCTATGACTCTGTAAAATGACTAGAGAGGATTTTTAGCAGTAAAACTCCACTTTAAACATGAGACTTCCTTTGGCCCTAAGATATCCAGACATTCAAATAAAAGATTATAAAGCATATTGCAAGCTTTGAATATTTCTCTAAAGATTGTTAATCTGAAAGTTGTCATGTTTCTTCTGACTAGCTTTTGCACAGAGGATCCAGGGTTCATTTCCTCTGATAATCCAATAGACAAAACTAAAATAGCTATGCTTGCAAACAAAGACTTCACTTTGATGGAATACCAACAGTCATTGTAATTTATAGTTTGAATTTAAGATTACTAGTTTCCCAAAACAATGGGCTGTGTCCCAGAAGGATGTTGTTATCAGGTCCTTGTTAGTAAATGGCCTTTAGCATATGTTAAGTGCTCACATTCTCTTTTTAGGAGTGTTTGTAAGTAGTCTTACTATGCTGTGAAATAACATTTCATAACAGTAATGTAACAGAATTATTAACTCATTATATATTGTAGTAAATTTATGCATTTAAAATACAACTTGAGAAAAACAGTATGTGTGGAATAATCACAGAAATAATTTCCTTTCTGATAGTGAAGAATGTCAATAGCTCCATTTGTCCTATTTATAGTAGCAAGTTGGAAGGAAATCTTCCAACCTACTGCATAATTAGTACATATTTTCAATTTTTTTTTTCCTGACCTGCTATCCAGTTCTCAGAGGAAGAAAGAAAATGAGTGAGACCTAACAGCACAAACTTCTAAAACTGCAACAGGAAAGTAAAATAAATATGAAAAATTAATCCCTTTGGGCCCTGAAGTCCAATTTTCCAGACACAAGCTCCACTGGAATCCACTGATACTACTGCCAAGGAGTTAAGTTCCCTTGATATATTTTGTTTACTTATCCAACTCACTTTGACTTTTTGGTCTACTGTGTTTGATTTCCTGCCTACTGAAAACATATCAGCCTATTATTTCATTTCTAAAGACAAACCAAAATAAGCACCTTAGCTGCATGGGCAGGAAACAATCAACTTGAAGCACTGTGCTCTGCTTCTCTTTTATGTTTTTGTTTTTGGCAACAGTAACTCAGACAGCCAGGTAAAATGCTATGGGAGCTGGCTGATGCATGACCTCAGTTATCATCAGCCTCTGTGGCTGGTCAGAAGTGCAGTGCTATGACAAATCTTCATACCCTCTCAAACACTTGCTGAGCTTTTCTTGGGGCAGGGATGTGGTAGATGTGAAAGGTTGTCTTAGTAGATACCAAGAAAATAAGACAAAGAATGGAGTTCCTAGTATGTACAACTCCCTAATGTGATGCAACTGTTTGTTTCTTGACTTTTGAAAATATTGTTCCCCATGCCAAAAAAAACCCCAGAACAACCCAAAACCCCAAAACAACCAACAAGCCAACCAACAAACAAAAAAGAATACTTAGGAAATATTTCTGAAAGAGCCATACTTGACTCCACAGCTGTAAACCACTGACCTCTTTCTTGATGGGACAGAGATTCCCACTGGCAGGAGAGCTCATGTTTTTTCAGCTTTACCTTCTCAAGAAGGAAGAAAAAATTGTGGTGCAGAAATCAGGCATTAAGAGGGAAAGCTATTCTCAAATTCTACCTGAGCAATGCAACACTACCTGTATTTGTAATAGAAAGTTGAACAACCATGCTTACTTTCAGCAGCTATATTATCTGAATTGGGTTTTTTTAAGTGCTTGGAGAAGCAAATTATGTGCATTTTCCTAGTGATCCAAATAGTAACACTGCTTGGAAACTAACTTTACGGTGTTCAAATGCTAATGTTTGCCCTCAGGGAAAAGAAAGCATTGATTGTTTAAAGGAGATGTGAAATGTATTTGGCCCCATAGTGGCCTTCCACTGGAAGGAGCAACATTTTTATTTGAATAAATGAAAATCAGTGATACATAGGATAATTGTTTGAATAACCAAATTGGATGTATTTACAGTAAAAAATGCTGTACATTTTCAAGTTAATTTTCAAAAAGCTAGTGTATCACACCTTAAATTTACAATGTCAAGTGATTTTAATATGCAACTTGTGAATGCTGAGGAGGGTTCATTTTACATGTTTATGTAACACCGAATTCATATTTAGTCATATGTAAGGGAAGCTGGAAATTGCAGACAGTGATCTAAATAATTGATTTTCTGCAAGCTGCACGTGAATGATTCTTCCATGAAGAACAGACCCACAGACTCCAGCATCAAAAGTAGGAAGCAACTTTGTTTTAGAAGAACAATTCTTGTAGAGATAAGTGTCAAACAGCCTCTGAGCTCACTGCAAGGTTGCTGGTTCCAAATGGACTGATTTCTTCTGAGTGAACGCTCACTCTGAAAAACAGCCTGGTATCCACTAGGAAGGTGAAGCCCTTTCTCAGCGTTTTATTCCTCTAATACACCAAATAGCTCAAATTAAGTTCATCCACAGGTAGTGTAGCTTGAATGAATTTTGTTTGGAATAGATTGCCCAAATAATCGATACAGCAAAAGACCAAAAATAAAAATAGTTGTAAAATGGCAACTGGAATATGAATGGTACAAATAAACTCTGTAATGAAAGTAGACATTGGTAAGGCTTGGGGCGCTGCTAAATGAGCAATGTTGTGTCGTCTAGCTTTCCCTTCTTTACTAGGCTGGACTGACTGACATAAAACTGGTTAACAGTTGGTATTGTGCTGTTCTCTTTATTGACATGGCTTCTTGTATAGTGATGAAATATCTTTCATCTAATAAAAAGTATATGTACCTGGTATGTGATGTGAGGTCAGCAGGGAATTCCTTGTACTATAACTGGCTAGTCATTTGTCCATTTGGTCCAAAGAAATATTCTCCCACTGAACTAACAATAGATTTCTTAGCTTAGCGGTTCATTGGAAGATGGAATCCAGCTGCTTGAAATTTGAATAGTCAAAAGCAATATTGCTTAAACTACAGTTTAAGTTGTGGAGTCTTTGTGGGTCAGTGGGATAATTCCTGGGATCTGTGATACACTAATAGTGATGCTTTTTCCTGGGAAGTCAGCAGTCCCCTCCTGTCGAGTAACTGGCTGCAGGTCTGGCTTTGTGCAGGAGGCAGTCTGGCCAGGAGGCAATCATGGGGCTCTGCGGAATGACAGCGGTTGGGAGCTGGACATGTTTAATTGCTCTGGCTTTTGCAGCCCATTTCCAGCCTCTGTCACTGTTGGGCCAAAGAGTTTTGGGTGTGGGCTGGGTGTGGACTCTGGGCAGATGTGTTGCATATTGATTGTACTGCCCATAGACCAGCATGTGTCACACAAGCTAGCTTCATACAAGGGTTATAGTCCACATGCTAATAACATGAATATGTCCTGCCTGCCCTACCAGAGAGATAAGTTACCACTGTTGAAATGCAGTCTATAGCTTTGATTTAATTATTCACCTCAGTTGTATTTTTTCCAACTAGTCTATTTTTCTCCAAGAAAATACAGTATGAATCACACTAATCTGTGATTCGGTGGACACTCATTGCGGTAAGACTGAATCAGAAGCTGTCTAATTAACCCCTTGAATATTTTGGAGTGTGTTCATGCATAGAAATTCAAGTGTGGGTGGAGTAATCAAAATTCCTGCTGCCCTTTATTCTGGGATGAAGAGCAGCTTAGATGCTAAGTCACCACATATCTTTGCCTTGCAACCTTTTGTTCTTTATTAGCAGAGAATAATATTTTTATCCCAGAATATAATTGTGTTCCCAAGGTTCAGGTCATTCATATCAGTCCAAATAGAAGAAGAAAGCTGGCCAAGGGCATATCTGGAAAAAATAATAAAAGCAGAAAATTTCTGTATGCTGAGCTATTTGGAAGATCCGAAAGTTGAACAGAAAGGGCTCACACCTCTGATGTTCCAGTAGAGTACTAAAATGAGTTACTCCTGTAATAATACCTACCTCTCGGACTGCTCTCAAGAGCTGGATATTTATGTTCTTTTTTGTTATTAAACTTTTAATCACAGGGTACCCTTCTAATTAGAGTAATTGATCTCTTACATGCCTGTATGACGCTACACTGTTCATTTTGGGAGACACGCATGCAGTAAGCCAACTTATGAAAATAATGCCCATAACAAAAACAGTGGTTTCTTTATAAGCCCTTACAGCAGCCAGTTGAACCAATTCCATCATTAACTTTAGTGTAACGAGAGAGTATTTTTCTAGCACACTGCTAGGCTTACAAATCCCAAGCACTTTAGTTATATCATTACAAGATCCCAGCTTTCATACGGAACTATATAGCTTTTTTTGTTGCCTTGTTTAATTTTTCCCCAGCTTTTCTAAAAGTTAATTTGGCAGGCTGGCCTCTTGCTACCTCTGCAGCAGATACCTTTTTTTTTTTTTTTTTTTTTTTTTTTTTCTCCTGGGCATCACAGCAGAATATGCTCATCTAGGGTAGCTGAGCTCTCTAAAGCTTAAGCATGGCAATTTTATAATGTGTTTAGCCAGTGCCACTCTGGTGCCCAAAACCTGACATTGGTCTCTGACTTCAGGTTGTTCCACTCATGAAACGAGGCAAGAGAATTTTGTAGTACCACACTTCCTTTATTTTTACAGTCTTACTCATTCTCACATGCCATCCTCTCTGTTTATTCTTCAACTTTTGTGTGATGTTTTTTAGTATACTTAACAGCTGCCACTCTCAGGCACAAGCACCTGTCTTTTTAATGCCTAGTCTCAATAACTTCAGATTCTTCAATGCATTCTTCAAATGCATCAAACATTTTTGTGCTTATCCGGAAACCAGTTAAAAAACTTAGGGCTAGGGGAGGGGTAATAAAGGTGGAAAAAAAGGCTGTATTTTCTCTAGTTGACTGGAGAGCAAGACTGTAGATCTAAATCTTATATTTTTCTCTCCATATTGCACCCATTTACCTTTGGGATCTTAATTTCCTTCCTGCTTCCTTTTGCTTTCAGTTCTGCATAGGGGCTTCATTCAGTTCAGTATTATATTTCTAACAGGAAGAAAGGAAATAATTCCACAGATTAAATGATTCAAAGAAAAATATTTTCATACCCTTCATGTTGCTACACTTATAGATGTTATTGTAAACAGTTTTTCATTCTTTTAACTATCATATACTGGATCTGCATAATTATTACAGGTGCTTGGATAATTTCAGGTTGTTTCTTTTTTCAGAATATAAGTAACTCTTCTGCAGTTTTATAGAGCATACATTGATGTATTTTATTGTTTTTTTGTTATTGTACTGCCATCATTAGAAGTTCCCTGTGGGATATCCACAGCTCCACGTTGTCTTTTTCTTTTCCAGATCATTTCAGGGTTTTTCAAATTCACTGTTCAACCCAGGGAACAGGATTTGTTAGCTTGGTTTTACTGAAGTTTAAACTTAAATCAGATTTCAAAGTACTAATAAATGATTGGCCACCATCCTGACTGCAGGCCTGGCTAGGGTCTTCTGACATGAATATTGCAGGTGCCTTTCCCTCTTGACTACTCCTTTTTCTGGCAGACAGACTGTTCTGCATCAGCCCTTCCCATTTTGCTTTTTTGCCTGTTTAAATCCTTAACCTACATTCCCTATTGGGCTGTAACACCTCATTATTTCTGCTTTGTCCCAACACTGCACACTTGGCTGTTATGCTTTGCCCGGATCAGACTGCTGAGAGAAGTGCAAAAGTAACAGTTCAACAGTCTATACTGAAAATTACACAACTTGGCCACTGCACTTAGCACTGCTTCTTTCCAGGTCTTCTGTTTGGATATTTCTTACTTGTCTTAATGTTTCATACAGGAAGCGATAGAAAGGTTTTAAAATTTGTCTACCTGAGAGCTTATCTGTTTTCATCTAATGCCTGAGTCTGAGCTGGCCACTATTTTTCTCATGAAAACTTACTCCAGGGAGGCAGATTCTCTCTTGGAAGAAAACATCCCCCACTAGTCCCCGTTTTTCTCATTAAAAAAAAAAATAAAAAAATTAAATGAATCAACATGAAACATTTCACATAAATCGTCACACACTTTAGGAATCACCATAACATTTGTTGGACTATGCTATGGCAAAATGGTTGAAGGAGCTTTTATAGCAGAGAGAGAAAGACACCAGTAAAAGTAGATAAGAAGAGGTGAATGATGGGGTTCAAAAACTCTGGAGAAATCATTCTGAGGAAAAGTGAACTGCTAAAAAGAGACTTTGCATACAATTATTTCCACACATCGCATATTTGACTTTACAAAACTGACCTGATTACAAGTAAAGAACACTAGTACCAGAAAGATCTGAGAGAAGCAGACTATGCTAGTGATCATGCCCAAAAACTTACTTCAATTAGTACTTCTGCTCGTCACAGTTTCTGGTCTTCCTCTCCTGTTTATCATGGTGGTTTGTGATATTTTTTTCCTGTTTAATGTAAATACTAACATTGGTTACATTGTCTTTTTGTTCTGGGAGGACAGCAATCTATCAGGCACAGGCATGTTATAAATAGAACCACTTGACAAGTGGTAACAAGGTACTTGATTCCTTTTTAACTTTTTCTCATCATCTCAACTCCATCTCAGCTGAGCTTTCCCCCTAAAAGTTTGTAGTATCTTTTAAGTGCATTTATTGGCTACCTTCTGAGTTTTGTTTGTTTGTTTTTCTGTAGCAAACTCTCTGCTTGGAGATCCTAGCTTTTTCCATTCCAATTACAGTGTAGATGAAGCCCTAGCAAGCTGAGTTTGGCAGATGACCAGTATTTGTTATAAAGTCAGGAGAGTGTGCATCCAGAGTCTGGACTAGTCATGCTGGAGACATCATCTAGTCTTTGAGAATAAAATGGTTGTAGAGAGTCCAAGAAACATTTTAGGATGTAACTAAATAACAACACTGAACTTGGTTCCTTTTGTAATTTAGAGGGACTCTAGAAGAAATAATCATTAAATGCTTTTCAGTGTTTGATGTCAGTCATTTGTGAAATTCTGTTGGATTTCATAATTAGAGTAATCTAACAGGTAAATGAGTAGAACAAGTATAAATAAATATAATTTTTTCCCTACTTAGAAAGGGAAAATAATGATAAATTATTATATGGTTCAGTTAGCTAATGTGAATAGTTCAGAGAAGAGCTTAAAAGCCCATGAAACTGAACAGTACTGTATTAGAGAATTTTACTTTTTAACCATGCTACTTTGACTTCCTTCATGCTGGCAGATTCATCATCATAATTAAATGTGCTTTTTTATGTGTCTGGTACAAAATAGTTTTCCTTGGTTAAGTGGCAAAGTACAGCTGTTTAAATTTCTCTCTACTTCTAATTGGACCCCCTGAGCTTTGCAAAACTAAGGACTGTGACTGAATGGATCTTGTTTCCTTTTTAAAAAGGTATCAGCCAACAGGATACAAAATAAAAGGAGCTCAATAAAGAAGTCTTCTTTTATTAACAGAGATTAAATCTTTCCTACTAAAGTCAAGAGTGCAACTCCCCTAAGCTTCCAGAGGGGGCAGGATTTCATCTCAAGTGAAAGTAGGATGTGAAACTTAGATTTCCCATCGACTTTTGTCCAATCTGTGTCCTACTGGAAGTAGGCACCTTGCAGTTCCTTAATAGAATATGATGATATTACCAGCCCAAAATTAGACCGTATCCAGACTAAAATTAATGTAAATTATACTGAAATTTTAACTGTTTTGAGACACATTTCTTGACAATCAGATGCTTTGATTAGTGTAGAGTCTGAGGGATACATAGGTTGGTAGTGTGGTTCTCAGGTTCTTTTGAAGATCATTCTGCCTCTGTAAAAAATATCAGCTTTGAGGTACAACATAGTGTTTATCACTTCTTGATGAAACTGGTATATTAATTGTAATCTCGGTAAATGACGTTTTTCTTTGTTAGAGTAATTCATATTAACTATGTAAATGAGTTCCCGAACATTTTAATGGTATATTTTTATATGTTTTAAAGACTAATTTTGGTAAATTTTAGAGATTCTGATAGTGGCAATTCTTCAGATGCAACTAAAATAAGTAGTAGTCAGCAGTTTTGATAGGTAATGCACAGAGAGACTCAGACGTGGAACTCTTGCACTGAATTCTGTAACAATATTTTGCCTTTACAGGCCTTATTATCTGGCATTCCATGTTGATCCTAGTGGGAAATAAAATGAATCTACATAGATACATAGCACACTGACAATATTTCCTATCTGTAAAAATAATTTCTAATTTACCTGCTGCAGGATGTTTCCTAAGTCCAAATGCAATGTTTTACATGTAAGATTGCTTCAGCAGAAAATGTCAATCCATGGAATGACTACTATGTATTAGTGGGGTATTCTTTCTAGTCTCTAGAGTGTCAGGAGAGAGACCCAGACATGTTCATTTTGCCGTTGGACCTAACAGTTTACATTACAAGTGTATTTACCTCCCTAAGCAAAATTGTACTCATTGTATAACCTATTTGTCAATAAGAAAGTATGTATCTCACTTTCCCCTTATGCTAGAACTTCCTTTATCACAACTCCTTTAATAGTTATTTTCTGTGAAGTTGATGTACATTTAATTAGAGTGTATACCAATTAGGAAATACAGAAGAAGAAGAGATTGTGTTGTGGTCAGGCAGCACCAATCTGTGCGAAACTCCTCTACAGACTGGGATCGTGCAAGGAGCTAAAACGAGGCAGGTTCCATCTAAGCATCCTTCAAAGGCTAAATAATATTTACCAGCAGCTTTAAAGTTTAGAGCCAAATAAATGTCTAATATTAATTTTAAAAAGTCCCATTTGCCTTTCTTAATGTTACACCTCTCAAATTAGGCCTCACTGCACATGGTCTTAATTTTTAAGTCCCTGTGTGAAACACACTTTTAATCTCCAAATTCCCCCCAGTCCATCTTGAAGAGTAAATGTTGCATTCATAAAATGGCTGGTAATTATAACCCAGACATAAAATCTGTGTAAAATGTAGAGCAAAACTTAATGACAAATGTTTTTTTTTCATTATATTCATGCCTGTGTATTGTCTCCTTTAACTGCAAATACATTGTGGCAGGATCCCTACCATTTCCATGAGCCACTCAATTGCTTAAAATTCTTTCACTACTGCTGAAGGATATGACATGGTCATTACTACCAGAGTAAACACTTGATAATAATCTTATGTGAAGTGGGTGAACAAGAAATAACTTTTTAAAGCAAAGAAGAAAAAAGATTCCTAGGCAGAGAAATACAGTCTTGTTTCTCACTCCTTTTGTTTAGAAATGTATAGTAGGAGGCCTAAAGGACAATATCTCTCTCTATCTCTCTATATAGATATAAAAAATCCAATTTTAAGGACCAATACATGTTGTTGATGGATGTGCTGAGTCTACTGACTTTATTTGCTGGCACTAGTATTTCATACGCCTTTCAAGCTGAATTTACTTGTCACCTTAGACATTAAGGCAAAGATATGTGAGCCAAAATCTGGAGATATTTAATACTGGCAACATCCAAAAAGATTATTCAATCATTATTCACTTCTGTAGATGGAAACTGCTTGCTCCTTGACCTTTAAAATAATTCATTGTGGCAAGCTAGCTGAATCTAGCTGACTGAGAATGCAAACATATTTCTGTATTTAATAAGGATTCCATCAGCATACCCAGAACATCTTCTCCAAAAATTACATTTCTTCTGAAAGAATTTATTGCTCTTAAAAGTCATTTTCTCTTCTTGAATTGAAAAGTAGGGAATGTTCAGGTGGTGTAATTGGTAGCTCTCAATGATTTTTTGGTATTGAAGACACCATTTTATGTATCCAAGAACAGGTTGAACAGCAGTATTTAGTTACAGAGATTGAAGGCTTTTTTGGTGGGCAAAAAAAGGAAAATTGGAACTGGACTTATGCAGCATACTGTGACTAGCTGGCCCAGAACATCAATTACATCTAGAGCATTTTTCTCTTTTTTTCCTCCCTCAAAGCTGTTTAACTTGAGTATGTTAAAAGGACAAAAGAGAGTAGAAAAAAACCTTTTTTTTTCCTCCTTCAGGTAAATGTTGTATTTTCATGTCTGAGAATCTGTTTATTGATTATGTTGATACTGGCAACAGCAAAGCCATTTTTAAAATCCTCAGTATGTATATATCATGATTAGTACATGAACTGAGTCCAATCCAGTTCTAGAGTTATTTATGTCTTCTCTTATGGGAAAATGAGTAAATAAATGCAGACATGGGAAAAACTTGTGGTAATGTGCTTCTCGTGAATGCACACTGGCTTTAAAATGATGAAATAAAGCTATCAAGGCAAACAGGAAAAGTAGAAAAGAACATGAAGAAATTCTTGTTCTTGTATTCCCATATAGACACAAATGTCTGAGAAGCTGAGGCCTTACCAACGTTCTTGGCAGTAGCGAGTCAACAGCAGTAGTTGCAAGGCAGTAGTGCCCTCACCCTCGATTTCCAGCCCCCTCAAATAATATAGGCAGCCTTTGGTATGAACAGGCATCAGAACGACCTGCTTCAGCGTACCCGAGCACTAGGGTAAGAGTGGTAGGGACAGGGAAGAATAGGCTTTCTCTTAGTTGCTACATATTGCTTGCATGCCACACGAAGTTGTACTGGTGACTAACTAACTAAGAATGAGGCCAGTGCATGAATTGCAGTTTGCCTATTGAGAGAGCAAGCAACAATTCTTCTAGTTTGCCATTATGCTTAAACCAGAATTGGCCCTATGCTATACTTTCTTTTAATTTTGCTTCCTTTAGAGTTTCATGGGTGGTTTTTTTACATGCATGCAGGTCTACTTTGTGGCAGAAAGCTAGGGCTGTAAACTCTGAGATGAGACCAACTTTTTGTTCTGTGTTTGCACAAACCCTGTGAGGTCCTTCTTGTTCATGACTTTATGTAAAGTCTGATCCTGAAAAACGAAAGGATAAATAAAATATTTTTTAACTTTTATTCACACAAGCACCCTTTAACAGTTAAGGTTATCTCACAAAAGGCAGCAGAGTCCTACACACGATAAGGAAGATTCGTAAGGTGAGTCCCTTGAAGGTAGCACTTTCACAACACAAATTTCTGCAGTTTGCTTGGACAGCTGATGAATGAAGGAAATTACCAATACATGTTTTCCGTGGTGTGCACACAATATGTATTTACCTGTTTGGAACAGGTCTGGTTTTGCCACCCTTACTGTATGTCAAATTGTACTTCATTTCTGAAATACTCCCACTAATTTCAGAAGGACTTCCTCCTTACAAGGAAGGGATTGACTCAGTGAAAAAGTGGCAGGAGATGAGACACTGATGGGCTCTTTAATTATTCTTTTATCACACAGTCACCCTGGAATAAATAGACTTCATTCTTAAAAGCTGCTGATATTTATCTTCTGGAGAGTTAGGCAGAGATTTTTCTCCTGAAGCTGTCCTGTAGCCCAGCTCTGCTAGGTGTGTTGAAGATTGTTGTGATAACCATGGAATATAACAAGGGGAAATAAATCTGCTCTTATTGTGTTGGTTTTTTCTTCAGACTAATCCAAAATCTATACCCATTCAGAACAGAGCTCAACAAATATTGAAACATGGAAAAAACAAGTATCATTCCCACCTTATGATAATTCAGAATTGAATACTCATCCCTTCCCCCTGTTCCTCCAGCTCTTCCATTAACTGAGATTAGGAAATGCTTTATTCACAGCTGAGTAAACTTGTGAAATGTTTCATTATTTTAGCTCTCAATACTATAGTGAGAGGTATTGATTTAGAATCCTTAGCTAGAGGACAATATGTGTATTTTGAACTGTTCAGGAGCTTTTAATAGGGTTTTTTATTTATTTAAAAATGCCTGTTTATTGAAATCACATCTCATAAAGTTTTCATTAAAAAAAGAGACTGGTATGACTTAATATCTCATTTTGGAAAAAAAGATGAATTTTTTTATTATTGGTTCAAATCAATGTTCTTTTCACAGTTTATTCTTGGTGAACAGACCTTTTTCTGAATCAGAAACAAAACCAAAGCCATACTCTGAACATGTAGAAGAGCACTTAGATTGCTGCAGAAGTCGCCTCCTTCTTTTGTGAATAATTAGATTTTTGAAATCAACCTTTTTCAGAGCTGATTGGCCAGGGAACCCTTCTTTGCTGTTCATACTACGCTCCATACCAGTATTAAATGTGGAAAAGGAAATATGAAGAAATCCTGAAGCAGTTCTAGAGCAAGGTTGTAACTTCCTTGGGTGAGTCCCTGTGATTCAGATGAGCTAATCTTTGTTCACATCTATAGATCTGGGCATGCAGTCTTCCCCGAGTCTGGCCTGGCTTCCCTTCAGAGGTAATAGAGGGGGACCTGCAGTAGAGATCTGTAGTGTAGTTTGGTAGATACAGACTGGAAATGAGGGCTATCCCTCACTGCTGGGGAATCAAGCCATGGTGAACCCCTGGGGAAATGTATCTTAAGGTACAGTATAGAATATTTTTCCAGAGTATAGGCGAAGTTAAGAGCTTTTTCTCTATATAGTCTGCCCCAAAGTAATTCTTTAATTAGTAATAAATACTTAATCATGGAGCTGATATTGAGAGAATACTGAGATGGGAGAAAGATTAGCTAAAGAATATTCTTCTAGGAAGAGTGAAAAGGTAAAGGAATTATTTAACGTGAATAAAAGTACAATAATTTTTCTCTAAGCCACTCGCACGTATGCCTAACTTCAAGTATCTCTGCAATTTCTTGTGTGATTATTAATAATTTTTTTCAGAATCGCAGTTCAAAAGCCCATTATTCCGTTCTGTCAAATAACATGCTCTAAAAATGTATTAATTTTCTTCTTTGTTTAATTTATATAGTAGCCACATTTAGGAACTGAGAGTCTGTTCTTGCTGTTTTTCACTCTGCCCAAACCCACAAATGTTCCTTCCCTCAGAAGTTTGATTTAGATATGGGTTCTGGAGGCATATACTGACTCTAGATACATAACTGACAATATCTAGTGGTAGCAGCATTCAGATGAATAGCCCTACTGATGTCAGTGGTATTTTTCACTAGAGTTAGAATCATAGACTCAGGCTTCTTTTATATATATTTCAGGCTCGAGCGCCCTTTTGTAAATGCGTATTATATGTCAATTTATATGTTTAAGGATTATTTTTTCCAACTGAAATCTGTAAATGTTTTACCTGAATTAGCCCAGCGTGCAGCTGCTTCAATTTACCTCACAACAAATGCAGAAGGCAGATATAAATCTCAATTCCTGCCTTGCAGACAGTTTATTCAGAGATGTAGGGAGATGCATGGGGCAAGCTGGGATTTTATAATCCAGAGGTAGGCCATTCAAGCCTAGGTACCTTGCAAAGACCTCATGTCTAGTTCCTTCTTGCAGATGAGTGAAATGTTAATAGCACTCATCTAGGAAGCAAGTGCTTTTCCCCTCTTTCCCTGAGTGCATTCACCTCCTTGCCTGCCTTGCAGGGGATGCACTGCCAGTCCATAACCTATTCTGTGCTGGTGCAGTCCTTCCTCTACTTTTTCCCCTTTCCAGATGGTTTTCTCAATTTTGGCCTATGTCTGTTTAATGGAAAATGCACACCTGGTCATGGCAATGGGCTCCAACATCCCCATCTCTCACTTGGGAATACACATTTGAATCTTGTCAGGCTGAAGAAGAACCTGCTTGGAATTTCATGGGCAAATAACCTACAACTCTTTTTCCTTTTTTTTTCTTTGCGGGTGACACTTAAAAACAAGGTGGCGTGGGGGTGGCTTTTACTGCAGCTTGGCAATTTTCAAAACTTTTGTAATGCAATGGTTGAAATAAGTTATAAAGCAGTTACCTGTATCTCGTGAATGTTTTTGGCTCTTTTAGATCTTTCTGTAACCTAAAAGCCTCAAGTTGAGTAGCTGGAGAATGGAGATCCATATATAGGAAAAGTGTCTGTGTGTCTCTTTTGAGTTTGTTGTTTTGTTTTGTTTTTGTTTTTTCCTCAGGCAGGGCTTTAAGGGGGTGGGGAAAGCTGTTGGCTTTCACTTCAAATAGGTGAACATCTGCTGTAACTCTCAGAATGGATGTACATATTTCTGTTACATAGTTCTGTGGCTGGTTTTGTGCAGTAAATATACGATTATGTTGTACTTCATATTGTAATCATCTGTATCACTCTCTACTTGCAAGAGAACGCCTTCCTCTCTTTTTTAACATTTGTTCTTTCATAAACCCACAAATGACAACCTAAAGAATAACTAAATATTCACTCTGGCAAACCCAGTGCTCTTTTCATGAATGTCGTGCCTTTTGCATTAGAACATCACATGGTAAAATGGCTTTGTGCTGAAGGACTGATGCATGTCTAATTGGCAGAGGCAGCATTTTATACAATGTTTAAACTTGAAATGGTTGGAAGTTTCATGTGACGATATATTCTCAATCGATAATGCAGTTTCTATGAATGAGACTTTTTAATGTATGTTAACTTTTTTAAGGGTTTTTTTGGGTTTTTTTTGTTTGTTTGTTTTGTTTCAGATGAGGAAACTCAAAATTAGTTCAACTCTTTAAAATCTGCTTGACCCAGATCAGAACTTACTATTCCTTATCTGAATTAAACTGTTATTTCAAAAGAGTCTAACAAATTACATAACTGTATTGCTCTCTCATTACATTGCTTTGAGTCTTTATCATATTAAGCAAGACTCCCCAGTAGCCCATAGTTCCCATAATTTATATAAGATTTGCAAGATCTGGAGCTGCAGTACTGCTGCAGTATTAATTTATTAATTTATTAATTAGTTTAATAAAACCAAAATATTTCAGGAGACTTTCACAAGTTGAAAAAAAAACCATTCAGTTCTAGGAATATTAAAAAAATAACATGAAAAGACTAATGTTTTGAAGTTGATTTTTTCAGAATTGCCATTTCAAAACTATTTTCTCCTATCACCTATATCAAGATGGAGCAATTTAGGTGTTGAAATGCTGGAATTTCTCAGATGATGAAGATTCTTTGTCTCCAGTTTTTGAACATTGTTGCTACTGTGCGAGATCTCAAAAATTCAGTTAAAAAGAAAATGCAAATTGCATCAACCATTATGATGGAATCTGTATGGGGTATGCTTATAAACTAATTAACAATAAAGGAGTTTATTAGAATAAAAGAAATACTTAAGGAAATAAATTTGAGCACTCAACATAGCAATTACTTGAGAAAATCCAACATGTGGTAAATGATAGAAATACACCCTAGTAATCCTTCCATGAATGTTAATAGTGGTGTATTCTGAAAAAAGAGTCTTCAATAATTTTTCTTCCAAATCTGTTATTTTTCTCACGTTTTACTTTTTTTTTATTTCACTAGGTAATTCTGAATATAAATACATATCCAAATGGTATGTCAGACTGAAGTGATTATCCATTAGATATAGTACAGATTAACTGAAGGAGAAGAAAAATATGTCAACAAGACTAAATAACCAAGGTATGGTACAGTTTGAGTTCAGGCCTTTATTGGGTGTTTAATCACTTTGACAATGTCAGGATTTTGTATTTATTTTAAAAAGTATGTTGGCCTACAGTGTTTCTAGCAATGTAATCAAATTCTTGTACTTTATCTAAAGGGTCTGCAAAAAGGTGCTGAAATATTTTACTTTTGGGTAAAAATATTTTTGTGATAAAAAAATATTCCTTACATAGAGAGAAGTTGCTCTTTCCAGTTTTCATATTGAAAGTTGAGAAAGGTTTTCAGTAGTGTCCAACAGAAAACAAGCATACAACTGCTTTTCAAGGGATGATGGGATATTTTGCTGCCTTTTTGCTGCTCTACTTTTCTGAACTTTCCAAGCTAAGAAAATAGCCACTAACAGATGCCGGTGTTTGTTCTAAATTTTATATGGTTTGACTTATGTTACTGATGAACCTGTTTAAATAGCTTTCCATGGACATTTAATCAGATAGAGAGAAACAAAGTGTTACAATCATAAAAAAAATTCAAAATCTGTGGACAATTGAGAAATGATTTTTTTTTTTTCAGAGACCTGCTCCAAATCAAACAAATTAATGGAAATATTCCCTGTTATTGCTATATGCCGAAAGTTTTGACAGTAGGAGCACATCATGAATGCTTCTCAATTCCTCATTATACCACCATGAACAATATTTTTAACAAGAAGAGTTATCCTGAAATAAGCTAAGCCTCAAGAATGCTAATCTACTTCACAGACATGTATATTCTGCTAGCTCATGTGACTCCTGCTGAAGGTGGTATGCAGATATATGTTGTAGCAGATGGTACGTAGTTCAAGTAATTGCAAGTTTCTATTTGATTTTCTAGAAGCAGAAGACTAGGAAAACATTTGTTTGTGGTTTAGTGGATTCAACTTAGAATAAATATAGAACTATACCTTTCAAATCTACAATTTTCACCAACTAACCTTAGCTAAATGTAAAGGACCACTTCGTTTTTCAAGTTTAGTATTTAGTAACCAATAATTTAATGCCTAAAATGCCTTACTAAGTAGAAATACAACTCCATGCTTGCATTTGTCAAGAGAGATTTAATGCCAGAAAATCAGCTTGAAGGAATTCAAGGTCCTGTGGGCCTCTCAAATGAGCTTTCCAAATAACACTAAGTGGACATGCAGTTTGGGGGCGGGGGGATGACGACAGACACAAAAAACCCAAACAAACGAAGTCTTCAAACAAATAAATAAAAAGACTCACTTATGAAAGAGGAATTTGACATAGTTATACCTAAAACTTGGTTGCAGTTGTTATTAAGACCAAGATATATGGCCTTTATCCAGGCTGGAATTATAACTTTGTATAGCTTTGGCACATATTATGAAATTAGGCTAGCTGAAAGATTATCTCATACCAGTCTTCACTAAGTCATATCTTATTATAATATCTTTAGAAAATGAGAAATGTAGTGTTTGGACAGAATAAAGTAATCAAAGTATTCTATCTAAACAGAAACCTGGCAAAGAATGAGAATAGGGGGTTGCAAATTTTCTATCACTTGGGAAAGCCACCCAAAATTATGACGTGAGAAAGGTATAAGATATCTACTAAAAATGGTCCACAGAGGACAACATTAACCACAATGGTATAGAACTGCAGAGTAAAACAAATATTTGAATTTGGAGAGTTAGCGGATGGGCTAATAGGGGAATGAAAGTGGAATTTTAATAGTGACAGTCCTACTGAAATCCTTTCCTTTGTACTTGTCCTTCGAACAGGGAATTACAATTCCATTTGTGTTCTGGCATTGTTACTACAACACAGGACTGTGAATTTTAAAGGGTATGTTAAAATAGTGTTTTGCAATTGAAGAGTTTCTGACTTGAACAGTTGCAATTGAAGTTTCTGACTTCAGAAATATGAACTGATCATAAAAACAAGTGATAAATGGTCAGCAGAGAACAGATTTGTTTATAATAAAAACAACACATTAAAATGGTTGTGTGAAGCACAGCATGCATATAGCAAAGCAACCATCTACAAAAATGTGTTGTAAGCATAATGAACTGTGAAATAGAGAACTACATTAAAAAACATACTAAGCAGCACTAATCGGTGCTGCTGCTAATAAAATGACAGTTCTTTACCGGTTTCTACAAATTAAAATAATATTCAAGTAAAGCAAGAATGAATGATAGAAAATCCTTGATAGAGTCAAAGTGCCTTGCAATCATACTGTTTTGAGAATTAAATAGCATAAAGAATAAACAGAGCAGATTTGAACAAGGTAGGTTTATTTTACAGAGCAGAAGGTTGTGCATAGGTTGGAATGAGACAGGTGGAAATGTGTGTGGTGATGTAGGTATGTAAGTGGAGATGTATGGAGCAGATTGTCAAACACTTTGCTAATTACCTTCTAGAAATATTTCAAAGATGGGATAGCAAGGAGACAGCATGTCGTAATGATGGAGTTGCGTATACATTAATAATGCACTGGTAACTGTTAGCAATAATAAATAGAGTTTATCTGTGTACAAAACCCATAAATCAGACTTTCCATAGGAGAATATTAGAAGCTGCTGAGGCAAAGCATATCACAGTTAGCAAAGTTGAAAATGTGATCATGTGTTGGCAAAGTCAAAATTATTAAAGATTTGTGAAAAAGGTCATCAAATGTTATGTTACAGTGTGAGACCCTCCAGTGTACAGAAGTTTGTTAGAGAGCTGATTCTCTGTGTCCTTTAACTATGAAAATCATAAGAACACCACGCTAATTTACAACAGGAATATTTAGCTTATATGTCAGGAAAATTAAGTAGGAAATCCCAATTAGGAAAACTATTAAGAATACCTTAATGGGAAATAAACAGTACACCAGGCTACCCTTTGAGGCTATACAATCCTTCATGTTTGGGGATAAGGCCAGATAAAACCTCATTCTATGTGTGGCTGATAATGCTTCATTGTGCTAAGGGGTGAGTTCTGCAAGGAAGATCTCTTACAGTTGTGTATTTCTGTCATATGAAAAACACTGAGCAGAGCGTGTCCTGAATGCTGCAAAACTTCAACTGTCTTTGTGGAAGGTTTATATTTCAGTGGTTTCTGTGCAATATTACTTTGGCAGTGAAGGATGCCATACCTAATATTTTAGAGATGCTGGATGGATTGGAAGCAGGAATGGATAATCTCTAGCTTGCTTCTGAAATTATCAGAAACAAAAGGACTTTCTAATATATGACAATGAAAATAACCCAAAGGTACCCCATGTTTCACATTGTTGTACCTTGAAAGGTATCTGAGCAGTTTGCTTATGAAATCAAGAGCAAACAAGAACATTCAATTCCGTATGTATTTCAGGATATGTCAGCTTTCTTTTGGTTTTAGGGTATAATTTTGTTATAGTATTTTTAAATATTGCTTACTAGATTGTGGCAAAATACTGGCTTTGTATAAAGGTGTTCAGACAGACCCAAACAGGGTGAAAAACTAATATACAAAGGAGTACCCTAGAACATAGAGATCTTTTCAGCCTGTCAGGATACCTAAACAAACTTATTCTTGCTTTGTCTGAAATAAATCTTATTTGAATTGTTCTTTGAGCACAGTGCAGAATGGCAGTGGGAAGACTGACAAGGTCTCAGAGGGCATTCAGTGGAGAGTCTGAAGTGCTGATGAGTACAGAAAGACTGAGATGCAAACTTACAACTGAGTCAAATGTGAGAATTACATTCAGAGTGTGGAAAAAGTCATGGAAGTGTGATCAAGGGAGATGTCATATAAAAGAAAAAAGCCATATTTGTGTTTTTTCCTCTGGGATTTTAAGATAATATTTTCTTTGAAAAGATGTGATTATATAGTTGAACCCTGTGCCCTCCTTGTATTGCGATAACTTTCTTCTTTGCAATTATACCACTGCCTCTCAAACCAGAGAGCATCCTGAAGAAAAAGATGTGATAACATTTGCAACTGTAGATGGTGTAAACCCATAGGACAGTGCAACGTGGGATTAGTTGAGAAGGTGGGAAGAAGAGCAGAATTCACTGAGGAGCAGGGCACTGGGAAAAATAACTCAGGAAATGCTGAATTAATCTCTCTACCCACATGCTGCTCTCTCTTGAGTCAAGTATCTCTTGTTCCTTTGTGTCTTCTCTATATGTAACTAATCTGCAGTCAGCTCCTCTGCTTGGACCATTTATCCTGGTCAGTGGCCAAAAGAGCTCTGAGCACTCGCTCAGTAATATCCCAACTAATATTTTCACAGTTGGATAAACTGTGCCACATTAAAACCTTCATCGTACCTTTCATAAACACTTGCTATTTTCTGTCTTAACCAGGTACTGCTTGTTCCTTCACTCTGTCCTGGATGCCTGTGGCTTATAAGTTATGCAGACATTTACCAGTACTCGGCAAAGAGGACTATTGATTAAATCTGTCTTGGAAGATGAGGGAAATGTAGACTAAGTGTCAAAGGCTAAAAGGAATTTATCTAAAATTTTGTATTCTGCAATTTGTTTAGATTTTATATTTGCACCTTTTTAAAAAAAAAAAATTAAGGCTCCTTTTTCCCATAAAGATCTTGTTCTGCCCCCATGAAGACAGATAGAACATCCTTACTGCTCTGTCCTGAGTGACAAAATGAAATCCATATATCCTCGTGACAGGAAAGACAGAACAGCTACTACATTGAGAAAGTATGCATTAACCACACTACCATCTGAAATAGCTTCTCCTGGCATTGCTTAACGAGGAAGACAGAGGCATTTCTTAAAAGGCAAAATGCATTTGAGAATCTGATCTAATTAATCTGTTGTGCTTGCTTTATCATACAGCGATCTCATACTGTTCTTGACTGACTGGGTATGTCATTACTGTGCTGCATTACCATGGGACTACCATGACATTTTTATCTCTGTCTCAAAATGGCTGACAACTGAATGTAAGACCAATGCCATCAAGTCTGACATGCTTGCTCTTTTCAAATACCCAGGATTTTTAATAGGAATTTGTTGCAGAAAGAACAAGGCCAAGAAAGTCTCGGCCAAAACCAGCTGAGTCAGAACCACCAAAATTTCTGAACTGCCTCCTATTTGCATTTGAATCTACTATTTTCAGTTATTTATCAACACAGTTCATATTGTTTAAACACATGATTGCCCCCAGAAATCAGATACATTTACTTGCAACTCAGAAACTTATGGAATCAGATGCCAACAGAATGTATCTCTACTTCATGAGCTTTCTGATACTGGAAGTTAAATACATTTATGGTCCTACGTCACTCAACCAGTTTCATAAATTTTCTTCCTTTATTTCACTTATACGTGTGAACACTGTGCTTCTAGACTTGGATCCATATTCAGCTGGAATTAGAAATAGTAGTCACAAAAAAGGGTGCCATAGTTTTGTACAGACCTCTGTTGCTTCTTTTCATCCCAAGAAAAGAGATTGACCTGGAACACATTCTGATCTGAATGATTTCACTGGTAATCAGGAAACCAGAGTTTCTAGTAGCCAGTCTTTAATAGGATGGGAATTGCAGGGGTAGGTGGAATCCTGCCTCTACCATACTTTATACACCAAAGTACAAAACAGACACTGATTTCATTTTGGCAGGAATCAACTTCAAGCAGAAGGCAGTACGTTGAAAACCTTTAAACAAAATAATGTATTAATCTTTACTAAAGTGGTATGTGAAGGAATACACTGCTATTCCAAATCCTGTTTGTCATGTGTTACTGCATGTTCTTTATTTATATATGGAATTTTATACTGCTTAAATGTAACATTGAGCTGAATTTATTTACAATACTGAAGAAAAAATCAGGCTTGTTGTTTGAAGAAGAGATTGATTGATAAGAAAGCATTATGGAATGCTCTAGCCTGAATAAATGCATTAAGGTTAGTTTATGGTAATACAAGTTAAAAAATTCCTAGGATGAAATGTGGACAGCTACTTACAGTTAAACTCTTTGAAGAAAGAATATAGGTTAACAAAGGAACTGATATTACTCTGCATGAAAAAGTATAGCTTAGCTTGATATTTATCCTAGACTTGTTAATTGATATTCATGTTTATTCAAGCATTTGCTTGAGTAAGCAATAATAATGCAAGCACTCTGGTCAAAGAAAAATGTATGCATTTTTCCTCTAAAAAGGTCATTGCCAAGACCAAGAAAATGAAATCTTTCCTACTTTCTTGCATTACACCTATCAAATGCAGATTTTGTTTGCTTACTGAGGTGAAATCTCTCTTTAAACAAATCTGTCATCACCAAGGCAATAGGTTCCCTCATGGAAAAATGGGGTGAGTAGATAAAAATTCCATAAGAAAGAAAAGTCCACACCATAAATATTAGCAGAGGTAGTTTTTGTTGGAAGAGACACTGGGTATCTCCTCTTTTGCTGCTATGTTCTTCTTTGGTTCCATGCCGCACTAATCTAGAGTTAGAATCATACTAATTTTAATTTCCATTCTGTTTTTACCTGGAATCCTCACCTAGTGAATTATGGTTGCATGAATGAAAGAAAATTTTTCTGGCTTTCTTAAATTCTTTCTCAAAGAATATTTTTTTTTCCTCAAACCATTAACGTGTAATGCTAGGTAGGTACACAAGCATTCTGTTAAACTACTTTCCTGAGGTTTATTTCCAATTTTCCTATATCCTGCCATGATTTGAAGCATATGTAATCTTAAAAGAAGATTTTTGCAAAAAAATTTACTACTGTTTTATTAAATCAATGTATGGTGTAAATATAAGCAGATATATTAACAAATATTCCTCTGACCCAGACTACAGCAGGAGCTCAGCACTGTGTAAGGAATAGTAGTAAGCAACAAGGAAGTATAATATATACCATGAAAAAAATGCCTAGTAACAGTGGTTTCTAATCTCAGCTGGCAGAAGCGTGACAAAGGCCAGTGCATCCAAGGTGAATCCAGAGACAGTGGAGCTTGATATACTTCATAGCACTGAGGATTCACCTCTAGAGCAGCTTAGAGAGGAAATATCTATATGGGCAGGACATAAACGGCCACAGGCTGGCCAAACCTTACTTAGATTCTTGCATTAAAAACTGTTGCCTAATAATGCACTCTTCAAAACAAAGCCAATCAGGTACTATCAAGTTGTTTAAATTGCCTACTTTTTAACTCCCTCTGAAATACCAACCTGTTTATTTGAAATAATGGAATTCATAGAAAGTGATCTTAAAAGGTTTAATAACAACATAGAAATATGTTTTGTCCAAAATAACTGTTTGGAGATTTCATACAGCTAAGATCATAGAAACAAACTGTAATTGCTAGGATCCACAGGATAGCATAGGCATGTTTTTGTGGTTGGTGCATAACTGAAGATTTCAATTTAAAAAGGCTAAGCATGGTGGTTTGGGTTTTTAGAAATGACAAATTACAAAACTGCAGGTATTGTGTTTCCATCCAAATCTTTTTATATATCCATAAGCTCTTTCATTCAGGATTGGCAATGCCATAACAAAAAGGACAAAAGACAACAGAAGTTGTACATTCTGCACAAAAGAGGGGAACTGAACCAATGCGTCTCGTTGTTTCTGTATATCCATGCATGACATTCAATGGTAATTTCTGATTATATTAATCACAAGATGATGAAAGAGGTACAGTTCTCTCCATGTTAGTGGAAGGAGAATCCCTCTCTTCACAAACTGTTTTACACTGAAGTTTTCTAATGGAAGTTGTGTCACTCCTGTATTATTTCTGTTCCCTTCTCTGAATCTTTTAGGTTTTTTTAGTTGAGACCCAAAGGGCTGTGGAGCATCCTTATAAATCTAGTCCCAAACAGAGGTCCAAAATCAAGTGTGTTAATGCAAAGAGGCACTGGAGATACTGAGTGATGCTGCTGTAACCCCTGGGTCCCTTTCTCCTTCTCAGTTCCCCCTGGAGAATTGGCGCAGCCTGCAGATAAGGCAAAACAAATGCTTCTGCAAGCTGCCCTTCTTCCTAGTGCACAGGACAGAAAGACTAAGGCAAATGCTCCACAGGAATCGTTATATGAGGAAAATTCTCTCTAGCTTGAAACAATTCATCATGAACAGAGAGCAGACATTATCAAACTGACATAAGTAACAGCTTGATATATAAGGGCCAGTTAAAACGGTGTTATCACTGATGGAAGAAATGGCAATTAGGTCAGGTTTGAAAGATAAATGCCAGACTCTTGAGCTGCCTATGCTGCCTTGCAGCACAGATACCACCTCAGGCTAACATCCAATTATCTGACTAGCTTTTTATGTAGGTTCTTGAGTTTTGCCATGGCTGGCTACATAGCCAGTAATGCCCAGATCACTGTGGCTGTGCTTCTGCCTACCTCATCTTCTGTAACGTAGTGTTGTTCTCAGATGACTTCAAGCAACAGAGATATGGTAGCACAGATATAAGCAGGAATGCACCATGCTGAAAAATTATATTTTGTAACAAAAACATTGGAGTCTTGTACTCATTAAAGACTTTGTGCTGACTCCACTACTGTGGGCAATAGCCGGAATAAAAATACTAATTTTTGCACAAATAGGAGAAAAGTGATAGTGACAGATGAAAGTAGTAGAGCATTCTGGAAAAAAAAATAAATGTGGCATATTGGAAATTTCCTTGTCTTTCCAAATGACCTGGACAAGGAATGAAGGAAATACCCTGCACTGACAAACTGATAGACCTAGTGTGTATTTCCATCCCTAATTTCCTGGATACTGTGGTTTGACGGGGGCTGCTATGGCTGCAGCATGACAGGGCTGCTGGGTAGACCTGCTGCCATTCCTTTGCCATATGAAAGGGAGCACATGTGCTACAAAATTAGAGTATTGCTCAGACAATCTACCTCCCCAAGCAAATCAATGCCTGCCTGCACTTGAAACACCTGGTTTTGTTTGGTTAAAGGAACAGAAGCCAAGAAGTTATAGTTGACATTCTCTAAAATCTCTCCCCTGTTTGTCCACAAAACTGGGAGTTTACTTTTTACTTCAGTTTCATATAACGGTAACATTTATTTCAGCTTCACTACTTTCTCACAGTAACCGTAGATATATAAACTGGTTTTCAGTGGATTAGTAGATAAAACAGGGTTCTTTTTTAATAATATATGATTAATGGCAGGCAATTTCTCAGCTTGAAGTACTTCTGTTGGTGGAACATCTGTGCTGAGTGCAACAGCTCTAATATGTACATTATCAGTATACAGTAGTACAGTACAGGCTCATGAAGAATTATTTGGAAAGCCTGTTCACCAAATCACCCTGAGTGAGGTCCTTTGTTGAAAAATGCTTCCAGCTACTATAAGACTATTCAAATAAAATAAAATTCTTTTATGTGTCGGGGAAATATCTGGAGCCCATCCATGAATGGCTGGAAACAGTGAACAGTGTATTACCAGTGTCAAATATCAAGGATACAACTTTAAGTAAATGCTTTTTCTATATATAGAAGAGTCCGAGCTTTATATAAGAGTTAAATATTCAAAAAGTTGATCCCAATACCTTTATTGAGGTGTTAAATATACTTGATGGCATCAGAAAAATTGTATGTCACGTATTGTGGAATAAATAGGAGAATGAGCTAGTATTCTTCTGACTCAAAATACAAAACCAGATTCCAGGGCAGATTATGACTTTTAAAAGGAGGTTCACTGTGAATGGAAGAAAAGGAGCCATGCCAGAGCAGGGTTCCCAGGAGAACAGTAGCTGAGTCAAGTTTCTTTTTCTGGAGACTGTAGAGTTAAGAGGGTGAACAGAAGAGCACAAGATCTGATCACTCCTCCACCCTAACGCATTGCACTACGCACAAATTTTCCTCTGTCCTGGGTTTCAGTTTGAGCTAATTATGCAAATTATCCTTCTGTATAGTCCATTTTAGTGTAGGACAGAAGGAATTTATAAATACTAGATGTGATATTCATTGTTTTAATAAAAGTTTCAAGTAGAGATAGAAGTTCTGTTTGCTTTGGAAACCAGCCACAAACAGTTTATTTGCTACTTCAGTGCCAAGTTGACCTGCAAATAGAGACAGTGATTCTCTTTACCCTGACCATAAAGCACATAAACCCTTGAGCCAGCTAAAGGAAGTCCCTATTTGTGAAAATTAATGCGAACATTTCAATTTATGCAGTCTATACACATTTCCTTGTTTGTAATAAAATTCTTCTCCAGGATTTTACAAATATTTTAACATCATGAAACTGCAACCCTGGCTATATATATAAAGGTTTAAAGGCTGCAACATGACTAACAACTGGTGACAAAGGTGTCAGTACTATCTGCAGCTTTGACATGGTTCTTTATAAGCTTGACTATAACTGTCATTGTCAGTTAGTGTTTCCATTCCTCCTGTGGGAGTGGAACTGCCACGGGACCACTGTGCTGCTGTACCCCAGGTAGTTTAGATTTGAAGAAAGAGTAAAACAGAGGGAGGAAACAGGGGCCTGGGTTTTTTTAGTGTGTTGATAACCACTTATGAACATTCTCTCCCAGCTTTCTGTGATGAAAAAGATAGTAATACAGCCCAGCTTGTATCCTCTCAGGCAGCTTATTTCTATGCATGATTTTAATATGCTGTGAAAAATATTTGGTGCACTCTCTCTGTATTTAATTATTTTGATCCTGCATATCCTTGATCTCACTTGATGTGTGCTTTTATGCATCTTTCATCAGCTTCATTTTTCAAGACAGATTCTTATTCTCTCACATGGACATGTGTTTCCAGTGTTAGTAACAGCATAGTCTCTGTAAAAGGAATATCCAGACTTTGGTTTACAAAAAAAATCTATTTTTGTCAAAAGCATAAACCTATATACAAATATTCATTCACTATATTTAATAGCAATGGTAAAGGTATAAAATGTTGAACACAAACACGTAATTTTGGCCTTGTATAAAGTTTATCTCATGGTTGGGACTTTTTCTTCATGTTGCTTGTCATTTCAGTGTCACTTCTAGAAACACTAGTATCTTTCAGAATAGGTTTAGCTTTTGGGAAAAGTGATGTATTCTATTTATAAATAAATTCTGGTTTCACCTGAAAACTGTAAGTGAGAGTATACGTAAGCATAAGGAAATGTTCTGGTCTACTGGTAAAGGTCTCTCTAGCATCAGCATTTATTTTCTATTAGAGCTTTCCTTAGCAGTTGTGTATCTATCTAGAAAGATTGTAAATGTATTTCCAGTTTCTACCCAGTTATTGGAAACAAGATATCTTTTTGCTTAAGGGTCCCTAAAGCAACGTATAATGAAGGAAAGCTCAAAGTGCAGTTTCACAGGGCATTTCCCATGGGAAATGCCATGACAGCTGTGATGTCTGAGGGGTCCTTTGGTAGAAGAGTTTGCATAAGCAACTCTTCATTCTCCACTGCAGAGAGGGAGGTTCCACAGCATATTTCAGTGATATCATATTCCTTTTCACACTCCTTTCTTCTGGGTGCAAAGTGTGGTCATATGCATTTACACAATACCTGCCTGCAAAATCCTAAAGGATAGAAGTAGGTAATATATTGGAAAAGAAGAATTTCAAATGCATATTTGTCAAAATTATTATGTTGATATTAGAAAGTGTATTGAGGAATGTTACGTGCTTCATATGAAAAATATCTGTATTAATTTACTTACACTAATCCACAAATTGGCAAGTATGTAATCTGGAATTTTGCCACTGAAAATCTTCCTGAGTGTACTTTGCTCTGTAGTGTCTGCTCTGTGGCTAGAAATTTTTGCCTTATTTTGAGTCCCAATCCTTCTTACACTGACTTCAGTAGTGCAGACCATATTTCAATATAAGCAGCCAGTTACTGATTGTGAAGCAGTTTATCTGGGATATTTCTCCAGATTTTTGAGGTTTCCTTTCCTAAACATTAGGACAAGCTTTAACTTTGGAAAAGGTCCATAAACCAACAGGCTGAAAGAGTTTATAGATGAATGTAAATGACTTGTGAATTTTTACCATTTCAACCTGGTTGTTTCTTTGGTGTTTGTTTTTTGGTGTTTTTTTTTGTTTGTTTGCTTGTCTGTTTTGTCCTAAAATAATGACTTGGTATGTCAAAAGAAGTGTTTGAAAAGGTACATATCATTAGTTTTGGAATTGCATAGGATTTTTTACAAAAATTAAATGTCACAGGAACAAGCCTGTTCTTATGAGCACTTTAATTTTCCACAAACTAGTGTTTACCAGTAAAAAATGTTTTTTACAAAAGTTTCTGTATGCACTCTCAGTGTGAGATGCACCATTTTCTCCACTGGTCCTTACCACTTGTTAGCAAAATCAACTGTAGCCATTGTAAAGATTGTGTTAAAGACGAAAGTTGAAATTACTTGCACTTTATATTGTATTTTATGATTCCCATTTTTTATTCTTTATCAGCTGTTACATTTTCTTGAGTATGCCAGCACACAGGCTTTTATTTAATGTTTCCAATAAATGGTATGGGCTTCTGCTTCTTAAGATCGAATAGGAAATATTTTGATAGTCCTTCCTGTCTTGCTGACTGTGAGGTTGTGCAGCTGTAAGGAAAGCCAGAAAAGGTTTAATTCATAACACTTGTGCATTTTTTTCATAGAATTTTGCAGATGTTCCTTTCTGGTGTGGCTTTTTTATTTGGCTTTGCCTCTGCTTTGTTCTCATATTTCAAATTTCAGTATGAAGTAATAAATGACTGTGGTACACAGAGAATTTACAGATGGATCATGATTTCTCTTTTCTTTTTCCATACTGTTTTGGAAAAGTCATATTGCATTTAACTTCTGACAAAATACTTTTAAAATACTAAGATCATTAAGACTTCATTGGTACACATTCCACAAAAGCTGAAGTGAAAAATATAAACCACTGATAACAACAAAAATTAGTGGCTTTTTCAAAGAGTCAGGAGCACTGAAAATGGCTAGTGAATGAAAGTAAAAACTGTGATGCCTTAGAGGACAATACTTTATCAAAACATTGAGTTACATTGTGCTTCCCATTGTCTCTGTTCAAAGTATTATATACTTCACAGGTTTCCTAAACTGAGACTTTCACTGGGATTAGGTAGTCAGAGACTGCTAAATTCTCTGGCCCCTTCTGCAGGCATGCACAGCCCAAGAAACAATGCAAATGTCGCGCTGTGTCTACACTGGGACAAAAAGCGGGGCGGGGGGGGAGAGCCTCCATGCAGGCAGTCGTCCAAACCCACCTACCTTCTGCATGTCACAAACCAGTGAAGCCTATTAGCTCCATGCTGATGGGTAGGAGGGAATGAGACTGCAGATTTCCTGACAACAAGCCCTCTCAGGCAAATGGGAGCAAGGGCAGCAGCTGTGACAAACTGGAACCCCTATCCATGGCCCAGCATCCTGCATGGTCAGTACAGGGTGCCCCGGGGCTGTACTATTGAACCTATGAAGGGATCTCACCTGCATATTTTGCAGGCAGTAATCAAGACCAAATGATTGACATGGTGAGAGCATGGGCTTTCTTCATGAGGGTGGCTAAGTACTAAATGAAATAGGGTACCATCCACTCCTGATTTTATGTCAGACCTACAGATGTAAGACTACTTCAATACTCTTTAAATAAATCTGAATTTCCCTCAAAGCCATACAAAAGCACTCTCTCCTCTTTTTCTCTCTTCCTTGCACACATGCAAGGACACTGCTGCTTTCTTCCTCTGGATTGATACCAGGAAACAGTTGAAAGCAATTTCTAGGATTTGGAATAAACAGGACTCACACAGATAATGAGATAATACTAGCACAATGTAAAGCTTGGTGAAAAAAATACCCTGCACGTTGAGTTCTGAAAAGAATAAATTTTGTATTAAAGAGGAAAAATATGATGATGAGTTAAAAGCACTACATGATACTGTCAGTTACTGAGCTGTTGATTTTTCCTGCAGAAAGCCTATCCCATAGGAATGTGTCATACAATTATAAAGATTTACAGAACACGTAGTGTTTTTTGAAATTCTTGTTGGCTATTTTTTCTCTTGGAGAAATTTTGCCTTGCTGGGTATGACACACAAGTTCTTACCAAGATCCCCCCTCTTTTTCCAGAAAGTGGACTGTGTTGACTAGTATTAACAAGCACGCCTTTATACCTTTCCTTCAGAGAGCACAAGGATTCTTTTGAGTTCTGTAATGAAGGTTTGTTCTTCCTGAAATTTACACATTGGGCTAAGCTCTGCTCTGGCTTGCAGAACTGCGACCCCATTGAGCAAGTTCAGCAGGGTTATGTGGGGATAACTGAATCTGACCTCCTGACTGTCGTTATAATAAACAGAAAAAGAATTTTCTTTTCTTACTTGGTTTATAAAGGCCCGTTTTCATTGAGGTTTTTTAAAGGTACATTTTAGGAACTTAATTCATATTCTGACCATACCAGTAGAGAATCTTAAAAGCAAGTTGTTGATATAAAGCAATGATATTTTATCAGATATTCTGGAGTACCCCAGCAACAAATTGCTTTTCCCTCAGTAACGTGGAAATGGGACTGCAACAAAGTCCAGAAAAGCCCATACCACTCTCACTTCTTCATGTGTACCCTGTGAGCTGGCTCTGGCCTCTCACTAGGAACTATAGATATTTCCTGTTTTGTAAGATGTTCTTGAGCCAGCAAGGGAGTGAGGAGATTTGAAAGTAAGAACTTCAGGCAAAATGCATCCCTAAAAGATATGAGTTAAGTTTTTTGTAAGATGACTGTTCTGACTGGTTTGGGTTTTTTTACAGTACATTTTCTGTAAATACCTATATCTTCTCCAATACATACAGCTGTGTATGAAACTATATGTACACACCCAAAGAGGCATGCACTGGGAGATGTGTCAGGCAAAACCCCTCACCTGCAGCAAGGATGGATGTTTTGTATCATCAGCTTTATGCTCCAGAACGATTTCTGAAATAATTGTTGCCTTTCTGAGTAATTTTGCACAACAGAAAGTGTTGTAATTCAAAATGTTTTTTTAAACCCAAATCATACTCTGTCCTTTGCTTCTCTCTCTCTCTGTCTCCTCCCTCACCTCATGCTACTGAGTAGTTTCAGCTTTCACAGGTTTCAATTTATGATTTATTAAAGCTATTGCTATTTCCTGATTATCTCCAGATTCCTTTCAGAGGAAAGTTCTGACAAGTCCTTAGAAAGACACCTGGAAGCTACTTAAACCTGCTCCATCGAAATCCAGCTGTAAATAAAATGAATCATTTCTCACTGCCAACAGGTACCTTTCTATATTGGAAAGAGATGGTCACATATAGTACCCATGTAACCAAGGTCTAGCAAGAAAACAAATTTTTTAATTGGTGGTGGTTTTTTTCTTGCTATTTCCATGCAGATATCAAATTGTGTGCTTTGTAGGTCTTAAATGCACCTCCTTAGGGGGCAATCAAGTATCAGGGGAATTAGTCCTGTGCAAAGGAATAGCTCGAGAACTGTAGTAGTTCCAAAATGTGCTCATAATACTTTTCTCTGGTAAGGTCAGCAATGTATTAGGAACTACACAATTAGAAGGGAAACTGTGGGATAACAGAAAGAAAAAGGTTAATTCAACATGTAAGTTGAATGATTAAACAGGCATTGACCTTGCTATGATTTGTTATGGACTTTTATTTTCAATTTAAAATTATTCCTTAGTTGTCTCTTTACTTCTTTACTAATTATCAGCTTTGCTGGAAGGGTATGTCAGGGAAGGAACTATCTTCGTGGATAACTCCTAAGAATTGGGAGCTGCACAGAAAGGAAAAACAAAACCCTGTGGCTAGCCTGAGATGAAGTGGCAAACATTGTGTAGAGGCTGCCAAAAGAGATGGGACCAAAAAGGGACAACATGAATAGAGGCAGTAGTGGATAGATGAGGAGTTATTCATGGCTCTGAAAGCATGATGAAATCTTAAACTAGATGGGAGACAGGCAGAGCTTGTAAGGAGGAAGCCATTAGGCAAATAAATGTCATAAATTGACGTGTGTCCTGTGTTCCACTGTATGAGTTAATCATGTTAATCCTTGGCATGTCTTTTCAGATGCTAAAGAGTATTTAATCAAATCCTGTTTATAACTGATAATGAGGCTGTGGAAATACAGTGCATGTGGTGGCAGAAAAGTTAGATCTTTCAATCTGAGTGTGAATCTGAGAGTGCATAAGCACTTAGTTTTATCGGTTTTGTTGTTTCAGTGAAGACCATATTGAATGTTTAATGATGGGCTTCCTTACATTCATTTTCTTTCTTGACATCAACACTTAGAAGTCATGTGCCTTTTTCCATCTCTGTCAACACTGCTGTACATTGGCCTAGGCAAAGGAAGATCAATTCTTCTTTCATTTTTTTTTTTTCTAATCTATTAAAAGTATCCAATTATTTGGTATGGCCAATCATTTAGTTTGTTTTAGTCTTTGTAGTGGGTGATCTCTACTGAGCCACTTTATATTGCGTTGAGGCCATCCAGATTAGTATTACAGGCTGCTTAACATTTGGGATTCTACAAACATTTGCTACCTGGAGCTGTGTGAGTTGCTCAGACAGCTTTCCAGACCCACACAGACAAAAGTTCCATTGAAATGAATAGCTCTATTCATTTGCGAAAAGGAGGGAAAGGACTGAGCAAAATTTTAAAAGGGCTCTCAGTGCATTTATATAGCTCCTACAGAAGTCACCAGCTTTAGTTATAGAACAAACCTTTCTATCCTAATTGTTACAGTGCTTTGGCCTTTTCGTAATTGCTCCCTTTGGACTTCTTTACGCTCCTGTCTGGGATATTTAAGTGTCTCCCTTACTAAAATACTGCCAGCACATGGCAAAAAAAGTGAAGAACAGGTCCAGGCTTCTAAACTCCTACATACATGAGGAATTTTAGTAACAGAAATAATCCCAGAAAAGTAAATGGGATTCACTATGCAAGTAAAATTACCTACATGCATGTTTGCAGGATTAGACCCAAGACATTTATTATTAGCTGTAAGGTTTTATAGTTTCTACTTCTTGCAGGCTTTGAATTTTTAGCCAGAAGGGCTGATTTGGCACCTCTGGAACCACAGTTACAAAAATAAGGGAAGAAATATGGGCGACAGCAACCGTTGTTCTAACCTACTAATTTTGGTGCAGTTGCAAAAGATGTAACGTTGTCACTAGCATTCCTTAATTTCAGCCGAGTGAAACTTCACCATCTCTTTTGCAAATCGAGATTTTATTGTAAATATGGTGACATTTCATTCCTTTAAACAAATAGCAAACCTATATCCATCCATCCTATTGGAAATTTGTCCACTAACTGAAAAAATATACTTTTCCAGTTCTTTGTTTCCATTTTCACAAAGTGTTGAGGCACAACCAAAAGGGGATATTTTTTTTCTTTTATAAAAAGTATAAATCTGGATATTACTAAAGAATAATGTCTTTTGCTCTGACATACATCCACATTAGCCACAGAAGCCAAAGAATACACCCCAGTAAAGTAGATTCAAATCTGGCCAGTGTGATGGGTTTCTGGAGACTTAGTCTTATTACTCTCTTCAGTTTTCCTGCACTGTTGCTTCATCCTCATCATCTCCTTGACAACTCTTGCCTTTCCCTGGCTAGGTTCTTTCCCATTCCAGTTCAAGGTGTTGCTGCCAAAATCATCACCATAATCTTCTATTCTAAATACTTTTCCTTTCAGCATCTTGAACCCATTTATTGACTTCCCACCTACTCCCCACCTCTTTCTCCTTGTTTTTACCTTCAAGATGCTGCACAAAACAGAATTTGCTTTGGCCCACACCCTCTCTTTCTTCGATTTCTTTTTCTGTTCTTTAATATCTCTCATTACTGCTCCCTTTGCCTACCCCTCCCTGTTTTAAATTTGTTGCTTACCACCCCTGTCTCTTGGAAATACAATGAAATACAGCAGGAAGAAAACATATTTTTTTGCCTGTATACAGTTGTCTCTCCTTTTTAAACTAAATTCTTTTTTTACAATCTTCCTAAGGAAAGATAATGCTGTCACTCTTCACCCTCCAGTAACTGAACTTCCCAATTTTTGTCTGGCCTGCATGAACTCAGTTGTAGGATCTTTGGGACCTTTGCTTTAATGTTCTGAATAGCTCTGTGTGTTTTTATGATAAAGCAGAGGTAGTGAATGTGAGACAACAGACTAAAGAGAAACACCAGTGTTAAAATTCAGCAGGTGATCATCTTGATCTCATTTCCCAAGACATCACTGCAAAGTAACAGTGCGCCTGGCCCGCCTTCCTTTCACATCCACGTGCATCAGGCAGATTTCCAGCAAGATGACTAAAGAGATGCTGGGGATGCCGGTTAGGGGAAAGGTGGTCTGCGGTCATCCCCCCTGTTCCAGGCGCAGATGATCTCGGAGGAGAGCTTACACCCTGAGGCCACTGCTCATGGCCCCTGCTACCCGAGATCACCAGTCTTCCAGCAGCCGGTCAACTGTATGTTTAACCAGTTTGGTTTGGGCTCAGGGTGCAACCCCTTTCACAATTTTCTGTGTCAGCAGGACTGGATGTGACCACATCTTTGACATAATATCTTGGAGATCTGTTACTTTTGTCAGTATTTCACTGTTTAATCTTTTAATTCGAGGGGAGAGGTTAGCTCTTTGTGTACAGTAATCACAACAGATGAGTTTCATTTAGCTTGTTGAGCCAGCTTGATAAGATAGAAAATACATACAGCAAATTTTAACGTCTGTCTATTTTTCCCTGTGTCAGAACAACCTCGTGATCCTTTATTTCTGAAGTGAATAGTAATTAGCAGCAGGGCTATAGCTTGTACTGAGACAGTATTTCCAGATGTAAAATGACCAATTCTGGGAAATTTAGACCTTTGGTAACACTATCCTGGTGAGTAGAAGCCTCTAGCAGAGGGCGATAAAGCGTAGCTGGCACTGACCACTGAATGCTGCTCTCTTCAGCCAACACAGCTGTTTACAGAATATCCTACAGCTACCCTTATATAGGTAGCTCCTCTTCTGGACTGGTTCTTGTAAGCATAGCACAGCCATGTGTGACAGTTCAGCAGAACACTGATACCTTTAAACAATTCAAATAAATAATTTGCTGATGTGTTTAAATAAATCAGCAAATTACCTCCCCTTTTGCAAGCCTATACGCTTCAGTGTGAGACCATATAAAGAACCTTAAATTTGCCAAGATGGCAATGTTTGGCAAACTTTATTGTATTATCAATGTTATCAATTATCAATATTATCAATATAGCTAAATGACAAATGACCAAATAATGTAATGTCATGCACAGGCCATTGTTCTATTGATAAAGACTTAAGTGTTTCTAGGCTCTATTTATCATGAGATGTAAGGATTTTTGCTAATTTCTTCAGAATATACAGAGTGAAATCCATTGGGATTAGACACAGTGTCTTCAATGAGGCCAAGACTTTACCCATAGTAGGCAATAAAATCAAAGTCACTGGCAGATTAAGTATAACTATCACTTTTTTGCACAAGCTTTCTTTCATTTATAGTATATATACCTTCATTGTAGTTTAATTATTACCATTTCAGAGCAAGGATATTAGACTGATGCTAGTGTCCTGGTTTCAGCCGGGATGGAGTTAACTGTCTTCCTAGTAGCTGCCAGGGAAGGTGGCATTGACAAGGCAATTGGAAGAGGGACACAAGCCATCAGCCTTTGGAGGCGACTCCTGTCAAGTGTGAAGGAAAGGTACCCCTTTAAGGAAGATGTTATATGTCAATCAAGCAAGTGGACCACCATGGAAAAAGGTATTCAATATCTGAGGGAATTAGCTGTGCTAGAGACGGTTCATCATGACCCGGACAACCCACAATTACCCAAAGATCCAGACGAAGTCCAATGCACACGACCCATGTGGCGGAAGTTTGTACGGAGCGCACCATCATCCTATGCCAACGCATTGGCAATAATGGCCTGGAAGGATGAAGAGGCACCGACAGTGGAGGAAGTGGCTCGCCAACTCCGTCAATACGAAGAAAATCTCTCCTCCTCCCTACAAGCCTGCATTGCAGCTGTGGAGAAGCTGTCTGAGGATTTCCAGCAATTCAAAGAGGATATGTCCTACTCCACACGTGTAAGGACCAATGTTTCAGCTATTAGGAGGGAGCGTTCCTCTGCCCAAGAGAGAGAATATAGAGGGTACACACCGCGAGGTGCCCTGTGGTTTTACCTATGTGATCAGGGAGAGGACATGAGGAAATGGGACGGAAAACCTACCTCGGTCCTAAATGCACGGGTACGTGAACTGCGAGGAAAAGCCACCACAAAAGGGGATTCTACCAGGAAAAATGCCGCTCCAGTTTCCAAACAGAGTAGAAGGGCTGATTTTATTTCCGATCCTCTTGAAGGGACTTCTGAGCCAATTTTACGAGAAGTGAATACTGAATACTCTGACCGGAATTAGAGGGGCCCTGCCTCCAGCCAGGTGGAGGAAAGGGATAACCGGGTCTATTGGACTGTGTGGATTCGATGGCCTGGCACGTCAGACCCACAGGAGTATAAGGCTCTAGTAGACACCGGCGCACAGTGCACTCTAATGCCATCAAGTTATAGAGGGACAGAATCCATTTGTATTTCTGGTGTGACAGGGGGATCCCAAGAGTTAACTGTATTGGAAGCTGAAGTAAGCCTAACTGGAAAGGAATGGCAGAAACACCCCATTGTGACTGGTCCGGAGGCTCCGTGTATCCTTGGCATAGACTACCTCAGGAGGGGGTATTTTAAGGACCCGAAGGGTTATCGATGGGCTTTTGGTATAGCTGCCTTGGAGACGGAGGGCATTGAACAGCTGTCTACCCTGCCTGGTCTCTCTCAAGACCCTTCGATTGTGGGGTTGCTCAAGGTTGAAGAACAACAAGTGCCAATTGCTACTACGACGGTGCACCGGCGGCAATATCGCACCAACCGAGACTCTCTGATTCCCATCCACAAGTTGATTCGCCAACTGGAGAGCCAAGGAGTGATCAGCAAAACTCGCTCACCCTTTAATAGTCCCATATGGCCAGTGCGGAAGTCTAATGGGGAGTGGAGACTAACAGTCGACTATCGCGGCCTGAATGAAGTTACGCCACCGCTGAGTGCTGCCGTTCCAGATATGCTAGAACTTCAATACGAACTAGAGTCAAAGGCAGCCAAGTGGTATGCCACAATTGACATTGCTAATGCGTTTTTCTCAATCCCTCTGGCAGCAGAGTGTCGTCCACAATTTGCCTTTACTTGGAGGGGTGTCCAGTACACTTGGAATCGATTGCCCCAGGGGTGGAAACACAGCCCCACCATTTGCCATGGACTAATCCAGACTGCACTGGAAAAGGGTGAAGCTCCGGAACACCTGCAATACATTGATGACATCATCATATGGGGCAACACGGCAGAAGAAGTTTTTGAGAAAGGGAAGAAAATAATCCAAATCCTTCTGGAAGCCGGTTTTGCCATAAAAGAAAGTAAGGTCAAGGGACCTGCACAGGAGATCCAGTTTTTGGGAATAAAATGGCAAGATGGACGTCGTCAGATCCCAATGGATGTGATTAATAAAATAGCAGCTATGTCTCCCCCGACTAATAAAAAGGACACACAGGCCTTCCTAGGTGTCGTGGGGTTTTGGAGAATGCATATTCCAAATTACAGTTTGATTGTAAGCCCTCTCTATCAAGTGACCCGGAAGAAGAATGATTTTAAATGGGGCCCTGAACAACAACAAGCCTTTGAACAAATTAAACGGGAGATTGTTCATGCCGTAGCCCTTGGACCAGTCCGGACAGGACAAGATGTTAAAAATGTGCTCTATACTGCAGCTGGGGAGAATGGCCCTACCTGGAGCCTCTGGCAGAAAGCACCTGGGGAGACCCGAGGCCGACCCCTGGGGTTCTGGAGTCGAGGATATCGAGGATCCGAGGCTCGCTATACCCCAACTGAAAAAGAGATATTGGCAGCGTATGAAGGAGTTCGAGCCGCCTCAGAAGTGGTTGGTACTGAGACACAGCTCCTCTTAGCACCCCGACTGCCAGTGCTGGGCTGGATGTTCAAAGGGAGGGTCTCCTCTACACATCACGCGACTGACGCCACGTGGAGTAAGTGGATCGCATTGATCACACAACGGGCTCGCATAGGAAACCCCAGTCGCCCAGGAATTTTAGAAGTGATCACGGACTGGCTAGAAGGCAAAGATTTTGGAATGTCGCCAGAGGAGGAGGTGGCACGGGCTGAAGAGGCCCCGCTGTATAATAAACTGCCAGAAAATGAGAGGCAATATGCCCTGTTCACTGATGGGTCCTGCCGCATCGTGGGAAAGCATCGTAGGTGGAAGGCTGCTGTATGGAGTCCCACGCGACAAGTTGCAGAAACCGCTGAAGGAGAGGGTGAATCGAGTCAGTTTGCAGAGGTGAAAGCCATCCAGCTAGCATTAGATATTGCTGAAAGAGAAAAGTGGCCAGTGCTCTATCTCTATACTGACTCATGGATGGTGGCAAATGCCCTGTGGGGGTGGTTACAGCAATGGAAGCAGAGCAACTGGCAGCGCAGAGGTAAACCCATTTGGGCTGCGGCACTGTGGCAAGATATTGCGTCCCGGTTAGAGAATCTGGTTGTAAAAGTACGTCATGTAGATGCTCACGTACCCAAGGGTCGGGCCACTGAAGAACATCGGAACAACGAACAGGTGGATCAGGCTGCCAAGATTGAAGTGGCTCAGGTGGACCTGGACTGGCAACAGAAGGGTGAGCTATTTATGGCTCGGTGGGCCCATGATACTTCAGGCCATCAGGGAAGAGATGCAACATATAGATGGGCTCGAGACCGAGGGGTGGACCTGACCATGGACACTATCGCACAGGCTATCCATGAATGTGAAACATGTGCTGCAATTAAGCAAGCCAAGCGGTTAAAGCCCCTGTGGTATGGAGGGCGACGGCTGAAATATAAATTTGGGGAAGCCTGGCAGATTGACTATATCACACTCCCACAAACTCGCCAAGGCAAGCGCTATGTGCTGACAATGGTGGAAGCAACCACCGGATGGCTGGAAACATATTCTGTACCCCATGCCACTGCCCGGAACACTATCCTGGGCCTCGAGAAGCAGGTCTTGTGGCGACACGGCACCCCAGAAAGAATTGAGTCAGACAATGGGACTCATTTCCGAAACAACCTCATAAACACCTGGGCCAAAGAGCATGGCATTGAGTGGGTGTATCATATCCCCTATCATGCACCAGCCTCTGGGAAAATTGAGCGATACAATGGACTGTTAAAGACTACATTGAGAGCAATGGGGGGTGGAACCTTCAAACATTGGGATACACATTTAGCAAAAGCCACCTGGTTAGTCAACACCAGAGGATCTGCCAATCGGAGTGGCCCTGCCCAATCAGAATTTTTACATACTGTAGAAGGGGATAAAGTCCCTGTAGTGCACATGAAAAACATGTTAGGGAAAACAGTCTGGGTTACTCCTGCCTCAGGCAAAGGTAAACCCATTCGTGGGATTGCTTTTGCTCAAGGGCCTGGGTGCACTTGGTGGGTGATGCGAAAAGATGGGGAAGTCCGATGTGTGCCTCAAGGGGATTTGATTTTAGGTGAAAATAGCCAGAATTAAACTGTATGATATTAGTTGCTGTATAACCCTGCTACTGTATGTTATCATTACTATAATTGTTATATGCTATATCCATAGTACTATAGTAAGAATCACTTGGATCAAGCAAGAAAGAACTGTGATAAAACTGAGCAAAGCGCCGTAGAGGTGGAACCAGAACTGGCTCCAGCATACAACAATCCAACGGTGCACACCATCCTCCTGCTGCATCAAATGTCATCTGCTCCTCACACCGCACAGAAGCCCAATTCTGCTCTACCGACTGAGAGGACTTTGCACCATCCCTCCTGCCCAGACAGACTGGTATGACAGATAGAGCCCAGAGTCGGAAACTAAATGAACTCAAACATTTTATGAACGTAACCCATGAACTAAAGAACTGATATCTCTGTGTGTATATACTTTTATATATATATATATATCATTGTTCATATGTCTCAAAGGGATGGAAAGGTGGTGATGATTGATCAGAATGTAACTAAAGGTATGGGAACTGAGCATGACGTCAATGGTATAGAATAAGGGGTGGATACTGTCCTGGTTTCAGCCGGGATGGAGTTAACTGTCTTCCTAGTAGCTGGTACAGTGCTATGTTTTGAGTTCAGTATGTGAAGAATGTTGATAACACTGATGTTTTCAGTTGTTGCTCAGTAGTGTTTAGACTATAGTCAAGGATTTTCAGCTTCTCATGCCCAGCCAGGGCACCTGACCCAAACTGGCCAACGGTGTATTCCATACCATGTGACGTCCCATCTAGTTTAGGAACTGGGAAGGGGGGGGAGGCAGTTTTTTTTTTTTTGGCCGCTCGGGGACTGGCTGGGTGTCGGTCGGCGGGTGGTGAGCAATTGCCCTGTGCATCATTTGTACATTTCAATCCTTTTATTACTTACTGTTGTCATTTTATTAGTGTTATCATTATCATTATTAGTTTCTTCTTTTCTGTTCTATTAAACCGTTCTTATCTCAACCCAGGAGTTTTACTTCTTTTCCTGATTTTCTCCCCCATCCCACTGGATGGGGGGGAAGTGAGTGAGCGGCTGCGTGGTGCTTAGTTGCTGGCTGGGGTTAAACCACGACAGCTAGGTATCTTGAAGCAGAATCATATTTAATTTTTTTTTAAAATGGATTATTGATTTAAGTGTCTCGGCATGTGTGCAACATACTCTTCAATCTTATAAAAGCAATTTTTACCTGATTTGTGGATCATAGATTTTTAATATGTAGTAACATGATGCTGGGGCTAAATAATTTCCTTTAACAAGCTCTTCCAAGTTCTGCCTCTTCAAACCAACAAACATAGGCTTGAAATGCACGTTCATCATTTTAAAAGGGTTTGAGAATAAATCTTTGAGAAAATAACTCTTTTATCTTTCCTTTGAATTTCTCTAGAGGCCAATCCAGGAAAGGCAATCCTGCATAGTGGAATTCTAAGAAATTAAAAAAGCCTCTATGTAATGTTGTTTGGGTATCAAGTGTCAGCAATATATTTTCCATGATTTGCTTTGCTAAAAAAGAAATAGATATCTAAGGCTAGGCAGGTGAGATGAATAATGTGATTCAAAGGCATTATCAGACATGGGTTTTTTTACAGTGGACTTAGTATTATGTTAAAATGTCCAGCTAACTAAATATAGCTGGTGAGGCAGTACAATATGTGAAAGATATGAAAAGGCACACAATAAAAATCAATATACAGAACTTTTGATGAAGATATTCTTTCCCCATATATTTGGGTGCTTAAATATCCAAGTAACTTTAAACACTGCACTTTATGATTTTCTCTTATGCGTATGCCACTTGTTTGACAAAAGGTCTGAAAGGTTAATTTCCAGAATCTTCTTATTGTTAGTATTAGTATTTTTGCCAGAGCTGTTAGAAACATCATACAAATCCTATCTTTATGACACCAAGTCTCAGAAAAGAGAGGAAAGATACCACTTGAGTTTGTTAGTAGGCAAATGTACCAAAGACTCAAAGTGATAATATTGTCTAGTGCTTAGGCTGGGCAACAAAAATTAGAAAGTACTGATGACAAAAACAAAACAGTTTTACCAATGAGAACATACTTGATTCAGGTTACCAGTGCATTAATAAGAATGATAGAGAAAGAAAATAATTGAATCTTGCATACTAAGTATGAATTGTTTCACTTTGTGCTTCTCTTGAAAACAGTTCTTTGCTAGTCTACATTCCAGTCCTCCATGAGGAGACTTCCCCTTTTTTAAAGTCTTTTTCTTTTTTCCTTTCTTTTCCTTTCTTTCCATAAGTATCTTAAAAGTACAGCTACTAAATATGGCCACATTTGTAGAATGTATTTTACATTTGAGCAGATCCTCTAAGCTGCAGAGAATGGGAGACTGCTTTGCAAAGTCTGTTTCCACTCAAGGATTCCAGCCTCTAGTTTTGCAAAGCCTTCTGGGAATACATTTTCCCGGTCTGCATTCCAGTAGCTTTTTATTTCCTGTAGCTGTGTCAAAAGCAGTAATAGTAAGTCTAAAGAATGGAACAGGTTACTTTATAATATATGTACCATATGGCTTTGCAGCCTTCTTTCTTCATTTGTTTGGAAATGATTGCAGAGGATAATAGTGACTCTGTTCACTAATTACTGTCCCATGTGCCATATTCATATATTTGAACTGGGCTGTCAATGAAGAATTTATGCTTTCTTTTCAAATTTTCTCTTAGATCATTATATAATCAGAGGAAGTTAATTGCAATTTTTCAGAAAACACTGGCTTTGACAGCAATGTCTTTTGGATCATCAACAACTCCATACAATATATATGCATTTCGCACTATTTATTGCTTTATATTCAAGTCTGCTTTTCTATGGAAAGAAATGTCACTTTTTGCACTCACCTATTTCTCAGCACCACCACACCCTAGCATCTCCAAATTGACTGGGAGAAGCTGATAATTTACAGAAGCTGCAAGTTATCTTAATCAAGACAGCAGCATCAGAGCTGCAGACCACAGTGGGATAATATTCTTTATGATATATTTCAAAGCCCAGATTTCATTTATGAGAAAAAAACCCCAATGTTAATCAATATTGTATTTTCCCACAATGTTGCTCATCTTTAATTTAAAACCAAAACAAATAATGTTTTGTTCCCAGGTAACTTACAAATTTTACTGTAAGCACGATTATAAAATCTTATTGTATGCATTTTTTTAAAAGCATAATTAGAAGACAATAATGTAAATGCTGAAATTGTGAGAGGTTCCCTTGATATTAAAGTACTGCCTCTACTTGAGCTTTATTAATTATTTTATTTATCAATTCTTTTGGTAACAAATTTACACAGGTTGTCCTACAATGTAATAAATCATTTTAATGCTATATATTGCATAAAAGTTCAGTCTTCTCCTTACATTCAGTGATTTTTACTTCTTGTTCCTTTTTTCCTATCATTGTGTGATGCAACTGGGGTATTAGTGCTAGCAGAAAGTTGTGTGCATTTCTGAGCTTTTGGCTTTGCCTAGCTAATTCATCAGAGGCACAGCTGGGACTGGGGGGAAACTAGGGGGGAAAGAGGGCTGCTTTAACATTTTTCAAGTACTGAACAGCAAGACAGTAGAAGGAATGCCCATGCACAACTGTTAAAAACAGCACAAAGAAACAAGAGTAGTAACAGAGACAACAGTCAGAAGATTTTTTTTTATTTTTTTTTTTTCCCACTGGAGTATAAAACCGAACAATGAACTAGGTTAAAGAGAGAGGATGAAATAGAAGACGCTGAACAGCTAAAGGAGTTGTCTGGACTAATCTTGTACTTAGTGATATATTTAGTTTACAAGTCATCAGTGCTGAAAGGAGAAATCAGGGATGTTGATGGAGAAGGGCAGAAAGGGCAAAAGAATCCTGGCTAAAGAAGCTTGTCTTTTAACTTTGATGTACGTCTTGGATAATACTAGGATGGACTCCTGAAACAAAATGAAATGGGGCATTTATAACATGTCTTTAATTCTGACACTTTTCAAAAAAACTTACAACCACTGAAGTGTAACAACTCTGGAGAAGAACAAGGCTGCCTTGTAGGGCCAGCACACTATTAATCAGCCAGGGTGGGAAACTGTATGTGGGAAGTGGTGGGATGAGGCGAAGTGATTCCTTGGCTGTCATGACTCCATGTCAGTGGTCTAACATACAGCCTGGCAGAGATTTCCTATGTGTAACTGCAAAATGGTAAAGCAAACTTTCCGCTTTAAGCTCTCCCAAGATCTTCATCATTTAAACCAAAGGAGAACCTTCTGATCCTGTCTTAGGCCAGCCATGAGGTAGTGACAGAGTCACAGAGCTGTTGTTTCATCAGAGAGAAGCCAGGAATATCTTACACCATCACAGCAATAATTCTGTTTATGCCTATAGTGTACCTAAAATGTGCCAGGTATAAAATGAACACCCTGAAACACTCAAATTTGAACAGGCAGCCAAGGCAGAAAAGGAATATGAGGAAAAAAGACAGCTATTTAATTTTGCAGTGGGCTTTTTCACGCTATCCAATTACGGTTTGCTGTTTTAACATCAGTAGTTCTGAATGAAGTACTTTAAGAAATTTTTAGATGCTCTCCCTCATAATATTTTTCCTTTTGAGATTCAATTCTCACTTCTCTGAGATTCCATGTGTCTGAAAATGATTTGAAGGAAGACTGAGTAGTAGTATGTTTTTCTTTAGTTTCTTCTTGTTCACCACTGTACTTAATTGTCACACTTTCTATCCTTTTAAGAAGAAGGACAAGTAGGGAGGAAAGAAACACTTGCCCATTTGTCAGGCAGCTGAAGAGACAAATTACCTAAGGTCTTCTGTTGGGCAAATGAATCAGGTCACCAGCTGGGAAGAACAGAAAACAGTAGCTAAAATACCAAAATAAGGGCCACAGGGAGTAGCTGTAGAAAGATAATGTGGGGTTTGCTCTAACGAAATATCTCCATGATAATAATCTTTTTTACACTACTTGGTTTTCTTTGCAGTCTTTAACAGAGAGAGGAGTGAGCTATAAAGTATTTTTAATCCACAGCACTGAGGCACTGAGTTCCACTGTTTAGTTGTGGATTTTGTTAAGAATTGCTTTTTTATTTGGTCTGAGCCTACTGTCTTGTTTGATGCTCTTTCTATCTTGTACTAGGAGAGACTGAGAATATAAATTTTTTATTCACCTTCTCCATGTCATTTTTCATTTTATGACTTATTTTAATCCCTCTCATTTTCCTCTTTTCAGGGTGTAGTTCTAATTCATTCCTTGCATGGAGACAGTTCTGTACCAGCTTCCTTGCTGTCCTGTATACCTTTGTCTGTACATGTTTATTCTGTGATGAGGAACCAGAACCTTGCATGTTATTCAAGACGTGTGCTTCATGGATTGAACACTGTCATTATAATGCTTCTGTTTCATTCAGTTCCTTTCTTAATACCTAAGAATATAATTGTTATTTCTATATAGTACTAAGCACAGAACTGATTATGAAAATACACATCGTATTGTATGTTTTCCCTTCCTATAATGAGCTATTGCTATAAACCACTAGAATACGTAACTAGCATATTCCACAGACACTGGGCCTACTGACCAACCCATCTCTGCATGGGTTCAGTCATTAATCCGTACGATGACTCTGTAACCTCTACTAGTTCCAGTAATAAGCATGATAGCCAAGCTGAAATGCCTGCTACTTGATGAAACCTGTCTCAACCTGATCCAGGAATTTTGTGTGAATCAGCAATCCCTAAAGTTGATCTTTTGGGTCTAGATTTGCCCTTGAGACATGCTCTTCAGTATCCTCTTCATATGGAGTCCAGAAAGGACATGCTAGAGAACATGTGGCCAGGACTTCTGGCAATGCTTTTATGAAGACAAGTGTTAAAAAGCAAGACCACAACTCAATGGTGCCCATTAGCTCTGCCGAAAGCCTATCTGGAGCATGTAGAATTAGAAGCAAAAGTTAAAATGATGTCTTGGGAGTGGCTGAACAGTCTAATTATGTGAAATCTACCCTTAACTGAGGAAACACTTCAAACTCCACTTGAATATAGAAACACTTGTTTCTAGACTCTCATGCTTACCTTATTAAAAGCTTTACTTTATCTCTGCCCTGGAGAGGAATGGAATCCAAAGGCTATGTCTATTTACTGCACTTTTGCTTTGTCCAGAAGAAGAGGCTTTTTTAGAGGTTATCTTTCTTTCCAGGCTTTTTCTTTTTATTGTTAAAAGAAGGAAGCTGTGTTTGTTCTGAGTCCATGTGACAACCTTTTTCCTCATTTGTCCAAAGGAAAAAGGGAGAGGAGCTGTCATTATCAAGATGAGAGTTTGAGGCATTAATCCAGCTGTTGGTATAACTTGAGGCCTTAAGTAAGGCTGGAGCATCACAATACAAAGCAGATGACAGTTTATCCTTCTACAGTTTGACTAAGCAAAATAAAGTCTAGGCTAGGATGGTCATTTCCCACAAGTTGTCTAAAATATCTGTTAAGAAGAATGGGAATGTAACAGCTATTGTTCAGACTCATCAATATATAGCATTGTTACTATTTTACAATATTTACACAAAAAATTAATATTATCCCTTGATACCTGATGTGAGTAAACACATCCAGTGTATACCATACTTCCTCAATAAGTATAATACAGTGGTTGTACTAAAACAAGTCCCTTGGCTCAAAGTTGAATCCTTTTGCATTAATATGTTCAGCCTAACATATTCCTAAAAGGGAAATTGAGGATTCCTTAGGGTAAACTGTAGGCAGCATGAAGTTAGTTTATGCCAGCCGCTATTCTCATTGTTTACTCTGCCTGCTGCAAAAGGCATTTGGGAGCTTAGACTGAAGGGGGAGAAAAGGTTCAGGCCAGAATATATATTGCATTACTGAAAGAGTTCAAGCTGATCTAGGGTACAGCAGCCCTGAACCGCTGTTGTCTGTGCTACCACTTAGCTATGCTGAATAAGAGCTTGGCAGAGCTGAGCTTGAAGCCCAGGTTCTGGACAGTCAGTATAATGGTCTCAATTTAAAAAGTGTTTGTAATAAGGAAGACCAGTGCTCAATAAGGAACTAGTCTGGCAACTACTTAGCTATTTCGCATATTGCATTTCTATTTCCAGTTGCCAAGGTATGTCTGAAATGTATTTTCTGTGTCATTTTGTGGTAGGAAGGAGACCGTATTCATAGCCCAAGCATCCATACCTCATTATCCACTCACATACAAAACCTCTGACTAAGATTACATGTGTAAATTGGTAATTTCAATCAGGTCATTTCAGCTGAAGATCCTACGTGCACTTGTGCATAACTGTGCTGGAGATCTTTCAGCAGACTGTTTCTTAAGCATATCTAGTATGAGTGAATTTTGCAGTGTCTAAAGTTGGGTAGATAGCCCAGCAACATGGGTTTTAAAATATGAATTCAACATGTTATTTGTGAATGCAGAATTTCACAGATTTTTATTTCCATGTATTGCTCTTCCACTTGTCTGCTGATCCCTCCCTCAGTCGTTTGTGGTTGACAAAGTATTCTGTTCTAATGTACAAGATAAAATGGAGGCGATGTCTGTGATTTGAAAGGGTGGCTCCCTGGAATTAGTGGGGTAGAACACAGCGTTTCTGTTTGTGACAAACACAGTAAAGAACTTCTATGAAAAAAATGCTTGGATTCAGCCTTTTTTTTTAAAGTTTCTCCAGAAAGACAGAATGAAACTTGGTATCTCAGCTTTGATACCATTTGGAGAGGTGAACAGAGAGATGATGCAGGTCCCATTTCCCCATGCTGATGATTAGCCCAGTACTGGGAAAGACTCCTTCACGGGGGTCAGCGTGGAAGTGCCTCCCGCTACCAGCCCTCCCACCATAGGCAGTGCAGACACTTCCCGGCAGAGAGAAAAGTGGAGACACCAGGCTGTTTCATAGCTACCCTCACTGACAGGCTGTCTTCTGGGAACTCTTGCCAGCTGGCAGAGGTTAAAGCAGTCCACAGGTTGCATTAGCGTGTCCAAAACCGAGAAGAACAGTAAAGTAGGGAGCGCAGCCAGCTCCCTGATGGTCTCCTCTTTCCGCTTCACTGAAGCAGATAATGTAACACTCAGTGCTTGTGTCAGACGTAGTCTGAAAGGATGGCTCCCAGTGCTGCTGCTGTTTCATTACTGTCCCTCTCAATAATAACAGATAGAGACCATGATCCCAAGAGGAGGAGAGTGCCATGAAGTGCCACGGAGGAGCTGATAAGCCCCATCTAAGTTTTCACATGGAGTTAAGAGTTACTTGGCTTCACAGCAAATGAAGGGCTGTTAGGACATCACCACCAGCTAAAGATAATGTGCAGAAAACCTGTCAGACCCCTCGGTCAGAATTCAACTGCCAGAGGTCTTGTTTTATACAGGAGTTTTTAAATGCATTCAAAGGGATTTTAAGTGCTCTTCAAACAAAATTTAATATCTAAATACCAGACAGATAGCATATCATACTTCCTTATGGTTCAGAAGCAAAGGGAGTTCAGCCTAAAATTCATTTGCAGACATCTGTAAAACACATTGCAATGGAATGACAATAGAGGTGATCCATAACTTGATGTGGGCACTTGTTCTTTATTATGAAATACAGATATAGTGACACAAAACATTGCTTTTCAAGTAAGTGTGCTCAGTGCAGTCTGAAAACACAATATAACTGCGTGACAGACATTGATTTTCTGTTGCCAGTGAACATCTGCTTGATATACACAGATACCTTGTGATTAGGCCCTGCTCAGTAGCTAGACCAGCAAATGAAAGGGATGGAGGGGAGGAGGATGAACAAGCTTTCTTTCTGCAAGCAATAAACAAACCATAAATTCATTTCCATAAAGAGTGGAAATAAAGATTCAGAGTTCAAAAGGTATTTGCTTTCAGCGCATTTCTTCATTGGAGCTGGCTGTTTACTTTTCTTTGGCAGTCATCTAAAGTGTATTTTCTGGAGGAAAGAGATTTTCGTCTGCAGAATTTAAAGACAATGAATAAGGAAACAACATGCATATTAATTTATTATATGCATGAATGGCAAACTGACTTATTAAACTAATCTTCCAAAGCAGTACAGAATAAAAGTGTTGTAATCCATTGTTCTTAAGAAATGTTACATCTCACCAGGGTTTTTTAAATCCTCTAATTCCTGTGGGTTGTAATTTCCAGTTTCAGAAATATCTCCGTCAGCTCTGGACGTCATTGCAATAAAATCCAGTTGGGGCCAGATCTTACCATGATCCTAGTTTCTGTTCCTGACTGACAAGTATCAGTGGTGCTAACCAAACTGGACACAGGCTCCTTTTTGCAGGTCGAAAACAATGTATTTCAGTAACTATAATAACCAAATGAAGTGTCTAGTGTGGTTTGCTAGCTGATTTATACATCTTATACTTGCAAAGATATAGTAGCTAGCTTATTTTCCCTTTGGTTTGTTTACTATGCATTTTGGAAAGAGGACAGAAAATCTCCAGTTAAGGCATTGGTTAGAAAATCAGGAAGTGCGGGTTCAGTTCAGAGATCTGCCGAAGATTCCTAACCACAGTTTATAGGTATATCACCCTCCCCAGTTAAATAACTGAGAAACTCTTTTGCTAATCTTGTTCCTGCCTGGGGCATTTTTGCCACTGGAAAGGATGTTACATTCTATAAAGCCACAAGGGAGTCTTTCATTTATCTAGTCTGTCTTGCCACATAAAAAGGCCAAAGGAGCTCCCTGAATTAACTCCTGTAGGAAAAACATTTTATTTTCAAAAATTCTATAAGCACCTATGTAGGGTTCGGCGTTCGGAAGATCTCGCGATGTCACATAAAGTTAGAGGGTTAGTCGCAGCCTTGTGATGTACCTGTAATCCCGCCTCCCCTTGTTAGTATAAAAGGAATTAACTGCGCAATAAAAGGCGGAAGTTGGCGCTCACACTGTGTGTGTTATCTGTCTCTTTCCCTGGTCCGGGCCGACCAGTGATCTAAGCGTGGCACCTTGATATGTAGCGAATGCTACACACCTACACGAAGGAGTAGGGAAGACCATTCTGTGCTAATGACTGGCCTTTTCATTATTCTCAATATTTGCTGATCCTCTAGTCTTAGTGTGAAAGTTTACCATATGGCTGGAAGAATCCAAAAGAGATTGAATATATATTTATTTCATTGCTGGGGAATGCTCATCTAACTGATTCCTTGTGGTGGAAATAGGATATTTCTCCAAGTTTTTATGATTTGAATGCTGTTCCCCAATATCTAACCAAAATTTTCCTCTCTGCACATTGAAACCAATCTGTTGTTATTTATCTTTTTGTCCATTTCTGGTAAAAGAGTTTAACACATTGCTTTCATAAGTACATAAATTCTATTGAATATTTTTGCATTTCTGGTAAACAGACATACCTCTTTCAGAAAAGGTATTAAATATTAAAGATCCAGCCTAGGACTATATAGTTTTGCCATTTCAGTGTCATCTCTTGCACAATGTACACTAAGAAACACCATTCCACTCCTCATTAATATCTTCTTCTAGGTTACTTTATATCACAGCAATGATAGATTTTGTGCTTATAGAAATCAAGGAAATTTTGTTCTACCCAATTGGCAATAAAATGACATGTAAAATATACTTCGCACTATATCAATTACTTGACTGTTTCCAAAAGGCTAGGAATGAACAGGAGAGGATTTTTTTCTCCCTCTAGGCAATCTCAAGGAGATACTGAGTTTCAAAGAACATTTGTTGTCTCATAAAAAATACAGCAGGTACCTTTGCCATACATAGCCTTTCTAGTAGTTACTTATGGAATATCTTTGTATTATTCCACAAATGAATGCTTGGAACATATAATAGAATGAAAGATGCCAGAACTTTAAACATGGTGTCCAGAAAACAAAGTTTTAACAACTTGTTAGAGGATACTGCAGTGCATTTTTAAAAGCCTTAGATTTACTGTTAAAGATGTATCAACCTATGTAGCAGTAGTCTAAAAAGAACCCATAAGAACAGTCATGTGTTTTAAATATATTGTTAATATTTGATGTAATTCCAAACCAACCAGTGAGTCTATATGATAATTATATCCAGGTACTTAGTCATGAATTTTTCAAACTTTTGGCTTTAGCCACCTCTGCACTTTTTCATGGAACATGAAAAAAACCCATGCACATTCAAGCAAACAAAAATTGCTCTGAAAATGATTTCTAAAAGATTTCATACTTAGCAAAACAGCACTGCCACAGACTTACATAGCATTTCTTTTTGTTTTTAAAGGCCTAATCCAAAATCTATTTCAAGTTGATGAGAATGTTTTTATTGAATTCCATGTGCTCAGAACTCTGTTGTAAGTGCAAAAGAATTGCTTCCAACTGGAAAGAGAAATATTAAATACACATATATATTAACTTACATGTAGAAATATGTATCAAGATTTTTTCTGAGAAACTCAGATTCTTTTTCATAGACTATTTCACAGTAGCATTCTAACCAATTTATCCTTACTGATTTCTTAATATGTGGGTAATGAAACAGTATCTTTTCCTCAGAAAAGCAGAATATAATATAATGGATACAATAGATATTATTGTTAGGTCTCAGAACACATAAGTTACACTTCTCTGAAATTAGATTCATTGTCTGTTTATGTTTGCTTATAAGGAATACATTCGGTAGTATCAATATCAATTTTTTAAAAAATTTTTTAATTTACAAATGTTGTCCTCAAGAAATTCCTGTCACTATTATAGTAGTAATTGAATATCGATTATAAGTATGAATATGTAAGTCTGTATCCTTATGAAAGAGGAGTCTCTTTCCTTCCATTGATGTAGGAAGTCTAATACAAGCTTAAACTTGATAGCTGTGTGCCATGTGTTTCATTCATGTCTTGGAGGGGCAGGACCAAAACAAAACAAACGTTTAGAAAAATGTCCAGTAATTAATAGTCATAGGAGTTACAGCAAGACATATCTGGACAAGACACCTACATGAAAAAGGCACCTACATGAAATAATTATTTATCCCTTTGTGAGAAATATTGGAAGCAATGGACTGTAGTTGGCTTTGTATTTTTTTCCTTGATGAATATTTCCATCACCTGGATAAGCATACATGTAAATCTACCTTTCTATTATCTCCTTGCTTTTTATTCCACCTTCCAGTACCTGTTCTATTCATTGTAAGGTTAGAGCATAGCTTCAATGCATGACAGATCTCAGGAGTTAACTTTTACTCCTTCTCCAGGCTCTCATTCATCCTTGCCAGTTGAAAGCTCCTCATATTAATGTATCCTGAACATAGTTGGCTTTCAAAACATTTGTTAAAAATACTACTAGGTAACACAGTTTCCTTCTAACAATGTGAGATAAACAGATATTCTCTATGAAAGAATCACTCATGCAATATAAATAATACATAGACTTATATATGCATTCTATTATATCTTATATAGAATAAAGAAGCAAAAAAAAAGAAAAGAAAAAAAATAACACAGCAGTGGACTGAGGGGAAAAAAAAGATTCATTCTGAACTGGAAAGTGGGCTTACTAATTCCTGAATTCAGACTAACTTCAATCCAACTTTTTACTAAATAATAAATCAGTGAGTCTTTAAAGGCTAAGTAAATCAAGGAGTTGCTTTTTTCAACTCCCATTTTTTTAAAAGAGTACTACACTTTTTCTTTTCTTAATACAAACCAATAGGCTGCATTAAAAGCCTTTGTGCATAACTATAATAGAAGCCTTTCTCACAGAACAAAAAAAATATGGAAATGTTGATTCTGGCAACTAAGATTGCATTTAATCTGTGACCTTTCAGACAGTCATCTTTTCAGGTTCAAAAGTACATTTGTTGCCCAGTCAGAGACTGTGTGGAGTTCTCTGAGGTCCTTCATCTTTGGAGGCCTTTATCATGACGATTGTTTTATTTTTCTTCTCTTCCTAACAAATATTTGTTTTATTATAAAACAATAAAACAATGCATGTTAGAAAGGGCACCAAAACTTTATGCTATTTTTCCATGATTGAACAACTCTCAATCCCAAGGAACTTGTCTAAACTTAAAATCTTAAATGTAAATGAATAGGGACACTGTCATCTCTGAGACAAAGGACATTAGGAGAAAAAGAAACTGTTCTGATAAAATCATCTCTGAACCAGAAGAGCTACTAAACTTTTGTAGGAGTGCTAAAAAGGCCATGCATCCTTATATACATGAAATTGGGGTGAGAAAGTCAGAAAAATGAATAATGTGAAGCAAAGGAAGATGCTAATAGGGACAGGTCAAACACAAGGATAAATTCTGAAAGCCAAGTTTCTTTTACAAATACCTGACTGACTCTGAAAGCTGCAGCAACAGAAAAAGGCTACTTGGGCATTTTTGGAGGTGATCACTTCAAAGGCAGGGAGAGGAAATTCCACTTCAAGACTCTGGCTGTCTCAGGAACTCATCTGAGCAACTATGGGATTTGCTCGGACTTAAGTATGCTAAATTATAAATTGTAACCTAATAGAAAAACAAGTCTCCTACAAGCTTATCATGCAAATAATATTTAATATGAAGTTAATATCAAGTTAACAGTCATTGACTGCAAAGTATCTAGAACTGGAAACAGCACAGTGCCAAATACCGTATTATAAGACTGACCTCTGAATTTATCAGCACAAAGATTTACTTGCTCCTGTTGACCTGTTTGTACAACTTGTATTATATCCATTTTTTTCCATGATACTATAAAACATAAAATTATGACCCACAAACTGACAAAGTTAACTAGTAGCAAATTTTAGACTAATTCAGGAAAATTACCTGTCTGTGATGGATTAGATTCACAAACTGGGCATCTGAACATCATAGTGTTTCATGACCTCAGAGTAGTTCAGATACCACAAAATTACCTGGAATCCCTGTTTATCTGTGAAGGGTGTTGGGCATTGGTATGAATATTTGGATTACAAATACTTGGAGCGATATGCATTTTTATCCTGGTTAAATTAGATGCCATTTATAACAAAGGTTTACTTCACTGTGTCCACAAAACTGTCTGTTCTTAAGGGTTAAAATTATTGAGGGCTACTATACACCACTACAGCATTGTTCAAGCTGTGCTGAAATCAGTGGAAGAACATACTATTGGAAAGCAACAGATGGTAACATTTGTAAATGCCAATGTGTATTCTATGTTGAAGTGTGTTATTCCCACCTTGCACACTGAAATAAGGAATCATGTAGCCTATATGGATTTTGCAGTATGTGCGGACTCTTGAAGTCCTCATAAGTTATGAAATGTACCCTGTGTCATTCTCAGAAGGCTAGAGTATATTCTGCATTTCTAGATATTAAACTGCTAAGCAAATATCAAGAGAGAAAATATTTTCTCATTTCAGCAACAAGGGAAGCAGAGGAAAGATATTGTGTGTAGGCTTGAGCAACTAAAAAAACCAGCGGGACTGAGACTAAACTTTAATAAACTTGAATGAAATATTTATATAAGAAAATGTCATCTCTCTCTCACTGAATTCACAGAGTATTCAACAACTTGAGTGGAGGTAGACAAAAGGAATCAAAAGTTCGTAGCTTGTACTGCTTGTAGCCACACTGTTCAGTGGACTGTGAGTGGGACCTGAGATTGATTCTCTGCAGTCAGAGGGAAGGACCTTTTGCCATTGGTAATAGTTTTTGCACTCTTAGTGCCAACTGAAAGAAATAGATGTGGCAGTAGCTAATGGCAGGTATATTGCTCTTTACTAGGGCAGAAGCAAAAGCCTGTTACTGTTTATTGTCCATTTTTATCCAAATGTGTTAAAGGCTTTCACCCTGGCTGAGCATTGATGATAATAACGCCGGTTTTGCACTTGAACTAGGAAATAGTTCCTTATAAAGACAGGCAACAAATAAGGAATAGTGACTACATGGGAACAGAGGGCAATGTGACTTCTCTATAAAAAGAGGTTCCTCTGTTTCTTTGAACTACACAGTTCACTATCCAGTCATACAAAATGTATGTGTAGCCTTTTTCTGCTTCTCAAATTTACTTTGCAGTTTTACAGGTTGTTTCCTCACAGTGATACTAGCCTGTAGAAAGCACTTTGGACAACACAGGTAATAAGACTTACAATTAAAATTAGTGTTTTCCATTGTAATTCCCTGTTACTAGTACAGATTTTAGCTTCATTATATTGCTGTGGATTGTATGGAGATAATTTATGCTGAGTATCAACAAAACTAAAAGTGGAACAGTCTCTTGGAATGATGTTAGGTATCTAAGTGATGCTATTGGTGATAAAAGTTTATTCCATTTATTGGTTCAGTTTCTTACTTGGAATCTTTTGGGTACATCAGGGTAACAAGAATTGAACAAAAGTGCAATAGGTACTTATGTATTAGTCCACTGGCAGGAACCATGAGGTGCCTCATGGAAAAAATGTACTCAGCAACTGTGGAAACTAAAGCTTCTTTTTTTTGCTGATGGCAGCAAAACTGAATCAACTAATTGACTCCGTCTATATTTTTACAGTTGGCTTCTAACATATTCTGAAGTTGGTTTTTACACTGCCTTTTTCAATTTCTGTTTCTGATTCAAGAATGTACTGCCTTTGAAAATGGTCTGATCACCATCATGCTACAAGTAATAATCAATTTACGGTAGGGTAGAAACACAAACAGAATCTAAATATACTCTGCAGAATTATGGGAGTTCTTTAACCTGGACAGTTTCTCTGCCTGGAACTGAGAAATAACACACAAAAAAGAAACTGCAAACAGATGGTATTTGGCATGCCTTTAAATATAAAGATGAAGTAAACACAAATTATTCATGTGTAAAACCAGTGTGAAACAGAGAGATTTGACATTTACAAAGTACTATCTTTGAAATCAGGGTGGGTTTTTTTAATTCTTTCATTTTAAGTATTTTTGGTTCAAAACAACAGAAAACAAATTTAATGGCATGCCAGATTTTTATTTCTTTCGGAGCATTAAAATGACTCCTCAGAGATTCCAGGAAATTATTTATTCACAATAAATTAGAGCTGCTGAAACTGCCAGCCAGACTGTCTGCAGCAAAACTTACAAATGTTTTATTGTCTAGCATCATTGAAGTCTGCCAATAAAACTGGGCTTCATTCTACAGTAAGTGAAATATTGTACTCCCTCTCTATAGGGCTGTTTATTTAGTATCCACTCACGTCATGTGTGTTTATGCATGTGTGTGCATGTGCACTGACAAGTGTGTGTTATCTTATAATGAGGAAAATCAAACCAGACATTGCTGAAGACAGAGTACAAGGACCTTATATTAACCTATTTTCATTCTGAATCTTGTTCAGAGACCGGGTAATATATATATTCTTGTCCAGCATTTATGGTTTACAAACATATATAGCCTTTACAAATGTATAGTGGACGAGTAAGCTGTACAAATGAACTTTTGTTGAAGCCTTTTACTGTTGCTGTATTTTTACCTCTGCATTCAAATAATGAAAAATTTATGTAGAAAAATAATTTTGAGAGTTGACAGATGAACCAAGAGTGACACCCATGGTATGCCCCCACATATTCTTTGGACAGATGGGCAGGACTTACCTATATGGTGTTTGTTTCAATATTTATCTGGAAGTATTACTTACACATTGAGAGAAAGAGGTTTGCTCCGTCTTTAAAATAAAAAAATTGACAAGGCATGGAAATTATAATAGAAGTAACTTAACGAGCATGCAGATAAAGGTTTATGTGATGTGCCTATCTTTCAGCTAGGAAGCAGACTGAAAATAACTCATCAGACATTAGAGATTTTTAACAGCTATTTAACAGGCTTCTTCAAAAATGCCCCTTGAAATGAACTGGAATCTTTTGACTGGCCAGATCAAAGTAAACTTTGGATCAGGCATCCATACCATTCCCATACTAGGCCCATACAGGCCCAGGGTACAGAGAGAAAAGGTCCATGCAGTGTCTTCTACTGTACAACTGCTTCTAATTAATCGCTTTCCTTTTAGGCATTTCTTTTTACCACCTTCTCTGAACTCTTTGTAGCTTTTTCTCTTGAAAGTTTAGTTAAAGTGTACCAATTTCACTTTTTAATCCTAACAGTAAAAATAGGTGAATCTACAAGGCTCAGTTACAGATTTACCATCTCTGTTAGTGAAGTTGCATTGCCATCTCCCCACTTTATGCAGAGACAAGTAGATCATCAGCAGTGCATTCACAGCATTTTGAGAATAAAAGTACGGCTTTTGCTCAATTAAGCCATATATTACACTGCATAGTGAAATCTGTGGTTTCTTTAATTTAGGCCTATGACTTTCATAAACTGAAATAAGTGGAGGAAGGTGGAAGGGAGCCTATGACATTTTAAAATGTATTTTAAGGGAGTGTTCTGATCCCATCTATGTCAATCAACACTGTCTCCAGGGACTAGAACTTGGTGTAGTTTTGCTGCAATGTTATCACAGAATCCTCTATAAGCCCAGCTGTGAACCTGATAGACAAAAAGGAGTCTAAATTCTTCTACAAGTCGGGCTGCCCACAGAGTGTTCTGTTCCCTGAAGAGAATTTCATAATGAACGGGATACATCATAAAGTAGTATTTCCCAGGGCATTTTCTCTATTTTCCCCTACAAGTTTGGAGAAGAGTGAACCTAGAGAAGCTTATTTAATTACCCATTTCAGTGGACCTTTGAGAAAGGTTCCTGAAGGGGCTTTGCAAGACCTGGGTAGGCTCTGGGAATCATGCTACAATTCTAGAAAAGTAGGTTTTAGCTTCCCCTCCTGGGATGGGAGACTGCTATACAGCTATGAAGAAGAGGAAAGAAAGGGAATGAATAACAGGCTACCCAAATTCCTGTAGTCCTCACTCAATTAAAACCTATTGCCTGGCATTTGTTGCTTAATTTCATACTTCAAAGGATTTGAGCCAACAATCCCACTTGTTTCAGAGGTCAAACAGACTTCCACTTTCTTCCCTTTGCCTGCTCTTCTTTTTTTTTTTTTTTTTTTTTTGTTTTAAGTTGGACATTATTGCTTTTGTGAATTTTCAAAGTGAATGAGATCAAAGCTTTTAGGCATATGTTCTTCTGAAGTTTTCAATGGCTCTTAAGGTGCTGCCAAAACATGATCTGAAAAGTCCTGTTACTTTAAGATTAAAATACTATGTTTTCCAAGGTGCAAAAGTGAGATGGATGCTTAAAATACCTCTTCCAGAGAATTAGATAGAATAGTTAAAAGAATAACACAGGAAAACAGCAATAAAAGGGCATTACTCCTGTTTCCAGGTCAGTTCCACGCTAGCTGTTTAGTTCCAATTCTACTGACAGCATGTTTTCAATAGAGTAATTACAGCTTTTTACCAGTGACAGTGGACATAAATGTGGTCATAAGGTTAGAATGATGATGTGTTTTCTTTCAAATGTGTTATGTTGAAGCCCCTCTATTTCCTTTTTGTTAAAACGTATGCATCACTTCATTTTTTACTTGCTATGCACTAGGTTACTCAGTTCTTTGCCACTCTCATAGTTGGAATTATCTGGTAGTGCATGTAATCCATTCTGTACGGACTTCTTGAGTTGAGTCAAAAGAAGAGCCCCAATGACATAGCACATTTTGGATTAGGATCTTTCTAAAAACTTGCTTTGTACATACATCATTGGAAACCAGGTACCATACTTCATTAATACAGATGATGCACATTGAGAGATAATGTAATCAAAATGGGACTGATCTGAGTCAGAAGAAACTCCAAGCTTTATTTTGCATTCCTGATCTGTAGAATGTCAGAAGATACATTCCAGAGTCGTACCACATGTCCAGCCCTCAATACAATGTTTCCTTTAAAAGGTGTCATTCATGACTAGATAATTACAGCAACCTTCCAATATAGTATTAACATAATAATAACTAGTCAAGAGCAGTGTTAATTTTTTATTCATAGCTGATGTCCTAAATTTCACATTCTGTGTCCTATAAAACATAGCTGAAATTCCATAAAAAGAATGATAAATATAGAAGACTCAGGGAACAAATGTACTACATAGAAAAATCCTTATCTGAACATTCTGATTACATTTTGCTTCATTTACAGAAGATGAAAAACAGTTGCCGCCCCCGTTATCTTACTAAAGCATCATAAAACCTTACTGCAGTACAGAGTTACTATTTAACCATAAATTTAAATAAGAACATTGGATAAAAACTTTGTTTTGTGAATATTTGTCACTCCTCTTTAATGAGACTTCACACTCCAAAATTATTAATCTGGGTTGCTATATGGACTCCATTTAACCCACATCCCAAATTTATTTAAAGAAACAGATTATAAACTCCATAACATATGACTTGCATAATGACTTTGCACAAATTTGAATTCTATTTTACAAAGCATAAATGAAGGAGATGCCTTCTGTAGCAATTAAAATATGTTTGCATGTTTCTTAATTGTTTACTGTTCAACCTTGAAAGACTTTAGCTTTAACAAAGAATTACTTGTTTGTTTTCAACAAACAATATGATTGATGTTAGGATCATACTTGACTATTAGTATGATGGAAATTACAGATCTCTGTAATTCAGTGCTGGACTGCTCATAATGTGAGATCCCATTAATACTGTACGATAATGTATGTTTGTCATTCTTTGGAAAATGTATTACTTGTTCTGTGAAGCTAGCAAGAAATGTAGTATTTGATTGTCATTTGCTAAGCCATTAGCAGTATATTCCTACTAAAAACATGACTGATGGTGTAATAAGAATTCTAAATTGTTATTTTCTTGGACAGTAATGCAACTTTCCTTGTAGTTTCATTATAATTAGATTTTATAATAGCTATTTTGAAAAGAGAGAGGCTCCAATACTTAATTAATTATGAGGCAGTTTCTTCTGTTGACAAAGAATGAAGTTCAGTCAAAATGTCCTTGGGCTTTTCTAATAAAGTGAGACTGGTTTACATCTTAAATTGATTCAGAGATTGTTTATGTATTTCATTCCTGCAGAGGGATAAGAGGATTTCAGTCTGATGTTGTTTGCTTGGAACTGATGCAAATTGCTCTGTGGATCAGCTGCATCCTGGTAGTTCTTTCTAGGCCTATTGTCTGGGCAGGGCGTCATTGCAATGTGCATCCTTTGCAGATTTCTTTAGGTTACCAACAGCTCAGAATTAACAAATGCTTTTTTTTTTTTTTTCTTTCCATTCTTTTCTTTCCAGTTTGTTGTTTTCTGAGGGGGTTGTTTTTGCAAGGCTTCATATCTAACCCTGATCTATGAGATAGGAATCCACTTGTTAGGTACTAGTGCAAATCTGAATGGGAATTAGTCAACAAAGCAAAAATACTCCTCATGAAATGCTGTTATTAAAATCAAACCTATATGTGCTAGATAACATCTGCCCTGGTTCTATGCTGAGGGTATGACAGGAAGGAAGCATTACCCTTCCCTTCTTCTCCCTTCCATGCTAATGAGCACTTCACATGATTCCCTTAGCACTCACTCAAGGAGACACCATACATCTTACCTCCCCCACCCAGTACCATGTGGGGTTATAATTATAGAATCTATTGAAGAGGGTACTAATATTACTTGCCCCCCCAAATATTTTCTGAACCAGACTCTGAAAGAAAACTTCCAATCCTGTGTTTTCTGCTACAGATCGTCTAGAAACCAGTTTTGTAAGAGCTGGAGATAGCCAGCAAAACTGGTAAACGTTAATAGTACCATAATTACTGTGCTCCCTTCCCTACCATCAGAATTCATTTCTTGCATGGCTTCCAGTGAGGAAAGGAAGGAAAGAATGGGGAGAGGAAAAGTAAGGGAAAAATAGAAACGTATTTTAAGCTTTAAAGCATCTCAATAGGAAGAGCGCAGGTCTGGTGAGCAGAAACCTTTTCTGTTCACTTATGGCCAAAATGTTATATCAGCCCCAACAAACCCACATGTGAGTTGAATAATGGGCTTTGGTTGATATAATCTTAGACTAGATACTTCTGCAGGACAGCATAATTATTAAAAATTTTAATGTTGTTTTTCACATTAAGCCTAGTTCTGCCTACATACACATGCAGGCAGACACCATCCCATGATCCAAAGAGCCTTTAGAGTAACACATTCAATAATACACAAAGAGAAAGGGAGAGGGACAATTAAAGTGCAGTGCACTGATGGAATATATGGTGCTATGTTTGAAAAATACTTATGTATGTTTAAGCTCTAAAGCATGATTGGAGAAATCCAATGGCAACTAGATCCAACAGGAGTTTTACCACTGACTTTAAGCCTCATGGAAGGATAAAAAGTAATATACAGTAAAGAGGATGGTAGTTTGCACATGCAGGGTGTAGCTTTTTCATCATTAGTATGGTGGTTAGCACTGTAGGAGGTATCATTACACACTGGGAGTTTTTTATAACTTTCAAAATTCTTTCTCTGTCTCTGTTGTATGAATGGCCCTATTTACTCTTCCAAGAGTTGGGAAGAGCTCGGGCGGGAGGTGGGGAAGAGAGGGCACATTTTGGGTCTGAGCAGCAAACACTCATCCCTGGCATTCTGAGGTTCTGTGTGGGTAGGTTTCATGTGGCTATTTTGGTACTCTTTACAGGTAATGGGTACTACAGATTTAGCCCATCTCCAGTGGTTGGCACTCAAAAGTGAGAACAGCTGCTTTTGGGTAGCTCAGTGAAGGAAAATATCCAAAATATCTGCTAACAGACAGGCATTGCGTGTCTCACCAAGAACACTAATAGACAGTATTCTGCTAAAGTTAGTACTGATATCATTGATGATATTTGTCTTACTCTTCCTGGCTGCAATTCCTACAAAACCTTGAACATAGCCTTTTCAGTGCTTACAACTATTTTTCCTTCTTTTAAGGAAAAAAACCCTACTCTTTCCATTACTTTAAGGAAGGAAAAGGAAAAGGAAACTTGCTCATGGTGAACTGCTTTCTAAAATCCTGGGGATTTCATTCTCTAATTGATGAGCCTTACAGGAACACATAGCATTAGAGCAAGATATATAATCAATTCCATGCTTCTGAAGTAGTGAGAACTTGTGAAAACAATAAAAATAGAGAGATAAATAGGTTCCTTTAAGCAAAGCTCAGCATAATCTTTCTGGTTAGTCTTGCCTGTAAGAAGGAGCCATTTAGATTTTAGCTGCTATCAGGAAGATATATCATAGGAATTTGTTTTTAAGCATCCTATGATGTTTATTTTCCCTGAAAAGAGTAGACTACAGTGAACGTTCTATTTCTGTTTCATCAGTTTCTGGACGTACGTTTGTTCTAGTAAAAGTATAATGCTGCCAACTCAAACAGCAGTGTGGTGAAATAGAGTTCCAGTAAATGAGCAAAATCCAGCTTCCACAAGTTCAAAAAAAGGAACTGAATGGGAGTAATGATACCCCAAATAGCAAGGTGGGTACTCCTGCTTTCTGCAGAGTCACAAGCCATCAACAATTCAAACTCAGTACTAAAAGGAAGACTTGCAGAAAAACTGAAAGGGAACTCCAAGGTGTGAAAATGATGGAAAGATCTTGAGTATTTCTTGTGGTAAAGCAAGACCAAGGCTGCCAAAAGACATATTCAGGTCATTCTAAAGCCTTTTCTCTTACCCAATAACGTACTTGTTAAATTCAATTCTATAACAACAACAACAACAAATTAGTATTCTAACACCATCCTTTGCCTCACGTACCTCTGCAAGTGCTTCCAGCCTTTTCAGTCAGACTTGCCCCAAGGAGAGCTGACCACCAACTAGTCCTTCCCTGTGCCAATAAGCCCTGTTTCTCTGCCAGTACGGGTGGAGTGCCCGTGTAAAACAATCTTCTCCCTGCGGGAGACTGTACCAGTCTTTGTGAGTATGGCATGACTGACCCAGTTTCTTTGGAAAGCACCTCAGCACAAATCCTGTGAGCACATTCCAGAGCTCCCTTGTTCCCTGTTCACCCAAGAAGCATTTCCTTGGCAGCTGCCCCCCGTGTTTCACCCTGCCGCACTGACTGTGTCTCTCAGGGCCTCCTTCTGAGTATGCTCCCGCTAAGCCGAATGATGTGGAGGCAGCTGTCAGACTGAAAGAGACCTGGGATGTGATCTTCAGCTTTTTGGTGTCTGAGAAATTGGGCAGGAAGCTAGATATATTTTTTCAGTAATGGCAAACTATGCAGGGAAGAGCTCAAGGAATACAAGGCCAAATATAATAATTGTCCAGGTATTCAGCAGCGGTAATGTAAGCACTGCTGATGATGTTGCTGGTATCCTCACAATAGCAAAACTAACTGCTGAGAATTTGCAGTGTAGGCCTAGCAATATTCTAATCTGTACTATCAGACCTGAGGCAGGGCAGTATGCCCATCTCACGTTTACAGAAAAGTATATTCTTTATATAGCAATGAGCACCAATGAACATCTCTGCCCCAGTGATTTTGCTAAAAAGAATCAAAGAAGTCCATATGCATGTATGCTGTGAGAGAAGAGGAAATGAAGGATGGATATAGGAAAGAGTAAGTTATAGAAGTTTTGCTTCCCTTCAGAAATTCTTAGTGGTTACGGTTCATTTTGGCTTGAGCATCTCAGCGAAATGGCTATAAATAGTTATGTTGTAAAACCAAGATGGACTTAAAAAGGAAAAATCTCCTCTACATATTAAGTACAAAACTGCTCCTAATTCCTATAGGTCACACAACGTAATGGCTTCTCTTCTCAGTCACATGAACCGCCTCAGATTTTCTCTTTAACTATTCCTTGATTGGCTTACATATGAACTTGACTTTTTCCTGAGGAGAAAAGGGAATTATTCTGTTAATGACATGGACCGGAAAAAATGAAAAGGTAGACCTTCATTTTGTTGAAGAGCAAAATTTGGACTCAAGATGGAAATGCAGTTTGGCCATAGTGTTAAAATGGCTTTTAGTTAAGCTAATTGGTTTTCACTTTTCTTTACACTTGAGAAAATGGCTTTCTTCATTTATTCTCACAAAAAATGTTAAACAAGAATCTGTTCCCTGGAAGTAAGTTGGATTTTTTATGGAAGAAAAGCAATGAAATACTAGTCACCATTATAGTACAAAGATGGAAAGTGAAGGCAACACTGAAGCAAGTTTACCCTTGTAATACTAGGAAATACTTGTTTCAAAATAAACATTGAATAAAACCAAGGCAACTTTCCCCTGCCTGGATGAGTTAGGTCAGAGGCATGTTTGAAATATTGGTCTCATACTTACTATTCAGTCATTATTTAGCTTGTCTCAAGCAGGTATATTGCCCCCTTGCTGGTACTTTGGCTTATCAAATGACTTGGTTAATTCACCCAGGTTTGCTCGCAGAAAGTAGTTCAAATCTGAGCTCTTTAATGAGTTTCAGTATTCAAGTAACTTTCAAGTTCTCCTAAAAAAGATCAATAAGCATAATATTCTCTATAACATGCTGTAGGCAGAAAGTGCATAAGTTCTCTGAATTTGAGAGGCAAAATACTTTTCAAGATAACAATTACTAAATGAAAGTGAGTTGGCATTTTTTTTGTTGGGTTTTTTTTTTGAACTATGGGAAGAAAATAATCTCCTGTAACATGAATTGGTGACACATTCCAGTTTAAGAACTGCTAATTCTGAATATTTACCTCCTATCCCTCAAATCGTCTGGGAGGCTTCTGTCATTCTTCAGTTCTCCTCACAGAACTGAGAGCCCTT